>NC_079384.1:12581139-13838639 GCF_021018895.1 Seriola aureovittata
AAAGTCTTTTTCTGTCCTTTGTTTAAAAGAATGCACACCTGAATCTGTCCTCACTGGGAGACGCAGGTGCACTGCGACATAAAACCAACAGTTTTTTTTTTTTTTTTTACCATGCGGTCTAACTAAGGCAGAGAGCACTAACTACGGAGGCAGTGAAGGTTTTAAAGTCTCCAAACTGTCCAGCAAACTGCGCAACAGGTTGAAAGTTTGGAATGCCTTTGTCTTACGCCTTTTTAGGTTGATTAATTTACTCAAATGTAGATACTGCCACTATGGTTCATGAAATGAGGAGAAACAGAATGTGTTCTTTCACTTTCTCGTCCATTTTTAACTTGTTTGTACGAAAATTAACTTCATTTTGATCATTTACAGTTACAGCGTATAATGCATTGTGTTTGGTAAGTTTTATTATAATAATTTCATTTACAATTTTTCATCATTGTCTGCCGGCTGCTCCCGTGAGGGGTCGCCACAGCAGATCACCATCCGCATATTTGATTTGGCATAGGTTTTATGCCGGACGCCCTCCCTGACACAACCTGGGTTCGGGGGAACTGAACTGCCAACCCGGGGAAGAGCGGCCAACCTACCACCTGAGCCATGGCCCCCCTTTAATTTACAATTTACTGCCTCTAAATATGTGATTTAAAAATAACTTAACCACCAAATTACATTCATTAAACCTGATAAGAAGCTGAGATCACAGATACTGAGACCTGCTAAGCTAGTTAACCTTAGCAGCAGTTTAGCTAGGTTTATTCATGATGATGATGATGATGATGATGAAGATGATGAGACCACAGAAACAAACATCATGTGATAACTGCTGCAAAGACTTAGCTGCTGATCTATTAACCTTGGTGCTTGTTTTGTTTTTTGAACTGAATGTGACAGCTTGGAGTAGCGACAGACTGAATGTACTACTGAATTGAAGACAGGTGATGCTGTTCACATCGAAGTGCCTTTAAACAGAGTTGAAAAAACAGAACAAAATACATAATGGTAATTTACACCTCGTGCACCGGCAGCAATACAAAGCCAGAACTACACTGCAGAATGCATCTTTGTCTCTTATTGTCATATTTTTGTCCTATAGATGAGATATTCTTTAAAGAAGTTCTACAAGTATTGTAACTGTGAACCAGCTTGACTTGCAACAAAGGCAAAGACAAGTGGTTCTTGGGATGGGAAACAATGTGGGTACATATTGTAGGTGTCCTTTTGGGAGTGGACCTCATTTTTTTGATAAGAATCTTGCAATAAGAGAAGGTAAATGTTAGCTTGTTAGACGCACTGGCCTCTTTATATAACATGTTTTTCATCAAGGGGGAATGTTACCCGTACTTTATCTGCACCCACCATGAACCATATAAGACCACAGCCTTGTGCACGAGAAATAGAGCAGCTTTGTGTACGAGAAATGGCCTAGGCAAAGGTATGAAAATGTTCCCTTCCTGCTGCCCCAATCAGACTGGCCCCTGTGGAAAGAGCTGACTTGTTTCCTGTGGTGTTGACTCCTCTTACAGTTGTATATAATGTATATTTAGAGGAGGTGGAGATAGAACAAGACATAAGACAAAAGGTAGAAGAAAGCTATGAAGGATTTCATTTTCTTATCATTTATAGATTCCTTGTTAGGTTGAATTGGATGGACATCCTGGTAAAATACCAGCCCAGATTTGATTTATTAGGTTCATCACTTGAACCTATTTAAATAGCATTTTTAAGGTGCATGTTAGCAACATTAAAGTTGACAAATGACCATATGATCCTCATTTTGTTCCTTTATGAGTGACATGCTAGCCTGCTGCGGCGTGGCACACAGGACACTCAGTTATTTTAGCACGGTGGTTTGTGGTCAAATGTGGACATAAGCATATCATTAATACAGCTCACGGCTCTATTTTCGTCACTGACCCATATTAAAATTATCACAGTATAATAAATATATATCAAAAAAATCTATTTAATGTTTGCTATGACAACTCCAACTTCTGAATCCAACAACAGGGCACCACAGTCTGTAATTATTGTTCAACTTAAAACTCAAAATAAACTGTCTCCACTCCTCGGTCAGTGGTGCGTGTTACGCTATGAGTAGCACAAATCATTCTTTGTTTCTCCTTCTCGAAGACAAACATCAAAGTGAACAGAAAGGTGGGAATGAAAGCCCACAATTTTGCTTCTGTGAATGGTTGCGGTTCACTTTCTCCACCCCCTCCACCCCCCGTTTCCTAAATGTAAAAATGGATACTGGCTGTCTGCTTCCGGCGGTCATTCTGGTGCTGTAAAAACATTTCTCAGCATCTTTATCGGATCCTTTTATCTGTGGCAGCCATGCCAGCAGCATCACATGGCCAGTGCTCACATGGCATCAGTTATGTCAGAAAGGAAAAGGCCTGTCATTACACTGTAGAGGCTGGAGATTCATCTATAATTGGTAAATGCATCAGGGCCACATCTTAAGGGAAATGAGGAGATTCTCCATTGACGCTTAATGTTTCTCATTAGCCACCCCGTGCTCCTTCTGCTCCTTTTAGCCCTAAACTGTAATGTCTGTTTTATTGTGACTAGTAGTGGCAGTAGAAAGGCACTTACTCGGAATTTGGAGCAAAGCCATCAGAGTGGGACAAATGGAGCGAACCATTCAGTAGCTCTAAATTTTTTTTAAGGACCCCTTCGCTCTAGCTTGGTGCTGACACAAAAGGAGGTATTGATGTAAGGAAAGACTGAAGCTTTGTGTTCGTATGCCCACCAGATCTGGCAGGGGAAACAGTTTCTTTCACAAAACCCAATTCAAAATGCGAATGGTGACACATCTGGTACTCGAGAAACCTACAGTAGGCTTGTTTTCTTTGAGCTATGCAGGACTTTAGTAAGACACAATGCAGAAATTTGGGAAATAAACAAAGAGATGAAGAAAAACATGTTCACAATTGTAAATATTCTATGCTTTTCTTGCATGGCACAAATGAATTGTGTGGCTTTAAATTCCCTGACAAAGGAATGTGAGCCTTGGTTTGAAGTATATGCATGATGAGTGTATTTCCACCTGAGCAAAGAAGGAAACGGTAAGCAAATATGTGAATGACACCTATTCACTGAGAATCAGAGCAGCGTTTTGTCATCTTGTTTTCTTTGCACCACCTGCTGACCTAACCCCAAGTATTTACTTAAACTCTCCCCTCACGCTCAAAGCCATTGTTTGTTTTGCAGAGGGCAGACTTGACACAAAATGGTATGCTAGTATGCTAAAACCATGAAACGTCGGATTTCTAAATTTAGGGTGGGAGTAATGCTTCATGGTCTCTTGTGGGACTGGGTAAAGGGGTTGGCAGTGCTGTGCATAAACAGTGAGGTCATAATCAAAATGATAAAGTGTGTTCCAGTGAAAACAAATGCAATTCAACAGAAAAAAGACGAGCAGGAAAGTCAAAGATTTGACTGTATTTGGGCAGAAAATCCCTCTTGTTTATCGCATCACATGCCCTCGAGTAATCTAATCGGTCTTTTTTGGGAGCAGGGCTCATTCGGCCCTAAAGCATCAACAAAATTCAAACAGAAAGTAGCAGAAATAGAACTGAGAAGTTTACAATTTTTCTTAAGAAGTAGGATTTTCAGATTACTTCTAACAATACAGACTTTACTGTCAGTTGCAGGATTTTTTTTTTTTTTTAAAGATACCACAGTCATCACAATTAATGTTATTTTGTTTCTTTATACATTTTGGTGGCTGTAATGGTCAGACAGCTTCGGCCTCTGCCCACATCTCATAGGCGCTTTTAACATGTTTTGCTGGATCTAAATCCAGAGAAAACGGGCTTTCGTTTCCGTTCTGTCAAAGGCTTTTATGGGGTGGTCAGCCGCAACGGAGTACTCACAAAAAAAAAAAAAAAAAAAAAAGTTGTCATGTGTCATGTCACAAAGAAATTTAAAAATGTTACTCTGTGTTTCAGTGACATCTTTGGTGTAAAATTGCCCAATTATGATTTCAAGCGTCTTCTGTGAGACAGTGTGATTAAATAGTTCATGACTTCCCACTGAAAGGTGAATGGACGCATAGATAAGGATAAAAGGATGTTAAGGGATGTACATACATGTAGATAAGTTTTTGCTGTCCTGGTCATTTGCATTTGAGAAACACTGGTGTTTGATGTAATTTCTAAACTGCATTGAGAAAACTGTGTATAGCAAACACATCAGTGCGGGCCGTGGCAGTGAAACCAAACCACATCAGATCCTTGATGTGTGTCTATGATTGTATGTGTGAAGGAAACCAAAAAGAACAGCACTCATAAATCCCCAGGTTACCGTTTCCTGTTTAAGCACAAAATTAGAGAAATGTCTGGCTTTAATAACAGCGAGACAGTTCACGTGACACTTGATCCAGTTTCAATAAATGCCAACAAAAAGAAAAAAAAAAAAAACATTTTACAGGCTGAATTTTATTTGAAGCAGCATGATATCAGCCAAGAAGTGCTTCCTATGCAAAATTTGCCAGAGAGCTTAATGCATCTTCTGCTGATATACTCAAAAACTGCCCGTATAGATTTTATGTACGGTTGGAAAATGGTCAAAGACGACAGAAGACTCAATAATAGTGATATTTCCTGTACATCAGTTTTATATAAGAGATGAAAACTGCTTAATTTGTCTCCTCATCACTCATGAGTTGTATGCAGTGAGTTTTGTGCGTTGAAATTCTGTTCCCAGTCCACATAGTCACTCATTATCACATGCAACAACCTGAGTTTTATGAATTGCATTCCTCCGTGTAAGATAATTTACTGTGTATTTAGATTTATGTCCCCTCCTCAACCATCATTATCGCCTACAACAGCACCAGTTTTATGTGTAGCTCTGAGACACGTCTGAGTCACCTCAATTTTGTGTCTGTTTATCACAGATCTTGCAGCAATGGGTATCGTTCATTCAGATCCTCTGCTCGGGCTGTTTTGCATATTTTGAAAACCCCTCACGGTTGATGTGGCAGGGCACCATATAACAGAGAAGGAGGGTGGGGTTACCTAAATGCCCACATTTTACCACCGGGGGTGGTGGGGAGGGGGAGGCTTTAATTCAGTGGAAAGTGGTTATTCTATATTTGCCCCAACCATACAGTGACTCCACCCTCCACACGTCCCACATAAAGCCACTCCAATATAAGAGTTTATGAATGCTGAACCTCTTCTCATTAGGTTTATGGTCTGACGCGGCAGACCTGGTAACACTTTACTAAAACAGAACAATCAGCCCAAACTAACCAGATAATGATCTGTTGACATGACTGATAGTACTTCAAGTGCACTGAGGTGGTTTAGCTTAGTAGTGTGTGAGAGCACGAATGAGAGAATTAATAAATGTTTAAACAAAAAAGTCACTGCTTAGTATATAAAGAGAATTAATACAGAAAGAGAGTGACTGTATAAACGAAAGCCTCTCTGCATTTCTGTAAGCGGGTGGGGTCAGGTGGACCAAAATGACTCGGACCACATTATATGTAAAGTTGGGGTAATTACTAGGTTAGGAGACTTAAATAGCAAGGCCCACAGTGGTAAACACACTGGAAGTCAAGGCAGCTGCCTCCACAGTATCTTTCCTTCTTTCCTCCTCAGAGACAAACCAGTCAGTGTGCAGGAAAATTTGGTTTAAAAAAAAGCAAGAGACGCTTCAATTAACCAGTCAAACAAAAAAGGCTTGGAAATCAGTGCGGGTGTGTTTCACAACTAAAGCTGTGAAATGAACTGTGAATGTTTCTTTTATGGATTCTCTTCTTTCTTTGCACAAAGCACAAAATAGGTCAACAAACTCTTATATGCACACAAATAAATGTGAACCAGCCATGAGCAGTTTTGCTGGTAATGGACAAAATAACAGGAAGACCTCAAGGCAGCAATATCCTCTATCAAAACTGCTTGTCTGATGTTGGAATAGCTTTGGAGACGCCCTCCCCCCAGAAGTTTTAAGATGTCAAATTTGGGAGGGGGGTTTGATTTCCGATGTGGTCAGACAACACATTGTATGAACTAGTTATTTTCTAGCAAAACCCAGCCCTTAGAGTCCAAAACAATACAAGACAACAACAGTATAAGATCATGTCAGTCTATTGGTCCTCCACTTTGGTCCAGACTGAAATATGATCACTATTGTTGTGAAATCTTGTACATACATTCATGATCCTGCAATTGACCTGCAGTGCCACCATTAGGTTTTTTTTAAATGAAATGTGTCCAGATATTGATCTGCCACATTTTCTTCCTGTTTTTTTGCATTGCTTCCCCTCTACGAAGAAGATGAAAGAAAGAGGAAGCTGTGCCTCTGACTGCAGGATGCAAAACTCTTTCAGACAAGTGGCACAGATGTGATAATTTCACAATTTTATAATTGCGCCCTCACTTAAAAATTAGTGAGTAAAATAATGTTTATTGCAACAACAAAAAATGCAAAAAGAACAGACTGGAACATCATCAAACAGTCTGGCACACCAGATTATCGGGGGGCCCCTTTTTATCACCAGCCAAGAGACTTGTGTCAACAGACAGAAACCTGCTGACAAACCTCGCACAATCCTGCAAACCAGCTGCAGTTGGAATGTTTGCATACAGTAGCAGTGTAAACATCTGTTTTTACAGAAAGGGTCCCTACAATCCAGAGGGACAACTTCAAACTATTTTTGGCCCAATTACAAACATGCATGTACAGCAAACTACTATATACGTGTGCAAGAAAAGTTCCCCTGCAGGGGCA
Source organism: Seriola aureovittata (assembly GCF_021018895.1). Classification (NCBI taxonomy): domain Eukaryota; kingdom Metazoa; phylum Chordata; class Actinopteri; order Carangiformes; family Carangidae; genus Seriola; species Seriola aureovittata. The sequence continues at coordinate 12,587,887 of NC_079384.1, forward strand.
GAAAATAACCTGTGGAGCACATTGGAGTCTTAATGGCATTTTAGCAACAAGAATAAATAAATAAATTTAGCATGGAGCATTAAATCTAATTCTTGTGTAGAAATAACCTGGCAAAGCATTGGTATTTCCTCTTCCTGCCATGAGCATTGCTATACAAAGCAATTCATTCTTTTTGCTATGCATTACATTTCATTTCAAGTTTCTTTGGTGTAAAAGCAGCTCGTGTTGCTAATTCAGGAGTCGCTGGACAAAAATAACTGAGGTTCCTAGAATTTTGTGTAACAGCTAATACTGTATATTGCTCACAAACCCACAGCTATCTCCCTTAGGACTTTCCTAAATTTGCTAAACGACACAGTTTACATTGGACAGAGAAAATACTCCCGAGTGCAAAAAGATAATCTAGCTTCCCATTGTCACCATGCTCTACCCCATATGTAACATTTCAACATCCTCACGTCAATAGTTAAAAGCTTTCAATGTATTTTCTGCTCAACAATACCTTGTCTTCATCAAACTATTTTAAATAGTAAAAAACTTTAAATAGCACACTATCATAAAATATACAGCTCTCTGTATCAGGATAAAAGACCCTAATAAATATCAGTCATCAAATATCAGCTAGAGTTTTCAGAAATGTTGTTTTTTCCTGCATCATGGTTCAGAGTTCATGTCCGTTGAAGTCTATAAAAAGTTGAACACTTTATCCTCAATCAAACTAACAGACTTATCTGTTAACATTTCTTCACTGCTTACAAATTTGTAGCCAAAAAGCTTCAGCGTTGGCCCACAAACTTTCTGGACAACCTGGGCTATTTTGAAAGGTAAACTGAACCTCCATTTCTCTACTTGTTGGGAGGAGTTTTTCTGTGTGGAGTAAACACCACTGGTCTCCTTGGAGGCCTGGGTGTTCTTCAGGATCCAGGATTTCACTTGTGGAGTGAACGGGATTCCGGTAAACCTGTACATCTCCGTTGCCTTCCTCATGGGGAACCGAGCGATGTCCTCGTACCGAACTAGCATGTAACGCCCGCGCAACCACAGCGGCTGCCTGAGGCCGATCTCTGCAGACATCCTGATGTTGTCGCAGTTTCCTTTCAGCTTCCTCACCTCCTCGTCATCAATGGGTACGTCCCCACCCATGGCCCACTGCTTCCAGTTCTTGTATTTGGCTGCAAAGGCCACCATGCGCGAAGCCAGTACAGCCCGAGGATCCCGAACCAGCTGAATGAACTTAACATCGAGACGTGGGTCCTCAACTAGGGGACGGAGGGTCTCCAGCTGGCGCACCCTCACTGACTTGATGGCCCTGTGCTCCTTCTGGAGGCAGGACTCAGACGCCATGGTCAGGTTCAGGGGCCCACAGCGCCTGGTCCTGCAATGATACCGCTCAAAGACCCCTTTGATGAAGGGGCTGCAGACTGACTCCTCACACAAAGAGCTGCTGGACTCCCTGCGGAAGAGGGCGGTGGTGATATGGTCCACAGGGAGGGGGTCGAGAAAGCTCTCCAGCAGGGAGAAGTCACACAGGAAGAGCTGCTTGAGCACGTCGCGGTACGCCTTGGCCGCCGCTGTGGCGTTGGTGCCGCCGGTCTCCAGTGTCAACATCTTCTCCACATGCCAGAGCGGCTCAAACAAGTAAAACATGTTATCGCCCTGCTGGTTGAAAAACTCGCCCACAAACGAGGAGCCCGTCCTGGTGGTGGCTAATAGGAGAATGTGTTTCCTTGCCCTTGTCATCACCTCCTGGTGCTCACTGTAGTTCTCCAGGCGCTGCTTCATCTGCAGGAAGGCGGGGTCCATCTTGCTGAGTGAGGTGGAGGAACCATTGTGCTTCAGCAGTATGTGGGAAAAGCCACTGAGCTGTAGTGGGGTCTGGGGGGTCTGCTTTAAGGTGAGCTTATCTGACACCCTGAGAGTGAGAGAGGAACCACATAGTCGTATTAGCGTTCAAAGTCAACATAAAGAAGTCACAGCCTTATTGTTTACCTCAAGGACTTTTTTGTAAAATACCTATTTAAAGCTTGGAAAAGATACAAATACACAAACCTACTGGAAATCAAAAACATGCTCCATTGGTCACTTAAATGGACTTACCTTGAGATAATGTTGTTTTCCTTCTCAATGATAACAAGTGCCACAAAAAAGACAATGGATATTGTGTATTTGATCCTCATTCTTGGATGTAGCTGTGTCTGGATATGCTTTTACAGACTGCTTCTTAATAGGTTCTGCCAATCTCGTAAGTCTCCTGTCGCCTTCTTAAAGAGCCTTCCAGTTATTTGTATTCCTCGCTGTAGGCGATGTTTCACCCTGTAAATGAAATGAACATCAACCTGTCAGTTACACATTTTGCACATTTGAGCAAGGCCGCGAGTACCTACTTCTCAATTCTTCCTGTCTGCTGTTTATTGAAAGCAGGAAGTTGAAGTTCTATTGCTGCATATATGAAACTGCGCAGTGGTGCTGAGTCAGAGCAGTGGTTACACAGATGCTCTTCTCCTTTCTATGACTCTTTTCTCCCTCCATCTGTTAGGTGTGCAGAGGATCACTGTAACTGTGTTCTGTAAAGCCAAAGATTTACATAGAGACAAAAATATCATATCTGAAGAAGGTAAGAATAGAAAATAGCTGAGTGTGTTATACTGGAATCTAAGCCAGGCCTTCCCACGAGGAAGTCCTTGTTATCTTTAAGTGCACCAGTGCATTTCGGAAACATGCCCACCCACCATGCAAAGACTGAAAGCTGGTGCACTGCATTTATGAGTCAGTCTTTGTAGAAGTTACTTTAAAAAATGAGCAGAAAAACAAATGAAATATGCGTGACAGACTGCAGTCGAGCACAATTTTGTAATTAAACTGTAATTCCACAACTGTAAAGCTGCTTGCTTAAAAAGTCCGAGTTGTCTGGGTTAGAGTGATAAGCCCACCTCCCACTGATAGGTAGCAGGGCAGCCTGTGGTCCAACAACCAGCTGCTCCTCCATGTCAACACTGAGAGAAGAGCTTTTCAACAGAGGCCCTCAGTGACAACTGCTGGTACAGTAGACCATCTGGTGATGGGTTAATGACTCGCTGCCTCCCCATAATATGCCTTTGTGCTTCTAAAAGAGTGACTGAGACTGGGGGGGGGCACATGTCCAAACTCTAAGAGGTATAACTGCACAGTTCTGAAATTGAAGGGGAAAGCCTGCTTGTCACAGAGCCATAAATTGTAGAGCTGTGAGCCTGGAGGCCATTCAGGTCGTTTATAAGTCTGCAGAGGGCAGACAGTGGGTAGTCAAATGAAGATAAGGGTGGCTTTAATGATGCCTATTTGGGAATATCTTGCACATTCCTGTGGGATTAATATTAGTTCACTTTTAAGATAATAGCAGCTTGGTTCAGATCCCTGACTAATCTTCAGATTTTAACATAATCCTGCCTACCTCCTCTGCCAGTGAAAGGGTCAATAGCACGGCAAGAGTAAATGAGACAGTCTCCTCTCTGAGGAAATTGGCAAAGTGTAATTTTGATGTGTGCCCACAAACATGCCTCAGCTAGGAATTCAAAAGTATATATGAGGGCACACAGAAGATCTGCAGTAGGAGTTTTTAAATCCTGAATCAGGCATCCAGGTTTGTGAAAACATTCGCTTATTGGATCTGTCAGGTGCTAGAAACAGAATCCTGAGTGTGGCTGTGATTCCTTATGGATTGCAGGTTTAGCCTAGGGGGCCGACACATTAGTGAAACTGGTGCTATTAATCAGCAGAGCCACAAGCAACAGACCAGCCTTTTCACTCACCACAGCAAGGTACTCATGTGTTTGACACGAAACAAGCAGCACTGTGTAAAGAAATGAAAAACCTGATACATGACCATCATTTTCTGAATTCTGATGAGCCTGAATGTCTTTGAGTTTCTGTGTAACACATCTGGAGACCCAGTTCTCACATCCTGTTGGAACCTCTGTCCCAGGGCAGTTTTGAGCACAGAAGCCAGTCCAAGTGACTACAGTCTAAACACAGGGAATGGTTGGATGCTGCCTGTGAAATTCTCCGGGAGGGAATGGGAAGTTTAGAGCTCCAATAGAGCACTGTTGACGTGGAACGGCATGTAATGAAAAGGTGAACAGCCTGTACACTGAGACACGTTTTCACTGGGAGGAAAAATCAGCTCCGTCTTGCACCACCCTGCCGCATGCCACAGCCACAAAGGTCTCTTTACACAGGAGTGACTCTAAAACCCCCTGTGGGCTAAGATCGCAGAACATAAACTCCCAGGTCATTCACACGTCATAGGGTCAGTGACTAAGCCCCTGGATGTTACAAGTCATGTCGAACTGGTCAGATAGTTGGGTGAATCAGAGGAAAGTCCTTAAACGCTCAGTGCTTATTTAACATTTGAAAATACACAGTCACAGTTTGTCTAAGTAAACCAACAGAGGATTTGTGTAGATGTACACTTTTAGTACAGCATATTTATTCTGCAGTTTATTTTCTACTATGACTGTACCTGAACAAATTAAGACAAACACCACACATGATTTGGCCTAATGAATAAGACATGAGGGAATGATTACTGACTACAATACTGTAGTTCTGTGGGATTGAAAATGTACTGTATTACAGCAGTTTTACTTTTTCTCCATATATGATTTGAAATGATCAAAAAAGCTACAATAATTCTTCAAGAAAATAAATAGTCTGGGGGTTTGTCATTTATATGGTAAATTAGATGTACACCAATTATCTCAGCTTATTGCATCTGCTGTGTTAAGTAAAAAAAAAAAAAAATACACACGAGCTGACATTCTTGAATATTCACAAACCACTGAGGCATATGACACGTTTGATCATCTGCTCATAACAAAACCGCCACTGCACCATTTATCATCTTGTTACAAATGCTTTTAATAGCTGCCTTTTATTTAATGTAAATCTCATGTGAAGACAAATTAAACACCAGCCAGCCAAACTCCACTTTGCTGGGGATTGTGTTGCAGATGTACACTGTATGTCACACAATATCCCCTTCCAACCGCATAAAGGGATTTTTTTTTCTTAGATCCTTTCAGAAATATAGTATTTAGGTGTGATGATTATAGGAGGATGTGTCCTGATATACAAGAATAACAGACTAGAAAATACAAAATGTTTGAAACGTAATGGCGGAGTAGGGTTAGGCGATACTACAGGTTATATTGTGTGATGATAGACATTTGTCAACTGTAAATTTTCTACAATGGTTATACCATGGTATCTACCTTTGTGATGTTTCTGGCTGTACTAAGTCATTGTGGGAAATCTTATAAATCAATGAAGGTAACATTATAAAATGTATTGTTCTGGTCTATATTTATTTGATAGCTCTAGTTTAAGTGACTTTGCGGGTTAAGCTTTAACAAACAAAACACATCATTAAAATATGACAGGATGCATTGCTATAGCTTAAACCATGTAAATTGTTAAATTAGCTGATGAAATAACCCAAACAGACATTCCCATCTGGTTATTTTATCCACAAACTATCTGAATTTTCTTTCCAGAAAATCTACAATTTTCAATCATGATATACAGTGGGATCATATATCAATGTTGTGCTATAACGTGATAAAACAGCATTGTTGTCTATATCAGGACATCTAGAGTGTGTTATTGAATGTATAGCATAGGCCCTTAACAAAGAAAACAAGGAAAGTCTGTTGTGGGTCAGTTTAATTGCTGGTTATAGGTAAGTTACAGTGTGAGTTATTAGGCTATCTGTTACCATCAAATTGAAGTATCGCTGCCATGGTTAAAAGCCACTCATTTAGAAAAGTGGTTCAACCTTTGTTTGAGAGGGGTCATTAATACTACTAATTAATGATCTTGCCAAAAATTCTATTTGGCCAAATATGTATTAAAAGTAGTAATTTCATATATGGGGAATATTAATTGACAGGTTTTAATAAAAGAGTGTGTATAGGAGGTTTAAGGTTTAATTACTACAGGGGTGTATATGTTTTGGACAATGTTGTGGACAGTAGATGTAGTGGTTATGCAGCAAATACGTGCATGCATGGTAATACTGTAAATCTAGAGCAGTGACTTTGCTGTTAAGTGATTTATGAGCAAATTGAACGGAGACATAAAAGAGTTAAAAGTCTGATTTATGTAATGGAATAGTGGTTAGGGCCTCTTGAAATCTTGAAGTTAAAGGTCAAAAGGACAAGCTGAGCAAACTGAAGTCATGCTTTCATAATAAAACAGACTGTCCATGAAAGTCACTTCCTTTAAATGACTTATTTGTCAGAGTGAGTGATTTCCCTCTTACTTTGTATAAGTTATTCGTATGATTACATCACAGTTTAACACTCATCCTGGGTGATATTATAGGTTTTAGTTATTTATGAAGTATCATTCAAATTTAAGGGGACCAGTTTCTCTGCTCTCCATACCCACCATCATGATGAGCCGCGGTGTCTGAGGGCGTCCCGCTCCGGTTCATCCGTGAGGTTGATCAGCCTTTCCTCCAGGAGCGACTCCGGATAGAGATGAATTCCATTACTTCTTCACTTGTGCGACAAAGAACAGTCAAATCCAAAAGAAGTGGCAGAACTAGTTTTTGTAAGTAAAACCTGTAGTTCAGATGGAATCATGTTTGATAAGGCTGCAGGTCAGGCCACCCGGTGAACTGAAGGACAAGTCCATCCAACAAGTTGCGACTCAGTGAATCACATGAGAAAGTTTTGGTCCAAAGGAGCGGAGCTTCAGGCAGGAGGCGCACCGCCTTGGCCCCTCACAGAGCCGCAGTTTATAGTCTGTAATAAGAGATAACAAAACAAACTTTTACATATAAATCAAATGATTTACAATATCAAGTTAAACAACGGGGTGTTGGCCCGAAATTGCAGTTATTTAGCCCAAATTTGTGTTTTAGTAGTTATTGATGGTCATAACAAAAGAAGTGGCAAGCGCTCCACCTAGTGGAGATAAACGAATTGTGCGTCCCAACTTTTATATAAAGCTTTAGGTGGAATGGGTAGAAAACACACACAGATACTGTCTACCGTCCACTCAATTACTGTACTTAATTACAACTTTTATTTATTGATAAATTTCAGGGTTACAAAAGTTTAGAAAATTAGAATAATGACGAGAAAAGGATATTAGATAACATTTTACTGAATGAATGTACCGTAAAATTTTGAGGAACTTTATAATTATAATCCACTATATTTCAAAGGGGAAATATTGTTCTTATTCCACTACATTGTAGCTAAATAGTAACCTTGCAGATTAACATTTTTCATATGTAACATAAGATCAGATCATAAGATATGACTTTTTTTTTAATGTATTCAGTAAATTAACTCCAACTCGATCACTTACAACATTAACACATCACTCTTAACTCATTACTGCATCAGACATAATAAAACAATAATATAGTGCGTCTGTAACACTTTTTGATATTTAAATTTATTATTAGGCTAATTAACCCTTTGAATGCAGGTAGTATATTTTTACATTTCGGTATATTCTATTTTATGTCTAAAGGAATTGAATACTTATTCGACTACAGATAACGGTGATATGAGGATAGAAAGTGCTGACTGATTTAGAACTACAATTCCCATCAAACGTGTCGCTTAATGATGACGCACACATTGAGAATTTTCAGGAAGGTTGCAAAACAGTTGCGTCAGAAACTTGCGCACTTGTACCCAGAAAGGTGAACGACGAACGTTGCTCTCTCGGTATGTAACTTTGAATTGTACCTCAAAATAACATCCGCATGTCACTGAAAATGTATTAGTAATGTTATTAGTTAGTTTATTTTCTTAAACTAAAACGGAAATACCTGTAGTGTCTAAAAGACTGTCTTTTACGCAGATATGTCGTGCTAGCTAACGTTAGCTAGGTTACTTAAGTAGTGAAACAGTAGGATATCAAAGTTTATTTTCTTCTCGGTATTATTGTTGTATTACTTAAACCTTTTTTCCTAACTGACTTTGTGATTTCCACATAATCAAACAGACAGAAATGGGCTACCAATGTGCTACTTAGCATCATGTCGCACTCAGTTTCTGTACCTGTGTTTATATCTCAGGCTGATACAGGATAACATACAGTGACCATGTTGGTTGCGAGGCTGACATGCCTGAGGAGTCTCCCCTTATCCGTGCTGAGGCAGGGCTCCCCGGCCCTGAGAGCACCCACTCTGAAAGCCTGTCCACCCCTGCTCAGGCCCCAGCAGGTACAGTAAAGTTAACACTGGCACACATAGCTCTCTAACAAGCTTCTTCGTAATTGTGTCAACTGTCCATTAGGATGACACCACTACTATTATTGCTGCTATGAAAACAGTAGACAAGGTTAGAAGAAACTCTTATAAATCTTTGGTCACAACAGCAGAAACTGAAATACATAAACAATTAAATCATGTAGTTGGCCTTGAATGTCTAGAAGCAACCCCTTAAAGCATTTAATGTACATAAAGTGTCAAGTCCCTAGTTCTTTTTAAATACATCCAAATGAGTCTTTCCTTGATGTGACTTGTGAGTTTATCATCCAGTCTGTTGTAATACTGTATGTATATCTTATTGATGGACAGATTAAGACTCGAAACAAAGTCTACAATTTGACTAGAAACAGAATAAATGTCAGATAATGCCTCCACTCCACTTTGTTTTGTATACAGCACTTGCCTCAGCCAGGGTCCTGGGTGAGAGCAAAGTAACTAGAAGAAGCCTAATATTCCTCATCATCACGAAATAAGATATGTTGGCAGCAATTCAGATGTTTCAAACAGGATAGAAAAAATTGTCCAGTAACTGATGTGGTGCAACTTTGAGCCAGTCTTGTCCCATTAGTGTCCTCATTAGTGCATCTGAACCTTCCCTCTCAGCGAGGTTGCTCTCAATAAGACCGCCAGCTCAATATCTAAAATCTAAAATGATAGAAGTTCAATAAGGCATTGTAGGCCAACTGACTGATATATGTTCCACACTCGCTGATTGTTTGTGGTTTTGATTTCTAGAAGTTGGGCATAAAATCCTAGACAGTGTTTCCCACAGGATTGGATTCTATTTGTGAAGGTAGCTGACCAGGGAGTGGTGCTTTCGAAAATAATTATTAAATAATACTGTATATAAGGTTAAACACTGCAAATATTTTAATTGCCTAGGACTTTGTGATAGATAAATAAATAACTGAACAATATATACTGCTTTACCTGTTGCTTCTGCCCTGGCTGGCTCTCCCACAGCAGCATGTTGGCTGGTGTCCTCCTCTTCCTCTCCTACATGTCTCTTTTCATTAGCTAGAGCTATCCCTTCCTGACCCTCTCTTGCTGCTTCAGCTGCCACAGCAGTGCTGGTTGAATCCCGGAAATATTTGAAGCAAATTAATTGGATAGCTAATCACACTGGTCAGACTGTTCAGCTTTCCCATGTGCATTTTCACACATTTTCACAAATGGGAAATGCAAGTGTCTAGGTACTTTGTCTTGGTAATCCCTCTGGTCCAGACTGTCTTCGCACCTTTTTAGTTTTTGAAAATGTTTTTCAAATATGCATCTGGATTGAAGGGACAAACATTCAGCATCAGTTATAGAATTAACACTAACGTTATCCACTTGCATGAGCAGTCAGTATTGACTCGTAGTTATGCTAGCTGTCTTCTCTGTGGGGAAAAGCCAACAACAATCCTTCCTTCCTTGCGTGATTATATTTAGATTCAGAGTGATCCATTCAGAGTGATTGTGACAGGCTGCCTCAAATAAATTAGTGTATGGAAAATACTACTAGTCACCTAATTAGTATTTGCTTGTTTAATGCCTGTTCTTCTTTTATCAGGGTTTTTCCTCTAAGGCTAGATTTGGTTTTCGTCGTGGGAGGACGACCAAAGACCAGCTGAAAGATGCAGCTTTTGAGCCAGCAACAGATACCGCCATTAGAAGTAAGTACGGTGACGTATATGATTTACATATTCTATTACAAACTGTTACATAACTGGAGTTTTATGCTGTCAACCTTCTCAAACAGTTTTTGAGTCTAATAGTAATCTAATAGTCTAAAAGTTTTGCAAAGAATATAATAAACCCACATTGATGGAAACCTTCTTTTATGGTAAACAAAATGACTACTGCATATAATAAAATTTTCTTTTGAAGCACAAATTATACCTTATACCTGGGACAGTCACATTCCTGGTCTTCAACACTTTACAAGTAATTAGGTTTATGGTATGGTACAATGGAAATTAATGTGTTTAAACAATTTTTGTTCTGTCCCTAGTTGACAGCATGGGAAGAATGGTTCTGGCTGGAGGTGCAGCAGTTGGTCTTGGAGCTCTTTGTTACTACGGACTCGGCATGTCAAACGAAATTGGTGCCATTGAGAAAGCAGTGTGAGTAACAACTTTTTGTACCGGCTGCTCTTTCATTTTGTTCTGAAGCACAGATCATTAGAAAGTGTCCGTGATTGACTTTCGTTTGTTTTTCTTTCCCTCTCTCTGCAGGATCTGGCCTCAGTATGTGAAGGACAGGATCCACTCCACCTACATGTACTTTGCAGGCAGTGTTGGAATGACTGCTCTGTCAGCTGTAGCTGTGAGCAGGACCCCGGCGCTTATGGGTCTGATGATGAGAGGATCCTGGCTGGTAAGCTTTATAACTCAACTCACTCACACACAGATGTGTTTTTGAAGTCCTCACCATATTGCAATATTCCTTTTTTAAAATTAAATTGAAGGCTAATAAACCACAGATTTCATTTTTTATTATTTGCACTTTTCAGTTGTGGCTCAGATGTATTTGATATGTGAGTTCATGGGTTATTAATTTGTTCTAAACTAGGCTATTGGAGCGACGTTTGCAGCCATGATTGGCGCTGGCATGCTGGTCAGGTCCATTTCATATGAGCACAGCCCAATGCCTAAACATCTCGCTTGGATGCTCCATGCAGGTTTGTAAGACAAGTTCCTGTGGAAATATATGACTCTGTTCTGTTGTCCCAAACAGCCTTGTTCTTTCTGTCATGTAGTTGCCTTGGTTTAACACTAGATGGCAGTCATGTAAAAGGCGCAGTGAGGAATACCTGCTGTAGCATTCAATACACCTACAGTACATCCAGACGTATGGCATATATCTGTTTAATTGTTGTTTGTTTTGAATGCGGTATTTAGCTGTTTTTCTGTTGTATTAATTCATAAGGTGTCATGGGTGCTGTCATCGCCCCTCTTACTCTCCTGGGAGGGCCTCTGATGATGAGGGCCGCCTGGTACACAGCAGGCATTGTGGGAGGTCTGTCTACTGTGGCCATGTGTGCCCCGAGCGAGAAGTTCCTCAATATGGGTGGGCCATTGGCCGTGGGCTTTGGAGTGGTCTTCGCTTCCTCTATTGGTTAGTATAATGCAGTTTCACTTCAGAAACCCTGTTTAGGTTTCACCACAGATAATACTTCAAAGTGTGAACACTGAAGATGGCACTGCAAATACTAGAGAATGTGAGGGTGCTTCAGCACCCGCTGTGCTACCGCAATCAGTGGTCTCATTCATATCAATGACTGAGTAGGCTGCATTTTTTTCATTACAGTGTTGTTGATCTGAACACCAGTAATGTCTGCACTCTATACATAGACAATGTCAATGTAAACTGCAGTCTCCCATTTACATTACACTGGTTCTGTGTTGCAGTGTTTACAACTGATGACACTGAAAGTATAGAAGTGTGAACATCTTTGCAAAATGTCCCTAACTTAAATTAGACAATTTGAATACAAATTAAAAAGCTAATTATTAAACTTCAGGTATTGAGGGTTTTTTTAATGATAATGTCCTGTGCCACATGAGAAACCTTTTCATAAGATCAAAATCCATAAACTGCAAACCTGATGAGTAAATCACACCTAAAGTGTTATTTTTCACACAACTAATCTGGTTGATTTATGTAAATGAATTTGCTCAACGTCAGACAATAAAAGAATATTTGAGCTCTGTATGAATTAATGAGCATGAACTACAGCATGTAACTGGTGTAATATATGGAGCATACTTATTTACTAATGAAACTATACAGGCTTGACATAGGCTTATGAAAGTCAAACTTGTACTATAAATGAGGAGGATTTGTTAATGTAATGGGAAATTTAACTGTAAAAATGTAAAGACCTTGGTTATATTTTGTATATATGTGTTTGTCAGATAGTGTAACAAGACTCTATATTCAAGATTCTTCACACAGTTGATCTAAACACTGTACCTGCCCATCTAGACCTAAACATAGGTATAGTTTGTTTTTTATTTTCATTTTAGCAAAGAAACAAAGAAAGTGGATAGTGTGCACACCTCTCCCCACCTGGGTACAACTGCAGGGCAAAAAACAAAAGTACATGCAAAATTCAGTGTGCAGACATGCTCTCCTTTTTCCTGTGTTTGTTTTTATGTATAAGAATCTAATTTGGTTGCAGTTATGGACAGAAATCTGGCCATGACTGAGCGCCATTTCTGTCATGGTTCAATTTCTGAGCATCAAAGTGCACATGATGATCTTGTTAGACAAATCAGAACAATTTGTAGTTCAGATTTAAAAATGTATATATGTTTGTTAACAATTAAGTAAGTGTAAAAACTTCAGATAGGTAGTTGGTCATTCAGCTACCTACATAATTAGATAATCAGTTAGCCCTCGATGCTACCGCTTTGAATCCACCACTGTACTGAATCTGTGCTTGTCAGACTCACAGAATATGTCCCTGTCTTTTTCAGGATCAATGTTCCTGCCACCCACCTCAGCATTTGGAGCAGGCCTTTACTCAGTGGCCGTCTATGGAGGCCTGGTCCTGTTCAGCATGTTCCTTCTCTATGATACACAGAAGGTCATCAAGAGGGCAGAGACACACCCACTCTATGGTGTACAGAAATATGACCCCATCAACGCGTAAGTCACTCCAGGAAATATACAGTACATTTTAAAGGTTTTCTACACAGTAATGTTTGTGAAACGTTTGGAGTTCCTTGCATCCAGGTATACATTTTCTTAAATTATGGTCAGCTCTGCATCTATTTTGCACTTACCAACAAATACAATCTATTTCAACTAATTCATTCGTTAATTAACAGATAACATTTTATGACCAATTAACGCAGACAAGCAGTTCATTCTAAACGGTTCACACACTTTTTTATCACCACTGTATGCACTTGCACTGAGGTGTGGATGTTAAATTCTTGATAATCTTACAGGTGTATGGGGATTTACATGGACACATTGAACATCTTCATGAGGCTTGTGATGATTCTGGCCAACGGTGGTGGTGGCAAAAGGAAGTGAACAGCGGCGTTCCTACTTCAGCTTCAGTTTCACCTTTCACAGAACTAAGCAAAATCATGTTTTATTACTAGCAGCATACACCAGGTGTTATCTTTTAGTGGCTACTATTGTCTAACTAGTAAATAAACATGAGTGCTTTGCAAGTGAGCGAAGATGATTGCATTCTCTGGTGTGTGTCGCTGGTCAAAGTTAAACAGATGCACAGTTGTACATTGATTACACACAGACAAAGCTCTTATCTTGATTGTGGAAGTATCTGGTTAACCTGAGGGGTTTTCCTGCCTCAGATGTTCTTTGTATTGTACTTTATGTTTTCTATTTATTTTCTCTTGAAAGTTCAAGAATCTGGTATATGCAGCAGAAATACCACAAATGTCAACCATAATCACAACAAATGTGATATGAATATATTGTTCCAGTATACACTGATATTGCACTTCTGCGATGGGTTAAAGAGGTTGGCATTAGTTCCTATATATCTGGGAAAATATTTTCAAGAATGGAATCGCTCAATAAACAAGTCAAAAGGAATGTTTTTTGTCAGATGTTGCTGCTGTGTGAGCTCACTTGTAGCTTGTATCTATTTTGGGAAAGTGATATTGAAATCCAGCAGAAGATGAGATGACATGATTCCTGACATACTGTAGGTGTTTCTCACCAAAGATAGTTTGACATGTCACAGTAGGGAAATAACAGGTGTAAATAAGAAATGTAATGTCTGAATTCCATTTAGCTGCTTCAGTTTCAGGGTCCTGGTGTTGTTCATGTCGGCTCACTGGGACAGCTGAATACAACAGAGCTATTGTTAATGTTACTAGTAACACCTGTGCTTTTCCTACTATGTCAAAATTAAGTGAAAAACACTGTAAATTAAAAAAGTAAAAAATGCATTTTATAGCATTTTTCATTCATAAACTTAAATGACTGATGAATTTTGAATAATCACTATCATTATTGGTGAATCTGCCGATTGATTTCTGAATTAGCCTGTTAATTGTTTTGTCTAGAAAATGTCAAAAATAGTGAAAAATGAATGTTATAATTTCAACAGTCAAAACCCCAATGATATTAAATTTACAAACATATACAGAAAAACATCAAATTCTTAATTTTTACTTTAAAAAATGTCTGAAACGATTGTTGATCAACTAATCGATTGATCGTTGCGGCATTAGTTTTTGGGGCTCTTGAATACAAGTGTAATTAACGCACAGTAATATTATCATATTGTGGTCCTATTGCCTAACAAGTTAATATCCTTTTACAGAGTCTTGGTTCTTATTATTTCCTCTTAAATCAATTATCAAACTTGTTTTCTTTTTTCTAGTCAGTCATTTATTTTCTTAGAAAGTCACATTATGGACATTTGTAATAATAATACCAAATATTCATACATTTGCATTGATTCTGTCTGAGCATCAAATATAACTTAGTTATAAACTTATTTTGATGTGATATGATATAATAGACTATTACAACAATAGAATAATCTGTTCTGTTTGTTGAAAAACTTCTAATGCTAACAATAATTACATTTTAGGTGCATAATATAAGAAATTGGTGACACTGATGGATGTTTGAAATAAGTTCAGTGACCTGTAAAACTAACCACCAGCACTCAAACAACTAGAGCAGCAGCTAAGATTAATAGTGAGCGGAGTCTATAATCAGTGTGAGAAAATGTTGTACAGTTTTGCCCACAACCTGTCGCTGCTTCTAAATAATTAAAACCTTGTGTATTTTATCATTTGTCATCTACACCAGACTGAGGGACCAGCGGGGGTCCACCTTGTATTTGCCTATAAACAGTCAGTGTGTAGCAGCAGATGACAAAGGCTTAGCGTAGTAATCCTCTTGTCCACCATCTGGCCGCTCCTCTAAAATTAAACCTCCAAACCAGGGCACTTGCAACAGATGCTAACATCTGTAAATATGCAGGTGCTTCATTAAAGCACATACACGTGGAGCACACAGCTGCCAGGCAGTGTTTAAATCTCTTAGATCATGCTCATGTTTAGGATCGTTATGATTCATATAAACTGTGAATTTAAAAACCTTGCAGATGGGAGGGATAAAAAGGGCAATAATGGATGATATTGGGGGAAAGCCTCAGCATGCGGAGAGCTGCCATTACTGGGGATAAATATTGCCCTCTGTCAGTCATTTTCAGATTGATGACCAATATTTGGTTAGGGTCCAGGGATTTTACTGCTTAACGAAAGCTTGAGTCAGTGTGTGTGTTATAGTTTGACCATTTTTACCCACAATACCTTAAGAACTCAAAGCACTTTGTCTTATGATCGCACAGAGATGCACTGTAGGTTGTTTTCATATCAGACTAAACCTTTCACTGTGCAGTGTTTCAGCTCAATTTTAGATTTTGGTAATGTCAGTCCACCACTTTGGTCCACCCTGAAATATCTTAACCACTACTGGAGATATCGCCTTCAGAGTTTGCACAGACATTCATGTTGATGAATCCTCATAACTTTGGTGATCCCCTGACTTCTCCTCTAGTGCTACCATGAGGTTTATGGCTCTTAGTGAAATGTTTCCACAACTATATGATGGATTGCCTTCAATCCCCTGAACTAAACTCTAGCACCATCACCAGGCCTCAAGCATATGTTGTGTTTAGTGCTAACTAGCAAATATTAGCATGAAAAGACACTGTAATATTTAGAAGAAAAGTATTTCATGTATTTAAGTTAATTTATTTAAAATAAATTTACATTGTTTACACAGTTAACTATTTTCATACTTATGTTGATTATTGGTGTAAATATTTACATCAGCAACTAATGATTAACTGAAGCTGCTTCAGAAAGTTTATTATCTCTCTCTGTTTTTTTTCTCATTAAGTGTGAGTGATCCAACCACCGCGACCACCCACAGTTACACACACTAAACGAACATGATAAACATTAAATATCAGTATGTTAGCATGCTAAAGCTGGCATTTAGCTCAAAGCACTGCCTTTACTTGAGTATTTCTGTTTAATGCTACTTATATATATAATATATATATATATATATTTAGTAAATATAGGCCTTCTACTTTAAAAATAAGCTATTTCCATTACATTTATCTGGAAGCCATAGTAAATAGTTCCTTTACAGATACAGAAAAATCATTAATTAAACCTTCCGATAATATACAATTAGTAGCATTACAATGTTATGATTATTATATGATAGTAAATCAGTAAAGGTAATCCAATCACTAAACATCTTTACATTTTTGATTTTGAGTAACATCTAATTCATGTGTCTTCACTGTCAAACTCCAGTATAAACACTGAGCAGTCCACGGTTTCTTTCGTTTATTTTCATGAACAGAGCAGATTTATCATTGGCTGCCAACCAGTCAGATGTGAGGGTGTCACTGAACATCAGACACTATTTTTATACCTGTGAATACAAGGAGAGCAAAAGTCTGCACCTCGAAGTGAGTAAGTCAATCAAGTGAACTAACCTCGCCAGCGAACGTGCGCTCACATGACAACTGCTGAAAAACAAGAAGGTGCAAAACCCCCCCAAGGGCAAAGTGGAAATTGTGTTCAAAAATAAAGAATATGACGTTTCAGGGTTTTGATCGTCATCAGATACGTGGAGGGTTGCAAGATCCAAACGTCACACACGTCTTTTTCTTTCCTTTTTTTTTTATAATCAGATCAGCTGTTTATTTTTGGGCTGTGCCCCCGAATTGAGCTCAGCTTTTTGGTTTTCACCAGCTTAATCTGCAAATGATTCACACCAGAAGGACGTCTTACAGTTTTAGACTTGTGCTTAGTGGCAAACATTGTGTGCAACATGACATACGCACATTAAAACTGAACTGAAAATGTGAAGAAGGCTTGCAGCTCAAGATTTAAAATCAAACAACACACCCTCATGGGGCCATGTTGTGTGTCTTGAGGCGCAGTGATTGACAGGTCACTGGGTCTCCTGGGGAAAGTGGACTGCAAAGGCCAAAGAAAGCCTCTTGGCTGTAAGTGCATCAGAGATCCACAAGTACAGCTCAGGCTTGTGTTGGTCAGTGAGCTGCCAAGGAGAGCAGGAAGCTTAGGCCAGTGGGACTTACTACATGTGACTAATGAGTTTGCTGAAACCCTTTAAAACAGCAGTGGAAGGAGCCAAATGTGCCATGTGTCTCTGCAAATCAACAAAGAAACAAATGTGCAGCACACAACTAGAAAGGATGATAAACTTGAGTACATTGGATATAATACTGACAGCATCATAGATTTCAAACGCTTCATTGTAAGTCTAAAGAAGCATAGTATGTCACAAAGTCTCTGATTTCACAGTAATCATGGATGCAAGTGCCCCATGTGTACATTGTCACACGTGCAGAGGTGTGATGATCACGCCGCATTGTGTGAAACCTCAACTCCCTTCCCTTGATGTGTAGCTTTTTCCAGGAGAAATCGGAGTGAGAGCAGCCTGGTGGAAGGAGATGTCTGCGGAGGGAAGGGATGCGTCACTGGATTAGTGCCTGAGAATCTTGTCCCAGCCTCTTCCTCCTGAGCTGCTGAGACGCCTCCAGAAAGGGCACGACACTCGCTGCTCGCTTTCCCTCCACTAAGCCTTCCACATGAGCCAGCCAAGCCTTACCTCCCCTCCAGGATGAAGAAAGAAAAGAAAACGCATGCTTTGCTGTTTCTCCTCCTGCTTCAATTCACCTTGGGTAGGCTTTTTTTTCCTTTTTCTTTTCATCTTTGTTTGTGGTAAAGACTTCTTGCCTTGCTCTTATCTGGTTAATCCCCTAACACACTGGGGGCTTGTACATCTTAGTGTAGACTGCTCTTGCTGCTTGTACTTCATATTTAAATGTGTGGTTATGTGTTTGTTTGTATTTTGATAGTAGTAACTTAAATACAAACCTGTTCATAATCATGCCCTTCCTCCTCCTCCCTGCTTTCGGTTCCTGTCCTTTTTAGCAAGTGAGTGCAACAGTTATCACTTAACTACATAAGCATTTCCCTTAGAACAAAGTGTAGATACATCTATGTGACTTGTGTGACATTTGTATAGTATATGGATCGGCTTGCTAATTTCTATTTTACTGGAATAACTTGCGGCATGTTTATTTGTTTTTCCTTAAAGGGCAATCAGACTATGCTCCATATTTTTATGATAATGGACCAAGCAGTACAAATGGGAATATGGCCCTGTTCAGCATCTCTGAGGACACACCAGTTGGTAGGTCTCACATGCAAGTCTGATGAGGACTTTAACAGTCACTTTTTAATTTCATTCTGAGATGATGTTCAGTGTAATTTAAAGGTGTTTATGTCACAGCTATGAGTCTCCAGTTAATCACTGTAATACCTTTTGGATTGTGACGTACGTCAAGACCTACGGGAAGAAAACAAATGGGCGGTGGCTCATCATGACCTGATTATCAAATGTGTCATTTACACTGAATAAGAAAACACATAGAAACTAAAATTGAATTAAACAAAGGCATTTGCACCTTCACTGCATGATTTTAGTGGATGTAGAAATGTCCTGTTTAGGCTGCACTGATTCTCTGTTTCGGTCTGTCATTTGTTTCCACATAGGTACACAGATATACATCCTGAATGGCACAGATCCAGAGGGGGACCCGGTACGATATGGTCTGACTTTTGAAAAGGGCTCCAAAGAATATTTTAGGGTGGAACCCAAATCTGGAAACGTGACTCTAATTCAGGAGCTCGACAGAGAGGTGAGCCTTTTAAAGAGACTCATGTTTTGAAAGTCTGTCACCACTGTGGCTCAGCGTGACATTTACCTTTTTCTTTGTAGAAACAAGGTGAAATCTCAGTTCTGGTGAGCATCACAGATGGAAGAAATAAAGTAAGTTCTTAGTATTTATATGATACATTTTTGTTCATACTGACTTGTGAATGAATAACACCATTTTTACTTTCATAACCTCCAGCCCATCATGTTTTTACAGTTGTGGCTATAACATTATAATAGTGAATTAAAACAAAATAAATAGATATAAACATATACATATACAATATCTGCTCCTGCAAAATATGTGCTATGACAGAATGGAAACAAACAGCAGGAAACTTACTATAACTACGATGTGGACTTGAGAAATGAATGTATTTAAATATATAGAATGATCTTTTTGTGATCACTTCCAGTTAATTATTTGTTGTAGTGATTTTTATTTGTGGTTGAGAGTTTGTGTTCCTGCTTTCAGGTTGTTGAAACAGTGAGAGTGTTTGTCACGGACGCCAACGATGAACCACCGGAATTTCAAAACCTGCCTTTCATCATTGATATCCCAGAGGTGCAGTTTATCAAGCAAATACACCTTATATAATATAAGTGATTCAATGAAGCCCTTGCTCTAAACCTTACAGCTGAGTCAAAAAATAATAATAATAATTGTGAATAAAGTGGGTTTCATTGTTATAAAATGTTTTGTCTCTTTATCAGGACACTACTCCGGGAAGTAGCATCTACAGAGTCCAAGCCGTGGATAAGGATATGGGCTCAGGAGGCAGCGTCTCATATTATCTACAGGTGACTTTACAGCTTCATTGTTATGCAGATGATGCACAGCTGTAGTAAAGTAAAACAAGGTTCCCCAAGGCTGTTTTTCCAAGGTTACCACTAAACTGTAGGAGCACATTGGATGATTCATGTTGATTTTTTTAAGCACTAAATCCTGGTGCTTATTTTGACTCAAAATTTGATTTTCAAACTCAGGTGAAAAGATTTATCCACATGTTTCTGGTTGAACTTTGTAACAAAGAAAATGTAATTCATACTTTTATTTTGTCTCACTCAGTCTACTGCATCTATCTTTACTCTGGCATTAAGCTAAAAAAAAAAAAAGCTCTCTCCAAAATGCAGCAGCTAGCCTTTTACAGCAACATGTGCATGGAAAAGTGACCTAAAGTAACCTAGGCTAAAACAGTTACAGCTATTTTTGGTATTTGCACGTGACTTCCAGTTGAATTCAGGCTCATTTGTAAGATTTTACTAAGCACACATAGAGCTGTTAATAGCTTGGCTTCAGCCTGTACCTCTGGACCTCTTAACTCCTGGACCCTGGACTTCACCCTGAAGTCTGCCAACAAGTTGATCCTCTCAATTCCCAAAACCTTATTTAATAGCATGAGCGAGCATTTATTTATTTATTTATTTTTTTAGTTTCTATTTTCATCTTTTTACTCTTTTGCATTTACTTTTTATTGATGCTCTTTAATCTTTAGATTCAATTTCCACTTCGTAATCCATTCTTTAAAAAAGCGTGTTATTTTTATCATTGCGACTGCACCATTGTTATCCTCATGGTGATACTGTTAACTGGCTTGGTGTGGCCCTAACATGGAGGGTGTAAGACCAGAGGTCGAGCTGACATCATGAGAGCTGTGCCGCCATGTGGAGGAAGGAAAAGGGCATTTGAGTGATGGGAGAGTGTTTGTAGGGGAAAGATTAATCTCATACCAGAGAGCAGTCTGAAAATGGTGTTACTTTAGTGGATTAAATTTCAATTACATTTGAGCAAAGCATTGAAGGCTTAATAAGGGCTTAGGTTTGGTCCGGGCCAACAGCTGACAGCACAGTACTTGTAACTGTCCATGTGTTAACTATGTGACAAAACTATCTCGATGGAGGAGTGTCGAAAAGTGATTAGAAATTGGCTTGATTGCACTCGATGGCTGACTTCAAGCGAGACTGAAATATGTGTCTGCTGTTATCCTGTCAGACCTCCCCATTCGCCAAGTTCACCATCGATGGGCACAGCGGGATCCTTAGAGTCAAACCAGGCGAGACTCTGGACTACGAGACCACCCCGACACATTTTGTGACGGTGGTCGCAAAGGTGAGAGGTCGCTGTTAAACACACATTCACCCTGTGAGCAACAGGTTTCAGATTCATCCATCTTATCAACATTCAAGTCATATATTTTTGCCATTTGTTGCATTTGATTACATTACTTTTTGGGAGTTAACACAGCTTGATGCCGAGACCTAAACTGGGGCATTAATCAAATATTTGCTAAAACAAAAGTTTTTGAATAACCCCCAATAACCTTTCTCTTATTCTGGTGGTCGTCAAATTAAAATTACTCGGAAACTGGAAGGTTTTTAATGGTGTGCGATCTACTTCTGCACATGAAACAAGGCAAAACAAAGCAGCGCAGGAACCTGGAGTCCTGACGGTGTTGCTCCCAGTGGGACTAAACTGAAGTGTACCTCAGCTCTGTGTGTCTGTAGACTAATGTTCTGTTGATATATGACACTGGGTAAATAGCATCAGATACTCAGACGTTAAAACCATGATAATATACAAGTATAACATTTTTTGGTTTAATCGTTTCCATCAATTCAGTCAGTCAGTTGAACTCACTAATGGTTAAACTGAGAGAAGTCATTACTGCGTTATATCCACACAGAGAACGGTCTCTGCATCTTTCGCACTTACTGAAGCATGAAAGCATCATTAACATAGCCATGCAAATGGAATTACAGATTCCAGTGTTTCCAATTATATTGAAATTGAGGATGAGGAGATTTACATCCAATTTTAAAGACAGTGAAGCATCCTACCAACGTGCCTGATAAAATCTTACCAAACCATTTTGAAAATAAACATATGTACTGCCAATATTTCATTTTATTTTGTGATTTTATTTGACTGGTTTATAGAAACCAAACTTCTCAATTTCAAGCAAAGGCATTTGGTTTCTCCAAGCCAGTGGAAACCTTTAATCTTAGCTATTTTAATTTTATTCCAAACATTTAGTTCTGTTAAAAGAGTAAAAACAGCTTTTGGTTAAAATAGATATTTTCTTTAAAAAGAACTTGTGGTAGCAGATGCATCTCATGGGCCTGCCCACTCAAAGATCACATCATTTCAAATGTGAAATGAAAATGTCCATAACCACACCTTTGTTATTTTATCATACATTTCTTTGGACAGAAGAATCAACTAAATGTGTGGATAATGATTAATTGTACATTTGTTTTCTCAGGATGGAGGAGGAAAGTACAAGGGGAAACATCAGGTGTTGACCTCCACAGCCACTATAACAGTGAATGTAATCGATGCCCAAGACATGCCTCCATCCTTCGTGGGAACCCCTTACTTTGGCTACGTCTACGAAGTCTCAGTTCCTGTAAGTCCTCCTCTGATTCTCTACACAACATAACGGCGATCAGGGCATTGATTTTGTTTACAAAGAGTTTCTTTTTTTCTTCTTCTTTTCCCAGGGTTCTGAAATATTCACTGTCTATGCTAAAGACGGAGATCAAGGCAATCCTAACCCCATACATTATTCCATTATGAATGGTAAGAAACATAGATCAAGAGATGAATTCCAGTGTGAGCTGCCTTGTGTACTGTGTTTGTTGTTTGTCACATTTACCACCTCTGTCCTCACCTTTCAGGTAGTGATGGTGTCTTTAATATAAATAGCACCAGTGGATGCATCACCCTGACAACGTATCCATCTCTGCTGAGAAACGAATTATATGAAATTATAGTCAAGGTAATGTTTAATTCATCATCTCATATAAGGTGATTTGCTTTTACCGCTGAATTTGTTGATGGGTGTAACTTTTAACCCCAGGCATCTGAGGTCGGACCAAACGAACAGCCGTCTGATGACTACGACATCACCACGGTGACAGTCCGGGTGGTGGATCTCAACAACCACCCTCCGACCTTTTACGGAGAAAATGGACAACAGAGCAAGTTCGAGGTCACCATGTACGAGCATCCACCTGCAGGAGAGATCCTCCGGGGCTTTAAGATCACCGTCAATGACTCCGATCAGGTAGCTTTATTCCCACATTCTCACTTTAGATGTACAGTGATGTGCTGGACAAGAGCTGGTTTTCGAATAATTTTCTACTGAATGCTGCCTTGTCATGTTGAGTTTGCTCCTCTACTGACAGATGCACTAATACCTCTGGGTACAATGTTGCATAAATATCTGCCCAAATGCCTTAAAGTATGAGCACTTATACAACACCATTTAAAAATGTTCATAAAATCTGTTCATTAATTGAAGATGAAAATGTTGCTCATGATGCCTTCATGTTTATTCTCTCCCTCCTGCCTCAATGATTCCTGTTACATTATCTGCCACATGTTTTTAAAATCCCCCCCCACGTTTGCTGAAGTCATCTTGAGTCTGACGAGCCTTCCTACATTCCGCTGTTTGTTTTGCTGTGCAGGGAGCAAACGCTAAATTTAAACTGAGGCTTGTGGGGCCGAGCCGCGTGCTGCGAGTGGTTCCCCAGACGGTCCTCAATGAAGCACAGGTGACCATCATTGTGGAAGACACATCTGGCATCGACTATGAAAAGGGACCAACCCTTTCTTTTAAGGTTAGCCTTACTTACCTAAAACTGACAGCAATATTTCACGATGAATTAAATGTCTCGTTTTCTCTGACCAACAGCCCAAAATCCAGAGATATTTATTGTTGAGAAAAATTGTTGTTGATAAATTTTGGCTATGCTCAAGGGATGGCGAAGGTCTTTCTGTCCGTCACTTTGGTCCAGACTAAAATGTCTCCTATATCCTTCCTCTGGTGCCACCAGCAGGTTGAACTTTACTTTGATACTTTGATTGATGACCAGTTAGTTTAAGAATTAATAACATTACCATAAGTCACAGCAGTACTACTTTGCATGTTAGCAAATGTTAACAAATCTATTAATTTCTCATGTAATAAAAACCCTCTGGCCAGTTATTACATTTACTTTTATTTTACCATGACAAGTAAATATTAAAAACTAATTTTGATATCTAACAGTTTCTTAACAATGAGCATTACTGCCTCGCAGAGCCACTTCTGTGGCTGTTTGTCAATAAACCAATCAGTTAATCAACTAAACGTTTGAGAACTAATTTAACCACACTTTGCATGTGTCTGTCTACAGCTGCTGGCAGTGGAGATCGACACTCCTGAGCGCTTCAGTGCGACAGCTGACATAGTCATCAACCTGCTGGACACAAACGACAACATCCCCAAATTCACATCCGAGTATTACATCGCCAGGGTCCCTGAGAACTCTCCTGGAGGCTCCAGCGTTGCGACTGTAACGGTAAGTCAATCACGATTAAACTCTGCTCTGACCTAACCAAAGTGATTATATAATCCATCAATCCTCCAATGAATGCATATTACTCGATGCAGTTCTTTAGGGGAAAGCAAGGTTCTCACCAGGGGGGGCAAAAAAACAGTCAGCGGTCCCTGGCTTTGTTTTTGTTGTTCCTCATTATGAAATCCATGTCTGCATGTGACATCCTGGCATGTGCTTTCTGTTATACCTCAGGTGGGGAGTATTATTAATAGAAATATTGGCACATTTGTCTCATCGTTTCTATTCCACTGTAGCTGTGTATCCTGCAGCCAGGCAATATGTCCAAGCTATGCAACGTGGAATAAAAAGCTTAATTTTGCCCCAAGGTTAATCATGCTGACCTACGAGTCCATCCCCACTCACAACAGGAAGAGACTTATAGCCTGCCCCACCCACTCTACATGAGCTTAAGACCCTAGCTGGTCGTCCTCAATCAGCTCCAGTAAAAAAAACATCTAAACACCTTCACTTAGCTTGTGTGTGTAACTATACTTAATTAAATTGATCAGATTGGTAGATATTCTTGTTTACAGAGTGTACCTTTTTCATACTTTATTGTAAGAGCTATAAGTATTCATCTTCTAATCTCTGTCCTTCCAGGCAAATGATCCAGATTCGGGGCCTTGGGGTGAAGTCAAATACACGATTTATGGATCAGGATCAGATTTGTAAGTACAAACCTTTCACTCCTGCCAGTTTAGGTTTGCTCTGATCAGATACTTAACTCTTGCATTTCCAACATATTTCATAGAGTGACAAGTTATTTTTATGGTACAACTCAAGGCTGCTCAGAGGTTTCGGGGTGTTTGGTAAACTCAGTCAACAGGCCACTAGTCTTGATTCTCTTTGATCGAAGAGGTTAGCAGGAAACCAGTTTGATTGGCCCCTCTGCTGCACAAACAGCCCGCTCTAAAATGGCTGCAAGATGCTGGCTAATCTCCTAATTGGATTGGAGAGTTAAAAATAGACAGCCTGGCCCGTCTCACATAGGGAGAGCCAATTAACATGCAATGTGACAGCTGGAGCCACAGAAACGGCAGCTTTGAAAAGCAAGGCAGCGTGCAGTGAAGGAAAAGTGAGAATTTATGCTAGTCTGCAGGCAGCGACCTGAGTTAATTGTGCGAAAGTTATCAGTCTCAAGGCAACTTGTGAATTTTCACAGTGAAAAACAAGATGGAGAAGACGGCTGAATAAAATGGCAGTAAGCCCAATGATGAACAAGCAAGCACAAACCTACACCAAAGGCTGTATAAATTTGTTATTTTTGCAGCCCTTCGTGTGAAATACTTACATTATTATAATATGTTTGAAGTTGTTATGAAGGCAGAACATTTTGTTTGATAAAAAATGTTGAACAATCTTGGTGAACATCGGTGCAGTCTATCACGTGGCAGGGCGTGTATTGCCGCCTGCCACAATGTCTGTTTTTAATTCAACCACTGGGAAGTCAGAAAATCTCAAATTCTATGCATAAGTTCTTTGAAAGAAAAAAATAAAAATGTCAAAATTTCCATGAGAACTGGCAAAAAGTTATTAGAATAATGTACAGTATGAAAAAACAAATTAAAAATCCTTCAAATCCAAATTGATCCGAATATTTTCTTTACTGAATCTGGTGAGAATTGGATAAAAACAAAAAAATGTCTTTAAGAAAGGGATCCAGAAAGAATGTCAAAAGGTTTTTGCCTTTGTATCTCATTTAATGTGAATGAAACAAAAAGTTCAGATGCAACCAAACATTATTAACATTTACTTTGCTGGCCTATTATAACATTTTGTAAAATGTTACTGGACTCTGTTCAGTAGTTACTGAGTTATCTGACAAATACAGCAAAAAAAAATACAAAAACAGAAATCTACCTGAAATTATAAATGTACAAACCTGATAAGACAAAACTGTAGTTACCTGGAAAAAGTAATAAAACTAGAGGTTAATATGAATCAACAGACAAATAACATCATTGGCTTTACTGATCCTCAGGGAGGAAAGTCACATGTTACAGTGGCAAAAAAAGGGATAGGAAATATGAAAAAGAAACATATTTAAAAACAAATAATTAATAAATTGTATACATCATCATCAATATATTTTTACAACATGCTCCCTGTGATAAAGGACAGAAATCTGCTTTTTAGAGTGAACTATTAAGGGAGTGAGTCATGTAGAGATTCACAGTACGTGATATAGTGTAAATATCACTTGCGTTGTGAATTAAGATGCCTATCTTAGAAACACTTGGTTCAGTGGGATGTGTTTAACACAGAATGGACAGCTGTGGCTGTGACTCATACGCCGTCTGAACCGTTCTGAACCTGCAGGTTTGCCATCCACCCGTCATCAGGCGTCATCTCCACGCAGCCCTGGACCAGCCTGGACGCAGAGGTCAGGTCTAAATACAACTTCTACGTCAAGGCTGAGGATTCGGAGGGGAAGTACAGCTTGGCCGAAGTCTTCATCACCGTCCTCGACATGAATGACCACTCTCCAGAATTTGATGACAAACTCCTGGAGAAGACCATGATCATTGGCATACCTGTCAGAGTAGAGGTACATACATGATGCTGCAACATTCTTGCATTGTACTGAAAATACATTTCAAAATCGAAAGGTAAAAACACTCTCTGTTTGTGATCACACATTTAGAGATCATAGTATGGAAGTCCAGGACTGCCAATATTAAAAAGCAATTCTCTTTACTGTAGTTTAATTTGATCCACCATCCTGATGTTGTAAAAACTCGCTTAGCAACTGAGCTTCATTCGAAACTGAATGAAGTCATATATTATAAATATTAGACTTTCGATTAATAAATTGACTTAATATTATCCAGTATGCAGGCTTTTGAAATTTTGTGTTATTCTGCTTCTTTCTACAGGCAGTAGATGACGACGCAGAGTCTCCAAACAACGTCATTCAGTACTCCATCATGACAGCCGATCCTGACAATGCATTTGATATCAACGCTGACACCGGTGAGATCAAGCTGAAGCCGTACATCAAGTCCATGGAGATTGTGCAGAACATCACCAAGCAGAAGGACTGCAAGTGGTCTCTGGTGGTCCAGGCCAGGGACAGGGGCTCTCCGTCTTTCAGCACGACAGCCGTGGTCAACATCGACATCACCGAGGCGGTAAGACCCGCTCTGACTAGCAGCATGCTTGCAGCGCTTTCTATTCCAAGCCTGAGCTGTAGATTCAAGCAGTTTAAGAGAGGATAAATGACATTGTTGTCATGCTATGCAGCTGCTAATTCAGCCTCCTTGTTTCAGCCTGCCACATTTCATTTACCTCATGTCCTCATTAACATAAACCCATATTTTTTCTAATACTTCATGTTTTCACTATGTATTCATCCTCTCACTCTTCATGACATGACTCAGCGTTTTTGGTTTTGTTTCTGTGTTGTGTATCGTGCTTTTCAGATCAAAGGTCGAATTGTTTCATACTTCATGGGCCTCAGCAAGCGTCCGCTGACTGTTTTTGGAATTTGTCTCAGCCTTGTCACTTCACTCATTTTACTAACAATCTGCATATCCACAATCCTGTACTGTAATGCAGTGAAAAAGTCACGAATCAACCCTGAGAGTAACTACATTAAAGTGATCCGCAGAGTCAAGTGAGAAATAACTGATACCTGTTTTTTTACTGGTTTTACTTATGTCTGTAAAAGAGTACTGGAGCACATAATATGACAATAAGATATTTTATTTTCTTTTTCCATATTTTTATCCGTTTTATTTTTTTAAATTGGAAAATGTTATAAATGATATATATTTCTCATAATATAGTATGGATTTTTACGATACCATCATCCTATCTTTCACTATTTAAAATACTTGCTTTTTTTTTTAAGAGCATGACTCGGAATATTTGTGACTAAGATGGAGCCTTTTACTTGGGATTTAAACCTGGATTTGCTCACTTAATCTCTATTTTTCTCACACAAACATGCACTTCAGTCCGTTTTGGTCTCATGAACTGTCATCATTCTTCTTCAGCCCTCATCAGTCACATGCCAAAGACAAATCCTAATGCACCGCACTGCCAGACGCATTCCCGACAACTAGTGTTGTGCTTAGTTCTTAGCTTCGCATCAGCAGTCCTGTACTGTGGGACAGAGGAAGACTGAGGGTGACTGAGTGCGAGTGCGGAAGTGTTACATTGTCGGTAGACATGTTGTTTGGGCCTCCTCTGTCAGTGCTTTGCTCATCCATCTCTCATGCTTGCATGCTTCAGGCAAATGTTACGTTAACGCTTTGATTCAGTCCATTGGACTTGATTTAAACAATTTTATTTGTGCTCTTTTACAGACTCCTCTCAAGGGGCCTATGGCAGCCTTTTTAATGAAAAGTAGAGACAACCCAATGAAAGCTCTAGGCATGGTCACTGTTATCATTAGTATGTTGGTAGGGGTGACTGTTTTGATCTCTACGGCTATGTACATGCGCAACTCAAAGTCCAACAGGATCATGCCGGCACGTCGCATCATCAGGAGGCGACCCAGGGACCAGCAGCCCTGGACCTTCAAGATGCCCGGTATCACATTCAACCACCCTGCAGACAAGTTCGCCATCGGTGACCCAGAGAGAAGCCCCCACCGGAACACCGGCAACCCCCGGCCGAAGCCTCCACCCCCCAGTGCACCTTCTCTTCCCCCTCCACCTCCATCTAACACACGGCCCAGTGAGAGGCCCCGGGCGGTCCCAACAATATCTGGCGCGCTGGCCTCCAAAGGTTCAAAGAAAGCTAAATCTAGTCGCCGCAAAGAGGGAAATATAAGCTCTGCTTTAGTGTCGGAGCTTAAGATGAAGCTGGAGCAGAAAATCATCGAGAGCAACCAAGGTTATTATTAACACAAACGTCTTGTTTAAGGTTGTCCAGTCCATTCTTCGACGACTCTACTGCTCTTAGCTCATCTATTGTCGCAGAGTTCTCATCTGAACCTCGTGATGATCTGGTAAGGTGGGCCTATCTTTAGGTATAACAATGGGTAAACGGTATAAGGGTACAACAGGAAGGCTTACAGGTGTTTATGTCTTAACGTGAGATGTTAAGTGGGATTCACTGCTGACCTGGTTTAGGGAAAGAGAGGCGAGAGCTGGAGTCTGTCGGTGGTGCAGCAGGTAATTCACCACACTGCCATCTTGAGGATTACATCATCTGAACACTAAGAAGCAACCACTGTAAATTGCCCATAGAAAGAGAGAGAGAGAGAGAGAGAGAGAGAGAGAGAGAGAGAGAGAGAGAGAGAGAGAGAGAGAGAGGATTACAAAGATTTACTGTGTATACATAAGTTGCATAACTTCCTAAAAAACATAATATTCCAAAACTCTGTGGTGTTTTCAACACTGAATTAGGATTTCACTCAATAAATCCTAAAAAAAAAACCCAAACATGTGCAGCTGAATGACACAGTCAGGAAGAACACCACTGCTTATTATAAAGTGCTAAAGGACCTGTGTGTTAATATTTTTACTGTGTTCAGCCGCTTGAAAGCTGAGAAGTTGCTCTTTTGTATGATTACAATGTGCCACTGTAGGTTTTCACAGTAACACAAGCTGAGTTGCTTTTATTTATTTGACTGTGATTCTAGAAAAATGCTTTTATATAAATTGACATGGGTCCAATTTAAATGTACAGCGCTGTATTATTTTCTTTATTTTGAATACACATACTGTATATGACAAGATATGTACATTTCCCAGTTGTATCTTGCAGCAGTAAATAACAGAAAATACAAACGAAACCATCTAACTCCATTCATGGGATATTGTTGGTAAAAATGAGTCGTCTGCTTGAGATTTTCAAGCTCAGATTGCATGTATATAACTTGCTTGGACATTTCCTTTATAGATATACATGTTTATATGTAGAATCTGTGTCGAACATTTAGGGTCCACATGCAGTTACTTTCCATGTTACGCTCCAATGCCTTCAAATGTAGGCACATACAGTTTAATCTCTGTAATAAATATCTTGTATCTGACTATATCTTAACTTATAACTATCTTAAATAAGTTGAGATAAACTATATATCCTAACTGTAAATTACAATTGCCTGGTCCTATAACTTATTTGTACCGTCTTTGTACTGTCTTGATTTTGAATAAATATTTGAAAATAAATTGGTCATGCTCATGCTCCTTTTTGTCCACGGGTTAGATTTGTTATAATAGTTTTGTTTAGAACACTTAATTTTAAGTTTATATTATTTTAGTTTGATAAACTAAAGTTTTCTGTGGAGAAGAATGTAATGTTTTCAGTGTAAACAACATGGTAAATCAAAGGCAACAAATATTAATAAATAATAATATATGTAAACTCTATATTAATTTGAAATGCCAATATTCTAAACTGCAAACCAGTGCTGGAAAGTAACTAAGTAGATTTACTCAAGTGCTGTACATAAGTACAATTTTTTACTTTAGTTAAGGTTACTTTATACGCCACTACATTTGAGAAGAAAATATTGTACATTTAAATGCCAATTAAGATTTTACACAAATCCATATGTTTAACAATCTTATGAAATTCAGTGTTTTATTAAATATTACACCAGTGGTTCCCAGCATTTTTGGCTGGCGACTTTTTAAGAGAAAAGCCTCAAAGAGGGGCAGAATTATCACAACAAAACTATCTCTTGAACCTTAGAAGGGGCCTAATCCTTAGGTTTGGAAACACTGGACAAAACTGCATAACTGCATATGAAGTAGTAAAAACTGGATCCGATGCAAACAGCAACAGCAGTAAAATGCTGCTTATACATTGATGCATCAGTATTAATCTCATGTCGGGTATAATTTTATTTAGTCACAGGGGCCTGTTCTTTTACTTTTGACACTTAAAGTACATTTAGCTGATAATACAGTTGTACATTGACTTAAGTGTGATTGTAAATGCAGGACTTGTAATTGCAATGGAGTATTTTATTAGTTGTATTGGTACTTAAGCTAAGGATCAGAGTACTTCTTTCAACATTGCTCAAAATA
Source organism: Seriola aureovittata (assembly GCF_021018895.1). NCBI lineage: Eukaryota > Metazoa > Chordata > Actinopteri > Carangiformes > Carangidae > Seriola > Seriola aureovittata. The sequence goes on from NC_079384.1 coordinate 12,619,288, forward strand.
TTATATAGTGTAGAAAAGATCTTTATACTTTCATTTTATATTCGTATATTTTACACTATCATATATAGCAATAATGAACGTCTGTTCATTTATCGGTTAAAAAATGTTTATTTATATATATATATATATAGGGGCCTAATCCTTATATATATATATGTATATATAAATAAAACAATCGATGCAGTGATGCCATTGTGGGTATGAATTGACTAAACATCATATACGTAACAAAACTAACAGAAAGCACAACACACTCTCTATTTGCCTGTGCAGCTGATGTACAGACGCTGTGAGCTCAGAGCTGTCATTAAATGGAAATATCATGTCCTGCTGACTAGGATTCAGATAGAAAATCACTTTAATCTTCTTACGAGTGTATGTATAAATGCACGGGAAAACACTGCTTATGTAACAAATCCTCTGAGTGATTGTGCTAAAAAAAAATAAAAAAAAAAGAATCACAGTATGTCTCAGCATTCGTCTTTGAATTCTCTTTAATCCACATAAACCATCATTTCATTCCATTACAAGACAGAAAATCTGGAGTCTGTAAAAAGAAACAATAGAAAAAAGAGCTTTTTTTTAAAAAAAAAAAATAAATATAATGTGCTTGAGCATAAACCCACACACAATCCACTCCATTACAATTTAGCTTGGTGAAGCTAACAAAGAAATACATACAGTGTTGATTATTTACATTTTTTAAATTTATGAGTACATGTCTTTGTATTCAGTATCAAACATTAAGAAAAAAAGTGACTCAAAGAAATATCAAATGCATTTTAGCACAAACCCCCTGTACAAGTACATTAACACAAATAGTAGCAAACTCTCCCTATAATACGGAAGAAAGGCATCTCCATTTAGAGCTGATAGCTTGAAATTTATATTTACAGGGTGACTATATACTGAATATATACTCAGTTTGTGCCTCCCGCATATTACCATTACATTCAAGTCACAGAGCTACAGTAAGCATTCAGTTTTCTGAAAGATAAATACCTGACTGTCTTTGACAAAACCTAGTAGATCATTTAATAAAACTTACTGCCATTCTCAAGCTATTTCCAGTATCAGAGGTTCTTATCACCATCTGGATGCAACAATACTCTGTTTGCTTCACTGAAAGAAAAAAGAAGATTCTTTATCTGTTTCCCAATGTGATGATAGCTGGAAATGACATGTTCTTGCTCAATTTGTACAACTCGACCCAAATTTGAAGAATTCACTATCAACTATATTTTTCCTTATTGATGTTTCTTTCTATTTTTTTCCCCCGAACAAAATAAAATACTAATATTAATTCAGATGGGGAGAAGAGTCTTTGAGGGTTCAAGGAAATAGCACCAAATTTTGTCAAACTGCCTTTTGAGTTTTTTTAAAAATCGCTACGTGTTTCTTTTTCAGAAAATCTGATGTGTAGCACTGCGATTAAAAATGTAATACTAAGACATGAGAGGCACAAATTGAGGATACACTCAGAGGTATATATACTATATGTACAGTTCTTGACTTTGATTCTAGTACATATGAGCTGCACTCCCTCCTTTGGGCCTGTCCTCAGATTTCCCCCTCTTTTTTGGCTTTTCCTCAGAGTCCTTGCACAGGCCTTCGTCGCTGGTTGCCTGCAGGCTGTCAAAGGTGCCCTGCCTCTCCGTCCCCTGCAGGTTCTCTCTGTGCAGCCTGTGCTTCTTCCACAGATCCACGCAGCGCTCCACACAGCTGAACCTGGCCTCTGTGGTGCAGGCAAACATGCCGGCCGGCACTGCCAGCACCATGGCGCACACAATGACTATAATGTGGATGAGCCTCTCTCTTTGCTCCAGCTCACTGATGTCACTTCCTGTCACAAACACGATGCACTGGCCTTCCTTCGGCGGATGGTTCTTCAGGGTCACACACACCTCGTATTTGGTGACAGGAAGCAGGTCACTCACTGAGTAGCTGTGAATGCCGGGGCCAATGTAGATTGTGTCCTTTTTAGATGAATCATATTTGCCAAAGTGGATGGTGAACCATGTCTCTGCAGGGTTGTCTGTCACTGCATACCACTCAAGGGTGATACCATAAACTGTCTGCTTGGCGATGCGGATGTCAATGTGGGCATTCTCATCAGACGACAACATGGGGACAGGTGGAGGGAGAGGAGCAGAGGTGTTGGAAGAGCTGATGTCAACCATAATGCCGACAGAGGAGTTGCCAATGAAGTTGTTGGCCATGCAGGTGTAGAGTCCTCGGTCTGCCAGGTGAAGAGAGGGAATCACCAGCTGGGAGTTGACAGTCTCTGAGTCTATGTGAGTCTCTGAAACTGAAAGGAGAAAACAGAGCATCAGAGTGGACTGCTTTTAAATCAGAGGCTTGTTTAGGTCTGGTAAAAGACATGGTAAGGTAACCCTCAAGAAGGTATTGTTGCCACATGTTCTCATAAAGCAGATGTAGCCGAAAGGTTCAAGATATAAGTGCTCCCACAGCAGGTTCACAACAGTTTAATGGATGGCTGTAATAAAATAAAAATAAAAATCTTACCAGCAAATCCTCTTATAATCTTCAGACTGTATATCCACTGAATGGTCGGGCCCGGCCTAGCCTTGACTAAGCATGTGAGAGTTGCATTTGCGCCGAGAGGTAAAGTGATGTTAGTCTCTGGGGCAGAAGCCACTGGCTTCATACATGTTTTCAACTGGATCTCGTGGAAAAACTTGTCTGCTTTGGAGACGGGCCCTGAGCACATCAAATAAGAGTTCATCAGAATGATGGGAGGGCCGACTGTCCTGATGAATTCAACAAAGCCTTTGAGGCGACAATCGCACAACCAGGGGTTGTCATGTAGCGCCAAAACCACATTGGAAACCAGCCCTTCTTTCCCCCATGCTTTCTCTGCAGTTTGGTAAAGAGGCCAATTCATGAAGACATCTTTGGATATGACACTAAGATGATTGAAGGATAAATCTAAGTAGGTTAGGGTGGGTAAGTGTCTCAGGGCCTGTTCAGGTAGGACATCCAGTTGATTGTGCTTCAGGTCTAAAATCTTGAGTTTCGGTGTGTCCTGAAAGGCTGTCCATGGAATTGAAGTCAGCTTGTTCCCTTGTAGCCTGAGCTCAGTCAGTCTGGAGAGCCCCTCCAGGCTTTTAATGTTCATCAGGGTGATCTCATTGAAATTCAGCCAAAGGAACTCCAAGGGACTAACTTTGGAGAAAGATCCTTGTGGTAACTCAGTCAGGTGGCAGTTTTCAATTCGGATTTTAGTGAAATCATGTGGAATATCCTCTGGGACTTGTCCCATGGAGGTTTCCATACATAGTAAAGACCTAGAATGGTAAGACAGGATATGTTTAGACAAGAAAACCTTATGGCAAGTGTATATTTTATCTTCACTGCTAATTTTCACACAGCAATTACACAAATTTATGGATACTGTTCTCATTGCTTAGCAGGTTACATTTAAGACAACACTCATGTCTAAAAAGGGTTTATGGCTAAAACATAACCTGTTTTTAAAGGTTTGTATAGCTTCAGTGGTAACTTACCTTCCCAAATTATCATCTGAGCAGGAGCAGCCAATCACACAAGTTGACGATCCAGGGGAGATGAGATAAGATACCAAAGCGATATATAATGCGACATAAAAGGTGTCCATATTCCTGAAGGAGCATATGAAATAGGCCTGTGAGTGCAGGACATGCCCATGGGTTGCGTGGAAGAAAGCCTATTACCTTAATCTTCCTTGACGTAACAGTTAAGACACCAAATAACATTTGAGACACACAGAAGAGTTGTATTTATAGCGATGGTCCACTTTGTCTATAGAAAATATTGTCTGATCTGCTCAGAAGCACGAATTTTGTGCAATCCAGTTCATGTGAGTGATTGTTGATTGTGCTGCTCTACTTTCAGGTATGACCCCAAAATGCTTTGCATCAGTCTAATTTAATTTATTTGTCCCCCACCAAAGAACACGCACAGATATTAAGTGGGCTGGAGCCCGTCAGGCTTAGCAGCAAAGAGAGGGAGGGCTGAAGAGAGACAGAGAGACAGATGTCTGGAGGACTATAACCTGACCTCAATAATCTGTACACCCTTTGTCTCTCAGGTTGTTAAAGGCTGAATCAGCATACAAAGTAAGCTTGAAAACATCTACAACACTCTGGTGCCAATCTTTAACTCACATTTTCCTTCATTGCCCAAGCTTTTTATGAGCATATGTACTAATTTAACAGGTAAAAAGATTAATCAGATATTCTGCAATATAGGCAACCTCCCAATTATGATATACATTATATAAATATTTGGTGATTGCTTATTGTTTATGTGCTTGCATTATATATCAAATTAGGACATTTGCCAAAAAGCCTTTACAAAGTTTTCTTAAAAGGGTATTTTTCTGGTCTATTTCAATATCAGATGCCTGTTCTATCTCAAAGGACAAATCAATCTATGCCCTGAAGTTGATTTAGGTTTCTCATTCAGAGATATACATGGATATGAATCTATCAACACATTTGTATACTAGGTTCTTAAGAATTTCATTAAATTGTAAACCTTTACAAGAGAACACTAGTGTTATTGATACTTCCTTTGTTGCGTTGTTGTGTGGCACCAACGACACCCCTGTCGAACTATATAAACACATTATCAAGGCCAGTACAAGACATAAGAAAAGTGGCTCCTTAGAGCATCTGTGTCAAAATGCCCCACGAGATATTTATATATACATATGATGTTTTTATGCCTTACTATACTTTGACGTTTTTTTGACGTTTGAATGCCTTACTATACTATGACCTTCTATGCCTTAGAAAACTATGACGTATTTTATGTCTTACTATACGTTTTTATGCCTACTAAGATGTTTTTTTGTATTACTATACTATGACTTTTTTATGTCTTACTATACTATGACATTTTTATGCCTTACTATAGTATGACGTTTTTAAGATGTATTATACTAGGACATTTTTATGCCTTATTTTAGTATGACCTTTTTATGACTTGCATTTTTATCAAATTTGTCTTGTTATACTGTGACATTTTTATGCCGTACTATAATATACTATACCATGATTTTTCTTTTTTTTTTCCCTTCTTTCATTTCTTACTATACTATGACATTTTTTATGCCTTGTCATACTATGGCGTTTTTATCCATTACACGATAACTCTTTTATGTCTTACTATACTATCACGTTTTCATGCCTTACTATACTGTGAAATTTTTATGATGTATTATACTATGATGTTTTTATGCCTTATTGTAGCATGACATTTTTATACCTCACTATAGTATGATGTTTTTATGTTGTATTATACAAGGACATTTATATGCCTTATTATAGTATGATGTCTTTATGACCTTTTAATGCCATACTACACTATGACCTTTTTATGACCTTTAATGCCTTCTATGACACTTTTTATGCCTTACTATACTATGCCGTTTTTCTGTCTTACTATATTGCAACGTTTTGATACTTTTATACCGACTATGAAGTTTTTATGCCTTATTGTAGTATGAGCTTTTTATGATATTTTTGTCTTGTTATACTTTGACATTTTTATACCTTTATACTTACTATGAAGATTTTGTGATGTTTTATACTATGACGTTTTTATGCTTTATCGTAGTATGACCTTTTTATCTTGTTATACTGTGACATTTTTATGCCATACTATACTGTGACGTTCTTATGACGTTTTCATGTCATACTACACTATGACATTTTTCTGACCTTTTTATGCCTTACTATACTATGACATTTTTATGCCTTATTATAGTATGACCTTTTTGTCTTTTTATATTGTGACATTTTTATGCCCTACTATACTATGACATTTTTTTGACGTTTTTATGCCTTACTATACTATATACTTTTATGATGTATTATACTATGACGTTTTTATGCCTTATTGTAGTATGACCTTTTTATGACATTGTTACGCCATATTATACTATGACATTTTCCTGACCTTTTAATGCCTTACTATACGATGACGCTTTTTATGCCTTACTATACTATGACGTTTTTATGCCTTATTATAGTAAGACGTTTTTATACCTTTATACCTACTATGAAGATTTTACGATGTATTATACTATGACGTTTTTATGGCTTATTATAGTATGACGTTTTTATGCCTTATTATAGTATGACGTTTTTATGATGTATTATACTATGATGTTTTTATGCCTTATTGTAATATGACCTTTTTATGCTATACTATGACATTTTTATACCTCACTATAGTATGATGTTTTTATGATGTATTATACAAGGACATTTATATGCCTTATTATAGTATGATGTTTTTATGACCTTTTAATGCCATACTACACTATGACCTTTTTATGACCTTTTATGCCTTACTATACTATGACACTTTTTATGCCTTACTATACTATGACGTTTTTCTGTCTTACTATATTGCAACGTTTTGATACTTTTATACCGACTATGAAGTTTTTATGCCTTATTGTAGTATGAGCTTTTTATGACATTATGCCTTACTATACTATGTAGTTTTTCTGTCTTACTAAACTGACATTTTTCTGACCTTTTTATGCCTTATTATACTATGACATTTTTATGATGCATTATACTGTGACGTTTTTATGCATTATTATAGTATGACCTTTTTATAACATTTTTGTCTTGTTATACTATGGCAGGCACTTTTCATGCCTTACTATACTATGACGTTTTTCTGTCTTATTATACTATGACATTTTTATACCTTTATACCTACTATGAAGTTTTTGTGATGTATTATACTATGACGTTTTTATGCCTTATTGTAGTATGACGTTTTTATGATGTATTAAACTATGACATTTTTATACCTGATTGTAGTATGACCATTTTATGCTATACTATGACATTTTTATACCTCACTATAGTATGATGTTTTTATGATGTATTATACAAGGACATTTATATGCCTTATTATAGTATGATGTTTTTATGACCTTTTAATGCCATACTACACTATGACCTTTTTATGACCTTTAATGCCTTACTATACTATGACACTTTTTATGCCTTACTATACTATGCCGTTTTTCTGTCTTACTATATTGCAACGTTTTGATACTTTTATACCGACTATGAAGTTTTTATGCCTTATTGTAGTATGAGCTTTTTATGACATTATGTCTTACTATACTATGACGTTTTTCTATCTTACTAAACTGACATTTTTCTGACCTTTTTATGCCTTACTATATTATGACATTTTTATGATGCATTATACTATGACATTTTTATGCATTATTATAGTATGACCTTTTTATAACATTTTTGTCTTGTTATACTATGACAGGCACTTTTCATGCCTTACTATACTATGACGTTTTTCTGTCTTATTATACTATGACATTTTTATACCTTTATACTTACTATGAAGATTTTGTGATGTATTATACTATGACGTTTTTATGCTTTATCGTAGTATGACCTTTTTATCTTGTTATACTGTGACATTTTTATGCCATACTATACTGTGACGTTCTTATGACGTTTTCATGTCATACTATACTATGACATTTTTCTGACCTTTTTATGCCTTACTATACGATGACGCTTTTTATGCCTTACTATACTATGACGTTTTTATGCCTTATTGTAGTCAGACGTTTTTATACCTTTATACCTACTATGAAGATTTTACGATGTATTATACTATGACGTTTTTATGCCTTATTATAGTATGACGTTTTGATGATGTATTATACTATGATGTTTTTATGTCTTATTGTAATATGACCTTTTTATGCCATACTATACCTGATTGTAGTATGACCTTTTTATGCTATACTATGACATTTTTATACCTCACTATAGTATGATGTTTTTATGATGTATTATACAAGGACATTTATATGCCTTATTATAGTATGATGTTTTTATGACCTTTTAATGCCATACTACACTATGACCTTTTTATGACCTTTAATGCCTTACTATACTATGACACTTTTTATGCCTTACTATACTATGCCTTTTTTTCTGTCTTACTATATTGCAACATTTTGATACTTTTATACCGACTATGAAGTTTTTATGCCTTATTGTAGTATGAGCTTTTTATGACATTTTTGTCTTGTTATACTATGACAGGCACTTTTCATGCCTTACTATACTATGACGTTTTTCTGTCTTATTATACGATGACATTTTTATACCTTTATACTTACTACGAAGATTTTGTGATGTATTATACTATGACGTTTTTATGCTTTATCGTAGTATGACCTTTTTATCTTGTTATACTGTGACATTTTTATGCCATACTATACTGTGACATTTTTATGACCTTTAATGCCTTACTATACTATGACACTTTTTATGCCTTACTATACTATGCCGTTTTTCTGTCTTACTATATTACAACGTTTTGATACTTTTATACCGACTATGAAGTTTTTATGCCTTATTGTAGTATGAGCTTTTTATGACATTATGCCTTACTATACTATGACGTTTTTCTGTTTTACTAAACTGACATTTTTCTGACCTTTTTATGCCTTACTATACTATGACATTTTTATGATGCATTATACTATGACGTTTTTATGCATTATTATAGTATGACCTTTTTATAACATTTTTGTCTTGTTATACTATGACAGGCACTTTTCATGCCTTACTATACTATGACATTTTTATGCCCTACTATACTATGACATTTTTCTGACGTTTTTATGCCTTACTATACGATGCCGCTTTTTATGCCTTATTATACTATAACGTTTTTATTCCTTATTATAGTAAGACGTTTTTATACCTTTATACCTACTATGAAGATTTTACGATGTATTATACTATGACGTTTTTATGCCTTATTATAGTATGACGTTTTTATGCCTTATTATAGTATGACGTTTTTATGATGTATTATACTATGATGTTTTTATGCCGTATTGTAATATGACCTTTTTATGCCATACTATACTATGACGTTTTTATACCTTTATACCTACTATGAAGTTTTTATGATGTATTATACTATGACGTTTTTATGCCTTATTGTAGTATGACGTTTTTATGATGTATTAAACTATGACATTTTTATACCTGATTGTAGTATGACCTTTTTATGCTATACTATGACATTTTTATACCTCACTATAGTATTATGTTTTTATGATGTATTATACAAGGACATTTATATGCCTTATTATAGGATGATGTTTTTATGACCTTTTAATGCCATACTACACTATGACCTTTTTATGACCTTTTATGCCTTACTATACTATGACACTTTTTATGCCTTACTATACTATGACGTTTTTCTGTCGTACTAAACTGACATTTTTCTGACCTTTTTATGCCTTACTCTATTATGACATTTTTATGATGCATTATACTATGACGTTTTTATGCATTATTATAGTATGACCTTTTTATAACATTTTTTTTCTTGTTATACTATGACAGGCACTTTTCATGCCTTACTATACTATGACGTTTTTCTGTCTTATTATACTATGACATTTTTATACCTTTATACTTACTATGAAGATTTTGTGATGTATTATACTATGACGTTTTTATGCTTTATCGTAGTATGACCTTTTTGTCTTGTTATACTGTGACATTTTTATGCCATACTATACTGTGACGTTCTTATGACGTTTTCATGTCATACTATACTATGACATTTTTCTGACCTTTTTATGCCTTACTATACTATGACATTTTTATACCTTATTATAGTATGACCTTTTTTTCTTTTTATATTGTGACATTTTTATGCCCTACTATACTATGACATTTTTTTGACGTTTTTATGCCTCACTATACTATGACGTTTTTATGCCTTATTGTAGTATGACCTTTTTATGACATTGTTACACCATATTATACTATGACATTTTCCTGACCTTTTAATGCCTTACTATACGATGACGCTTTTTATGCCTTACTATACTATGACGTTTATATGCCTTATTGTAGTATGACGTTTTTTATCTTGTTATACTTTTATATGCCATACTATACTGTGACATTCTTATGACATTTTCATGTCATACTACTATGACATTTTTCTGACGTTTTTATGCCTTACTATACTATGACGTTTTTATGCCTTGTTATAGTATGACCTTTTTGTCTTGTTATACTGTGACAGGCACTTTTTTTGCCTTACTATACTATGACGTTTTTCTGTCTTATTATACTATGATGTTTTTATACCTACTATGAAGATTTTTATGCCTTATTATACTATGACATTTTTATAGTATGACCTTTTAATACCATACTACACTGCTTTTTTTTGCATTAGTATAGTTATGTTTTTATGCATTACTATGATTTTTTTTTTTTTTTTAAGTATACTTTTTGGGCTTTTTATGCCTTTATTTGACAGTATAGTGGAGAGAGACAGGAAACGGGGAGGCAGAGAGAGGGGGAATGACATGCAGCGAAAGGACGTCCGATGCGGGATTCGAACCAGGGCCAACTGCAGCGAGGACTGTAGCCTCTACACATGGGGCGCCGGCTTAGACCACTACGCCACACGACGCCCCACTACTATGATTTTTTTTTTTTTTTTTTTTTTTTTTTTTAAACTTTTAAACAAGATATTATGCTGATGTTTTTATGATGTATTATATTATGCCTTTTAATGCTTTATTATAGAATTACCTTTTTTCTGACTAGCTTTGATGTTTTTCATGCCTTACTACAGAATGACCTTTTTATGTGTTACTATAATATGACTTTTTATGCCTTACTGTAATAGGCATGTGTAGGACCCAAATGTAGCACACAGTACAACAAAAACAGTTTGTAGAGACTTATTTCTACCATGGCAGAAACTGGAGATGGCAAGTTAATCAAAAAAGTTAGAAATCTTCCTGGTAGACCTGGAGGCACTTGCTGAATGAGCCAGTACAGGAACATGCAGATGAAGTACAAAGTTACAAAAGCAGTTCTTGAGGTTGGAGATCAAAGGTTGAAGTGTTTACCAGGGTTCAGACAAAAAGGGCAAGGCCTTACTATACTATGACGTTTTCATGATGTATTGAACTATGACGTTTTTATGCCTTATTATAGTAAAGCATAAAAAGTGTCATAGCATAGTAGGGCATAAAAACTTCATCGTATAGTGAAGCATGTAAAATGCAAAGTTACTATACAATGACTTTTGTATGCCCTACTTTACACCTTACTATACTGTGACCTTTTTATGCATCACTAAAATATCACTTTTTATGCCTTACTGTAAAAGGCATGTGTAGGACCCAAATGCAGCACACAGTACAACAAAAACAGTTTGTAGAGATTAGACCATGACAGAAACTGGAGCTGGCAGGTTAATTAAAAAAAACTGTTAGAAATCTTCCTGGTAGACCTTGAGCTCTGGCTGAATGAGCCAGCACAGGAACATGCAGATGAAGTCCAAAGTTACAAAAGCAGTTCTCAAGGTTAGAGACAGAAGGTTGAAGTGTTTACCAGGGTTCAGACGAAAAAGGCAAGTCAGGGACAAACAGGTTCAGCAACGGGAATCAGTCCAAGAAATGCTGGGGAGTCTTGCATGGAGAAAAGCGAACAACAATCTGGCAAAGAATGACTGGAAGGCTGGGGTTTGTATACTGGGTGAGTGTAATCAGGAGCAGCTGTGTGACCAGGTGAATGGAGTTGGCTTGATGAGGTGGCAGTGGCTAATGCAGGGTGGTGCAGGTGAACAGGGTGAAAGGAAAATTACTAACTGGGAGCTGGATGACAGGGAATGCCGAAGTGAGGCAGATGACATGAGATGCAGAACTGTGACACATACTATACTACACTTTTTATACCTTACATTTTTATGCCTTATTATACTTTGATGTTTTCAGGACGTATTGAAGTAAGGCATAAAAAAAAGTCATTAAAACATGGTAGTATAGTAGGGCATAAAAACATAGTATGATAAGGCATAAAAACATAGTATATTAAGGCATAAAAACATAGTATGATAAGGCATAAAAACGTCATAAAAAGGTCATTCTATACTAAGGCATAAAAACGTCATAGTATATTAAGGCATAAAAACTTCATAGTATAGAGAGACATGTAAATTACAAAGTTACTATACAATGACTTTTGTATGCCTTACTATATGACGTTTTTATGATGTTTTTATGACTTACAATACTATGACATTCTCTTTCCCTCACTATACTATGACAGTTTTATGATTAGTAAGGCATAAAAAACATACTCTAGTAAGGCATAGAAACGTCATAGTATATTAAGGCTTAAAAAAGTAATGAAAATGTCATAGTATAATAATGCATAAAAAACATCAAAAAAATGTAATGCTATAGTATGGCATAAAAAACGTCATAGTATAGTATGGCATAGAAATTTCATAAAATCATCATAGTATTGTAAGGCATAAAAACATTATAAAATATGTGTGAATATGTACTGTGACTGTGTACTGTGACGTATTATGATGTATTTTATGCCTTACCATATTATAATATTTTTATGCCTTACTATACTATGATATTTTTATGATGTTTTTTTACAACTTATAAGAAATAAAAATATCATAAAAAGGTCATACTATACTAAGGAATAAAAAACGTAATAGAAGACATGCTAGAAGAAAAGGCAGGGGACCATCAAAGTCAACAGGATTCCTCAGCTGTGGATAACAAATATCTCCAAATCCATCTAATAGAGTGCTGAATAGACAAACATTCCCCAGATAGCTAGGCTGCTAATAAAAATTGACAGTGTTATAGTCAGAAGATCTTCACTGACACTGAGTGAAAAATGAGTGTATGTTTTGCTACAGCATTATAATGTTTCAGTGAATTAGCAATTTGTGTGATAAATGTCCATTCGATTTTTTTTGAATGGACGTATTTATTCTTTTAATAGGCTACATGTAATAGGCTAATTTCTGCTTCAGTCAAGATTGATATTGATTTCTTTAAAAAAAAAATAGAATAAAAACAATATTTTAATGTGCAAGAAAAAAGCTTGTACACATTTATCAATATAAAAATATTTATTTTTATACAGTACATTCATTCATACACATATATTTCAAGTCACAAATATTTACACATTATAAAATGTACTGTATTTTAGGTTTTTGCCCCAATGGTAAACCTGGCACGTTAACATCATACTGACATACAAAACAGACTAATAACTGCTGGTCCATCGCTTCTCTAAATACTTTATGTTTTAAATAAGGAATTTAACACAATGCAGAGGTTACATCTTGGAAAAGAAATGATGGGTTTTAGACAGTTTAGGGCAAAATTTCAAGACAATGTCCTCTGCCAAACATCACCTTTAAAAGTGCATGATGAATAAAAAAAAACACCACATGTAAATACTGAAACCATCACTTTGTGTATTTTCCCTTTTTTGTTGTCTACCAAATGAATGGTAGTTTTCATTCCCACAAGGCTGTAAAACAGTTTCATACATCCAATGCTGAAAGAGCTATCAGTGTCCTCTGAAGACCCTTAAAAGAGGATCATTGAAGTCTTTTGAGTCTCTCAGCACTGCAGTTTATCTATTCACATCACAGGCCGTTAGAAAACAAAGTGCATCCTCTGGAGTTTGAGGCATACATTTGGTTTTAGCAGAAGTACTCATTAGGTGGCCCCTCAGTCCTAGCTGTGGCCTCTGAGTCAACACTGGACCTCGCTGAAAGCAGCCTGTTGGATTCATCAGGGTTTAGCCTGGTCAGATACTCGCCCTCCATCCCTTTAGCTTTGGCCCCGGGGCCGAGGGTCTCAAACGTGACATATGAGTCCTGCATCTCCTTGGACTGCCGCCCCAGCAGCTTTTGGCAGCGCTTCTTTAGCGCCCCACAGCACACAATCAGTGTCAGGGGGACAGCAATAACGCACGCCACTGTTATCACCACTACATTAATAAGCTTCTGAGTGCCACTGGCACTGGCCGCCTCGTCTGTTGAGAAGATTACACACTGCTCCTTTTTCGGGATCAGGCCTTTGACGCAAACACAAGCAATGTACTTCGTCTTTGGCACAAGGCCGTCAATGGTTATCCGGTTCTTTCCAGCACCCACATTGATGCGACGCATGTCTCTCTCACCAAATACTGCATACAGGACACTGAATTCTGTGGTGTTTGTGGCTGTGGGGGCTCGCCAGTTCAGAGAGACAGTATGGTCAGTGTCACCAATCACCTTCACCGAGCGAACTACCCTTTTCTCTGGAGCCTGCTGCAATGATGAGGCGTTGGCCGCTAAGTTCAAAGCATCCTGCTCCACCTCCGTGGGCTTCTGGGGGTTTGACACCTTGCCTCGTGCCTGAGAAACGCTGTCAGAGATGCTGTAGCTCTCAATCTCATACTTCCCAGTCACACCTTTGCCATTGAGAGGTTCGATGATGGGTTGTCCTGCTGTGGCTGTTGGTGGAGGAACATATCTGGCAATAAGCTTCTCCTGGTATGCTGCTCTTCCAATGCCACCAGGTTTCTTCCCTCTGTTTCTCTTAGAGACACCACCACCTGTCTCCTCTGACCGAAAGGAATCTGTGATCACCAAGGAGATGATGGCATCTGCAGTGCCCACAAAATTGGTTGCTTTGCACACATATTTCCCAGAGTCACGGTAGGAGACTGCAGGCACGCTCAGAATCGACCAAATGATGCCCTCCTTTGAAATCTCTTCCTGAACTGAAAAACACAAAAGCAGAAGTGCACAGAGTTAAGCAGATTGGCACAAAATGAATAACTTTAATCTCATTGATACTTTGACTTGGACAGAAATAGATACTGTTCTAATCTAAGCACATCTAAACTCACCGGTGCCATTCATTTTCTTGCCATCAGCGCGGCTCCAGGACAGCTCGGGGATGGGGACACCAACCGTGCCACAGCGCAGTAAGACATTGTTGCCCAGTGAGCTCCGAACACGAGCCACGGCTGTGTGCACCCGGGGGCCCTGGCACCTCTGCAGCTCCGCCTCGGTGAAAAGAACCCCTGACAGGCTCTCCGGATCAGCACACCTCAGCCTGGTGTCGACTAGTGCCACAGATGATGATGGGGACTTCTGAAATTGGACCAGATCGTACAGCCGGCAGTCACACAGCCACGGGTTGTCATGGAGGCCTGTAGAGGAAATAAAGTGTGTCAGTTACGACAAGAATTTTTTTTTTTCAACTCAGTATCCTCATATGAACTACTGCATCTTTACACAACACCTAGATCTTGCGGCTTTAAGTTGCAATAAATAGAATTAGTCTGACAACTTGACACACTGCACACAATAACTATAATTAGACTAATCCCTAACTCAGCTTTAAATGCATCTGGTGTCAAAGGAGTGGCATGCAAGGCAGCTTAAAAAGAATACTTTCCAGTATCTCAATATGTCACAGCTTGAGCCTCACCGAGAATTAGTTTGGAGGAATCAGTGTCCTGGGATGGCTTCACACTCAGCCACATTGTGAGAACGTCAGCAGGAACAGTTGTCATACTGTTGCTGGATAAGTCCAGATAGGTGATATTCTTAATGTACACGGTGGCTTCGATAGGGATAGTGGAGATCTTGTTGTTGTGCAAGTCAAGGAGCCTCAGGTTTGGCATATCAGTCAGAGACTCCCAGGGAAAGGAGGTGAGGGCGTTTCCGTCCAGCCTGAGCTCATCCAGGTTGTAAAGACCCCGAAAACTGTCAACATTCAGTAAATTCAGTGAATTGAAAGACATCCAGAGAAACTCCAGGTTGTTCAGGTAGTGGAAGTTGTTGCTAGAAATCCTCGTGATTGCTGTTTTCTCAATACGAAGCTTTGATGTGTCAGTGGGGAAATTTGGAGGGACCACAGTGATTTCTGGATCATTGCAAAGCACACTCCTGCAAGAAAAAAAAAAAAAAGACAAATATTAAGTACAATATTACAGCTACTTTAAAAAATGTTTTTCAAATTTGTAGAAATGAATTTAGTAGCCAAACATTTTCTGTTTCACATGAAAATAATATAATTCAGTTTTTATTAGGAAAAACGTGGTAGCCTATTGTTCAGTAACAAGCAAAGGAGATTAAAGAGCAACTCCAAGTTAATCCTCCACTATACAGGGCGACTGAACATAAGAAAGCTACAGTAAAAATCTATTTTGCATGTAGTATGCATACATTAACAATTAATTTGTTAGTAATTGCTGTAGTCAATTTACCTTGCTTTTGATCCATCGCTTAATTTGTGGAAGAAGCAGCTGCACTGTGCAGGACAGGAACTAACCAAGAGAGGAAGAAAAACTAAAGCCAAACAAAAAGCAGCAGTAAAATGTCGACTCATTTTGTCTCCCGTGCGTTACTTAACGCTATGCAACTAAACTACTATTTAAAAAAAAAAAAAAATAGGCGCAGCTACTTGGTCTAACGGGACCTCGGATGCATCGTTGTTGTCTTACAGGCTCACAGCTCCATACTGCTGCGACTGGTTTGAATCCTCAGATAAAAAGGATAGGCAGGGATTAGCGAAGGACTTGGGTTATTTTCATTCACACGATTAGGCTATTGCTTCCTGGAAGCTGATAGGCTGCATAGTTTTCACTCTCATTCTCAGGGAACTATTTTCCAATAGTTGATTGGATGGTTAATTATGGACGCAACTAAATGTACACAACAGCTCCTAAATACAGATGGATACAACAGGCCTGCTCTCAGGATAGAAAGCCTTATTTAAACTACATGTAGGGAACAATCATGCATATTATTTTTTTTATTAGTGAGGAATTCCTTGACAGTTTTAAATATCTTTTGTTTTTCATGCTGCCATACAATATACTCCTATGTAATATATAATATCCTCCCAAATGTTGGAGTAAACAGTGTAACAGTGACAGTATATGGCCAAGTAGTCACAGAAACAACAGATTACAACTCTGACATGAAAGCACGTGGATGTCATGAAGCTGCAGCTTATTTTAACAAGGTTCTGGTTTTGTTACAGCTCCTCAAGCCGTGGTCATTTTTTTGGACATGTTGAATACGTTGATAGACTTATATTTTGATGATGGCTAGAACCTGGCAACAACTGACCACTAGATAGCAGTGGAGAGTTATAAAGGGTGTACAATGTATTGGGTTACTTGCCTTTTTGTCATTAGACCAAAACTTCAAACCAGATAAATGACTGATGTGTCACCCCATCCAGTAGATCAATGCGTATGAATAGTTTTTTTTTTTTTTTGTGTAAAATTTGCCTTCCTATTTTATGTTTATACTTTCAGATTCACAAGGAAAGCATAATTTCCCAAACTAAATTATAATACACCATGGACTTCATCAGAGCCTATAAACACTCACTCGTTGTTTCCTCCTTCACAGATGCAAAGTCTTGCATTATGTGAGAATAATCTGCAATTTTTAATATTACTATTATATATTAATATAATACTATGTGTAATAATTTACTATAGTTTGCTGTGGATACATGTTGATATTCTGCATGTAATTGTGTGTTTGGGTGTGACAGACTTTGTGTGCTGATAGATATGTCACAGACTCTGAGGGTTTTTCACAGGTGCAGGGGTTTAAAGATGTCGCTGTGCGGCCAGGATTTCAAATCCTTTAATCCAGTCATCTCTCTGTCTCTCATTAATGCATCTTTGTTCTATTTCTTTCAGAAGGGTTGTCCCAGACATGACTAGAGAAAAACATCCAGCCCTGGCTGCACTTTCTCCCCATCTGGCCTCCAGTGGGACACATGGATCAGGGATGGGGAAGGAGCTGATATATTGTCTCAAGGTACTTCATTCAAAAAAAAAAAGTATTTGAGTGAAATATTGAAAAAAAATAAACTTCCCATAACTGCAGATACAAAGTGAAATAAAACTAAAACCTTCATTTTGCATTTCCAGTTTGAGAAACATTGATTTACAGACCTTGGAGTTGATAACATTCGAGATTTATTTTACGTGACAACAGATTTATCCAGATCAACATCTAGTGATTTCAGTCATTAGATAAAAGTTAAAATATGTCCTTATAGTAGAGGAAAAGCAGAATGTCGCTGAAAATGGAAAACGCTGTAGCACCAGTGCTCAATTACTTCTCATTTCTTCTAATGTTTATCATTTGATACTTTGATGGGAATAAACAAAAAAAACTTTGTGCCAGTTGTTCATCTTTCGCCTGGTCCTCAGTCTGTGGCTGCAAATGCAATTTGCAACATTGAAACCTTTGTCTCATTGCAAAACCAGCAGATTATGATGCTGTAATTAAGTATTTGGCAATGCACCAGTTGTGCTGCCACTACAAAGGTGCGAGCGATTTGGAACAAAAATATTACAGACAGAGATTCAGGTCAATTACAGCCATGGGTATAAAGTTCCTCTGGTTCAGATTACAATCATCATCAATCCACTGCATTTGCGTGCTTTGTACTGGTTGAGCCTGGCTCTCATTTCGTCACACTCAGCTGCTGTAGATTAACAGACTGTTTTATCGAATCTTTTACATTGTGAAATTGGCACTTGCTGCTTTATGTTCCTGCATGGCCTCACACCGCTCCCTCAGTTTATGACGAACACTTCTATAGGCCTCCGGTTGGGATTTTAGGGCAGCAGACAAACATGCTGATGTACATCTAATGATGCTTCAATTTATCTGTAAGAGAACAACATTTCTGCTGCCACATTGAAGCATCATTATATGTACATCAGCATGTCCCATGTGTCAGAGTGGCAGATGCAGCGGTATAAGCATTGACATTGCAGCTCTTTTTTTCTGAAAGTGAGGAAGCCTGTAACTGGATGGGACGCTGAGCTTTTAGTCAGGACAATATGGGCAGTTTGAGAAAAGGGTATTATTAGTCCATTGGAACACATCATTACTTCATAGTTAATGAGTTTGTGGTAATCTGTGGACAGATTAGTGGTGCAATCAGACTCTGCCCAAATGTTACATTTTAAAAGCTTCGGGCTGCTGCGAGAGCAAAAGGTCTCTTTTCCAGTGTCCTCGTTTTTAACTGTTGGTCAACAGTTCAAGACAGATAAATCATCAAGTAAATGAATGAAGTCTGAATGCTTTCACACACTTTTTATTTTACCTTTTACACTTAATTGGAGTTTGCAATAATTTGTCAGTTTAACTCTTGAATGTGCAACCCAAAAATTATGCTCAGTGAAATTAAACTCAAAAGTTAACAGAGTTTAAGGCACAGAGTAAAACATACTGGGTAAAAAAATAAAATGTTCTCAGTGTAACTGACTTGATGAGATGATGTAATTTTGAAAGAAAAGGATTACCAACTCCATAAACAGTTAAAAGATGTAAAATGTCTGATCATAACAGTGATGTCAATAACAATTCTCCAAATTGCAAATATACATTATATTAACAGTACCAGATAGTCTACCAGTATTCAAGAGTCAGATATTCAAAGTCAACTTTGCAGAATTTGTTTGGAGGCTATATTCACTGGATTAAGCCAGACCAGTAATAAAATGTTTCAGAGGGTAAAACATTTGTCTTTTTAAAAAGCCACAGCACACAAACGTGTGTGTACTGACAACATTGAAGCAGTGGTGTTATTATCCCATCAACACCTCCTTATTTAAAAAAATAGCATACATTTTCTTTGGAAAAACAAATATCAAGAAAATGAAAAATAAAATGAAACTTAGAATAAAGCAGATGATTTTACTCTGTAGGCAGAATGTGCAGAACACTGTGACTGCTTTAGACTGGGGTTTGGCCGCTACTGAAGAGCAGCTCAACCAGCTGCCTTTAAGAGTACACATTATCACATGCAAGCATATCGAGTAACTCGAAAGACAACATTTCCCATGTTCCCATTCTCTCTTCTTATCAGCCACAACAGCTGAATGAAGTGGACTAGTTGAAGGAAAGTTGATCTTTGAACCGGAGGGTTTCTGCGGAAAAGTTTCAAATTGACAACAAACAAACAAAAAAAACCCACAATTTTTGCGACTTTTACATCGAAGAGTTTCGCAGCAAAAGCGCAAACTTTTTGCGCCCAGACAGTTTGAAGGAGCTCTGCTCGTTAGCACATTCTTCGGGGGATTGGCAAAGGGGCTTTTGCTAAGATTAGTCAGTTTATGCGTTTTCACGTGAAAGAGCCTTTATAAAGGAGTCATTTTGGTGGGGACGGTGGTGAGCTACACATCAGGAAAAGGACTTGTTTGTTTTGTGCAAAGTTTATTTTGTGCATTTCAACATGGCAGCGTATACATTACCGGAGGGATTCACGGAGTTTGATATGTTTACATTCGGCACAGCACTTCTCGTTGGGGGTAAGTAGCGCCAGCACACAGGAAGACATCTTTACACAAGAATTAAAGGGACAGTACACTCTGAAACCATTTGTCTATCTAACATTTGTATTGTCTTCGACTGCAAGTTCAAAGGTTCTCAACCAAAATCACTGGTTTTAGAAAGCTCCAAATTTCAAACTTGACTGTTCAAAGTGAAGCTATATTGAAATACAGGCTATTTAATGGCCTTAACGTTTGGGGTAAGATCAGGGTTATAAGACCGTGCTGAGGAATTCAAACTGATGAGTGGGGTTGAACTCAAGATGCTACTGAAGATTCATTTGAAATCTCCATTTCTTTGTCACTTTCAGGCCTGCTTGGATTCTTCCTCAATGCCATCAGCATTGTGTCTTTCCTCACAGTGAAGGAGATGCGGAATCCCAGTAACTTCTTTGTGTTCAATCTTGCTGTGGCTGACCTCTGTCTGAACATTAATGGACTCACAGCTGCCTATGCAAGCTACCTCAGGTATGAAATCTATTTCATTATCAGGGGGGGATACTACATTTCTTTCAGCAATCCCTCCCCACGGAAAAGGCTTAGTATTTGATATTAGCCGTTGGATGTCACAAGATAAATAAGCCTCTGGGTTTCATAATCCAATTCACAATCCATTTTATTCGGCGTGTAAAGTTCACAGTCTGCAGCACACCTGTTGGAAGTTGGAGGAAAAGTAAAACAACTTTAAATAAAGTTTTTGATTCCTGTTTAAACCCCTTGTATGTTTTAATAAGGGGTTCTCAAACAGGGCATCAGCAAGGATCAGTTAAGATAGTCACAGGGACCCCCTAACACCAATTTGTCCCACTCTATGTGCATGGTGTTTTGTGTATGTATCACGTACAAATATATTTAGTAAAAATGCACCATGTAAGCACAGACTAGAAAATGGGTCCTCAAGATTTGGTAATAATTCAGGAGTTGCCTGAAGGACCCTATTACTTCAGTGTATAATGTGATTTAATGATGTATGCAGTATTAATAAACAATTTAGCAAATAATCCAATTACCACAGACTAATTTCCATGTCCTCAGGGGAGTTGCTTGTTTTGGTAATCCGGCCTTGGGCACTGAGAAGTCGCCCCAAAGGATTTTCATTATAAATATGATGCGTTACAAGTTGATTAAAATTCATTTTTATGACTTTTTTTTGGGGACACATTTGAGAGTTGTACCTCCTCAGGGCTTGAACAATCTGACAGTCGAACATCACTCTTTGATTTTACTGCTCACAGCTCAAAAGTACCCTGTGATGAAGGGCGGGATCTGCATAGAAATCAGACCATTATTCTGTGACAACCATGCTTTCAAAAATGTAACCAATCTGCATCTTCAGTCTGTCATAGTTATATAATAATACTGTTTATATAATACCTGATATTGACAACTTTCTTCTGCATTATGGAATATGACTAAAGTTTTGTCGTCCTCTCTAGATATTGGCCATTTGGTCAAGATGGATGTGGCTACCACGGTTTCCAGGGGATGATAGCGGTCCTGGCCTCCATCAGTTTCATGGCTGCCATCGCTTGGGACAGATATCACCAGTACTGCACCAGTGAGTACAAGATATCACCAGTGCTGCACATTCAATTCATTGTGCAAAAGAGTCCAAATATGTCATGTTTGAAATCAGTAATACTGCCTGAAAAAAATATCAAAATAAAATATAGTTCTAAAACCCGCACTTATAGAGTTTGGACTTCTAAGATATCATGTCTTTATCCTGTAGGACAGAAGCTCTTCTGGAGCACAACTCTGACAATGAGCGGTATTATCTGGATTCTGTCGATCTTCTGGGCTGCTGTTCCTCTAATGGGATGGGGCGTCTATGACTTTGAGCCCATGAGGACTTGCTGCACGCTGGACTACACCAGAGGGGACAGGTGGAGTTATAGAAATATAGGAATAATACCAAATCTGGAATGTTAGCATGTTAGCACCCAATTCATAATTCTATGTCAAACATTTACAATGTTCCATATTATTTTCCTATTTACCTCTCTTCAACAGGGACTATGTGACCTATATGCTAACTCTGGTGCTGCTCTACCTGATGTTCCCGGCCATCACCATGTTGTCGTGTTACGATGCCATCTACAAACACTTCAAGAAGATCCATCACCACAGGGTAAATGTGCCTCAGTATACTCAAAATGCATTTTTTTATTATTTTATTTTAATGTTAGATCAGTGAAAATTAATTTTTTCTACTTAACCTGATCTAGGCTGACTTGTTTTGGTTGTGCCTGTAGAACGCAGAGTTTATCTTGATTGTTATATTAGGACACACAGACAGACAAAGACCCAGAGGTGTTTGAGCATCTTGAATATTATGTTGGGAAATTGCTTTCTTGATGAGAGTTATAAGCTCAGCACTTTTCTGCCCTGTGCACCCTGCAGATTGATTTATGACATTAACACTGTCTGTGTCTGCAGAGTGACCAGATGATGTGTAGATTTGAACTCACATATTGCATATTACATACAAACACATTATTAGGCTAAACCATAATTTGTCTTCTCTTCCTTTTCAGTCGCCAGATATGAGCTTTTCCTTTATTTTCAGCTGCACTGCATCATCTGCAAGTTCTAAATCCACCAAAAAGAATGTGTAATATCTACGCTAATACACTGAATTTTGTTTTTCTAGTTTAACACCAATATGCCCTTGAGGGTCATGCTGATGTGCTGGGGCCCCTACGTCCTCATGTGTATCTACGCCTGCTTTGAGAACGTGAAGGTCGTGTCTCCAAAGCTGCGAATGGTGAGTACTTATTTTGTTTTAGGGAAGATACAAACTGTTAGCTTGTTTACAGCCTTTCTTCATTGATGTCACCATGTTCCTATATCAGAAATTACTTTGTTGAGAACAATGTTTTTTTTTTTTTAATTAATCAAAATGATGGCCAGACACAGATTGTAATAAACCAGAACTATTCTTTAAATCAAGCACTTTGAAAATAACGGAAGTACTCGTTTCCTCTCTCAGGTGCTTCCAGTTGTTGCAAAGACAAATCCTATCTTCAACGCTCTCCTCTACTCGTTCGGAAATGAGTTCTACCGAGGCGGCGTGTGGCACTTCCTCACCGGACAAAAGATTGTCGATCCACTTATTAAGAAGTCCAAATAAAAGGAAACTCAGTGTCTTCTGGCAAAAAAAAAATCTGAGCCCATCATTTGCTCTTATGATAGGTTCCTCACACTTTTGGTAGGGTATTTTAAAGTAAACATCATCGAGCCACTTAGATGCCTGTACAGTTGTCATATTTTCACATGTGGGAAGTAGATGAAACTCAGGACAATCTCTACATTTGGAACCGCGACTTTAGCCTCTTGCTGGATTTGTGTTCATTTACAGTATGTGTTGCAAGTAATTTATCCATTTTCAAATGATTGCATTCTTACTACATTAATTTGTCTTCGACCTGCACTGCTCCTCCGTCACTCACAATAAAAAGATTTTGTTGCTGCTCTTCTACTGTGTGCTCCATCTATTTTCAGATGGTTTTCAACTTGAACAACAACACTGGCTTAAGAAGCCTAATTTCTACAGTTGGCCAGAATCCTTAGATGCCCTTTCTTGACACGACTGGCCCAGGCATTCACTAAGAAGATTAATGCATTGTGTTTTTGTTACGAAGACTGTCTAAGGTGATGTAACGTCTTTATATAGTAAGAAGGCATTCACTGTGTTAAGACTCTATTATGCAATTATGCTATAGCTACCACATGAGACGTAGTGAACTTAATCACATTAAGGTAGCTGGTTATTTAAATCGATAAACTAATAAATGAATAGGTAGATTAGTGTGGTGGATTTTTTTTAAAACTGTACTTTGAGCTAAACTTGAAGGCGTATTCCTCTCCACATTCTCCTCATGGGACTTATTTAGCAGTTTTCACACTTTTTCATTGTGCCGAGTTGTTCAAAAACAAATGTAGAGCTCATTGTAATCCGAGGAAGTGCGGACGCTCGCCACCATGACTAAAGAAGCCATTGTGCAATTGTTTACCAAAGTAACTGGATATTAAACCTGATGTAGATGTTAGGTTAGGTTAGATAAGATGTTAGGAGAGTATGTTGGTAGGTTGAATGATAGACATCCCTGTTGACACTGACTAGTCAGGGCAGCCACATTATTTTGCTCTGTTTTACCCCATTTTTTTGGTTTACATGAATTGCATTTTGCCTTTTCTAAACATGAGCCACATTTATGTAAAGTGTTAACAGTGTCAGCAAGGCGGCAGAGAAAAACAGACTGCTGCACTCTGATCTCTGAGCTGCTAAATACACGCACTCCAGAAATAAGCCACAGTGAGACAGTCTATGTCACACTAACCTCAGAGGTGACTAACATTCTTGCCAGGAAGTCATCAGCAATTGAAATCTTCTCACTGTCAATGGTCGCACGTCTTAACAGGGGAGGAGTCGGCCGTAATGAGCAACAATCACACAGGTTCAGAGAGTCCTGTTGACTTAAATTAGATAAATAACATGTATTTAAGTCTTGAATTGCAGTGTGATCAGCATGTAGCAGCTTTGACACTTTGTCTAATTGAAGGCTTCACTTTACAAATTACTAATGCACAAATCAGGGGATTACATTGCCAGAGGATAGAGCAGTGACATCTTTTTTGTTGTTTTGAAAGTAACAAAGACTGAGACAGAGGGACTTGATCCAACTCAAAATCAATCTATAAACACTGACAAAACTCAATTCAAGTCAAAATCATTCACTTTAAATCCAAGTACTGATAAAAATACAAATGAACTCCTTTAAATGTAAAGCATGTTTTATTCATCTCTGTGCCTTAGTGCAGCCTCACAGAGCCAGCATGACTATACACTCTCTAAGTCTTGTTACATTAACAAAAGAAAGCCACACATTTAATGAAATCTTCGTATTTTTGTGTGTATTGTTTCTTCTTCAGTGAAAGGCATTCTTCAGGTGTGAAAGTCTTTGTTGAAAAGAAGCTAACAGCAAAGTCGGGAGTTGACCTCAGGAATAAGTGTTGGTTGTCACTCCAGCACATGCACACAAGCTCTGCTCATTATCAGGTGTTAAAAGTTGGACATAATCACGTACTTCCTAATAAACTCTACTGAGTCCACCTGGGATGATCGGGGGTTTTTCTCAGCAGATAATGAGAAATCCAACAGATTAGCATCAACTTCTTGGAATGAGTGGTTTCCTTTGACTGACAGCTGATTACAAGACAGTGTGTGGGCTAGTGATCTCATTCAGTTAGAGCTGCAGATAGAAGCAGCACTAATAGCAACAAGCTCCCAGGAAGAACGACTTGTCACAGATAGATATAGCCTCGCTGAGCTGTCTTCCAAAACACTGTGCCGACAACTAAATGTGACTACAGCGGTTTGCATTCAGTCGAGTCAGGGAGAGGTGAAGGTGTTCCCGCCTCTGCTTGAATAGTGATGATAGAATGAGTGTGTTAAATCTAATGCTAGACACAGACAGATGGTGTAAAAACATCTGTCCTTATGCAGCACAAACAGCAGCCCCACCACACATGGGTGCAGACATGTGACATTTTCAGAGAGATTTAGTTAGTCAGTCTGATTTTGACCTTAAGAACACAAGGACACCAGGGCCACAGCCAGAAATGTAGAAATACTGAGGTCATTTGTTCACCTAGTGCACCCCACCCCAGTAAATTAAGTTTAATAGACTAATTTGATAGAAAATCTGAACTGAATTTTCAGATTATTTTACATTTATATTTCATATTTCTTTCTTTCATATTTGCAAAACACATGTAAATTACAAAGTATTTCATGTAATATTCATCTATTGACTTGATGTTGTTTCAAACTACACTCACACACTACACTACATCTGTTGAATAAAGATAATAAATCCCTTCATTTCATCTCCAAAACAGTCACGTTTAAAAATATTTACAGGTGTTAAAATGAGCCTCAACAAAATATAATTTGTGCATGACTGTAAACTGTAAATGTTCAAAACAATACAAAATAACATTTATTAATCCGGTAAGCACATCTTACGTTTATCACTTTGAAACTCTTAAAGTTAGAGACATAAATGAGGATTATGGCTGAAGAGCACACACCAACTGATGATCTGTTTAAGTTTGTAGGACAGCTGCTGAGTTACAGTCTGAGAAAGAAAAAAACAAACAGAATATAACAGATTGTTAAAAGTTGAAGCACAGACGTCATTTTAGGGAAAGATTGGTTGCATAAGTTAAAAGTTAATGAGCAACATTGTGTTGACCCACTAAGTGCAACAGTTGATGTTTATGTTGAATAATACTTGTTGCGTTATGTTGTCTCGTCCTCAGCATCTTATTTCTTACTTATTTGTTTTTCAGAAAAGAAAACCAAAGGTCAGAGTAAATCATCTGCGTTAAATATTACACATGAGAGTCCATAGGTCAGATTAGATGACACAATGGAAGGAGACATGTCACATGACGAAAACATACTAACACCGTCTGGGTCTGTGTACTGACACCAGTATCTCCTGTGGATTTCTGCATTGTTGCTGATGCTCTGACAAATTACTAGAATGAGTTTGTAGAGATTATCCATGTACTCGCATCTCTGCACTGTCACTCGTATGAAATCTGTGTTTAAAAAACTGCAGTGGGCCTGTGGTATTAGACTATAATATAGAAAGTGTTTATCTAACAGCTGCTGCTGTGCCAAGCCTCTCTCATTAGTGAAATTGGGCAGTTATTTCCTGTGGTGTGTTAATCCTCCTGTTGGTGTATTAATGTTGCCTTTTCTTCATCAAATCATCCACTGAACACGCTGGAAACTCCCCTCCACCGCCTTCTGAGACCATCATCCAATCTACTGTTTTACATAACAGTAATCATCATAAGTGTCATCATAAACAACTAGGAAACAAGATGCTCTCTTGGCTGCTGTCTTTACCCATACTGACATCAATGATATAGGTAAAGATATACTGTCACACGTATCACAAGTATGAACATCTGCAAAAGAAATGATTTGTTATCTTAATAATAATGGTAATAAGAGGTTGTAGTAGTGATACTTGTTGTAAAATTAGACATTCAATAGCATCTATTCAAATGAATCCCTAAATGCCCAAACTAATTTTTCCAAATAGAGGAATATGATATAAAGATAAAAATGTCCCATAAATAAGTTTTCCAGCTAATCATGTATGAGGTCTGTTATTACTGATGTAAACAAACATTCTATAGTAAATAGCAAAAAAACCAATAAAACTAAAACAATATTTATTTATTTGTTTGTTTGTTTATTCATTTATAAATTAGTTTGACTATATGACTACTTTAAACTAATGCCATCAGGAATGCATTTTAGATTACCAGCATGCTGATGGGGGATTGGTTTGATTCCAGAAGTCATTAGACTTGTGAATAGCCATCTATTTGAAATGGTCTCTTTGCCTCGTGCATAGACTAATAAATACATATGAATATTTTGACTTCTGCTTTTTTGTAAATGTAATTGTTGTATTGGAATTTGTTGGCCAGCTAAGGACTGACCACCGTTACAGATCTGTGTATATTTGAACTCTTTTCTTGTATATTGTGTAACTCATTATGTTTAATGTGTTTGCCCTCAATTGTGGCCTTGAATTATCCCTCGAAGAACAAATTAAGCATCTTGAATCATATAGATTCATTTAGATTATTTGGTTGTTGTCTGGTGTCTGAAATAGGAGGTTCCAGTCTTGTGTTTTGAATTGTGGTGAGTGCTACACTTGGTTTTAGATCATAAATGACACATTTGTTACTATTTGCAAGTTTTCACTGCCCTCTACTGGCAAATAATAACAGAGCTAGTTAGGAAATGAAAAAATAAATAAACAATCCTTTTATACTTTTAACATGATGCTGAAAATACATTTTCTTTATTTTTATTATTATTATTATTATTATTATTATTACTATTTATTACATCTTTTATGCTGCTCATGACTAATTGGGGAACTTAATCTTACCAATTAATCTAAAGTGGGAATATTTGTAACTACAAAAGATAGAGAGAATACAAATCCATCTGAAAACCATCTGAAAAGTGAAAACAATGATTATATTAATATATACAATTCAGTTATTTCAAAACTAAAGAAGACGGTAGCTATTACTCCCTCGAGGTACTGGCTGGGTGGGATGGGATTTTTTTTCTGTGCACTTATATATTTTCACCACAAGCTGTCGCCGGTGTGTTGTGCTAAAGTAAAAAGGCTCTCCAAATGGTTCGTGCTGTGGCTTCATCTCAGGACATCTCAGAGCTGCGTCCAAAAGTCTTTGTTTCATTAGTGTTATGAACATATTTAGGTTCTGTGGTAGCTACATTTTTGACAAAGTCATGAACAGAAAAAGTGTGTGTGTGTGTGTGTGTGTGTGTGTGTGTGTGTTTAAGCGTTTTTGCTGTTTGTCTCTGGTGACGGGAGCTGTCCACAGCCTCGTGGTGCTGAAATCTCCTCAGCTCCAGCAGCACCGGCTCGTTTATGAGTTCATTGGCAGAACCTTATTATATTTACAAACCTTTCCATAAACTCACTTAAATTCACTTGAAGATCTTATTAAGCTTTAACATCGTGTCAGTAATATTTGTCTCGCCCAAAATAATCTATATTAATAGATGCCCAGTATTGATGAGGTTTGTAGTGTTCTTCAGTCTTCTGAAGATTTATTTGTATTTTATTTTGAGATTAACATCAGGCTGATTTCGTGTGTATAAGCCAATAAATGAATGTGAAACTATATTTCTCCGCATCACCAAAGTCAAGAGTACCACACTTGGCATTAGGAATAAAAAAGCCCATTTCTCTTGCCTGCTCTTGTAGAGGGGTCGTGATGTGGTGCTCATTGGCTCTTATTGGTTGAAGTGATTGCTGCCATGGTTGGAAATTAACATAAAGGAGGCAAGTGACGAAGGGATCCACTTGGGGGCAAGCTGGCGATGCGTCATAGCTCTTGGTGAAAAGGGGAGACAAAAAAGGACGAAAATAGCGCCGAACCTGCGGGTTAATGTGCACCAATGGCCACGAAGTCACTCGTGGTCTCAGAGCTGAGCGCAAAAGTGCCACAGGTGATAGGAGGTATGAGCACAGAGATGAGAGACTTTGAGCGTCCTAGGATTTGCAAATAAGTAACAAAAAAATCGTTCCAAACAAACTTTGCCATGTAAGATTAACGGCCGAAACCTCTGCGCGGTGCAGAAAACCTGCAATTTCACCACGTCACTTCTCGGGAGATCATGAAACAACATCGGATGCGGCTGAGGCGAGGGCAAGTTGGGGCAGCTGAAGAAAGCCATCTTCACGGATGAAGCAGCCAAGTTCCTCTGCGCCTCTCCCTTTACGCACAGGCGAAGTGAGGAAGGAGAGCATCACATCAATGTAGAGAAAACACCAATGAGTCGTCCGAGGTGCTGAAAGATCGGCAGCACACGGGAGAAGCACAACTACAATTTTGAACCGAAAACCATCCAAAAAAGAAAAAAAAGAAAAAAAAGCACACCATGGATGGGGAAGGGGGATCCTCCGGGCTGGCTAAATCGGCTGCCGTAAAACTGTCCGAGATGGGAGAGAGAACCAAGCAGTTAGGCACCGCGATGAGGGATCCTCACCAGCAAAGACGGATCATATTAGTGATCGTTTGCGTCGCTCTCCTGCTGGACAATATGCTCTATATGGTAATCGTGCCAATTATTCCAGACTATCTTGCTGATCTGGAGAGTGAGCAGTCAGAGCACGTCCACTTAGTGATACACCCCAACACTTCAGCCAACAGCACAAGCCAAGACAAAAGCAACAAGAACAATTTAGATATCCAAATAGGAGTACTTTTTGCATCTAAAGCCATCCTGCAGCTGTTAGTTAACCCGCTCTCGGGAACTTTCATAGACCGGGTTGGATATGACATTCCACTTTTAATTGGACTGACTGTTATGTTCCTATCCACCTGCATATTCGCTTTTGGGGAGAACTACACGACGCTCTTTGTGGCCAGAAGTTTGCAGGGTCTGGGGTCTGCTTTCGCGGACACCTCTGGGATCGCGATGATAGCTGACAAATACACGGTGGAGGCAGAGAGAAGCAAAGCGCTGGGTATCGCTCTGGCGTTTATCTCTTTCGGGAGTCTGGTGGCACCTCCCTTCGGGGGGGTCCTGTACGAGTTCGCGGGCAAGAGAGTGCCCTTCATCGTCCTCGCCTGCATTTGCCTGGTGGATGGCTTCCTGGTGCTGGCCGTGATCAAGCCGTTCTCCAACAGGACTAGAGAGAACATGCCAGTCGGTACCCCCATATACAGACTCATGATTGACCCGTATATAGCTGTGGTGGCCGGGGCGCTGACAGTGTGCAACATCCCACTGGCTTTTCTAGAGCCCACCATAGCCAACTGGATGGAGACCACCATGCACTCCACTCAGTGGGAAATGGGACTCACCTGGCTCCCAGCCTTCTTCCCTCACGTCCTCGGTGTGTACATTACAGTTAAATTGGCAGCACAGCATCCAAATCTGCAGTGGTTCTACGGAGCTTTAGGTATGGTTATCATAGGAGCGAGCTCCTGCACAGTACCCGCATGCAAAACTTTTGGACAGCTCATCGCCCCGTTGTGCGGCATTTGTTTCGGTATTGCACTTGTAGACACTGCACTGCTGCCGACACTTGCGTTTTTAGTTGACGTGCGTCATGTCTCTGTGTATGGTAGTGTTTATGCTATAGCAGATATTTCCTATTCTGTTGCATATGCTATGGGTCCCATAGTAGCCGGGCAGATAGTGCACAGTCTCGGGTTTGTACAACTAAATCTGGGTATGGGTCTCGTCAATGTGCTTTACGCACCAGCCCTGCTGCTGCTGCGCAACGTGTGCCAAATGAAGCCGTCCTACTCGGAGAGAGATAACCTGTTAGACGAGGGTCCGCAGGGGCTCTACGATACGATCAAGATGGAGGAGAGGAGAGCTAAAAAGAAAGGCTACAGTTCGGCAGGGAACTGCCTTCCAGTAGATGAAAATGGGTTTGACCCATTCGGAGCACAGCGGTCCTTATCAGAAGAGTCGTCCGGTCCAGAGTACACTTAGACCGGTCACACTCTGACCGCCCCCCACCACCGCCCCTGAAACATTCCCCTGAAAAGATTTGAGGCAGGCAGACTATAATCTAGTGATTTAAACTTTTATGTAAGTACCGATGTGCAATATAAACACCCAATCACCAAAATCATGATTGTGTGACCCGTTTTCCAAAGTTTTTTTTTTTCTTTCTTTCTTCTTGACTGTGATTTCATTGTGTCGAACAAGTCTATGTAGCGTTTGTCATGGACGTCTAACTGGAGTTTTGTGAGAGATCTATCAGCTAATGTTGAATTTGTGTGTATCAATGAGTATTGTAAAAAGATATAAATAGATAAATGTGCGTACAAGATTATATGGGACCAACTATAAGCAGCACATTTCCCCCCCTTACACGAAAATAGCCTATATTTTTAGTCTGAGGAAACTTTTTTTACTTGCACATCAAAGGCCTCATTTTCTTGTTTTTGTTGTTTAAAAAAATCGTAAAATTTGATTTTGTAACAAGTGTGTCTGTTTGTTATTATTTTTAATTCAGATAGGGTATTTTTTTGTCGTTGTTGTTTGAAATTAAATGTATCATAATAAATGGATTTTGTACATATGTGGATATATGCACAATGTAAATTGTTCAAACATACGTGGACCTCTACAAAGTGTATGTGTGTATGTGTGTGTTTGTGTGCGCGCGCGCGTGTACGTATGAAATATTTTGTCAAAACGTAGCCAATGAAGTCAGTCTCCTTAAGATGAACAAATATGTATTCATTTATCAATTGTCGTTTTAATAAATCTCTGTTTGGATCTGTGCGACACTGATGATTTCATTCTTATCTCAAGCTTCACACGAATAAAAATAACATAACTGGGAAACTTTTTTCGTTAGAAATATAAAGAATTTAAATTATTAAAGTGATTCAAATTCTTATTTTGCTTCTTAAGAAGCATTAAAATACCAAAGTTAGAAAAAACGAGTCTCAGCTGAATTTTGTTTTGTACTAAAGGTGGAAAAAACACGAAACTTTCTATAATTAAAGAACAATTGCGCTCCAGTTTAATTGAGACACTTGGTTTGCACACATTGCGCTATCAAACACACAGAAAGAGGAAAGAGGAAGCGCAACAGGAAAACCAAAACATACACAAATGAACTGATCCAAGTGCGCAGCAGTTTGAGAATCATATGGCATCAGCTGCCAGCAAGCGCATCCTGTATGTAAATCTTAACAGATATAGCATCACACAGTAACTATCTGCTCATGGCCAACATGACCTATGAATGACAAACCAAAAAACCGACTCTCCCTATTTATATATATATATATATATATATTAAAATTAGTATCGGATGTTGGAAAGAGTTGGGGAGGGGATGGGGGTGGGGGTGAGGGTGGGGGTGAGGGTGGGGTGCGGGCGGGGGGCTGTCAGATAATATGTTCCTCGAATAGATGTCGATGGGAGGAGTTTCGTGCCTCAAGGGGGTAGGTAGACGCGAACACCTTCAGCATCTTTTCCACGGCGCGCTTTAATGTGGAATCAAAGCCTTATGTCGAAGCGTGGGGACCGGGGAGCAGTCCAGCGCCGACACGGAGCTTTACTCTAATATGGGATTTCACGGCGTGGACGTGGGAGGCAATGTGAACTTGCACACACTTCTCTGACCTCTTGGGTAGCACACCGATCAAGCAAGGTAACTTTTTCTTTCTTCTCTCGAATAATAACAAAGGAGATTTTGTATTTATTAAAAAGCTATTTTACTGTTACTGTTACTGTTCTTTAAAGTCCACTTTGCTCTGACAACGAATTTTGAAAAGTTTTCTAATCGTGAATCATTTAACTTGTATTCGGTCAAACCAACTTCCAGTTATACAAGAACAATTTCACATATTTTTTGTTTCAAGAAATATATATTTTCTAATTTAATTCCTTTCAAAAAGTGAAACTGCAAGTGGAATAACTACAATTCGCCTCCCTTTATTGGCTTAACTGTTATTTGCTTTAGGAAAAAATGAAGCTTTTAATGCTGAAACAGAGATGAATTGAGTTGTTAAGATGCATATCGCTTTGCAGCGGTGAGCTATGAGGCGCAGCTGGAATTTAAGGACAAACAGCAAATTGCATTAGGCTGCAAAATGAAGAAAGATGGAAGCCGGCTGGCTCACTTTCAGACAGCACTTTGTGACTCTATTTCTTTGTAGGCCTGATTATATTTAATGCGTTTGTTTTACTTTCTTGTTCTCTTTTAACGTGCTTCGCGCAGGAAGGCTGAACTCAAACCACCTCTAGAGGGTTTCCGCATTATTTACCCTTGAGTGGACTGGAATGCAAAGATGCCAGTGCTGGAGAAAGAGACGGCCAGAGACCGAGAAGGCCAAGTATGAAAACATGTCATTGTTTCTATAGTGAAACTGTTTTTCCGTACATCAGCATTCATTCCATATCTTCCACATTAGCTATATAAAGTTTTCATCCTGAGCGCTGTCCACGGTGCTGAAGTTTGAAAACTAACGGGGCTGGATTTCCGTACCATGGACAGCGCCAGCTTCACTTACGTTAATTGGCCGCTAGGGGCGAAAATTGCAGCAGGCTTTTCACCCCTTATGGCCTGTAAAACCTTATTCCAAACACTGATATAGAACATTTCTTTCTTTTTTTGTGCAGTGATTTAATCAACACTGAGCCAGTGGTGGATTACATTAGAATGGAGTTTGCATTATGGTTATTGTGGTTTTGATGTGATTTGTGTTCATTTATTGTTATTTCTGGGCAACATTTTGTATGTCTTTGCAGAAAGAAATGTCAAAAACTGTCTACACAGTCCACATTTCCAGGAACCCACAGCTACAACTAACTGTACAATTCAAATGTACTGGTCAATATTAACATCTTGGGTTAACAACAGTATCCAGTATGCAAATGATCAACCATCAGACAGAAAATCTAATCAATTTGCATTTTACATCCGTAAACAGTGTGTTTTAAGTCCCATGAGGCTTTGGAATTTATTCTCAAATAGGCCTTGAAGCATTTAGGATGAATTATTAATTCTGGTTCTAATAATAATGAAAGCATAAAGGAAAGATGTGAGGGAATTACCTCTTTAACAAAAGACAATAAATATGCTGAGCAGCTGCTGTCCTTTCATTAATCTTTATGAGTATTTATACCAATCTGTTCTTTTTATGGCTTCAGGTGTTGCCAAAGGTCCCTGTGCCCCCACTGAAGCAAACCCTTGACACGTACTTGAAGTGTGTCCAGCACCTTGTGAAGGAGGAGCAGTTTAAGAAAACAAAGGCCATCGTGGAGAAGTTCGGGGCTCCTGGAGGCGTCGGAGAGGTTCTACAGAAGAAGCTTTTAGAGAGGAGGGACAAGACAACCAACTGGGTAAACTCTCAGATTTTTTTTTTTTATAAGTCTTTAAGAGAAGTTGTATATTTTGCTCTTTTTTTTTCTTTCTAACTTTCTCTTGTTCATCATTTGGAAAAATCAGATGATGACACAGAGGATACAATAAATTGACTATGAAACGCTGCCTTTGCTCCTTCTAGTCTGAAAACAAAAATAAAAATGGTCTCAGATTTTGTCTCCAATATGATAAAATTCTTATGATATTATATAACCCATTTATAAAAGAGTTGAAAATTGTGAAACAGCTGGCGATAAAGATTTATCGGAGCCTCGGCTCGTCCTTTGTTGCTTCAATCTCTCCTCCTGCGTCTGGGTGATCGCTCAGCCCACAACTCATCCAGCTCAGTGAAATCTATCACGCTCCCACTCTCACTCTGACATTCTCTCCCACTCTCCTTTTCATCTGGCAGTGATACACTGTAATAGTTTTTTACTCCACTGCCTGCAGGTCTCAACTCTGAAAGTAATAACTTGTGTCCAAAACGTTTAGCAAAGCAACATTTCTCAAAAAGCATCCCTGTGTTTTTATTTAGGTCTATGACTACTGGCTGGAGGACATGTACTTGAACAACAGGTTGGCCCTACCGGTCAACTCCAGTCCAGTCATGGTGTTTCCTAAGCAGACGTTCAGAGATCAGAAAGATGCCCTCAGGTATGTGCTGGACTTTCGCTTCTGCTTTTGTTCAGACTAAATAATGTTTACATGATGTGAGTTTTGAAACTTTATCCACCTCTCCTTCGTCAGCTGTGACGCACCAGAGACACTGACGAAGGTGTTTCAGAGAAGATCCGGACAGAAACTGCCACTTTGCAACAACAGCATCATGTGTAGGTCAATGACAGGAGCTATTACAAGAAAAACTTCATCGTACATCATTTCATACTGAAAAAAGAAAAACTGCTATGGCAATTTAAGACATGTATAAGACAAAATGAAAAATATGTATCTGCAACAGAACATCTAGATTTTTTTCATAATGGACTTTGATAACAGAAAATTCTTCAGACGTTAAAGTCAGATTTTGGATCAAGTGAGTTGATCAAAGGGAAAGGGTTTCTTTCTCAACTGAACTCCATAGACCAGAATACAATGACAATTATTTTTTATAACGATTAATCTCACAAACCCTTTTCTTGATAACCAATTGATTAATCCAAAAGATGTCATAAACCAAATGTCAAAAAACACATTTAGATAGAGTCTAAGTAGATGTCTTTAAGGTGGAAACTTTCAAATCTTTGCTCCTAAATGTATATAAATGATGAATTGATTATCAAAACAGTTGCAAAGTTGCATTTTCTGTTGATCGTCTGATTGTTTCAGCTCTACTGGAGACCCTTTTTCTCTCCTATAAGATGTTACTTTGTGGGCAACTGCATTTAAAAACCCACATGCTGGAATGGTTGCAGCACATTCTCTGACAGATTTCAAGCAGTTCTGGGAAATGTAAAAAATCTCAGATTTAAGCAAAGGTACATAAATGCACCGCCTTGCACCAAAAAAAGTAACTCACTCATCAGATTTCTTGAGGCTATCTGATGGTCAATTTCATGTTTTTAGAAGTTTGGAAGCTGGTTGCTTAATTCAGTGTGTGGCCTCTCGGTTCTGTAAGACACTGTGCACTCAAAAAAAAAAAAATGAAAAGACACCAGATAGCAAAGGTTAACAAGACTGAATGCTGGACACCATCACTAACCACAGAAAATATACATATTGTTCAGCTGTGTAGCCGCTGACAGGCTTTATGTTCCTTTCAGCAGACACAGACTCAGATTAAGATGTGAAATACAGACGTGGAGAGAATCACTGGCATCATCTCTTGACCAAATCTCTGCCCATTATTAAATGAGCCATGGTCACAAGACATTACACCAGTCCGTCCAGCCCTATAACTCAACATTAGCTTTTGTCAGCTCATGCTGCACAAACTGAATATTTCCAGAGCACCCCAAGCAGCTGGTAATCTACTGACACGACCACTTATTAGATTGGGAGTGACAGGGCCAAGCTCTCCGCAGAGACCGCTAGTCAGGCCTCATTTCGGGGTGTGGTGCACTGCGGCCGCCTCCTTTCTATTGATCTAGCTTTGAACGTAATAACAACAAGACAAATGACATACAACATAAGACCCGACAGGGCTCTGTGTTTTCCCTATTTGCCCACACCGCCCACTCACACATACAGACAGCCTCTCTCTCTCTCTCTCTCTCTCTCTCTCACAAACACAGATAAACACACACAGCTCGCTCACTGTATCCTAGTAATTTACCATAATGTGATTACCGAGTCCTTTGAGAGATGAGAGTACATCTAATTATAATCACCGGCCAGTCCGCTCTATATGTTCAGTGTTTTACAGAAACCTCTGTGCCCTGTTTTTCTTTTAATGTCACCCTTTTCGTTCTTTTTAGATTTGCAGCTCAAATCGTCAAAGGAGTGTTGGAGTATAAGGGACTCATTGAAGAGTAAGTACCCTCAGAGTCCTACATCTCAACTACGTTACCCTCACAGAGTAAAGTCAGCCAATTGAAGATGAAAATAAAATGTATAACGATGAGTCATGGAGTCATCAGAGGTGAGCTGATGTGTGTGATAACGTCTCTCAGGCGAGCACTACCGGTGGATTTCGCTCGAGGCCAGTTAGCTGGAACCCCTCTGTGCATGGAGCAGTACTACCGCCTCTTCACCTCCTACCGCTACCCGGGGATAAAGACAGACACGCTGAAGGTCCAGATGAACGCAGCCTCCTCAGCGCCGGTGCACATTATTGTGGCGTGCAAGAGCCAGGTCAGGACGCCGGCCTCTCGGCAGACTTTTGATTCTCACAAACACACTTCTAACTGAAGACAAAGCCCTGTCCATTTGAGAGAAAATATGTAAGAATGTTGTAATATAATATTCAGTTCATCAATAGATGCCGAGAGAAGAATCGTTCTTAAAAGCGGTCAGTACAACACATCAGACACAAACTAAGACTTTTCTCTTTTTTTTGCTCTTTCTTATCACCAGAGATGTAGTAGATATTTCACTTCATGCAGCAATACTGGCCTCTAGTGCACTATTCCTTCATCAGTCTGCAGAGTACAGGACTAAGGTCAGCAGTGCCATCTTTGAATATAATTCATTACAGATATCATAGGAACAGGATCATTTGTATACAACTGAAAAAGTCATGAATACGAGGTTTGGTTCCCAGTGACAGGCATTTGGAAAATTTGAATAAAACGCTTAATGTCTCAAAGGACTATAAAGAGTATAAGTTTACCTATGTTATATAAATATGCAATTCAACACAAAATAAACTGATAAACTGACTGCATGATACAAAATACTGGACTGAAAATGTATGACAGGCCTACCTGAGCTACCAGCTGTTGCGATGCCACACCTACTCTGCACCATCTAATGGACGCTTAAGGTTGTACTCCAGCCTCTGCAGGCGAAGTTTTACCCAGTTATCACAGCATACAGGGCAGACTAACAATATGACTTCTGTTACGACTGTTAGTGGGTTTTTGACTCATCTTATCTAAAATTTACATTTTTAAATGGATAGGAGAGCAAGGCCCTGAGCATGCATGGCTGCACTTGATAGATTCATTTTGAAAACACAGCGCCTTTATAAAGTCGCTCAAGTTAACACTGCTCAAAGATGTTAAAGCGTCTATTTGAATACCTAAACTGGTCTGAATTAT
Source organism: Seriola aureovittata (assembly GCF_021018895.1). Classification (NCBI taxonomy): domain Eukaryota; kingdom Metazoa; phylum Chordata; class Actinopteri; order Carangiformes; family Carangidae; genus Seriola; species Seriola aureovittata. Next base: position 12,657,730 of record NC_079384.1, read on the forward strand.
TTCCGTATTAAGATACACAGATATCTACAGAATGCAACCATTGACAATTACATCGATCTCTGGGGCCTGACTGATCAGGAAGTGGTGGACAGAGAATGTTTTAACAGACGCTGTGGAACGAGTCGTGTTTTTGTATCTCATCTCTCTTACTGGGGCGGAGTGACGCTTCACTAGAGCAGCGGGTGCAGACAGTCATCTCTCACACAAGACTCTCCCAACTGTGCTGTGCATTTAAACAGGAAGAGTTTCTATTCATAAGAGATGTTTAAAAAAAAAAAAAAAAAAACACAATATGGTGGAAGCTTAATGCCATGCTACAGTGCGTGGATCATATCAACAAAGTTCATCTAGTAAAAAAAAAAAAAAAAAAAAGCTGCAAGACTAAAGATTTTAGGTAATTGGTTTTAGACAAAAAATCCACATTGTGTGTTTCTCACATGAACTTTGAATTACCACAACAAGGCACAGCGGGTGCTCTCACCTGCAAATGGTTCTGGGAACTATCAATCTGTGGCACTCAAGGGCTGGTCCCTATGGAGATACAGGCAGTTAACTTAATTACTGTTGATTGAATCTGCCACTTGTCTGAGAGCTTCCTTGAATAGCATCTTTAACCGATAGGAGCCATATTTTCAGTAGCACTTGGCCATTTTTAGTCCCCACTGCTATCCTATTTATCTCCACACTAACAATATGTGAAAGCGGTGTATCCTTGAGGTGATGCAGTGCATGATGGAGTAGTTAAGAAACACATGATTTCTTTGATCTATTTTTCTCATTAGTTTTTCGTGTTGGATGTCGTCGCAAAAAGCAAGAGGCTCAACGAGACGGAGATCTTATCCCAGCTGGAGAAGATCATGAAAATGGCAGAAAACGCAAACGAAAGACTCCCTCCCGTTGGTATCCTGACATCCGATGGGAGAACAGATTGGGCACAAGCCAGAGATGCACTAACAAAAGGTCTCAGCTTAAACATGTCTCTAATTTGTATCACTTTCAGTCCTCCTCATCATCCATAAACCATTTCTAGGTGGATAATCCAGAACATATTTCATCTGCTTCCTTCTTCCATCCAGATCAAACCAACAGGGACTCTCTGGCCCTGATCGAGAGCTGTCTGTGTTTGGTGTGTCTGGATGAACCCAGCGGCCTGATGCCCAGTGACACCAACAGGGCCCTGCTGATGCTGCACGGTGGCGGCCGCGAGAAGAACGGGGCAAACCGCTGGTATGACAAGTCAATGCAGGTAGGACACGTTAAAGGTACGTCCATCCTCCACGGATAAAGAGTTTGTTCCATGCAATTAATCCGGACTCTCGCAGTTTGTTGTAGGAATGGACGGGATATGTGGAGTCGTGTGCGAGCATTCGCCATTCGAGGGGATAGTTCTGGTGCAGTGCTCTGAGTACCTGATGAAATATATGTAAGTCAGCTCATTGCAACGAGATATAATCATACACTCAATACTTTTATCTCAATGAATGTTGCTGAGGACGACATGTGGTGTTGTTCTAAACAGAAACGCTAGTCCCTCCAAGATGGCGACGGTTTCCGGCATCAGAGAGCTGCCCCCTCCGAGAAGACTGCTCTGGAAATGCAACCCGCACATCCAGGGGCTCCTGACAGCATCTGGAGACAGACTCCAGAGGCAAGTCCTACACAAACAAACAAACAAACACAGAACAACATCCACAAATAAATCCAAGTCTTTCTAGAGACATGAGGTCTCACATCTTCTGTGCTCCCTCCTTCAGGCTGGTGAATAATCTTGACATGGATGTTTTCAAGTTCAAAGCTTATGGAAAAGAATTCATCAAAAAGCAGAAGATGAGTCCAGATGCGTTTATACAAATGGCTTTACAACTTGCATTTTACAAGTAAAGAACTTTCATTATATCTGTGTTTCAATTTTACAAAATATATTTTGGGCTTTACTGTGCACTTTCAAATATGCCATATAAATATTGCCATGAACGTGTCCGTCACGTGTTCAGATGCAACGGACGGCTCGTGTCCACTTATGAGAGCGCGTCCATCCGGCGTTTCCAAGAGGGTCGGGTAGATAACATTCGCTCTGCCACCCCTGAGGCCCTGGCCTTCGTGATGTCCATGACAGACGAGAGGGCCACTTTCAGCGTGAGTCATTTTTCTCACTTTGACCCCAATTACTAACTCCCACATCACTGTTCATCACGCCTGCTCAAATGAAACAGGTGCGACAGGCCAGCTCGGCGCACCAAACCCAGTCTCCCCATTCAATCAGATGATCTCCCTGCAGATTTAATGGATCTATGAAAAATGAATTTACTGGATGTTCTGCTCTTTCCTTACAATGTGACAAATGCCCTGTCTTTACTTTTTTTCCTCTAAAGTATTTACTTCTCCTACAGGACTCAGAAAAAATGAAACGATTGAGGGATGCAATTAATGCCCAGACAAATTATACAATTGCAGTAAGTATCTTAAACCAGTTTTCAATATATTAATGTCATAGCCAAAATTTAAATGTGTAAACAAGTAAACATGATCTTACAATGTTGTTCCATCCAAAATGTATCCCTTGCTCCCTGGAGACTTTAAATGAATAGTTTGACATGTTGGGAAATGCACTTGCAGGATTTCTTGCCAAGAGTTAAACGGGAATATCTGTCCTATAAATATGAAACTATGACGAGGAAACAGTTAGCCTAGCTTAGCAGAAAGAAAGGACGCAGGTGGAATCAGCTAACCTCTGCCCAAGGGGGAAAAAAAGAAACCTTTAGCACCTTTAAAGCTCACTAATTAACATGTTAATGTATGATGTCTTTAATCCATGCAAAAACTGAGATGTGAAAATGTCAGGTTGCACTATTTATACAGTATATGGTTACGTGCTGGGCTAATTCTCTGGGGACCCCAAAAAGTCTCTACACCCAGGCCACAAAATCACCAATCAATGTTTGTACGCTACAGTTTTCCCTCAGATTAAACAAATAACATATAGTATACAGTATATACTATATATAGTATATTATTTTATGAGTATTAAAGGACAGAACCAGGCTAGCAGTATCCCACTCTCAGCCTTTATGTTGAGCTCAGCTAACCACCTCCTGACTGGAGCTTCAAATTTAATGTATTGATATCACAACAGATTCAAATAGTGACCAGGAAAAAATGTATTTGTTAAAGTAGCAACCTCCATTTTATTATCTTTAACAATTGTGTGTTCAAGCACGCAGAACTTCTGGGTAACTGAACACGCGTCACTAGTTTTGTGTTAGTGACTCATGTTCCTTGTGATTTTGCAGGCGAGTCATACCAAACACCAAGCTCATTAAGCTGTAAAATTCAAGGATTCTTAATTTTTTTAAATTTCATCAGTGGGTCATAAACTCCATCACTATTGTGTTACCTCATCATTTAAATAAAAAACTTTGAGATTGTCACTTTAACACATTTTGGGTCACTTGAAGCAAGGAGCTATAGCTAGCTCAAAAAAAATGTTGACCACAGTTGGTGTGTAGCACCCGTTCTATCTTAATCATCACAGTCCACATGGTTTGTGGTCCAACTGCAACTCAGGTACTTCACTGAACTCTGCAATCTACTATGATGTGACTATTATTGTGGCAAAGGTACTGAGGACTGGGCCTGTGAAGCCTATCTCTGCTCATATCAGGGCTTTAATTGAAAACACTTCATTAGCACTGAGCAAAAAACATGTCTTCCAGGCTATTACAGGAATGGCAATAGACAATCATTTGCTCGGACTTCTGAGGATCTCAAAGGAGCTCAACATGGAGAAGCCCGAGATGTTCTGTGATGAAACGTATCTGGCCAGTAACCAGTTCATCCTCTCTACCAGTCAGGTAACATGTTATCACATTATATCCTAACATGTAATATTTGCTTGGTTGAGATTAGTGCTTTAAATTCCATGCAAATTATCAATGGAGAGGAAGTACAGTATAAGTACACATACTTCCCAAGAACCTAGGACACATACAGAGGAGATGCTGTTGAGAAAAAAAAAAAACTTTCACTCTGTGAAACGAGAAAAAAAACCCTGAAAACGAAACCTCTGCTTCTTCACTGCCTGGCCATAAATTACAAAAAGGTGGAGGTCACTAGGTTCTCTTTAAAAGTCCACACTGACTTTTAAACTATTCTAATTACCAGAGAGATAACTTGACTGCCATCTGCCAATTTCTTGCCACCTGAAGTCAAACCTGCTAATGTTGAGTGTCAAGGTGAGAATCCACAACCTAGGTCCAGTATCTGTTGGCAAAAACTTTGACAGCTTCACAGGCACCACATGCATTTATCACTGAGCTGTATAGCCAGTAAAGAAAACCAAGTACACGTAGAAGAGTGGGAGGTCCTAACGAGACCCTGAACTCAGCAAAACAGCAAAACAACAAAACTCTACAAAAGGCTAATTAAAAATATTGAGTTTGTGCTGGTGTTTGGGTTCCTCACTGAGGGGTCTGTGCTTCCTGTTACAGTCTTTTTAATTGGAGACCCTGGCAGACTCATCGACTGCCCTCGGCATTGAGATTATTCACTTAGACTATCTTTATATTTAGCCGTAGCCTGGCTGATACTGCTTGAACCTCACTCTAAAAATAAATATATTATATATATTTTTACATATATTGCTTGAGACAGGCGCACACCTTTCCTACATGAAATACATACACTCCACAAACTACATTCACAGGAGCTGACAATTGCATTGTTATTCGACTGACTGAGGGGTGCTGGAACAAGTGCACGAAATGACTATGGGATGACTCTTCAGCCTTGGCATGCGTTTCCATTTCTGGTGACAAAAGAAAGAGCATATGTTGTTTATACTCAGCACTAACTTGTCAATCATTAGTAATCATGTTATTTTGAGCAAAAACGAAAGCGCATTTCGAAACACGCCATCGCCGATTGAAACTTTGTCATCATAATATTCTCTGTCAGCAAGATCTTTCCTTGAAGTGACGCAACTACCGACAAAGAGTCATCTATGGAAGACAAGGGAAAAAAGATATCACAGAGTTTTCCAAGCACTAAGCATTACAGATGTCAAAGGAAAAACTACCAAAGCGTTAACATCCCTCAGACCAGGTGAAAGATTTCCACCTCTGTGACATATGCAGGGTTACAGCAGTCATTCCTGGCTGTGGTGTGATGTAAACTGACACCAGAGTAATTAAACCCTCTCATTTAGAGCTTAGTTAATTAATCGAACAACAAAAAATGCAATACCAACTATTCTAATAAAAATTTGAATAATTGATTTGGGTCATTTTTCAAGCAAAAACAACCACAGCAGTTTGGGACTGCTGATTGGACCACAAGATATATCTGAAGAAGTCACGTTTGACCCTGGAAACTTGTAATGAGCATTTTCTCCTAGGTTCCGGCAGTTTATAGGCTAACTGATCGTTAGTAAGAGCCCTTTTCCAAACACTCTTTCTCTTGACTATCTACACTGTCCTAACCCAGGCTGTGTCCTCCTGCCTCCAGGTTCCGACCACAGTGGAAATGTTCTGTTGTTACGGCCCGGTGGTACCCAACGGCTATGGTGCCTGTTACAACCCGCAGTCAGACCACATCATCTTCTGTGTGTCTAGTTTCTGGGAGAACACAGAGACGAGTTCGGCCGTTTTCGTCAAAGTCCTGAACGAGGGCTTGCTTGAAATCAGGGACCTGTGCAATAGAAGCAGCGCTGCGGCTACCAAAGTGGCTGATAGCAGCCACGGAGCCGGCCAGCCTCATACATCAGGGAACTAAGCCATACTGAGAAAGCACGCCCACTCAGCTGCTCCTCTCAGCACTCTTAGACTTTAGATTTTAGCTTTAGACCTAGTAGTCGAGATACCGTCATGTGTCTTTGTTGTCTGTGCAATAGTGTTCCCTTCACAACAAAGTGCAAAGCCTTAAAACTTCATATATAGTGTGTAAATATATATATATATATATATAATATATATATATATATATATAAAAATGTGAACAAAAAGTGGAAAACAAGTTTTCTTTGGATCCGTGTAGACAGAATGATTTCCGCTTGAACCGGCAGACTGACATTAACCGGTCTGCTGCCTTTGGGAAACTGAAGCCATGCCTGCTTTGTAGCACTGATGAGAGGGGAACCTCCTCCATCAGAGAGTGAATAAACTGGGTGATCCCAATATATATCTCACACACATAGAGTAGTAATATAATAGATTTGACTAAAAAAAATCCAATAATGTATTTAAGTGACTTCTAACAATCATAACATCCTGTAAATGTGATCCTGCCAATCTGTTTCACTCTGTGTCTGCCATTATGTTAAAAAAAAAAGAAACTGGATAAATGGTACTATAAGATTCATTTTAATGTTGTAAAGTTTGTTTTTTTTAACTCTTGTATGTAAATTGTTTTATTCTACTGACACCATGAAGTTGCCAAAGAGGTTGTGCATATGTGAAGTCCGTCTGATGAGGCACATGAATGAATAACTGTAAACGTAGGGGACTGGTTATAAATAGCGTGTGTTGAGGGAAAACGTGTGTGATATGGTTTCAGTGGCACATTTGAAGTCATCTAGTTGTACTGTGTGTATGTGTTCTATATTATAGCAATAGTTAAAAGGTGTAATGACCAATGCTACTGTATTACCAAGATACAGTCCAGTGGTGACTAGGCGAGGCAAACCACTGTGCTCATGTGTATATAAGTGCTTTGTATCTGCACTTAGAGGTAGAGTGAGGGTAGTGATGTATTGTTGTACTGTAGGTACTTTGTGCAATAACAAAATAGCAAGTGCAGTAAGGGTATATGTGCAATTTACCGAATCTGTTCATTAGACGCATGGAGCTTACGTACAATGACATTAGGCGTAACTATGGTAGCTATTTTTGATATTCAGAAAAATTATATGGAGTAGCATTAGAATGAATTATGGCAATCGACATCATGCATGCCGTTTTGGTGGAAAATGTCCATGCAAGGTTACTGTGACTTGGATTCATCTGCAAATTTATATTGTGGGTGTTAAAAAATGTGAGGATATTTGTTGTCCTGTGTCCAGGTGACACTTACCATATGTTTGTCATGTATCTGTGTATCATCAGCCAAAGTGAATGTGAACCATGTCGATGGTTAACGTCAAGAAAAGAAACACATGCATGTTTATTCTTATAGACTAACTGTATTTTTGTATGGTTACATGAAGAGCTTAAATAACGATAAAGTATTATTAAAGGGTACACATGAGTAACAAAAATGCCTTAAAATAAACTGATGCAAACTGTTTTCCATAATTCCTGACAGATGTAATATTCTATAAATGTTTAATGTTCATTTGATCTACTAGGTGTTCGCCGTCCATTCTGATTGGTACATGTAAAAGAATGTAATATTTGTCATGTGTTACTCAGTGGATTTTCCCTTTGTCTTGTTCACACAAAGTAACTTGTGGGTAAATCAGGCTGTTATATCTATTATACCACAGCATAGTAATAATGTGGGCCGATAAATTAATGTTATACTCGTCCATGATCCACATCCACATTTTTGTGAATGGCAACTAATGTGTAACATGTCATTGACAACGAGAATATAGTGTTTTATTGAGTCATTTAATATCCAATGAATGTCCAGTGAAAATTAATTTTTTTAAGGTTCCAACAGTATTTTGCTGATAGAAGACATTGCCAGTGTAGATGGATGGAATAAAACTGCTGTGTAGCTAAAGCTGATATTCAATTCCAGAAATAAAACAAACTTCAAACTATCATTTCCAGTGTTGTCAGTGTTTTCTTAATATTAAAGCCCCGTCTAGTGAATTTTCCTTAATATATGAAATGCTCAACTAAGGCTAGAAACAAATTCACAAATTCACAGCGCAGCCTGACAGCACCTTCCTAAATTTTGTCAGTTTCGGTGTGAGCCATGGGATTGGGATGCAGTTTACTTCTCCCTTGTACAATATAATACAAGTTATCTGCTGCCGAATAATTGTACTTTGAGTCCTATAATTACGCCATTAACACCTAGTTTCCCACACTTAATATATGTATGACTTGCAAGTCCAGTTGCCTTCATAAAGCTCTAAGAGTTACCCAGACCTGGATGACTGAGAATCTTCACAGACATGACACTACTGTAAATTAAAGTTACTGATGTTATCGAGTTACTGTGTGAGATTTGTTTAGATCAGTAATGGTTGTTAAAAGTGACAAAAAAGTGAATTTACTCAAACGAATTTCTGTTTCCAAACACAGTGCTAAGAACATTGTTGTAAAGTAAACCCTACACATGATGATCAGTCTCACGCACAGCTGTAATTGGAGAAACAGTTGGACTCGTTTGCATAGGGTTGCCTGTTTGCATCAAGGCCACTTCACTGACACACTCCCAACAGATGGCCTCGTTTCATTGGCATCTGATAAGGTCTTTTGGGAGAGACCTAAATTAAATTCTCCATTGGGTTTAACCACTGAACCAGGTCAACCAAGTGCCCAAAAAACATTAAACATTTAGTCAAGCTGCTGTGAACTTTGTTCTATTAAATATGAAATACAAACTGGGCTGAAACTGAATCATGCACACTCATATGGACTAAAACAGTTCAGTGTGTTAGTGGTAGCAAACACAAAACAACCCAGTTCTATGAATGTATTCAGTGGCCGTGTGTTTTGTCACTATATTACTGCAGAACTAAGAGGCTGGTTGAACTAAATTTGTATAACAATTTGACAACACGTTGCAATAAATACAATCTAGGAAGATTCGTGCACTTAAAAATTTTATCAGGTTTATAATACTCACACAGGATTTTACAACTCTGGAGTTATCATGGCAGCTACTACTATTCCCTTTGTCACGATGATTGAGAGGTAATGAGTGTGAGGAATGTGTGATTTGGAAGTTTTTAACTGGCCTACACAGCGCCTTGCCAGATGATGTCACTTTGCGTTGCATCAAAAGGTGAGTCAACTTTTTTTGCCAGACAACCCTGTATTGTTTTGCCAGAGCCCCTAGTGTTGGCTGCCGCTGCACCGTCGGACAGGCTCCAATCAAATGAGCAATGAAGGCGTTTTTTTTGTTTGTTTTCATGCAAGGTTACTGTCAGTCTTAACACAGCCTTAGAATCCCAGACAGATTCAGACCATTTTACTGTATCACAAGAGTCGACGCTAACTAACTGAAAGAGAATATAGATGTAAATTCTCCCACTGAGGCTGAATTCAGGTATTGAAGACCACTGTGAGGAAAACAGCTCACACTGCTGTGAAAGTCACCTCCCAGGCCTAATGCCGGCTGTCCAGCCACGAGTCTATCGACAGAACATTAAGCTGGGACATCTGAAGCCAGTGCTGGAGGCTTCCAGTGATTTCACTGCGTGAGGAGCTGCTAGTGACAAGCCTTGGCGTTGAGATCAATGGCGGAAGCCCACCTGGAGATGGATGATGGGAGAATATTACCACTAATAAGTGTCTGCCATGCTGCAGACGGAGACAGAACCTCACCTGCTGACTGCTATCGACTGGAGAGCGGAGCAGAGGGGAGCAGAGCTGTCCGTCCATGTTCCCTCCTCCCTGCTTAGGGGCCGAGAGAAATGAAAGGCCAGGTTTCTACTTCAACTGCGAATGGCAAAAACTATTGTCTATGCAAGTTAAATCTCATAAATTCAAACATTTCCCTCCACAGGTAAGTGAGTTACAAAGAGATCCACTGTCATACAATGACAAACTGAAGATGATCTCAGCGGGAAGTGGCAGAAAACGATTAGTAGCCACAATTTGAGTTTGTATGCTAAAGTGCAATGTAATACTAAACATCATGAAATGCAGATTTATATGCAAATATCTTTTAACAGTGCCAGAAGTTCGTAAAAAGCATGCACAAAGCATCATTTCATAAATAAACTAGCTTTCTGCTCTTACAGTTGACCAGCCGACACGCGCTAAACCCATGAGCTCTCACAAATCATGCGCTGCAATCACTAATCACCATGTAGTCGTAATGAGCCTCTAATCGAACACGTGCACATGAATCAAAGATAACAGCTGCAAGATTACAATCTGACTCGATTCAACAGCCAATTAGTTACACTGAACCTGTCATCCAAATGTGTTACCCTGCACTATTAATGTATTAGATAATTCAGAAGCCACAAGCGATGATGCAGCCATCTTTGAAAATAAATCTGAGGTTGATACCCACCCACCCCCCCACCCCCCCCAAAAAGGAACAGAAAATAAAAGTCCCATTGTCTTGTGTTTCAGATACTGAAATTTTAGAAGAAGAAACTCAAAGATAGTATAGTACCACTGCCATTCCTACAATATTTCAATTAAAGCTGAGTCTATATTATAGCTGTCTGTTTTCATTCACAAAGGAATTCTGATAATGGCCATTCTGGCATTTATGAAGGAACTGCTCCCAGGGCAGGAACTACATTTACACACCATCTTGGAGCCTAATTGGGCAAGAAGTGAAGGCCCATTAAACAAGACGCCACAATATAGTATATGACAAGAGCTGAAACGAAATACCTCCATGGAAGCTGTCCAATTTAAGTTAGAAGTAGATTTTTAAAAAAGCACTGATTCTGCTTTGACAGAATCCTGTGTATTTCAGCTTCATATAGTGACTGAGTGGCTTCCATTTTAGTAAACAGGGAATGAATCAGCATTGAGAGATATGCAAAGAAAAATTGTCAAAATAGAGCATGAACTATTCATATTTTTCTGAAGGACAGCAGTATAATAATATCATAGGCACATCAATTAATCCAGAAAAAAAAAATGTGAAAAAAGACTGCAGTCATAATCACACATTGTTGCATGTCACCACAGTAGTATAGTCAACTTCAAGCTCTTCACTTCAGCGACTGTCAACAGTTTCTTCAGCTGTTTTGATATGTTATAATGAGGCTCTGCGGGATGACAACATGACACCTATTCATCTCATGGTGGACTGCTTCTAATTTCTTTTCCCATTTACTCCCTGTTCGGAGCAGCTACTTGTTTTCTCACGGTTCCTAAACAATAATCCATCGCCAAGGCTGCATATCAGCCGTAACACAAGCCACGCTACTGTAAACGTAGTACCTAAACAGCGTTGGCAACGTATGATTCATTTTGTGATTGGAAGATCAATAACCAATTTGAAGATGACCTGGTGGAGAGGATCCAGATTGCAGGGCCCGTGCTTCGATGTGCAGCGTAAATCTCGGTGGTGGTGGATGCGCATCTAGGCCTGCCACAGCTCCTGCTCTGGGGAATGATTTATGCCTCGGTCCTGCGACATGTCCTGTAGCGGTTGGGCTCTCATCGAACGGCCAGGGCTAATTTGAGTGTCCACAGTGAGAGAGGTTGGTGAGTGAATAGTGCGGATAGTAAGCGAAAGGGTCAGGGTGTTACAGTTATAGAAAGTGCAGAAAGTCATGATTGGTGTGGAGGATTAAAAAAAAAAAAAAGAAGAAAAAAAAGCCCAACAGTCATTAATCATTAACTTTATCATCAGGATCATTATCATAAGCACACTGTGGGGCTCACAGGAGTATAAATGACTTCTCACGAGCACGCACATGCAAGATCTGAACAGAAATAAAAAAGAAAAAGAGATGGAAAGTGAGAGTCCATGACGGTGTGAGTTAAGACTCTGGAAGGTAAATGGTTGTGCCAGGCCATCATCCTAAGACCAGAGTCAATCATCCACAAAAGCACTGCAAAGAGACAATTGCTTAAATGCCCTCCTCACATCGGAGTAACAACCGTTCTTCCGCCTGCATGGCCTCCCAGTTCAGCATGAGAGTCAGTTGCATAAGTGCCAAGACATGAACGGAGGGCGACAGGAGGGAGAAAAGTTAGATGGAGGGAACTCATTAGGAGCGCTGCACTCTCCTCACAAACCCTATCTCTGTAATGCAGAGGAATTTGCGAACTGGCCATGAGTTCTGAAGGATATCTCATAATGCTTGACAAGTGAAAACCGCCACCAGGCAGCTAATAGCTACACTGTCATGAGGGCAAATAAAAAGGCATGGGTTTGCATGCATGTATGCTCTGCGGCTGTGGTCATGTGAGACACACACTTTGCAAAAAAAAGGCAATTCCCCAACAGATCTGTCCTGCTGCCAGGCCAGATGTGAGATGAAAGGATTGTTGGTGTTAGTGAAAGGGGTTGACCCAGGAGGAGACAAGTTAAAAAAAAAAAAAAAGGAAAAAAAAGGTGTGCTTCACCAAGTCCTCAGCTCCCAGGTGGCCATTTGTCCCAGTAATATCGTCCCTGTGGAGCAGAGCCGTGTGAGGTGGAGAGGAGATGAACAGAGGCCCGCAGTGAGCATCAGCATCAGCAGCAGCAGCAGCAGCAGCTTCTGCGAGCCCCACAGCTGCCAGTGGCTCCATCACTCTCAGGACTACGGTAACGTAACCACACGCCATGGAGCGGCGCCCGCTTCCTGACTCCGCCAATTACAGTGACCCATTATGAGGAACGAAACGCACCCTCAACAGATGGATGAACGGAGGTGTGCTCATTCGCTTGTTTGGTGGAAGTAGAGACAAAACCTATTTTGATGCTGATGTGCTCCTTGCCTCTGGTCTAAAGGGACACGAAGAGACTTTTTAAAGCTTCCCTAATGGATCATTCTTATTTTTTATGTGACATTTATATGGTTATTTTACCATAGTGTGGTTCAAGGATGAGGTAAAAGTATTATGACATAATTAGGTACTTGCCATACTATAATGTATCAGTAAGACTGTTTAATTTTTATAAAATTCTTTCAATAAAGAAGAAGAATTGAAGGGCATTACACATTCAACCTTCCGTGGAACCTTTAAATACCACCTTTGAATATATCCACGTTTTCGCAATAAAACATAATAATATTATGTTATATCATTAGTAGTATTATTATTATGTGATGTCCTTTCCCCTACTGGTGAAGCAAACAACAAAGTTAAAATACAAACAGCACCATGGGGAATGCAAACCCTATGATCAACGCTCACACCGTGTAGTTCACAGGGGAGTTCCTTCTGTAATAAACTTTATCCTACCACAAAGAGATATTATGAGAAATCAAATCGGAGGCATTAGGAACCTAATGGGCCACACAGTCGCGAAGCAATACTCTATTGGCCACCTTTCACACTCAGGTTTGGCTCATGAAGCTTTCTGTACATTCTTGAGCTCATTTGTGTGTATTTACTTCCAGGGGGGGCTGTGAAGGTAGATGAAGCAACTGCAGAGAGACGCGAGAAGCCGGAGCTGTAAAGTAATGGTTCCATTTTTAATGAGCGGCTGGGGACCGCAATATCTGGTGACAGAGAGGGCTCCTCTGCCGAGTCTCTGTCACAGTGGAAAGGCTCATCCTAAATCTCTCTCTTATTGCTAGGACCAGCGCGACAATATCTCACTCTGGAGGCAGAACTTCAGGTTTTTATGGGCGCTCGGATAATTGAACAGCAAGAGGTAAAAAGGCCTAATCCACTTACCCGTAAAGGAAGTGTATCCAAACTAAATGATTGGTGAATTGATATTGGTATTCTCTTCCGCCCCTCTGTTGCCTTTCACTCGTAGTAGTTTGTCAGTGAAATTTGTTTGTGAACCAGCTAGCGGTGTTTGGCACTGGAGCGATGGTATCATCTAAGCTACATGTGTCCTGGTGTAAATAAGCCTGTCAGTTTAGCCACTAGTTCATATGTAACAGAGGACAGGACTGAGGGATGGTGGCAGTGCCACTTTATGGCCCCTCAAACCACACTTGTCAGGGGAAACCGGCCCACAAGACAGCTCGGACAGGGAGGACAAATAGGCTTTGTCTCTGTAGTTTACAATTACCCTGGTTATATCGCATTTTCAGGCTCTGAACTGACGTGGAGAAATATCAGCTGGCACAGACTCACTGTTTGCTTTGTCCAGGTGAAAGTAAGCATCAAGTCAGACTTTTACCTCCACCCTCAAACAAAAATACTGACAGGTGTAAAAAGGCACCAAAATGATTCAAATGTAAGAAATCCAAATAGGACCTTCAAGGTGCCTGGAAAACAATATGAGCAGACACTTTGAAGACATTTTGAAATTCTGCACACAGTGCAGAATATAAAAAATCTTCCATCTGCACACAGAAAAAATCTAAATGCTTTCCCAAGGAGGTGCAAAAAAGAAATGATTTATTCCTGTAAAAGCAAATATTTTGACACAAGTCCTGGCACCAAATCACTTACTCTTATTTTTTTACTATTGGTGCACTTTAATATGTTGTCTTGATTCCAAATGAAGTATTTCATCATGAATAAGGTGTTAAGCAGAGTGCAAAGATAAAAGAATCTATCTAAGTATTTTTCATCTTAATTAGAAGTCGTAAATCCCCAAGAGTTATGATACTTGCAACCACTTTAGCATGTCTCATTTATGTTTGGATTAAAAAGGATGTCTCTGTAAGGACTGCAGGGCTTTCACAGATGAAATCCAATTAACATTCAGTAAAAAGGCCCAGCAGGGATTCACTTTCTAACCAGGAAATCCTCAACCCCCCGTGCAGCCTTGCTGGTGAATAACTGTGCTTTCAAAACACTGTAATTACAGCTTTGTCATGGCAAAACACACAAATACTGTGTGGTTCTTCAATACATCTATGACCAACAGTCAGGAAGTCTAAAACTGAACTCATTTGCTTGTGCCTTCCATTTACACTCCTCTCCAACGTCCAGGAAAGGAAACCGTGGCTTTGTGTGCTGCTACGCTAACAGTGACAGCTCCATAACAAGTCCAGTGCACTGCAGAGCCTAGAGGTCCACTCTGCCAGCGCTATTCTGAAAAGCAGTAAAGGCACATGCAGACATGCTCCCCACCCCACCCCACCCCACCCCACCCCACCCCACCCCACCCCCCCACCCCCCCACCCCCCCTTTGGACACACACACACACACACACAGAGTCAACCTGTGACATGTGACAGGCCTGCGCCTCAAGTCGCTCTGCTCTGCTATTCCCCACAGTCCACTGTCACAGACACCTCACATACATGCAGCAAGCAACATATCAAGCACTTTGATAGTTTAGAAGTTATGTCAGCATCATGAAAACGATTCTCAGAGCCCGAGGCGACACCGATGAATTGTTGGTTTGCCCAACCAACAATACAACACCCAAAGGAAGCTCAATTTATAATGATATAAAACAGAAAAATACATTAAATCCTCACATTTGATTAGCTGGAACCACCTGCTGTTTGGATTTTAGTGATTAATCTGTGATAAAAAATTTTTTTTTACCAGACTAATCAATGAATCATTTCAGCACTACATCTATGAAATAAAAATACATTCAAACTTATTTGCCTTGTTTTTCTACCAGATAACGACCGTTGCCATGTGTTGGAATCTAATCATATCCTGAAAATGATCAAGGCCAAAAGTCTTCCTCCTTTGAAATGTGTGGGAAGCATCTGTCTCTTGCACCTCTGAAACCCCAAGAGAGAAATTCATCTGATGTGGTAACATGCCGAAAGTACCCTAATACCAACATACACGCACTCATCTATACATCTCATTCTACGCACACCCTCCTCCTCTGCAAGTCATGTTATAGTTTAAAATATTCTTAAAGCAAAATTAAAACTTGTGCTTGTTCCCTAATAAGCTTCCTGTAGCACTTTGAAATCTTTGCCAGGGAACTGAATATATTTTTCTCTTTTTGAAATTATGATTGGTCTTGTGCGGACACGAAACAGATGGTGTTATCTGCCTCATGGGTGGAAGGAGCAACAAGTGTGCAATTAAAGTCCGGAAGACATGCCTTCAGTTCAAAACAGATAAACTTGAGAAAATAAACCAATTCAGCCATATACCGCAAAAATTAATAGTTCATACCTGGTGCCTTCGGATAGTTAAATTTGACGTCTACAATCCGAATATATGTTAAAATGAAATCAGCAAGCGTACTCGACAGCTAATGAACAGTTCATGCAAATTTAAGTGGTCAGCAATATGTGAACTGTGCCCAAATTAAGTGTTTGCATACACACTTGGAGCTAATCATCTTTCCACAATTGCCCGTCCAGCAGTTTTTTTTTTTTTTCCCCCCACTAAACATGCTGAGGTTATAAGTTTTATAAAGAAAAAAAACACAGTGAGTAAGAACTCTGGATTTCAAATAAGTTTAAATGAGAAATAGCGCAACACAAGAGGTTGTTAACTCGTACATTTTTCTCCCACATATCCTTCATGGGCTTCTTCTTCACAAGCTGTTGTGGCGATCAGGCCATTCTTTACTCTTGTGTGTGAGCAGCGATGGCCTTGCTCCATCTTTCATTCAAGCTGAGTCAGTATCAATCACATGACACTCAAATGATAGATAGGCAATCTTATAACACTAGGAGCAAAAATAACTTCACTCACTCAATCCTTGACCTTACGGAGCGAGCAGTCAGTTTGGTTAAAAGCTACAGCTATCACATAAAAATGGATTTTTCTTTCGGATCAATTGCAGTGGAAACATTTGAACTAAAATGGCCGTAGAAGGCTGTCACTAATAAATAATTGCTGTTCTTATGGATTTATACACCACCTCCGCCTCCTCTAGAGCAGGCCATATTTAAGAGAGCCTTTGACTGCAGGCTATTTAGACTGAATAAAAGACAATGCAAGCAGGTTTTCAGAGCAGCGAAGGAACTGCCTTTAGACGAGGAACCATCTCAGCATGTGTAGAGCCGGAGGAGAGACACAATTACCATCAAACGATAGCGTCTATGCCACTGCTGAGGCGCCACACAGGACACAGAGGAAGTGGTGAAACATTTAGGTCATGCCGAGTTCAAACAAGCTCACATATACAGCAGTGAGAGTTGAGGACATTTACAGAGGACACAAAAAATGTGATTTAACGGAAGAGCAATGCTTAAATTTGGAGAACACGAGCATGATAAGGCAAACATCCTGCCTGCAGAGGAACATGGGTCATTAATGGTTTAATAAACTTGCTGATGGCTTGGAGAACGAATTGATGGGTGTGTCTGCAATTTGTTCCAAGATGACAATGATTATTGCAAGTGTTTTTCCCTACCACGGCTTGAAAATCACATTTTGGCTTTATGTGTCTTGGAGAAGCGTGTGACTGAAAATATAGCCTCAGATTCAACATTAAACTCGACTGACTGTGTCCCACTCGAGTAAATGAGCTACTGTAACAAGATGCACCTGTGCTGAGGGTCATGCCAGAAAAACATTTCCTAATAAATCCCTTTGAAAACTAAAAGTGCATAGATTAATTAGAGTAGGAGTATAACCACCTCAGAGTGAGCTCTTTGATGTCTAAAATGTCATTTCTAATTCTGAACAGGTGACTCCTGTAATAGCGTGGTCATACTGCAAAGGTTTCAAAATGAAAAAAATACATTGACAGCTTGAAGAATGTACTGGACTCTACCCAGATGTTAAATTGTTAATCGATCTTTTCTTTTTTTTGCCTACTTAGATGTTAGCAGTGAATACTTTTACATATCAACCATGCTTGCTAGTACCAATAGAGATATGGCAATAATTCAGGACTAATGTTCCAAGATTAGCATCAAATGCAAATTAGCTGCATCCCACAAGTTCCCTGATGCCCCAGGTGGTTGTACAGCATCCATTTTCCTTTTTCATAAAATAAGAATTTTATCATGGAAAGGACATAGCATGAATAATTAGCAAAAGAGAGCTCATGACAACGAATTCTATTTTTGTCTTATGTCCTCAGTCCAAACAAATGTAAGCTGCAGCTCCCAGGGTTTCATCAAACATATCAATATTCAGCTGATAATGCCTTTAATCTGTGGCCAACCGAACCTTGCATAACTTCTCCAAACACAACAGGGAGTTTCCACTAATGATCAAAAATGACAAGGAAATATGAAGTAAATAGCTGATAATGAATTTAAATAGGCCTCCCCATTTATAATACAGTACCCTACATTATCAGAGCTGACCTTCTTGGATGGAAACAAAGCAGAAGTGCAGAAAATTATGTGGCAACGTTGTTCCAGCTTCAAAAGAATCTAATGATGGACTGTTTGATGCATGTTATTTGTTCTCTGGGGTCCATTGATAATTCATACACTAGACTAAAGAAAACTTGGCATTACTATAGCGCTGTGTGTCAGTTCAAATGTATGAAAACACTGTAAGGTTGCTTGATCCCGTGATTCTCCACAATGAACTCAACTCAGGACCAAATTTGCCATTTGAGCCGGTAAGAAGTGACTGCTGCACTTCCTCATTCACGCTTCAACACACTCTTCCTGGATGCATTTAAATGCATTTTACAATTCTAACTAGATTTCTCTTTGCTACACTTGACGTATAACATTTATCAATTCAGTTACTGTTTTGAGTACCTTCATCCATGAGTAATATGAGTAAAATCACAAAGTGTCATTCTTCTCTGGTGCAATAGCCAAGGATGCGCTGTGTCCCTTGTTGCATGACAATCCATCTAATAATTGTTGAGTCATTTCACAAAAAAACCCACAAATGTCAATCACATGGTGGCGCTAGAGGTAAAGTCAGGGGACCACTAAAGGTCCGTAGGATTCATCTTCTGGGAACCATGAATGTCCGTCCAAAATTTATTCCAATCCATTCAGCAGAAGTTGAGATATTTCACTTAATAGGGGAAAACTTCCTGCTGGTGGCGCTGGAGAAAAGTCAAGGGCTCATTGACATCATTAGATGGCAATCCATCCAGTGGTTAATATTTCAGTCTGAATGGACTCCCCAAACAACGGACATTGCCATTCCTAGCGCCACACTGCTAGCATTGCTAAAAACAACACAAGTACAAAGCAACAGAAATTGAAATCACGCATTTATAATTTAATTAACCGGCAGGGGTAAGCAGATGTTTTGTGAAGAAACACAATTTTATTTGAACTTATAAAGTTCAATATCTGCCGGCATTATTTACTTAACTTTTCCATTTACAAACTGCAATAGAGTGATTATGTTTAAATGACTAAACACTGTCCATGTTCACGGCTTTATGACAGATGGCAGCCAAAAGGTCAAAAACACGCATGAGGCTCACTGCAGAGGGCTCAATCCAGTAGGAAACCCCTGTGTGTCTCTGGTGAATCCCCTTGAGAGAGTCGCCACCAAAGGCTTTTTTTGAACTCAGCCAGCTTCAAAGAGAGACCCCCTACTTCTGGTCCTGATTCCATGAAGGCATACAGCGCCGAGCTTAGAGACGCCTACACCTCATTCATTCATTCATTCATTTACAGGCTCCCAGGAGTCCATTCAGTACCGCGCGTGCTGGGGACAAAACCAATTTAACATTCAACTCAAAATATTTAGTCAATAAACTCCTGCTGACTGGGTAATCTGTATAGTGACAGATAACAGCTCATTAGGCAAGTAACTAGATAATCACACAGAGAAAAAGTCAACACACGCATCAGTGGAATACTCAGTAATGTCTATCATCAACTAACCAAACAGTAAGAGGTTAAAAAACAAGCAGGGTATTACATTTTTTGTTATATGGTATTAGTATACATATGAACTTTAACTTTTTAATGTTGTGTGTTAAATTGAATATTTTACATGCCTTACGTTGCTTTAAAATCTGTCAATTGTCATCAAACCTGAATACAAAGTGTCAAAGGTCAAACCTCTGAGACCTCCGTCAAGCAGCTTCTTCTTGATGCAAATGACGCTGTGTTTTGTCCACCAGGCAGAGAAATCACACGGGAGCCCCACTGCCTGACTCTCGCCTCTGACTGGATGTTCTATGATCTACTCTTTACTTAATGAGGTGTCATGTACAGTTTATATAAAAGGTATGACCTTATTAAACTGTGAGTGAAAGGGTGAAGCAATAGCTGGGGAAAGATAAATGGCAAGGCTGTATGGAAACTCATTTAGCCTGTAACATCCATGGGACAAGAAGCCATCATACTGATTGTTCAGAGATGTATTACTGACATTTGTGGCTCCATTCGAACGGTGCTACAGAATAAAATATAGGCAATATTAAAGATAAGAATATGACATTAATTTAAAACTGATTCATTTTTATTAAGGTTGTTTGAAAAACAAATTTTTTCAGAAAAATTCCTCAATTTTCATTCAAATTTAACAAATATTAGAAACAAATTGACCCTGAAATCAGCTGTAAAATACAGAAACAAACAAAGCTAATTAATATTTTAAGTGCATCTGGGTTCTTTGCAATGTTTATCACACACAACCAAGAACCCACAAAAATGTATTCGTAGAACCATAATCGTAACCAGAATTTCATAGCTATAAATGCAGAAGGTAAGAGATTACTTCACAAAAAGCCAGGCTGCTTTCTTAAATCAAACCACTTTCCAGAAAACACTTCAAGCTTTCCAAACCCTGTTCTTGTTATTCTTTTCCTTTAACTTGATTTCTGACAGCCAATTCAATTAGGCTGGATATGTGTGGGTGTAAAAAAAAAGGCAACATGACAAACTCTGAAGATGGATGGCAACCTTTGCCTCACCATTAAAATCACAATTGCGTCATATTGAAGCTCAATCCATTGGCGTATATCCAGCAGCAGCAAAATGAACACAGGGTGGACTGCAGCGACAGACAGGGTCATTAACTAATCCCCTTCTGCAGGTCGGTTGTTTTTGAAAAGGATCTGTGTGCCAGATTTTCACTTTCAGCTGCCAGTGGTGGAGACCACTTTTGGTACTGTTAATTTAAAGTTTGTCTAACAAAAACATTGCGATAAAAAATAAATCTAAAAGGCAGACCGGTAAGCGTTTCGCTTTCCGAAGATAAGGCGTGGTGACTCATCGGCCACCTGACCTTAATGGCAGTCTGTGGGGACATGTTGTCTGGCCGAGCGCCTGTCGGATTCATCGGGCACCAGGGGAGGAGCTGACCTGTTGGTAGATGAAGGAGTAGAGGCTGACGTCAGGGCGCCGACCGAGGCAGCTCCTGCACACTGAGCTGTAGTACTGCCCCAGGAGATCATACACCTCCCCTGTAATGGAGACAAGGAGATTGTGTATGTTGCACAGTGGACTGATATTACAGCAAGGGAAATGTGGACAAGTTTTCACCATCTGTAATAAGCCATATTATTGTGTCATGAGTTCACATCATTTACAACAAAATCCTAAGAGGAAACAGAATTCTAAAATAAAAAAATTAATCATAGGGTTAAACCATGCGCCACACTGTTGGCAGTGCAATCACAAAAAAGTGCATATTAGAGAAGCTCAGTTGCATATAAACAAGAAGCAGACAAGATGCTTGTTTGCCTTACCGACACCGATATTCCTCTGAGTGAGGAAAGAGTGCATGTTGTGGACATCTGTCATGAGCTGGCTGTCACCGAAGGTGAAATAGGCTACATCTCGGCCCGCCTCAGCAGCTGCCAGCATCTGGAGCAGAGCTGGAGGAAAAGAAGGCTGCGTTAAATCTAAACAGTGAGAGTGACACAAAATCTGTTTCAGTGCAGTAGAAGGATTGTCCTTTACTGAATTGAAACTTGGCTTATACTTTGTTCTCACGCTTTAATCTTTTTACTACAGCAAAGGTCAAATAAACAGAGGTTTGAGGAGTCATCCAGTAGCTGAATCACAATTAGTGAGTGGCAACAGCCTCTGTGGCATGTACAGTAAAAGGTAAATAATCGAGGGAATAGGTCTCACCCCTACTGAGAACTCTGGATTAGTTACAAAGAGAGGCCAGGTCTGGCCCCGGAGAGCTGTGAATATTTTAAGAGACTGGAAATGTGTCTGCTGATTAATGAAGGTACGGACAGTGGCAAGTTAATGAGGAAAACTGAATCAACATTTTCAGAAGAGGGCTGAGCTGAGTATGTCTGCGCTTCAGCAGTTTCTCTCCTCTGTTCTGTTACAACTACTTTCTTCAAAAATTATCTGACAATTAAAAAATAAGTGGCTATGCGAGGCCACAGAAGGTAAACCCAGGAGGAGAGCGCCATCTGAATTACGAAGCTCTTCCCGGGAGGCATGTCATTAAGCAGGCACTAGGTGATTGTGTCTATGGAGGGCTGTACCTTGCTTCAGCTAATTAACAAATATGTATGGATGTATGTATAGCTTGAAAGCACAGGGGCGCTAAGTCAGGTGGAAAGTGAGAAGCCGAGCTACTACTGCAAGCGGTTAGTATAGACTCTCCTTAAGCTCCCTGCTCAGTGACAGTGAAACAAGGCTCAGACAAAGTGCTGTAACGGATTGATGGACTCGAGCAAGCGATCAATTTCACTATTAATGAAACATATTAACTTTGTCATTTGATCAATAGAAGGAAGGCGACGAGCAGGCCTTAAGTAAATGAACGCATTCCCAGAAGACAAATGGATGCCCACACTGATCTACTGGAGCCTTTCAATCTGAAATGTATTCTGTTATAACCAGGAGGAGAGTTCGCTAAGACTGCCAAGTGCGCAAAGATGATCCGAGCATATTTCGGCACAAAATCTGCTGACAGCAGTGTAACGTCAGCGCTTACCTTTGAGACGCGTGTCTCCTCCAAAAACCCCACAGCCCCAGTTCCCTGTCGCCACTGCCGCAAGGTTTTGACTTTGTTCCTCAGGGCGAGCAAAGCCACAGTAGGCCTAAATGACGAGGCAGCAAGTTAGGAAAGGAAATGTAAGGACAAAGAAATACACAGGTTGATATGATAGGACATAAGATCAAGTAAAAAAAAACATTTGCTGTGTCTGAAATTATTCACTACTCTCTATGTAGAAAACACTACTTTATTTCATAGTGAGCTGAACACTGAGACTTATGAATCATTACTATGAATCATCATGATTATGTAGTGTCAAATAACTGTTATTAAAAGGCAAAACATTGCACTATGGGATTTTTAGCAAAAAGCTGTATTTGTGCTACAAACACTACATTTTGTGGGAATTTTAAGGGGTTATATATATATTTGGACACTGAGAGAGAGAGATTTAGACACTGAAATAAAAATCAATATAATGTACTAGGTAGCAAATAGAGAGTGATTTCAGACACTGGCACTGCCTCACAATAAGCAAACCTTCTGTTCTCAAAATTGTGAACAAACGTGGTTTTCTTGGGGTGACATTACATCAAACTGTCGGCCACATGAGGCCGTGCCATTCGAGTGAGTGGGGAACGATATGTCATTTGGTACAAAAGCCAGAATCAGCTCTGATGAGCCTCAGGTCTTGGGATCAGCCCACTGTTCCAGATCAGTGGTATGTATAATAAGAGCCAGCCCTACAGAACATCTCCATACCATCAAATGTAAATGGAATATATAGAAAGCGAGCGACAAAGTAATTCTGATGGCCTGCAGGCCTGAGCTCAACACATCGTTCAGTGAACGCGCGCATAGGTTGATTGGCCTGACAGAACATACATTTTTAACATTGTGTCATTTGGCAAATTCGCACCATGATTTCACTGCCACTCGAGAGAAACCGGCGTGGGTTTTACACATTAGTAATTGCACACTGCGGACAAAATCCATGTGCATGAGCATTTCACACGTCAAGTGGGTTATATGTCACATATGTCAAAATAATTTCTAGTAGCAGCAGATATTAAATAAAAGATCTGAAGGGGCTCTGGACATTAGTTTTCAGATTGAAGATGAAGTCAATTGTGAAACTGAATCGTAAGAGCACATCCTCTCCCTGACCAGTCATAAATTCTTCCTGTGAAAGGGCAGATATGACAGTTCACTAAACAATATTCGAAACAGGATTGATCTTCATGTTGGTGCATTCTTCACACCCCTGTCAGAGCTGTCAAACTCCTCCATGCTTTCTGACGGCAGACTTGACAACATTAACATCTTGATTTTCTATTACGAATGAGCATCTTGGACTGGGAAGACACCACATATGGAAGGATTCCTATTTTTTTTTAAAAATCTGTGATGTAAATTTAATAATTGTGATTAATCACCCTGAGGTCAATTACGTTGATTAAAATTCATTCTGGGCCTAATGGACAGTGTAATGAACAAGATTAAGCTTATTCTCTACATAAATGACAATGCATCAGTCTGCATTACACACGTATCTGTAATTCAAATATTTACCATGAGAAAAGTAAACATGAGTCAATGTCATCTCAGCTGGCATTTGTGAAGAGACAGTTTTCCGATTGTCAGGCAAATGGATTTACACTGAAACCATTAAACCTGTGCAAACCAAGCATGATGCGAAATGCCAAATAAATTAAAAAAATGACATCACTGTAGCCATACACTGTTAAAGAAACGAGACTATAGGGGATCAAAGCGTAACATCAAAGTGTAGTGGGTAGATTCCCATCACACTTCCACTGCCATAAATTAAACTTAATTTGTCTACAAAAGAAAAATAATGCAGTTAGAGCAGCACTTACCATATGCTTACTAATATCAGTTTTCCAATGAGCTGGCATGTTTTATTTTGTATGTCAGACATTTTCATCTAAACCACAGTCTGATCTTGTGCCAAGCACAAGAGCAAAAGGCAAAACCCAGTATTTATCTTTCGAAAACCAGACAGACAAGAGAATGAAATGAAAATACAAGATAACCTTGTTGAGTTCTCGGTTGATTCTCTCTGGGCTAAACTGTTCAAGAAAGTTCCTGAACTGCAGTGCATCAATGGCCACAATTTCTGTACATCTTCTCTGCCAGCCGTCTCTGGAACAAATCATAGAGATAGTTTTGCAGTGTTTTCTGTACAACAGATGGGGCAATAATTTCTTGTAGCTACATCCATGTTAGAAATAGGAAGATGACCAAGGCATGTTATGAGACATTAAAAGCCATGTCTGTAGTTTACCATTTTCTAACAGAAAATTCACATGATACTTAAAGCTTTAAATTACTACCTTTGAATGATGAAAAGTTGCATAGAATATGAACATTTGCTAAACTAATGCTCTTGGTGAGGCTGTATTTAGTGCTTTGTATTAAATGCTAACATCAGCACAACAACGTGATTTTAATGACAATGCTAACATGCTTGAGGTTTAGCAGGTATAATGTTTGCCATCTTCATCATCTTAATGTAGCCTGTTAGGATGCTTGATTTGCTAATTAAATTAAACACAAAGTAAATGTCATTTGTTTTGCTGGTATTTGGTCATAACAGTCAGGTGATCACCACAGTCAGTAGAATTAATTATCTGGGGACCATGAAAATTTGATTGCAATCCATCCAATAGTTGTAGAGCTATTTAAGTCTGGACTAAAGTGGTGGACCGACCAACCAAACGAAATTGCCCTCCCCTGAACCAGGCTGCTAGCGCCTGAATTGGTTGTAGGGAAGGGGTTAAACTTAGCATTAAGCTATAATTTATGCATTAGTGCCATAAATACCTTTGGGTTGTGTCCTGGTGGCTGCCGCCCCATTGGTAGGTGTTAGCATAGCCTGTGTATTTACTGTACTGCTGTGTACCTGGTAATAACAAACAGGGATATCAGACACACACCGTTGCAAAGCATGAACATATTCATCTTGATTTTTATGTAACAAAGCTGAAAAGGCTGGTAAGATTACATTGCATTGACAGACACATAAAATTCATTTTAGCTACCAATTATGCTAAATGAAACAATGGTTCAAGGGAATGACAAGAGTATTTCAATTTTGGTGTAACTACAATCAATGTGTTTTGATTTCACAGAGATTTATAAACTTTAATATGACTGCCATTGATATACTTTTAGTGGTGGATATATTATGCTAAAAAGGTTGTGTAGCAAATATCATATTGTATAACTGTATAACATCTTCTGAAATATACTTATACTTATATAATATACATTGACACGAAGAAAGGGAATAATATCAACATCCTACACAATACTAGTTGATTTGAATATTCATTGTAATAACAAAGGGTTTTCAGGGGGTGTGACTGTAGTGATTCTGCCTGATGTGATCGGATGAAACAGGAGCAGCTGTCTTCTGACAAGAGGAAGGTCAAGTCATTGCTCCCCCCTTAAAACGACGTGAGAGGCAGCGACTGACCGCCAGCCCACAGGGGAACACTCAACACCCGTAAAAGGGGAGCGGAAGGTGGGGAGGCAACAGCACAGTCAAACAAATGAGGCCACAAATTAACTTCCCATTCATTAGCGCTCATTAGAACCTGGCTGTTGAGAGCACTCGCTGAGCTGCTTCATGCTGCAAGGTGAATAAACCAAGTGATTAGTAGCGGGGTCTTAGTCAGCAGGTATTAGGAGGTGCACAATGGGGGAGGGAATCTCTACAGCACGTTCCACTTGAGAGGCATTTCACTAATAATCACCACCTCTCTCACTTTTTTTTTTTTTTTTTAATTTTAAGTAAAAAGAAAAATTACTGCTATAATAAGCAATAATGCAATGAGACACCTAAGTACCTAATTTAGTTCACCAGTATCTCTAGATATACTGCAGAACTAACAAGTCTCTACTCAAGTATGGACAAATCAGATATTGAGGCGCTTCAGTCCCACTAAGGCTTCTGGATTTTGAGGTGCAGACTTTACCCTGGGTACAGAAGAGGCAGTGTAGATTTGTGGTTGGCCAAGTCACAGTTGACAAAAGACATGAGAGAATACTAAGGGGCTTAGTATCAGCAGTGTCAGCTTTTTTTTTTTTTTTTGCAATCATACAACTGGCCACATACACTCATGTAAACTTGTACCCCCAAGGGAGCTAAATGAATATTTGTATCTACATTAAAGTCCGAGCTCTTGTGCTACTAGCACAATTTATAGACCAATTTATGGATAAAACATTCTGATGTTAGAAATTAGAAATAAAAATGTAAAGTATGTAAAGTTCACAACGAGATAACACTACCACCGCTAAAACTAGATGGCTTTGTGTTAACTATGCATACACCTGACCTTTACTGGTTCTCCAAAAATATCAAACTCTATGATCAACCACATTTGCATTTGAAAGGCATAACCTTCAGGAACAATATAAATTATGCTTTCGATTTTTTATGCAACCCATTTGTCATTTAAAAATGATTTGTTGTGGGAAGCAGATCAATCTTGGTCAGGGAAAGATGTGTCTGGTTATTAGAAATTATTTATAAACAACAAATAGGTTGCATAAAGATCAGTAGGTATGATTCCCGATGTTCCTGAAGGTTGTTCCATTCATGTGTAAATACATCAAAACAAAGTGTCTCATATTTGTGCTGTACCAGAGACTGTAAAAGGTCAGAAGTGCCTCTCATTGTTGAGGTAAAAATGAGCAACTGTAGAAGTTTTACTACTGTATTATTGTCTGCGTGTGAAGAAATTAGGATAAAATGCTACAACATTTTAGCCATAAAAGTTTTCAAATTAAAAAAACAAAAAAATCACACTTTAAGGCCATTATTGGTTTCTCCAAAGACTATTTTCAAAAATGTAAAACCACAATTCATGCTGGTAGATAAGTCAAAGCAAGATTTCGTCCCTATGCCACAATCTCCTGCCTGTGTTAAGCTTGTACCGTAGTTTCTGGTCAGTACTGCCATCAATGAATCATACGACTTCTCCTTGATACTATTTATACTTTTGACCGCCGCAACGGCAGCCAGATACCTAGCAATCAAGGAAAATTCAATTAGGCCTGGGCACTTTTGCAAATTTCAGTGCAGACATAAGATCCATTAGCTTCCCTACTGTATGCCAAAACGTATCACAGGGGAATATAATTTACCACATGGCCACAATGCAGCAAAGACTTGGACTTTTACAACGCGGGGACGAGAGATACGGGCAGGGTTTAATAAAGATGATGGAATGGAAGAGTCCATTAGTGGAGCAGGTCTTGGGCAGGTCTTCCAGCTATAATTAATTCTGGGCCCCAGTAATAAAGTTAAGTGGCGTTAGTGGAGGCGAGGGAGAGATGGCCGGCAAGAAGTCTGAAGGTGACTCCACCGAAACAAGACGATCTGATACAGTGGTATGATTGGTGATCAGGAGGGCGGAGGCTCCGTTTCCTCACTTCCTGCTCTAACCCAACCCACTTGTTATGCAATGATAAGGCAGTTCATCTGTATGGGTGGCTGTATGGCCATCTACTATGTAACAGTGGTTTAAGTTATGGACTTGCATGACATGACATAACTTAACAATGTAACAGAGACACATAATGTACAAATTGTCAGAACTTTTCCACTAAAAACATCTCCTTGTGTCTGGAAACAATACTGAAGAAGGCGGGGAGAGGAGCCAAACAATAAAGTGGCATACAGTAAAACCAAAACAATGAGCTAAAAGAGACCTTATGGTCATTGTTAGTATAAAAGAGTGATGATAGCTGCTTTAGGGCAATACTAAAGGGGCAATTTTAACATCTGCAAGGCTCAATAAAGGGCTCACTAATTGTGTTTAAAAGGAAATAATCATGAATTTTTACAACGCAGCTTTAAAATCCACACATTACTGATTTAAATGATTTTTATTGAGGTGGACTGACAACTGGATTTGTGTACGCTTCCTTCAATTCTGACAAGCTACTGCCATATTACATAACACTGGTTTCCTAGCTTCTTCATCTAACGCAATCAAACAGCCACAATAGTATATAGACAAACAGTGTTAGATAAAAAATAAAAAAAAAATAAAATAAAAATAACAGACGGGCGCCATCAGCCTCCTGCCGGGACTCCTCAAGGCTAGCCCTTGTTAGTGGGTCTGCCGGCCTGTCCCAACGTTGTCTGCTGCAACCACTCAATACTGAAGTACAATCAGTGGGAATTACTCAACAGAAAGACCCAACAGAGCAATCAGGAAAGCCCAATCTCCTGCTCCCGACTGATGCAACTCTCCGTTTTACAGCCAATCAAAAGGAAATATGTGACAAGGACAGATACAGAAAACAGGGTAATTGCCACAAACATCCTTTTGCCTCTTGCTGAGCCAGGATGGGGTAAATAAATTGAAGGTGTGCAATGTGCACTGACACATGCTGTGTGTGACTGGAAACATTTACAGTTTCCTCTGTCAAATTATAGGTCAAGCATGAGAAAAGTGAACCCGGGGCATTATTGATCTTATCAGGATCAACGGAATAAATCATGAATAATTGATGAACAGGACTCCTTCAGCAGGAATTATCGTTTAACAAGGTGAGCGAGAATTTTTGATCACTGACCTGTGATGATCAAACATTCGTTATGATCCAGGGCTTCGGTGAAGAGGCGAGAAACAATGAGCTCAGGATTGATCAGAAAACGGATTTCCTCTTGAACCAGACCAGAGCTGGTGACTCCTCCTCCCACAAACTGATTGGCAAAATCCACCTGCAAATCAAGAATGAGAATCAATAAAACGTTACTTTCAAATATTTGATCTTTTGTCACATGCATGTATTCTTATGAAACAAAACAGCAGACAACATAATCTAGAAGTGAACTAAACATTTTCTCTGACTGTGAATTATATAGCTTCCCAAACTTGAGGAAAACACCCCATGAAAGGGTGTCAGCCCTTTTCCTTTTACTTGTGACAGAATCCCAGACAAGCTGATCGGGAAGGTGGCCTGAGGTGCTCACATTACTCAGACCTCTGTCCCCCATGCCAAAATGAGCTCTCTCCAGGAGCAGCACTTCAGTGTGCTGCTGCCAGGAGCAAATATCACAACAAGAGTGCAGGCCTACAGTCCAAAGCAAACATCTCCCTCCAGTCATAACATGCTGCTAAATTGACTGCTGACTGATGCCTGTGATATCTTTTGCTGCTTGTGTTCTTTCAGGTTTGTGCACAGATCTCTGGGTGACACTGATGTACTTCTTTATTTTGGTCTGTTTATGATTCAAAAGAAAATACGCATCTCTTCGTTTCAGCTCAGACACAGACGTGGCAACTCATTGTTTTAGTCAGAAGGCAGCCACGTGGAACATACATATAATCCAATTTCTGGACTGACAGTTGTTGCTCACTGGCCTGTAGAAGAGACCAGACCAACCCCGTCACAACCTCAGGAAGAGGCTGCAAAGGGGCGAGCTGCAGTCTGAGAGCAGATCTCCCCAAACTGGTCACTCAACTCTGGGACAACAAGCCAGACTCCAAAGTCTGCTTTGACAGGCTGTCAGCACCCCTCACCCACCCAGAGCAGAGCACCCATCAATCCAGGCCGCAGTGTGCCCCGGAGCTGGTCATGTGTGCACATCAACTGTCAGCTTGTGGCAACTGGAGGCAAACAAAAGGTGAAAGGCAAAGCAGGCCATCCTGACAGTGTACAGGAAGCATGGCCGACACTTTGAGCAGAGGAGGCTCAGAGGCCTCGACCCCAGTCCCAGCACACATTCCCTCCGACGTGTCACAGGCTCCCTCAAAGGCCTTTTCAGCACTGGTAAGCAATCTGGTTGAAAGACTCCAGAATGAGGTGGCTCAGTGACTGACTACAACAGGGGGGGAAAGAGGACGGGAACCAAGCATGGGGAGGAGTATCTCTCCAACTAAAAACTCCATCAAGCAAAAAAACTATTATTCTGCAAATTAAAGTTCCTCTAAATCACACCATTGTGTTGTCTTTCCACAAGTCAACACTCCTGGGACATTTCTCCTCCTCTGCATCTTACCTGAAGCATTCCACAACCATCATCCTCAATTGTTCCTTCACAAGTAATGTGGAGCTTTGTGAGCGGAGTCTGTGAGCTGAAACAAAGAATAAATTGTTTCCCAGTTATCGACAATAGGTCAGATGATGGATCTTTAATTGCTTCCAAACAGCCTACTGGATTTATTCTACTGGCAGAGACAATCAACATACTACTACCATTTCTATTAGTAATTATAATGTTTCCTTTACTTCTTTAGTTCAATATACTACACCTTTTCCAATTAAGGGGTTTATCCAAACTTTTTCGTGTGAATGTTAGAAGTCCAGTAGGCTCTGAAAAGCAAAAAAAAGCAAGTAACAATGTCACAGCTGTGTCTTACTTTACATCAATAAGAATGCATTACTGGAAAAAATGAAATTACTCATGAAAATGAAATCAGAACACCTACTTTGCTCAGTGACATTTTTGAAATAGCACATCAGGGTTTTCAGCTTCTCAATCTTCTTTGAAGAGGACCCCTCAAACAGCCTGAAGTCAAAGAGAAATTGTATATATGATGCTCCTTTCATAAAAATGAAAAGATAGTTTTTAAGCAAGCGAATTATGCATGGCATCACAGAAAACCACCAAGTCTTAGACTCAAAAAGCTATAGCCAAGACCTGGAAAAATGAGTCTCTGTAAAACCAGTGCCATAGAGACACAAGACCTCCACTTTAGCCATGTGAGTTCAGTCATGCTTTAACTTTTGATATGAATTAGTTCATCTCTCACTCAGCTTCTCTTTCAGTCACTAGCCGATTATGTAGGAGCTCCTTCACTGTTACGACAATGGAGTTGCCCCAGGCTTGCCATCACAGAGTCACACTCATGTGCCACTTCACAGCACTCACATAAAAAAAGGAACAGAGAGGGGAAACAGGGCTCCCTCCTTGGGGATACATTAAGAAGCCCTGTGTCCCTTTTAAGCAACATCCTCAGGAGGCAAAGGGTCAGTCCGCCTGAAAAGTAACACACAAACGCGCGCACACAAAGCTGCTGGTAGTGCGGTGCAGTTGGTGGGTTTGAATGAACTTTCAGCATTAAGCCCACCGTCTCCCTTTCGAGCAAATCTATAAAGAGCCCCACCGCCCGCCTCACGAGCCACAAAAAAAGAAAATCATTTCATGTGAGTGGAATGAAATAATGATAAAAGCTTGATGCACTGGGGGCCCTTCAGGGGCTGAGAAACTCATTCATCGAAGTCAACTCCTGCATTCGTTTCTCTTTTTTGTCAATGTGGCCCCTAGAAACAATCATACGTTGTGTAGTCCTCAGGGCAAACTGCCTTTGACATAAGCTAGCCACTAGTGAGAGTAGGCTTTTAGTAACAAATCGCAAAAAGGGTCTTCTGGGAGTGAGGAATTAATACACAATTATATAACATCACTATACTCCCCACAGATGTGCAGAAAACTATGATGTAACTCAGGAAAAGGGTATAAGTGACTACAGTAGGTATAACAGCTGGGTTTCTGCATCATCAGCAAAAGAAAACTTAGCTAATAGCACTTCATGGTAAAATAAGTTTATAATAAGTTCGCTTAAGAACACTTTGAATGACAGAGCAAACGTACAAAAAAAAAAGTCTCAATTGCCACAAAGTCTCAATTATCTCAATGCAAATAAGAAATCTGCACTGAGATAAAAGAACATCTGCAGATAAAAGCTTTGTTTTTACTTCCTTTACCTATCCTGCGAGCACTCTTGTGAAATGATAATGAAGAAGAAGAAAAAAAAATAGAGGACCCCAAAGAACGATTGTTAAATAGGAAATAAATAAATGAAAAAATTTCAAAGCATTTAATATCTGCCTCACACCAAATTGGTGTTACCAAAGTGTTACCCACAGGCTAAAATGATGACACTTGCTTTCCTTTCAAATCAGAGCAAAACCTTTATGTGAATGAAATACTGATGCAATTGAACTTAGTGTTACAGTCTTCTGCAAAAACAGCCAATGGCCTTCTCCATTGTCAAAGGCAGCCATCTGAGTCAATGTTAATCCAATTCCCACCTCCATTTAGGTAATTACACTATGATGCCAACAGAGATGGGGGACATGACTGAGAAGCGATCTGCAGACTGATTTTGCATTACGCGACCCAGACGATCGCCTCAGTGAAAGTTTGCAGGGATTAAAAAGAAAAAAAACCTCCTGCCATCCTGTTTGTCATAATCGACAATTTTGAAAAAAATAAAAAAGAATTGCCTGTGAACTAGAGTTACAGTGAAAGAAATAATGACAGTGTCCTAATCAGCAGAATTAATAAGATCAGAGG
The DNA here is from genome assembly GCF_021018895.1 of Seriola aureovittata. NCBI lineage: Eukaryota > Metazoa > Chordata > Actinopteri > Carangiformes > Carangidae > Seriola > Seriola aureovittata. The sequence goes on from NC_079384.1 coordinate 12,690,565, forward strand.
TTTGAAACAAGGGTTGGCTCCGATGCAAACCTCCTATTTAGTGTCTTCTTTACTGTCTGTACCCTTTTTGTCATTCATACATTATCAGTGAATCATTTTGCCCTCATCTCCTTAAGCTGTATAAAAGCGTACATCATTTTTTTGAGACAGAATGCCCAGCTGTGGTTAAAAATGTTGTGATTAGATAAACCTAAACATTTGGTTCTGGTAAGTAGAGCAAGCTAAAGGAAAGGTCTACCCAGTACTTAATAATATAACTACACAATTTAAAAGCTCAGTGGCTTTTAAAAATGCCCCAATGAACAGTGACTGATGGGATCAGTGCCTATTTTCTGAAGGTAAAATCTTTCAGATTGGTGTGTACGGAAGTCAGATTGATCACTGCACTGCATTGATCAATACACTCTTGCTAAAAGATAGTGTTTGCTCATGTGTAATTAAAACTACGTACAATGTAAATGTTGTTTGCCTTAAAATGGTAAGTGAGGAAAGCATATACAGTAGTGCCCCCTCATGGAAATGAAGCTAGTTGTCACAGCAGTATCATTTATGATCGTGTAACTTTAAGCATCATGAGTCAAAGCACATCCCTACATTACCTGACGAAGTTGATGTCTGGATAGTTGCAGTACTCAGTCCTTCTAGAGTTGCGTCGCGGAAAGGTGCAGAAGAAGGCGTTGGCGAGCAGACATGCCACCTGCTCCTGAGACATAGTGATGGAGTGGTTCGTGCCCCTCTTGAGGAGGGGTATCGGCTAAAGGACGGAACAGAAGTACAACCGAGGAAGGTCAAAATCATTTGTTTTGTCAATTTGCCAAATGAAACACTGAAGTACGTTGCATAAATGCAATTATTTTGCAGTACTCTGCTCTTCTTGAATCAGCCATCATAATTACAATCAAGGTCCTTTCGTGCTCACATGTGATCCATACTTCCAATGAAGGTTATGGATTTATACATAAAGAATGCATCAGTATAAGCAGTTCTGTATCTGTTGGGCTACAAGATGCATGGACAAATGTTGGACGACTTCTCACTTTAGGTTCTCCACTAAAAACTGTTAAATTACCAAGTTATTTAACAGTTTTTTATCAATGGCATTTTCAATAGATTTATTTGAGACTAGCCAAAAAATTGTATATCCATTTTAAACAGATTCTTCTCTATTAAAGAATAACAACTAATTACAAAAAACTTAACACAAGTTTCCATGTTACAGATGTGTAGACTGAGGTTTCATTTTGATGGTCTACAACAGTTTGCCACATGTACGCTTGAATAATATTTTAGCACAAATTTGTTTGCTTGGGAAATGTTTCACTTCTGTGGGCCACTTAACCAAACTAAATCTAACACACAGATGTAAAATTAAAATGAGATGATTGGCTGCTGCTTGGCCAAATTAATACACAAAAACCTTTTTAAAGAGACTTTTTCAGCTATATCTACATGCCCAAAAAAACACATGACCAAACGGACAATAAAACATCTGATAAATGACTATCAATAGCTATTTGCCTTGACCTCACCATTTTTACTACTATTTCACAAGCCTGTTTGTCCTGCCATGACCTTTGGGATCAACCTGCTGCGGTGATCTACTATGTCACAGACCAGTGAGTCAGTGTCCGATAGTTAGTGATGGCTGTTACCTTGGTGCAGAGCTCAGATGCTCTCAGTGCTAATTGCACCATGTCTGGCAACAGGGAACCAAACAGATGTTCGGCAGCATCAGGCTCCAGGACCTTGGAGAGAGAAAGAGATCTGTTTATGTTTGTTGTTTTGCCAGAAAACTCAGCTGTGACATTATTAGCTGTTTGGGCTGAGTAGTTTGAGACGGACAGATCACATTATCAGCTCTGGTCCATATCAAAATGTTGAGACTTTATGGGCAATTTTACAGAGAAACAGAGATTAATAACAAATAAGCAACACAGAACATCATAGGGCAATACGCCTCTATAAAAATGATTAAATTATAATACCGTGCATGTATATATCTGACTATTATCCCATATTGGACCTTTAAAAGATTAAATGAAAGATATGGCTTCATATTATTAAAATACATCTAATAATATCACCAGAACCAAATATTCAAGTAATATACAAACCATCCATGACTCCACAACACTGCCTAAGTGCACTAACATATCTTAGACAATGTACCATACTACCTGTATTTACACCCATATTGGCTACAAAATGTCAGAATGATCAATCACAAAGCAATTTCATCAAGGCTGCAGGACCACGCCAGCTGATTAAACAGTCTTCCTGGAATAGATGCAAATGACCGAGCATTTGAAATAGAAAGGACAGTGTGTTCCCAGGACAAGGAGCCTTGACTGGTGATTTAGCCTAGAACATTTATATTATGGCAAAGGAAGCCTGACTAAACACTGTCATAAGTAATGACCTGGTTGACATCATAAACTGCTCCTATGGGCGTAATAAATGAAGGCAGTTGACAGAAAGACGGTGGATATAGCTGAGGCAGTATAAGCCGAGCTCTTTAAATCAGCAGAAGACAGTGCATCAAATCAACTGAACTAACTCTCTGTATGACTTGATACAGGTCTGTACATCACACCAAACTGACACAGTAATCAAGCAAGATGTCAGGGTGTGGGCAGTGAGAAACCAAAGCTCCCATGTAGATTTAACACAGCGCCTCACAATCCTGTTCCTATTCCCCGCAGGTACGAGCAATAAAGCAATCTGCTTGACTGCGTCTGTGGACGTGTGACCATGTAAAAATAAAACACTTGCGTGCTCATAACCGTAAATACAGCGCTGGCTGGGCTGCAGAAAGAGACATGAACAAAAGTGATGCTGTCCATCAACAGCTTTTCAGTTATTCATAAGATGTGATCGCTGAGATGAATATTCAATGAAGTTGCCCAGCCCGTCATTCTATGCCATTCATGTCTACTTTTCTCTGACACTCAAAACCGCCCTGCTACAGAGTCTCCACACTGGCTTCTCCAGGGTAAAGTAACAAAGTGAAAAATGAGATACTTTACATTGTACTGTTTGCCGGTCCCGTGTACAATCCTGTGTAATTGGCTTTTCAAATTAAATGTGTTACACATCACACTATATATTCTGTGGGCTGTATGAGCTCAGTTCCGTCACTACATTGCAAATACTATACATGTAGCATGATTGCTACTGCCATTTTAGACTATTAAAACATAGATTCATTACTCAAGCTGTGAATAAATTCTGGAAGGGAAAGAAGCAATAAACAGTCTCGGTTAAGAGGAACTGCGTACCAACTTTGCAATAATACACAGTATAAATAAAGCAAATGTATTTTGTGTGAGCTACAATTACATAGAGGTGGCTCTAAAAAGTTAGTTTTACATTATTTCCTTAATCATTGGTGATACCAACACATTCATTTCAATCAACAAAACGATCAAATGTATAATGTTATCAGCCACAATTTATTGGCACCTCACTTGAAATCCAACTACTTCAATATGTTTAATGGTACTTGACATTTTGCAGTCTGACAAAAATCTAATTTTGCCATTCCAGTGGACCTGACACAATCCAAATACAGCTTTGACGACAAAACTTGGCCTGTGGGTAGAGCCTCTTAACATGTTCAGATTTTATCTCATAAAACTCCCATTGTAATATGATTTATGGTATACATACGGCACACAATTGGTTCAACAACATACGGCTGGAGTAAAGCACTCTCTGGGATATAATGCCAGCCATTTTCATTTCTGACAAGTTACTAAATGTGACCTTTTGGCAAAAGATTAAATTATTTCTCTAGACTCCCACTTTGCCTCTGAAGGGCTGCAACATTCTCCCGTGCGAAATCCATTAATGTTCTTGTGCAAAAATGACAGAAACACATCTGACATACTGGCGTTGCATGTACTTTTTACCTGAAATGTAAGAAATCATAAAACCTGTGGCTGATGTAGTCTAGATGATGCCATCAACCAGAGAGTGGATGAGCACTCCCTTACTATGAGAAAAATAAAGCCTATTATTTGTCTAGTCTTATAGGCTCAGGATTTCTTGTATGAAACACTCATGTCACAACATGTCCCATCGCTTCAAATGGAATATTCCCATCCCCTTCATGAGCCAGACAAGAGTTCAGCCCTCCCTGATTCTCTACACAGGATGACGCAGAGTGCGTCAAGACAACAGATGATGGATGGCCTCCAAAAGAGGCTGGAGAAGACACTGACAAATCTGAGCAATGACCAGTGAACTAACAGTGCTCTGGCCATCATGATGCAACTCAGGTCTATTTTCCTCTTAGCCTGTAAAGAAAATGACTTAGCTGAGGACAGTAGAAAAAAAAATAATAATAAAAAAAAAAACAAACAATCACACCTAAAAATACAACCACATAATCTGAGCCTCAGAACTCAAAACAGCCAGATGTCCAAATAGCACAAAAAGATAAATTATGTAAAAATTAACGCGCGTGCACACACAATGTTTGAGAAAGCCACGGAACAATACAGAGCAAACATTTTCCACAAAATATGTTCAAACTTTACTCACACAAAGAATTTACTTTAAAAATAAGCATTTTTGACTCTCACGTATTTCACATGACAGGCTCATCACACTGTACGTACTGTTCAAATTCAAGACTGGGTTTTGAAGCACTGTGACAAAACGTCTGCATAGTTGTTGTGACCTTCCTGTGTACATGGTGCTATGAAGATATTAGGCTCATCTATTGATAATGATTCACAATGCCACTTAAATACTGTTTATATTAAGCTAAATCTAATCCGGTGTTAAATGAGACATTCGCATCCCTGCGCCTCTCACAAACTGAAGATCACCAACTAATGAGCCATCTGCACCTTCTTTAACCCGAGGTCTGTGAGAAGCAGCAACGCTGGTTTACGATGCCTTCTGCTGGGCAGTTAAGTGTCATGATTGGACAGTTGATGTTTCATTAGTCTACAGTTAATCCTCTCACATCTTTAACATGCGCTTCCCTCTGTGTTCCCATGTCTGCATGCCAGCATTAATTCAATGACTCTTCCAACAATGTATTTCTTTTTTTTTTTAAGACCAGCAGAAACTTCATTCATGTCCTGGTTCAGTGAAATTCATAAAAAGATCAGTTATCATAGCAGATATTTATTGTTTTACCTTAGTGCAGTACAAATGTAATGCTGTGAAATCCCACTTCTGGGCATGTGAGGCACTGTATTTCAATACTGCATTCTGTAAGAAACAAATTCAGCATGTAAAAATGAGTGTGAATCAACATTTTAAGTCAGAATGAGGATGCATGTGTATTAAAACAAATTCTGAAAGCCCTTAATGAGCCTGTCAGTTTTCTAAGCTCATGGTGCCATCTTGTGGCATAATATGGTAACAACAACTATAGCACGCATGAGGAATAAATTAGGACTTGCCAATAAAATAACACATATGAAACTTGCCTTCAACTCAAGTGGACTTGTAAATTTCTTGTTTAAAGTTTCCTTGATCAGCTCCCATCGACTCTTATTCTGCATTTCATGTGTTTCCTGTTGAAGCACAACTGTTGTTAGTTCTCTGCAGCGGGAATTCAGTTCAGCTTTAAAATTGCAAAGAATAATAATGTTGTCAGTGATCATTTCAACATTTGTAACTGAGAGAAGAAGCATGAACAGCTGCTGTGAAAAATTATATCCTCAGCCTGGATGGATAAGCACCATAACCTGAAGAATGTCTTGACAGAATTACCTAAAGTGATATTTTAACATTTTTTAACAACTCAATACAGTTAAATATCATGGTGGTTATCCTATCAGCCCATTGGTAGCAACAATAGACTGAATATGCCTTTAGTTGGGTCTTATAACGTGATTACACTGTTTACATGACCCATATTGAAGCTATGGTGTACAATCTGTGAATTCAAAGCAGTCTTAAACGCTTTTAAAGATTTTAATATGCCATTTGTGTGTCTTTATAAACATAATCCATGACTACAACTGTTTTTATACTGACAGGTCTATAAACACTTGAACTATTACCTCATCTTCTACAGGAAACAGGTTACTACCAGAACAGGGCATCTTGACATGGACATTGTCCCAGGTATCCTTAAACTTAGTAGGATACGGAACAGGAACTTTACCATTCTGAAGAAGGTCTGTCTGTCAATGGGAGTGGATTAAAAAAAATGGCATTAATACATGCAATATTTGTATGCAAACCAAATAGTTGTATTGACAATAAAATATACATTCGCCAGAAACTTAAAGATGTTGCTGTATGTTAACACTTCAGTTTTTTGCAAATTATTCCATGATGCAGTTTTTCTAGTTCTGGTCCTCTGTGATAGAATTTCTCATTTTGATGTTTGAGGTTGGGTTTCATTACCCAATTCTATTTTGGATCTGGTTTTAATTTTGATAAAAAGTTTCCTTGGGAAATAGCGGGAGATCCTGCTTCCAAACATCTGATGCTGCCTAGCTGTTACTCTGATATTTTTTTAGCAGGGCACGGTCAGAGAGTATAAGAGAGCACTCTAGTGTGAAAATATCCCTCCTTCTGTTTCTGTGCAGCAGCGGTCCCTTGGCAAAGGTTTTAATAAACTTTAAAGACAACTTGGTTTCTTGATTCTTATTTCAGATTCCCACTACATACAGTAACCTTAAATATGTAACTATTTAAAAGACTTCAGCCAGCCATTAAAGTCTGGCTTAAACTACACTTAACATACTAATATAATATTCCTGCAGCCACTTAATCTATACAAAATTATGAACTGGTGACTGGAGTAGCATTTACCATAAAATAGGCAAAAACTACCACTACTCTTTGCAGAAACCTGCAAAAACATTGTGGAGGCCACTGGAATTTCTGTGTGTTTCTCTGATGTAACCACCTGTAGGGTTGTGCATCCTATAAAAAAAGAAAGAACTGCTCAAACCCTTATCATCACAGTGTGCTGGCCAGGAACATCCTTCAGCGGAGGAAGCCGTCTGCCGCATTCAGGCATTCTCTTAAGCTCACTGATTGGCGTCCCCAGCCATTTGACATCAGCAGATGGACTCTCCGTGTCTGTGTCTGCATCTTGTTTCTCTGGAGGTTTATCTGCCCTGACCCGTCTCACAGGTAGACGTGGTGATGAGGTCCCTGAAAAGAAATCTGTTATTTTGGTACTGTGCTTGACAGAGCCCTCTGAGTTTGCTGCGCATGTTTCCATTTCTTCTTTTTCTAATCCACCATCATTGTGGGACAGTGTCAGCATAAGCCCACTCCCTGCAGAATCCTTGGAAGATGGCGACACCGGATTGTCTTCTTCCCGGTCTTGTGGTGTCAAGGGTTGGGTTTCTTCATCCATGTCAGAGACTATAGGTTTTTCAGCATTTTGGAGGTCCAGAGAATGAGCTGAGGTGCTTTGAAAGGCACTGTCATCTGCAGTTTCCTCCTCATCTTGGGTTTGGCACACTTCATCTGTATTTGGGTTCTTTCTGGGCTTAACTAACCATTGGTCAAGAGTATTTCTTAACTTCTGCTGCTGTCTGAGGCTGATTTTTTGATGGGAAACGTTTGTCTTCACACGTCGTAAACCACCTGCTCCAGTCTTTGGCTGTATATCCATCTTCATCTCTGTGTTGTTTTGCCCCTTTTCTTCATCGACTGTATCATTATCACTGCTCTTACTACATGAAGATGGGCCTGGAGAATAAGAGAAAAAACTGTTTTAAAAAAGAGAGATAATGAAATAAAGCTGATAACTTTTGATGTGTAATCTGACAATTGTCTGATTATTACCAAATTACCTTGGAGAGAAGATGAAGGGGAGGTTGGGGCACGGTTACCAACCCTGAATCTCTTTGCTAAAGGTTCAAAGTCTGTCAGTTCAGTCATTCTGAAAAAAAGGAGAAAACAACACAATCCATAGTGTTTTGAGACAGAGCAGCGTCTTGGCAGTTTAAAAATTAAAAGACACTACAGGTATACTCACAATACAACTTGAGCTGACACCAACAGTGAAGTTTTTGTCCAGACTTGTCTCTTGGGCAGTCCCCTCTTCAATAATTGAGCAAATCTTAAAATACGATATGCAGCCATACATGATACTATTTATTTAAAGGAATCCCATTTCGGTGCTTTAGTCAGGGACGAAATTTGATGAGTTGCTAACTGCTAATAGACTTAGTAACGTCAGCTAATGATGTAGGAAAATGCTGACTTTAGACGATAACAAACCATAGCTTATTAGCTTACATGCTAACTAGATCTGAACTACACCGGGTTGTTAAAACAACCGAAAAACAACCTGGTTCAGAATAGCACTTGAGCAGGTACTGGGTAGAGTGACAGCTTTCTATTAAAAACAGCTTCAGGGTACACCACAAGAATGTTTGTTTGTCTTTGGTCTATGTTAAAAGCACAACTGTACTGTTTACTGTTTGCTAAAATTCAATGGTGGCGCTGCTCAACGTCAAAACACTTCCGGGGCGCGAGTGACGTAACAACTTCTAAAATAACGCGATATCTCCAACGCTCTTCAAGAAAAAAAAAAAATAAATAAATCTCCAAAGTTCTTCTCCGTTTATCTCAATAGTTTTGCTGTAGTACATACTGCTTACATTTTGCATTATATACTTACCGTGTCTTTATATTAACAATGCTAAATGCTATGATAAACGGAGAAGTGACAAATGGCAGAAACCCACCTTCTTGTGACTGTTAGTAGTAAAGCAAGTATTGTTTAACCGGTGGTTATAATATTCTAAATTATGATATAACTGTCTGGTAAACCCTCTCGCAAATATTTGCTGTCATTTCAATCCACCTTTGCATTTTGATTGTTTTACTTGGCCTCCTGCTTTGTAGCTTACCTGTGTTTGGCTACACCCATCACAAAGATGCACCTGACCACTAGGAAGCAAAAGCACAAGCCTCCGAGTCATTAGCAGACATACCGTCGATCCAAGAGGAACACACTAAATACTTACTAATTTACTAACCGGGATCATGGTCAGAAAACACTTAATATTCGCCGTATTTTTCCTTTGTTACATTTCTGGGATTGACAACAAAGGTGAGGCACATTTGATTTGGGTTGCATGTTGTGTTGTGCTTCGAGGGAGCAGAGAAAAACTCGGCTTTTTTCTTTCTTTTTTTTTACACGAACGGATGAATTTTTATGATCCGCTTTGTCTGTTTTTGTTATTTTAAAACTTTGCAATTATAAACCAATGATAAAGTAACAAGAGGGTTAAATATTTCTCAATACATTTTCCTTTTGTTAATGCCTGTGTCCTGAGAAGAAATACATGCGTTAAATGTTGAATATTTTCCCAGTATTTACAGTTTCGTTGTGTATTTACCTTTCTTCCAGACCTTTCTTTCAATGGGCTTACATCAAAACTTTCCAAGTACTCCATTGTTAATCCTCAGGTGATTCACAGACGAACAAGGAGTGTCAACAGAGCGCCACAGTCAAAAGAGGTTGGTGTACAACCCTGATTAAATAATCTTTTTAACTGATATTATAGTATGAGAACATTTAATAATGCTTTCTTTTAACCCATTTCAGAAGTATGGAGATGAGACAATATCATATGCACTCAACATAAACAACAGAAAGCACCTCCTTCATCTAAAGGCTAACAAGTAGGCACAGTTCATTCATACTGACATTATTGTAAGTCCCTGTTTGTGTTTCAGATCAAATGTTGGACATATTCTTTTCTCTCTTTGTCAGAGACTTTTTACACCCAAACTTTGTTCAGTATTCACATGACGCCGCTGATAACCACAGCTCGTCATTCATGAGACATGTAAGTCGACAGTTGCTCATTCTGGTTTATAAGTCTACTATAACATCAACCTTTAACCTGGTTTTATTTCCTCTTTCTCAGAGGCACTGCTATTTCCATGGAGAGGTGGAGGGGTATGAGAATTCAGTGGTAGCGCTCAGCACATGCTCTGGCCTCAGGTTTGATTATCTATGTTTCTGTTTTTAGTTCCTTCTGTGAGTAATGAATGGAGCTAGAGCTTGGCCCGGAATCTATGACAACACTTACAGTAACTGATTGTTTTGAGTTATCATTTCATAATCTTTTGTTGTAAAATGAATGCTTGAGGGCAACAAAATCACTTTATTGAAGTTAATAAAGTTAATAAGTTGAACTTAAATAAATTGATATAACGTATAACACAGTTTATTATCTTTACTGGTGTATCAATATTGGGAAATCCTCTTAATAAGATGTGATACTGATTTGAACCATATTACCGGGGCTAAAGCAGAGCCACACATCAAACTAAAGATGGACCTGACCATTTTTTCCCCATTTATTACTATTGGTTCAAAGGTTCTTAGTTACGCAGTCTGTGTCCCTCATGAACATTATGTTAGGTAACGTCATGACGTAGCGTAGATTAAAAGTATTCATCTAAAGTTATGTCTGCTGTGCGCTACTTCTCCATAGGGGAGTGATCATCTTTGGAAATGAGACCTATGGACTTGAGCCTATGCCAGAGTCGGCCACCAATGAGCATCTTCTGTATCTAATGAAGGACGTTCAGACTGAGCCTGTCACCTGTGGGGTCGTCGGTGAAGCTGAATCAACGCAAAGCCACGAACCTTTTGAACCTGGCCACTCGCTGACTTCACTGCTGCGGGTTAGGATGCTCACTACATTCACTTTAACTTATATTATATTCAGTGTGATTATTTTGCATAGTGGCTGAGGCTTTGAAGTGTCTGCTTTTCTTTATTCTGTTTCCTATTTTAACAGAGGAAGCTCAATTTGCCACAAACCAGCTATGTGGAGTTGGTGCTGGTTGCCGATCATCTCAGGGTGGGTGTGTTTATGTGTTTATGAATTGACTATTGTGTAAACGAGAATGAATTGTTTGCTGTTTCACCCTAGAGGCAAGTGAATGAACACGTTTACCAAAGGTGCCATTAGTCAGCAAGGAATGTGTTTTTCCAACACAAATGTTGCAGTGCTTTTCCTGTGCTGCAGACTATATTGTCAAAAATATATTTTTTATTATTGTGTTAATTGTATTTGCAGTATCAATTTAAGAAAAGAAATGAGACGGCGGTACGAGAAGAGTTGGTGGAAATGGCTAACCTGCTGGACGCGGTGAGAAGTTTGTAAAAGAAACGATGCTAAATTTCCATTAATGGTAATGTTGTTTCTGTGCTAGAGCTGTGCTATGGTCTTAAATAGTCCGCTTTTATTTTCTGTTCTACTTTAGTATTACAAACAACTGAATATCCGTGTCGTGTTGGTGGGCCTGGAAATTTTTAAGGACGGTAATCCATTTGATGTGGATGGCTCTGCAGGAGACGTGTTGGGGAGGTTTGTTCAGTGGAGGAAGACGACTCTGATACCAAAGATCAGGCATGACATTGGTCAGCTCCTTGTGTAAGTAATGCCTGGCCTTTTTCTTTTTTCTTTTAATAAAATGATGCCATCACATGACATTGTTTGATCGAGTCAACTGTGTGACTTATCTCTTGTTCAACTTGTTTCTCAGTGGTCAACCGACAGCATACACTGGAGGTGTATTAGGAATGGCCTTCGTGGGCACCGTCTGCTCCGTAGCGACAGCTGGAGGAATCAACGTGGTTAGTTCAACTCCCTTTTAACTTCTAACACCAGCTGACACCGTGGTGCCTCGGCAGCATGAGCCTTAGTGTAGAACCTGACACTATCTGCATTATTCATGGACACTTGTATAAGTGCAGCTTGTTTTCAAACAGGTTAGACTTACCACAGCCTTTTTAAGCTCCATGACTAGGCATCTTTTATTGTCTTATTGGATTCCTTATTCTTTTGTCTCGTGATGCCTCATGGTGTTTTTTATTTCATTTTTAAGTCATACCAGAAGTAAAAATAACTTCCTGATCAACTAAAAATAACCACACCCTACATAGTTGAATTGCTGCGCATCTTTTCCCATCAGTAAACGAACCTTTCATACCCAACCTCTTCCTCCAACATCTCGATTCAACAGGAGATAAATGAAATCAATCAAGCAAAATACTGTCTTTCACTGTGACTAAAAAGTAAAAAGTTAACTAAAGGAAGTGTTTTTTTTGTTTTTTTTTACTTTAATTTCCCATTTAGGATAATCCAGTATATTAAGGTATATAAACTAAGGAGAATATTAGCACTGAATGTACTTTGTATCTTACTGAGTGTGTTTTCACAGTTCAGTAACGACAACCTGCCTTACGTCTCCACTGTCGTGGCCCACGAGATGGGGCATAACCTGGGTATGAATCACGACAACACCCGCTGCAAATGTAGTGGAGAACCCTGCATCATGGCAGCCAGTGCTAGGTAAAACACCTTCCATAAAATATTTCTTAACTCCTTGACATGAAATTGAAAAAAAGCAGTGGTTAAAATCCCACAGTACATAGTACATATTATATTCTGTGCCTTTTACAACACCCATACTGTCATAAGTAGGCTTTTTCTCCCTCAAAATAAAAGAAAAATGTCCAAGTGTACTTAGTGTATTACTGAGCATCGGCCCTTGGATTTTACAGGATTTAATGTGTCAAGTGTAGTGTGTTTCTGTGTAATGTAGCCTCTTTTACTTTACCCTCTACAGTTACTTCCTCAACGAATGGACACTCAGTCCATTCAATGAATTCAAAACATATGATCTTGTCAAAGATTGTTTAGTAACTTGAGGCCTGTCCAAATAGACATTTCCATTAATAGCTTATCTTGTCACCCTGTAGTGGTTCCACCACTTTCAGCAGCTGCAGTGCAACAGACTTTGAGACTCTGATCCTCCGTGGAGGAGGCGTGTGTCTGAAAAACCAGCCCTCCCCGTCAGATGTGGTTGGTTCTGCTGAATGCGGCAATGGCCGGCTGGACCAAGGAGAGCAGTGCGACTGTGGCAAACCAGAGGTAGAGTACTGCCTAACTGATAAACTCCTACACTGAGCACTTAATGTTGTTTCGTGTTGTTTTTTTTTTTCAATACATGATTGTCATGTAATATAAGTTCTGGTAGTTTTCACTCTATTTTTAAAATGGGAATAAAGTGTTTTTATGCAGGTATATTAGATCTGACAACCAGTAAATATGAATGTATACCAGATATTTACACAGACAGAAACGATTTTTGTGGAAATCTGAATTAAGAATCAAGAGTCAAGCCTGTCTTTGTGGGTTTTATTTAAAACAGCGTCTGCAAATGGGCTCAACACGTATAGTGAGATCAAAAGTCCCCATAATGTGAGAACCCCAAAATGAGAACAATCCAGTCTTTTATACTATTGCAAAAAAAAAAAAAAGAGGATGTGTGAGTCTCCACCCCTGGCCTACAGTTGGTGATTTTAGGCTGCACAGGCGGGATCAAAACCTGATGTACGAGGAAGATATGCAGATAGAGAACTACTCCTTTGCCACAGTTCACCTGAGATCGAGACAGTTTATCAACTACAAAGAGGTTACACTAAGAGCACACGTATGATGGATTACATTTTCCCATTACAATAAGAAGGCAAGTTACAAATACAATCACACTAAATATTTCCATTACACAATGTAGGGGTTGTCTTTGTAATTTACTCTCAATTTAGACGTGTAGTGAATGAATGCCATGCTACAACCTCGAGGGTCTTAGAATAAAAAAATATTCTGGCGTTGTTAAATTCTTGTACTTTTTTATGTCTTTGTAGTGTGGTGATAAGCATAGTTTTACACTGTTTCCATTTCATTTAGGAATGCAATAACAGATGCTGTGATGCTGCAACCTGCAAGTTTACACGCGGGGCCGCCTGCGCTCAGGGGAGCTGCTGTGAAGACTGTCAGGTCAGCATTGTACTGGACTCGCGGCTGGGGTTATGTAGCTTAGAACTGCACTGAATAAAGGCTATAAATTCTGCATTCTTCGCACTTAAAATATATTTTTTTTCATGTTTTTGTATGTGATGCTCTTTTGTTTTAGATCAGAGTGTCTGGAACGCCGTGCAGAGAGTCTGTCAACGCCTGTGATCTCCCTGAATACTGTGATGGAAATAGCGGGTTGTGTCCCGACGACTTCTACGTCATGGACGGCCTTCCATGCCAAAACAATGCCGCATACTGCTTCGAGGGCAGATGCCAGACATATGATTTCCAGTGCAAACATCTCTTTGCACCAGGTACATTCAAATAAGGGCTGATGGGGTTAATCCAGTCATGTGTCTATCAGGAGACAGCAGTCACCTGGCAGCATATTAATTCACGTCTCTCGTCATTAATATTTTATGTTGGCTATTATTTCTCTCTTGGGCAGATGAAGCGACAAAGGCAGCAGATGTTTGTTTTCAGCATGCAAACACTCAGGGAAACTTATTTGGAAACTGTGGCATCACCAGCAAAGGAGAGTTCATCAAATGTCCTGTAGCGTAAGTACTGGTAGATCTATAAAAAGCGTGTAACGGCAGTCATGTTACAGTTAGGATCAAGTTCACAGGGATAAAACTCCTAACTCATTTATTGCAAGACACATCAACACGGCGCCCACCTGTTGAAATTATGTGGGGAACATTTAAGATTTTTCAGTTACTCATCTGGCCAAATATCAAATCCTCCATCCTCTCAACAGAGTTGGGCTGAGTGGACCCGCGTGGATACAACTGTACTGTCTTTCACCACTGTTGTCATGTACTTAGGATGGTTATTTTAAGCAAAATGATGTGATGCAACTTTATTTTGTCAGGTGAAGGAGGTGAAGGATAGTTTAGCTTTTTTTTTTAAATATTATTTCTTCAGCATTTAGCTCATTAACAGCAGTGGGCAATGAACGTTTTTCTCTTGAATCTCCGCTGCAGAGACGCCATGTGTGGAAAGGTGCAGTGTACTAACGTGGACGTCAACAACCCCCCTCCTGGTGCCCATGTCAGCATCCAAATAGTTGAAGGGTCAAGATGTGTTAATGCAGACTTCAACCTCGGCACAGATGTGCTAGATCCTGCCTACGTTAACACTGGCAGCTCTTGTGGTACAGGAAAGGTGAGCTGACATTGAAGACTGGGAACTATTTAAAGAACTGTACACATCAGAGAGAAGGAATGTATTCATGAAATTATGTGACTTGATTTGTTCCAGGAAGGTTCTGCCATTGTGAAAGTGGACGCATAGTGACGCATCATTTTCATTTTAATTCTCTTTCAGGCCTGCCTTGACTTTAAGTGTGTAAACGCCACTGCTCTGTTGCCCAAGTTGGCCTGTGATGCCCAGACCACCTGCAATGGCCGAGGGGTAAAACATTTTTTTTTTTTTTTTTTTTTTTTTTTTTTTTAAATACATTTTTCTTACTTTCTTTACTCAGTTACCAGCCACTGATAAAAAGTCTGACTTTGCTGTTATAATTTTTTCTTCAGGTATGTAATGACCAAGGGAACTGCCACTGTGAAAACGGGTGGGGCCCACCCCAGTGTGCCAGGTCAGGGCGTGGTGGCAGCATAAACAGTGGCCCGGCTCAGATAGGTGGGTTTTAAGTTGTTACTGCAACACTGTAATCTAATGTAAGATTGTGTGGCCTATATCAAGGCTTCATATTACTCATATATTAATCATTTGCTGCTGACCCGAGCGTGGTAGCAGTGGTCCCTTGCTACATCTGCTCTTGAAGCACCTAGATGTCAATGTGTTTCGGCCCTTAGATAATTTAGATAATATTGGTGGTGTTGATATAACTGTAGGGAATCTGCCAGGAATACCTACTGACCGCGGAGTGTAACTAATGCTACTGTTCCTTATTCACATCTGGCCTTGGCAACCTCAGACTACTCAGTCAGGAATGGCCTGTTGATCTTCTTCCTGTTGGTGGTTCCTGTTCTGGTCCTTCTCATTCTGGTGCTGCTCTACATCTTTAGGAGAGATACCCTGGACCCCTGCCTGAAAAGGAGGAGGAAGTAAGCATCAAGTCACATTGGAAATATTTTGATACATATTATAAAGTCTGCAGTTGCAATGTCTTTGCGTTTTTTTTAAGGTTTTCTTATTGCAGGCCAGGTAATGCTCAGAATGGAACTCCAAATGGACAGCCAAACACACATGTTCGTACAAGTGCCACAACCCAGCCTCCAGCACAGACTCCCCCTGATAGGGCAAGTATTTTTGTTTACTTTTAGTCATTACTGCAGGGAAGGCAGTGCAATATTTATTCTGCAGCTGGAAAATCAGGTTTTCATTACCTGAAAATGCCATCACACAAAAGAAGTAGATCAATAATCAGTATATCTTTAAAAGCTGACTAATAATAGGTTGTTATTTTCTTTCTTAATTCTAGCCTGGAAATCTGCCAGCTACCGCAGCTCCAATTTCTGGGTATGTACTGATTTAACTCTCTTAATTTCACTCAATCCCTATTGTCCTCACACATACAGACGGGTAAGAGCTTTGTTCTTACAAGCTGACCTGTATGACTGGTTGACCTGAATTTCCACATAACCTGTCAGTTTCAGGTATGGAGAATTGGATTACTGGAATGCAGAAACAAGCGCTGCCCCTGCACGACCACCGGCTCCTAGGCAGGGCCCCGGAGTGCCCAGACCTATCCCTCCCAAGTAGCCACCGCATTGATTTTCTTTTTATACCAAATATATGAATGTATGGAGTTTAGTACAGCTTTACACTGTATGAAGAGACAATTTTAAACACTGTGATTATAATAGACTCACTGAAACCTGTTGCCAGCACCTTTATAAGGTTGGCTGTAGTAACGTGGTCTTGGTTGTGTAAATATTTAGTGGTATATATGTGTTTTATTCGAGTCATTGCAAATATGTGCACACAAAATGTAACAAAAAACAATCTTTTGTATTATGTTTTTTCCCCCCCAAAGTATTTTAATGATTTTGTGAATTTTGAGATCATGGATTTTGATTGTAATAAAAAACATGTATCAGGCAATATTTGTTTCTATTTTTACTGTAGGAGTGTGAGTTTCTTGGAAGTTTTACTGTAGATGTTAGCCCTAGTTTGTGTCACTTTGTAATGTAATGATAATACATGAGGCACAAACTTAAACTATGCTGCTTACACAATGATGTTTCAGTAGTAATAATCTAGTGATGTCCTGTAGGGCCTTTAGTAAAGGCAATGATAATATATCAGTGAGAGGGACTACTTTACTTCTTTATCTACATTTTGCTGCTAATACTAATGTAGTACAATTGGAAAGCTCCCCTTCCATAAATAAAGCCTGTCAGAAAATATTTAAAAAATATGACAGCGGCAGAGGTGGAGGACGCCATTGGAATGGCACTAAAATAGGCAGCTGAGTAGTATGTGAGATATTAAAGCCAATGATTTGGGGGCTCTGTAGTAAGAGGATTTTTTCAATAAAGATTCATAACGCTTTAAGTTATTGCATCACGCTGGCATTTTATTGCCAAGGCTTATACATCTGACAATCATTTCTCCACATAACTTCTCTGTTAGAGATGGTGCCAAGGAGGCAGCAGATTGTTCAAGTGCAAGTCTTAAATAATTAATTGGTGTTTTATTTATTCATTCATTCATTCATTTGTTTGTTTATTAGTTTGTACAATTGAATCTAACCTTTTGCTGAGAGTTACTACACACGGATTGTCGAACTGTTTGCACAAATAATATTGAGACAAATCTACCTCCATACCAAAGCGCTTCCGTATTTCCCCGCCTCTATAGTCAATCTCCCTTCTTTTGCTTCACTTTGTGGGCTTTTATTCTGAAAGGATTGTGGGCTAAAGTCACGTGTTTCCTTATGTTTCGACAGCGGAAGTTAACTGTTATCTGTAACTTTCTATGGCTGCATTACTATGTAAAAACCTGAGGCTTAAACTGGCCCCCTGGTAGCCATGGCAGCAGAAGAGAAGGCGGGTGTCGGTCGTGCCCCGTCTTGTCTGTGCGTCCTCTGCGGGCTACCTGCCGCAGGGAAGTCCACTCTGGCCCGCACGGTGCTCAGCGCCGCTGCACAGCACGGATGGAGAGCCACTGTTGTGCCGTACGATGACCTGATCCCGGAGCATGCTTTTCAGACCAGAGCTGTGGAGGACGGAGTCGCACTGCAAGATGTGGTAAAGACAACTGAGCTAAATTGGAAGATTTTTACTGCGAGTTCAGGATCCAAATAGGTGCAACTGTGGCCGTCCCTAATCTAATGATGCCAACCCCACTGAATCCAAAAGGAGGACTGGACTTTTCCTGTAACACTAATGTTACATGCGAAACTAAATAAAAAATACAGATATTGCAGTAATGATCTAAATTTTGTATCAATATCATATGAATATTTTAGTGGTACACATAGAAGTGCTGTATTAAATTATACAGGCAAGAGTAAAAGTACATTTAGATAGAGCTGAAACAATTATTCCATTAATCAAAAACAAGTTTTTAAATGGAAATTGCCATAACTTGTGAGTGCTATTTTTCAGTGTTATTATATATATATTGTTATTGTTATTATTGTTGTTATTATTATTTCTTACAAATCATAGACCAAATAATTACTAAGATCACACATATTCCCTATAAGTATCAAAGACATTGCAAGTCATTGTCCTCATTGTCGTCCCCCCACCCCCAGCACACTGAATGGAAGTTACACAGACACGCCGTGCTGCAGTGCATTGAGCAGTTCATGAAGAAACCTGAAGTGTTGGCCGAGCTACCAAGCAAATGTCAGATCAACAGGGCTGCGTGGGAACAATGCATTCACACTCTGCTGCAGCCTGAAGGTTTGGACCACTCTTGTGCTGACCGGACTCCACTTCTCTTTCTACTGGATGACAACTTCTACTATCCAAGCATGAGATATGAAGTGTACCAACTTGCAAGAAAGCGTGAGCCTCTGTTTTCTGTGTACAGGTTAAACCACTGAATATTTGCGAAAGACTATGCTGGTAGTTTTGCAAGTTTTAGCCCATACATTACAATCCTTGTATATTTTAGATATCTATTTAAAATTTTTAAAGGACACTGAGCTTATATATTAATTTCATGCTTCAAAATGATCAAAATCCTTGAATCCAGGAGCTTTCTGCAAGCACCTGAATGCACCAGGGAATGTTTTTAAAAACATTGTCTTGCAACAGAAGACCATCATTTTGGAGCATTTAAAGGCAACTACATGTTTACTATGATGAATAAGTGATTCCAAGAAAGTGTCAAGACTTCAAGTAAATTTGTGTTAGTGTTACTGCTGCTGGTGGCTGCCTGGATGACTGGGAAAATAAATCATTTATTATTTTCTCAAACATGCAAAACTACCGTCATGCAGTTTAAATAGTTGCCCCTTTGGTTGAATTACTCAGTCAGTTGTCTTTGCAGATTCACTGGGGTTCTGCCAGGTGTATCTACACTGTGATTTGGAGTCCTGTATCAGCAGAAACCAGAGCAGGTCTGAGCCCATTTCCACTGAGGTGATATTAGAGATGGTGAAGCGTTTGGAGTCTCCAAATCCACAGAAGAACCCATGGGAGACAAAAAGCATTTTTCTCAACACTACAGACAATTTGTCCAAATGTGACATGTAAGACAGCAAAACAAGCAGTTACTAACACTTTTTACTGAAGTGCAATAATTGGATATTAATTGGTCGCATCTGTCTGTGGATCTGACTTGTCTTCAGCCAGAAGGTAATGGAGTTGATCTCCTCTGCACTGAGCAACCCGCTGAGCCCTGTAGAGGACAACACTGAACAAAAGGTGTGTCAGCGTTAATAAGAATTTTAATATATGGAACTAGAGTGGTGGAAAATGTTTTGTTTATCTATTGTTATAAATTGTTGTCCTGTACTATGCAGGAAGCCGCCCGTCTGAAATGTGCCTCTAGTGTGGTACACCAGGCTGACCAGGCCTGTCGCCGCCTGATCTCTGAGGCCATGAAGACTGCCAGAGGTCAGCTGAGAGCTTCAATAATATTTGACATTTCACTGTTTACTCACTTTGTCATTTGCAGCCCTGTCGTAATGATACATTTGTCGCCTTAACTTCAGAAAACCAAGTGTCCTCTGAACACATGAGGTCTCTGGCGACCCAGCTGAATGAATCCAAAGCAACATTTCTTCACAACCTGCGAAAACAGTTGCTTCAGGAAACGCCGCTCACTCAAGAAGAGGACTTTGATGTGGAACGTGTGGTGAAAAGAGCAGTGGATGTTTTCGACCACGAGAAAAAGGAGATTTTGTTGAGAATCATAAATGACCATAAATGACTTTTTTCCACAAAGCAATATTTAATTGCATCCAGTCATTAGTGAATGTGTGTAATTTGTATCTAGTTAAATGTAAATAAAATGCTGATTACCTCACTTTGTGGAACATTGTGGCATCATTTTATTTAGAAAGAAAAACTTGAAAGAAATATTTTTTAAACACTCAATAAGCTACTGTGTAGTGGCCATGTATGTGGTTTCTGCAAATATGATATAAAATGTTGATCAGATAACATCTTGTTTGTCAGGATACACGTGGTATGAGTTTAAATTGATAAGAGCCCATTAATCTCAAAGTTACTATCTTCTGTCCATAATAAGTTAATCACATACAAACAACTTAAACAACTGAATAAGTCTTTACTTTAGACCAAGATTACAAATACTCTTATTATTATTTCCACAAAAACAGAAACCACTACTTAAAATAAAAAGTAACATTATTTCACATTACATCATCACAGGGTTATTATTGTTGTTATTATTATTTCTTACTAATCATAGACCAAATAATTACTAAGGTCACACATATTCCCTATAAGTATCAAAGACATTGCAAGTCATTGTCCTCATTGTCGTCCCCCCACCCCCAGCACACTGAATGGAAGTTACACAGACACGCCGTGCTGCAGTGCATTGAGCAGTTCATGAAAAAACCTGAAGTGTTGGCCGAGCTACCAAGCAAATGTCAGATCAACAGGGCTGCGTGGGAACAATGCATTCACACTCTGCTGCAGCCTGAAGGTTTGGACCACTCTTGTGCTGACCGGACTCCACTTCTCTTTCTACTGGATGACAACTTCTACTATCCAAGCATGAGATATGAAGTGTACCAACTTGCAAGAAAGCGTGAGCCTCTGTTTTCTGTGTACAGGTTAAACCACTGAATGTTTGCGAAAGACTATGCTGGTAGTTTTGCAAGTTTTAGCCCATACATTACAATCCTTGTATATTTTAGATATCTATTTAAAATTTTTAAAGGACACTGAGCTTATATATTGATTTCATGCTTCAAACTTATCAAAATCCTTGAATCCAGGAGCTTTCTGCAAGCACCTGAATGCACCAGGGAATGTTTTTAAAAACATTGTCTTGCAACAGAAGACCATCATTTTGGAGCATTTAAAGGCAACTACATGTTTACTATGATGAATAAGTGATTCCAAGAAAGTGTCAAGACTTCAAGTAAATTTGTGTTAGTGTTACTGCTGCTGGTGGCTGCCTGGATGACTGGGGAAATAAATCATTTATTATTTTCTCAAACATGCAAAACTGCCGTCATGCAGTTTAAATAGTTGCCCCTTTGTTTGAATTACTCAGTCAGTTGTCTTTGCAGATTCACTGGGGTTCTGCCAGGTGTATCTACACTGTGATTTGGAGTCCTGTATCAGCAGAAACCAGAGCAGGTCTGAGCCCATTCCCACTGAGGTGATATTAGAGATGGTGAGGCGTTTGGAGTCTCCAAATCCACAGAAGAACCCATGGGAGACAAAAAATATTTTTCTCAACACTACAATTTGTCCAAATGTGACATGTAAGACAGCAAAACAAGCAGTCACTAACACTTTTTACTGAAGTGCAATAATTGGATATTATTTGGTCACATCTGTCTGTGGATCTGACTTGTCTTCAGCCAGAAGGTAATGGAGTTGATCTCCTCTGCACTGAGCAACCCGCTGAGCCCTGTAGAGGACAACACTGAACAAAAGGTGTGTAAGTGTTAATAAGAATTTTAATATATGCAACTAGAGTGGTGGAAAATGTTTTGTTTATCTATTGTTATAAATTGTTGTCCTGTACTATGCAGGAAGCCGCCCGTCTGAAATGTGCCTCTAGTGTGGTCCACCAGGCTGACCAGGCCTGTCGCCGCCTGATCTCTGAGGCCATGAAGACTGCCAGAGGTCAGCTGAGAGCTTCAATAATATTTGACATTTCACTGTTTACTCACTTTGTCATTTGCAGCCCTGTCGTAATGATACATTTGTCACCTTAACTTCAGAAAAGCAAGTGTCCTCTGAACACATGAGGTCTCTGGCGACCCAGCTGAATGAATCCAAAGCAACATTTCTTCACAACCTGCGAAAACAGTTGCTTCAGGAAACGTCGCTCACTCAAGAAGAGGACTTTGATGTGGAACGTGTGGTGAAAAGAGCAGTGGATGTTTTCGACCACGAGAAAAAGGAGATCTTGCTGAGAATCATAAATGACTTTTTTCCACAAAGCAATATTTAATTGCATCCAGTCATTAGTGAATGTGTGTAATTTGTATTTAATTAAATGTAAATAAAATGCTGGTTACTTCAGTTTGTGGAACATTGTGGCATCATTTTATTTAGAAAGAAAAACTTGAAAGAAATATTTTTTAAACACTCAATAAGCTACTGTGTAGTGGCCATGTATGTGGTTTCTGCAAATATGGTATAAAATGTTGATCAGATAACATCTTGTTTGTCAGGATACACGTGGTATGAGTTTAAATTGATAAGAGCCCATTAATCTCAAAGTTACTATCTTCTGTCCATTATAAGTTAATCACATACAAACAACTTAAACAACTGAATAAGTCTTTACTTTAGACCAAGATTACAAATACTCTTATTATTATTTCCACAAAATCAGAAACTACTACTTAAAATAAAAAGTAACATTATTTCACATTACATCATCACAGGGTTACCCTGGATCTTTACAGTGCCTCAACATCAGTTACTACACAAATAAGATGTGGCTACATTGAAATTTGATTTTGTACTAAAAATTGATATTTACGATACAACAAAGCTACTCAAGACAATTTATAAATAGTTGTAGAAAATGGTATAAATTAATTAAAAAAAAAAAAAAAAAACATACTTAAATCTATCTAAAATATTACTGACTCATTTGGTTGGACACTTTCTACAGTCTATGGAGTGAGGTATAAATAAATATCAGAACAGCAAGCAGGATTATGATGAGTGTGGCTGGACACAAACCTAAATTTTGGACAGAAAATTAGCCACGCAGGCCGTCGGTCTCTGAACATCCCACTTTAGTTTCTCACAGCAACATAAGTCCAGCTTATTTAACTGAGATAGAAACTTTGGTGCATAATTAGCTGAACAAGCGATACACAGATGGTGGACAAAAGCCCTGCAGTGAATACAAAGCTGGGGAAGTGAAGTTTAAATACTGCTAACTGGTCTTTGATTTAAAATGTCTCATATGTAGCTGCCTATGTAATAGTTTTTTACTGAGAGAGCTGAGTGAAACCCTGGTGAATCACTGCAAAGAGATAAAATGTTGCAAATCCCCAAAATCACAATGATATTCTAAACACAAGCAACACCAACTGTAAGATCCTGGAACTTACGCTGTACTGCAAGGTGTGTCTGTGGTTTTGTCCATTCACAACTAATATTAAGGCTCAAAGTTGAGAGTAATGTAGAACTGTAAGGCAGAAATATAATGCAGGTATTGAGTGTAAAATAGATTGTGTACATAACAAAAATATAAATCAGTGTAACAAGCAAAATACTGAAAACAAGAATCTATGACTCCATGTGGTTCCTTGTCACAAGCAATCACTTTTGATGTTGGCCGCGGGCAAAATGGCATGCAAAGTCGTATTTGTCTATGCACATGTGTCCACAGATGTTGCACTGGAAAGGATGTTCATAGCCATGACAACCCATGTGAATGGTGTAGAGGATATTGTCAGAAAAGTGAATATCACAATGCTGGCATTTATGCAAGAGCTGTTGATCCGGTATGGTCAGGGCAGGAGTAGGTGTGCTCGGCTGGCTGTTGCTAACACTCGCAGTAAAGGCGTTCATGTTGTTGGCGAAACCGAGGCCAGGAACAGGACTACAAGTGCCGTGGACCGAGGTGGGAGATTCTTTTTTAGACGGTGACGTCTGCACTCTATTTGAACACAGTGCAACCTGTTCACTAGAGACCTGATGTATGAGGATGGGCTTCTCGTCTTTTAAGGACTCCCTGTCTGGGGATGCAGCAGTCTGAGACTCAGGGTGAAGGTCGGCCAACTGGCCAGCAAGTGTAGACAGCTGGTCCAGTGGGTGATTAAACGTCAGATCATTAGCGCCCCTGTTGCAACTGTCATTCTCATCCACCTTGGGGAGATTCTTATACTCACCGCCGTTCAAATGGTGGTGAATCTTGTGAGACAAGTCATTCAGATAATCCGACTTTGGTATCACCATGGGCGGAGGGTTGAAATTAATGAGTAGTCGCCTGCTGAAGCCCAGCGAGCCCGTCCTCTTCTGCAAGGCGCTCAGCATTCTCTTGTTGGAGAAAGGAGAGCGAACGACCCTAGTGGGCAGGAGTTTGTGGCGGCGGCGACGGTGGTGTGACAGGTTGCTGCGGTCGCTGCAGCGGAAGGCGCAGAGGTCACACTTGTACGGCTTCTCTCCTGTGTGTGAGCGCATGTGGGCTTCTAAGTGGCGCTCGTACGCTGAAGCAAATGGGCACAGCTGGCAGCGGTGAGGCTTTTCTCCTGGGTTACAATCATGAGAGGAAATAAATGCAGTAAGGTTGGTATTAGATATTCTACTGTGAAAGAGTAAACAGCAGTGACACAATAAGTAAAACGTCTTATGTGTGCTGCACAAGGGATTGTATAAAGTAGGGCTAGATTATACAAACAAAAAACAGACAGCAATAAGATCTTCCAATATTTCATCCTTAATTGTCTAATTAATGTAGATCACATTGTAACTGTCTCCAGAATTTCAAATCATTTTGACATAAATGTGGCTTACTAATTATTTAGAGAGAATTGGCATCATTAACAACATAAAATCCTGGCATAGAAGTTACAACAGATGTCAGAGTCAAATCAGATTTAATTTTTAAAGCCAAAATCATAACTTTTCCTCTAGGGGCTTAACAATCTGTAGAGCATACAACACCCTTAAATCAGAAAACATAAATCATAGGATAGCTGGGTTTTGGAAATGTGTGTATTCAGTTTTTGACCAACTAGAATTCCATTCAAACTATGTGTGACTCATCGTTATTTCCAACCACTGTCGTGTACTCTTGAGCAGTCACATAAGATTTTGCATTTCATGAGACCCTGCCCTGGGTATGTGGACATGGGAAGACTAAGTAGTATCACTGTCTCCATTAGGGCTGCAATGATTACTTTCATTATCAATCAATCTGATCTGCCATCGTTTTGTCCAAAAATGCCAGAAAGAAGTGATAAGTGCCACTTGTAATTTCCCACAGCCCAAGGTGATGTATTCAAATTTCTTCTTTTTGTCTGTCTAAAACTCAAACATGTTATATTTACTGTTATAAATGACAAAATGTAGCATCAGATCCTCACATTTGAGAGGCTGGGACTGCGAAATGTTTGGTACTTTTAATTGGAAAAATTACTAAAACAATTAATTGATTTTATAAATAATTGATTATATTTCTGTCAATCAGCTAATCAATAAATTGAGTAATCATTGCAGCTCTGATCTACAGTTTATATTAGAAAACTTATACAGTACAACTTACATATACTGTATTATCTGATTGGGAACATTTCCACTGAAAAAAAGTAAATTTTACAAATGTAAACTACCTTAATGACCCCCACCTTGAGAGCCACTGGTATACGACAACTCAGTAGTCTAGATTGTTTGCAGTGTTTCAATAGTAACATTTCGGCCATGGTGTCCACCTAGTGAATGAATGCAGTGGAAACACTAACCTGTGTGGATGCGGATGTGCTCTATTAAGCGAGCCATGCCCTTATTGGCATAGCTGCAGTAGCTGCACTTGTACTTCCCATCGCAGGTCCTCTCCAGGCCGTCCATCTGTACGTCTGCCCCATCCTCAAGTGGCAGGCTCACCTCCACAGACGGAGGGTCCAGACCATTTTGCTCACTTCTGGGTGCAGCTACAAGCAAACACACCATGACTTTAACATCTTACTCTGTATTTATCAAAGACACAGTGCTTTTTTTTAATTTAATGTGCATCTTTCCCACCGGCTTGAAAATGCTCCGCTGACTCTTTTTCTCCACAAACAGAGCCTGAGATCATGTTGACATGCTGGGTTTGCTGTGTCAGGTATTCTTGAAATTCCTTCACAAAATCCACAGGCTCGCTCTTTATCTCTTCCATTTCTTCCGTCTGTGTTGAACCTGAGGACATGAGTTAATAATCAGACGTGTGACAACACAGCTTTGACATTTGACAGTTAATGACCAGCAGAAGCTAACCTAACTAGCTGCCTATAAAACACGTTAGCTCATAGACGTTAACAACAGTACTAACGTCACCTAACACCGGTTATTTGACACCATATTCACCGCAGTTCATATCTTACCTTTCAGTGACTGAACAACATTGTCGCTAAACAGAGAGAAATGTGGAAATGGAGCCCCTCGGGATAAATTATCGGCTACAATCGTTACCAGGTGAACGCTTGACTGCTTCCGCTTTTTTTCTCTGATACCCCTGCTTGTGTTCCGCGTGTACCCTAAACGTAACTGTTGGGTACTTCGGGTACCATCGGAAAAAATAAAACCATCAATAACGCACATACAAACGAGTCCCAAGAATGCTTCTCGCACCAGTGGTACACTTTTCCTGTGTATTCTACTTATTTCTATTCAAAGCCACTGGTAAAAGGTAACTATGCCCAACAGCTTATATTTATTTAGTACTTACTCAAAGGTTTATCATTACCAATGTTCATCGTTATTACACAACCACTAAATTCGACTCGTACAAGAGGCACTTGAAGGCAGCATGTAAACATTTCGTAACAAAGCATGGCTGCCCCGTTGGTCAGGATTTTCTCAAAGGTGAGTCTAAATATTATGGTCATATTTGTGTGCATTTGCGTTATTTCTGTGCCGATTTCAACATATTTGCACTGTATTAGTCCTTTATCCTTGGGTAATCTGTCTGCTTCTTGCTTACGTGACGTTGTTAGCTAACAGACGGCTAACACTAGCAGACAAACTAACTTGCTAACTCCAAAAGAAACGTCTAAGTTACTGACTTCTGCCATTAATGGCGAATGGCGACCGACATGACTGTAATATTTTTCTTCCAACTTGTTCTCTGTCCTGCTTTTAGTCTTGCAGACAGATCTCTCGACCATGGGGGACATGCCAGGCTGGATGGAGGAGCCTGACCACCAGATCTGCCCCAGATATGGCTTCAGACCAGGCACCTGGGGTGATCTCCTTTCCTCCCCTTCAGACGTATTCAGAGGAGGAGAGCATGATGAGGGAAGCAGGTGAGTTGGGAATCTAGTAACACGTATCCAACTGGTGCTTACAGCTGGAGACAGAAATACCTGAAGCACTGAACATCTGTCTTGTTGTTTGACAGTGAAAAAATACGCACAAGAGCGCATCGCCCCATTTGTGTCAAAGATGGATGAAAATTCTGTCATGGACGAGGAAGTGATCAAATCTCTCTTTGAACAGGGTGTATGTAATTCATTTAATTCACGTGTCATTACATTTAAGTCATTGCCAGTCTCTCTTTTTTCAGTTTGTTGACTCTGATATTGAATATTCACAGCTCATGGGCATTGAGATCGACCCGGAATACGGCGGCACTGGCTCTACGTTCTTCTCCTCCATCCTGGTCATCGAGGAGCTGGCGAAGGTGGATCCCTCTGTGGCTGTGCTCTGTGACATCCAGAACACACTGATCAACACACTGTTTGCCAATCTGGGTACCCCAGCTCAGAAAGAGAAGTACCTCAGCCGACTCTCAACTGACACGGTGAGCAATTTGACGATATGTTTCTAAGTATAAAACACTATTTTTTATTGTGGCATGAATCAAATGGTGCTTTCCCCGTTGTAAACTGAAGGTGAACACAGCTAAGACAGAAACATTTTGCTATTGAACAACTGGAATACATCACCTGACTGACTGTGCATGTTCTACACCACATTTACTGGAATGTTTCCCTACACTTTCTCATGTACCTTTTCTCATGTCACACAGGTTGGAAGCTTCTGCCTCTCTGAAGCAGAGTCGGGGAGCGACGCCTTTTCTCTGAAGACACGTGCTGAAAAACACAAGGACTATTTCATCATCAACGGATCCAAGATGTGGATCAGTAATGCAGAGCATGCAGGTGTATTCCTGGTAATGGCTAATGTGGACCCTTCTGCTGTGAGTAACTGCCCATCTTGTTACCTGTTTTCAGGCAAAATACTCAATCTACTACTTTATTTATTATATTTCGCAAGGAAAGATCTTAATGTAAAAATACTTCATCTTCTTTGCTTAAATCCCTATGAATGTGCTATAGAGTCAAATTGATTTTTATCTAGTAATTGTTTCAGCCTAAACAACTTATCATTGATATGTTCCCGCATCTCTCTCTGAGTTTCCACGTGGAATAATGTCACCCAAAACAACAGAATCACAAATTATGAACCTAAAATTATAAAGATCACCAAAATCTAAAGATTTAATCTCGTCAAAAGTTTTTTTTTTTTTTTTTTTATCACAGGCCTATCGTATTGGTTTATATTACATTCTACTGGTTTTACTTTTATAATGTTCACACCCTGTTGACACAGATGCTTTTAATACTTCCCTGAACACATCTATAATTACAAATATAATGTCAGATTGTCCTGTGATTGACAGGGTTACAGAGGCATCACCTGCTTCATCGTGGATCGGGACACTGAAGGCCTTGAGATTTGCAAGAAGGAGAACAAGCTCGGCCTGCGAGCGTCCTCCACCTGCCCACTGAACTTGGACAATGTCAAGGTGATACCAAACACATTGCTGTGTACCGGACGAATGTGAAACAAACCTGCTGTGACCTTGCTTAACCGTGTGCTCTCTGTTGTAGGTACCAGAGAAGAACATTTTGGGACAGATCGGTCACGGGTACAAGTATGCCATCGGAATGTTGAACGAGGGCCGGATTGGAATCGCAAGTCAGGTAAACCATATTTAAAACAAGCTAAATTTGATCTATTCAAGATGACAACATGTAAAATTTAAATGTTGCATGAGCTAAATCATTTTGTATTTCAGATGCTTGGACTGGCACAGGGTTGCTTTGACCACACCATCCCTTACACCAGACAGAGGACGCAGTTCGGAAAACGCATCTTTGACTTCCAGGTTCAGATCTCCATTCTTTTACGTAACATGTTTGTGACTATTCACATTAGGCCGGTGGCCGGTGTATTGTTTAATGAGCGCTTACATGTATGTTGTTATGGTGCTCTCTGTATTCCAGGGCCTGCAGCACCAAATTGCCCACGTGGCAACGCAGATCGAGGCTGCTCGGCTGCTGACGTACAACGCCGCTCGTCTGAAGGAGGCAGGGAGGCCTTTCATTAAGGAGGCCTGCATGGCTAAATACTTCACTGCAGAGGTGAGCTTCCTGATTCATTGGCTACAGTTCATTAGAAGGTTTTTAGGATTGTTAATGTATATTTCTTAGCATGAATTGTGATTGTTTCCTTGGAGCACTGAGCTGTTTTATCAGTCATACATATTATTCTATTCTGATCTCTTTTGTGTTGCTGAATCTTGATTATTCTCTTCATAATTCATCTGTTTCATAAGTTTTTGTTATATGTTCTGTAATCTCTGCGTTATATATGCCGTTATTCTATATTCTCTGAAACTCAGTGAATTATCTCCCTAGTTAAATTCAAGTCATTATATTATCTTATGTTTCAGGTTGCAACCCTAACCACATCAAAGTGCATCGAATGGATGGGAGGGGTGGGCTTCACCAAAGACTACCCCATAGAGAAATACTACAGAGACTGTAAAATTGGTGAGTATGACTAGAAAAATACTTGTTGTGTTGTGTTTGCTGCCTGTTTTGTGAAAGCACTGTTTAGATTAGAGGTGGTTTAGGTGACTGAGACTAAAGCTACGCTGTGGAAAATGACACAGCTCATGAGGGCTGCAGGGAGGTCAGGTGTAGCTGTTTGTGATTGGACCACTGCGGGGTGGAGCGTAGGGCTGATAGCAGCGGCTGTAATCGGACTCTGTAGGAATTCCCCTCTCAGAGTGTCATTATGCCAACACACAGCCAAGGGAACTTGCCAGGGCAAAATGTCACTTTTCCTTTCATCGCCTCCATTTCAGCTCCTCAGTTCTCCAGCTGGAGCAGCGGCATAATGAGCCTCCTTTGTCTCCTGATAGTGAAAGCTGCAGATTCGTGTAGTGTGCAGGGGAATTTGAAAAAATTGACCTTGTGTTTTTTTTTATTTATTTATTTTTTTGTACAGCAGGAATTTATTCTAATGCTTTGTTTTGTCTTCATGTGCAGGCACCATTTATGAGGGCACGACGAATATTCAGCTATCCAGTATGGCAAAGTTCATTGATAAGGAGTATGACCACTGAAACCATCTGACTGGAGCCTGGTAGATTGCACTCTGCTGTGTTACACTCCATAGGTTTTTCTTTTCTTTTTTTTTCCCCTCAAATGACTTTGGTGGGATGAATGCAGCAATATTGCATTGTTGTAGAGCTGCTTTCATGTTTTTAGAGCTTTGTTGCAGTTTCAACTTGTACACTTGTAAAGTAGTTCCCACTATTGATGTTACTGATGTAGTCACAGTTCCCCAGCTTTGAGGTTAAAGTTGCTTTGGTGTGATAATTTTTTTCATTTCTCCATTCATTTTCTATCACAGCCTTTTTCATATGTAGATCTTTACCATTTCCTCTTGTCTATATTTGTGTTCTTCTGCTTATTGTTATGTGTTGATGAATCAGGTCAGAATAACAACTATGTGTTGCAATATGAGAAGGAATTTTTTTTTTTTGAAAGATATTAATTGGGGTTTTCCTTGAATGTTCCAATGCATACAGAAGGTCTGATATGATTGAGATCAGTAACTCAATAGTGCATTTTCTTTGCAGCATGGCTGTAACAGTCCCTGCACTTACATGCTCCATAAATACTGTACAGTGCCTTACTGGCAAAACGAGAAAGCAATTTCACATCTTAAGAAGAAATTATATGTAAAGAGTGATCTGTCAATAATTGACAAAATCAATAAATGTGAAGTATACTGTGCTACGATCAATATCATCTTTGGTTTGAGTGAGGCGTCGCCTGGTTGCAGATTAATACCAAGTTCTGTCACTAGATGGGAGCATTCTACAGAGTGACAGCAGCACTCTGAGATGAGGCAGCTTCTCAGTGAAAGAGCAGTCAATTACCACGTCTCATAACAGCCTGTCACCTCTAATGATATTTTATATCAATTTAATTATGCCGGTGCTTCAGATGAAAAGAGCCTGCCTTGCATAATTGCCTCACTGATCATTTTACAGGTGAGATTGATTACATTTCTGTGGCCTATATGCTGTGTGAAATGAGGTGTATTGTTTTACATGTGTCCAAATCTACAGACCCTTAAGAGCTAGTACCCATGGCCCGTTACAAAAAATGTATATGTTACTTGCAAGGTATCTGTTTAACAACAAGAAAGCTATTCATTACTGAAGGTAACATAAGTTATTTATTGACAGGAATGGAAAAATACAGAGTCATAATTGCGCAGTGGTAGAGATTGGAAGTATTGCTACCAAATTAAGACATGTTTAAATTTATGATTTCCATGAAGTTAATGGATAACAGTGTATTTTTATACACTAACTGTCTGACATTATGTCATTTTTTCCTTTAAAACTAAATAAATGCTGCTTTAACAGGGAAGTATAAAAGCTCTTTCTCTTTGGTGCCCCTAAAAACCCTCTATCTAACAATATACTGAGAGGGAAAAAAAAAGGTAAAATGGTCTATAGAAGAAAAACAGACAAATATATAAAGACATTATGTTATCTCCACATATTTTATTGATCACTCCATTTACTGAATATGGTTCCAAAACAATGAAATGTATAGCTTAATACTGTTTTATGTCATGGAAGAGAAGATCGAGTATTGTGATCATAAGATTATATGTACTAATTAATATATGATAAATATTGTGTGTCTTCTATTGACACTTTGTCAAAAAGCAGTTTTGGAGAGTATTTCCACATATGAAGGAAGATGAAAAGTGAGATGTCTGTCAGACAGAGAATGACCATACATACATTGCATTTCACCACCATCAAATCGTGTAAAAGAAACTGAACTATTTGTATTTCAGTGAGCTGCTGAAGAAGTATAATTTAGTCCCGGGTCTTTACTGAGAACAAATAATCTGACATGATGTAATTAGATATAAACCTCTGTACTTCAGGTTAATCTGAGGATGGTGTTGGTGTTATTGTGTCACTTTGAAGTGAAGATGACAGATGCTCAGACAGACTTATTATAAACATATTCATTCATATCTGATTAATAAGATCAGGCATTTCCAAAATCACTTAAACACCAGAACTGTAAAGGGGAAGCACGGGCCTGCGTTTGCATCATTGATTGAGTGTACTCTGTTTTCCCCTCTGATCCACTCTGACTTGTTCTGTCTATTGAAGGAGCCCCTGCTTAATGAACATAATCTGATGAAAACACAGCTATCTGCTTTTCACTTTGAATTGGCAAACGCAGCTCAACTGGCCTCTTTCTCCGCCCCCATCTTTAACGCAGCTATGAGACCTCTAATTATGCAGGGATTCAAGTAGCTTTTCACAAAACACAGTGTTGTCCTTTAGAGCTGAAGAGCGCTCCATGAGCTAAAAGGACAGGCTGCATGTTTGTAGGTTGAGCAAATTCAATTTGTTTGATTAGTTCACTGTATCTGCTTCACGTTTGGTTTAAATGATGAATCTCAAATGCGTCCCATGTTGAGTTTTTTTTTTGTTGCACATTTTCTTTTATTTTTGGCCATTTTATCAGGATGTCTGAACCAACTTTCACCCTAAATTATACCTCAGTGTGTGCACAAAAACACTGAGGTGCCTTTTCATCAAAGGCCTGGAGCCACAGACATCATTTCTTTGTGTTTCATTCGGCTGTTTGTCAGTGACAGATTTGTTTGTCGATGCAAATGACATTGCAGAGGCCAGATGTTGGATTCAAGAGTCCAGGATCCGTCATACCTCTGCATCTCAATCTGTAATTTTAGTTACAGTTTTCACTCTCAGATTTTGTGTCTTTATTTTCTTCTTATCTAATCACACTCCTCCATATTAATGTCTCATTACACACACAAATATGACTTGCTGCATCCACTATTGTAGCAAGTGACAGAAACAGGACCTTGTTTCATGCATTACACCACCTGCTGCCATTGTAGGCCTGCAGGCTTTTGTATAGAAAGCTGATTTGAAAAGGCTTTATCACAATGGTAAGCCTTCAGTTTGATGTCTGCCTGTAGCACTTCCTGACTAATAAAATTACACTGGAGTCAATGAGCTCCGGTCTAGGTGAAATGCACAGTGCGTGTTGCTTTCCTGTTGCGCGAAGGTGGAAGGGAGGAAACTTGAAATGCAACAGATGAGTGACAGGTTGAGCCTCAACAGGTCACAGTGTTCAGCAACAGCTTCAGCACACAAATAGAGTATTAAAAAAATGTTCAATCAGTCTTGTGCAATAAAAAATAAATATAATACTACTGTTACGTCAATCTATGTTACGTCATTAGCTTGATACTATTGTTTAATATATCTACCGTGGTTTACATTAATGCGTAAAATCTATGCGTAATTTGCGTAATATTTGTGCCAAGGCCAAGTTGCTCAGCAATCTGCCTTCAAATGTGATAATCTCTGGGCCATTTATTCAATTTACTGACCGGTGATTGCGGCTCGCGCACGCCCCAAAAACCTTGAGACATTTTCCTCTTTAATCTAATTGGATGATAACTGTTGAGCCCGAAGCCAAAACGCTTGCGCGGCCCTTTTTTTTCCCTTTGAGTCTATTCTCGTCACAGCCCCCCCCCCCCCCCCCCCCCCCCCCCCCCGATTCATCTCAAACCCCATTTGCTATTGTACCTGCCCAATAGCAGAGACCGAGCGCGTTTTAACTCGGATGGCATTTTTTATTTCATCATTACAATCCGGCGCAAGTTTGACGCAGTGATCTGTGCGCTCTCACTCCGATCATCCTCAGGAGGTGGACGCGGCTTCGCGCGACTCTTTGTTTTTATTCTCTGTCTCCTTCTCCTATGATTTTAACATAAACTATAAACCAAGAAAATCTTTTTTTTAAGGCGTTTTTCTCCCTTTGATAATTTTTGATGGTTATCCACATCGGACAGTAAACGGTGATGGCAGACTCTGATGCTCAAGAGACTCGCCAACCTGCAAAAGACTCGCCGTTCTCCATAAAGAACCTGCTGAACATCGAAGACAAACCCACGAAGCCTAAAAGCTTCCTCGGCTCGTCCAAAGGAGTGTTTGAAGGCAGCTTCTTCTCTCGGCTCGGTGACTTGTCTCTCCCACGGTTTGAGTTGCCCACACAGAGAATTGGACTATCAGGGCAGTATCTGGAAAGAGCGTCCACCTGGTGGTACCCATACACGCTCGGGGCTCATCTGAGGACCGGGGGTAAATATTAACTACTTTATCTCAGATAAGGATCCGAATTTAGGTGAATTCTACAGCAAAAGGCCTGTTGACATATTCCATATTGTGAAAGGATATGTGATTCTCATAATTAGATGCTTAATTACAAGGAATCATGTCATATAAACTCTCGATTAGTATCAATATTTTAACAAAATGAAAGACGCATAGGCCCATTCCGTAGGGTATAGTACGTATTGAAATACAGGTGATTGCCTTTGCAGATCACGTTTGTAAACTGTAAAATATCTTTTTTGCAGGGTCTGAGAAGGCCAACCTAAGGGAGGCATCACCGGCACCGGACAGGCGCTCCCCGGATCTCCAAAAAAGTGACCAAGATGTCAAAGAGGAAAGCGCCGACGACGACATCGCGCTGGACGAAAGTGACG
This sequence comes from Seriola aureovittata, assembly GCF_021018895.1. Lineage (NCBI taxonomy): Eukaryota > Metazoa > Chordata > Actinopteri > Carangiformes > Carangidae > Seriola > Seriola aureovittata. The sequence goes on from NC_079384.1 coordinate 12,725,621, forward strand.
CGGAAGAGCCAAAGAAAGAAACAGACCACGGGGACGACTGGAGGAGAAAAACGGACGAGCTGGACTCCGAGAAGAAGCCCTGCCGGAAGAAGAAGACTCGCACGGTGTTTTCCAGGAGTCAGGTCTTCCAGCTTGAGTCCACCTTCGACATCAAGCGCTACCTTAGCAGCTCGGAGAGGGCAGGCCTGGCCGCGTCCCTGCACCTGACGGAGACGCAGGTGAAAATCTGGTTTCAGAACCGGAGGAATAAATGGAAAAGGCAGCTGGCCGCGGAGCTGGAGGCGGCCAACCTGAGCCATGCGGCGGCGCAGCGGATTGTGCGGGTTCCCATACTTTACCACGAGAACGGAGCCCCAGAAACAAGCGGTGGCCCCGCTGCAAACTCACCGGGGAGCCAGTCACTCGTGGCTTTTCCCCACCACATGTACTATTCCCACCCGGTCCCTCTGCTGAGGCCTGTTTAACATTGACTGTCATTATGAGCTGTAAATATGTTTTTAAATGAGTGACCTTGATTGAAAAAAAATTACAATTTTGTATATTTTGTAGCTTCAACGGGCACAATGTTAGGTCATATTATTATTATTATTATTATTATTATTATTGTTGTTATTATTAGGCTATTATTATTATTATTGTTATTATTATTTGTAATGATTCTTTATCCTGCTGAAGTGTCCTTGGGCAAGGCACAGAGTCCCTATTACAGCCCTCAAAGGTGTTGCAGAGGGATACTAGAAAATTATTATTATTATTATTATTATTATTATTATTATCTCAAAAGTGGGTGAATATATTTTAATGTATTCCATTTGAAAAAAAGAACTTGTTTTGAACAGGGTTGACTGTCCATATGTATTTTACAGAGAATTGTGTCAGTGTTTGTAGCTAAAAAATGTGGAATTTAATATTTTGATATTTTCCAATATTGTGCAATACTGTTGGCTTCACATTAGGCTACCAGCCTTTGTCACCTATAGTTCACTTTTACAGAAAAAAACGATCCTTTTCTCTTTGTAATAGTGAGGACAATCATGTGATCCTTAAAAAAAAAAAAAAAAAAAAAAAAGAACCCCCGAAAAACTGCAGGTGTAGAGGCAATTGTTTTAATGACGCAGTGTTTTCCCGGTAATTTCAAAGCCATGAAAGAGCCAAAAATAGCCTCTGTTTTTATGTATGGTTTTCTTCTGATATTGTTATTGAAATTCTGTATATTATATGGTCTTACACTCAGTAAAGATTTCGTTCCAAAAAGAAATGTATGTATCCTTGATATAAAAGTGATGCACAAGGGCAAAGAGTTATTCATTTCAGTCATGTCGTAAAAAAAATCTTGTTTTTCAATCATTTGTGAGGATGGAGTGATCTATTTGAAACATCTCAGACGACATATTAAGGCACAATGAGGTTATGGTGCTCTCCAAAATAAAATATTACCTTTGAATCATTTTAACAGTTGAATAATGATGGCCATCTTTTTTTTTTTTAATCTGGTAACTTTAGAATTTTTGAGCTTCAATTTGAACGGCATTTGAGAGCCTTTTTTTTTTATTAAGGTGTTATCACTGATCTTGTTTTGCTACATAATATTGCGCTTTCTTTAATGAAAACATTACATTCTGGTAATTAAAATCAATAGGCTGTAGAATAAGGTGGACATGTGGAAATTAAATGCAAATCTGCAGAATTAAAGAGCCAGGCGTTGTTAATTTTTCATAAATTTAGCTTAACCACACTATTTTTTCTTCTTTTAGATGGAAGAGTTACTTTTCTTTTTGTTGGCACCTGAGCAGAGATCTGTAATCGCCTACTACATGACCTGCTGGCCTAGGCCTATATGAGATTAGGAGTTACTTAAATATATTAAACCTGTTGTTTTCTCTTCTTATCAAATCAAAGAAGAAGAAGAAGAAGAAGAAGAAGAAGAAGAAGAAGAAGAAGAAGGAAGGTTACAACAGCCTGATTAAACCAGCATAGACCTGTATTCACAGCTAGCCTCAGAAGTTACTCTAGGCTACATTATCGTGTTTGTATATTTGTAATGTATTTATTTTAAAGAAAGACATAATAACTCAGAAAACACATCCCATCTCATATGTCAATGAGAGAGAGAGAGAGAGAGAGAGAGAAAGAACGAGAGAGAGAGAGAGAGAGCGGAATAGTCCTCTGTCATGTGACCTGCGCCGAGACAACGGAAATATACGTCAAAGCAAATCAACCACTCATATCGCAGGCGGGAATTTGAACATTCATTTCAACCAATGAGCGCCCTCTGGTTTATACGGCAGTGCTTGCTTAGACGGGAGTTAGCTTCACGCAGCCGCCTTTGCTAGCGAGTAATTTCCACGCTACATATATTTTTTGTATTTTATCGTAAAACCAAGGCATAATAATTAGGATTGTTAAACATAAGAATCGTCTTCGTCTGAACGCTACTAAACTGAAGCGGTAAGTGAAGTGAAACTGCTAACACCGGGGCTTATAGTCTTCGTTGTCTTCACTGTTAGCAAACACCGGTGGCAGCAGATGTGGGCTTGGTGTAATTGCTGGATGTAACGGAACAGTTTGTGTTGTTTTTGTGAAATAAAGGGCAAATGCTCTCGCTGGGCTTGAGTAACAACAAGCAGGAAAACCGTTGGTCCACAAGTTAGCTAGCAGATTACTCCCAACTGATCGAAAAAGGAAATTAAAAATGTATTTAAGAAAATCGCAAAGGCATAAAACGCATGCTTTATAGCTCATTTGCCAGCAGCATTGAATTCACGGATGTATTTCCATTTACAGCAAGCCTAAATGGTAACTGCAAGTTTGTTGTCTGATAGAAAGTAGCAAATAAATAAGTGTGTGTTTTTCTTTTCAGTGTAAACATGATAAATGTCTTAAAAGTGATTGATAAGTTATATTTAGAAGTCAAGAACATCTCAAAAACGACTTTGTAGAGGTACTTGCAGAACCAAAAGTACCTGCACAATATAATGAAGTTGAATACAAAGTCCAGGAAACTAATACTACTGTGAAGCTTATAATATAAATGAATAAAGCAATGAATGAATGCGACATAAATACATGTTTAGACAGTGTCAGGTAAGCGTCAATTCAACTATGGTATCCAAAGCTTCAGTTTCTGATGTTATTGAATTAGATTAAACAATATTCTAATCTGTGTATAACCCCTGTAAATTGCTTGGAAGTATCGATTTTCAGAGTTAGTGGTTATTTTGCTCTATTGCAGATGACAGGCTCAAACGAGTACAAGCTGAACCAGGGACCAGAGGACAGCATCTCTGCTGTCAAGTTCAGCCCCAGCACAGCTCAGTTCCTGCTGGTTTCCTCGTGGGACTGCACTGTCCGTCTCTATGATGTCGGAGGCAACACAATGCGGATGAAGTACCAGCACACAGCTCCAGTTCTTGACTGTGCTTTTTATGTAGGTCACAGGTTTTTGTATTCATTTATGTTCCTTATTTTCATGTCAAAGCCTAGAAGTCTGTGGTTCTTACAGGTAATGTTCACCTTTTTACCTGCAGGACCCAACACATTCTTGGAGTGGAGGTTTAGATGCACAGTTAAAAACTCATGATTTGAACACAGACCAAGGTATGTCGCAAGCCTGTTGAATACTGTTAAAAGCTTCTTTGCAGTATCATAACTCTTCATAACTATAATTTGCTAAATTTGTTTATTACATTCTATTGTCTAATGTTCTCCTTAAACAGATACAATAGTTGGAACACATGATGCCCCCATTCGTTGTGTGGAGTACTGCCCAGAGGTTAATGTCATGGTAACGGGTAGCTGGGACAGATCAGTTCGGCTGTGGGACCCGAGGACTCCGTGCAATGCTGGCACCTTTACTCAGCCTGAAAAGGTAGAGCAAAAGAGACACATTAGTGTTTAACCATGTTGTTTGTGTCAGAAAGAGTCACTCAGAATCGCTTAACTAATGTTAGTTATAGTATGGTATAACAAGTATTGTGAATGTGCAAGATTTTATGATTGACTTTCCTGCAGGAAGATATGTTATCCAAACCTCCTAGTTTATCTACTAGTTTAGACTTCATTTCTAAACCTAAACGAGATGGTATTAAAGTCACAATGACATGACATTTTCAGAGTTTCCTGCTCTGATTGAATTGATGTATTTGTCAAAAGAAACAAGATGTTTACGAAGGACATAACACGTCATTTAAAAGAGTAAACTGGCAGGAAGTTACTTGGGCATAGAAATACTTTTATTTATGTTTATGCTTTTATTATAGAATTTTCATTCATACGTACCACTGGTACACAACAAGGTAGCCATTAAAGCTGTTCTGTTCTTACATTTCGTACTTAATGTTCTTACTGTTCATACTTACATTTAATTAGGTACAGATGTTACAACTTGATAATACAGGTTCTTCATAATTATTTGAGTTTATTGTGAAAAAGCTGAATACTACATTATGACCGAGAAAATACAGGAACCTGGTGAAGAAGGTGTCATTTCACTGTGATCCTGTTACCACTGTTTACGTAGGTATTGAGTGAGACATTGCCAGTGTTGTGTCTCCCTCTTGTCTAATACGTTATCTATGTGAAAGGTGTATACCCTGTCCGTGGCTGGAGATAGGCTAATTGTTGGCACAGCTGGAAGACGAGTCCTGGTGTGGGATTTGAGGAACATGGGCTACGTACAGCAAAGAAGAGAGTCCAGCCTCAAGTATCAGACTCGCTGCATTAGAGCCTTCCCCAACAAACAGGTACACTTTGAATTACAACTGACTTTTCATCAGTTAAAGTTTACACAGTTCTAATGAAAGATACAGACAATGAAAACGTGACTGGTTATTTACTAGAATATCATATTGCAAATACAGATTCCTGTGTTAATGTAAAGAAGTCAGATGGTAACTTCATATTTTCTGTCTTGGCTCCAGGGCTACGTCTTGAGTTCAATTGAGGGACGTGTAGCTGTGGAGTACCTGGACCCAAGCCAGGAGGTTCAGAAGAAGAAGTACGCCTTCAAGTGCCACAGGCTGAAGGAGGAAGGAATTGAGCACGTTTACCCCGTCAATGCAATCTCATTTCACAGTGTCCATAACACCTTTGCCACAGGTACGACGTGCTAGTTAGTACTTGACAAAAGCAATGATTTAGTTTGTTTCTGTTATGAGGCAGTTTGCTTTTACAAAGCTCATAAATTTACCTGTGACCTTTTTTGGGTTGAGCTGCAAAGGGTGGACGTGGAACACACTGTTATTACAGATCCATATCGCAGCAGTAACACGGCCTAAATCTTTTGAGGTTGACCTTGAGCCTCTCCTTCTACCAGGTGGCTCAGACGGCTTTGTGAACATCTGGGACCCGTTCAACAAGAAGCGACTGTGTCAGTTCCACCGGTACCCGACCAGCATCGCCTCTCTTGCCTTCAATAACGACGGCACCATGCTCGCCATCGCCGCGTCCTACATGCACGAGAAGGGAGACATCAGCCACCCAGAGGATGCCATCTTCATCCGCCAAGTCACAGATGCCGAGACCAAGCCCAAGTGAGTCTTCCCCACCCCTGTTGTCCCCAGTAATGCATAGTATGGCAGCTTGCTACTCACTGAATCTGTGAGCAGCTGCATTTACAAGGAGCACGTCCAGCTGCAGCATATGCTGATCTGTATCTCTGTCCATCCACCTTTCAATATCCGACAGTTGAAAGATGCACAGATGAGAACTTGAACCCCCCCCCACCCCACGTCTGTGTATCTGTGCTGTCAATGTTCAGACAAATATAAACCTGCTTTACAATGCAATCCATTTCAGTAGCCATGTAATAAATACTACCTGAATGAAACTAGAAACATACATTTTTTTTTTTTTTTTTTTGTAAACTTGTAGCAGTTTGGTGGTAATATAGCTTAACCCAGAAAGCAGCCTTTTCTATAATCAGTTTTACATCATCTTCAAAAGGTTAGTCAGTTTAACTGTATTGATTATGATTTTGCACAGTGTTGAACCTCAAACATGTAGTATTTAATGAGTAGGATATCACTTTCCTCCATGCATTGGTTCAGTGATTGCTCTTCAGTTGATTGAATCTGTTCTCTTCTGTCTTTTGGTTTACAGGTCAACCTAAACCCCCCCTGGAATGGTTCCCTCTGCGTCTGAAAACCTTCATCACATTTGGGTTATCTGCTGGCATCCAGTGTATCATTACCACATTGTTTTCTGTCATTTATTTCCATTCCAATAATAACAGTTTGTTTCTTTCTTGTAAGTAATGTTTGTTAAAATCTTCTTTTCTTTTCTGGCTCTTGTTAAATATTTAATTGTTTCATGTCTGTTCTGACAACTAAGTATTGTTGTTGTCTTGACTAATGTTTCGTATACACCTTTCTGGCATTTTTTTTTTTGCATGGTCATCTTGGAGTCACTGGACATGAATGGATTTTTTTTTTTACCATTTTTGTTGACTCTTAAGATGAAGCTACATTTTAACATGACACTGAATCTGTCCTTGGATCAGTCTTTTAGCACTGATATGAGCTTTGTGAGTATAATTAAAAGAAACATTTTTGACCAAGTCAGTTCATACTCGTAACATTTGTCGCGTTTACTACCTGCGGAAGAAAACCTGAGAAATGCCAGGAATGTGTCGGGGCAGAAGAGGTTGTTCTCTTGATGATGTGTTGAGGGAAAGTGATGATCCACTCGTCTTGCCGAGGGCTCCACTTGCCCCCAGACAGTGACCTGTGCTGATAGACATCAGAGGTCTGCGGCCTAAACCAGATCCTGCTTTAATACTGGGGGAAAATTGGGAGAAAACCACTAAACTGGATGACCTGGCTGCACCTGGCAGACGAGGGGTGGGTGGGTGGAGTGTTAACACTAAAACAAAATGGTCATGAGGCTCACTTATAGATATGCATTATTTTTAATTGTGCATTATCAGTTGAGAAGCCTGAGTGGTAAATCTAAGTTCTGCCAGTGCTGAAACACTGCCAACTTGAGTTCTGTCCATCTTTTAGTTTCACTGCGCTGTGGGTTTGTTTCTAACTCATTTATTGAGAATTACATACAGAGAAACGCAATTTTAAAAAGAAACATTCTCATAATTGTATTAATATAGAAGATAAAAGATGATGTTTCAGTATGCTCGTACTTTTTCATCATTATCGCTGAATTTATCTGCTGCAGTTTTGCGAGTTGTTACACTGGTGACAGAGTCAGACGCAGCGCAGACCTTTTTAATGCAGTATTCTGTAGCGTATGAATGGGAACAGCGAACGCAGCAGTGCCCTGCAAAAGTCTAAGTGGTGTCTTTTTCCCTCAGTTCAGATTTTCAATTGCAACTAATGCAATTTCTGAAGCCCTTCAGCCAAAGCAGCAGGAAAGATATAGATGTCAATTATTCTGTTTAAGAGCCTCAATTTTTTCTAATGGCTCTATCTGCTTCTGCGGTATCCTGGAAATGATTAGTTCGGTTTGGTTAAATGATGTAACTAATTCCCATGATTGTCGATAATGAGTCTGTCTTTGACGTTGGATTATGACTGCAGCTTAATATGAAACGGCATTCGTTTTGGGACATAATTACTGCTTATGAAGCAGATGTAGAATGGCCAGGGGTTTGTTGTTGGGGCTACAGCGAATTACCTTATTTCCTGTCATCTTTGGCTTCCGCTAAATTGGAAAATTGAGTTCTTTGAGTGTGCATTAAAACTGTTAAGGTTTTCTTGTCTGTATTGGAAAGCTATTTTATAGGAGAAAGTAATTTAGCTGCCAATTTGTCAGGTGCATTAAAGCAATTAGTATTTTTGGGACCTTGACACAGTTTCCAAAGAGCTGCAAATGTAGAGTCTTTTGTCCAGTACTTTAAAGGATTTATTAAAGTCTGTAATTTAACAAATTGCAGCAGATACATCTCTTGCATTATCTATCAACATCTTCATCCAAGCCTGTCTCCACAGAGCTTGCTCCAGAGCTTTTTTTTCTTTTTTTTGTTTGTTCCTTCAGCAAAGGCCAAGTTAACCACATCTGTGGTTGTGTGGCCAGGCTCTGATTTCCAACCGCTGAAGTGTTGCAGACAGTTTGGCTCTACATGAAACCGTTACATGACAATTAAAATGGGTGATTGTGCTCCAACAGCCTGTCAGGTGCATTTAACCCAACCACAAAAGGCTCTTATGTTCACTCAAGAGGGCACGGATGACCTTCAAGCAGACATCTTATCTCTTAAGACCGGCTTCTAATATTATATCAAGCTGATGATACTGTCCTTCATGAGCTGAGGAGAAATCACATGATGCATCAGGAAAATATTGACAGCATTCTGTATTCTGGTTTGTCTTCTGTTTCACTGCCACATATTGCAGACCCGAGATGAAGACAGCGACACTGTGCAATAATGCAGTTTCTTCCATTTAACAGAAAATTAAGCCATTCAGTCGGTTTTAACGAGCATTCAGCGAGTTTGTATCATTATTTCATGCCAAAAATTAATTGTTTCATTGCAAGTCTTTCTAATCGAATGTTTGGAGAAGCTTCTGTGAAGGTGGTGCTGAAAACAGATTTCTAGTATTGGTAGCAGTTAAGCAGCTCTTTGTGACATTGATCTCAGTAAAGCTGCCTTATGTCTAACCACAGGAACATGCATAAAGGTTTTAAGATTTGTGGGTGCCACTTTCTAGTAAGGTGTATTACAGAAAAGGGGTTTTCAGTTAAAACTAATGAAATTATTCATTGTTGATAAATTATTATTTATTCTTATATATATATAAAATATATGAGTAGGTAATAAGCTCATAAAGACATATTTTTCTTTTAAATTCAACAGTAAGACCCCCCAGTGGACAGTTCAGGCACTTGGGCTACAGAGCATCAACATCAAAATCCATCCATTAAAGGAATAGCTTGACGTTTTGGGAAATTTACTCATTTGTTTTCTTGCAGAATTAGATGAGAAGATTAATATCACCCTCATGTCTGTCTGTTAAAAAAGCAGCAACTGCACCTTTGGTCAGACAAACCAAAACATCTAAAGTAAACACCTGGACTGTGGGAAATTATAACAGGCCCTTTCCACTATTTCTGGCATTTTATAGACAAAACAATTAATCATAAAAAAAAAAATCTGCAGGTGAGTGTGGCTGTCATGTACAAACTAAGCTGAGCACAAGAAAATGAATCAGATCAGGGGAAACCCTGATGAAGATTTTCTCACCTCATAAAAACCCATCAAGTCTACACTTGTGAAATTTAATAACTTGTTAAAAAGATTGATTTTGGTCCTGATCTGCAGTTTTTTCCACAGGGTTAGGGTTAGGGTCTGATATCCATTGGAGAGCTGTTCCTGATAAATTAAAGAAGTAGCAAAAAAGACAGCAGTTTACGCCACTGCACGATGTACACCACCCACATTGATTTTCACTTTCAACCTGGCAACCCAAAGCTCCTGATATTAATGTTTATTACTGATCTGTAAAACATCAAAGATCTCTTATTAAACATTAGTGTCATTTAGAGATGAACACCTACAGTTTTGTACACAGCCATTAAGACCGGGCCAAAATCTAGACCGTGGTCCTGTCCTGTAGAGAGCTGGCGTCCAGTTGCCAGTACATCCCAGCTGGGGAATGAAATCTGAGCCTTTTACTTGGATGTGGCTGTGGCCCTGCACCTACACTCCAAGCTGCCCCCGCCCCGGGGAGGCTTTTAAAAAGCTTCGGTGGGCAAGACAGCATCTTCTGGAGAGCATTGTAGTTACATTAGAGCCTAATTAGACGGTAAAGCTCAAGGCCATGTAACCCACTGCTAGGTTTCACACTCGCAGCCATCCATCTCTTTACAGTCCGGGCAGGCAGGTCCGCATGGGGCTGACTGGTGAAGGAGACTCTCACCTGGGAGCTGGGCCATAGTAAATCAAAAATCTCGGGGGGGTGACAACAGGGTCACAGATTTTGGGTTTGAGGTGCCACTTTGGCTCCTAGGCTTTTAGTTGCAGATTAATCATTTGATAATGAGTCATGTGACATTGGTGTTTTAGAGTCAGGCCTGCATTGTTATTTTAGACTTTGTATGAATGAATGTACAATATGCTGAATTTACATCACAGGCTCTGACAGTGAAGAACCAAAAAAGTATCTTTGATCAGGACTGAATGATCTCAACAGCTATTAAATGCATTGTCATTAAATTCTGCACATTCATGGTCTTCCTCCTCCAGCAAGAGGTTTTGAATAAAATATCCCAACAATTATTGGATGAACTGCCATTTAAATTTTGTAAAGACATTCGTGTCCACTTGAGGATAAATTGTAATCACTTTGGTGATCAAGCAGCTTTCCATCTAACACCACCATCGGGTCAAATTTCAATGTGTCCAGTACTTCAGTTTATGACAAAATACTTTCAAAACTAATGTGTGTTTTTTTGTCCAATGGTAACTTGCAAATGTTAGCACACCAGTATGAACACACACCACTACTAAGGCTGTAAATGTTCACCTTTAAGCCAATTTAGACCATTAAAGAGGTTTTCCATACAAGGCTTCCCTGAAGGTCAGACATCAGGATATCACAGTAAACATTCACTTCAAAAGTAAATTTGGGCTTTAGAGAGAAAAAAAAAGTGCAGCAGTTGAATGAGCTTTCATGTCACCTGTCAAACTGATGAATGTATGTATAAAGAGGACAGGGGCAGTCGGTGCATCTGGGGTCATGTTTGAAAATGTATGGCCAGGGGGCACCAGAGCTCCAGAGAGGTGACGGTGAAAACGCACGGAAAAGTGAACTCTTGTTTGTGACTTTTGTTTTCCAAGAAAATGAAGCAGCTCTGTCCTTAACTAGTGAATCTTTTTTCAGCTTTATACTGATTGATTTATTCAGGTTTTCTTCCGAGTCATTCATTGTTTAAGGTGTTGCCTGCGAAACGGAGAGACAATATTGAAGTGTTCTTTCCCGATGAAGGACACTCTTCCTTGTATAGGGTGTCATATTGTGCCATGACTGGGTTGACAATTTCCTCCAGGGGTGAAACCACAAACACTTAAACTGATCCATGTCCTATAGAGAGCCACCTGTCAGGCTCTGTGAGAACTGAGGGCATGTCCTGCAGATCACACAACATACTCCACTTGAAAACATAGAACCTGTTGCATTGTACTGATGATTTGCGGTCAGCTTTGGAGTGACAGGCAGTTTTCTTTATACAGTCAAAAAAAAAAAAAAACGGCGAGGGCAGATCCCATGGGGGACTTTGGAAAACAGTAACTTGTTATCCCCATTTAAACCGAAATCAGATTGCAGGGCTTTTCAGGCCAGCCTCTTTGTACGCTGCCTGTGTCTATGAAACCCTCTGTGCTGTTTAATGGGTTCATGGCCACAGGGCAAGGGTTACAGTTTGTCCTTCCTGCAATTAGCATTCACGGTTAGCTTAGCAGAACTAATGCACCACATCTTTGAGGCTCAAGTTCCCTGTGTGCCTCTGAGTGACTGCAGGCAAGATTTAACTGACTCCTTGTATCCATTTCAACCTGCATTATTAGATGTTATTGGCAAAATCCCCCGAAGAATATCATTTCAAGGCAACTATTATCAGCCAATTAAGTGTCGGTGTCACATTGTTGCTCTTTGGAAAAACAGAGGAGATGGCTGATGGGCTTTTGTATACCATGTGCTGATACACAGTGTAGCTCCAGGTTATATAGTTACAGGAATATTAGCACAAGGGCCACGTCTCCTGTGTCATTTGCACATCACAGATCAATACGGGCCATTTCCACTCTATTGTCAGTCTGCATTTGTTTCTCATATGTTTTTGTCACATTTCTGCATCACAACAACAACAACAACAAAACTTGGTTTTCCCTGTGACATTTAGGTCAAGACACTGTGATCTCATGGCAGTTTTCAGTACACAGGGACATTTACACCAAAGCTATTGTGGGAGCAGTTGTGGGCCGTAGGGATCTCATGGGTCTTAAGTGACACCGCTGCTAAAGCGAAGCAGCTTGGAGCTGTTTGCTGCTATTAGCTTTCTCTGTGTTGTGTAATATTATATAGTTTATGTATGAATCCATGGACGTTTATGTAGGTTGACTGCAGCTTTGAGAACTATAGTAAATATGTAGGCTGTAATGAGGACTGTGGGACTTTCAGAGAAAAAGTGAATGCATCTTTTTAAAATTATGGGTGTAAAATGAAAACAGACATAACAGTACAACTGAACACTGCTCTCAAGAACTAAAGGTGAAAGGCCCTTACATACATCTCTCACTCTTGAGTTAATAATAACTGTATTTATACAGCATTTCTCAAATACAAGTTACAAATTGCTTCGCAAAAAGACATAAAATAAGAAGATGCATAGATCTGAGCAAAATAAAACATTACGTTATAAATTAAAGTACATATGCAGGGAAAAATCTATGTTATTGAATATGAAATACATTTGTCATTTCCTAAGTGCATTCTGTCTGAGTGATCTGTGACTACAGTGCATTATGGAGCCAAATCAATGAGACAAAAAGGAGGTGCTTTCATAAACAGTTTTTGATTATTGAACATTATTAACTTTTCTGAATTCAGCGAAGTGAAACAGCGTGTTGACCCATCGACTCAAATGCAGATTAAGCAAACTAATGTGAATACAGAGATCAATGCATTCATCCACTGATGTTTTATGGGTGTAGAACGGCGATGCATTGAGAAGTCTGGCTCTAATTCATCATCGTCCACACATTATATTATTATTGATGGCTCTTGCCTTGGGCTAGTCCATTTGTTTTTTAGATTTGTGACAGGCTGGCAGCAGAATGCTGGATGGAGGTTTATTCCGCAGCCATGCCAGCAACGTCGCACACAGCTCGCTCTTATTCATCTATTGACCATCATACCTCCCAATAATCTGGCGCCTGACACATTTGACAACATTATGTGGAACAGGTCAGAGGACTCCGCTAATGAAACTGAATGATGGATGTTGTTATCCGCAGCATTAACCTTGCTAATAGTTGTCACAGGCAGCACATTTACACACACATAGCTGCAGCCCTGCAGAGCCTGCTGGGATTGTCATAAAAAATAAAGAGCTGCTCATTCAGTGAGATGGTCCAGAGGCATGTGCAAAATAAATAAATACAATAAAACAGCACACAGTGTTGCAGCTCAGCAAGCATTAGCGGGTCAGAATATGTCGAGGTGAAAATTGGACAAAATTTGATTGAAAAGAGAGATTCTTTTGGTCGTCTAGGTTACAATTTAACAATTGTTTTGACAGCATATAAATTACCATATTTCATTGTTAAGGAGATTCTAACTACAAGTTGAAATATAGTCACTGAAATGCAATTGAAACAACAGTAATATGTAATTTAGATGGTAAACTTTCACTTTTCAGTCAAATTTAATCAGGTTTTAACGAAGACGTCAGAGGTCTTGTGACCAAAACCATACTTACTCAGTAGGTGTTCCTGAAAAATATTACTGTGAAAAACTGGCTTGGGAAAGGGGAAAAACAAGATTGTTAAGGGGATGAAAAAAGCAGTAGGACTGCCGCATCCTTTAGAGATCTGACTACAGACCTGTAGGTGAATTTTAGCTCTGGTAAAGAGTCAACAAAATAGAAGTCAGCACAATAAGATACTAAATCACACATTATTATTGTTTTTTTAATTAAAAAAAGCATGTGAGCAGATATTTTCCATGTCTGGAGTCTTAGAAAGGAGGTAGAAAATGACATAGTAAAAAATCACATTCTGTGCGAACACTGTGAGTGAAGTCATAAGAGAGGTCTGTAACACCAGGGGTGAAGTGAGCTGTATGACTGCGAACGCTCGGCTCGGCTCCACTCCATCCATCCCGCATGGCTAATGTATCCCTCTCAATAGTCGGGGACAAGGGGAGAGAAGACTGCTTGTGTGAAGCACAAAAAGCCCCAGCGCAGCCATGTTCGCAACAGTAATTGGCAAGGAAGCTTCATTTCATTCACTCCTGTATGTCTTTTGTTGTCCTGTAGGTTTTTACAAGTGTGGTGCTTTTGAGAGTTGTTTAAAAAAAAAAAAAAAAAGGCTAATTTCTGCAGCCCCCCTGCCTGTCACCGCCATGTGCCCATTTATTTATTTTTAGCGAATACACAATGGAAAGATTCCCCCTTTAATTTGGTCAACACTGAAGTGTATTAACAACCAAACATTTAGCAGTGTCTTGAGTCTGAGTACCTTACTTAATTTTGAACATGTGCAAGAAGTGGAAAAACATTTAATCTCTTATGAATCCTGCTGCTTTCACACTCTGAAAGCTTTGTTGCTGTTCTGTAAAGTAGCGGTCACAGAATAGAGGTTGGTGGGCATTAGCGGGAGGACCTGGCTCCTTTCATCATCACATTGCAGTAGTTGTATAAAAGCCTGCAAAATGTAGCTCGTAGTTACATTTTCACCACAATTACACTCTATCCTGTTGTAAAATGCTTTAAAAGATTTTTCACACTCACATTGGTGCATTTTTTTCCCCCCTCATAAGCACTCTTAACCCTCAGATACACCAGTTTTATACAAATACAGCTGCAAAGAAAGGTCTTGGGGGAATAGCATCTACTTACTTTGTCAGGTGAAATTCAGGTACAGCATTATGTTGTATATTTCTCTGCTTTATTCTTTCATGGATCCTGTATTTCTGTAAGTATTTACATGTTTTCATCCAGCTGTAACAATGTTGTATGCCAGTGGTTCCCAAACTAATTTGCTTGTGAGCATCAAAGAGTAATTTTGCCTTCTCAGATTGTTTCATACAGGCTTGAACAGGTTAACGTGGAGTATTTCTAATCTCAAAGGTGGACATCTCAAATCCCCGGTCAAATAAAGCCAAAGCTAACTGCGTGATGGTTCAGTGACAACATTTGCTTTTTTAACATATGGGTGAACTGACCTTTTAAGATACAATAATGGTATATAATCTTAAAGGAGCTATTTGTAAGTTTTGCTACCGCTACAATGCTAGCGTTAGCATTAACAGCGGTTACCAGTCTAGAAGAAATGTTGCGAGTTCAACATCAAACTTCATTCCTTTACTTGCCAAGAGTTGTCTCCAGCGGTGGAAAGCAACGCTAATGTTAACTTTAGTCTCTATCCCGTCTTTTCTTCTACTGATATTAGCACGCTAACAAGCTACACCTGGGCCATCTCGTCACTTTATGATAGCGACTCACTGTAGCCTCCAATTTGCCCTGAAGACGCAGCGCTGCTCAGAAGGCGTATTACAATCTCTTGTCTCGTAAAGGCAACAATGGCAGACGCTCTTGTCAAGCGGCGATCATTACCAGCCGTTTGGTGGCTGAGAAAACTTAGAAACAGCCTCTTAAAAGTCATATTTAGGAGAAATGCTTTAAAACTGATGGATTTAAAGCTGAGGTGAGCTTCTACAGGCAGATAAGAGATGCCAAAGCAAAGTGATGTTCAGAATTGTTAACTGCTGAATATTAGTGCACCAGTAGTTTCAGTGCGTTTTCACATTGTATTTATATTGGGGCACAATCAGAGCCAAGAGTCATTCCCCACTTACAGTAAACACAGCTTTTCCCGTGGGGTTAGACTCTTAGTACAGCACAATCTCTTCTCTAGGGCCCTTTACAGATGAAACAGGCTTGCATCTCAGAAAATATTACAGTTAAAAAGAGGATGTTGACCCCCGCCTGACCGAAGCTTTGAGCTGAAGCAGCAAAATCACAGAAAATGAGGGAGGTTCACATATTGGGGTCAAACTGTTTGCTGAGTTTGTTCACCTGAGTAGGCAAGAAGCGTTGCAAACATTTTGGAGAGAGAAAACAGTTAATGTCCTCAGGTACTGACCCATATGAATACAGCGCTGTGGTGCAGGAATTCCAGCTGAATGGCTGTGGCTGAGACAGTGGCTCATTCCTTTGGATATGTCATTTGAGAGCGATCTGTCGCTCCTGTGCAGGCTGCTCTGCAGTTCCATGTCCTTTACAAAGGAAAGGTCAGACCAGTCACCTGACCTGACAGCCCTGGGGACTGTGCCGAATGGCTACAGGTCAGAGTTGGACACCTGGCCTTATCGCAGGGGTCAAGACTTTTAGTTCTTCACTTACTTGTGTCAGCTCACCAAGTCTTTCTACATGTCAAAATATAGATCTTCTAGATAGAACACATATCTATAGGTTACATGATGTATATGTTTACTGCAAAACAAACTGCATATTTACAGCTGATTGTGTTTTACTATAGATTCACTTAAACTCAATATCCGGGAGGATTTCCATAACAGAACCTTCATTGATTCAGTTTCCAGAGGAATTGCAGCCTGGATCAGTTTACCTTGTTACCTTGTCACACTATGTTCTGGTCTGATCTCCATGTCCATTTCCGCTCGGCTCCCCCTCGCCCCCCCTTCACCCCAGTCACCACCAGGCCGCCCAACAGAGCTCGCTTTGTCCCTGTGGCCAGTCATCCCTTCCTAATCTCCAGTCTTTTACCGCGCTGGAGACGTGCTGCATGCTTTCAAAAAGCAGAGTGAGCTGTTGATGCATGCCCTCCATCTCCAAAATGAAGTTCTGAAGAAGCCTTGTGACCCAGTACTGACAAATGACTGAATATTACAGATCGTTTGCAGCATGCAGATCTGAAGGAAAGAAACCCGGGAGGGGCCACCTCATTCAAAACCTTGTAAATCATTACGAGAAGCATTGAATCATTAAATCAGTTTATTAAGACACCAGATAATACAAATACATGTAAATGTAAAAACACAATGACTGAAAAAAAACACACCAATGAATAAAACCACCATGCTTAAATCAATCAATGAAGAGTATGGTTAGCAATCATGCTTCTTGAAAGTGCTTGACATTTTTTTTTTTTTTAAATGAATAAATTATTCATTTAATGAAAATACAATAAAACCAACCTGCACCCACCACTCATATGAATTACATACAGTAATTTTACTTCTCATCCCAGACCATATAATGGTGCCACTACTGTTTAACAAGTGCTGTGGAGAAAACTGTTCCTGAGGACACTCTTTAGTACTGAAGTTTAAATATACAAAGACAGTGAATTCATCAAAAGCACTTACAAATTCAAGCAATGTTGACTGACATCTCAGAACAACCAGAGTCTAAAAAATGTGCGCCTATTAGTGCAAACAGCACAGTGCTGCTTGTAAAACCACCAATGATCTGTCCCTCCCTCAGGTGAAACAGTAAACAGACATTTTGAAAAAGTGAGGAGCTTGAGTACAGTGTAATGATGTTTCAGGTAGAGAGATGCCATGCAAAGAGATACCATCAACACGGAGAGCTCCCTCTATTGCATTAGCTAAAGGCACTGATATCTTGATGGAAATAACTTCATTTTGGCCACTACCAGGCCCAGTAAATACAATTGCTAGCTGTTAGCGCAGCTGTGTAAGCCTGGTAACTGATGGAAAGTGACTCAGACACAGTTATGAATGGCGCTGGTGGCTGCGCCTGTGCGCTCTTGAATACGTTATCGTCTCCTCTGTGCTGTAGAGCATATTAATAAAGCACCTTACAGTTACACCGTCTAAACAGACCGTAAATCACTTCCCATTAAACCCATAGAGGCAGTAACATGCTCGGCCCTCATCGCACTGGAGGCCACCGGTTTTTAACTGCCACAATTAACACATTAAACACTTCAATCCTGAACTGATGTGACACAATCAGCTAACATAATGATTAATTAATGGGTAGTGTAAAGTGTGGGCTAGCCCTAGAAATTCAAAACAAGAGAAAGTTAATCAGGCTAATTGTCTGAAACCATCTTCATTAACATAACATTGCCACTGAGGATCGTAAAATCAGGAAAATTGGCAAATGGGTCTTTTTCTTTTCTTTTCTTTTTCCTTAATAAATTCTCACATAAAGACATTCAGGACTTGTACTATTGGAACAGTATAACAAAATACAAACACTGCATAGTAAAAGGCACTCAGTAAAAATGAACTAAATAAAGAGTTTTTTTTTTTTTTTTGCATCTGCACGTTTTTTGTGAGGACTATCCTCTTTATTGCCCATACACACTGTCATATGCTGAGTGTGATGCTGTGAATGGTGTCCGCTGGGATTTTGGCATCTGCTTCCTCCCCGCTGATCCTGAAGATGACAAAGGTGTTGGATGGGATGGTGGTGGTGGCGCTCACAGATTTACCCAGCCAGCCATGAGAGCCACGCTTAAACATTTTAACTGTTACCTGCAGAGAAGAGAAAGAGGAAATACAGATAATTAAGGTTAGAGTGTGAGAATTTATTAAGAAACTTCTGGTCTTCAAGTGGCTAAAAACAAGGTGCTTTTCATGGATTGTCAGGGCTTTTCCTGGGGTCATGACCCTGACTCAGACCTTCTGACCTCTGGTTAGAGCTAAGCAGACACTTTCACCTTTGACTGCTACATTTACAAGCTGTTGCTTAGTCGGTCGGCCTGTAGATTGAGCAACCAGTATAAATCTAGTGATTCTGGCTTGTTGAAAGAGGGAATGGGATTAATCCATGACTAGAATAAAAAAAATTCGGTCAAGATTGAGGTCCATTTTGACCACGAAAGTATAGATTTGGTATCTAAGCTTCTTAGACATCTAGATTACATATAACAATTATTCCCACAGAATTGAATTTCAGTTTATAGCTGGTAAATTCACATTGAAATGTAGTCCTTCAAATAACATAGAAAACGTTGTATGTCTATAGCCTACATGTATAAAAAAATTGTGTTTTTTAAAAACTATATTTAGCCTGGTTACAAGGAAATAACAAAATCTATGCTTTATTTTTTTTCATTACTGGTTAATCTGCTGATTTTCTTGATTAACACATTTATTGATAAATCTAAGAAATATCATAAAATTGACAGAATTGACAGTTAAAACGCCAAAGATATTCAACTTTGTCATTTTTGCTTGAAAAGTGACTCAAACAATAAATTGATTAGCAAAATCGTTGCTGATTAATTTGGACTGATCGATTAATAGGCTGATTTTTTCAGTTATACCATGTTTACTGGGGAGGTCAATTATAGTTTGAGGTGTGTATTACATGGTAAAAAAACAAAAAAACAAAACAATTCTCCTTTATTGTAAGATAATACTGAGATACTCTTTAGGAACCAATTCGTTGTTCAATGAAATTTCTTTTGTAAAAATTAACTTTCCCTAACCCTGCAAAAATTTTGTGTCAGAAAAGCTGTTGGAGAAGTGATCCGACAGCAGTCTAAAACAGAATAAATATTAAATTAACCTTGTTCTCGCTCTGAGCTTTTTTAATTCCCCTCCACATCTTGAATGGAGTCATACCTCTCTTGATTTTATGTAGGTTGTAGGGCATAATACGCTTTAACACTACATCAAAACTGCCTGTTATGTTTGAGCCTGACAATGGAAGCCTAACTAGATTTAGACATGCAGGTAACTGAACCACATCCATTTCAAAAAGAATGCCTCGCTGCATCTCTTGTTTGGCTGCATTTACAGGGGATAACAGAATATTACAGTGCCTTTTCACAGTTCCATTTTCTTTCACTTTAGCATTAGGCAATTTTTCAATTATTATTTTTTTTCCATGTTCTTTCATCCCTGGCTCTCCATAATGTCTGGGCCTTTTAGTTAATGGTAGCGACAGTCAGAGCCCAGTATATCGGCCCTTGTCCATTTTGCAGGTCATTGTGGAAGCCCAATAGGCCTTTTATTACGCCGACATCAAAAGGCAGATAAGCATTAGAGGTGGGGAAAATACCCTGCACTAGATATGTTCCCTCTTTCCTTTGTCTGCTATTGAAAGTGATCATTTTAATAGTGAAGAGGTTGGTGAGCTTTGGGGCTGATGGGAAGTGCGACACCCCTGACAGCCTACGAATATGAGCAAGTCGATAACACAACACAAGCACACAACACCTGCACACTCTTGCTGCTAACCTAATTATCCGCAACAAAGGCCACTGCGATTTCAGACACACATCTTTCCACCATTTAGTTACTTATTAGTGTGCATTAAAACAGGGAGAAAGAGAGAGAAAAACTAAACAATTGTGTCTTATATTGCAGCCTTGGCCGAACGCCACATGGCTCGTATTACAATAGCATCAGACACTTCAGAGTGAGTGAGTGTCTATTAATTTAGGATGCATGAAAAAATAGCCTCATGACAGCTGGTGGCAGAGAGGCATATAAACCAACACAAAAACATCATACAGGAATTATTCTAACAAATTACAGCCAAACGTAATAGTTGGTAATCAGCAATTAACTAATTTAGTGGAACCAAAGTTGAGTACTTCCATCTTTGCGGCGTTGCAGAGGCACAGACACAATACTGGTTCTGCCTGGACATAAGTATACAAAATATTCACGTCATTTAGCGAGAGCAGTGTGAGAGGCTACGAAACACACATACTGCACATACAGCATCCAAAGAGCATTTACCTCCGTCAAGGCTGCACAATATACTGAATGTTCTTTTAATAAAAGAAAATATGCAGAGCAGACAACCATGCTGATTGGATTACCTGCCTTCAACAATCTGGAAAAATTGGTTATTAGAAAATGGTGTGGAAAAAAGAAAAGAAAAACCCTCCAAAAAGAAGAAAAACAAAGAATTTTGGAGGCCTTTTTTCAAATATATTATTGGGATTATACCAATGAGATTTGAGGACTTAAAATTGATAGCGGACAATAGTTTAGACAACAATGAATGCATCCTATACCAACAGATTCTACAGAAAATCTATAAGAAAATCCTGTATGATTTGAAAATCAAGCACTAAAACAAGTCTGATTTACGCAAGTCTTCTTCTGCCATACAGGAAGGATGCTGCCGTCTTTGGCATCAAATCAAAGAGGGGAGTTCTGTGTGGTCTAGACTACCTGCCTGCCAGGTGTTGTTCTATAGAGACGATGTGTCAGGTACAGGAACTGTTACTACATGCTACCCTTTTAACCACTTGAGGCAAATGTCTGATGGTGAAGACGATACAGTGTCTTATTTACAGTAGAACAAAGTGTAAAGGAGCTGCTGACATAAAAAAATGTTACTTAAAGTGCAATCTGCATCCTACATGTCACAGCTGCACAGCCTTCTAAACGCCAAGATGAACAGTCGCTAAAATTGTCTCACTTCTGTCTGTGAATTGTCCACAAGTGGACGAGAATCATCACTATTTCAAGCAAAGACAGGCCTGAGTGTGTGTGTGTGTGTGTGTGTGTGTGTGTGTGTGTGTATATAGCTCTTCATTGCGAGGATAGGACCCTTGGGGCTAAGGTTGGGTGTCACACAAAGGGCTGAGAGCTCACCTAACGGTGTCTACCCCCTGTTCAGCCTCTCACTTTCGGTGTCGGGGGAGTCGTGTGAATGACATCACTCCTCACATTTCAACGAGACAAACTCCATGTTCTTATTTACCGTCTGCTAACAATCATAAATCCTGCCTCTGGTTCACTGTTGACCTTTTACCCTCTTAAACTCAAGACAACAGCTCATTCTCCATCTAAAAAAAAAAAAGGAAACCTTACAAATAGCTGATGGCTGTCTTCACTGGTTTCCTTATCTTCTACCTGTGGGAGTGTTTATGTCACAGACTCTCAACCAGGTTGGTGTAGTGACAGTTCAGAAATCCCAAATTACTTCTTTTAATTGGCAAACAAAACATATGAACATGCATCACAAAGTTGCAGATAATCTAATTGTTCCGATATAAATGTGATTATTTGCCGTTGAAGGTCTGACAGGTGTGATGAACATGAATAATGTGAGGAACTGTGTAATTGGGTAGGGACGTGTCACCACCTGTGTGTATTGCCATTGACAAAGTTCAGATTCTTCCCTGATAAAGTCAAAGAATCCCAGCGGGGTATCAGTCAGCAGGGGCTGTTACCCGGAGCCATGGGTGCAGTGTTTCAGGTGAACTCTGAGTGAGCGTAACGCCACACCGGCCTCAGACGACGGACTCTTTGTTCCACGCCGTGTCTCACCAGACACAGATGGGGAGGAACACTGAGTAACACACCTCTGGCACACCAAACATCTTTGTCGACGAGCCAAATGCGATGGAATCGGACCAAGTGTTTCGCTGTCATTTCGGCTGGATGTAACGAGGCAATTAGGTAAACACTGTGTGGTTTGGCTCACTAGATGAATATATTAACGACCTGGGAGGAGAGGTGTGAATCACTGGATTATCAGTGGTTTGATTCAATTCAATTCCTGAATTTGCCGGTTTGATCCAAGACAGATTATTGTTTTACTCAATTTGATTTTAGTTTGGATTTACTGACTTAGAAACATAAGATAAATAATATGAACCTAACTTTATTCTATTACAAGGAGAAAAGAAAATTATGCTTTTAATATTGTTCTAAAATAAGATAAAAACATTAGGTAAGAATTAGAGTATGATATAAAACACTGAAAACTTTCCATAAATAGTGTTCAATATCTAATTTAAACTCGTTCTATGACAATCTTTCATAGATGTCTGGTACTAATCAACTATAACTAAAGTTATCAAAGGGTGCATCAGTTTAACATACTTTATAATGTATTTATCTTTAGAGTAGACTTTCATCTTTTCAGTCATTATGGTAATTTTCTAAAATCATGCTGTCTTAAAATAATTCCATGTACAATTCACAGCAAAGTATAGACAGCATCTGAAACCCCGCAAATATTGCGTCTCCCTACCTTCAAATGTATAAATCTTTGAAAAGATGATGAAAAATGGTCCATTTATTTTAATTTAGAAAAACCTCCCTCAAAAAGCAGGATAGGAGTCAAAAGGTTCAACAAGTTAAACAATTTCCCCCATTTTTGAATATCTGTTCATTGTTGCCTGAACAGTGCTGAGCACATTTCACTCTCAGCAGTGTAGGAGCAGTAGTCGTAATATGAATCTATTGACAGTAACAGCAATAACTACAAGTATAAGTAAGTAAACTAGAACAATCAGGTTTCAGCCATTTTATTCCTTTTACCAGATTGATGCATTAAATTTGAAAAATTTATAATTGACACATCAACAATGCAAAGAGTGAGTCTTTGACTCATTGTTTCATAGGTTTGAAACAAAAAAGTTAATATCAGTAATGATTAATCTGTCAAATTATTTTTTCTATTAATCGCTTAAATGTTATAAAATGTATAAAATGTCAGAAAATACTCAAAAGTCCTCATCATAAGTTCCCAGAGCCAAAGGTGATGTTTCCACAGTGCCTGATTTGCCCAACCAGCACTTGAAGATATTCAATTTACAATGATAAGATAACATTTTATTAATCCCAGGGGGAAATTAGATATACAGATATTAGAGATATAGAATAGAGACATAAGTAGGGAATCCTCACATTTGAGAAGCTGGAGCCAGTGACTGTTTTTCATTTTCCAATTAGCTGTTAATCAACATTTCTGTGTAA
Source organism: Seriola aureovittata (assembly GCF_021018895.1). Classification (NCBI taxonomy): domain Eukaryota; kingdom Metazoa; phylum Chordata; class Actinopteri; order Carangiformes; family Carangidae; genus Seriola; species Seriola aureovittata. The sequence goes on from NC_079384.1 coordinate 12,749,026, forward strand.
GTTTCTGTTGACCAACTAATTAATTCATCTACTAATTGTTGCAGTAGTAGAGGAGAGTAAATGAAGCCCTGAATGGCATCAGTCCAATAACTGCTTGCTGCTTCAAACATCATAACTGAACTCTTATGTGCCCCATTTCTGGACCATTCATTAAGATGCCTAAACTTTGGTTTGGTGACATTACCGTCCATAACTACATTTGCCTAAAGCCATGGATGCAAAAAAAATTACTGGTTAAGTTCTGAATAGCTACGTCTCTGCTTCCAAACAACCTGCCTCAGCTAACAGGAAGCCATTAGACTCTTGGCAATAACCATTTACATCCATTCACCCAGCTCTGACTTTATTTCCATCCACATAAGTGCATTTTCTGCGAGAGGTTAAAATATGAATACCCCTCCTTTTTCTCCTCAATGGGTCTGGTTGTCTGGCTGACTTGAGAGGGCACAATCTATGACTGATTTAATTTGCTCTTTACGAACATCTCTAACAGCATTACCCCCAGAGCATACACTGACTGCCCCCATCTGACTCCATTAACTCCCAAATCAGGTTTAAAGACCATATTGATGCCGTCCGTTATTAAGGGTGATTATCAAAACAACAGACAATGGGCCAAAGTGTCTGTTAACTAGTTTATCCATAATTTCACGTAACTGTAACAGATGGCAGGGCTGTCAATTATATACTGTATCTGCTGCACACAGTGGCCACACACTGTCTGGATATGCAGCATATTAGCCTTTACATTAAAAGAACGATAGTCTGCTCACAGGTGGTCAGAGGAAATGGACTGAGCACACAAAATAAACTATGATATTAAATGCCAAACACAGAAATGCACTAATAATAATACTACTAATAATAATAAGGATAATAATAATAATAAAAATAGAAAGTCACAGATAAAAAATTCTAAACGTTGCCACAGTCCCCTTCACCACCTTTATTCTCCTCAATTAACGAGAATGGCTTTTGAAACTGTAATTAAGTGTCTCTGCTCCACTCGGCCTCTTCATTATTCATGAATCCCTATTGATCACATCGTACAACCTATACTGTGGGGATCACTGGAATATCCTGAATCCCCAAAACAAATAGATGAGCAGAGCGAGCCATCGCAAAGGGATGGGCAATAATTCAATATTATTGTTAACAGACTATGAATATGATCATATCATTTGGGCTGTAACTAATGATTATTTTCATTACTGAATCTGCATTTTATTTGATTGATTAATCATTATTTCTATGAAATGTTAGGGAAAACACGCCTATCCCAGGCTCCAAAGTGATGCTTGTTTTATCAAACTAAGCATCTCATCTCCACGTATGACAAACTGGACATATTCGGCATTTTTGCTTGAAAAATGACTGAAATGATTAATGAATTATCAAAAGTAGTTACATAATTGCCAATTGAGTTTATATCAACTGACCTATTGTTTTAGCTCTACATGTAATGTCATTGTTTTACAAAATTCTGTTGTTGAAATTAATTATTCCAAGCGAAAACCAATAAAAACTGACTAAATCAATTATTGAACTTTTCGGTTCTACTGATGTAAAGCATCCCAATGGAACACACTTCATTGCATTGAACATCAGTTATTTTAAATGTGATTTTTTAAATACTCTTTCTCACATTTGTGATGTATATTAATATTGGCTGAACACTCTTGTTAAATATCATGATGTCTATTTTAACAACATCGCTCAGTCTTATAAAGTCATATGTCGTTTTTTTCTCTGATTTTTTTTGCATTCAGTACCACTGAATACAATATTTATGAGTATCACAGATATTACTACCTGCTGTGTGTCTTCAACAACCACAGCTCATTCCACATTCAAAGAAATTATTATGTAATGAATATTAATGGATTGGAGCTTTATTTTAAACATGTATTCAAATTTACTCAAACTCAATCTCCACCTGTATTAAGTAGGAATGTGTAAAACATGAACTCTGGCGGTTGATGTTTAACTAAATTAACAAAAGAGCGCTTGAAGAGCTCTCTAAAATGACTGGTATTGCAGGCTGGGTGATGAATTTGGAGGAAACACATTGAGTCATCTTCAAATTGACAGATGCAGAATCTCTCCACGGGACTCTTCACTGCGGTTTAGTGCTCGAGTGAAAAAATAGATTTTACCAAGTTTAATCACACGCTATTACAAGGCAGCTTTTATCATTGCCTTCCACCGTGTAAGTGCTGGTGTCTTCACTAGTTCATTACAGACACTTGTGATTCTGCAGCACTCTTCTCATGTGTAATTGCATGGTTAGCTTTCCTCTGTAGCTTCCTACACACACTCTGGTGCAAATTATTTCCAATTCCAGTTTCCTTTCGAGAGCGATGCTGCAATTACAGAAATCTGAACATCCTGGCAATTTCCCCACAATTTTCATTTTTGTTGAAAAATGCTGTGCAACTAATAGATCTTTTTCTCTGTGAATTTCTTCAAAAAAACTTTCCTTTTAAACTCACAGACATCATCCCTCCACCGAGCTTAGTCGAGTACCTGATGAACCGATGGGCGGTGAACTCTAGAGGACTTACAATCCGATAAATTGCACTTTGGGTTAAAAAAAAACTTTCTCTGTTCATGTCTGGTAACTGAAAATATACCTGAGATGTTTGTGTGGTCAAAAAACATCCATTTACAAGGTCACAGGTTTTCTGTGAAATTACAGACAGCCTTGTTCACATTTCTTTTTTATCAGTAAATATAAGGTTGCCACATTCGCAAATGATTGTAAATAAATGATTTATAATTAATAGTAATGGGCAGTGCATATGATTTCTTCAAATGGCTTCATCTTCTTTTTTTCCTCTACATAAAGAGACCAAAAAGCCACAGTGGCTGCCAATATTATCTATTTAGGCAGCAGAATTTGCAGGCTTTGTAAATGGCCAGCTCCTGGCCTTTTGTGTGCCTCCATTCATTATCACCACAAAGCGGTTGATGTCTCCCCTCTCTGCCTTTTCTGTGCTAAGCACAGAGTGCACCAGCCTGTCCATTACAGGCCTGTGACGCGTGCAGCCTGGGAGATGGCCAAACAGAGAGGAATGTCAGCGTGGAGTTAAATTAACAAGCTACATCTGTGTGGAATCTGTAGCCAGTCACAGAGACGAGATATATCTCCCGAAAAACGAGGCCTGATTATTTGTCAGCCGAGATGTTGTCGGTGAATTTGCAGCTTTTCGCTCTGTGGCTTTGCTTCTATTAATCAGCTGACAGGGTGGTGTAGTCAAGTTACGGTCGAAGGAACTCAATTGTTGTTTCGCAGCTAGGCAATTAGTAGACATTCTATATGCTGACTGTGAGTCCTGAATTGTCTGGATTCTATAAACTGGTACAAAAGCCTCATGAAACAGTCAAAATTCAGAGTAGGAGACGACATGAAGATGAACAACATAAGTAACCTGCACTTTAAATTATGACATGAATAGATCTAAAGCTCTTTCTCTCCCTCCCTAACACACACACACACACACACACACACACACACACACGCTCACACACACACACACTGTAATTACCCCTCAATCCATACAAATTGAATGAAGCCAGAACCGTGGTCTAAGAATATAGACCATAATTAATAAATTACAGCCACTCTACTCAATCATTCTCCACTTTGGGGACATGTAGACATCCCATTCTCCGCAGAGTAATTGACTGAGCCCACAGAAAACACACCTAGTGCCTCCACGGTGGCTTTGTGGATACATCTGGTGCCACTTCTAACAACCAAACAGATGCCTGAGTGAAACTGTAGGTCATATCGCAGATCTTCCAGCCCTGTGTGTTTACAAGTAACAAATCAAAAGCATGCATTATTTCTGGGTTCTGAAAATACGCCTGGGGGAGCTATCAGGTTTCTTTGCCACCCCCCTCAAGCTTCCCCTCGCAGCTGCTACACATGAGCAAGGATCTTTTTCTTTTTTCTAAAGAAGAAAGGGTGACACAGTCATCAAGTCCAAAGGAGCAAAATCTTAAAATGCTTAAGTCGACTGAAGAAATCCTGAAGTAAAATATTTTTTTTTCAAGTGGTTATTGCAACTGAATACTTGGGAAACAAATATATACATATGTGTGTATTTGAACAGACAAAGGTGTGTGTGTGTGTGTGTGTGTGTGTGTGTGTGTGTGTGTGTGGGGGTAGACAGAAAAGCAGGATATTTACCATCTATTGTCAATGTCACATGGCTCTGTGAAATATGGGGGCAACATGCACCTCACACTGCCTCCATTTACAAATATTTCTTTGAAAATAATATATTTCGTTGTCGTCGTGTGTGTCCCCTTGGGCTAGAAAAGGGCCTGCTGAAGACGGTCTAATGATTGTCGGGTCATGTATCAAATGCACAGCAGCTGGAGGCGAGAGGGGAGAGTACATACAGTCTGGGTGTTTGGGGTGGGGTGGGGGGAAAACTAAAGCCTGAGTGGAGTCTGTAAGTAAAGCCCAGGCTGAGTGTTTTGGTGCTGACAGTGGGTGTGAATCTGTAATGGCTGCTGAGTAGGGGTCACACTCCCCGGACTTTAAGAGTTCTGACCTTTGTCTGTCTAACATGTAGTTTATCCAACAAATTTATTTAACAAGCAGGACTGAAGCACGGTGGCATGAGCAAAAATAATTCAATGTTTGCGGATGCTTTCAGGTAAAAATGTCACATTATTCTGTGTAAATCACTCGGATTCAACCTTTATATTCACTGCCATAGTGACAGTTAAGATTTCGCCAAATCCATTCATTACCTTGCAATAAAATAAACAATAACGATCAAAAATACCAACGAATCTAAGAATGTGAATAGGCTCATATGATGCTTTTGAGACTGCACTTGCCATGATTTTTCATTCAATCACGTGCTAATGAGTGCAGGAAGGCAGAATGACTTACCTCAATATAAAACTGAAGGGTTAAGGCAGAAATTAACACTAGGAGTGCTAATGGAAATGATCTGAGAGAGCACTAGAGTGAAGGCAGCCCTACAGGTTTCAAAGAATGTTTATTCAGCTTTTTCTAGACTTTGAATTAAGATTTAATGTTGGAAAAAAGGACACTATAATTGCTTTACTTATAAATAATAATGACTGTAATTAGTTGAATTTAGCTTGATAATTATAAATGATCTATCTGTGGTGTGGTTAAAAAATGCAAAGTATAATTTTTTCTTTAGCTGAATGGCTCTTGGCTAAAACTGTATGGTAATCACTTAATCTGATGTTTATACAGTAATATCCTGACATTTTTAAATGATCATAATTGTTTTCAAATAACTGTAAAATCGCTGTCATGTTCTGCAGTCTTCAACCTAAATCAAACCTGTGTTTTTCCAGCTCTCTGAACATGAGAGGAATGACTGAAATGTGAGTGAGACAGTCATAAAGTACTACTGCCACCTGCTGGTCTTATGGCTCATGTCGGGCTCAATGCTTTATATTATTATTTGGAGCCACTGACACAGCTTTCAACCCTCATTTACTTACAGTACCTGTTCCTGGTAGCTCATCAGAGCCAGTGCAGTGGACTGACCTGAGGAGCATGTCCCAGCAGGGCCCACAGTGCATCAGCTGACAGGGTCTTGACTCTGGAAAACTCAAGCGTGTCCGTCTCCTGTCTGTTGAGAGCGATGTACTGGCAGCCCTGGAAGTCTCCTTTCAGCTGCTCGCCACAGTGCAGCTGCATCAGATCCCATGTTCCCACCCTCCTCAGGACCTCCCGCACTGACTCCATCTGCCTGTACGACAGATGACCTACAGGACAAAAAGCAACACGTTGACTTGGTAGCATTCCTGTCAGAAGAAGCCTGCTTAATGTAATTTTACTGTATGGTGGAATTCATTATGCTGCAAAAAAAAAAAAAAATTGATGCGTTCTAAAAGTCCTATTACAATATTTCATGCATTTTTTTTTTTTTTTTTGAGCGTCATCAGGTGAGAGATGACAGGAAATGAGAGAAGAGAGGGAAGAGATGACATGCAACAAAGGTGCCCTGCAAAATTCAAACAGGGGACATTTTGGTTAATGAGCACCTTGTTTCCAAAACCATTTCAAAATTCAAATTATAAAATCATAAAACAGGACTAAGAACAGAATAAGGTGAAGTGCTGCACTACAATGAAGAAAAACAACACTGATAATAAAGCATTCTTAAAACAAGTGGATTTGTTTTGGAAACAGGTTGATTTTTTTTTTTTTTTATCACCAAGCGTAATTTTTGTTGATTCTTGCACAACTGTCTGTTTTATTCTGTCAGTTTCTGAAACAAGCTAATTTGGAAACAAGTTGAAAAGGATCTGTCGTCACACTCATATTTTAGGACTCAGAAATAGAGAAAATAACATGTTGACGTGATTGAGTTTTTTACAGTTTAACAGAACACTGATTGATTTCCTTGAGTATTAATGTCTATCCTTTATGGACCCACTCACCAGAGAGCCAGGAAGGAGTCAGTGCATCTGATATCCAGGCCATGTAGCCCTCCCTGAAAGATCTGAGGAAGTCGTCTATCTGGCTGTGGGAGACCAGCTCCCTCCTCTTCCTCAGCTCCTCCTCCAGCTCGCAGTCTGGGGAGAGGAAGATGACCCTGGGGAAGAAAAGGCTTTGGCGCACAGACACTCCACTCCTCTTCAAATGGCCACATAAGTTAGCCGTCTTGGTCTAGAGGAGAAGACAGTTAAATCTAGGGATGCAAATGATTATTTTAATTCATATATGATTTATCTATAAAATGTATGGAAACCACCAGGGATGGGTATCAAGCCTTAATAAGTTTTGGTGCCAACTGAAATGTGCCTATAGCATCAGAAATATAGATGTGTCCAGTCAGATTTGTCTTCTTTATATTTTCTTTGATCAGTCTCTGATTTGAATAATAATTTTACAGACTGTATTTTTAGGCAACATTGGAGAAGTTTCAATTATCTTGTTAAATTAAAAGCTAGTTTGATGTATCAGTAATCAACAGATCTGTTATGTGACAACATTAAAGACATACAAATTTAGACATCCCCTTAATTTCTAATTGGACCTATTTTAAGAAATTATATATCCTCAAATTGGCACAGACGGTCAAGCTGTATCTGCTTTGTGTAAATTAATTAAGTTAATAGATCCAATTCAAGCAGAACTTTTTCAATTATGCAGTGTGTGTTTGCCATCAGACTCTTCTGTCAAGCTCCCAGTCCAAAGCGAGCATCTATAGAGATGGAAATGAATGACTCCTCACAGACCCAGGCACATAAGGTGACAGCTGTGTTTAGGCACCTGCCTGCTTTCACTCCCCCCTCCCCTATGAACATAATTATGGTCTTTCAAATGAAGAGCACCCACTTGGGAAGTTTAGGAAGCCCCAGTGTAGTGTTTGAAATTTCCATATAAATTGTTATGGTGACTCATAATCTCTTAACACGGCTGGGGTTTGGATGAAAACAATGTGCTGGACAACTGATTGGACCTTGGACTTAAATGTGCCAGACAGTTTGACATTCAGGTTTCCATGATGCTGTTTCGACATTACAAGCGACATGTGTCTTTTTACCATGATAGCTTTAAGGGGATCTTCAGTCTGCTCAATGCAGGTATTGGTAAAGTTTTGGTCCTCTTCTTTCACTTGCACATGCCAGTTTTGGTTGTGAGCCGACACTGTGCCTCTCCAGGGTTTTACATCAATGCAGAAGATCCCGTGGCCTGTGTAAAAAAACAAACAAACATTAATCTATGTGAAAGTTTAAAGACTTCAAACATTAGTGTAATACAGTTATTAATTATTTCCTGAAGGCCTTAGCTCAAACATTAATTTACTACTTTAACTTACAATTCATACAACAAAATACAAGATAGAATTTAGACGACAGAAATTACCATGACATGGACAGTATTAACCGACTCATGCAATGATTCACTCCTCCCTTATATGTATAGTAACTCAGCTACAACAACCATTGAAGACATATCTTTATATTATGATAACCAATGTTCATACCATATTGAATTCTAAATCACAGTATGAATGTCATATTGATTTAATGCACAGCACTGTCATGAAACACAATTCAATACACACACCAACCTGTGAGAATAACAATGTTGATGTCATCTTTGGTAGTCTGATACTGGGGGATACGCAGATTGCAGTAAACATCTTGATTTCTCAGCCCGGTGAGTTTCCTACAGTGAGCACATAGAAAAATGGGTGAAAAAAAGTAAAGAAAATGAAATATTAGGTTAGATTTCAATTAAAAGTACTCTTCATGAGCACAAATAGCCACTTGGGGGCAGTGGAACAAGCTGTAGACATAACTTTGACATAGTATGATCTTAAAAAGTTTTTAAACATGGACGTTTTGGCAAACAATTGCCTATTAACATGCCCAGCAGACACAGAGCAACATTTGCATTCAATTGTAGTTGTGTTTCTTGCCACCTGATGAATGTTATTTTAAAAGTCACTCTTCTTCTACCTCTGTTTTAGTCTCCACCAACTCCAGAGGAAAACATCTACTCCACTATGTTCAGCAGCCAGCTGCTATCTTTGCCTGTCTGCTGTTCAGTGCTAGGCAGATAGTACGCAGTGGGTTTAACAGAGATTTTTTTACTGAAAACAGTGTGCGAGTGGTGAGTGTGAGCTGAAATAGTAAAGTGGCAGGTTGTAAAACCAAAACAATGAGCTTAAGGACAATCAAATGCTCCACAGACTTGAGGGTAAACTGTCAATTCTCTGTGGATTGATCACTACAAGTGAATCCTTTTACTTTATTTATTTATTAGTGCAGCTTTAAGTAAACTCAGTACTTACCTGACATGTTGTAAAAATTCAGGTAGTGTTTGTGTGTGCAGTTGGCTCTGGCCTTGGGCACTTTCTGAAGCTTTGGAGCTGATCTGAAAGTGGGTAAACAGGCTTCCAAGCTGAGGCATTCTAGTCTTTGGCTGAAAGAAAAAAATAGGTTAACATCTAAATGACCAGGCAGTTTGATTAAGAGACAACATATGCAGTAAAAACAAAAACTTGTCTACATAGCTTCAGATGTTTGGATTTGTTACTGTAGTACAGTCAACATGATGCTGTTGTTTAAACTGTATTACACATGTTTAAGCCAAGTCAACAAGTTTGTGTATAAGGTTAGCTACAAGTTATATTCCACACATTGTGTTAGGCTAAACAAATTGCTCCGGCATTAAAAGCATCCTGAAAGCATGCTAACTGCTGCGTTCAGCCTTAACAGCACTGTTGACAACACTTGCACGCTTAAACTTGAACTTCAGGACCCTGTGAAGAGAACAAAGAGCACAGACAAGAGCCATGCTGAACGCACACAAGCACCGAAACAAAACAACTCATAAGCCTACTGTCGAGGTCTCGCGCTGCTTAAAGAGCCTTTGAAGAAGGGAAAATTAGGGGAATTCAGTTCGACATTTTCCCGGCGTTAATGTCGGTCTACTGGTCTTTTCTCGAAATACCAAGCAATGTAACTCTATCCAGCAGCTGTTTCACAATTTTACCGCCCCGCCTCCTCCTCCTCCTCCTCCTCCTCTCCGGCTGCACTTCCACCGTTCCTGGAAGAAGTAAACAACAGACCACGTGCACCACCTGCAGCATCATATTTCGTCCTCCGAGACATGACGTCAGAATACGTCACTCAGTCTTGCAGTGTTTGTGTGATGCGTTTAGGGAACGATGCCTGCTATTTTCATGTGATGTTTATCCGATGCTTTGGACCGAGAATCTGTTTGACAACCATTGCTGGAAGAAATACACAACTTCAACATACATGCCTGATATTTGTGGTCGTTTTGTGTCTCCTTATGATTATGTTACATCTCTTTGTATCACTTTGTGTCTCTTTTAATGTGTTTTTCTGTTCTGAAGCTGTCGTTTGTGGTCAATTTGTGTCTCCTTATGGCTATTTTGTGTCATTTTGCAGATGTTTTGTGTCTTTGTGGTGGTTTTGCATTGTAGCCTCTCTTACATTGTAGTTATTTTGTATCTCCTTTGTTCATTTTGCTTCTGTTCGTAGTCATTCTGCATCTCTTTTTTTGTTTTGCATCTCTTTTAAGACATTTTGCATCACTTTGTAGTTGTTTTTTGTCTCTTTGTGGATATTTTGTGGGTCTGTGTCCAATAGGCCTGTTCAGTTACCTATCTATGTCAACACTACCAGTGAAAAATACTCCAATGGTACAAGCACATGCACTAAATGTGTGTTTAAGCGAATGTAAACAAGTATATGCAGTAAAATGTACTCAACTAGTATCAAAAGTACTCACTGTGACAAAGATTAGCGTTTATAATCTGTGCTGTGCCGTTGGATGAAAACCTTGTATCTCCAGCTGAGAAAACAGTCCCACCATGACATCCATTTAGTTGCTGTTTTGGAGTTTTGTTCACATCACATGACCTTCATCAGCAGATGTAATTTGCACCGTTGTCAGGGAATTGTAGAATAATGCTCAGAAGAAAAAAAAACAGAATTTGAACATCTACAGTGGCTGATGGAGATCAAAGTTCCAGAACAGCTATTAAATGGACTTTTGGGCAGGAAGTAAAAAATAATACAAGTTGTATATTCTCAAGTCAGTGCCAAGACCTACATATCTGATCACCTTCCTTATATTTGATCAATATGTGCTGTAGTAGGATTTGAAAAGTAGGTGTGTGATTGTATTGATTATTTTTCAGTGTGGCCTTGCTCTGGAAGAGAAATATGGAATAATTCAGAGAGCCATATAGCTGGTTCAAAGTTTGGGTTGATGGGTATGATCAATTCTAATATGATTCATTTTATGATATAACTGTGCAAAATTAAGGTGAGTTAGGGACTACAATTAATATTCATGATTACAAGTGACCCTTGAGAGAACAAAAAACAAACCTAGAAGTAGAGAAGTTTAACTTAGGATTGGCTGAAACTATTAAGATTTTATATTTCATGCATATGGGAGGACACTGATGAAATACACAATGGGTCCAAAGGTCTGAGACCAGTTCTTATTCTGTTTTGCCCATATTGGCTTTTTCTTTTCCTGAAGTCATAGATAGGCCACTATGGATTTTCTTGCACATTCAACAGGATTCTCACATCCTGCATGAGCCTCCAGAGAGGATATTACAAAAGTGATGAAGAATATTTAATTCAGCAGTAAATACACATTGAAAATCTCAATGTGCTGATAAACAATATCCGGATAGCACAAAATACTATGAAAAAGCTTAATATCAAGAGCAGATAGCCAAATCAGCTCATATGGGCTCAATGGAAGCCAATAAACAGAGGCACTCCGTCCCTCCTGACCTTCACTTCTGGTTTAGATCGGGGCGATAAAGCAGGCGCAACCTCAATAAAACCCATACAATGGAGTAAAATAAATAGATATTAAATTAAAGCAGAGGCAATACTGGCTGAACTGCTGCAGGAATTCGAGAACAAAAGCTTCTTTGTGCAGTTTAATATTGTCTACAATCACCACCTCATGATACATTTCCAATCGTTTTCATCTCTTGCCTTGACGTATCAACACATATAATCATCTTGTATTGGAACTTGCAAATGACTTGTGCTTGTCTCTGTGTGAGAAAGCGCCATGTTCATATATTAAATGCGCTTCATGCACCTAGTTTGGCCTTTTCGGTCAGAGTTCATGGTGTCAAATATTGTCATGAGCGCATGTTTGCAGCTCTGCTACATTTTATATCCTTTTAGCCACCAAATACCCCAAATAAGCATTTAGTTGAGGAATTAGCAAACTGGTTATTTTGGTGTCATTAAACCCAAGACCCATGTTGTGTTCAGCCTGTTGTCGTGGGCTGAAATACAGGCCCTCTTCATGTCCACTGCATGCTTCAAGTGGTTCCTGAAGCCTTGCGTCTACTATTGTCAGCGTTAATGTCATTTTCACCTAATGCACCTGAAGAGCTCCACTGTGTGCGTGAGGAGTTACCGAGGGTTTTCAGGTCCCCTCTAAAGTCTAATTAGGCATCAGAGTTCACACTTGGGGGCTTAGCTACGATTGTATAGTGGATTTAGTGACCTTATTAGAAAGAAAGTGAGCATAATCTAGAGAATGATAATGGTATGAGTTTCATGCATTTGTCAGAATCTGAATATAATCTACAAGCTGATGATATTCAGTTTCTAGTACTGTCCAAAAAAAAAAAAAGAAAGAGATAATTTTTCACGCCGACGATATTTCCATTTTCAATCCTTCAAATCAAATATCTCATTTGCAGAAGTAATGGCTACAGGACATCGCTGACGCTCTGCTCACTAATTTTTGCTCATTTCATTTGAATTATTAATACGAGAGATTCTCCATATGCTCTCCGAGGATTCTTGTCCATTCGTTTTGGAGAGAATTAGCATTTTAGAGTGAAGAGTATAAAGAGCTTAACTGCCCCAATCAAACGGTGTGATTTAAACCCTGTCTAATCGAGATGTTTAATAAGGGTTGCAGCTCAATGACCTGAAGTGAATGGTCCCAAAATGTTCCTGGTTCTCAATCACCTGTATAATTAGGACCATTTCACCTGAAAAAGCCTGGGCACTGAAATGAGGTTTGCAAAAATAAGACTGTAGAAATGAGGTGAAATGACCCTTTAGGGGGTGTTTTTTGGCTAATGTGCAGAATGCCAAATTACTAACAAAACAGACAACTTATAATCTCCCCTGATATAATAAACCCAGTTAAACCTGGGCTCAAAAATGAAGCGCGAAAGTGTGAAAAACAGTTTTGGTATCGACCCCAAATAACCTTCTTTGTGGCTGGCCTGCCTCAGTAATTAGTTATGCCATATGAAGAGGTAATTTGTATGCTAAAGTTTAATTGTTCAATTATCACTGGATGTGAGAGGAGGCCTCGATGCCATTTCATCATGTTTGAAAACAGTGTTGAACTCCTCGTGCCACATATTGTAATAGCTGGCAATTACAGCGAGAGCCCTCTCACTAAGTTGACTGATGCAGGCTGGCCTCACTGAAAAGCCTCTGCTACCTGCCTGGCGCCGTCGCTGGCAGCGAAGAGTGGGTCCATTCAGGCGGCAGAGCTGAACCCGCCAAGCTCTCACTGTGGAAAAGGACATCAACTAGCTGCTGACAGACAGCATAAACACCAACTACACAAGTACTACTGAGGGACAACATGTTAAAACAACATTATCACAGAGTAAACAAGACAAGATTGGTTCAACGTTCCTTGCTATCACCTTCAGGTTATAAACGCAAGGTGAAATAAGTTGACTTGAACAACAATCGCCAGCATTTTCCAGTGTTTTAGTTTTGTAGTTCTCGACTTTGCATTTCACCCTGAGAGGCGTTGTGAGTTTACATCATCTGAATGCATCTGGGATTGAGTGTTGGCTCAGTGATTACATTTTTTTTTCTGTATAGTGACCTCTCAATGAAGGCCATATTTTGTTAAATGAATTTAATTTTATACAGCTACTTTTTTCCCCCTCACAACTACTAGGTAACTCTACAGGCTGCTATTAAACAAGAGAATAAATCTAGAATCAAGAGAACTCTGCAGGTTCATATATTGCAGTATAAAATACATGAGGATCAGAAAAGTGTAGCAAAGCAACAATTATGGAAAAGAAAAAAACTATACTGTTGAAGAGGTTAAGATATTCTGTGGAACACGAAGTTGGATTTGATCATCATGTTACATGTATATTAGGGTTCTGCAGGAAATAAGTAATTTAATGTGTGTTTTCTTTCCAATTTCTTTGGAGTTATGTGTAATTCATTCTGTTGTTACAGTAACACGCATCGGTGACTGATGACCTGAGATGATGACCGCTGATTACTGATCCATTTCATGCTTTCCAGGGGCCCAGATGGGAATCCAGGAGACAAAAGATGCCCCGTCATTTTCACCCAGCAGCTTTTCAAGATTCTCATTAGCGCTCTAAATTGAACCATATGTGTCCAGTTTGTAATTAGCTCCTATAGGATAAGAGGTGACGTCTTTGATGGAGTAAAGGTCTATTCTATTAAGATTGATATCATTTTACTTTTTTTATTTATACAGATATGGACAGAACTGCTAAGTCAACTCATTTCAACTTATAGAGGATTAGAATGAGAAGTCTTTAAGATAATCAATAAATAATAGAAAGCTGCAGTAATAGGACACGTCCTTGAAGCTTTACACAGATGTGTAAAGTAAATAGTATTTCAAGACTCCTATGTCAATCGCACATTAAACAACTGCAGTGAACAAGCTTCAGTTTATATGGTGCAGAGGACCCCTTGAACTACATGAACCCTTCCTGCTTTGGTTTACACAAACCTCCCTTTTGGCAGAAAAGAGAAAACTGGCTAACTGACATGCTGCTTATCCTCGTGAGCAGGGTGCAGTTCAGATGTTTTTGTCGGTCTGTGGTTTCACTGGACCCTCATGGAGCTAATGCAGCGCCTGTGTGGCTCAGGTGACTAGTTGTACATTCTTGAACGTTAAAGAATCCTTTATTAGCTGTGGTTGAGGAACTTTGAGATGAATAAGACAACAGGGTTTGTGTCCCAACTACTCAAACTCTGTCACTTCACAAGTCAAAAAATTAAACTTGAAAAGCAAAGACTAAACAGCTTTGTTTGTATGGCACTTTTGAGACATAGAGGCAGTTCCAAGTGTGTTAGTAAGGTAAATAAAAACTGTACATTTTGACATTTAAAAGCTAAATAAAATAAATTAGAATACAATACAATAAGATGAACATGTAACCACTGGCTGCTGGATGGTTCATCATTGCACAATAATCACTGCACATTTATCCGGGGACTAACTGTGGAACAGACTGTACGTAGTTGATTTGTCCGACTCAGGCTACTAAAGCCTCATATCTGGCCAAACTCAGGTGTCAGTCTTTACACAGAACGACTGTTATCCTCATACATTATTCTCATACATTGGAAGTGTGCTCAACATACAGAAAAAAAACTATTTCTACACATTTTCTTTGTTACTAAAAAATGTAGATTGATGAAGGTAAATAAACAGCTTTAGGGGGTCTTATATAACACTGCTTCATTTTCATTTATGTAATGAAATACTATAAACATTCTTCTTTACTTGAACAACAAGCGGCAGCGACAGACACAGTCCCTTTGATGAGTGATTTGTAAAACCAGAGGTATAACAACAGGTATTTTCAGCTCTCCCCAAACAGAAAAATGCCCCTTTCATGTTCCTCCAACTTGGTACTCACAATCTGAAACAAGGGTGCAATTGTGGTTGTCACCAAACAATGACATTTTTTCTTTCTTTCACTCTCTAAATTCCCCATATCATCTCTACACAGATGAGCAATTTGTCTGTCATGAGGTCTGGGGCATCGGCCCACTCCAGGCCTATTTCACTGACAACACTGTTATTAGCTGTAAGCCGAGCCAGTGGCAAATGAATCTGCCCACTGTTCGGGAGGCCAGGGCTCTTTTCAGCGATTAATTTGATAAATATATTAATTATGAATCTGGATGACAGTACAATCTGATTGTCAGGCTTCCAGACTTGGCCTTTGTGATAAGTCAGCTTTGAGATCGGGGGTGTGGGGGCTCCTCGGGTTTCAGGAGCTGTCATCCCCGGGGCTCAGCCTCTTATCAGCGCCTGACCCATTCACTCAGTAATTTCCTGTGTGTTGTAATTAAATGGAGGCTTTCTGATTGCAAGTGACTCTCTTTAAGAGGTGCTTCTTGGGTTTCAGGTGGAAGGGATGTTCAGCGGACTGGCTGTCTCCCCTGCCCTCTGCAGGACTCACTGGGCACTGAATGTCCTATTTATGCAGCAGGATGTGGGCCTTTAATACCCCCCCCATAATTTGTGCTAGACATTATTCATCTGTCTGGTATGACTCATATGCAAGATGGTTTGTCTGATCACCAAATGACCCAAAGAATGACAAACATTAGTGATTACTTCTGTCAATAATACTGTCAATAATATCAATAAAAAGTGCAACTTAATATTGTCATGTTACAATAATAGTACTAAAATGAGTGTTTTTTGTTTTCTTCTTGTTGCACTTAATGTAAACTCAAAGCTCTCTCATATTTAGCACATAGTATCAGTCCTCTTTGCGTTTTGAAGCATAACCTGAATGATGGTCCGCTTTATTTGTACACTGGGATCTTTTGGCTTCTGCTCAGAAGTTTAGGAAATCCACTGCTGGCTGCTGACAGTGGATCATCCACATTTACTGGAGGTGCTGACTCTACCCGACCATCTCCGACTGGATACTGTTACAGAACTGGCAGGCGGACATCCTGAGCCCGGTGTGGGGCCCGCAGCAGCAGTCTGCTGTCAGTACTGTCTGACAAATGGCTACAAGGCAGTGGAAGAGTGAAAAAAAAGTCAAGAAAAATTATGCTAGAAGCAAATATTGAAAAGTCTGGACTTGTCTGGTTATTTCTTTTATACCTGTACAAAGAAACAATTTCAATAACCCTTAAAATCAAGCCCTGCTGTCTGTTGAAAATCCCTATCTTATTCTTGTTTTAAAAAAAGTGAGACTTTGGAGGGACAAGTCAAAGTGACACACATTAACTGCGTTTCATAATTTCCTATTTTTATTCACCAGTAGTAAAACCCTTATGCTGTAGAGTGGGATCCAATGAAAGCCTGAATTAGCTCAGCTGTGCTGCCTCTGAAGGGACAAAAGGTTTCCCTGCTGCCCTCTTTCACGTCTCTTCTCTGGTATCACCAAATCCTATAATTAAAATCCTGTTTTTTTTCATACGGCTGGTGAGCGCCATTAATTCAGAGAGTGGAGCCATTCTGGAGGTTGTAGCTCCCAGGGCAGCGCTGGGAAAGAGGTGGGGCAGTGGCTTTTCAACATTAATGGCCCCCTATGTGTGCCTGCTATTAATCTCAACAAGGAGTGAAGTGGCCCCCATCTCAGCTGCAGGAGCGGCAGGACGACGGCCCCCAAATACTGTGGCGATTAAATGGAGTTCTGTCTTGGGCCCTTTACTCAGACCTTTGACATTTAAATAGGTTCTAACAGTGTGCTCACCTTTACTTTCCATTAATTTGTCCACGAAATCATGAACATTGTTCTCTTTTAAATCACTTGTTATCATATGCAGCTATTATTTTTTTTAATAAAGGAAGCAAATTCTTTGTGCAAAGCAGATATTTCGACACAACCTGATATGACACCTTGTTATGTCTTGTAGAATTAAACTCTGTAATAACATTTCAGCTTGTCAGACAGCCTCTTGGCTAAAAGCCCAAACTGTAGGTCACCTCTTACTTACTTTCAAATGTGTCACATAATTCATATATCTATGAGAAGCCAAGCAGGCAATTTACAGATGCCATTGGGCAAGGTATGAACTATAAATAACATGAATATGAAAAAGATGAAAACAGCACTGACCTTGCTTCACCACAAGGCGGAACCAGTGATTAAATTTTGCTGCACTTGAGGCTCATTGCTCCTGCAATGGAATGACAGTCCAACAGAGGCTTTGAGTCTGTTTGTAATACTGCAGTGCTTCACTAGATGGCAGGAGTGCACGATTTCATGACTGAGCTTGTGTCATGACAATGAACCTTAAAGATAATCTCTTTTTATAAGCCAGCGGCCTAAACAAACAGGAGAGTCATAGATTTTGCTTTTCAGTCTGGTCAACAGTGATTGCTGAGATGTAAAGCTGGTTTCTATAAAAATGACTTATAATCAAAGTGGTTATAAGACATTGTTTGGTGGTAAATCCCAAGTATGTTTATGATCTGATTAAGTTTTCATCTGCATATCAATTATAGAAACATACAATATTGATGCAGTAATAGTTACATCACTGTGTGAGAGCTGCATGCTGGAGAGGGGACACCGGAGGTTAATTGCAGTCTGCTGCAAGTGGGATACAACGGCTCCATGCAAACACTCTCATATTCATGCAATCATGCTGATATGAAATTAATTTTCTGAAGCCCAAATCTGCTGTCATCCCCTTGTTGCTTCTATTCATGCTGGCTACGTTAAGCCAGAAATAAAAGAATAATTACGCATTAGCGTTTCTAATTAAGGTTTCTCTCAAAGGTGAATTGAACACTGATGGAATTTTTGGGGGATTTATTAAATTACTGTGAAATCAAATTAGGGGAGCAAATTAATCCTTGCAGTGAATTAGATCAGTGGATGAGAAAATTGACTTTTCAACACAGAGCAGGGGATGAGAAGGCTGGATTGGTGTAAAACACAGACACAGTGCAGGTTGCTGAGCTCAGGTGATTATCAGGGATGGATGGGAGCAGCTTTTGTTTAACTGAAGAATGTTCACATAGGCCACGGTAACATGTAGGGGGGGCGGAGCATCCAGAAAATATCCAGAGGAGCGATAGGCTCTATCTCATAATTTTTTTTTTTTTTATCTGTGCAAGCCAAGAGAAGTGCCCTTGGCTCCTCAGTGCACATGGCTTTTCCTTGACACTCCTGCACCTTGATTTATCTTCTCAGTGACATGCTGCACAGTGATGCTCTTGCCTCTCTGCACTGTATTTTTGAGGCATTACAACAACGCATGTAGGAACTCTGTCTGTTTTTGCATTGATTTCCAAGCGGATTTGCATCCCAGAAAAATCATGTTTTCCTGAGTGCACCAAACTTAAGAATGATGATGGTAAAGATGTAAACCTTCTTTAAGGCAAACACTGCAACATTTCAGCTTGATGTGTACACGTATACTAGAGCACATGTCGTGAAGGAATAATTTGACTTTTTGAAAACTAAACTTATTCGTTTTATTGCAGAATTAGATGAGAAGATTGATACCTCTTTCATTTTTTTAAGTACACAGCTAGAGCCAGGAGGTGATTAGCTTAGCTTAGTTTAGCATTAAGACTAGAAGCCAGGGGAAACACCAAGTTTAGCTTAGTGAAAGATCACTTGCTATGATGTTTAATTTGTACTCAAACAGTAAAAACATCAATTAGTGGTTTCATCGGGAGCTATGTACTCTTTGTCATCACCCTAAGTCGCTGCTGTTCTAGCTGTTAGCCCATACCAGAGTAACTCTCTCTAAAACAGTGCTTTGGCAGATTTTGTTACTTTCATACAGAGCCAGGTTAGCTGTTACCTCATTTCCAGTCTTTAAGCTAAGATAACCATGTCCTGGTGAGTGAGCCTCAGCAAGAAAGAGAATAAGCATTTTCCCCAAAATGTCACCGCTAGTGACAGAGCAATAGATTTTTTTAATGCCTGCCTATGAAGCAGGTTTTAGTTCAGTGATTTCTAGCTTTAGGGGGGGAAACAATTAATATTGAAAAATACTAATTCAGTTTAGTGGGCCACAAAAATAAATTGCCCAACTATCCCATTGCTATTCAGACTATCAGATATTTTTGCTGATTTACACTTTGACGACACACAGTTTATCGGATCCAGTGTAAACTTGCAATTTTTGCAGCCATCATCAAAATCTTGATTGATTTTCTCTCCCCATATGATCTATCGAGTGACATGAGAACAAGAGAAACATGCTGGAAACAAGTGACACTCTCTGGATATATGAGTGTTCATTTTTATCAGGGTCAAATAAAGGTCAAAGTTCAAACATTTCCAGTCAGTTGCTGTAAGCTTTATCTCTTGGTGGCACACAGAGTGGACTGATTGTTTGTCAGATCTGCTCTTTAATTT
Organism: Seriola aureovittata; assembly: GCF_021018895.1. Classification (NCBI taxonomy): domain Eukaryota; kingdom Metazoa; phylum Chordata; class Actinopteri; order Carangiformes; family Carangidae; genus Seriola; species Seriola aureovittata. Next base: position 12,768,675 of record NC_079384.1, read on the forward strand.
CTACGTTAGCTGACTGACACTGGTTACTGAACCTCAGATAGTAATAAACACAACAGGTCTGTAAGAAAACAGGACCATACTTTCCCCTTCACATTACTGCAGTATTATGTGACAAACTGATGTATCTGGTGTCACGAAGAACGATTTTAATTCACACTCCAAAGTGGAGGATGCATCTAAACCATAGACTGTATGTAAAAAACAGGTTCAAGTCAACTACATTAGGAAAAATTGTTTGTTTGTTCAATTTGCCCTGCAACACAAGATAAAATATGATTCTCCGTTTCATGTTTATCTGGACGTTACTCAATCCAAAAACGCTTGGTACTCTGCTTGAGCATTATTAATAAGAAGATCAATACATTGCAAATTGTGGTTGCTTTTGCTGTTTGATGTAGCTGAAGCTTCAAAGAAAAGCTGATAATGACACTGTGAACTCATCTGTGAAATAAAGAGATGAAAGACAGACTGCCTCCTATTTGAGCTGCTGTATGACCCAGTTTGACACCGTAAAGGGTGAATGTGCAAAAACATCTGTCTTTTATATTATAATGTGGCGAAAATCCCACTGGTATCAAACTCAGCTGCACTTTTTCCTCTGTCAACATTAGCCAAAAATAAGGTTTATTCATGCTCATCTGTAAGGTTCGACAGTTTTACGTTAATTATGCTACAAATCTGACACCATGCTGCTGTAGTTGCAGAGCAAATATTTGCAGACAACTGTCCAGCTTGCGGATAATAATTGCAGGCCAATGTTTTATGATACAAATATTAACAAAGAGGCTATTTGTCAGCACCTGCTGTAAAACACTAACACCATGTCAAGCTAAAATCCTTTGGTTTTGTACCTGTAACTGTTGCCTATTCGCAGCCATGAGCATGTTGGCACATGGCCAAAACCCTCCTGGATCCATAATCAAAATAAGCTTTTACTCCTTAGTCCAGGGCCTGTATTAACAGTGCGCTGATTATAAATTGCTGATGGCGAGCTCAGGCTCGGTGCTGGGTTTCCTCGACATCACCACAGCTAACGTGAAAAGACAGGGGCCTCAGACTGTTCAGGAGGGTTTGGATGGTGCACTGCGCAGCCAGACATACAGATGGAGGACATGGACAAAAGCCTCTTATCAAGGAGGCTTTTCTAGCATTCATACACAGCACTCAGTGATATGTTATTACATTATTGGATTATTGTTACTGATGCATTAACATCAGCAGTATTTTAATGTTGTAGCTGGTTGAGGTTATGTACTGTATTTTAAACGCTTTTGGACCATGATGCATAGAGGATGCATTGAATAGATGATGATATGTCTTTGATGCAAAGTTTTCATCTGCAATAGCCTATAACTAGTAATTATGGCTGTCAGATAAATGTAGTGGAGTAAAAAATACAGCGTTTTCATTTAATTTTTAGTGGGGTAGCAATAGAAAAAAAAGGAATAAAAAGGAAATACAATAAAAAAAATTGTTCATAAGTAGTTGCGTAAATGTTACCTTCCAGCCCAGGTACCTGAACTCATGTTTGAACAAAGCTAGTATAAGTATGTATATGAAGTATGAGCTGTATAGTATCAAAAGTAACTACACTGTATTTCTAGGTGGTTTAAGGAAATGTATCAAATTTTCTGAGTCTATCGGAAAGTGATGAGACCGGCTGGGGCTAGCTGGTTAGTAAATGTCAGTAGCAGAAACGGGACAGAGAGTAGAGAGGAGTTAACATTGGCGTGGCTCTCCACCTCTGAAGACAGCTGTTGGTGAGTAAAGGACTCACAATGTTTCTTCTGGACCGCTAAGTCAACAGCTGTTAATGCTAATGTTGGCTATGTAATAATAGCAAAACTTACAATATTGTGTAATATTAGCTGGACTGCCAAGAAATTTGGTACAGACATTCATGGTCTCCAGAGGATGAATTCTACTGACTTTGGTGATCCACTGACTCATCTAGCCCCATCATATCTACATTTCTGTTTATCCATCTATATGCTCGTTTGGTTTTATTTACAATGAACATTACAGCCCCATGAAGCTGTTAACATATGCCATATGTTTTTTATGTAAAATCTCAGCTGCCAAATATACATTGTGGAGTGAACAGTGAAGTATTTCCCACTGAAATGCAGCAGAGTAGAACGATAAAGTAGCCTTAAAGGGAAAAGCTCAAATAAAAGTACCTCAAAATTATACTCAAGGGTAAAACTTGACTACTTTCCACCACTATTACACAATGTGGACGTAAAAATAAGTGCAGACAGTGTTTGTGTGTACTAAAGAACATATTTTTTTAATAGCAGTGAACCATCAAATTATGTCACCGTTAACAGGCTTGATCTTCAAAGGATAAACCTGTCGTTACATAATCAAACACATCCCGGCATTGTTTAAACAAGCAGACGTGGCTGATAACATGATGCAATCACAGACAAAAAGGGATCTGAACGGGGGTTTATTTTTAGCCCTGCAGCTTCAATTGGTTTCCAACAGCCTCATAAAGCCTGTAGCTGTCATGATCTCTCATTGACTGAACCAATTACTAATTATAGACCTGTCTGATGAGAACAGGTAGAGGGAGATATACGATGTGACAAAAGCGCTGTTCAGGTTCATCACAAGAGCTCCACTGAGCGTTGAAGCTTGTCGTTATTAATGGATATGTTTAAATGAAGCTGAATGTGACTTGAACAATTAGAGTGGTGACCTGGGAGTTTCCGGCGGGGGTGGGGGCGACAGGATATGGGAGACTCGCTATTTTAGGTGACGCCCCTATGGGTCGTATCAGAGGTTATAGGGACAAACAGGCATTCAGGTTGGAGGACTTCAGCTCCAGAATTTAAAATACCAAATTCAAAATCTATTGGTATTAACCATGTATTTATTTCTTTCATTTTCAGTGTTTCCTGAACTGTGACCTCAATAATATTAGAGTCAAAATGAACTTCTAGTTCATAATATATCCAAAGGATGTAAATATAAGATCAATTTTAGCTTTTTGTGGTTTATGTTGTTGTACGCGTTTCATTTATTAAAGCAATTGCTGTTATTACTTCATTTTCTGAAAGTATTTGTTGCTGACTTAGCTTTATCTGTTAATTGTGTTGTTAAGGTGTTTAATGAAATAAGAAGTGTCAGTGTTTGAGGTTCTTGTTTTCAGCCACGCTCAGGATGGAAATGCCGGTCCACCACTTTGGTCCAGACTGACATATCTCAACAACTATTGGATGAATTTCCATTAAACTTAGTCATTGATGGTCCCCAGAGGATGTATACTACTGACTTTGGTGTTTATCTGACTTTTTCACCAGCATATAAGTGTCTCTCCCAAAATGTTGAACCTTTCCTGTAATGTAAACCCATACAGCAAGTGTAGAAACCTTAAATGCAAGCTCAACATTTTCACTATAAGATATCAATAAAAACTTTGGACAACTATAACCTTGTATGGGTTTCAAGATACTGTTCTGTACGTGCAAGCTCAAGCTGTTCAATATCAGACCGGCTGTGGGCAGCGGTGATGGCTAAGTCAGGGGTAAAATGAAGTTGACTTCTCAGCACTATCGTTAGCACTGTCAACACCTTCCCCTCTCCTTACTTGCAGGTTGGCATTTCACTCTGTTTGGATAAAGCTTCTTGTCTGGGTGAGTGTCCCTCCTGTCTTAGCCTATGTGACCTTTTGGAGCCATAAGGCGGCTGAACTCTCCTGAGTTATGTAATGCATCGTCTCAAGTCCGAATTTTACAAGTTTTCCAAGTTGTCACATTTGAACCGAATTCCCCTAACTTTTTGCTTAAGCAAGTTCCTCTCAACTCAGCATTAGAAATCCTGCATCACTAGTTGAGATATGTTTAAAATATAAGTGACAAGTCTATATTCAAAAGGTGAGTCAGGAAAACGTAGCAGCTAAAGCATACATCTAGGTTTAAAATTTATGCTGGCCTGCCAATCCGAGGGAACTCAAGTGTGGAATTGGAACTGGCAGCGAATTCAAATCCACACTGTCACAGCAAAAAGGGAAGAGTGCTGCAGGCTCTCTCTCGTCCTACCATCTCTCACAGTCAAGTCCTGCACTTGTTAAATCTTCTGACAAGAGGTATTATCTTCAAAGTGCGGACCTGCAAACTTGAGATCTTGTCTCAAACACAGTGAAACCAAAAGGTTTCAGCCAATGGTTCCAGCTTCTCTAACGTGAGGATTCGCTGCCTAGTTCTGGTATGTAGCTGTATGTATATCTTTTGATTTTTTTATAGACTAAACAACATATTAAAAGCAGAATAAATAATAATGAAAATAGTGAAATGTAGCCCTTAAGTCAACAATATAAACAAACTGAAACCTGCTAGTTTAACTGTAGTTTATAAAACACTCTATAACTCATGCATGTTTTACGATGGTTTTATATTTTGTGCTTTTATTGTGTCTGTATTTGGCATGATTTATCAGTGAGATGCACTCATCCAACACCAGACAAAGCAGCTGCTGTGCTCTATTCATTCTAGGTGATATTACCTGAGGCCCGGAGTCGTCAAAGCCCATGTGTCCACCTCGAATTAGGCCTCATTTACATGGATCTGCATACACATAATGCTCTCATCTAATAAATACTCTTTCAGGTGGAATGAAAGAGGATAGTTTGTATTTTGGAAAAAAACGGCATCCATATTTATCAAAAGCTATTTCCATACGCATCTGTTTAATGTGGCATGATGCTCAATGGGGATGTTTGTTATGTGGCTTTGTTTTTGTCTTCAGCAAAAATCCTCATCTTAGTCACTTTTTTAAAAGAAATTTTTAGCTGGAGCTCCAGCTAAAACAACAAATCCACCCATATCACTCAATCCCCTCTAAGCTATGTTTTTAGAATGACTGTTTTTTTCACAAGCACTATTGTCCGTGTTGCTGGCATTTAATTATGAAAAGAATTATTAAAGCGATTCCGGCAAAAAAGAAAAGCTGAACTTGTGTTTGAGATCAACTGGTGGCTCTGTGCTGATAAGGCCCTCTGAACTGACAGGAGAGAGCTACAGAGGCGCTTGCATGACAGCGCTTGATTGTGCCATCTCTCCAAAGACTGATTGCTCCTATGACATGGGAGAGAATAATGATGGAAATGCCTCCATCATAGCGAAAGTCTTACTCAGGACCAAGATGGGGCTGCATTTCAGAATGTCACCCGGCAGCTGGCAGAGTTGTCTAGTCCTTCCCTTGCAGCCACTTTCTTTTTGCATCAGGAGCAAACATCCATCCCATGTACTTCTCAGACACCATTACAGGATGGCATTTTAATGAGCATCACATCCAAGGTTTTCCCTCCACCTTTTTTTATTTATTTATTTATTTTTATCCTGTTCCATCTCACCTTTTGCCACGCTGGAGAAAGTGAGGCGAACACAGCGGCCTGCATTGTATCACATCTCCACAGTCAAACACCATGTGAATGTGTGTTGCAGCAACAATAACTCTTTCCACCCACGCATTCTCACACCCCCCCCCCCACCACCACCACCCCACCCTTCCCTTATTGCAACCACACCACCACCTCACCCTGCTCCAGCGCTTTCAGTGGCTCACGTGCCGCAGCACACTCCAATGAGTCCCACGCTTCAGAGGAAAAATTCTCCACACTCCAAGTCCAGAGGGGCAGCAGCAGAGTGCGGGGGCGTCATCCGGCTTCCAGAGGAACGGAAGATGTTGCTCCTTATCAATCTGATGAAGCAGACTTAATTAGTGAAGATATTTGAGAAAAGCATGAGGAGGATGAGATGCTGCTGGAATGCAATGATGGTTCAATGCAATGAAACCAAACTTGACCAGCTTAACATGAATTCATTTGTCTTTTATCAGACATTTTGGTTAAAAAAAAAAAAAAAAGGTTTTATTAAATGGGCCAGAGTGAAAAAAAAAAAAGACATATGCTGTGATGTATTTTGAGAATTAAAATATGTGCTTCTTCATAAGATGTTGTCTATGCTCTGTTGTGCAGTGTGTGACAGTTTTCTTTACCTGTCATGAATTTATTGCCATGACACTGCTGTCTTCTTGGCCAGGTCTCCCTTCCCTTGGAAAGAAAAAAAAAAGCACTTTGAATACATCAGACAAGGATGACATCATTTAATGCTGTAGGAAATTCACAATAAATTATTTATTTAAAAAGAAAATAGTCCAGGAAGTGAACAAACGAAATCATTTTACACATTTTACAGAAGTGCCATTTACTGTTAAATCTGCTCCACAAATTTCCATCAAAGGTAAGTTTGGATTAGGTGAAAGGAAGGAAACTCTCTGAGGGGGAAATCTATGCCATTTCCTATTTCTACTAAGAATCCCCCACTTCACCCTTATTAATGTCCTTTGTCTTTGACTGTTTCTCAGAGGAGACGGGGGAGAGATCAAGTAGCCCACACACTGTGCAGTGTGTGCGGAGGGGTGATGCCTCAAGAGCGCATCACAGGACGACAAAACGCCACCGCAAGACGCAGTGCCAGAATAGAGCAGCTTTGGCACGAGAGCTTGTTTCCTGTAGTTTAGTGTGGGAAAAAAAAGAGGGGAAATCGACCTTACGAATCCCCACACATACTTCTTGTCATGCCGGAATCCTCCTGATCATCTTTGCTGGCTCGCGCACAGAGATAATGTAGGGGAGAGAAAACGGGGATCTCCACCGGTGGAGAGATCTGGGGATGCATGGACACGGTTATGGGTGATTAATGCCATTTTGCAGCAGCGAAACAAGAATGGATATGTGCACAAAAAGTGGGGATAAGTGAGTTTCGGGGGCCCACAGGATGGACACTGCGGAGGTAATTCTCTCTGTGTTGGTGGTTGTGATTATTATAGTGTCGTTGCTGTCCAACGTCCTGGTGCTGATCTGCTTTCTGTACAACCCGGAGATCCGCAAGCAGGTGCCCGGTCTGTTCAACCTCAATCTCACCTTCTGCAACTTGTTGCTGACCGTGTCCAACATGCCGCTCACTTTGGTGGGACTTGTCAGTAAGGCTCAGCCGGGGGGAGACGGATTCTGCCAAATCGTGGGATTCCTGGAGACCTTCCTGTCCACCAACTCGATGCTGAGCATGGCAGCTCTGAGCATCGACAGGTGGATCGCGGTGGTGTTCCCCCTGAGGTATCACTCCAAAATGCGCCATAAAGACGCCGCTTTTGTGCTCGGGTACACGTGGGCGCACTCCATGTCCTTCTCCACGGTGGCCACCTGCCTCTCCTGGGTGGGATATCACCGGCTTTACGCGTCCTGCACCCTGTCCAACCCCAGGGCGAGCAGTCGGACCCAGTTTGTTATCTTCACCGTATTTTTCCACTCCTTCACCTTTCTCCTGTCTTTTATAGTGTTATGTGTCACATACCTCAAAGTGCTTAAAGTGGCAAGGTTTCACTGTAAGAGGATCGATGTTATTACAATGCAAACTTTGGTGCTGCTGGTGGATATACACCCCAGGTGAGCTCCTTTAACTTATTCCTGTTTGTTCGGCTTTTTTTTATTACACCTTCACAAAGCACTTCTTATCACTGATCCCAGAGCTTTCTGTAATGTAGATCCATATTGGAAAAGCCTATAATAAGGCAGTTTCCAGATTCTTCAGTTAAAAGAAGAAAAAGAACAAACTGTTCAAATCCTCTGATTAAAAAAGAGGGGAAATGTCCTGTCACTGGTGCCATCATTTCTCCACATGTTGATTTTAAAACCTGAAATGACACAGTTCTGTATCTGTGTCAGGACAAAACAGTACAGTTAATGATGCTTTGCACTGACATTTGAGTTGTGCCCTCAGTATTCAGAGGGGGATGCAAAATCTGATTATACTGAAATTTCATACAGTGATTCCTTTACTCTGCCTCCTTACAGTATGGCTAAAAAACCCAATGTGTGTGTGTGTGTTTGTGTGTTACTACTGTGAGCTACTTTCTATTAGGTGCATACTGATGTTCTAACTCCTGGCTGTCTTTGCTCACGCTGATGACCTCATTTTCATAAACTATTACTAGAAGCAGTGTGTCATCATGACATCACAGCCGTGGTGCATTCAGGTTCACGCCTAAAGTCACACATGCACACATGGAAAGTGTTGTATATGTATAATTGTGGATAAAAGGGATTTCTCACTTTGTATTACAAAGTGTCTTTGGGAGAAATCAGTTATTTTTGCCTCAGCTCAGCCTCTGCTGGCTGCTTCTCTAATAAACCCCTGCACAGCACAAATGGACAGCAGTAGCTTACACCCACTCCTCGCTGTCCTTTATGAGATTTCTAAAGACACTTTCAGGTCTTCCCTGAGTGTGTCCCGCTGATTATAAACACTGTGTTCCCAGTGTTCGCCAGCGTTGCCTGGAGGAGCAGAAGAGGCGACGACAGAGAGCGACGAGGAAGATCAGCACCTTCATTGGCACCTTCATGCTCTGCTTCGCTCCCTATGTGATCACAAGGTGAGTCTTGGAGAGAGAGAGAGGGAGGGAGGAGGAGAGGGAAACCGTGCTGGCCTGGCACACATACTGCGGCGTATACACAGCCCTTTTGTTTTGCTGGTATCCCCCAAATCTCCCTCCTCTCCTGTCGACTGCCCCCACTTCCTCCCCTCTGCCTTGTCTCTGCTTCCTCTCCACACCAGCAAGAGTTGGAAGATGAGATTGGCTGACCTTGTGATAAGTAATATGCCTCTGCTCTGCTGTTGCTGCTGCATTAGCACTTTTCTCCTCAAGTTCGATGGGTGCATCTCAGTTAGTTAGGTAGAATCCACTTGCATCAATCACTGGATAAAAACAGGATGTCAAATGAGGCCTGTAGTGAGTGAGTCATAAGTGTGTGATGTGCAAGTGGATATGAGAATTTTATTTGTACAGGTTAAAATAATTATACATAGGAGATGAGAATATCAAATCATCACATTTTTTGTCTAACTCCTCATTTTTCTCACCCTGTTTTGTCAGTTTTGTGACTTTCCAGCAAAGAAATGGCTCCTGATTTATCATCCAGAATAACCGGGACAGTTTATGGAAGATTTTAAATGTCTTTTTTTTTATGTTGTGAGCACCCCAGTCAGTGCATTGATCTCAGAGAAAGTTCGGCTTATCTCAAAGCCTGGACACAGAAAACCAAAATTATCTCCTGGGTAGGGCTGGGTACTAATAGATGAGTAAATTACTAAGTAAAGGTCAGAAAATATATCTGTGCCCCATTCCCATACTGGAAGAGTGACAAATTAAAATATACTCAAAACATGTAAATTTAAAGGAGCGGCTCACAGCTGGAAATAAAAAAAAGTGAAGCTAATTGCGAATGGCAGTGAAACAGCCCCAGGACCACCACTGAAAACAGAAAATAACTATTCTAGAAAAAAATCTTCCTGTCTCTATTTTTAAGTTTAATTGGGTCTGGCCTTGTAAAGTCACAGTTTGATTGATATCCGACGTCACAAGTGTCCATTTCTGTTAGTGTAATACAGTTAAGTATATTGATTTCTTGCATATTAAGTAAAAAGACCATACTGTAAAGTACTGGCCCTTTAAGACATCATATATCAGTACCCTACATCTTATGTAACATGTATTTCTACTAGGAAGATGTACAGCTGTGTTGCGCAGTGGCTCGCTTAAGACAGAAGATAAAAATTAAATGATTGTCTGGTGGGAGATATATCATCTTCTAAATATCGCTCATTAACATCTTTAATTTTTAATTTAGACTTTTAAATCAAAACAGGTTGTCACTGAGTTTTTCAGTCACTTGGACAATGAGCAGCTACAATTTGTTGTGTTATTAGCAAACTGTCAGTAATGAATGACCACAGCAGCACTGTGCATGCTCTCATTCTGCAAATGGCAGTTTACTAATTACAATCTGAATATATTACGCTAAAAGCTCCTCCGCTGCCTCTCCAGTGCTCATTTGTTGTCAGGGTCATCATGTGTATAGTAAAAACCCTGCTGTGCGATGTGGCAGCTGACTTAACCTCCTGTTCACTCCAGTGCTGTGGAGTGTGTGGGCAAATGCCAGTGATGGCTACTGGCCCATGTTGGGCCGGTGTTAATGCGCTGACAGAGCTCGATTGTGGACGGAGTAATCATACAGAGTGCAAGAGTAGAGGATCAGCGATTTTTTAAAATTTTTTTTACACCTTTTATGACACTACATACGGTAAAATATTTCAACAGTGGACAAAAATTAGAGTGGAAGCACCAATTTGTTTATGAGCAAGAGTGAGATTAGCAACTTCGAGATGCAGACAACAGGCGAGACTGTACAGCTCATTAGGTGACCCTCATATCAAATATACGAAACTTTAAGTACACAAGAGGGTTTTTCTCCCCTCAGATTTGCTGGAAGAACTCACCGTCCTCTGTCATTTAAGGTTTTTCTTCTTAGCCTTCAGTCTAATGCTATATTAAATCACAACCACAGTTAATTGGCCTGTTTCCAGACACTCATTACTGCTTAGACAGGTCTGTTTTATTCTTCCGGGGGCTCTGCCTTTGCCTTTTCTGACATGAAATGCTGCTGGCTGCAAATGAGAAATGAGGTGAAAAGTAGCCTCACACTATAAATCCACACACATGAAAGAAAGAGGGGGAAGCTCTTCATGGAGGTTCACTTGCCAGCTGACTATATTTTATCATGAGGGCAATTGCAAACAATAACTTAAGACAAAATATTTCTAAGGTGACTCTCTTCAGAAATAAATGCTGGTTCTTTACATAATCACACAGGAGTAAAGAAGCACCCTGCTCCCAGCCAAAAAAAATGGTGATGTTAAGGGTAACAATGTCTTGCAAATGTATTTTTTATTTCTGCATAATAAGCTTAGGGCATGCATGTCTTTTCCAGTGTGTTGAGTTGCCTCTCCTCTCACCCCCCCCTCTCTTTATGCTTGCCTGCAGGATCGTGGAGTTATTTCCAGCGGTGCCTATCAATCCTCACTGGGGAATTGTCTCCAAGTGCTTAGCTTATAGCAAGGCGGCCTGCGACCCCTTCGTGTACTCCCTGCTTCGGCACCAGTACAAGAAGACATGCACTGACATCATCAACAGGCTGCTGAAGCGCAGCTCCTTGAACACGTCCGGGCGCGGGCACGGGCACGAGAACCAAGGCAACAGCATACCGACGGTGGAGTGACAGAGAGTGGACTGATGGGATATGGTCTGAGGGTTGACCTGGCAACTGTCAGGGAAACGTGAAGCTGATTTATCGTAGATTAAGAAGAGGACAAATATTGGTTGTTCCTGTCCACGTCTGCTTGAATTTGGTCTGACATGCCAAAAAAAGAAAAAGAAAAAAAGAGGAGTCATGACAGACAAGGGCAAATCCCTGCACAGGAATACCACTGTGCTTGCATACTGAGTTCCCAGAACAGCAGATCAGTGCAGTGAACTTGCTGCGAGGACATTAAACAATGGCAGATTTCACATCCACCTGGAGAGACAGATGTGCTAACCCAAGAAGAACGGCCAGTTCATAGCCTCATTGATTTAACTAGAGTAGCTTTCAGCCTGACATAAGATATATTGATTTTGCAGTATATGTTTGTTTCAACATTACTGTAGCATATATTCATATCTTTAAAAAAGATGAGAAAGGCTGTATGTCTGTTTTAGTCTGTGCAAAGTGTTTGCAAGTGACCAGTTGATACATTCACGCTGTATGTAGCACTGAATACTAGCCTAACCAAAATTTATTATATATTTTATCCCCTAATTGTAGAAAAGATGAAAACATACAGAACAGCAGACAGTGCCGTTGCACAGTCCGCCTCAGGTTTTTTCAGAATTGATTGGGAAAAAAACACTCCCAGTTAAGTAAATTCTTAGACTACTTTTATTTTGTAATACATTGCATTTGTAGTGTGAGGGCCAATGGAAGGAAAAAAAGCGAGATAATGTGTTTCTTGTGTATTAACACATTACCATTGTTTGTGCTGTCAGCGCCCATTTGGAAGGACTTACTGACCCGGCCAAGCAGAGTTTTAATGGGAAAAATGGGCCTTCAAAACCGGCTGCCTTCTCTGACATGACTGACATATGCCCCTAAGGTTGTTTAGGCAAGTGGAGCGTGACCGACTGTACTTGCCCGGGTTGTTATTCACAGAGAGGAGTAACCCACAGAGACTGCTTCATGCTGTCTCACACACTTGGGAAAGAAGGACAACAAAGGGAAATGTACATGTCTTTATTTTCCTTTGTGATATTTGTGACAGCATCATGAAGGCAGCACCTCCTATTTGTTTGGACAACTCTGATTTTTTCACAATAAAATCAGTTTGCAGTTATTGAACATGCTAGCACTAGTTAGTATGTTAGTCAGGCTCAGTGAAGGCAATCATCATGCTCCTAATTGAGATTAATTTCTTGTGTCTGAGCCCGTAACCGAACAACATGTCTTAACTATGTTGTATAGTGGCTCACTTAAAAATATTGATGGTATTTTCCATCAGTTTGATCATAACAGTTCTGTATTCTTGAAAGGTTAGCAGGCTAGCAAATTAGCTTGCTATTAGCTACAGGCTGGTATGATCACTATGAAAGTGGAAGTTTAGCTAAGATAACTATTTATTGTAGATTCCCTCCTTATGACCGAAACACAATATTTAGGGTACTATTGTAAGGACTAGATTTCGTAATATTAACTGTCACCTCTGATCAAATAGTTTCTACCTCAAGAGGTGTGATTTTACATAAAAACAGTAAAGGTCTTAAACTGAAAAAGCAATAGATAATATTTGAAAATCATCCTGTAACACTCATATTTCCAGAAGCATTTACAAAATACAGACTATACATTCAAAGTGTTTGGTCTTTGGCACTGGGTGTAAGAGCTGAAATGATTCATTCTATGAAGAACAGACCTGTAACCTGCGAGCCTTCAACATACAAATAACCTCTCTTCACTATACAATTATTTACCAGAATAAAAAACAAAAAGAAATTAGTTCTTGCCAGAATTATTTTTTTAGCACTGCAACATTATCAATGATTTATCAGTTATTGGTTTGGTCCATAAAATGTCAAAAAATATTCTGTTTATTATCATAAAAGAAAAACATGACATAATAAAATTTAAGAAGCTGGAACCACTGAAGTTTTGGGCATTTATGCTCAAAAAATGACTTAAACAATCGGGCAGCATTGCATATTTAAAACAAGGAATCTGAACCTGTTTGAATTGATGCTGGGTAGTGTAATGTGGCACGTGTATTTTAAGCTCTATCAGTTTAATTACAAACAAATCAGGGAATAAATATCAGTTCAGTCTATGAAATATTTCAGAGTGAAAATCATAAGGTACTGTATATTGGTTATAGGTCAAATGAGTCAATTCAATGAACTACAAGGGGCAGAATCTTTTCCCATTCAAATTATTTTACTGGCAGAGAAGCTTTGCCTTTTGCATAATTAAGTCTTCAGCTTTATTGTTAGATGTATCCATGGAAATCAAAATTATGACATTTCAGTATTTTTAGGAAGGATACATGGCAACCAATAATCAGCATAGGCCCTTTTAAATGGGATGGATAGCTATAAAACGATGGCAGTACCACACTTTTACATGCACATTGACTAGATACATACTGTATATTAATTTAGTCATATTGCTTGTACTGTATAGTTATTTTCAGGCAATTCTCAAAGACAGGTCACGAGCCCTCTTGATTGACAAGGTATCATCTGATCCACTACCTGTTATGTTTTATATTTTTCCTGTATCAGAGGACAGGAAGCCCTGTACCAGATGGCTTTAGATTGAGCTTCGCTCGGTAGACAGAGAATATAGAATAATATTTCTCATGAACATTTATTTTACAGACATCTGATTTTCAGTTTATGTTCTTCCATTGGGATTTTCAGGAGATTTGGACATAGTGCATTCAGACTGCATATGTGTGTGGGGGAGGGGAGCTATAAGTGAGATGTGGTATCTACACTTAGAACACACAGTGCCACAATTATCAGTGACACCCAGTGAGCCAAATGTTAGTAGCTGCACATAAGAGATGATAAATAAAAAAAATAAAAAAATGTAATTAACAATTAATACATACAGATGTTTGCTTTTATTTTGTGTCCACCAGTTTAAGGATTTATGATAAAAACAGAGGAGAAATGGTTGTTTTGGATACATGATGCATTGTGTAGTACTGTATGGCACTCCGAGACATCTGATGCCTTAAATTCTGTAAAATAAGGTGGTTTAGTTTTTTCCATTCACGTTAACATTTGGATATCTTGAACAATTTAGACAGAATAAATCATTGCCTTATTCACTTCCATACATTAACATTACCTAGAATCTGCCACTGTATTTCTGTACCCTAATTCAGCTTTCCATGGTAATTTCTTGCTGATGTTTTTTGCACTGATGTAGAGTAGTTATTTTTCTCATAAACAATGACTATGGTTATTGGTGAAAAAACAAGCTAAACATGAAATGATACATGTTGACAGGTTTAGATAAATGACAAAGTGAAAAGTATTTTTGTGTCTTTTTAATATACGTACATGTAATTTATGATGACACTGTACTTGTTTTGAGTGTTACAGAATGTGCTGCTTCAAATGCAAATTAAGTTTTAACTGTTGTTGATAGTTGACAGTGAAGTGAGTGTAATATACCTCATTTTGTTATGGTGACTGACTTGACAGCCGGAAGTGTTTTGTTATGTACCTCCTAATTTATTAAACCTTGGCTCAAATGCTGCTGCTAAAGATGGCTAAGCTGACAAAGTGAAGATGACGGTGGTGATGATGCTGACAGATGATGGGGGTGATGATGCTGACAGTTACGACTGCTGTTGATAAGATGAGAATATCTGCTGTTGATGGTGATTGTAATTGTAATTGATGGAGAAAATGAGGAAGATGACTGTTTAATATTTTGACCATAATGATTAAAGTAAACTGTAGACTTTACCAAAATGGTCTGGTACTGTTATGAAAAAAGAAAAAGTGTGCTCTTTTTACAGTCTCTTTTTACAAAATGAAGTTATCCATGATGGGTTCTGGAAGGTTTTGCAAAGGTCTGTTTTGGATTGGGTCCAAAGTCTTCTGCAGTTAAACCAGGAAAATGTGTAATTTTAGCAAAATAAATGTTTTTTTAGTATTCAACAAATTTAGCACATCTTCCATTAAGCTAAAAAACATTGAATATGTTCTAAATGAATGCTTACAAAATCACTGTTTTACTTTGGTACCCAAATTACAACATCAGTCATAATCTTGTCTTTAAAGCTTTTTTTTTTTTTTTCAAACAAATCATTGTGGGGCACAAGGGGAAAAAAAGGAGAGTTTGACACATCTGATATAACTTCCAGCTTTTGTATCCGCAGCAATTCGGACTGTCTCCACCTGCAATCAGTTTGAGCCAGAGGGAAGCGATTTTTCAGTTCACACCACAGCGCAGGTGGTAATGAAACAACATCAGCGGCTAACTGAGACGGCCTCAGCTGTAAATGACTTGAGACTGTGTACACTTATCTGCACCCCAGGAGCCAGTGATTATCTTCAGGTGGGTGGCACTGACCATAACACATAGCTTAATCATGGTTGGCCTCAACTCGTTCAGTCAACTGACCCCCGTGAGTGAGAAATAAACCACAAATCAAAAGTGAAAAGTGGACACCTCGCTCTGTAAAACACGGGAATGTTTGTCGTTTTTCTCTTTATAACCCTTTGAACCAGAAATCAAGAGGTTAAAAAAGGAGCTCAGAATGTTATTTGTCATGAAGCCCATGATATTTTGTTGAATGAATTGTTAAGCTACACTAATGCTTCCAAGTGATTTAGTGCAGTGGGTGCAGTGAAGATTAATTTTCTTTTTAAATGTGTAAAAAAAAGGGCAATAACATCTCGTTTGACAGGTATTTGGAAAGCCTCATAACGAAAAGTAAAGCATATGAAAAGTGATAGCAAAGAAGGAATGTTGGGTTTGTTGACTTAAATATCCAAATGAGCCCAGCAAAGGGCCCCTTCTCCTGACACAAACCAGTCCTCTTGTTTATGAATGCTGCTTTGTGTTTCAACCAAACTCCATAAACCCAACAAACTTCACCTCCACATCTGAATGACATATAAGCGAATTTGTGAAAACTCTCCTGGAGAATCCAGCATGACTATCTCCTTCATATGTCAATAAACAAAGAGCATGTGGTGCTTATTACCCCACTTGTACTCTTGTTTCTCTCCCATATTTCACCATACGCTTTCTGTTTGACTGTGTTCTAGAAAATGTGACGCATATTGTTGCTGGGCTGTTATGTCATAGGCGTGGCCGCTGCTCAGTGTCAATACTGATTTATATGTTTTTCCCAAGAAAAACTAAAGTATCACATTTTAATGAAAATCAGGGGAAAGTTGTACTTGTTAGTTTTGTGCAGTTTAGGGCAGATCAGGCTCCTGCACACATCCACACCCCACCCACAAAGGTGTTTTCACATATTTTGGCTGATCAGACCACTTCTCAGGACTGTGTGAAGTGTACAGACGCTGCTTGATGAACATCTCCCTCCCTGCAACTTGCACCTTTATCAACTAACTGTCTCTGACATGAAATGGATGCTCCCTAGTTGCAAATATCGCAATCTTTCCCATTTCTACCATCCGTCCTGTATATTGTGAACGTGGGATCTATCTGAAATCGCTCCCTTTCTAACTTTAAAGTCGTGAACATTTCATAGACACTATATAGTGAATACATTTACATGCTCAAAATGCACTCACATAAAATTGTGGACAGCAAACGATTTCAGGCACAGATTCAGACCTTTTTCACATAGTGTCACACAGTACCACTGTAATTCAATACCTTAATGAAGACTGTATTTCAGTAAGATGTTCAGTTCCAGGGCTTTGATATTGCGCATGCTGGCTCACTGGTTTTCACTTACTGGGACACCTAAATGGAACAGGGCCATTATTAATGAATAATTCATCATCAACATTATTAGTTGCACTTGTGCTTTCTCCTTTTTTTTCTTTGAACAACCATGCTGTTAAGAAAAGGTCTGTGAGAGCTTGGTAAAGGGGCTATTTGTCAGTTTTCTCTGCCGCTAAATGTGGTTTCTTAGCCGGGAACAGTTGGTGCCGATTGTTGCTTGACAAGAGCATCAGCCATCAGTGTCTTTTGAGAAAAAAAAAAAAAAACTCTCAAATGACTGTAACCAGTAGTTATGAGGAGCTGGGTTAGATGCCAATAAAATAGTAATACACCAATATCTAATACTTAGGCTCTATGAGGAGGATGATAAGTAAAACACAACCACTGCTCTGTGCAATAGCATTTGTTTATACTCACAGAATTAAAAAACAGCACTCATGTGAATATGGGCTTAATAAAAAAGCAAGGCCTTTAAAATAAAACAAATTAACTCAAAACATCCCTCTGTTCAGAGCTCTGTTTGACACATTAATATGAAAAACAAAATGACTACACTTTTTAACCCGGTATTCAAATTACTGAGTTCAATGTATAACCCTTTTTTTTATTCCTTATTTATTTCTTCTTCAGTTGTATAGTTGTATCCTTCCTCAAGAGAAATTTTCAGTTTTTGTAGTAAGTCGACTATGAGTCTTTTTCTTTTTAGTTCAGTTAGGGCACCCTATGTTTCTATTATGTTAGATCTTACCTGGTATCCCAGTGGAGAAGCTAGTGCATCCAAATCCATGGAGTTGCTCCTGGACTTCTTTATGTGGAGCCGCAGTGGTGGTCGGGGGTCCCGCTTGTTGAAACTCCTGCAGTCATCCTCGTTCAGAAATCGACCATAAAAAAAAAAAAACAACCTGCATACCATACATTTTAACTTCAGTTAATGTCAAATTCTTTTTTTATTGTATGCAGATGAATACCATTTTACAACAGCTACTTCTGACCAAATGAGTGCTGATATAGAGTACAACAGCACTGGGACTTTTAACTACATGTATCACTGCTTTACAGGTGTTTTATTGGCAGTTAATTAGCATTACATTAACAGTCATTATCTATCTTAGATTGTAACTTTGCAAAGATTAACATAAATTATGTAACTGTCAGAAAGGAAGAAGGGAAGGAAAAAAAACCTGGATACCTCAGCGCACACCTGAGGTAACAACCTAGTGTGCATGTCAGGAAAGTGTCCAGTACCAGTCCAGTTGTGGAACTATTTGTGTTGACGCGTGATTTGGTCGTAGGTAAGAGGCTGCTTAAATATCTCATGGTTTTCTTTTAACCTTTTTTAAGCTTATGGCTCACTCAAATGTTCACAAAATCGAACATGACTGACTAGAAAATACATTTCACAAGACAGTTTATGCAAGCAATATGTCACAACACAAAAACAACACATCTCAAACTCTACAGCGCAGAGTTTTTTTTATCAACCACAACACGTTGGTTTTTTTTCCATCATAAATTTAGCATGAGGCTAACATCGCTTTTAAGCTAGCTCTGAAAAAGTGACTCACACTCACCAGAGAACAGTCATAAAAGACACATGAACGTGGTCCTCTTGGATCCTCTGGTAACTAAACAGTTCTCGGAACAAGGCAACTCTCTGCTGGATAACCTCAACATTGTAATTAAGAGACATAACTTTTAATTAACGTTGCTAAGACTGCGTATGTACTAGACTCCGCCCCCTCCTCCCTCCCTTCCCCTCTCCTGACGTCAACTCTCCATGAACGTGCTATGCGCCACCTCTTGGACTTTTGGTAGAACTGCAACATAAATCTACCACTTAATTAAACTGTTAAATTTATGACCAAACTGAACTGTTCTTCGCAGGAAACTTTCAAGAACTCATTTGGAAATAATGCACTTGTAAAATAAAGCACAACTGAATATAGTTGTTCATGTTTTTTTCATCAGTTAGATCTACATTTAACACAGATCCACTACTTTGAACCAGATGATGAGTATGAAAAAAATAAAACAAAGATCTAAACTTCAGAGAGAAACAATTGAGTCGCCTGTGATTTTTCTGTTCAGTTTATGGGGGTTACATGTCGCAAAAAGAATTTTGCTTCTAATCGCTGCTAATCACTCCTATGTAGCACAAAACCGCCCATCTCATGTAGTTCCCAGCATAGCTCCACCCAGCTTCAACCTGAGCAGATGGTTAATCAGCTGTAAGTGCAAACACCTGTGTGAGTGCGCAAGACCTTGAATACATTTGGATGTTTGGCAATGAATGTATTTTATCTTCTATCTATCGTTTATGTGTTTCTATGTTTAGTTGCTATGTATTGTACAAATGTAATTATTGTAAATAATCAATAACAGGCATTGTCACAATTTTTCTTCGACTAAATATCCAAAAAACCTCCCATTATCCCATTTTCCTAAACCTAGAGCTGCTGCGCGTACCAGCTGTATTTGAGTGTACGTCTGTCCTGTGTGCTCTGCTGCTGGTGTGTGTGGAGTTAGTTTGCTCGTTAACGAAACCTGTAGGCTATCATCTGCACTGTGGCTTTTTCACTGGGCAGTCTCCTCTCTCCTTTTACTCCTGGCAGCCTCCCACACAACACCAAAGCTTTACTCACTCCTACTACACACACACACACACACACACACACACACACACTACTGATCTGTGCCCTGACGGTTTGAGTTTGGTTAACGATTGATAATGTGTTTCATTAAACACCAGAGAGATTCACACGGCAAGTAAATATTGATCTTAAGAAAAAGACTCGTATTTGCAAATGGGGTCAATGTGTTGTTAATATTTCATCTGTTAACAATGTATTCAACTTGTTTCAAAAACTTATTTACAGTCTTACTTACAGTTTGACTTTTTAACTCGGTTCACACACATTAAAGGATTATTCTGCTTTATTACAGCCTGGCTCTTATTTGAAGCCACGTTAGCAGTTTGGCTCTGGCAGTGGTAAGCTCAACTCTCTAGCCTGGTCCAGGCTGAACAACATCTCAACATTCATTGAATAGGTTGCAGTTAAATTATATAGAGACATTAATGTTCCCTGGTGGATGACTTTTAATGACTTAAGTGATCACCCTGACTTTTCGCCATGAATTTGTGCATTCATTGTGCCCAGAGGATGAATCCTGCTGACTCAGTTGATCCCTTAACATTTCCATCTGGCATCATCATTGGTATTCATGTATGGTCAAAAGTATGAAAATAAGCCCAGTTAAGCCACGTTGCATGAAAGTGGAATTTCCCTGAGGTTTAATCAAAACAAGTACATCAAACCACACTTAAATATTTATGTCTTCTGCACATATGGGATCGAAGTAAATAATGCATCTTAACTTATCTTTAACAAATTTTTCTAGCCATGATCCTCCTCCTTGCTGATCTGGTTGTCATCTTTGATGTGCATTGAGCCCACAGAGAGTCTAATCTGTCTCCGGGGCTCTGGAGTAGCGGAGGGAAGAGAGGTTAAGAGCTGGTTTACCAATCCTGCATGGCGACTCACTCCTGTGATATCCAGGGCGGCACTCTAACACTTCAAAGGCTGGACGGACTTCTGAGAAGCGTTGGCCTTTCAACTGTTGGCAAGGTCAGCTGGTGCCTGTGTCTTCCCACACATCTGCACGGTATCACAGCTGCAGGCCGCAGCGGCTACACTGCACACCCTGCACACCGTGCAACCACCCTCCCCCCATCCCACCCTGATCCACACCCACTATCACTCAAAGGGATCGTCTGCTGTCCATATGGGAAGAAGTTTGTCTTACAAGTTCTCATCAAGTTATCTCATCAGCTATTGGACAGATTGCCATGAAATTTTGCAGAGATATTCATCGTGCCCAGTCCCAGAATCCTACTGACTTTGATCATCTCCTGACTTTTCCTGTAGCGCCACCAGCAGGTTGACATTTGGATGGATTGCCAAGAAATATGGTAGACATTTCACTAACCTTGTTTCATTTTACAAACATCCAGCTGTTCTCTTATTCTTCTTCCTTCCTTGCTAGCTTGGTAGTTTGTCAGTTTATACAGGACTGAAATAGATTCAAGTTTTTTATGTAAGGCATGCAAACAGTGAGGTTGCCTATTGTACCATCTCCATACATTGACACAGTAACTTTAATACCAAAAATAACGGTTTATTTTCATTTTGCATTTAAAAGATTAAAACTTGAAAAACCACCCGGATGACCCCTTCAATATGTAAAATCCCCCTTACATGCTGTACAGATTCTTTCTGTTTCAAATCAAAGTCACTGACTCCGGTAAAGAGCTGCAGGAAGCATGGTAATACTAAGAACCTCTGATATGTCTTATGCTCTCCAATGCTCTGAGATGATGACAGGTGTGTGAGTCTCCATTCAATAACCTTTGGAGGAAGAGAAAAGAGGTTAAGGTCTTCCTCTAATTGCATGCTGGCCAGAGAGAAGGAGGGTCGGTGTTGTTGTCAGAATAAGCTAGTGATCTGTGGAAGCCCCAGCAGAGCTCTGATAATTAGAGCCTTTCCACCCCGACACTCCTGCGATATGATCACACTGCTGCAGAAATCAAATGAGATGATGCTTAAAATTAACCACAGTGATTACAATTAAGTTATGGGAATGTAATGGTGTTTATTTTCCATTAGGGAGGTTCAATCAAAACAGGAGCGAATGTAAAATCAGAGATCATTTTGATATTATCATCTCAGTAAATCACTCATTACTGCAAACATTTTGACTTTCTTTATCATTTCCGATGTGAAGTCCTCTAAAATACTTTGGTACAGATTGATTTTATATGTGTGTCATTTCCAAAAAAAAAATTGCTAAATGATTATATATGAATATGATGAAGTATATCGTCATGCATGCTTGCCTGTAAATGAACGTTAACATTTCCAACATTTATGTGATTTTCACATTTTCACATATCCAGCTGATGCCCTGTGCACTAGGTTGCCCCATTAATTGGAACAGATTCAGTAAATGTGTACCAACTGAATACTGCTTTCTCTATAATTAGTACTAATATTACATGGTTCTTTCCAGGAAACTAAATTACTTGGAAATTCAAATTGTGTAATTGATTGGACATTACACACCCTTATGCAGACACTTTCAAGGTGTTTTCCATGAGTAAAATCCACACTCTACCACATGAGCAGCTTAATAAGTTCAGTTTGTGCAAACATAGTCTTTAATAGTCTTTAATTCTTTAATGATTTGCCAAATGCAAAGTTTATAAAAAAAATTAATCAGTGACACACAAAAAGCCACCGTGTCCACAAGTTTCTTAATGGACCAAAAATTGTACAAGTGCAGGTAATAAAGCTTTTGTAATGGTTTACATGTGTTATATAAGTTAATAAGTATGTACATAATGACAGTCATGGCCATTTCTCAGAGTGGCTAAAATTAAATGCTAAGACATATTCCTTATCTATAGTTTGTATATCAATTTTCTTTTATTTAAAAAAATAAGTTCTGAATTGATTATATTCTCTTATCTGCCATTTCAGTATTTATACTTGTGTCACAAGGAGTGATGGTAGATGTATTATAGACTGAAAAAAAAGGGGTTGAACAAACATAGCCCTTGATAGAAAGAAATACTTTTACATTTACGGTGGATATCAAGGAAAGCTGAGATGACAACAGTCGCCGCAGAGAGAGCTTATGCCTGGGGATGAAACCAAACTAAACAAAAAAACAAATAAAGCATCCCGTTTAAATTAATCCACATTTTCAATCTCCAAACACTAATTCCTCTGACAGTCCTGTGGAGGAATCTGACAAAGGTCCAAACCCAGGCCTGGAGTTCACCCCAGTCAGATCAGAGCAGATGTTTGTTTTCAATTTTTCCTGCAGCTTCCTCATCCTGTCATTATGTTCCCGTGCGTCTTTCTCTGGTCCTGCGAGCCTGGAGCTGCCTGACGGGCAGTCTGATGGGCTGCTTGTTGAATTTTTCCATGATTTCTTTGATTCGTGACAGGTTGGTGCGGCCGATGATGAAGTCGCACCTGGTGGCGCCGATCTCGTAGCCCACCTCGCACTTCCTGCTGCTGAGGCTGTAGCCCTCGGCCCTGGCTGTCACTCTGTACTCTCCGGGGTTCAGCAAGCGCCAGTAGTCACCATCAGCAGCTGAAAACACACACACACACACACACACACACACACACACACACACACACACACACACACACACACACAAACACATCAAATAAATATTTCGTATACTCATACAAACCTTTCCAGTTTGCCGCACTGAACTCCAAAAAGCAGGAAAGTAAAACTTGTAAAACTTGTAAAACTGCTTTTACACAATATGTCAGTTTAATGGCAGTAGCCTATTATACATCTTCAGCAGCACAAAATGTTGTTGATACACAGCAGTGGGAAAAACTGAAGTTAAATAAAGTGGATGGTTCATCTGATGACGTGACCCTTTATCAAAGTTTTAGCCCACTAACCATAACCATATTGCAGCTAAACATTGCATTATATCGAATCCAAGTTTCAGCTCACTGTTGATGTATGTAAAATGTAGCTTCACGTTGGCTAATTTAAAGTATTTTGTTTCTACAGTGTCCTATCTAACTAAGCCAGCTTCTTCTACCATAAGAAATATTAACCATTGGTGACATTTGTTATGGATTTAGTCTGATTCAGTTTGATGGAGGGAAAAATTCATTAATACTGTAAAAATTATGCTCCTTTGTTCATGAAAGGTCCAGTATAATATACTTTTAATAATCCCTATAAGGCCTTGTACCTTTTTGGGTTTCATGACTTCACAGTGACCCCTACATATAATACAGTCTCGCTGTATTTGATGATGATATGTTTGCCATCCTTTCACTCTGTCAACTTCTAACATTTTCCTTCATCATAATGTATGTTCATCAGCTTTTTTTTTTTTTTTTTTATCACATGAAACCAAATCACTGTCCATCCCATTTTTTTCCACTCACTTTTTTTCCCCATAAAAATGATCAAAGTGGTACTTCAGCAATTCAGCATAGCACTTCCATAAATTGAGGGTCCAAAAGCAGCAGAGGGTGAGACATCAGGACTCTTAGCCTCTAATAGAGACTTCAAGTGGAAAAAAAAGAAGAAACAAGCTTAATTCTTTCTCTTGATAGACCAAAGAAGACAAATTTCAGAGTAATAAGAGAAGTACAGTGAGCATGTTTGATCTTTTCTGCTCTCAGGGTCAATAAAAAAAACACAAAACAAAGACTGATCTAATTACTGTTGGCACAACCTTTAGCAATACCCACTTTTCTCTCTGAAACTTTTTACTACAGATGCTGCACCCTCAAGGGTTTTACCTACAGTATAAAGGACCATGTTAACATGAAATTTAAGTTAAATCACAACAAGCATAACAGTTACACATTATTTGTGCAACAGCAGCAGTATGCAAATCTTGTCCTAGAAAGCTGAATTTGAACAGCCTACTAAGCAGTGGCAAAAAAAAGAAGAAGCAAGCATCACAAAAGCTTTAATCCTAAACCTCAAATAAAAGTTAGAGAGTTCTTTGTGTTCTACTTCTGGAAAGGAGGTGTTCTGTATTCCTATTTAGATTTTTTAAAAATAGCTCTGCTTTGTCATGCTGGATTTTCTTGGCCACACCGTGCTGAACGCTGCCTTTATGTGACCCTGGGAACACGAGTGCTCTTGTGCTGTATTTTCAGCCGTTGACTCACTCATAAAAACGACAGTGTCACTTCCTCTCTGTCATCCAAACACCCACCTGACACGTCTGAATGGTCACAAATGATACATGATAGCAGGTCTGTTTCTGCTGCTGATCTACAGCCGATCCAAACAGTTACACATGGACATCTGCGCTCACATTACTCACATTGAGATGGCAGAAGGGAATCTAATTGTTTCCTGATATGCATCACTATAAAATGCTAATGAGCTAATGAATTCTTTGTTTGGCAAAACATCTTTCGTTGATGTGCATCAATAGCTCCCAGGCTGTCTGTCCGTCCTGCCTTCTCAGTGATCTACGGTCGATTCATCCTGACGAAAGGACGACTGCTTTCGGTTTATAAAGCTTATACGGTTCCAAAGCAAATTCAAAGCAGCTGAAAAGGTACACTTTTCTAAATAAATAGCCTAAAAATCTATCCCGACTGCAACTGAGAATAGCAGGGTTTCTGAGAGGAAGCGGTGACTTATACTTAGTTCCAGGAATAATAATGGCTAATGTCCTTTTGGACATTCGATTTCACGCTCTAAGTACAAAACTACTTTGGCTTTGAAGGCTGCATTTTTTAGGCATCAGCAGAGATTGCCTTGAGGACGCACAAATCGATAGTCAAATTCAGAGCAGAGGGCCTCGACAACACTGGCTATGACTGTGAATTGAGTCAAACTCCAACTCAAATACATCAGCTGCTTTTGTTTGTATTTTTTTTTTTTGTTCCATCTTTACACCGGAAGACTAACTTACTGTAAGAGTGACTCATTCCTGAGGAATAAGCTGAAGTGTAGAGACAGTTGAGTCAGTGCACCCTGAGGTATAGCTGCTGCTGCTTTGACTGCAAAATCTGAGCTTACTCACTCACATAAAAATTCAGGGATGAAGGGAAAACACATCCACATGCTGCAAAAAACACAATGGCAGCTGCTCGTATCCAGACAAACTGGAACTGAACACATTTCTGAGGTGTTTGTTTTGTAATGGTGGCTTGCTCAAATGAACAATAGCTGAAATTATATATAAAAGTCAGGTGAAATGCAATATATCTTACCTGTGCGAACATCGTGGCCGATGCCCTCCACTGAGACGATGGCGTTAGCTATTCCGCGACCTTGCAGGTCCCTCACTACACCTTTGATCCCACGATGCACCTGCATATGAAAAGCATGGCCCACGCAGCCATGTGTGAATCCTGCCCTAAGTTTACCCCATCAACATCTCCTGCATAATTTAATACAATGTATATTACAGGATAATGATGATGTGATGTATAATGTATGACGCACAGTGTTTGATCTTCAGTTTAACGGAACACTTTAACATGTCGTAATATTTTTTCTCCTCATCCAGCATCAATATTTCAATAAAGGCTGGCCCCAGCAGGGGGGCTGGCTCCTCTGAAGTCCACATCACCAGACAGAATACAACATAACAGGCCGACAAGTCTGTCGCATTTCTTCTCGAAGTGCAGCTGAGAATACAGCCTTGTTTCGCCTGAATTTGGAGGACGGGACCTTTGCAACCCTCAGTATCTTATAATACTTTGCACTGCTCAGTTATTTAATGAAATCAGTTAATAAAATCTGGAATTTCTTTTTTGCTTTGGCCTCGGTGTCGTTCAGAGGATCCAGTGGTTTCCTGTTGGCCTTTTCTGCAAATTTCAGAGAGGCATCAATTTAGGTGTCTGACAGTTAAACTATTCTTCACTGTGTATAGAGTATGTGATCAGCTCGTATGGTATCAGTACGGGACTTGTAAGTGAGCAATATGGAGAGAAGAATTACAGAAACAAATGAATGCGGACAACCATATCCCTGAAATAACTCCAAAATTATAATATAAAAAGCATGTGTATGTGTGGCGTGTTTGATTGTGCTCAGGTTTCCTTGTGTGTGTGCATGTGTGTGTGTGTGTGTGTGTGTATGTGTGAGCTGCGGGGGCTACTTTGCCTCTGTACCTGCTCCATGAAGACGAGAAGAGACTCGCGATTGTTCTCCCACTCCTCAGGCAGTTCGCTCTCATGAGGGAATTTGTCACAACCCACATACATCGACAACTCAAAGCAGTTGGTGTGCAAGTAGCTGAAATCATTCATACCTGCCAAGAAAGACCAAACGTATTTGTGTATAGGGCAGCATCAACCTAGGTCAACATTTTGTCAGGTCAATAGCCAGAATTTGCGGCGATAATTAAGAGTGAAATGGGGTCTAAAGCCCTCTCACTTTTGCCTGTCTTTGTTTGTTTGCCTTTGAATTCTTACATGATACTTTGAGCCAAAACCTAGAGGCGCTGAGGCAGCCAAAGGGGTTCAGTACTGAATATGCAGATGTGGGTGCTAAACAAAGCTACAGCTCAAAGGCTCAGAGCTGAGCAGAGAAATCCTGCATAACACAGTGTTAGGCTCAGTGAGAAAACTGCTATGGACACTAACTGCCAGCCGCAGTGTGCCAGGAAGCTCCGTTGACGGTGCCGTCCTCCTTGGCAAAGTCTTCTGTGTGGCAGACCCGTCGGTTGGCATCAGTCATCAGGCGGTGGGTGGACGCGTAGGAGAAGGCCAGCCAGCGGAAGACGTGGTCATCCGGGGTAGGGGTCTGCTCCCTGCTCACCCCCTGGGAGCGAGTTTTGTCGTACGGGAAGGTCACCACCAGCTCCCCTCCCTGGAGGTTACCGCCCAGCACAAAGGGCATCTTCTCCATCCATGCTATCAGAGCCCGTGTCTCCACGGCAACCTACAGTTGGGGGACACAGGAGAGGGGAGGATAATGTAATTCATCCAATCACCTGAGTACCGTGATTGCTAAATGAACTCCCTCAGGCTGAAAACAATTTCACCACAATGTGCTTTCAAGCGGGACTGATAAAGTCATCAAAAAGGTTGTTCACACACTCCCATGCTGTAAACTAATTTTACTAATATTTATTCTGAAAAGTGAACAAATGTCACGTGGGTTCCAGTGGCTTGTATTTGCATGTCACAATCAGGAAATTAATCAAATTGTGTCTGTTGTTTGGGGAATATATTTAAACTAGCCCTGCTATCTTAAAGCACCGGTTGGGCCGGTCGGTGAGGCGAGCGAGGACAGTTTTCACAGCTTCCTGAGCACAGATGGGGATCCCAGCTCTGCAGCTGCTGCAGCTATTCTGGAGGCTATGTGTGACTCACTCATGGCTCACAGTAACACAACATCCAAACACTCGTGAGGATGAGCTTTTAATAGATTGCCGGTTATATTTTAGCTCACAGCCTCTTCGTCACAAATAGCAAATGCATCCGCTTCGCCCAAAATAGACAGCGCTGATATGCCCACATTGCTGTTTTACCCTTTTCAAGAGGCGGACTGTCTTCACTGTGAGATTTGTTTTTTAACTGGAAAGGGCAGGATGTGATCATAATTTGTGACTTATAGGTGACAATTAGTATAGAAATGAATCGGAAAACATTTTATTAAAGATGCAGCAGGAAGATAAAAATTTGATGGTGTTACTTCATATTGTAAACGATGAAAGCTGTGAGTAGGACTTTGGAGTGGCCTATAACACAAATGGTCAGTGTGGCATTTCTGTAAACCATAGTCTTAAAATTGCCTGCCTTTAATTGCAGGGATGTTGAAATATACACATTAAATGAGTTTAAAATATAATACAACATTTTATCTAACTGAATCAGTCAGACTCACAGAGGCATTTCTGGACTGGTACCACTCTGGGATGGGCACATGGTGGTTGAACATTTTGCGAGGGATCCACTTCTTGGCCTCGGCTTCCCACAGTATGGTGTTGAGATCGGCGAAGTTATGGTGAATGTCTATTCCATCGTTGCTCCATCGACCGAGAGACCAGCCGCTGAGCTCTGAACCCTGGGTAACAGGAAAAGCAACAGAAACACAATATGAAGGAAATTCAGAGAAAATTATAGTTGTGGCATGGTTCAGATGGCTTGGTGGGGAAGCATTGTATTCATCCTTTAAGATGCCCAGCAGTGTAATCAGATCATGGACAGCAGCAGAGGGGACAGGGGGTTCCATCATCACATCACAGCTCAACCAGGGGCTACATTTGAACAAGTCATAACACTGCTGTCTTCCTGCTGATCACAAAACCCACCAGTCCACACATAGGCAGCTGGTCAACCAAGGAGCATGCTGTAGAGAGGAGGAAGGTCAACACCGGCATCCAAAAACAACTTAAAGGTGCTATATGTAGCCTAAGTTTTCTCTGCCGCCGAACATGGTTTCTTTCAGGGAGTGGGTGGTGGAGGTGGTGGTGATAATGGTCGCTTGCCAACAGCTTCAGCTATTGATGTGTTTATAACACAAGAGGTTAGAAAACACCCTCAGAGCAGTGTTACTTCATCCTCTCATGCGGAACGGAGGCTACAGTGATTCACTATCGGCCCAGGGTCTAGCTGGTTAGCATGCAAACTTCAGAAGAAGAAAAAAATTGATAGAAATAGAGGCAGCAAGAGTTAACATGGGCATTGCTTTCCACCGCTGGAGACTGCTCTTGGTGATGACAGAAATTACGTTAGTTTGCTGGCAACGTTTCTTCTAGACTGAAGTAAACAGCTGTTAATGCTAACAGAATGCTAGCAGAACACTGCTTATGCACACATACACGCACACGCACACACACACACACACACACACACACACACACACACACACACACACACACACACACACACACACACACACACACACACACACACAGCAGGCCCAGATCAACTCTATCAGTTCAATGGAGATGTGTTTTTGGTCACATACATATCAAATCCAATATTCATTTCTCTTTAGCTTGTTTGAGCCAGTCACTTATTTACTTTGTCTCCCCATTTGGTGCTAGTGGCGCCTAAGATTGTTTGCTAGAAAAAACTGGCTGTGGTTTTATATGAAAGGTTGGTGAGAGCCAACTCAACATTTAAAGCTATGTGCAGCTGGGGAACCAAACAATGAGCCAAAAGAGGCTAAAAGCTGCTAAACTGTGCCATGGTATAGAGTTAGGCATTTATTCTGAAAGGGTGCGACACTACTAGTGACCCTTTTACATTACACATAGTCATTTGATTCAATGTAGATATCAGAAATATAGCTTAATAAGGCTATAATCATTGCACCAGCCATGATAAAATGTGATGATTTGATCTGCCCTTTTACAGGCCTCATGGTTTTGAATAGCCTTATCTCTTTTAACTGTGCATGGTAACTGTACATGGAAATTAGCACCATTAGCTTTTGTGAAACAGAGTGTTATAGGACATACAGCACACTTGCACATCAGGTCACCAAATGACATGATGTCATTGACTGTGCCGAAGCCAAGCACTGTCAGACTCACTTATGTCCTCCTTTACTTGTCTTTGTGTATTTGCTTTTCATTAATACAGGGCCTTTAATCTTACAGGCCTGCAGCTGATTTAAAACCATACCAAGCAACATGTGTTTCAGTGGTATTTTACAGCAGAACAGGCAGCCACTTCTGTTCACTTGTATAACACATATACAGACTTTTGGACCTCACTGTATGGCTCATCAGGGCACTGTTCATTTTATATATTCAACCTGTTCATTCAAACCAATTTTCTAGCATGCAACTGCACCACATGTGCTCTTATTGAGAGAAGACCTGCCAAGCAGATATGGTGCTGTTTTCACCAGAGGCCAGTGCGTGATATGAGGTCACTAATGGCCGTCTTGCAGACCTACCACTTCAAAGGCTTTCTCGTACCCATCGGGGTTGACAGATGGCAATAGATGGATTCTGGTCTCCTCAACCAGGTGACGTATCCTCTGGTTGCCAGATAGATACTCCAGACACATGAACTGCATCAGCAGGAGGAGTAGCTCCCGTCCCAGCACCTCGTTACCATGGGAACCTGCTGTGTAACGAAACTCTGGTTCACCTGGTCAACAGGTTCATAAAAAGGGAGAGATTGGGGGAAAAGAAAGAGGAAGATTAAATATGCAATCACTGTGACTACATGTGCAGCCACACAGAGAAAAACACTCCGAGGAACACAGTGTGATGTCTCTGATGTTGTTATTATTGTACATTAAATTGAGCAATCACGTCCTGTTGCATCAAAACTCACTGTTGCCTTAAATACACTCACCAACTTCATGCTCTCCCGGGTTGTCAGAAATCTCTATCGCATACAGCTTGAGACCGCTGTGGCTCTTTCCTATGTTATAGATCCGGGTGATGTTGGGGCACATCTCATTTACCACCTTCATAAGCTGCGGAGCGTAAAATAATCAGGCATCAGCTCTTAATAGATCATATAAAATCTTACCTAAAATATCTTTTACACAATAACAACAAATTTATTCAAACATTAAGAAAAACAGTTTTGAGATATTTTCATGTTTTGCAGCTTCTTCTCCGCAACATGTGAAATATAGTGTGTAACTACATTTCTTGTAGGTCTGGTTTCTAGTTACTTCACAAACAAATGATCTCACACAAAGAAGCCATAATAAGCTCATAGTAAATAGGAAATTGTGCCAAATAACTTATTTTTACTTGTTCTGGAACTTTCTGCCATATTTCATGGCCTTCATCGGTCGATGAAGTTGCCACAATATGGACAAGAAGTTATAAAAGTGCTCACAATAATGTAAAGTTTGAATATCTACTGTTCAATGATAACTCCATCTGCTGAAAGCTCCAGGACAAGCGAGTAAGTTAACCTTGAGTTAAGACTGTTTTGTGATTTCAAGGTAGAGGATAAACTGTCAAGTTCAAAGTATAGATGGTAAATTTGTTCAAATTAGTTGCTTGTGGATGAGCTAAAAGATGGATGAGCTCATTATCTAATCATTTAATTAGTTATAATCATGAGAGCACACATCACAATCCTGATGAAGCTGAAAAGCTTAGTTTCTGAGTGAAAAAATTAAAATAAATATTTATATTTTTTTACTTATTTCGTCTTGAATATTAGATTCTATAAAGAAATACCTTAAATTTTCAGAGGCTTGAGGTATTTCTACTCTAAATTCTGGGTATTTGAAGCCTCACAATAGTACAAAATAATCTCCATGTTATTAGAAATTTCAAAAGCAATATCACCAGTGCTGTGACACAGACCTTATTTAATATCACTCTAGCAAGTGAGGGAAGCAGTCAAGGTAATTATGAAGACAGGCTCATAGAGGAGCTGATTAAAATAGCAGTGACTATCATTTACCCGTATGGGCATGAGTGAAGACACAAAGAAGTGCAGCAAGGAAAAAGACTAAAAAGCTGTTAAGTAGAGCGACTGCATTAATGTCAGAAAGCTGTGTTTACTCATTCTTCCAGCTGCTGCCGAAGAAATTAACCAGTCTGGAGGGATGGGGTTTTAATTAAGTCTGGGTTGAATCTTGACTATTCTAACCAAGTACGCAAACATCTGCTTTTGTTCATTAAACACAAGATTACATCCAGTTTAATAAGACACAGAATCCCCTCGGTAAACATACCTGGGTCGTAGTTAGCGGAATCAATATAGAACATTCTGTTTTAAAGGTCTTTTAATACTATACAACCGAGTGAGTGTTTATTTTTCCTTATGATAAAACTGAATGGTGCTGACGGTGTTTAAATCTGCTTATAGCGACTATATATTTAGGCTAATGCTGTCATTAAATGAGGCTCCTTGGCTGGGATGTGCCATGATAATGGCCAGGGAATGTGCCATCCTCCTCTTTGAAGAATGTGGACAATGTTCTTTCTTTCCACCTCCTTTAAAATGGTTTTCTACTGTCCACGGCAATATCAGTATTCCCAGGGCTACTACATTACAGTCAGTTCGTGATCAGGGAAAGGACAGTCCTTAAGAGATATCTTTTTCACTCCTCTCATGGGGTATGTACTTTATTTGAAAAGTCACAATGGCCTATTTCCACTCTGAGGTCCTTTCACAGCACTATTTAAAGTGCCGTGGACAAGAGGGAGATATGGTACCAAGGTACCTGCATGGAGAAAAGAAATGTCAAGGGTGAAAAGGCTGTAGAAGCTGAGTTTTTAAAAATAGTCCTTCCTTTCTCTGTGAAGGCCTATAGAGGCTGGACACCCAGTGCGACACACATTAGCCTAAAAGGTAACAAAAAAAAAAGAAAAAGAGAAAGAGAAGACAAGTCTTTTTAATTGTTCATTTTTTTGTGGCTGGGTTAGAAAAGAGGGTCGTTGTACGACTCTACAGAGCCAGCGTTAATTGGACTAAGTCTCATTGTGGGTCATAACAGCAGGTTAGGACACCAGTAGCAGACTGCTTGGCACAGGAGGGCCGCTACATTAGAGACGATTACGATTCACAGCACTTGTACCTTCACAATCACTCAGTCACAGGGTACACAGTGACAAATACAGCTGTCCTCCTTGTCGGTACAAACGGGCTACTGTTCATGACAACTATATGAATAAGTAATGACACAACCGAGGAGATGCTGTATGCATTTTCATGTGGCTGGCAGCGCAGGGTTCATTTGTTGCTGTTGCACACTTTGTTCTTGCAAAAGGACACAACTCGTCTGGTGTTGGCTCACAGTTACGCAGGATGTTTTATTGCTCCATGCTCTGGTCTCTTTGCTGAATAAAAAATAAGTAGGCTGTTGTTTCCTGTTCGCTGTGACTCACCTGTCTCATCTCTTTGTAGCTGTGGTGTCTGAAGTCCAAGTCGTCTGTCGTGATGACTTCATTGCGTCTGTGATAATAATTATTTGGATCTGCAGGGAATCAGAAAACATCCAGTAATTGATATTCAGAAATTAAAGAAGGCTTTATTTGTATATTACTTTATTTATAATGATATCTAAGGAAAGGAATGATCAGTCACACCAGGTGTGTAAAGACTATAAAAGCTGAGCATCTGCTCTCTTTCCTCATGTTCAGCCATATTACTAAGAAACATATTTTCTCTATTGTTTATAGTGGTGTCTAGCCTTCCAGAAAGTTCTGGTATTTTGTGCCAAGGTTTCGAGATAAGTGCCTTTGAGGTTTCTGTCGGCATCCCAACACAAAGGACGTGAAATTTAATTTAATGTGCTGTGCTCCCAGCGCTCAAAAGTTACACATTAATAACTCAACAGCAACCTGGCTTTATAGAAACAATGTCCCAGTTACTGTGGATAATCTCGACAGACGTTCCTGTGCCGAGTTTTCATTGGGACTATTTTTTCAGAAGAAAATGTTTCAGTGAAAACTGTCTCAAAACCTGCAGGACATAAAATCAAAACTGCATGGTTTGATACAGAGGTAAGTAGGAAAGCCTGAGGGGTAGGTTTGTGTTTAGGGTGAACTGTCCCTTTAACCAATACAAACATTCAAGTCAGTTAAAAAGGTATGCTTTTTATAAGGGTCACATGGCTTTCAGACTGAAAACAGCCCTGCAGTTAAAAAAAAAAAATGCAAGTGGCTTTGTTGGCGGGGGCGTGTGGCTTCAGGCACTGGTGAGTCACTGAAATCCAAGAGGTCCAGAGCCAAAACATGGCACAGCAGTTTATAACACTATGAAACAGGAAAGTAAATAATCTGACACAGTCCACATAGGTTAGGGTGGATGGATCAACGCAACCTAAGATTTTAACACAGGAAGCAGCTGTTCATTTACAGTTTCCTCAGCAGTCAACACTGTTTTTTTGATGTTGTTTTTTTTTTTTTTTTTTAACCAAGACTGCAGTCTTTCTCCGACTGTAACTATTTATTATTGTTACCATGACAACAAAGGTCTCCTAACCATAACAAAGTTATTATTTTAACCCAAACCACCCAACCAGCTACGTTCTTGAGAGCACTGATCAACATACTGTGTTGTCGTTTAATTTAGAGGATTTTTGGGATGATTATTTAACATTTCGTCACATCGATGACAAGGTAATCTACCTGAGCTTCAGTGTATTTCATTGGCCAACACAGGGCCTTGTCAGATGACTTTTCATTGCTCTTTTCGTTATTTTTTTGCCGGAGCCCTCAGCGATCCCACTGTATTGATGTAGTAGCCTCATTAGAAATAAATAAGCCTGCTTCATTTTTTTTTCATTCATTCATTTGGAATTATTCATGTGCCTGCTTCGTCCATACAAACCCGTCACCTGGCATAGGACAGCCAAGGATCTCCACTCGCATGCAGATGCTGCCGCTGTGGAACCAAGAGCGAGGGTTGACTCGGATGTATCGAGCGACCACCGGCGCTGGGAAGACGTTCCGGACTGGGATCTCCTTCTCCCTGTTGGCACTGAAGATCTACTGAGGCAAACACATTCAGCCCGATGGTGATTTAACACTGAAGAGCAGGATTTTTCATTTCATTTATTAGTTTATTTCTCAGAAGGTGATGGCTTTCGATCAACAGCTGTATAGGGGCCGAATGTAGCCTACTATGCTAATTGTCATTAATTGTCCTAGATATTAAAAGGCATAAATAAATAAAATATACATTCAACTTTATCTTTAAAGTTGAATGTACTGTATGTATGTTTGCTTTTGGAAATAGAATAAATTGATATCCCTGGGGCGTCGTGTAGCGTAGTGGTCTAAGCAGGCGCCCCATGTGTAGAGGCTACAGTCCTCACTGCAGTTGGCCCCGGTTCGAATCCCGCATCGGACGGCCCTTCGCTGCATGTCATTCCCCCTCTCTGCCTCCCTGTTTCCTGTCTCTCTCCACTATACTATCAAATAAAGGCATAAAAAGCCCAAAAAATATACTTAAAAAAAAAAAAAATTGATATCCCTGGGAGTTTATTGTAAATTCTAATGTCCACCGTCGGACTTCTTCTCTGCACCTTTTGGCGTTTTTGAAAGACAAGCAGTGAAGTTTGGCATTTTGCGCAAAGGGAGGGCGAGCTGGTGAGCGGGAAGCTTGTATCGGAGACTAAATCAATGCAGAGGCATTATCTCCCACATCTATGACATCACCAGCCGAGGGAGCTTACGGTTACACCAAAATTTCATTTGTGGGGATGTGAACCACAGCAGGGAGCAACGGAGATATGATTCTACTCAAAAGTATCAACTTAATCAGATCTGCATGTTCACTGATAATGGGATTATTTATGTGGTTGTTATTTTACATCCGATGCATCAGCGATTAGTTGCTGTAGTTTGTTGTCAGGGTATCGCTGTGTTTGGTTTCTGTCTATTCAGTTACTTCAAGTAGAAAAGAGAGGCAAGATGAGGTCCCCATCTGCTTGAGGATCATCAGTATTTACTATTCCCTCTCAGCTCATTAAGCTTGGAAATAAGCAGAGACCCAAAGCTCCCTGTGTAATTGCTCTCAAGCAAGAATTAATTTTTCTGTCTGCTTCCAGTCAGTCAGGGACAGACAAAACAAGACTCCTTATGAAGCTACTATACAGTGAGAAAGAATAATAACGCTCAAGCTCAAAAGCTTTACTTTGTAGATGTTGGGAAATGTGCGTTTTTAAATGTCATGATTGTTACTCACCAAGTCCTTTGAGCCGTTCTTCAGAGTGATCCAGGTGTGGCTGTCGTTGCTCACCATGACCTTGTACGAGGTCACCCAGTCACTTCTGTTATGAGAGGAGGAAAAGAAATATCCTGTCAGGCTGAATTCAATGCAAATGGAGCACTGAGGTGACGGCGAGGAAGTCGCTCAGCACACATCCAGCCGCGCTTAAATCTCACAGGGTGGAAGTCCATTTTAAAAGTAGGAAAATTGGAGAGGAGGTCAAAGAATTTATATTAGAAGTGTCACTTGAGTCTTTTATTATTTAAAGTTTTGGCATCTGATCAAAAGTGAGAGATGATTTTCATCTTAACTGGGCGGAGTTTCGATTCAGAAATTCAGGAAACTTTAGTCTGATATATATAAGTGAATGAACCAAATTTAAAAATCCACATAGTCAGACTTTGACTTGGATTTTCTAAAATCCAGGCTATGGCCCTGGCCACAATAATGTAACTTTAACAAAAATCAATAATGAATGGAGGTAAATGGAAAGGCATGGTTGTCCAGAAGTACAGCATGCATTTGAACATGTTCAATACAAATGTAAAGCACACAGGCGTTGCAGTCAAGCTACAACTTACAAGCACACTGGTACGGTCCAATAGAAGTAGCATATGTAGAGCACAAGGGGGTGAAAAATCAAAACACGACAGTGTTTTTTTTTTTTTATGTCTGTCTGCAAGAAGAGTTCACTGATGACTTAATGTCCCATCATACCAGGCAGAGCTCTGCCCGGAGTGTGCAGTATGTAGGCTTGCAGTGGCTCCAATGCTTTTGGATAAAGACATCAGTGCTGAGCTGGTACAGCTTGGCAAGAATTCCCAGTTCTGCTAATTAAAGCGCTGTTATAGACAGAAGCCCCTGAGCTGGCACCACAGACAGCTACATGCCCTACAGAGCTAATTGAGGAGAAATTCTGTCTCAGGAATCAATGTCTTCTTGTGCCCTTAGATCGTGCTGGCCGTGAAGGAAAATTACAAACACAGCCTGATAGAGTATCTCCCCATGCTCTCCAGCTACGCAGCAGTTTCCAGAAGTCTGTGCCACCCTTCCCAATTAAGAAGCACAAAGGCCAAAAGTTGTCAAATATTATTACAGAGCAAAGTCAGAGTAGGTAGATGGTGCGGGAAAATGTGAACAGAAGCAGTTGTTCGTTTTTTTTTTTCTTTTATGAAGAGAAGACCAGCTTAAATGTACAGTAAGTACAGCCTTTCTCTTCAGTTCAACACTATGTTGTTGTACATTGGTCCGGCATTTAACTATTTATTGTTATACTGTATTACCTGTATTATAAGTTTGCAAGTCATGAATGTGTATGAAAGGTGTTGTGGTGGTAGGCGTACAAATAAACTATTTTATTACACATTTTTTAACCCCTATAATGAATATTTTGCATAGCATCAAAATTCATTATTGTAGTGGAAGAACCTTTCATTAATCACTTACTGACATATAACAGCAGAACTGAGAACTAACTTAATACCATATTTTGGTCTGTAAAAACCATTAAGTCCCCAGCCACATGCATATGGTCAACCTGGCAACCCTTAAGCTGTTGTTATTAATGGATTATCACTGATTTTGAAAGTAAAGGTAAATATGAACATGATTAAATCCATTACTCCTAACCTTTAAAACCTCAGTCAGCAGTCCTTATTCAAAATATTACCTCAAACCTATTACTTCAATTTAGACCACACGCCTGTACAGTGAGGATGAGTTTACTGTATTGTTCCCTGACACAAAAGGAGCTTATACAGTCAGGTCTACAGGAGCATAATGGAGAATCTAGTCTTGTTGAAAAGTGTGGGGCTGTATAATTCAAGGTGAAGCACTATGACAACAGGTATGTTTCTCCATAACAAAACACACACACACCTTATCCTTTGTGAGCCTCGAGTGGATTTCTGAAGAGCTCATGAAGAGCTCAGCTATGTACTGTACAGCATGTGTTTTCTGTGCGCATGTGAGCATCAAAGGTCAGAATTGACACAAATTCAATCTAGCGTCAACATAACACCGGGTTAACTTTGTTCAGTGGATAGTGGGCAGTAAACCAAACTAAACCCGAGACAATGGATGTTATGACCCATTGTTATTATTATTTTCCTTCAACCCGAACGATCTATCACACATTTATTGCTGATACGACCTATAGGAGCGTATCAGCAGGCCGCTGGGTCAAATTAGCCATTTTATTTTGTAAATAACACAAAAGTAAATAATGACTCTAACAGCAGGTAATATATATATATATATAATACTCATTGATACTAGGTAAAATTAACGCAGTATTGCTTCTGAGTTTTTTTTACCTAAACTAGGTGAAAACTGACCCAGAGTCAGAAAGAGTGCTACTCTACAATTATACATGAGTCTACATATTTTATCTTTACCTTAAAAACTGTACAAAATAATTTACACTCTGGTATAGTAACTGAGGCGACAGAGGTGAGTAGGTGATTTCCAAATTTAGAGTATATGTTAAAGAAAGTATATGTATATAATTAAAGTCATAAATAATCCCTACTTGTTATATCCCCCCCTTTTTTTACCCTTCATCTGAGTGTGATGAACCAGCTTACAGTCCAGTAAAATCTATTTCCTCCAGTGTTATTTTTATAATGTGGTGACCTTTTAAGAGACATGAAAGAATGAGGCTGCACTCCAATCAATAAATCCTCAATCCCACAGTGAGGGGATCAGAAAAGACTTGTGAAAAGGGCAAACACCAGTGAAGGATCGGCGCCATGTGGAATGAAATTGAAAAGCTTGTTTTGTTTATATTTGTGAAAGTCAAATTTTCCACTTGGGTTTAAAGGAAAATCTAAGAGACATTTGGAGCTTTGGAGCAATTATTGCTGACGGTCTACTTCCAGTTTTCATTTCCCATAGTCATTTTGAAACTCATGCCATATTTAATTTGGCCATGTACGTGTTTTTGGGCTGACATTAGCCAAGTGGTTGTAGCGGCACGGCTCTATGGACAGCAAATTTGGTCTGTCACTTTGTCCACAACTTTGAGCTGGACTGACTTTATCTCAACAAATATTGGATGGATTGCCATGAAATTTTGTACCAACAGTCATACCTCCCAGAGGATGAATCCTACAAACTTGACAAGATTAACTGCTAATCTAAGTATGTTACCAATAAAAAGACAGTCGGCCAGCCAGACAGTCTATTTCCATGAGGGGAGTTCAATTTCTCTTTGTAAACTGAAGGTGATTAGTCAGACACGATGCAGAAGATAAAAATCTAATTAATAATAATGATCTATTATGCATATTTTCCACTCATATTTTATCTTTCTTCCATCCTTAGATGGACTATAGTGTTGGTCTGAGATAAGTTGAGTGAATAATGTGGAGCACGATGCCTGCCCTGACCAACTTTTGCAAACAAAAACATAACAAAGCTTAAGAGAAGATTCATATTAAATATCTTGGATTATCTGGCTCTGTGGAAATTGCTTTTCATGTTCTACAAAAATGAAATGATTTAAAACAACTTCAAGACAGACATCGCCAGGAT
This sequence comes from Seriola aureovittata, assembly GCF_021018895.1. Lineage (NCBI taxonomy): Eukaryota > Metazoa > Chordata > Actinopteri > Carangiformes > Carangidae > Seriola > Seriola aureovittata. Next base: position 12,808,263 of record NC_079384.1, read on the forward strand.
TTGAAGCAACTTAGGAAAACTGGCACGAAACCCCACCCCCCCACAATTATCCTTTCAAGTCAGCTTGGACAACAAGAAAATCCCCATCCTCACTGTGCGACCATCTGCAACTCTCCATGCATGTCTGCAGGGTTCCTACTCACGACCAGAGGGAGCTCCTGCCTTGTGTGATGACCCCTGTGAACTTTGTCAGCCTCCTGGCATCCACCTCGAACCACTGGAGCGGGTCATCTCTCCCCGCGCACCAGGCCCCGTCATAGAGGTCATCTTCATAAAGGCCTGCCTGCAGGCCAGAAACAGCCGCGTGGAGCACAGTTTTATTCCAGATGTACATGTTGACTCACACACACACACACACACACACACACACACACACACACACACACACACACACACACACACAAACAGAGTCTATGCATGGTACAGAGCACTGTACTGACAGGCTCTACTTGGCTTTCTTAAAAATGTATGAAAGCTTACTATTCAAGTTTTGACAGTGGAGAGGGTGACGTGTGCAAAAGTCAACAAGGCTGAGATGTTTCGATCTGATCCTCCGACAATCTAAACTATGCTGTCTAGATGAGAATCAGCCAGGCCTGATAAATGTGTTTTCTACCATGATGAAGACAGTATATCGTCTGTATAAAACAGGTGCAGCCTACATAACTCATACTGGGCTAGAGGGAGATAACAAGGGCAAAAAAAGGCCGGTGAAGCTGAATTACAGAAAATGAACTCCGGACACATCTGTGAGACAGGGCTGCCTCTTTCCCGAACCCTAGCATTCCTGAATTTTCTGCAACAGTTTTAGCGCTGTGACGTGTCACTGATGTAACGTGAGGACACGTTTTCTTAACGCTTGCTAGCTCGGTTCAACAGCTGAAAATGTTAAACTAATTATAATGCATTAAAATGCTTCTCCATCCGTAAAGCCTTGTGCTGCACCAGTTGACAATGTTGGCTCAGAGCGAGATGGTGCGAACCGTCACGCACATGCTGTATGCTGACAGGCCACATTGTTCATCTACTTCATCCGAACTTAAACATTGTGTTGACACACAGTTCTGTACATGCTGAGTCTATAATATCGCTGCCTCTTTATCATAACTGCCGAGTCACTTTGAAGTAGGCCTCTCTCGTTATGCCTAAACACAGAATCGTATGAAAACAGACGAATGGGATGTAACACGTCCCCATTTACATATTCTCACTTCAAAGATGAGTTAAAGGTAATTTATTATGTAAATCTAATATCACTACTTACTGATGCTCTGACACATTTGAGGTTTTGTGATCTATATTTGGTTAATATTCAACATCACTGTATTATGTTTCATTAATTTTAAATGTGTTTGGTGTTGACTGAAGCTTTCCTCCAATGAATGTGGCCCTATGTGTTGTGTCTTGGAGAAATGAATTTAAAAATCTTTATCATGAAAAGTAAATGAAGTAAATTTTGGATTATTGAGAATTTTTGGATGAATGCAAATGTCATATTCCTGCAAAGATCCACATCAACTCCTCATAGGTGGCAAAGGCCTGTTAGAGAAGCCCGACACACATCTTCCTGTTGTCAAAGAAGCTGATTGGCTGATCTGACTTCGTGTTGGAATGCGGGTTCAAAATGGGAAAACAAACAAAAAAAAAGTCACGTGAACAATCCTTTACTTTTTCATTAACGTGCAGCTAGGAGACGCACGTTCCAGATGTAAGTGCACCACATTCCTAAAGCCAAAATGCACACACTAGGTTTGTTGTTGAAAATGGACGAGAGTTGCAAACGATAGGTTTAGTTTAATGTTCTGTTTGTCTGGTAGTTACTGTAGCAGAACGTCTGTAACAGAGTTCAGTGAAATATGAATGAAGGTTTGGCCACGGAACAAGTGATTACATTTTGACGCCAATCCACAGCCAGGTGCAGATCCAGGAGCTTCCATGAACTACTTGCTGGAATGAAAAAAATCTGGCACATGTATACCATAATTGTCTGTTGCTATATGTATTTTGCTGCAGGGTAGCTTTCTTTCATCAACATTTCTTTTGCACTTATTACAATTTTACAGGATATGTGCAATCTCAGTAATATTTCAGTTGTGCCTGTTGGTGTGCGTCTCCCAATATCAAGAGAAAGTTAAATCCATCCCAGTACTGTTGGTGTCTGGAACCTAAACAAACTGTCGCAGCTACAAAAGTGGAAATAAACCAAGTCCACTGGCCGCAGGCCCGATTCAACAGGCAACATCTGCTTTTGATGTGTTTCTCCTGATTTACAGATAATTGTGCTCTAGAATGGACACTATCTCTGTCCCGCCACGATTCCCGACGTGCACACATACATGCACAGGGGTTCACGCGCAGCAAACAATAAATCCATTGTTTTGCTGGTTTCCTGAGACATAGTGCCCCTGCTGTCTTGAGTGAATTAACAGCATGTGTGTGTATGTTTCATTAATTGTGGCGTTGGATTCGGCGCGGCGCAGCCTGCAGAGGACGAGGCTCGCTGCAGACTGTACGCAGGCTAATACCCTCAAAGCACAGCTTGCACTAACAGGAAATACCTCTTCTCCCAGATGCCAGTCCTTTTTTATTAGGTTTGGGGACTTGCCCCTGGTATTGATGGCAACACTATTACTTTCTATGTTGGGTTAGCTTTGAAGTATTAAAAATATGCTGTGAGCTGAAATAGAATGATAATGCCATCCACATTTAACTGAGGAGAAGCAACTTATCACAGCAGACATCTTTCCAAGGAGCATTAATATGAACTTAAACAGATATTAAAATGAAAAGATACCGTCTCCCAGCCGTATTTCTTTGGTATTGCTGCTGGAAAATGATTCCACCAAACATGAAGGCATCCAAGGAAAGGTGAGATTGGCCAGGGTGTAACGTGAGCCCCAATACTTCTGGTAAGCTTACTCAAGCTACGCCAACACTTTATATTCCCGTCTTACCTGAATGTTAAGACGACCTCTGTGTGCACCAAGGCCGTAGCGTTTCGTAGTTGAAGCATGAAGCTGGAAATCATCAATCTTCAGCGTCTCCAATCCCATAGGAGGGCATTCTGGGTAATGAGAATGATAAATTGGCATGTGATGGTAATGTTATGTATCATGTGTGTTGCTTCACTACAGGAGCGTTGCTTTCTGCACAGCACCTGAGTCAGGGGCCCATGCATGCGTTTGTTAATAGCTTGACAAAAATGACTCAACAGTAATGAGCAATTTGGACTTGAGCTCAAATGTGTGAAGCAAACAGGACAGCAGCTGCAGTCTGTTTGCAACTGAGGAGAGCTAATAATACAAGCTCTGTTGAGAAAGGCTAATGCAGTCAACACGTAGTGAGCAGTGAACAGCTTCATCTAATAATGTGAAACGCCCAAATTAAAGCTGAATGCGATTGCTATCATAGCGGCCATTATCTGTGTTGATGGCTCTTTGTTCTGCCTCTCAGCAATACACACACACACGCACGCATACACGCGTGCACACACACACACAACAAAAACTGAATGTGCACACAATGCTGCGTATAAACAACCCATTCTCTAAAAAACCTGGAAAATTAAACAACAAAAGGAAGAAGCCTGAATGAATGAAATGGAGTTTTAACAGCGTGACCAAGACTTTGATGTTTCAACTGCTGTGAATTTCAAAACATGTCAAGCTTCATGGATGATTAATGACTGTACACTATGAAAGCTTCCCCCTTTTTTCCTTTTTTTTATTTGGTAATTTTGCAATGCACACCTATCACAGCCATCTAACTGCACCCTGAATACATGATTAAATTGTTTAAAAATGACTGGAGCAATATGATTTTATTGAAAGAGAGAAAATGGGACATTGCAGCAGCTGCGGACACAAAACTTTATATGTATTCTCAAAGGTTTTGATTAAACCATAAAATGAGAGGAAACTCTTTCAATGTCAGGAAGCGATTGTTATGATTTTCAGCCGTGATTGGATAATGGACTTTCACAGATGATGAGAGTTAGATTTTGTTTTTCACAGTAATCCACAGGCTGTAGAATGAATAAATAAGGATTGGATTAAATAAATAGAAGGTTAATTCTCATACATCACCATACATTTACTTAACACAGCTCATTGTATGCTCAAACACTGCTGTGCACTGTTGGACTAAGAGAGTTTTGGTGCCAGTCATAGCAACAGATAAAGTGACAAACAGGTCAAAATCATTAAAAAAAAAAGTGGTGTGATCCTTTAAGTTTTTGCACAAATTCCTGTAAGATATCTAAAACAAACTACCTACGGCTCCTGTAGAGTCTCACAGCAACTCCCATATGTTTGGTGTACAGACAGATTAGAGCAGAGGCAGAAAAATCCTGACCTTTAGTTTCTGCTGAGGGTCAAGCTCCAAGAGCGGTGGATTCAACTGTTCCCATGATGCAACCTAATCACGTCTTCTTGTTTGACCCTCACTGCTATAAACGCCAGTGTCTTCCTAAGTCCACGTCTCCTGCTATAACAAGGCTTTCTGTGTTTTAAAGTGTCCAAGCCCAAGCTGAAATAACCCTGATGACATCACTGTGACCTCATCTGGGTTACAGGGTTATTTTCTCAGACTTGACTCTCGGGCTGTGTCCAAAATCACTCCCTCATCCACTCACTCACTCACTCACTCACTCCCTTTGGAATAGACACTAAATAGTGAGAAGTGAAGTGAGATTTCTGACTTATCATCATCATCGTTGTCATTGTTTTATGTCATCAGCTGCTGAGTTATGCAGCAGTGAGTTGCATCTACTGTATAAAATGTGGTGCATTGCAAAGTGGGATTATGTAGTGGATGAATTTCACGCTCAGAATTCAGACACCCAAATAAAAAGGGGCGAGGGTAAATGTAGTGCCGGATACAGAAACAGCCTCAGACCTGTTTCTACTGACTCAGTGGTACTCCCCATTACTAGTAAACTGACTGTGATGTGTGTGAAGTTATTGTGATGTGGAGTTAGCTGGGGACACCTAAAGCGGAGGCAGTAGTCACTGTATGGGATGACTGGGAGCTGTGATTCAGACTGCAGTGTGTATGTGTGTGTGTGTATGTGTGTGTGTGTGTGTGTGTGTGTGTGTGTGTGTGTGTGTGTGACCTTGATGTCTTGCTCTAGGCATGTTGTGTGGCCTCATGCTTAGTCGTGCAGAAATGCCACAATGCAAACACCACTCATCTTGTCATGGGATATGTCATTTCATTTTTTCAGACTTGCTTTGCTCGTCTATTTTTCTTTGAAAAATTTTAAATATCCACTGGGCGATTTGTCTTTTGTTGCCACGTTCCAACAGTCTTATAAAACTGTTGTTAAATTGAATTATTTGAACTTATTGTTTTAGAATTGAATTTTAATCCTAAATCATAAATTCAGATCTGTAGATGATGATAAGGCACAGTGCAGGTCTCTAAAAGAGCCTGATCAATCAATGCAATGAGTCCCATGGCTCATATCTTTACTGGCGGTACTGATGATGGCAATTAGCATTCATCAATATGAATAATCATACTGTAATTAACTCTATGAGCGTGCCAATTATCCTGTTGCAGCCACTGACGCCACAGCAGTGGTCTGTCAGGCAGGCGGCTGTATTCGAGGCATTCCTGCCTTTATTTTGGAAAAACACAGTTTTTAAAAGAGAAGGCTGCACATCACTTAAGAATGTTTTAATTTGCTGCTGGAGGGAGTCTGCAGTTCATTTGAACAAATGCCTGCCTTTAAGTGACTGCAGTAACTGAGATGGTGGTACTAAATAGAGCTCTTTGTGTGAGATTGGCTCATCGTTTACACCACAATGGATATCGCCCAGCGAGGACCAAATGGACAAATCAAGGCTGACGTGTGAAGTTCCCGTTGCCCAGTGGCTCTTTGGGTCAGATGGAGTGGTTTGCAGACTTCCCTGGACCACAGCAACGGAATTTCAGAGCAAGAATTTCCGATTGGGCACCGGTCTGTTTGAACATATGCTTCACATGTCGCTGTCATACAGCCAGGACTGGCTTCACAATGAACACTCAGAGGTGAAACAGGCGCAAAGAGGACAAAGGAATTTTCCTCAAGAATACTGTAGATCTGGACATTTGCTATTACAGTATATATATATATATATATATATATATGCGTGTGAAGTTGGCAGTAATGTAAATATTTATGTCCATAGAGGAAGCTGGCTTTGCGTTTTATAACTGTTCCATCAGCCTGATATGTCTGAGCCACTGAAGTCAATCGTCAATCACATGCACTGTGATTTTTTTAGAGAAGCCACAGACAAAGAAGATCAGCTTCCAAAATCCACACGCGCATGAGGGAATTTATGTTTGGTGCATAAAGAAAACATAGCTTGAGACCAAATTAGATGCCGCCGTAAAACTCGGGTGTAAAAAAGTTGATTAACAAGCCAGAAACAAAGACAGTGGTAGGACCAGTAAGAGCAGTATCCACAGTAACTCTATACAGCAATAAAACATGTGTTGCTCCACTTGTGAACCTTTATGGCTAAATTTAAAATCCTTTTGGAATCAGACACATGCTGTAAGTCCACGGGCTTTCTGAATGGAGCGATCACAACATATTAGGGACAACCCGGCCCTCGAAGCAGCCCAAAGGATCAAGGTTAGCAGGACAAAAAAAAAAAGATGGGCGTCCGCCATGTTGCAAAGCCCTAAATCATTATCACCATCTGTATGCAATCCTTCACGAGAGGACCCACACAGGAACACAGCATCTGGATTCAACAATAATGTATAATAGAAATGACAAAACACACAGTCAAGGCTTCATATGCTGCTGCTAAAAGCCAAAACCAATTCTGGGATTAAAGTTTAGTCAGGTTATGTATCACAAGTTCTTATTTCACATCTGGTGGAGTGTAATTAATTCATGTTACAATGTTTATGTACCGTAAGCTCCCAAACGAAGAGCTCTTGACCCGTTTTTAACTGATACACTTGGAACAATCGAAACAGGAGCTGAGATTTGCCACTATAAGCTGTAATAGCAATTTTCCTGAGTGTGTTTGATTGAGCGTTTTATTGATCATGAATTCAGCTTTTCATTCGTTTTTTTTGTGTTTTTTTTTTTTTTCCAAAGTTACACAGTCTTACCTTGAGGGATAAATCACAATACAAATCATCAGACAGCTGCAAAGCAAACCTTGATGCAATTTTGACTTTTCAACAGACCAATATTTCAAAAAACCCTCAAGAGCATTTTGTCAAGCTCAGCCTTTGTAGCTTGACTGTACATGTGATAAACTGTCATATCTCGGCAGAAACATCATGTTTCAACACGTTTCTCTGACAACTGATGGGAATAATGAATGAGCTGCTGAAACATCCGCTGACTCAGACTTTGAAAATCACTGCTCGTCTTAGAACCCTGTTTAATGAATTCCCTATTGTTTTGGTATGTGTGGATGTGGCAGCCACTGAGGCTTTGCTACACCTTCAACAATGGCCAAATAATTAAAATTTTCAAGGCTAAATAATTTCCTAAGCTGAGTAATAGAGCTCTTGATGTATAGAAAGTGTGTGAATCGTGTGACCCTGATAAATCAGCTGCTACCAGGAGACGCTGGAACGAATTAGGAAAACAGATTGGTGTTGAGTCACAGTTTCAAACCATGAAAACATGATTTTCGGGAGTCTGGGCTGTCCAGATCTCAACTGCGTGGGCTTCTTTGTGCCAGGCATGTCGGCGTTGAGTTCCCAGTTTCCTACATGCATGAATATCCAACTTTCTGCTCCCATTCCCCTAGAGGCAAATTAAAGATGGCAGCCTCTCTGTCTGCCTCGCTAGGTTCCTTACAATAGTTTCAACATAAACACATCAATTCTCCATTGGTCTCCACGCCCAATCTTAACCTCCCAGCATTATTAAATACAGCTTCCCGTTCTGCTGAATGTCTCACACTGTGCAAAAAAAACAAAAAGAAGAAAAAAGTATAATATGGGCAACATCAGCATGTTCAGAGCTGTGGAAAGTCTGAGGTCAAAGTACACGCGCTTTGCCCTAAATCTCGCTTTCAGTCAAGCGAACTTAATCTGTCATCCGACGTGACAGGAAGGCTACTGGGGCATCTTGGCTTCAGCTTAACAAATATACTGTGATCCATGGAAACCAAACACAATGCTTCATAGGCAAAGAGGACATCAGTGCCTCTGTGGCTTGACTCCACTTCTGAGAGCATCATCTTATATTGCCAGACTTTTCCTCTCAGGGAGGGGAAAAAAAAAAAAAAGAGAAAGAAAAATTGCTTCTCGAAAACTCTTCGCCTCTCCAAAATATTTGTCATCTCTGAGAAAGTTGGTTTCCTTTTTCCCCATCCTAACAGCTCCTGTGAAAGTGCAGAAATCATCCCCTGAACGTCGGAGGAAGGAAGATGAATTTTTTTGGAGATCATGAATTTCGCACAACAAACGAGAGTGTCAGTGGTTCTTCGACTCACCTTCTTTTGTTGGGTTGTATTGTCCCGCCTCTGAGATGCTGTTCGGGGTCTTCAGGGTGCTTTTCTTGTTCTTCTCTGCCTTTTTGTTGGCTGTTTTCACTAAGGAAGAAAATTACATGAATACAGGAATTTTTTTTAAAGGGGGAATGTAAAAGATTGAGTCACATTCAAAATTGCTGATTCACTGTTGTCAACATAGAGCAGGAAAGCAATAGTGTTGACACAGAAAAGGGGGAAAAAAAAAGAAAAAAAAGCTTTGGCTGGATTCAGTCCTGCACATATGGATGGATTCAGGATTGGGGACGGAACCAAGAGACAATCTCCAGGCACAGGGTTTGAAAGTGTTTAACTCTTACAGTCAGTTACAGCGTATGTCCCCGCTCACAGTGGCGGAGGCAATGGCGCAATTTAATTTGCACTCTCAATTAAGATCTTTAATGCACTTATAATATTTATGAGGTAACAGTCTCAAGGTCCAAATCAATCATGAAAATACCCTGCATGGGGGGGGGGGGGGGGGGGGGGGCAAGCACATTCCAGGGAATGAAGATGGAAGCGAGGCGTGTGCTTTTTATTTGACCGAGTGTCAGGTCAGGATAGGCCCCACGTGATAACAATCCTTCTCACATCTGAAAGTCTTTATCCGCGTCTCATTCTGGGGACAGGTTAAATCCCCCACAATGCTCCAAGCTGCGTATGTGGTTCAGCGCAGCGGATTTAGAGAGCACAGAGATATGATCATTCAGATGTTGTTGTAGTACAGTGCTCATGCCAGTGAGTAATAACACAATAAATGTACATTTTTGCTCATATTTGCTCATATAGAATTGGAGAGACTTCCAGTATGAAGGCATAGAGGTTTTTCAGCTCACATGTGGACATTTTAGAATAAAAAGACAAAATCTTTCAAAGTGAAAGTACAAGTTTCTTCACCATAAAATAACACAGATAGCAGAGAGAAATAGGGTTTTACAGGGAAATGATAAAAATATAATATGCAATATATTGAATAAAAAATCTTAAAAAAAAAAATCTGTGCCTTGTTTCTCCAAGGTTTGGATTGAAGCTATAATTTTCATGATTTCAGATGAGTTGAATGTCTACATGCTTCAAAAATACACTGAATCATTAAACTGATGGGGGGGCTGGTGATTTTCACTTGACAAGAGATTCAGCCATCGTTGGGTTTACAAGAGGTTATAATACGCCCTCAGAGCAGCGCTACGTCCTCAGGGAAGATTGGAGGCTACAGTGAGTCACTATCGGAAAGTGACGAGACCGGCAGGGGCGAGCTGGTTAGCGTGCTAACTTCAGTAGAGGAAAAGACGTGATAGAAACAAGAGTAAACTTTGGCGTTGCTTTCCATCGCTGGAGACAGCTGTTGGTGAGTAAAGGAATCAAGTTTGATGCTGAACTCGCAACATTTCTTCCAGTCAGGTAAGTAAACAGCTGTTAATGCTAACGCTGGCTATGTAGCAATAGCAAAACTTACAAATCGCTCCTTTAAGAGTCTCCACTTTTTATTCTATTGAACTTACTAAATAATTTTACTTGAAAGTCCTTGCAGTCAGTTTTCTTGGGTGCATAAAAACAAGAATTTACTTTGTTAATATGCTGCAGTGTGATGCAGGAAAGAAGCAGTGGCTTCTGTGTGTTTCACTGTTCCTCCTGTAGTCCCACCTGCAGCAGGTATCCCTGCTCAGACATGTGAAGCCAGATGCCTGAAACATGAGGTCACTGTCGATGCAGCTGCTCTAAATTATCTGCCACCAACCAACAGAAACCCTCACGCCTGCTAGTCCTCCAATCACCTGGTAGGATTTTAAACCTACCTACAAACCTGCTACTGCATGTGCTCAGAGCCTCATAGACATTTTCACACGGACTATAATAGGACAGCGCTGCTGGGTCTTGCTGCTTTTGGGAAAAAAAAAACGTGGATTTCACATGTGTTCTGGCTCCGACATGAAATGCAGTCCTGACCTCTGCTGCGCGTGAGGTTGTTAATCCCGCTGCTCTGCAGAAGCCACACACACACAGAAACACGGCTCAGATCTATGCGTACGGGGGAGTGAGGAGGAGGGCTACCTGAAGAGGTCATTGTTGTTGTCGTGTACTTTTTTTTTTTCTCTGCACATCCATCACCACGTGGATTGAATTCAGCTGCTCCTCTGAAGTCCCAGAGGACAGCAAGGTTCAATGTGGTGCCTTAAATTTTCTGTTTCACTTAATCAAACCGTGTCTGGGGAAGATTAGTTGAGGAAAAGTAATTAAACAGTAGCTTTCTGACATAATAAGGTGCAACTTCTGAATAATTATTTCAGCTTTTTATGTGAAAAGCATCAACTGCTGCAAAACGAAACAAAACTATGTCTCATTTTTAATGTAACTGTTGTTTTACTGCTTAATACCAAACAATATCATTTCTTATCTATTCACACAATACTGTCATGTTTATCTTATTGAAAACTTCACTCAAAACTTGTCCTAAAAAGCTGAAATGATTCGCCATATACTGTCATCTAGTGGCAGCACTGACTCATAAGTGTGCTTTATTTCAAAAGTTTCAGCAGAACTGAAGTTTTCTAACTTAAATGTTGCCTCTACTGTGCGAAAACTGTCGATGCAGGTGTTGTATCATTTCAAAAAACCCATATTGCTCATTGATTGCACTGGGTAATGATGGTGTGGAGAATTCCAAAAGAAAGTTTTATGACTGAATACACAAGAAAGTTTGAGACTTAACTGTAAAGTTGTGCTGCCTAGAGATGGCAATGCTTTTACCTGATTTTGCATCAGCTGTGGTTTTATCCGTCTGCCTGCTGCTGTCTGCCTTCCCCTTGGGCACTTTCTTGGAAGGGTTATGGCCAGGGTGCTCATGCCTGTCAGGTATCGAGGCCACAGGCTTCTCCAGCATTTGGACCTGGTTGTACTGTTCTCTTGTCAGCAGCTCCTGCATGTAGTAATCCTCGTCCTCGCCAGGAGAGCCATAGCTGAGGTCTGCAAGCCCCACGAGGAGTCCCAGCAGAGCCAGGGGGGTTAAGAGGCTGAGGCGCTGTCTTGTCATGACCCGGGGGGATTATCTCCAGCTGAGAGTCCTGATGCCGTCTCCAGAGGAGCCTGCTGCTCTTGCCGGGCTGCGTCCCATCAACTGCTCCCTCTTCGTCTCCCTTCTCACTCCAACACGGAGAGTTCACAAAGTTCTCAGAGCGCTCCAACTCACTGACGAAAGCAGCGGAGCCAGAGGGTCCATGGACGCCTCAGCCTGGGAAAAATGCAGTGAGGGAGGGAGAAACACAGAGAGCAGGGGATGAGGGAGAGGAGACGGAAGAGGCAGGGAGACGGATAGTACACTTCTCTCCTTTAGATGCTGGCAGGTGACTCAAAAAGAAACCGTTTTGTTTTGTGATCTCTTTTCAAATTCAAACCAGTCCACTCTGCTGACACATTGCACTGATTTCATCGGTGTGGGTAGAAGTGAAACGGGGGATAGAAACCTCTCTGGGAAAAACATGCATTGACACATTGAGGATCTGCTTTCATCTCCATCTCCTCCCACTCTGTCTGGGGCAGGCGCTTCTCTAACCAGAGGAAAGTTTCCTCTTTCCTGCGGGGGAATCAACACGGGGACTTAAACAGCTCTTAACCAGCTTACAATTCTGTGTATCCAAAGGAGAAGCAGAGGCAAGCTCCCTGATCCATGTAGGGGCTGTGCTTTAAGTCCAAACTGGCACAGAAGTCAGTGATCTGATCTTTTCAGTTTGAGCATCAGATCACAGGGTGCACAGCTGTCAGTAAAAGTACACTTACTGCACTTATTATAACACAACATGATATCCCTTTACTGGGAGAAAGATAATTAACTTGTTGCTCCTCTGTAAGCTGCCACATTTTCTGAGGATGTTCTTCTTTCGGCCAAGACCTGTTTGGACTTTGCAGTAATTTACACATTAACAAGCCAGGCTGAAATTTAAACGAAAAATCCCTCCGCTGAGCATCCAGGCATGTTCCAACACAGGGATGGAGCGCTGCCCTGTGTGTCAATGCTCATCACATCAGCGCTGCCTGTTCCTCATGAAGCTCTCTCTCTCCCTTACTCTCTGTCTCTCTCTCTCACACACACACACACACACACACACACACACACACACACACACACACACACACACAAACAGACACACATACAGACACATACAGACATGACTACAGCAGCTGATGGAAACCCACTTTCAGAAGAAGACAATAACAAAGCCCAAAGCCAGGAGTCAAACTGATTAAAACCATATTTTTTTATTTCATTGTAATTTAAGAAGATTTTTAAGTGAAATTGGGGAAAAAAAAGTTTCACCACAACATGTTATCTCTGGCATTTAAGAAGCATGTGGAGTTCTAGCAAAGCAGAGAAACGTCTCGCCTTGGGCTTAAAAGATTTAGTCATAAGGAGTGGGGATTCTACGGAGCATTCGCACAACTAATAAGTAAAGCTTCTGACATTTCATCAACCTGAGGCGAGACAAACTAAGGCAAAGATAATAATCCCATAACAAGCCTGGTGCCCCGCCTGGACGCTGCCCAAATTAAATGCATTGGTTCATTACACACAATTAATGTGGATGGACACTGAATAGAGAAAAGTCTTAAAAAAAAAAAAAAAAAGGTTGTATGGAAATCAGGCTTTACACCTGAGTCTGAGAGTGAGCGTCTGAAGAAAGGGTGAAAGGAGGCGGCTAAAGGCTGCAGGCTAGTCACAGAAGAACAGGATCTGGAGTGGGTGGACAGCTCGAGGCTGGAATACTCCACGCTCGGCTGGCACAATCTTTTGCCAGCTTGGCAAGCAGTCGCTGATCGCCCACCCACTCCCCATCTAGACTACACTCATCCTTAACTGTCTGGGAAGAAGAAGGAGGAGGAGGGAGGAAACGGAAGGAGGGATGAGAGGAAGGCAGCCAAGAGTACTGTAAGAGTTTACCACATGAAATATCCTCCCTCCTTTCACACCTTAAAGCGACTGCGACTTTCAGAGAGTCGTGTCTATGTCTAGACTGTAGCTGTGATGCCTCTGCAGACAGGTCTTACGTTGTAGGAGCCATTACCTTATGTCATGGTAAGCTTCTTCCTGTCTATTCTGTCGCCATTTAAAGATGACCATGTGACAAATTTGGCTGTTTTTTCTGTGGTGCAGTTCATTCTTTAGGAAGTGTTGTTTGACATATGGAAAATGTAGCCAACATATAGCCATTACCTTCTTTTTTCTCAAAAAAGTAAATCCGAAATTAATCGAGATTAATCGCTTCCTGTTCAGACAACGCATTTTAGAGTGGATTTCAAGACTCTAAATCTAACTTTACGGCGTATCAGGATTCGGATCTCTTTGGGAGCGGCTGTTGTGGCTGCCACGAACCCATGTAACCTTTACAAGCACCATTCATATTAATAATGTTGTCTGACCTGTGCAAATTTCAACCAAATTTGCTGAAAATTGGCAAAATTAAATCTGAGGTAATACGCGTGTCCATCCACTACTCTTAACCAAATATTAGGAGTTGGGCGGCTTGAGATTTAAAGCTGGTGGATCTAATTCTCCAGTCAGGTGCCATTAAACCATTGCCAAAGAGAAGACACAATTATAAGACCGTCAATCAAACATCAAACAAAAGAAAGGGACGTGAAAACATGTCAACATATATGGAAGCTGGTGTTCATATTTTCTTTGTGTATTCATTTGAGAAACGTTCCACACAGATCCGATGGTTTTCGCCTCCTCGGTGGAGCAGAAGCTTCTGGGGGATTTATTTGATCAATTTGCTAAGCCTTTTTCCAGAGCAATTTGTCATAGTTTGCTTTTATTGTTAGACCCGTATTTCCTCCAGTGCAAAGAAAAGCAGGTGGATGTAAATGTGCTTTGTGGTTAATGTTTAGTAAAGTTTAGGAAACTAAAACCCGCATAGTCAAAGTTAGGTAAAGATCAGTGTAGCATTGGATTTTTGTTTATATTGGGTGATTTCATATCAGATGTAAGTTATGATTTATACCAAATGTCAACGTTCAGTGCAATTCAGGAAGTAGTGTACTGTATGTAGCTTGGCAGACGTGAGGCCAAGCTACCGCCATGACTTTTCCTTAATGAAGTGTTTTAGTTGCCCAGATGAACCATAGGCTACTGTAAACTTAACTGTTCTCGGCTGCTGACAGTTATTGTAGACAGCAAGGATTTAAATTTCAAATATTGAACATAACCTGGGGTTTTGCGGTCTGTAATGATGCCACACCAGTTACACCTTTGCATCTGATTTATCATCCATTATCAATACTCTCCCAATCAGATACGAAAAACTTTTTGCATAGATTTTTTTTTTTTTTACTTAAGATGTTTCCCTTTCTTGGTTCGGTATATTCTTGATGTTGTTAGGTCTTTTGCTTGTACAGCTCTTTGAAAAGAATTTGACAAATGCACCATAAACAAATTATTATTTTTGTCGTTAATGTGCAATTTTTCTAATCGAAATAAAACTTCAAACCCGCTATTAGCAAAGAGAAACCCTGTTTATGGCCCCTATTGATCTTGAACTGACTCCACACAGAATGAATGAATGGTAGTTTAGAAGTGACTTAGACACGGTCAGCATTTATTAAAGCATGAATTTCTTTTTTCAAACTTGCAGTCTGAAACAGCCTGAATGTCTGCATTAAAACACCTGCTACGGTCTGATGCAGGAGGATCAAACAGCTGCTTATCAGGCGGTGGAGCAGAGCAGCTTGAGGCAGACATGTTGTGACAATAGCTGTCTTTCTCAGTGAAGAACACCCAAGGTAGGAGAGTGATGGCTCCTGCCTCTCTCCATAATCTCTTATAGGGAGAAAATCCCCAGCTGAATTCTCATTAATTGGACGTCAGTGCCCAGAGTGACAGGTTAGAGGCTCAGTGGCAAATACCTCCCTGCTGCTGCTTTGGCACCTTGTAATTGATGGAAAGGGAGACTGGCTTTAGATACAGAATCTGAGGGTGCGAAGAATAATATATAATGGTATTGTACTGTTCAGCAAGACATGGCAAGGCCAAGTTTTCCCCTGACAAACAACATGTAGTTTGTGATAATTGGGACTATCGCGCACTGACTAGATTCTGCTTTTTAAACATAACATAAAGTTGGTAATGAACCTAGAGTGGCTTAAAAATGGGAAGTTTGCATGAGGGGAGAATCTGATTAATGTGTGTAATTTCATGCAGTCTGTACACACGCGCATACACACACACACACACAAAAAAAATTGTATGCATGCAAACACCATTTGTGATCATCCATCAAATACAACCTTGAGTGTGTCAAACGGGCTTGCGGCCAATATTTGTCATAAATTCTGATCTTAAAGGTTCATTCAGGATGAACAGGTCGGCTTGTGGTTGACAGGGACAAACCCACAATGTCTTATTGGTATATTTATTTATTTCGCTGTCCACCAAAATGTAATATGACACATTTATGGATCCAAAACATGGCGTATTACAACCTTGGATTTACTACTTTACAGCATGTGCATTTCATTAGGGATGAATCTCAACTCCTGGCATCATTTATATACTGCAAATATCTGCAATCTTAATCTCTGTTGGCCCCACGCTGAAAGACAAACATGTGCTGAAAGTCCACATGAGGATGACATTGGTGCTGTCAGTGTTTGAATTTAAAGTTGGTGCTATGTAAATTTGAGTGACATAGATAAGGAATAAACACAGCAGGACCAGCTGCACTGTTCTCCCTAGATTTTATCCTTATATTTAATAATAATCCACCAAAAACAATCACCGTAGTTACACAGAGAGTTCCGTTTTGAAAGATTAAATAAAAAAATAAAAAATAAAACCCACACATAATATTTCTGCATGGTTCACCTCATATACGATTCCAAACTTGTAGCTGTGATCACTGTATGATTAGAGAGGGAGCTAAAAGCCTGGTGTTGGATCTTAGTTTTCCTGTGTCCATGGAAACTGTGTGAAACATGGCGATTGCCAATGTGCGAGAGCGGCGCACATGCACAGCAGTATGCTTTGAGTCTTGAAGTTTGTGTCAGCTTATGTGTTCGTGGTACCCTGCGTGGAATTCAGAAATGCCAACCTGTTCTCCAGTCAAGTGAAAGACGCAAGGCATTTTTGATTAGTTTGGTTATAGTCAACGGATCCAGTGCTATAATGTGATTAAGGTAGCTGGACTGTATCACATCACAGCTGGTGATGTTTTCTTTGTTGGTTCCAGCAGACCAAAAGGTTAAGACCAGATATTAAACTTGTCGTTCTTTTATTGGATTTGAAACGGGTTCAGTTGATCCGGTTTCATTTGATGTTTTTTGTTTTTGTAGACATTTCATATGTGATCCTGACAAGTACAGCACAGCGAGATGTTTTCTCTTTCCTCCTGGTTCTGTAATGACCACATACAGAGTCAAAGCAGTGTCAAAACTGAAGTTTTGTTCAATTAAAGTCCTGGAGTCGTTTCTGCTAAAGGGAGAGAAAATGAATTACAAGAGAGAGAAGATGTTTGAGTTGTATGAAGTGGGACTCATGAACACATGGATATCCAAAGAGGCCGCCAGCCTGTGGCTATTATTTTTACGCTATGGCTTGTCCGAGATGGTAATTTTGAGGAAGAATTTTATACTTTGATGTAGTGTAAGAGGAGATGAATACGAAGCAGGCTGACCTGAGTGGGCTGGAACTCAACTCTTACTCCCAAATATTACAGTCATTAAAGCTGCTATAACCAACAATTTCATATTAACATTGGATCAAAAGACTATGTGTATGCGGAAGTGGTCGTCAAGATTAGTGACAACAGAGAATGATGGCCCAAAAATGTACAGTTCCTGTCAGCTCTGTGGAGCATTGCAGCATCTTTTAACCGTCTTTATGTAACGCTGTTTTGATTCACTCCCACTGCTCTTGTCAGCATTGTTTCTAGTTGCAGCTGTTTTCACTAAAAAGGGACTAAAACCCCAATGTACACTACCTGCGCAGCACCAAGTGGGAGACGGGCAAAGTTAGCAACTAGCTGGTGAACACAGTGGAGCATTTAACAGCCAAGGAGCCGGATCTTCCCTCAGGAGTTGGCGAAGAGCAAAACGGAGATAAAATCAGAGTGAATATTGGACTTAGGGTTCTTCTGGCCAGAAACACGACTCTAAATTATTGCTAATGGATGTGTAATTAAGCTACAAGTTTGCCACGTCAACATAAGAGGTGATAATATGTCAGTCTTGCAGTTAACGCTTGCGTCAGTAACCCCCGGTGGCCAAATAAATCAGTAAATGAGGGTTTCACGTCTAAAGATCTGTAAAAGTTACATTTTTTTTAAAGCAAATGTTTTCACTGGTATGTGAATAACAACTTGTCAAAGTGCACAGTAAGCTTTTTATTCAGGCCAAAAGAGACATCTGTGTTTTGCACTTGCTGCAAACTACCTCTATGGTTTCCTACCTGTGCATTTCGCTCTGTCAAGTCATAACATTATTTTATGATTCCTGCAGAAACTATTACATTTGTCACAGTACAACTGTGGACAATTTGTGGTTTGGAGAGGTTGTTGAAAATGTCTCCTGTTTTGAGACCCCTGAGTGATGAAAAGGCTCTTCTTCTATTTATCACACACTTAGACCCAGTAACACTGTCAGTTTGACCATACTATGGCCCGGATCCCAAAGCTTTTCAACAAATCCGCCCTCAGTTTCCTCACTAAAAATGCTCCCTTCCTGAACACCTGTGTTTCTAATTCTTTGTCCACATTCACCGCGGCTGGGACAGGTTCCAGCTGGATGTGACTGAAACAGGCCAGATGTTCACATCTAATAACAGTGACAGTTTGTAATTTGAATGTCAAGTGAATCATGATTGAACCATTCATTTGTATATCTGCATATTAAAATGTAATAAAGATTGATACAACATTAAGCTGTTGTGCGTTCCTTACTGCCAAGTTGTTTTTATGCTGTACTATTTTTTTTTTTTTTTACTTCTCCTGTATTGTCTCAGGGGAAGTACTAATCATTATCTATGAGTCTGGCACGCTGCTGACAAAATGAGAAAGTTATCAATCTCTAAAACACCAAGGATTTCCCCAATGTGTCATCACGGATTTGGTAGCACAGCTGTGTGCAGGAAAATTCACAGTCAAGCAGTGGTCCCGCGTTCTACGGGCACCCTGAAGTACATCTGGCAGTTTTTGCTGCTTTGAGAGGATGGTCCGCCCAGGCACAGATGTAAGCACATTACAATTCTGTACTGTCCTTGTTGTGAAATGCTTGGCTGGAGTCTGAGGTGAGAGCTAATGCAGAGCAATGACCCTGGATCTACTGAACCTTGCTGAACAATGACAAAACTACTAGGGCACAAAAGGCCTGGGAGGAGAGAAAGAACAAAAGGAAAACATCTGGTTTTAGCACATCCTCCGTTTGTTAAGGATTTGGTAAAAATAGCTGAATCGATTCATTCAGCCATATGGAGAGCTGCCAGCATTAAACAGAACTGTTAAATAATTAAGATACCGACATGGATCAAAAGGAGTTCTTGAGATTTAAGACATTTCTATAGAGATACCACACCAAAAAACAAATTATCCTGGCCAACAATCTTTACAAGAACAGGGGAAAACTCACTGCCCGAAAACATAAAAATAACTGCAAGCTGTCTGACCATGCCATCACGATAGCGTCTCAGCTTTGCTAAGCAGGGCAATCAGTAATCAGTAGCTTTGCCAGGGACCATTTCTATGTCTACAATATGTGTCCAAAAGAGATAAAACAGCATAGCACTGTATATCATAAACAGATGTTTTGGGCTGAACCCTTAATAACCCACAAATGCTGGGAAAGACAACTGAATAGGACTTGCAGGACCTTTCCATTTAATATCCTCTGCTTACTTTTGGATTACTGTGTGTAATGTAATAGAGAATAACCACTATAACATAAGTGACGAATCTCACCCAATAGAGACTATAGTTTGTATAGAGATTTGTTTGTTTCCTGCATTCCTGGCTTGCTCCATCATCAGTGGGCAAGACTGGGCCTCACACAGCCTCTTCAAATATAACTGGCAAACTATCAGAGCACTCAATCAGCATGATGGATTGCAAATGTTTGTTGCATAAACTTGTTTATTCGGATCCTTCTTTCTTGTTATCTCAAGAAACCCTCCATTAATCACTGACAACAGTGAGACACAGAGCTGTTATTCAAAGGAGGATTTTTCAATTTGAGTCAGCTCATTTGAAAGGATCATGAGACAGTTATGAGCTGGAGCTGTAGTAATTGTCACTTTGTTGGTGGTCTGGACAGCATATTCTACCCTGACTGTGATGGTCAAAGGTCTTAAACTTGAGAGACCGGTAAAAAAAAAAAAGAGTCCCTCTCATTAAGAAGTCGCATGCCACAACGGAATTTCATTAAAAATTAATTTGACAGGGGGCTAAAGTGCAACGAGGAGGAAGAGCAGAGGAGTTGAGCTGACTTGATGAAGAGGGAAAAGACATTGGAGAAAGAACTCCCTATGCTAAAGCCCTTGCTTCAGAGCTTATCCAAACCGACAGAGGAGAAATGGACCTTGAGAGAAAGTTCCTCTCGACCACGTCCAACATCCTGTTGTGAATCCCATAAATGTGACCTGAAACGCCCTGACTCCTTGATACAGGTTCAGGGACTCCATCGTCATGCTGCTGGCATCTAAACATGAGGTCTTCTCCTATTTCAAACAAAGAGGAGCCACACAGCAACAAGGACGACAGAGCAGACTCCTCTTATTCAGAAAGGGGGTGGCCGCAGCTTAGAGTTGTGTGAATTCAATATTATTCCTACCTGTATTAAAATACATTATATAACGTCATTATATAACTTCTGAAAGCTCCTCAAACCTTTTCATGGGCTCATGATGATTCTGACCTGGACCACTGGGGAACCCTTTGGTCTTGAAATGAGTAATTTCTGCTTTTCTGCCCCTAAAAGAATAAGGTTGGTTTATCTCATATACTCCATTCGGTCAAAAAATCGGAGGAAAATACCAAAACCAACAATCTTTTAGACTTTCAAAACTTTCCAACCAGCCTGTCTGTGGCACTCAGACACAAGCTTCTTGGTTCCTACTAAAGACATACGTCTTTAAAAACAGGTCACAAATATATCGTTTCACTTCTAAAAAAGGCAAAGTAATCTCCTAAAACAGCTGGGCACTGTAAACTTTTTATTGCACGGAGAATAAGATTTGAGCGAAGTGATCAGATAAAAGCCAATAATCCTTGCATAACTGCACAGTGTCCAAAAACGAGGGTATTTCGTTTTTGTCCACTCACTAAAAAATTCCGGGAACTGATAAAGGCTGCACTTGCAGTTATTTTTATGATGCCGTTATCTCAAGATTACAGGTTAATTATTTTGTTATCCCAGGATAACAAAGCTTGTTTTCTCATGATAATGGATTCATTTATCTCCTTATCTTGAGAAAAAACGTTTGTTGTCTCAACATAACAAGATAATCTGTTATCATGAGAAAATAAAAAGGTTCTTTTTTTTTATTACTTAATGTTTACCAAAGATCATGTGTGCCATCTTGACAGCTGTAACAGATTCAAGATGAAAATGTCAGATCAATGTGTACCCATAACTACAGCAAACAAAACTACACATTTATGCCTTTACTTACTTTTAAGTTATGATTCCTTCCCAACAGTGACAGAAATGTGATCTTGTTCAAATGAAACAGACATTAATTTTCAAGTTCTGCATAATTATCCCATGATCTGGAGAAAACTGATAATTATCTTGTTATCTCCAGAAATCGCCTTTTTGTTTTCCCGGGATAATGAAATAAATTAACCCGTTATCACAAGAAAACGAGCTTCATTATCTCGAGATAACGAAATAATTAACTCGTGATGTCCAGATAATGACATTAAAAAAATAGTTGAAAGTATGGCCTCTGGGCTTCCATAGAGATCATTTCCTTGCAGATAATTGGTTTAAAAAAACACTCCGTTTACTGTTATATGTATGTTTAATTATTTTGTATCAAAGCTCTGGCATTTCTGGATCCTACTGAGCCTGATAAAAGTAAACTGTATGTTGAAGTGTTAGTAGCTTACTCAGGCAGAGAACTGCAGCTACACACACATGTGACAAACTCCACTTCGAGCAAAATATATCGAACGTACCTTTCTCAGTGAAGCGGTCTATTTAAACCGGGGCTC
Source organism: Seriola aureovittata (assembly GCF_021018895.1). NCBI lineage: Eukaryota > Metazoa > Chordata > Actinopteri > Carangiformes > Carangidae > Seriola > Seriola aureovittata. Next base: position 12,829,951 of record NC_079384.1, read on the forward strand.
CGGTACTTCTGATGAAAGTCAATCATCGAGGTCGATGCACAGCTCTTTAGCGAACTCTGCTACAAACAGCTAAAAAAAAAAAAACAGCTACGCTCATATAATGTTTTGTGAGCATGCTAGCCTGCAAACAGTCCGATACGTCTCTTCAGGGCGGATATGTGGGAGATTTAATTGTTTTTGTCCCTCTCGCTGCTGCTGCCGCCGCCGCCATGTCTGGATTCACCTTTTCAAGCATTGGTGCCACCAGCTACTAGATAGCTCTCGGATCCAAACTCCACTTTATTTTGGAAGGATTTCCCGTTGCAGAGATGACGCAATCACTTCTGCTCTTCAGCAAGGTAAGTTTATGCTAACACGACCATAGTCTTTAATGTTTTGAATTTCTTTGCTGTGTTCATTTGGTGTTTTCGTGCGTCATTAGCCTCAAAAGTAAGCTAGGCTGCTAACACTGCTGGTTGTTTTACTGCCATCTCTAGCATTTTCTTTCCGGCTGTTTGTCCTCTCCTAGCTGCTTATTAGTGCTTTTAAATTTCTGTCATACCCATGTGAAGTATTTTCATTTCTAGGCTGTTAATTATGAATTAATTAGGGTAGTTGTTTTGGCTGAACCTGTGGTGTTTTGATTGCTGTTTGGCACATGCATTGTAATGTTGTGCTGTTGTTTTCATGGTGATGAATACTGATGTTGGTGTGTTGATGTTTTGCTGCACATTTATCACTTGGTTGTTGGTTTCTATTGGCACACTGTAGTAGATGATAATGTGTATTGGCTTTAGTGATGTAAACATAACTACTGTCTTGAACAGTCCATATATATAATTATTTCCCCTTTGTATTGGCCCCATGGAAACTAAACATACCATTTTGTCTCACATTGGTGGTCATATTCACATTTTCTACACACACTTCATACACAGCCAAGCATTAGATAAGTACTTAAACTCAAAGCAAATGTGACAATTTGCTTTACTAGTCATGTCATAATTTAATCTGCTGAGCTGCTGTTTTATCATTTAATTAAAGTCAATTTCCATGTAAGAATAAATGAGTCATCATCTGCTGCAGATGAGATGGATTGCTGCATTTAGATATATTCATTTCAGTTCAGTAGGTGGTTTGATTGGGGTTTTTTTGTTGGGTGACAGTGGCACTGAGGCTGGTGCCCAGTCTGCACAATTGAGGCGCTCCCCCGATTGTAGGCTCTAATCCCTCATAGTCTGAAGTCCTCTTTACCCTGCTATGGTGCACAGTCCTCTGTACACTGCACACACATGCTGCTACTGCTGTAGCATTTCATAAGCTCCACCTCCACCACATTATCCACCTGTAGGCTCTGAGACTAAGTTCCCTAGGCGTGACGTCTATTATCATCACTCCACAGTCGCTGCTATGATAAGCTTGGTTTATCCTTGTGGGAAATGATGAGGTCAGAGTCTAGATGCCAAATATCAACTCTGTATTACCATATCAAATCTGTTCCACGTGAACTGGTTGACTCAATGTCCAACAGACGGCGAGAATACCGCCAGCATCTGAAAAAACACTGTCATTTGCCATGACAACAAGTTATATTTTTGGCATACTGAGGCTAAAATTCAACATAGAGGCAATGCAGAGAAATAGGAAATAATGGGATCTTTGGCTTAATGTGTTTTTTTCAAAAAGTCTCTGGAGTTTTCTGCAGCAGTAGTATTTGTCCAGTTTCCTGTCAGTCAATGTATTCTGAGACAGCAAAGACTTGGATGAAAGAAGCTTTGATAATATTTGTGAATTCCGAGGAAATTGAAGTTGGTCGGAGGCTCTCATCAAAACGGAACCTCTTCAGCCAGCCAGATGGACCGTCCCAACTCCAAACAAAATATGCAAATGATTTGCAGTCACTTTTTTTTCTCCAGTCAGATTGTCTTTTTTTCAGTGAGGAGGACGTAGTCAAAGCCGCTGGCATTTTTGAGACCGTACAGTGAAAGAGCTATATTCCCTTTTTTGAAAACGGCAACACAAAGAATGGCTCATGCTGTTCAATAAATCTCTGTAATTGCAGGTTTCCACTTAATTATGAAAGAGGGTTCATCTGTGGTATTTGGGTCAGTTTGTCTTGATGTGTAGTTTGGGAAAGAAGTTCTTAGGGGCTGCCAGAAAAGAGACTGCTAACAGGTGTTTTTTTTTTTTATTTCTCCTCTCCTATTTCTTGTTTAAAATTGAGGCACCTTTTTTGTTTTTAAAATACACCAGATCATCTGGATGTTGCTGAAGCTTGAAAAATGTCCTTATTTTACTATTGTTGCAGCTGTATATTCTTAAGTATTGTCTGCCCTCTGGTGTAGAGAATGGGTATATTCCAACTTCAGCACAGCACACTGTATTGTGTGTCCTAAATAGAAATTGTTCAGTTGTGTTTGACATGTGTTTTTAAACACATGGAGTTGCTGTCTGTTTGTACTTACTTATCTCTCATCCATGCAGCTGAGTCTCTAAGATGTTCAGTCGTCTTTGAATTAATTTACCAGCTTTAATAGTCTCAAATCCAATGACAAACCTTTTAATTAAGCTTGTTACTAGTTGTTAATTATTCCGTGTCCGTGACAAACTTTCAGTAGAAGAGAGGAAATTATTATGAAGACTATATCAGAGTAATTACATGCCTCCCTTTCAGAAAACTGACTCACTCAACTTCAATAAAAAAAACAAAAAAAATGAATCAGTTTTCCCTTAATCTACAGTAACAGTTTTTAATATGTTTATACAGTACTTCTCTGACTGAAGTCTGCATTCGAAGAAAGCATTTATCCCATTTTGATATTTTTATTTTTAGCATTTGTTATGTTATTGCAGCAGCAACTGAGGCAACTTTAGGATTGCAACTACATGTATTTCCCAGTAGAGGGTGGTGGCGTTTCAATGGTCACTTGTGATCTGCTCACAGACTGTGCTGTTCAGTTTTTCACTATATGTAAGTCTGCTTGGGTATATGTTGTGTCAGATAAAAAGAATGAAAACCATGAGGTCTCATTTCTTTAGTTCTGTGAGGCAGACTATCTGATTAATCAAACCAAGCTTCAAATTAGAACACAGGACTCTGTTTTCATATCTTTGAATTCACTATTTAATTTTATACACCTGTTCACAAAAAGAAAAACGATCAAGACCTGCCAACAACTCTTTCTCTCTTGTATTTACTCACTCTCTCTCACTCAAACACACACACAAAATCACCACACTCTCTTGTGCTATTTTCTATCTTTGATTCATCTCTGCTTTTATAACTTAAAAAATAATTTAAATAAAAAACCATTGATTTTTAACATGGGCACTTGAGAGAGATGAAACTCAAATGAAGGGGCTGGCTGACACATCAGTGGTTTTTTTTCTTCTTTTTTTAACTGAAGTAAAAGGGAGGTGGATTGTTCAGAGTTTAGAGTTATTCTCCCACAGGAAGGAGTCATTCCGGAGCACTTTGGCCAATTTCTCGTTGAACGGCGTGTAAAAATCCCGCAGGATCTCTTTAGTGATGGGCAGCATGGGTCCCAGGTTTTTGTCAGCTGGCCTCCTGGTGTTTGATGCTGGACTTCTTGTGATATCTGACTCTATTTCCTTTGTCAGTGGCCCTGTAAAACACATACAAACACTTCTTTCACATCCCTTCTTTCTTGGTCACTTCAGATTTTTCCACAAGCACTAAACAAATGGAAGAAAATACAGCAAAAGACACTGAAATGTCACCATGTCTCAGCAGTGCTCTGAGCAGAAGATTTGATGCTTTGGGAGGTGATCGCACCTCGGCAGCCCTTTGAAGAGCTAAGTCTGAGCTTTGGGGCAATTAAACTGTGGGATGAATCAGTGAGACAGAACCAAGGGGCAGACAGGGAAAAAAAAAAAAACTGTATTTGACTCTTGCACATATACACTGGCCTGTTACTAACAGCAATCAATTCAAGTATACCCAAAGGAAAGGCTGGCACCTTTTGATACTGAAAGTTTGGAAAGTGTTAGTAAGTGCAGAACTGTATGTGAAGGAAGTGTAACTTTCTTTTCTAAGCTAGCAGGCTGTACACAACTTAACACTTAAGAATCAGCAGAATTTTCTAATGCAGTACTTGCACTAGTCAACACAAATGAAGAAAAAAGACATGGTTCTATTTTCCATTTGAAAGTAGAAATGCAATGCAAAGCAACTGAGATTTCAACTTCTCAAATCTGTCTATCTCACTATAGATTTTCATACACAAGCTTTTAGATCAATAAATCCCTACTGTCCGTGGTATGTATTTAACATTACATATTCCTAGTTTTCTTTACAGATCTGTTGTTTAATGTTAATCAGATTCCCTCACAGGGAATGAGTGCAGTCAAGGTCACATGTTGGGATGTGTTGGTCACTCACCCAGGTTAAGGAAATCAAAGACTTTGTGCATTGTGTATTTCCTATTAGAGGCATGGTCTTCCAACCTCAGTACCAGAATCTGTTCCCTGCTGAAGACGGTCAGCCAGTCCATTAAGTACACAATGTACAGGCCGACTTGCAATCTGACCTGAGGACACGAAACAAAAGAATCAATGAGAGGCAATCAAGAAACTTCCCCCTATGCTGAGGGACATGGTGGTAGGTGCATGCATGGTTAAACTTCTTTAAGTAGATGAACAGGGGGAGGGAAGGAGAGATGGAGGGAGGGAATTCCACCAGCGTTCTCTTTCATCTCACCCCCATGTTTTCAGCTGGGTAATGCTAGCTACCATGTGGGCATAAGAACATGTGCTGATGTCATGTGGTGTGAGTAGTTGATAGATATGAGCAAAATTCTGCATGACTACCTACCAGTGGACCAGATATGCACTTTAATACCCCCACATGATGTTATTTTTGTTTCACTCGGTTATTGTGATCCTTTAATCATACATTTTCAAGCAAAACATTCGCTGGCTGTAGTTTGTCAAATGTTTTATATATTATGAATTTAGGACTGTTTGTCAGCTTGGGGAGGTTATTATGGGCAAATTCATCTATTATTTGACATTTTTGTAGATTGACCAATAATACAATTCATTAAAAATAATCCGGAGTTGCTGCCAAAAAAACCAGAGGATTTGCAGGTAGCTTAATTGCTGTTGAAATGGATTTTTAGATTCCCTTGTGACAGTTCATTGATGAAGAGTAGGCGTAAACAAAACACCTTGTAACTGGCAAAGAAATTATCTGTGTCCTTTTGCCCCTTTAGCAAAATTAAAAGGACTTTCAGAGCAAATGAAAGCCAAGTAACTCTTCCTTTGTTAAATCAATTTAGTGAAGGTCAATCATCTTCTCATGCTGGTGTTTATTCATCTTTTCTCTCTGGACTCTAATCTGAGCTCTAAAACTTTTATCAAGGAGCCACAGGCATGACAAGACTGCTGTAAGAACAGCTGTAATGCTTTTCAAATGGTCTAATAACTCTGAGGAGATATTAGTGGATGGACAATTAGGCCAGCGGCAGAGAGCAAGCACGCTCCCACAAGGCCATATAGCTTGTCAGTGGCAGTTGGAGAGGAGGACCTCGGAATACAAGGCAGCTTGGAGGGGGAGCCAAAAGAGGACGGGCCGGATTCCTCCTCCTCCCCCTCTCAGCCAGTCTGCCTCAAGGCACTGTGGGAAAAGCTGGCCAGGGGCCCAACACTGGGGCCCTGCACTGGCTGACACTAAGACTAAGTCTGTTTTGTGAGTAAGGAGGATGCTGGTAAACTAGGTTTTCTGGTACAAAGAGAGGCTGTAGACGCTGCACTCCTCAGCAATTCAACAGAGTCGCCAATCCCTTTCATGAAGTCGGTCCTGCAAGCTTTAGCATGTGCTAATGAAGTGAGGATTTCACTCCATCTGTCTTTTTTACTCCTTTTTATATTTCTTTGTTCCCACCAGCTAATTGGCTGTTCACTAAATGCCTTTCTTTTTTTGTTGTTTAGCAGGGCTACGAGACTAAAGCAGGAGGGAGCGTAGACTCACTGGCATGGCATTGTTGACAGTAGTGTTGTACACACAGGAGCGCATTGTGTACTCCGTAAGGCACCCCTCGAATAACTGCAGCGATTCTGACACCTTCTCGTGGAAATCCTCCGCAGACTTATTGGCAATACCAAAGTAAAGGTAGTCAGAGTAAAGCCTGCAAGACAACAAAAGAGACACTCTGTAAACAAATTTGAACATGAGGCAGACAATGAAATTTCACCTTTTGTTGGATGTGCAGACTGTAAGGCTAATTGAGTTTTTGGTTCTTAGACATATGCTGGTTTTTAAAAGAAGCGGACAGGTTTAAACAGGTTTTATTTTTTACCCATATTTTGCATCATAAAAAAAAAGTTTTTTGTGCAGCAACACAAGCAGTGATCACTACTTTAAACAAGACGCGGCTGCAATGTTGACAGCTAAGAAAATGCTTCCAGTAGTACAAAGTAAATAAGGAAAAAAAAAAATGGGAGAAAGCACAAGTCAGCTGCTGATTATACAACTCGAGTCACTCAGAGTAAAAAAACAAACAAACATGATATATGTATAAATATATAAATATATATATATATATTTTTATCCTGAAAATAATGAGCCTTATGTATTGGCAGTAAACTCAGATCTTGGTGAAGTTTTCTTTATTCGACTGCTAATCTCAGCTCTAATGATTCAGTAAATGTGTCTGGTGCCTCATGTAATAAACCAAAGGCCAAACTATTTTGCAAGTGTTATCTTATTGATGTCAGCCTGTATATAAAAGGAACACCAGAAACCCATGAACCATATAAAGGTAGACGGTGTCTGCACTGAAGAGATGCCTAGGTTGTAAACAAGTCCCGCGTTATAAAAATTCATTTCCCTTAGAGCTGCTGTAGGGAAAGGTTGCACAGGCTGTGATTTGACAGACAAAGGCAATTACAGAGAGCATGCTCAGACATTCTCTTAAGTAAAAATCAACATTAACAGCATAAAGTAATCCCCAGTTTAAAGAGAATGCCTCGCAGGCGTTCAGCAGTAAGCTCTCCACGCGTCTGATAAAGGCGTCATAATGAGACTTATGTGACAACCAGACTGAGTAAAAGGCAGCACATCTTCTGTGACCACAGGTCTTTTGTTGCCTATAAACAAGGGAAGGTATCTGTCTGTATCTGCACTATAAACAGTCATGATGGAGGCACAAAGGCGGCGGTGTGCGTGTCAGAGCTGGATCTGTATCGTTACAGGTTGTTTTTTTTTTTTTAGGGCAGTGAAACGGATCACTCCCACCTTTCAACTGGGTCCCTGAGCATAACGATGAAGCGGGCATCAGGCTGCAGGGCGTGAACAAAGTCCTGGATAAGGAAGGGAGGCTCTCCCTCTGTGGTGTTGTCATAGAAATACACCCAGGCGTTGTTATCCCACATGGTGGACGCGCTGGCTTCTCCTGCAAAACACACCCACAGTGGTTCAAATAAAAACACAGCCGCAGACAAAACAAAACGCACATGCACACATTTATATGTTTTTCTCCCTCTTTTGCTTTGCATTTGATGTGTGTGTTGTTGAATATACAGAAGGGTCACTGTTAACAGATTTTAACCAAACATGTTTTACAAAACAGCATTTTAGTTTAAACTACAACTATTTTGATAGATAGATAGATACTTTATTTATCCCCTAGGGGAAGTTCATGTGTCCATTAACAGTTAATAATAAATAAACAATAATAATAAATTACTCCACATCCTTTGGCTGAGTTCTTGTATAGTCTGATGGCAGCGGGAACAAAGGATCTCATGAACCTCTGTGCTCTGCAGCGCAGTGAGCTGAGACGTTTGCTGCTGCTGTAGCTGATTCTCTGTCCTGCCAGAATGTCGATAATCAACTCATCCTTTTTTAAGTGATTTTTCAAGCAGAAATGCCAAATATTTCATGCTTCTGGTTTGCAGCTTTTCTCTTTGATATTATAAATTGAATATCTTTCTGGACTGTTGCTCAGACAAATCAAAAAAATCTCAAGACAGCAAGAAAATAATCTACAGTTTTTGATAATGATAATAGTTGTTTCTTGCAGCTCTAATATATAAGCCAATTTTAAACTTCATTTTCTTTTATTCAAAAAGGTTGAAGCATGTAAGAAATAATAAATGATTAAACTGCTGAGTGTTTGCACTGCTAAAGTTATTCATCTAATATTCACCTTTATTTGTATTATTGAATGTTTTGTCTGATTTTCAATCATAAAAAAAAAAAATCTATATAAATGGATAGATTCCCCAATTTGTTTCTTTGGAAAAGCACACAGCAGTAGGTCATAAATGCATGTAAGTTTGTTTCAACAATCATTTCTATAATCGCCTCTGAATCGACGGTGTAACTATCAGACACAGCAGGCTCCCTACACACATGCAACAAGTCAATAAAAAAGATTCTTGTGCAAGTGCACAAACAAAACAAGTGAGAGTAATTACATCTCCAGCTGTGAACAAAATTATGGAATGACTGCAATCCACACAGTGACCGTACTGGTGCTCATAACATGTCAGAAGACATTGTTTTCTCCAACAGTTTGAGAGCCGTAACTTTATCAGGCTGTGCTGAGAAATGATATCCAGGATTCATTAGGCTGTCTGTGCCTTCATTATCCTCTTATCTGTGAAGTGAAGCTGTGATGTATTTGGAGGGAACACAACGAGGGGCCTTATCTGCCTCCTTTTCCCGGAGAAAGGGATGATAGCCAGGACCTATTTTCTGTGATGACAACGGTGAGAGTGAAACAGGATCGCTGCTAATGCTGTTATGCCTAAAATGATACACACTGTGATCAAGTCTATTTAAAGGTCTCCATGTCCATTAAAAGGGCTTATTTTGCACCACGGGGAGAGGCCGTAATAGGGCAAACAAATGGAGGAGCCAGACCGGCGTGCCTCTGGTGTTTCACAGCGGCTTGGTCTTGGCCGGCGGTTGAGGAGAGTCAAAAGCCCAAGATCCTGGCCACAGGCCTGCACCTTGCTGGGCTCTCCCAGGGCATGGTGTGAATACTGAGCGGGGCTTTGGCACACTCCCCCCCCCCTTACAAGGATTATTTATTTAAAGAGGGAAACAAAACAGGGCGGCATGCTAAGCTGCGCTCAATGCACCAACTCAGTCCAGTGTGAAAAGGCTATTGTTGAAAACTTAAATCAGTTTTTCTTTGCAGCTGAGCAGTTCTTTGAGATCGTGTTTGGATGACAGGAAAAGAAAGAGACAGATGGAAGCAGAGGGGCTGGAAGTAGGATATGCAGCTAGAGGAAGGAGGTTTGTAAGACTTCTCCACCCTGCTGCGGATATTATTGCTAGTCTGACACAAAAAAAAAAAACCCAATAATTCTTTTCTACGGCACTTTATTGAAGTGGCTAAGTGAGGCAGAAGGAAGTCCAATATTATTAAGTTGTTAGACCTCTCTTTAGGGCTGAGTCACTGGCTCTCTTAAAAATCACAGTCACTCTCTGGAGTGAGAGTAGCTGCTACAGAGCAGCACTGTGCTACAGCCGCTCTACCTGCTGCTTTAATAGCAGCTTTGTAATATTGGAGGCAAGATTACAAGTGAAGTTGTGGGGAAGTGTCGGGTCACCTCTGAGCCAAACGCTATTGGCTGCAGCCTGATGAGGCCATGGAGTACTGTCATTCCACGTTCCACACAGATCGCGGCGCTGATACATGACCTGAGTAACTAATATGAATCAGCAGAGGGAGGAGGGCAAAAGCTGCTCTCTGACATGATGTGACACTTTGACAAAACAGGAAGGCAGAAAGTACACCGAACAGGAAATGTCTGTGCAGCTAAAACCGCTGAGAGATCTGATTAGCGAGATGGTAGAGAGTGTTTTACATGGTATCATTGTATCTTGTTCTTTTAGCTTCCCACTAACACGCACTTGTTAAGATAATCAGTGGTGCTTCATGGGAATAGAAAGATCACGTCAGAATGTGCTTCTCTTAGGGTTTGCTGAGTTTCAAGTGATGCTTTGTTTTACTCTGTGTGAAAAGCTCTGTTTGATATTTTGTGTCTATGTAAAAGTTCATCTTAAAACTAGGGTTGATATTTTAAATAGAATTAAAAATGGACTCACGTTTTGATTGGTCATTCATGAAGATCAGTTTTTAGGCTATTTGCATAGGGCTGGTGAAGTCCTAGTCTTTAGTATTGTCAATCTGCCGATATTTTCCTAAATGTTGATTAATCATGTACTGTATCTGACACGTTGAGATCACAGCAGTAGCATACTAAATCCATTTTTCACAAGCTACTTGATCCGAATACTGAAGTTCCTGGTTCAAAACTAAATTAATTTTTAAGCTTATAAAATATCCATCAAAATATTTTCTGTGTAAGAGTTCCTGTGGATTTGACCTTTGCATTCTTTATTTTGGTTGCTTTTTAACATCAGTAATTTAGGATGTTAAGTTTATCCATATGGACAGAAAAGGTGACATGCTAACAGGGAAGTGAATTAGTTCAAAAACTTTAGTTATGTGGCACAATTTATAATGAATTCAATAGGTTTCAAAATGATTTGTAGTTATTATTAAATTTAAGTGGATTGACTGACTGCTGCTCACCTATGATGATGTTAGGCTGGCTGGGGCTTCCACTGGCATTTGCTGTGAGGTTGCCTTGGATTTGGTAAGCAGCCTGATCGAACAAGTCCAGGTAGTCTTCCACTGGGTATCGATCATGGAAGCCCTCACTGAGACGAATGATACCTGGCGGGAGAAGAAGAAAGGGATCATGGATACATTTTGTAGGGTGCAGTTATATCTCCAGTGCATATTTACTTCTGCTGGCAAGTTATCACATCTGATATTTTGTAGAGAGTATGGTTTTCTTTATGCAGCTGCTTCAGATTAGACATGGTTTGGGTGGGAATCTGCAGCACTGAGATGGGTGTGTATCCATCAAGCATGTTTTTATTCCTGCCTGCCCTCTCCCCTTCCTGTGTCCCTGTGATCACACTAAAGACGGTTGTTAGCTTTTCTGTGTTGCCCTGACTGCAGGGTGACCTAATAAAATCAGATCCAATCCAAAATTCAGCAGGGAATACTGTCTCTGCTCAGCTTTCAGTGTTTCCAATTAAGGGCCGATGTCAAGTTAATGCTTTAAATGTAAGACTAGCAAATGTGTTTTCCATCCGAGCTCCTGTGGTCTACAGTATAATTACAATTTACTAGGCAATTGTGGTGATTCAGTGGACTTAGGAATATCCATGCACCATAAGGATAATGAGGTAGCTCAGGCGTCTGTTACTCTCAGTGATGCTTTGATGGTGTCGCAGTAAAATACCTTTCTCTAGTTAGAAGGAAAACATGATTAGAAAACTCTAGTAAACTCTCCTCACAGCCAGCCTGCATCATTATTCATCCAGAACGGTCACACTCGTATGAGGTGTGATTGTGCTGGGGTGTCTCGCTTCAGGGCTTCTTTCTTGCATTTTTTTCCCCCTCTCATCTCCACACTTTTTTTGATATGAATGAAGCGTCACACAATTTTCAAATAGTCTGTGTTTCTTGATGGGTACTGTATGAGGCAGATGCATCTGTTTAAGATTCAAACTGTTCCTCAAAGAAAGTTATGCATCGCGGGTAGCATCAAATCACCTTTTCACAGCATCGGCTGAGTGAAGCCTCGAGGGGGAATGAAATAAATAAATACAAAACAAGACCATTTGAATTCGGTGTTCTCAACGGATGTCTTAAGAGAAAAGTGCTGATTACCAGCGCATAGCCTTGAGTGCAACACCAGAGGGGATAGAGAGAATGAAAGAAAGTGACAGCAAAGATGAAAGCATGGGGAATGGGGGGGGGGGACACAATAACTGAGAGGGACCTATGTCCTTGGGATAGAACTGCATTTCCTGCTCTGCAACATCACAAGGCTGCAGAAAACACAAGCACAAGGCAGGCGAATTAAGACAAACAACGCATCCACATCCCGCAGCTTTATGAGGTTCAAATAATTATCAACTAAAACCGAACGCGGCATATTAAAATAAGTACTGCATGCTGACTGATCAATCCACCAATTAGGGTTTGTGAGTCTCAGAGGGATTAGGGGCATCGTCAGCAACTGGATGAACTTCAAAAGGATCAGTTTGGCTGCAACAGTTTAAGCCTCCTTTTTATATTTGCAGTAAGAATTTTGGATGAAATTTTCAATAAAATAAAATTTGTCCAATACTTTGTCATACCTTCAATAAGTATCATGCCAAAAACCCCTGGGTGAAATTATTATTGAAATCATTAAGTAATTTTTAGACAGATGGCTCCGGGCAAAACAAAATGTATGTATCAGTCATTGCTGAGCAGAAGAATAGTGCTCATCCACAGAGAAATCACCATGACAATTGAGTCCTCATACTGCGCTGATGTGATACTGCAGCTGCTGTTCTTAAAGGAGAATTATGAGATTATCTGCACACTGTATGTACGCATCTTTCAACTCCCTATAAAGTCATTATCTAATCTGACTTTATTTCATAAGATGAGCTGACTTTGAACAGAGCCATCAGACGAGAGGCAGATCGGTGCCCTACAGTTGAAACTGCTGCTCTTTGCATCACTTTTTTCTTTTTTTTTTCTTCCAATACTTCTTCACAAATGCAGACACACACGAGTGATACACACACACACACTGACTCACACTCCTGATGCCTGCCTCTTGAGCTGCTGAAGATTCTCCATTATTCATGAGTCTTAATGGCTGTTTCAGTTATAAAAGAAACAAAAAAAAAAAAACCATGTAGGTATTGGGGATGATTTTCTTTCTTTTGGGAGCAAAAACTAAGACAAAATTAGAATCTTAGCCTACTTTAAAACTGTTCCTTCTACTCTGTACACTTAATTATCAACTATAATTGATTTTGAAAAAATCTTTCAGATCTAAGGGGAGAACAGATACAAAATCTTCTTCTTTTTTTATAGCATCAATAGAAAAGTCCACCAAATCAAACTAAAGGAGGTATGAGACAAAGCATACGTAGGTTAAATGAGGGTTGGATTTGCATGATATTCTGTGCAAATAAAATCTCCCTCCCAGATCTCGCATGGCTTTTAATCCCATCTGTGGTGGTGTGGCGGCTCCTTTTAACATCACAGATGCTCATGGTGAAGGCAACACACAATGTGGCATCCACACATTTAGATGGCAGAACCGCCGTACGACCAGATGTCTGCTGTGAGGCGGCTCTTACCTCTCAACGCGCAGGTTGAGGGTTTATCTCTTTGTTTGAGTAGATGACATACTGCCACCTGTTCAAAGGCTGAAAATGAAAGCCAACAGTGTGAGCCAGAATTGTGGTAGGAGGTTGAATGTGTCTTAAAAAAAAAAAAAAAAAAATCTGAACTGAGACAAAATAGTCTTTAATAGCTGATGTTAAAGTGTAAACCAGCTGAATGGAGAGAAAAAGCATGAAAATATGGCTCTAAGAATTTGTAAAACATGCACAGCTCCCTCATGAAATGATTTGCTGTCTAATTAAATAAATTATAGCTGTTTAAATGAGAGTATAAAATCCATGATGTGCAGAGAGAAAGCTGTAAAATGAGGCGACAGCTCGCAGCTGACGTAAGCAAATCTGTGTTTTGGAGATGTGTTGTGCAAGTTACCTCACTTTGTGCTAAGCAAGCACAGGAAACAGCGTACCCATCCGCCCACATATGGGTTCAGAACATGTGTGGCGGCTGTAACTTGTTTTCATGTGTTCGTTGCGAGCGGTTTTCAACCACAGAGATAAATCTAAGTGACGGATGATGGTGAAGCGCAGTTAGTCTAGATCCTTCTGTGTATAGTCCTGGTTTAGCCCGTAATGAGTGCCGTCACTGCATGAGCTCAACCATCTATGTACCGTATGATGCCAAAGCTGCAAAGCACAGGTTGGGGGGGCTAAAATTCAAAATGTTGACTGGAAGTAGCAATAACTATTGTAAATAAACCATTAGAGCTGTAAATTTGGGGCTAACAACTCTCAGGTAGAAAATAAACAGCTTAAGTTTATTCTCATGCGCAGCACAAGATGGGGTCTTGAAAATTCATTTCTCGGTTAATTGCATTGGGAGATTAAACTGCGTGCATCAGAGATACTTAATTTATATCACATTCAGGGCTCACATCCAGCTAGGTTTCACATTAAAAGAAATACATTGTGGTTACAGTTTGTGGTATATTTGATGTAGAAAAATCTGTTTTACAATGTGACGTTGTCAGTCAATACCCTAAGCACTTTCCATCCAATTAGCTACTAAAATGTATAAAAATCATGGAATTCAGTTAACCCAATCCTCACTTCAGAACAATATGATAATTGTAAGAATACAGGAGATAAATTTAATTATGCTCATGAAACAGACAGGCCTGCCTTTTGGGATGAGACCCCTTGAAATGTTTGTCACTGAGTGCTTTTCTTAAGCTCCCTAAGGTTTGGCTCTGCCAAAATGATATACTGTAGAGAGTCACATTTCACACTTCTAATACTCTTGGGCTCTGTCTCATTATTGTGTACCAGCCTGGAGGCCTCTATCACCGCAGATTATAGTTTTCTTTACTCACCAAACCTCTTGCGGGTCCACCAGTGTGGCTCTTTGAAAGTGGTGAACTTGACATCCGGGTGCAGCCTCAGTCTGTCATACAGGTCCGTTGTGCCGCACTTTGGCTGGCCAATGATATAGAAATAAGGAAGGCACCGCATACGGTAGAGTTTCCCGTCATGGTGAAACAAGTGCTCTCGGAAAGTGTTCCTCAAGTGCTGAAACACGGTCCGGAAGCGCTTCGAATAGCGCGCGTACAAATTTGTCCTGTATGGGTCCGAAGTGATATTCCCAGTGTATTCCTCATACCAGCAGGGGTTCTTGACGCTAGGTAGGAATTTGCGGGGGATAACAGAAAACATCTGTAAAGGCAAAGAAAGGCAGCTGAGTCAAGATGTGCTGAGTCAACGTACTTCCCAAATAACAAGATGAAAATATTCCAGGCAAAGCCTCCTGAGATTATCTTTGCTAAGGCTCCACAACAGAAGATAAACAGTCCAGACACTTCACAGATAAGTAAAAGAAGAGATCTGTTTAAAGAACAATTTAAAAACTTTTTTGTATGTGGGCCACTGTTGTGGCAGGTGTAGACAAACACTGACTGTGTGGGATAGAAGTACATGCTGATGAAAAGTTTGTACTGGGGGATATAGTCTCTAGAGAGGCATAGATCATTTACAAACTGACTTTTACTGTTGTGTCAGCTCTGAACTATGGGGTAAAGTTCTGAGTTTTTATTTGAGATTGTTTACATCCACATCAGACTAACAGTGTAGGAACAGGTTTTTATACACAGAACATGATAAGATGTTTTTGATATTTGAAATCAAATCCTTTACATTCAGTGTCTGTCTGAAGGCTGCATTGAACAGACATCAGCAGACACTTGGTATCTTTCCTGTTGATGCTCTGCTTGGCCTTTTACTGCAGCAATTTTCCCTTATCTGTTTTTTTTTTTTTTTGCCTTCAATCTTCTTTCATTCCACTGTTGACTCACAGTCCTTATGCACTGCCCTTAAAACGGCTACAGGTCCTTCATTAATCGCCCTGTATGGATGTACACACCCGTAACACTTCAATCTTATAGTGTAGTTATTTCATTTGTACAAAGTGCTAGACACATGTAAAAAAAAAAAAAAAAAATGGAATAAAAAGCAAATCCGTCCAAGGGCTGGGAAATTAACCGAAAAAGTATCACAACCCACATTCACCGACTTAATCTTGCTCATGTCGGTAATCGTGATATTGATTTGAAGACATATTGCCCAGCCTTAATCTGCTCTAATACTTTCTGATAGCAGTGTAAATGAACATACATGCAGCCTGCACTGGGGGAGTAAAGCTGCTTCATATTCAAGTATAGAAGTGAGGCGATATATATTTCCGACTCTCTTCTATACTCACATTTCAAAGTGGTTTTTCGGTGATCAAACACAACAAAGCCCCATGTTGCTATGACTCTCTCGCTGCCTGTGAGACACAGCTACTTTAAGAAAGAAAATTAATGGCAGATCCATCCACAGATGTGGTATTGATTGTCCCACGGTCACACTCTACTATTCATTAGCTTGTTCAATAAGAAATTAGTTGTGTTGCAAATAGCCCTGGCACAAGCCATTATCATTAGGATTAACAATTAATTGAACCAGGCTTTGAGGTGAGACGGACACTGCGAGAAAGCCACGGGGGCCCATGTGTTTGATGACTGTGGGATGACTTTGAGCTTTAAATCCCCTCTGAAAAAAAAATTAGGTAGAGACATATATGCAATTAACTGTGGTGATATGAAGTGTTATACAAGGTTTTCAGAGCAGGTTTATCTCTTTATAAATTAAATTAGAAACTGCAGCCGGTGGGGAATTGCACCAGTGTAGCTGTATTGAACCCTGTGTAGACAGCATGTAGACACGAATACTGATTTGAATCACCTTTTCACTAAGCATTCAATTACGCTGTGAGACACATCTGTGATTGTCAATTAAAATAGAGATCAATATCATGCTGGGCCTGGTTTGTAATATGATTTAAAAAAAAAAAAAAAAAAAAAAAAAAGAGTTAACATTTACACTATTCATTACACAATCAATCTGATGATAAAATTACATTTTTGATAGAATTTGCATCCTCAAGATTTTCTTTGAATACATTAAATGAGAAATAAGATGGATGTATAGTATGTTTTGGCTACTCACATGTGGTTCACTGTTAACCAGCGCCTTAAGCTCTGGGATCTGTCGACTGCTGCGAAACTCCACCTTGGATGTGATGGACTTGACAACAAGTTTGATATGTGCATAGTCCTTGACTGAGGAGAGGTTAAAGGCAAAAGGTCCCGGGCTGACCAGGCTGCTAAAGTGGTAAGGGGAAGGGGTTAGGAGGAGGCCCTTCTTGTCTCCCGTCAGAATGTACGAAGCCATGATGAGGAACGTGACGGCCAGGCCGAACAGGAAGCTGTAGAGACGGATTTTGCGAAAGCAGCCCAGGGTGCTCCATCGCCTCGGTAGTTCCCGTTTCACCTCCAGGACTGCGAACAGGTTCATGGGCGTGTCGTCCACCTGCAGGAGCAACGGCCTCTTGCGGTAGTCATCTGCTGCTGAGCCCAGCAGGCTGTATTTGTAGTCCATCTGTGTCATGGTGTCGGCAGAGTCCCAAGTGTCACAGCTCAGACACAGGGAGGCGTTATGTAGCAGGAACCAGCCAGATAGGAGGTTTTGAGATGGGGCCTACAGTTGATGTCCATGATGGGTTGTGGGAAACAGCCCACCTTATCCAATCACACTTTCCTGGAAAGAGGAAATAAGAGAGATGACCCATCATGTCTGGGCTGATGCAGCAACGTCCAAAAATATTTGAAATAACTCTTTGTTACCACCTACGCTTTACTGTGTAGCAGAACTTCCATTGATGCAATACTGTGGCAAAGAATAGACAGTCACACGCTGTTTAAGTGCTGACTTGCATTTAGTGTCTGCTTCCTTTGGGAACCAAGTTGTCACCAAGGCCAAGATTACATTTTTTTTCCATTTTAGTTTCACTGTACATTTTATACCTCAAAAGGACGTCACCACATCCCTTAGTCTCTAAGTAATCTCAAAGCTGACTTGTGAAAGCAGTTGAATGATCATGCAGCTGTGTTAAACTCAGTTGTTGTAATATAACCTCAGGCTGTACAAAGAAAAATAAATTGACAGCAAAGAGAAACAGTGAGAAATTTATCTGCTCTGAATATTGACAAGGAAGTATCAAATCATCCTGTAAATGGCAATTCACTTCAAAACATTACAATTTCTGAAAAAAATTTCCCTGTGACTAATGAAAGAGGAAAAAAATGACATTATGCAAGGTTAAATTACTGTTTTAATGGGACAGCATAGCACCACCCTCCCCAACCTCACAGTCCATCTTCCCATCCTCCCGTGCGTCGGAGTCACAATATGGAGGGAGCGATAAGGACGAGGGATGCATTCAGCCTAGTAACTACCAGGCTGCATGTCATACTCTCCTGGGGAGAGACACGAATATAAGAGATACCCGGTTTGGACCGGAGAAGGGATTATATTATCAGAAAATGGTATTCCTCACTGTGAAGTCACATGGATCAACAGTCGCCCACAGATAAAAGAAGGGCCAATGTCTAAAGGGTGAAAGAATTGGGGATCTTTAATGATAATGCACCTGCAGGAGCCACGTCTAGTTTTATCCTTGAGGCTTTCTTTGTGTCTGGAGCTGAGCCAACATGGTGGCAGTGAAATACAATATAGCATAATGACAAAAAGCCAACAGAGCTGAGGGTCTAGGGCGCTTTTCAAAAGATGAGTACGATGTTTGGGAATCGGGCTGAAGCCCCTGGTAATGTTTCACACCATCACACTTGAAACTGCAAATGCATACAGTCGTGAGGTTGATGTATGTTATACCCGCAACCTGCTCCAGCTCGCATATATCATGAGATAAGGGCACTATGGAAGTGAGTCATCGCTCCTCCTCACAGCTGCTGATATTGTCTGACACCCCACCGACCCACCACCAACACCACCCATCGCACACACCCTTTGCACAACTCTGTATTCATGGAGCTTGCGGCAGAGCTGATAAGGGGGTGGCTGGAGAGCTCCGGCCTACCTGCTCAAGCGGTGTCATTTACCCTCAGCAGGGCCCTCAGCAAAACACCGTAGCAACGTCCTCTCCAGGACACAGGTGGAGAAAACAAATGAGCCCCCTGCTCTGAAAAGATTTCTAGCCCTCAAGAAGTTTGTCCAACTGCAACTTCAGTCTGAGAAAAAGAAAATGCTGAAGAATAAAGGATTCACTGCAAAAAGCTGAAACCACAGTCAGATTAATATGTTTTTCGCTTTTAGCTAGAAAATGAACCTATCTTCTGCGGCAGGATTATTTTTATCACTTCACAGAAAAGAAATATGAGAGTGAGAGTAATGGATTTTAAATTACGATAGCTACTTCAATTAAAGTTTTGCCCACACATTGTAGATGGTGTATCAGTGCTTCTCTTGCATGAAGTTCACCAGAAAAAGTATGTACGTCTTATTATTTAAATACTCTGTATTTCTCAAACTTTCCAAAGCAAGGAAAGCTTCAAAAAAAGACTAAAAGGTTTGCTTTTAACAGAAATGTAATTACTGCAGGTCAGATGTCCCGTTCCATCACAGAGATGGGCACTGCACTGTGTAATCAAAGTGCTAAAAGTAGAATGACATTTTCAGGATTGTACTTTGGTAACAAGCCCACTGTTTGCTATTGATGAGCATACGCGCTCATCTGTAGTCGTCATGCCATTAGCACTTATTGACTGTCTGCGTCCTTCATCAAGTGAAGTCAATGGGGTGCTGCTCGTGCTCAAGGCTATTTAGCGCAACAGGAAGGAAGAAGGGGGCATGAGGGTTAAAGATGGAGGGAGGTAAAAAGAGAGCAGAGAGATGGGGAGAAAAAATAGAGTAAAAAAAAAAAGACTGTCATTGACGAGAGAATGTCACTCTCAAGGGAACTCGCATCTAAATCAATCAGTCAGCTAAGTGAAGCAGTGGGCGACTGGCAGCTTGACAGGCCTGCTCTATTCATAAAGCAAATACGTTGCTCCTGTCCATCAAACATGATGAAATAGCTTAACTCGAACAGAAATATGGCTGCCGGGCAATGGACAAAGAGGACTCAAGGTTGCATCATCCGCCGTTTCAGCTGACATGTGGATCTGAACATTTTCCTCTCTGAAGAAGGATGTTTACCACATTCATTCCCACACCTCCAACATGTTTTTAGATCAGCAGTGAGCGTTAAACATTCGGGTTGCCAGGTTGTTATAAAAATCCCTTTGGCAAGTGTATCTCCTCCTCAGGCATATTGTCCTTTTTGTCTTTTTACTTTTAATATTAGCAGAAGCATTTGTATTACCATTAGACAATTCTGAATTTTATTGAATATCCATATCTGAGTTATGCTTGTCAAAGTTGTTTTTGATTAAGATCCTTTAAATGTTGAAATGTTTTTAGGAGTATTTGGTTAACAGTTCGGTTTGATGCACACTAGAAGATTTTCAGATTTTAACCGATTTTTAAAAGCGTAGGAGACCACAGACATAAGTTTTAACCAATTTTGAATAGTTAAATCATAAGATCGCGCTCAACAGACGATTCGGCCAAGATGTGGGACCACACACTTGGTGTTGATATCCGTGTGATGATTCCAGGGATTTGGGATCGTAACAGGAACTTGCGCAATGAAATGTATCTTCAGAGCTAAACAAACATGAAGGCAGACTGTTGGAGCTAGCTAAAAGTCAAGTCAACATTCCCACACGGGCGAGCACTTGGTGACAGTGGCCAGGAAAAACCTTTTTAACGGGAGGAAACTGTTTACCCTGTCATTCAGAGATAAATCGGTGAAACAGGCCATCAAGCTGTTTTTTTTTGTTTTTTTTTTTCAAGTGTGCTGTCTACTCTGTTCCTAGCTGTCCATCTCTGCTCTGAAAAAAGCAAGCCAGCCTCACACGCTGGCAGCTAATTGTTGTTCTCTTCTGTACCTTTTCTTCTTCGCTTAACAATTCTTTTCTTTGTGTTTACGGCTGCCTGTGCAGGGTGATTGATTTATTTGTCTGAAAAACTGCAGTGTAGATGGACAGATTATCTTTTGTTGTACTTAATAGAAACACCAGTTGCCATCCATTGTTGTTAACCAATATTAAGCTATTTGCTGTTGTAAATCAAATTTCAGACCTGTAACATTACAGCTTTTCTCACACTGTGAATATGAAAGTGTGTTTTCTTTGGCATTGATTGATTGACGACAAAAAGGGGCCAAGTGGTGACGCTGGGTAGGGTAGAAGTATTGTTCTGTTTTTCCTATAATGTCCATCAACTGTGGTCATATTCCATAATAAACGCTCTCGCAAAATAGGAATGACAAAAACCCTCCACAGCCCTTTTAATCATTCATTCCTCAAACAACATCGGTGAATGATTATTATACCTGGCTGTAGAAGGAGTCTGTGCGGTGGAGAGCACAATGCCCTACTTCCTCGGCTCTTTGGTATTTCAAATGGAGGAAATTAATTGCATTGCCTGAAATGCCCCTTTTTGTTTTGATTCAAAGCAAAAGAGCCAACTCTCTCTCAGGCTACGGAGAACACGCTTCTCCATATCACATAAAATAGTTAAAATATCTTGGTTATCCTCACAGACCTCCCTGTGTTGTTGTCTTCATCTTCGACTGTTGGAGAAGATTAAAAGACCTTTTTTTTTCTACTGGGCATAACCCTAACCCATTTACAGTGGAAGTCCGAAGTTTCCTGCTTGTTTTCTCTTTGAAAAATAGTGCCGGAAACTCTTGAAGACACTGTAAGACAATTTGCCTCAGTATATGTGTCTGCCCTCGGAGAACCAGAGGAGGGAGGTCTTCCTAAACGTCAGAGCATCTCTCATTATCCAGTGCTGTGTACCTTGCATGAAAGCTTAAGCTTCACCTATCTACAGGTGCCACAGGCAGATCAGAGGTTGTGTTGGGGACTGGGACACAGTGGAATGCTATATGAGGCGAGTCGATAAGCTCAAGCAATCCTTATCCATATTACCATGAAGAGCCAATAGAAATATGGTTAAATTCTCTCTACTTCTTTACTTGATACCCAATTATAATCCTGAGTTAAATCAGTGACGTGTGGGTGATGGAAGAAGGCGATCAAGATGTCATTGGACAAAAAAAAAGAAAAAAGGAAGCATATTCATACTCTCTGGATGTGCACTATCCAGTATAAGCATGAGGCACAGAGTGGGGTAATGTAATACTGACTGATAAACAAGAATGCAATGTAAACAAGTGATTATCTCTGAGTCATTGTGCATGTAAAGTCATATAATATCGTTGCCTCCCTATGCAGCCAGAAATAGAATTCACCTGCAGACTCTGTTATCTGTGGCAGTAGTAAAAAAAACAAAAAACAGATGAGCACATGGAAGGTGCACAGCATAAACAACAATCTGCTGCTAGCCTTCCTTCACAACCACAGAGCTGGAGGAAAGAGACAAAGCAAACAAGCCAGGTACTTTTGCTTCATTCACGGAGTGGGGGAGTATAAAACATGAGCACGAAATGAGGGAGTGGACTGAAAACCCTGCGATGAAGAGACTTGGGAGACCTTGAGAATAGAACAGCACATTCTGTCCACAGAGTCTTTGTGTGCAGCTACCCAGGAGTGCTCTCGACCTACTCTCTCAAACTGATTTCAACCGTCCACTGCCACACTGAAGAACTGGTTTGTCATTAAGGAACAAGCCCCGTCCACAAAACATTGTCAAGCCATTTCCCCTTCAGGACCACTTATGGATTCTCAAAAGCAAATAAGCGGAAAAAAAAAAGAAAGAAAAGGAATAGAGTAAACAGCTAATGACTCAGTTCAGATTGTTAGCAGAATCTCAGCACTTCCTGCAGCCTCAGCCAGTTTCACAGTATGTTCTTTTTTTTTTTTTTCCAACACAAATGACTGATGAGCTGTCTATAAAAGACAGAACTGGCTTAAGGGCTGTAAACACATATTTACTGTATGTTCACTTCTGAGAAACCATCTGCTCATCCCCTGACCTCTGAACATCTCCAGGAGCCAGGAAGTGGATTGTGGTTGAAGTCCAGTAACAACACAGGAAGTACTGTTGGGGCAGAGGCAGTCAGCGGGAAGAACAAAGGGGGTGTCATCGCTGCGTCAGCTGGAGAAAAATGTTTTTCCACCAGGTCATTCACAATAATTAAAGTTCAGCATGAGGCCACTGCAAGAGTGATAACAACTGTGAGACTCAGCCCGACATGTGACACTGACGCAACCTCGTGATTTGTCGAAGAGGGCTAGAGAAATATAGCTGCTGAACACACTGACACTGCCTCCTCCAAGGCTATTTAAATTTCCCTGGGGATCTTACAGGAACCAGAGCTTACCTTAATTATTCACTTATTCTTTAAGAGCATATAGTTTTTAACTGGAGTTAAAAGTTATAGCCTTTTAAGATTTTTAGTCCTGATTTATTTGCTGACACCTGTGGTTACCGTGGTAACAGCAAGTGTGGTTTTTACACTACGGCAAACACTCTATAAGCAGCTACTTTGTCAGAAATGCAACAAGAGAAGCAGCAAGCGTTTCAGTTTAGCGCACAACCAAACAAACTCTTAAAGTGGTCTGATTGCACACCGCACACGCCTCCGGTAGTTTACTACACAACAGCAGAGTGCATTGGAAAAAGTTGGTGTGTTTGCTGGAGTGTTGAAACCTGATTTTCAACCAGGTTATTGACTTATTGAAATCCCTTTTTAATCATCAAAGTAAATACTGATAATAAATACATGATAAACAAATTATGAGCCTTAACTATGGAGTATCTATGTAAATAAATGAAGTCAATTAGATGAAGCATCATTGGTGGGAGTAAATGAAGCGAGAACTAAAGCAAGCTACCGAAGCGTGAAATTAATCCTTACAGTGGCTTGGGAGTACAAGAGAAACATCTGGAAATAGGATTGCATTGTGCTACATCTCTACAATGTACCACAAAGCCCACTGATAATAGAGCAAGCAGGAGCCATACGACCTGTCAAATATGTCACTTCCTCCTCTAACCCCCCCAGGGGCCGCAGCCCAATCCAATAATGTAAATCACAACCATGTAACACAAGCAAGAAATAGAAGATCAGTATTCACTGTGACCCAGAGTGGATTCATGGATCATATTACCCAGGGAGAAGACATCCATCACATTCCCCCAGATCACACACGCTGTTGACCAAAAGATCAGAATCTAATCTCCAGGAAGTCTGGCAGCAGCCCCCCCCCCCCCCCCCCCCCCCCCCCAATGGGACCAGAGAGACCAGGAACTGACCGTGACCCTATCAAGGAGCCGCCGGGTCAAATTATCAACACAGCCCTCAGACACTCTCACTGCAGAGGAGAGGGTGAGAAACGTGACCTCTGCCCTGGATTCATAACTGCTGCTCAGCTGGGATCTCAGGCAGAGTCCCAGTTCAGCACTTTCTTCTATCTTATCTTTTATTCATTATTTTAATTTCGCTGGCAGCCTCCCACAGCCTGGGCTCTTTCTGAGGTGGATAAGTGCTTATGATGGTGTCATTAAAAAGTGCAGAAAAACAATGGCTGCCATTTAAATAATTGATTGTGTAAATGGATATGTTGTGAAGAGCATGGTGTGTTCTGGTCTCTGCAGAGAGCGCACACAATGAGGCTAAATTGGTACCGAAAATTTTTTATTCAGAGATATGAGGAAAGGTGAGAGGTCATCTATCTCCTCTTTAATAGGAGCCTACTTTACACGAAATTATGAATAAACGATGGCAATTTTTTTTTTTTTTTGAAGAGCTGCATCTTTTAACACAATAAACAATCAAGCATATCTTGTGTGAATGAAATGGCTTCAGATTTGAGGTGCATATGCAAAACAGTGCTGTGTTCGCAGATCAGCTTGCAATGAATAATTTATCAGGGTGAACTTAAATGTGATGTGTGTGTAACTTATTATTTAACTTTAGAAAATGTATACCCTGATGAATTCAAATCATCCTTGTGTGTATTTCTAGGCTCTTCCTGTTCCAGTTGGAGACTTTTTTCTTTTTTTTGGTGTAAGATCTTTCTAACAGTGTTCCTCCAGTCACTTTAACTCAGTTCCTCTATTTTATCTTTTGTCTAGCGTTTTATGTCGGCGGATGTTGCAGTCTCTAGATGTTCATTGTTAGTGAAAAATGAATCATTCTTTGGGAGTGGGTTTGGGATGTAGGTTGAAATATAAGACATAGCAAAGACAGAGTTTCAGAATGCTGACTGACAGAGGAAACTTATTGTAATCTGTCAAGAAAAAAAAGAAACTCTAAAGTGGATGAGAAGTTGTGAAACACCACTCAGTGTTGTGTAGGAGGATCGGATGTTTTGGGGATTTGCGGAAGATGTGCCAGTCGGTTTCTCAATCCCCTTGAGGTCCATCGTGTTCTAAATTGCCAATAATGTGGGTGGCAGTTGCACAATTGCAGCTTTTAACATTTATATCAAGCACCATTAGCAACTCTGCAACATATCTGTTTTTCAGGAAGGTTGATAAAAAAAAAAACAGGGCTTGCCATAAACACTGAAACTATAAAAGGGCAAGTGTCAACCTTTTAAATAGCTACTTTTTTTGTAGTAATAAGAATAAGAGAAACATGCTGGAGACAACACTGAAAACCACCACTGATGCTACAAGTCGTCCCTTTACCTAATCTGACCTTCTCTCTTCAGACAACCACGTCTTCATTTGTCTAACACCAACACCTGCTCCTGCTCGCCTCCTCGCTCTCTTTACGAGACGTGACAGGCAGGCTCTCTACATGTAGACCAAAGTTCAATCTACTGTTAATCTTCCATTTTGACAAGACGCAGACAGACCTGGGGGAAAAGCAGTTGGTAATTAATCCAATGGGAATGTTAACTGTTTCCAGTGGAATGCCTCTGAGCCCACGGAGCAGCAGAAAATTTAGGGGAAAACGATAACACAGAAAAAAGGTTTTAAGGCTATGTTTACATTGAAGACAATATTGTAGTCGTAGGGTATTTTTCCATCCACATGTTGTTGCCCATTGACGCCCTTGACATTTGTTGGACACATCTGTAAACACTGCTGCTTTGCTCTGGAATCACTTCCAAGTCGGTAAACCGCTACTAAAATCTGACTTTATGGCACATCTGTGCAACATATAAATACAGTAGATGTTTTGGTAAACACTCAATGGGACTATCATGAGAGCCAGTAAAGTTGTGAAATTCAAAACAAATATCAGAGTGCTCAGGATGTATGTTACCAACAGAAGGGAATAACAGGGAACATGAAATGTTTGAGTGGCCAAAACTGTGCAACAAGCGTATGAGTGTAAGACATTACTGGGTGAAAATATTGCGTACGTCAGGCAGCGGTTCCCAGCCTTTTTGGTTCCTGACTAGAACTGAAACAATTAGTCTCTTGGACAGAAAAATAATTGTCTATTTTCGGTAACTAATTATTCATTTAAGTAATTTTTAGCCATGCTAGCAGCATAGCTCTAGGGATGGGAGAGTTTGTCTGTCTGCCCACCACTTTGGTCCAGGCTGAAATATCTCAAGAATTACTGGATGAATTGCCGTGAAATTTTGTACAGACATTTATGGTTCCCAGTCGGTAAATCACACTGACATAGATTGACATTTGTGGCTTTGGGTGAAATGTCTGGACAGCTAGTAAATGGATTCCCATGAAATCTAGTGTCATCACCAGGTCCAACTTTAAATTTGGTTTCTGGACAAATACCTGCAAATATTATACATTAGCATGTTAGCAGGCTGATGGTAATGTTTATGGAGACAATACTTGGTAGATTAACCCTTAATGAACATGAGCTTTAGCTGCAGCCTCACCTCTGACCCCTTAAATGGGGATATGTCGACTTGCAACCTCTCATCTCAGACTGCATGTGTCTTCAGGCTGGAATCTGTCCTACCACAGATTGATTTGGATAGTTTTTAGTTCCAATTTACCCAGCAAGCCACAAGACAAACACAAAAATTGGAGAGAAAAAAAAAAAACAAAAAACAAATTTTGTTAAGCAGAACTCTTTATCTATCCTGTTGGCCATCTCATAATCTCCTCAGAACTTTAGTGGTTGTAACTAAATGGTTATGAAAAGGCTTTAAAGACATTTTTTAAACATAGAACTGAAATTATACTCAGTTGTGACTGATTCTTCAGTGGTTCCAGCTTGGAGAATTTAATTCAATCATGACTTAATTGTTTTACATCTATCACACTTAAGCCTAATTAGCAAACACTTTTCAGCTTGTTAGCAGCCGACTGTGTGATTATATAAAGTTCTGTACTACATATCACCACTCCTTTTAGGTTAACACAAAGATCGAGTGATGCGTAGAGGTGTTATTAGTCTTTCAATTATCACTACAGAATGAAAGAGACACTTGGGATGTGTCGTGTTGCTTGTAATTCATTGTTCTCAGTAGATACATGTGTTTTATAACTTCCAGTAGTTGCTCAGTAGGCAGATGAAGATGGTGATGGTACCCTTGACTCATCACTTTGAACTCCCTAAGGACTGGATGGCCAAGTATGGAAACTAAGAGGAGCTCATTTGTTAAATCAAATGAGGCTTGACAGAAACTTTCTTTACAGACTTGCTTACTTAAAGCTGGAAGAAAACCAGGGTAGCGACAAAAAAAAAAACTAGTCTTTCTCAAATCCTGCAGTTGTGAGGATTCCTGAAGTAACACATATAGAAAAAAAAATTTTTCTCTGCAGATACAACTTGGATACAGTTGGCACCCATCAAGGTCCAGCCTCCACTCAGCTAACTGAAAAAAGTCAGTCAAATTATTAAAGACTCTGCTTTTCCATCTGTGACTTCTGCATGTGTGATGAAGAGGAGTAGAAGCACCCCCGGGCTGTGATGTTTTCAGAACAGCTTCCTGTTTTGCCTCTAATTCCGCGCTTTCGTGAGGTTCTCCAGGAGACGTGTAGTAATCCTTTGCAGTAGCATTTCACACCTAGTTAACACTCAGAGCTTTATCTCTAACTGCGCCGAGCCTCCTGCCAGATAAGGGATATATGCATGGATTGAGTGTTGGCCTTTGACTGCCGAGAAAACGTGTGAATTAACAAAACGTTCTGCTATTACCGAGCAGGTTGGCTCACTGCTCTGCCGCTGGAGAGCGGGCCTGATGCAGGCAGTTTTAGGGAGGCTACTCAAGGGCATCCCAGTGGATCCATAATATTAACTTGGCCTGTGGATTTTCAACTTATAAGACGCTGTGCTTTATCTTCTCCCTGCTACATTATGTGACTCCACAATAATGAAGGCTTGCACATATTCTTCAGGCTTAAGAGACAGGCAGGAAAATTAAGGGTGAGAATAAAGAGGTGTCCTTTTAATACTATTAATTGCACAGTGTCTTCATTTTTAAGGTTGCCAATATGTTCCAGCTCTTTCACAGAGGGATCACTCACACTGTAATTTGAGAGTCAGGTTTAGCATAAATCAGAATAATACATCGTTCCTGTTCAGTATGCTCTGGAAGTAGATAGCAAAAAAAAAAAAAAAAACCCAAAAAACAGTTTAATCACAATTCTAACTGCTTAGCCACATCTTGATAAATGGAGGTGGAGGTAGAGGTGTTCTAACTACAGCAGCACATCTGTCTTGCAGTGTGTGTAAAAAATTCTGTAGTTCGCCAAAAGGTTCATTCTGGCAGCGGCTGCCTGCACAGATATAAAACTCCAGCTCCAAATTAACTTGGCAGGGATAATCCCACAAAATGATAGCTGCAGTGATGAAAATAACATTTGTACAAATTCCTAGTGACCCGGGCCAGGTTGGAGTGTGTCTCTCCACTGCCAAAAAAAAAAAAAAAAAAAGCCTGAAAAATGTAAACAGTCCCGCAGGTGCGTCTGACGCTTCTGCTTGACATTTCAAGGATGTCTGGTAAGCGGAACTCGATGTTGACCTTTGAACTCAGACAGACGTACGGCTAGGTGGCAAGTGCATGCGAGTTTGTTGTTTACCGGAGCTCTTGGGTTCAATGAGCCCCAGGGCCGCTGCTGCTGCTGCTGCTTGCACTGCTAATCACAACCTTAACCACACATTTAAGTGACATTACTTGGAAGATGGTGTAAATAGGAATCTAACTTCACTGCGGTTCAGTGATGAGACAGAAAAGCGGTCAGCTGTGTGACATTATCATGAACAATCTCAATGGTTTTTAGGTCATTCAGAAAAAAAACCCAAAAAGAAACACAGACAGCACAGTACAGAGGAATGGCTGTGGTATTGAAAGGTTTCACAGTCGCTCATTTAAGAAGAGTTGCCGGAGGTAATTGGAAAATGAACACCCCTCTCTGCAATGCTGTACATTGTTGAGGTCCCCACAGGTCTGTGCTAAAACCTATTAGAGTGACATCTGGAAGACAGATACTGGAGTCACACACACGCACGCACACACATACACACACACACACACACACACACACAAACACACACACACAACCACTAATACTGGGTCTTTCTGCTAACCTAACCTAAAATAATAAGCCTTAACTAAGGGATTCCATGACAACACATGAAAGCATCCATGACCCAGTGGTGGGGTAAATATAGATTTTAAAAGTCATGTGTGTAAATTTTCCAGTAATACAGAATAGCCAAATTCTTCTGCCTGCCTTCACTTTAGTACCAGATTTGACTACAAATAGGGCTTCCTTCCCTTCCTTCCTTTTTTTCATTTGGTGTCCTTATTTGACAGTAGCAGAGAAGACGACAGGGAACCCGGGGAGAGAGAGTAAAGGGAGTGACATGCATTAAATGGCCCGGTCGGTCGGGAGTCGAACCCGGCGACGTGCTGCTCAATTATTTCTTTCTTTTCAGAAAAAAACATTTGGTTCATAAATGCCCCTCATTTACCAACATGTTTTCATGTCAAAACAATGAAAACAGTTGTTTTTCAGTCTCTTCCAAAACTATCATTACAAAACTGAGCCGTATGAGCGTCATCTAAGACTACTCATGGTTAGAGAGCGATTGTGGTCATGGTTGAAGGACACCAATGTGGACTATTGGTAGGAGGCGGGATTACACTCTGTATCCCCAACCATCTTTCCCAAACTCATCCCTGAGTGAGTTTTCTTGTGGGCCCCCCTCAGACAAAATTAAGATAGTTGTTTACATCTTGGCAAATTGGCACCATTAAAGTTTGCTGAATTAACTATTAGGAGCTCCTGTACAGACGACTATCACTAGATGACTTTGATATTGAAGAAAATGTGTTTTCTTTTTTTTTCTTTTTTTTTTTTTCTTGTTTTTATGTCTGTTTTCTAAGCAGATTTATTGAAGTTAATTTGCAATGGACATCAGAGATAATGATACTCAGAAAGAACCAGTCCTACTGGATCTAAAAATATGCATAACATGTCTGTATGTTTTCAAATTTCACTGAGATATGACTCAGAAGTATGAATGTTGATGCAAATTTGTCGAAATTGGGCGCTAAGGGTTTTAAGGTACCTTAATTGCCTTTCACCTCACGCTGCATCTCTTTACCTTACATCTCTCCCTTCGCCCCTGCTGCACATTGCAATTCTTCCTCAGCGCCCTGGGCAGGGATGCCTTGCTGTTTGAAAACCTCTGGCTTAAACCAAGCAGCTCATAGTAAATAGAGATATTAACAAATTTGCAAACATACAATTTTCTCTGCATAAGATTATCCCCATACCACACAGTCCCATAAATCAAACTAGTAGCTGCATAAGGGGGCTGTCCTCGCTCGCCAGACTCCCATCTATATGGCACAACTGGGTACAGATGGTGAGGGAAATAAAAGCCAGTTTAGTTTCCCATGCGTCATTAATACAAGCAGTGACCCCCAACTTGGCAGCTGCACACAGCATCTCCAGGATGCCAGATTTATATTCTTACTCAGCATCGCAAAGTCCTAGGATCATGGCCCTATTACACACAGGATCTCATGTTATTGGAGCAAAGTGTCCTTGAGAAATGCTTCATATAGCCTGTGTGGTATGGATTTACACGCAGATTCTTATATGTAACTTAATTAATGTCTCCTGTCTCTCAATGCACTGTGTGCTGTTAAAATGATTATTCCCGTTGTTTACTAGAGCCAGTAACATTGAAGAAGAAAACCATGCGAGTCATTCACACGATAAAGCAGATTAATGCCTGTCAGCATGTTAGCTTAATCACTGGAAGCTCATCAGTCACGATGACGAATAGCGTCAGACCGCTGCTTCAGACAGACAGCATCTTCTGGAGTGGTTGCTCCTCCACAGCCACATAAATCCTGCCCGCTGTGATCCACTACCTTCATCAGCGATACATAACATAACTTCATTGAGGGATCGATCCATCACTGGGACCCTGCATGCACCATTATTTTCAACGTCCGGCTCCTACACTTGAGCGCAGCCGGATACTGCCTTCTGTGCTGATCGTTCAGTCTAAAACTGGCATCATTTGGATGCAAGCTCACAAAAATGTCACTCTGTCTATGAAACATTCACACAACAAAGGGTTACTGATGACAAGCGTGACGCCAAAGATGGCATCTTTAAAGAGTTGATATCTTTTGGATAGGCTACTGAATAGCCAAAGACTTTACTATTTAAATAGACACAGAACAAAACAGCATCTGACAGGCCGGTTTGTTTGTGATGATGTAAACACTCTAACTGCATACTGATGAGATACGTACATATCCACTATAGTTGGTTCACGATGTGGAAGTCTTCACATTAACCATCAATGATAACCCTCAAATAACAGCACTCTAACCAATAATTATAAATTTTTCTATAATTTGTTTCCCCCCACCCAAATTAACTATTCTTTGGAATGTCAAAATATAATGAAAAACGTTCCCAGAGTCCAATATGTCTTCAATATATATATCATATATAATAATAATATAATATCTTCAATTGTTTGTTTTGTCTCAACGTTAAAAATGACTTCAAATCAATGTCATGATTATTTCT
Source organism: Seriola aureovittata (assembly GCF_021018895.1). Classification (NCBI taxonomy): domain Eukaryota; kingdom Metazoa; phylum Chordata; class Actinopteri; order Carangiformes; family Carangidae; genus Seriola; species Seriola aureovittata. The sequence continues at coordinate 12,861,521 of NC_079384.1, forward strand.
AACTTTTACCTTGATTACCGTTAATGAGCGATTACTCTGGCGCTTATCGATCTCTCCTCTCTTTTTTTTTTGAGCCATGAACTCTTCATATTCAGAAATTGTAGTGATTGTGTTCCAAGGGATTAAGCAAATTGGTGTCGTTACCTTTGGTGAGTGCAACACGGATAATGACCACTGTCTGATAATCATGACTGATAAAGGTGTTTGCGTCATCTTTTCCAAAAGCGATGCATTTTAAAACTAAAATGTCTTAGCGTGGACGTAGCCTGAGGTTCAGCGTTTGCTTTCGTGTCATCCATATCGCCAATTTCACTTTGAGTGAACGTTAGTTGGACGGCGTGGAGATGTGTGACTGGACACGAGGTAGTTAGAGAACCGTTCATGAACGCACGCATTGCAGAAAATAAAAAAAACAAAATTAGCCGTCGTGAGCAAGATTGAGTCGGTGTGAGGTTTTGACACTTAATTTCCCTAAAACCTAAAAGGATGCAATTTAAAATGATATAAAATGGAGAATAACAGCAAATCCTCACATACATGTTGATAATTTGACTAATTGTTTCAGTACTAACCAATAATCTCTAAGCACTGAGGGACTATGGTGACGATCTGACCCAGTGAGGTCAATTCTCAAAACACGCAAATACTAACAGCGTTGCTCAATGCCATCAAGTGCAATTTATGAAAGCGTGTTGTTTGTTTTAGGACCAACATGTGGTGGATAAAAGAAAGGGAGCGGCCCATTCTGAGGGTAGCTGCAAAATCAAAAGAGGAAATCATTTTGTGAAACTCTCAGCTGACCTTGTTTTGTGTTAATGTTGTCTGCGTTCATATAGGCCGATGGTCCATATGGACAGTCTGCGAGCCTCGTGCCCCAGAGGAGCCCTGTAGAGCTGCACACAGTGGCCCCTGGTCAACATTTGACACTGAGCTTCCTGCAACAGTGACTAAAATAAAGGACCCCTAAAAGAGAGGTCAAATGCTTCATTTGAGAAACACAGAGCGCTGCTTCAGGCTCTCAGGCTGAAAAAGGAGATGTAACCCAAACAATGAAAAGAAAAAAAGGTGTCAGAGTTATCAGAGCAAGGCCAGAATGTGTGAGTCACTGGGAAAATGAAGGAGCGCAGGATATCTAAAGGACTGGTCAGAGTTTTTTTGTTTTTTTGTGGGGGGTGGGGGGTGGGGGGGGTGAGACACTGAGGCTCTGGGACAGTTAGTTGCCCTGTCTGGTGCAAAATGTCCCAGACAAGCTTGTGTTCCCACAAAAAAACAAATTAAGCAAATGTGGAGCAAAAGGAAGTTGGCAGCGAGTCAGGTCATGCAGCGCAATGTTTATCATTGCTTCTGATTTCTAGTTAATTTTGATGAAGCATAACACAGCCCGGGCCATGACCGAATATGAATCTAGATGCAAATGAGCACGTTTCCTAAGATTTATGGATGTCAATAAAGACGGCATTCTCCTTTTTTGTATGTGAATAAACAAGAGCACCAATGTGTTAAATCTGTGTGACATTAAATGCAGAACAACTCGCATGAAAGTCTTCATTTGGACCACAAGTGTCTCTGCTAATAAAAGCTGCTCTGCTGCACAAGATGCTCTGTGCATGTTTTGCAAACTACATAAAGACATCCTGTAACAACATGGGAACAAGATGGTCAAATAATGCCAGCTAATTCCCAGAAGGCTCCCTCCCCTCCAAAAAAAAACAAAAACAAAAAAACATTTGTTACATTTGAACTCCCACTAATCCTGTCTGTGGGTTCATTTTGCCCAAACTTGAGGATACATTTTATCACTGTCAGTGTCTAATGACTTTAAATCCATGAATCTGAAAAGGGCAACAGTTCAGTGTGTGTTTGCTGCCAAATTCTCCCCAGTTTTCATGATGAAGTGGCTTTAAAAAGGGCATTTAAACTGAATACCCGTCCCTCGAGAAATCTCCAACAAAGATTTCAATAACAAAGACATCCCCCTCTTTTTCTGTATTGCAATAATTAAGAGTCTACAGCTGGTCTATTACTGAGCAAAGCATTATCACTGGAATTGCTAATGAAAACCAATGATGGAAATTGTCTCCTAAAAGCTGCACTTCCTGCTGTGATCACATTTACATGTAATCAAAGTCTTTTTTGAAAAACTTGGAACATCTTTCTTTTTCATAACTGATAGAAGAAGTTATGACATAAAACATGATTCATTCATAGTTCTGTCTCTTTTCGCCCGCTCTCTTTTGTGTTGCACAAAGCCCCTGCTTCACATGGAGATTTGACAGTGTGTGGCAGTGTGATTCATTGTTTATTTTCCTTTAAGTCCCTTTAAATGAATACTTCATCAAGCTGCTACAAAGACCCAAGTTATAGCTCTGCATCTACATCAACAACAATCAGCCAGAAATATTATAGCTCAACTTATCTCGGACAGAGTAATACATCAAAGTGCTTCAGTCACTCCACAGAAATCCGCGGTGGGGGAGATAAAAATGAGCTCAAACACCACGGCTTGCTGTGCGAGAGGCCATGCACACTACACCCAGTCGTGGCATTTAAATCATTCCAATCATCCCATCCCACTCGCTGCATAATAATATAGTACGGTGCAAGAGGATCCCCACCACATTTACAACACCTACGTCTCAGCTTCCCACACACCCTGTGTCAACTTGCGAGCAAATAGCTACACGCTGTAACATGGCACACACACACCGAGTGCATGTCTAAATCCATGTAAACATTATATGTGTATCACTATGAAAAATGCGCTTAAACTTTAAGCACCCACTGGTGGCTTCTTCAAATTGTTTTATCCAGTTAAAACCCCCAAAATATTCAGTTTACATTAAATTACATCAGAGAAAAGCAGCAAATCCTCGCTCTTGAGAAGCCGGACACAGTGAATATGTACATTTACGGGAGACATTTACATTGTTGATTCACTTCCACTAATCGATTAACTAATCCAGCGCTGCTGCTCTGGTACAAATTCCCACCACTTCTGTATTTTCATCACGCTTTTTTCCCCCAGATCAAGTTCACTTTTCTGTTTAAAACCCTTATGGCAAGTGTGCTGGCAAGCAGCAACCATGTGCTTAATTGAAAAGCTCAAGTGCAGTAATTAAAAAACCCTTGTATTACTCTGCACATTAACTTATTCAACTTGAAAGTGTAGGGGGGGGGGGGGGGGGGGGCGACGTTAAAGTGATGGGATGCAGCCTGAGGGCATGTCTCAACAATTAACAAAGAACTTATCAGCTCTCGCATGAATCCATATTGCAACAGCGTAGATGTAGATGTAGATGGTAACGCCTTGAGATGCATTCAAATGCACCTGGGCCCTGGTTTGTTAAGTGCTGGGAGTCGGTGAAGGATGTTGTGGTGTGAAGTGCACTGTGAGAAGTTTAAGTGGCAGGTGCTTTAATGGCTCAACAAATCCTGAACACACTACTCTTCATTATATCTGAATAGGAACTATGAGGTGTGCGTGTGTGCGTGTGTGTGCGTGTGTGTGCGTGTGTGTGCGTGTGTGTGTGTGTGTGTGTGTGTGTGTGTGTGTGTGTGTGTGGATTTCAGCCAAAGAAGAGAAAAATAAAAAATAAAATGACACTTGTATCTATTTGGCCAAAATTCTCAGTCAGTCTCCTATTTGCCTGGCAGCAGTCTGTGTGTCTCAGGTAGGACAAAGAAGAGAGGACCACTCCATCCCTCCTGAGGCTTCCTGCGCTCCTATTGGTCAGCAGGAAATCCTTTTGTTTTGGCTCTCACGGCTGAAGAGCCCTAACAACGCATCTCATGAATGGAAGCCAGATATTCCTGCACAGTCACAAAGAAAAGGCCCCGAAAAATATCAGATTCTGGATATTTTAGAATAAATGTAATCCCTTATAGAACTGATTAGATTTTTCCGATATTGATTGATTTGATTATTAATCTCCCCGTTATAGCTCCACGACTTGCAAGTCAACGTGCTGTTCATTCTGCAAGCAGCGGCAGCGGCAGCAGCTCTCCCACTTAAAAACCGAAGAAAACTGAGTCAACTCTGGAGTTAGATTAGAATACATAGTGACCCATTCATTCTCTACGGGCAGCGGGAGCCTCTCCGCTGAAAGGAGCCCGTTATATTGGCGACGTCTCCCGCTTTTATACAGGGCGCGCACACACACACACTCACACACAGTCAAATCATCCCCCCAAAAAAAACTTTTCCATTTCTGCACCCACTCGCTCCAAAGACACCCAACCATGCAGCCTGAAAAACCGAGGACATGAACTTCAAGCCACACGGAGCAGACAGGCGCAGGCAATAACATTTCGCAACAACAACATCAACACAAAAAAACAGGAAATGAAATAAATGCACTCACAGAAATCAAACATGCACGCGGCCAACCAGCGTGGAGAAATCACAGTGTGAAATAATAATGATACAAATAAAAAAACACACACACACACCATGAGTTTCTTCTTGGAGCCGGCAGCGCTCACACGACCACCCGGATCAAACAACTTCTCATAGCCGGCTCGTATGTTTCCATTCCAGTCACCGGTCACGGGATTAATGGCATTTGTAAGTCCGTGTAATTACTATTATTAGTTTTCTCTCCTCCGCCGATGGTTACATGTGAACAAGTTGTAGACTCTCTGCGCAGTGACAGCTACTGCTTCTCTCTGTCTTACCGATGTGAACGGTGGGAGTCAGTCAGTCTCTCTCTCTCTCTCTCTCTCTCTCTCTCTCTCTCTCTCCCCCCCCCCCCCCCCCTCTCTGCTGGTGGAGTGGTAAGGGTGAGGGGTGAATGGGAGCAAAAGGGGAGGGAGCATCTAACAAGCACTGTGAGCCTCTATAGTCTCTATACCAGCAGGAAAACTACATCAACTAAAGGCTATATAGTGTAATGTAATGGGAATAAACGCATTTAAAGGGTCAGTTCACCCCCCCCACTCCAAAAAAAAAAAAAAAAAAACATATTTTCCCCACTTGCCCTTAATGGTATCCAGTCAAGCATTTAGTTCTAGTTTTATTTGTTCAGGTTTTTAGATATCCGTTTCAGATTTCTGACTCCACCCTAAATACAATGGAGATGAATGGAATTTCATTTATGGCTGTTTACCAGATTATTTAGCTTTATTTTCAATCAAACAGGATATTAAGATTTACATGCTCAGTAGAAAGCAGTGGGCTCGGGGGCTGGATGAGAGCCACAGTCAGGGTAGGAAAGTAACTGAGTGATGAACACATTGATGGTTGTTTTTATGGGATTCATCCAGGGGATCCAGACGGACTGGAGAGGTCGGAAAGAATTCTGAGCCAGACTAACGCATTTTTTGGTTTTGGTCTTTTCATAAGATTTGTTGACCATAAGAAAAACATAAAGTAATGCCAACCTCTCTTTTCATGTCATTTGTCAAGGCTATGAGCACCACAGAAGCTCCATTCATCATGTCCATTGTACTTTGAGGACAAAAAACTTGTTTAAATCAACTAGAGCTAACAGCATGCCTACTTTATATAAGAAAATATGTCTTTTCTAATTTGGGTGTACTGACCCTTTCAGCTCAGCATTTACTGATCTCAACGTCAGCTCCTGCACCAGAGGCAATATAGATCTCTGTAGGAACTAAGTAAATACAAGAACATCATAAACCTTCTATTGCCCAAGTCTCTAGTGGACCATCATTGGATTATTGTGGAGCTTTTTTCCTCACAGCGTATAGAGAGGGGTTGGTTAGAGGAGGGGGGTGACAGTGGGGGAAGGGAGAGAAACCACTGAGACAGCTAGACAGCTGCTGCTCACTGGCAAAGAAGGATTTATAGGGGGCCATATTGTGCCTATATGTTTGTTAGGGTTTCTCTGCTCTGCTTTAACTTTGCAGTGAGCTGCTGGTATCTTACAGTAAAACTGCTGGAGCTCAATATTACAGATTTTAGACCATATCAAGGCACTTGCCTCCCAGACAAAGAAATAAAACCCGAATGCACAGCAATTACCTGGCACAGCACAGGTCAATAATCTCACATTCATTTGAGAATGTGTGTGTTTATTCGTTGGTGTTTCAGCAACAGACAGACCCCCACCCCCAACCCTCACCCCCACTTCAACTCTTGCTTGATGAGGTCCAGCAGGGAGATAGATGCATGTGGACTGGAGATGTGGGAGATGATTCATCCTGACACATCCACTCAGCAGCTACACCAATCAAAGTTTGACTGTGGTGAAGCCGCAATTCTGTCTGCGAGAGGTGGATGAGGAAATATTTTGTCTCATGCCATGTTTCGGTGATGGCACCACGAATCTGTTACTGCTGCCGCCGAGTCAGTCGTTGTCATCATCATCATGAATAAATGGCTCTCATTAAGTTGCTGTTTTCCACATGCTAGCCTCCATCATCCGTTGTTGCCAGTGTATCCCCTCTGGTTCATTGCAATAAACATATAGCCCGAGGGAGGTTATAGATTTTCAAGAATTTCATCTTCTCCCAATATGAATTTTTTTGCGGCCAACTACTAAGACCGTTTGTTTTTGATGGAGGCAACGCTGATGATGATGGTGATGAGGTGATTTGTGTAATGGCTGGTGGTCTCTTCAGCAAGTCATCCAGAGCATATGAGTCACCCCGCCTGCAGCATGCCCCGTGTCTGCAGTCAGACATGCCTCTAAGCAACAGCCTGTCTCAGCCTCCGTCTCTTTCAAGGCCCAGTGGAAATAACTGACGAGGAAACAAATTCGAAAAAGTCGCTGTTCTTGTTTGTTCTATCTCTGTGTGTTCTGAGCTCAGAAAATTGCATACGCGGGTTTGTTTTGTGTGTTTCATTCACACACATTAGGAAGGCGAAAGTCTGTGTGTGCTTGTGCCTGAGACCCTTGTGAAAGTTTTATTTTCCCATTTTCACCTTCAAGCCAATTCCAGAGAACTAACTTATCAGATATTTGGACCAGAAACTCAGGTAATTCAGTTCGAGTCTGGCGTTCAATTGCTTGTCTCGTCACACACGTTCCAGTATTGCTTTCTCAAAAAACGCATGCCAAAGATCAAAGTGCAAAAACATTTTGCAGTGTCAGATCAGTGTCATCACTCCACAGTATTGGTGGCCGGCAAATCAAATTCATAGGGTAGCAGTTTCCCTCTACACTACTGGATTTTTAAGCCTCCAAATTTGATCAAAGAACCACAAAATAGTCTTTGAAGTTAGGTTGTCCAAGGTTTAGCATGTCCTTGAAATCGGAGCTAAAACGAATCAAATTGAAAAGCTTTTATTTTGTAGTTGAGTCTAAAATGACTCTGTAGTGTCAGGCTGATTCCCTGTAATAACTCATTTGTGTCTGTGAGGTTAACATCCATCCCAGGATTTGTGATATTTTAGTCTCCATCTCACCTGGATTGAAAGGAGGAAACTGTATCCATCCCAGTTTACATCACTAGAAATAAAAACAGCAAAGAGTCTCTGAGAGGAACAAGACCCCCCACAGTTTCTCTGTTTGGGAGTATTTTTATGAACAGCACCACTGTGTTCTTTCTTTGAGTTTTTTTGTTTTCTGCATAATGGGAAGAGTTTAAAATGTTGCAAAGAACCCAGCAGGTCAGTCAAATGAGATTAGAAAGAATAGCTTTTACACAGGCCTGTTAGTGAGAGGGGGTGGAAAGGATGTCTGATTAAAATCATGTTGGGGATTTCTAAGGAAAGAGTAAATGCTGACCTCATGCCTAAATGATTCACTGCTTCCATTGAAATGGGATGAAATGTCTTTATTTATGTCCTTGCAAATGTGTTTTGTTAAGTCTGGTTTGAGCTCCCAGAGGCAGCTGCTGCCGTGTGGTTCTTTCCAGCTTGGGCATTGCTGATCTCTTTCATTCCATGTTGTGTGTGTCAAGGCTGAACAGTGATTATAGTCTGACCCTAATGATATTTGTACAAGCTATTCAACACCAACATAAGGACTGAACAAAGACGATGGAATGCAATATCAGAAATACATTTTAAAAAAAGTCTGCATTCACCTTAACTGACAACATTTAAAAAATGACTGCTGAAAAACGGCTAACAAGATTTATCTTGAAAAAAATAGACTGCTACAGAAAGTATATAACAGAAAGTATATATAACATATGTTGGTATATGAAGAATAATATTATAGAATATTATTGTTACTAGTCTAAAGTTATATGATGAGAGACAATAGTCTCACAAATTATGGATATTTAATTTCTTTGACTCTGCCCCTAATTAGACATAGCATCTTAACCAAATGCAAACCTTAATCTAACAGCTTCAGCCTTAAAACAGTCTTAAAACAATATCTTGATGTTGAATCTAATTTGCATTTAAAGGATAATGCAAGTGTCATTCTATGTCTCTCTAACTGTCAATAAATCTCATGGAAAAGACAAAACTATCATTGCATTTTGACTGTCCCAGTACTTTTTGACTTCTCTATCCTTTCATTGGCACTCAGGCTAAACCCCATCAACTCCTACTGAAGGTGGACGAACGTATTGAATTTTGCTTCCTTACAATAATTCACTCTTGCTGTATAATACCTTCTAGTAGCAGCTATAACATGATTATCGTTTTCATTGATTTTGTTTAGGCACCATAGTAATTTTGTTGCATTTGTGACGCTCAGAAAAATGTACTTGTTGTTTTTACAGCTGCTCAATCTTCAACGATTGTACAATGGGAAAAAAAAAAATGCTTTTGGCCAACACGCATCACACATTGAACGTGGAAGGTGTAGTTACCCCATGCGGCCACTACACCAACGGTGCTTCACAACCCAACGCCGTTCCTTGGGGCTTGCTAGAGACTACAAGTTTGAAAATGAAAAAACTCCAGACCTCTGTGACCTGCTCCTCATCTCTGCTTTGAACCGAGCAGTTTGAGGATTCATTAGCAGCTACTAGCACAATACACTCGAATCTCTAACCAAACTGTCAGTGATCAAGTCACATTGTAGGTAATGAGGTTGCCAAGAAGGAATGCATGGAAGCTCTGGTTCTGTTGCATCAGTTTTGATCCTTTATTAAACTGTCCAATAGTACTTCTTTAACAAAACTACTTTTGTTGGCTTAACTCAGTTGTGCACATTATATGCCCACCGTGCACACTCACCACCTTCATACGGCTTGAATGCGGTACAAAAACATAGCAGGTGCTGTACTGGATTACATTCAAAACAAATTGGCAGTATATAAATGTACTTTCTGGGAGACAGTACTTGTTAGTACGATCAGTTCATTGTGGTTTGTAGACCGTAAGAAGCACATAGAATATCAGCAGCCTTATCCATTCTGTGGTTTTAAACCTGAGGGCTGTTAAATTATCTCCACCCTAAAAGGTTAACTTGGTACAAAAATCCCTGAAGCCAGCTGTTTGGAAGTTTTCATCTGACAAGAACAAAATTCTCAGATCTGGTGGAAGAGACACGACATTACAGAGTTCTTAAATAAACTCATCATTTTTTCAAGTCGGGTTTGATATGAACCAACATCATATGAATAAATAATGCAAAATCCCCCTATGGTCTGACACAGAGCAGGCTAAATTTATCACCATCAGTTAATGTTTTTCTTTGGGCACAGGGGTTCCTCTAAGTTCAGATGACTAAAGCTGATGTGTGCTCAGCCTGGATCAAAAGGGAAAACATTAGTGCGTGTGTTAATCTGCTATAATCTGCTTTAAGATATTTGACTCAACAATCGGAAGGAGGCATCAGTACCTGACTGCACAGAGAACAGTGCTGCCTCAGCACTTCAGCAAACGGGGACTTTCGATCGAAGCTGACACACTCCATCATCTTTGTAATACCTTTCCGTGTGCGTTTAGCGGCTGCTCTTTTCACATCAGTGGATGAATGGGAAAAAATTTGATATTTCTGTTGCAATACTCAATAGAATCAATAAACCATGTTACATGTCGACTAAGCTGAGCTCCAATAGTCATTGGAGGGGAAACAGAACTGCTTTCTCCTTGAAATGCGCGTTTGATTTATGTGGGCCTGTTTTCTGTTTGTAGCTGCTGCTTGTGGAAAAGTTGTGTTGTTATTTCTGTTTTTCGAAGAGGTCCTGTCTCTGGAGAGAGCCCGTACAGCCTAATCCTGCAGTGCTAGACAGGATGCCATACATCAGTTTACTAGGCAGGGTCAAATATACACTCTCCCTAAGGATATGTAACACAATTTAATGTAACAGAACAATCAATCAATTACTTGATTGTAAAAAAATGAGTCATTTTTCTTTGCACTATTTTATAAACATTTTAACGAATAATTGATTAATCAAGAAAATAATCGTCAGATCAATTGATGCAGAATATTGATCAACAACAATTTTGAAAAATGAAATAAAAAGCCAAATATTTGTTGGTTCTAGCTCCTAAAATGTGAGGATTTTGTGCTTTTCTATGTTGTTATTGAATATCTTAGGGTTTTGGTCATTTGGGACATTGCGACCTTATATATTATGACATTTTATAAAGTAAACGATAAGTCAAACTAATAATTGTTAGATTAATCACTAAAGGAAGTAATCATCAGTTGAAGACCAAAGCCACAGCATCCTTATTTTTCAGTGTCCTAAACACACCCACACACAACTTTCAAAAACAAACATCGGGCCAAAAATGATCCTCACCCTGAATGTGTGTCTCTGCTTTAAAGTGAAAGGATGAAAAGGCTTTGAAGGTGAAAACTGGAGGCCTGTTCATTCATGTGTCCATACAGACTGATGTACTTTACAGGCTTCAGGAGTTCACTGAATAGAAGCAGTCTAATTGTCAGCGTCTTAACCTTGAGTTCACTCTTCTTTCAAGACTTTAATTGTCTGGTTTTACTCTGAAAGAAAAAGGCACGTTAGAGTTTCCAAAGTACAGATAACACAGATAGTTGGTACGAGAGCTGGAGGGATGGGGCGATGCTGACTGAATGTATAACTTAGCACTGATAATGTCACGTTTTCCTGGCTTTCACAGCCCAGATATTTTTTGAAAGGCTCTGGCTGCATATACAATGCTCCTTGGCTGTTTCTGTGGTTACAAATACACTTATTTTCTGCTAACAGTTTCATATATAAATTTAAATACATTGTTGTCATATCCTATAATAATCAGCATCAGAGCTCTTCCTTTAATACAATGCTAATATTTGCCAATATCAATTCTGCAGGTAATTGCTGGGATGTATTAGAGAAACATGCTTTCACAGGAGATGTTTACATTTCCATATAATTGGAAATAAACACTGCATTAGTGGATAAGAAATTCTTCCTCTAGCACTCCATGTGTTCCTGAGGAAAATTTTAAACATGATGCCAAGAAAAAAACCCTCATTGGTTTGGGACTGAAGATTTTAATGAGCCGACAAAGGAATTCAAATAGCAACCGAGACACAAAACATGAACTAAAAGATGGCTGGAGGTAAATAGAAGAACATATAATTTGCTCGGCTTTAATGAGATTTTTAAATGGCACGGTCATGTAAATAAACTGTAGACTCTAAGAGGGTCGTGATGAAGTAATTATTACAGAGTAATAAAAACCTGTCAGTCAAATCTGGTATTGTTCTCTGCCACCGGTTTAGCATATTTCTTTACTTGTTTGACAGGCAACAGCAACCCGGTGCTGCCGGTTGAGACGGCGCAGTCGCGGCTCGAGGAGAATATTTTTGCGATGTTTATGTTTGAAGTGAGGGAGACCACATAGAGGCTTTTTGAAGTGATGCCGAGTTGTGAATTTTGCACTACATTGCTGTGTGCCAGAGCGTGGATGCACATGTTATTTTTCATTCAGCTCACTTCAAATCTTGTGCTCAGTGTTTCAGGCTGTGCACCACGGGGGTTCACATTTCCTCTGCTTCATATGAAAACAGTTTGATAGTGTATCCAGTTTTGATGTCCTCACCTTTTGCATACCCCTATATCATGCTGGTGGAATTCATGCTCGCAAAACCCTCACACTTTGTTGTGCATTTTTTTTTTTTTTTGCTTCAAAATCACGTCTTCATCTTGTGATTGTTCATTTCAATGCAAGCACAGAGTAAGGAGTGAAAGAGAAATGTTTTTCAGTGGGCACAGCCGTGGCATAGCCGTGTGGTTATTCCCGCCAATCAATATCCATTTCCATGCAAATAAGTGTGATTAAAGCTGATTTCACAGCCTCAAGGCCTCATCGCTGTTCCGGGCCACAGATCAAACGTAGATAATTGGTATATAACGCAGAAGATTTGCACCTTGCATCATAATTTACAACTGCTCGCCTCCACACTTGACCATGGAGAAATTAAGATGGTTCTGACGGGTTAACATTACCGCGGGATGCCTGGGCCGGCACGCGGAGAGATAGCCCAGCAGAGTGGCTAACAGCAGCCATTTCATTTAAACCTCACAGCCTGCGTACCGATTTGCAGATTTTCAAAGAGGATGAGGTCATAAAGCCCATGAATTTCCCAAGGAAATGTAAGATGCACATTGAGCCTATTATGTCTCTAAAGTAGAGCTATGATCAGTAAAGTGAGAGCAGGTGCCGATTCCATTGTGCACAGCAGCGCATAACATTGGACAAGCTTAGGTTGTTCATAAAGGGACAGTAGTGCTCAACAACTGGTGCAAAACTTTTACACATTTTCTCTTGTTAAACAAAACTGAATATATCTGATTATTTGCATCACAATTTAATTGCAGAGAAGAGCTGATTAAAACGTTCTAGAGCTGTGCTTAGTGCTTGTTTTCAGATAAGCAAATCCTCACATTAGAGAGATTGAACCATGCAAATGTTTAGCCTTACATTAGCATACTTAATGAATTTCTTAAATCATCCATTTCAAAAAAAAAAAACAAAAACTGTTGATGGATGGATTTTCATTCTACTTATCGATGCATCGTTTCAGCTCTCTAAAATTGAGCTCAAACCCAAACACACTTCATCATCCAAATTCAGTATTTGAGTCAATGCCAAGACAAATGAAAAGTGACTTGGATCAGCAGGTTGACAGACAGTAATCCATTCATGGAGACGTGCGCTGTAACTTTAGATTCGGAGCTGAATGGAAGAAAGAGTTCTGAGGTTAAGGATTCGAGAAAATACAGCCGTTCGTATCCAAAACAACCTCTGTGCAACAGATTAGTTGATCAAATTACAGCAGAAATACATCGTGCTGGACCTAAGTTATGAAGCTGATCAAATGTCGATCTATTACATTAAAGAGACAAACAGTTCTGTGTTTAATTCAACATTCAAGCTGAATTGTTGAACGATTTGGAAGCATGTCTGTGATTCTCCTCAGTTGTCGAAATGGAAAAAGGGGGATATTGTCCAACTGGGCTCCACTCCACTGGTCTGGAGTGGGAACACAGGTGAGTAAATCTGCACCGGAGCAGCGGCTGAGTCAAAATGGCTGTGAGGCTGATGGTGGTGGAGATTAATTGAATGGCCTGTATCCAGACGCTGTCTGCCCGGCTGTGTGGCTGCCTGTCCGGGTTCCCAAGCTGCAATCTGTCAGTCACAGACAGCGAGACAGCTGCTCCATCCAGGTGCCAACCTGTGTTCCCTTGCCAAGGGGGTGACTTCACATCCTCCATTAACACTGAGTCCCATTCATTCACAACTGAAAGAGTATATCGAGCAGGAGGGAGGGATGGGAGGATCAGGCAAGAGTTAAGAAAAAAAAGAGGGGAAGGAAATGGAAAGTAGACACAGAGTATTCATAACAAAAAACTGGCTGGAATACATATTGTGCTCACTTTCACCTGTAAAATGGAAAATACTGGTCAGGCAGGACACTACTGACCACACTGAGGAGTCAAGATCGGGCTGCGAGTAATGATCATTTTCATTTATGGTCCCTCTTCTGACAATTTTACCATTAATTGAATAATTATCCAGTCTTTAAAATGTCAGAAAATAGTTGGAAATTCCTATAACAAGTGCCCAGAAACCAAGGTGACGTCTTCAAATGCTATTTTTGTTCAAGCAACAGTTAAAAACCCCAAAGATATTCAGTTCCCACTGATATAAAACGGGGGAAACGGGAAAATTGCTCTTTTTTTTTTCTTAATTATTGTCTTAAAAGTTTAACTGTTGAAGATCTTGAGCAGTTTTTTTCTTTTTTCTTTTTTCTTTTTTTAATTTTTGATTGACTAATCCTCATGCACCATGTCTGTTTAGTTCCCATTTGTTTGGGTCAAAACGAAAAACCCCACCTGAAGTAAAGTCTGAGACAATGACCTCTCAGACAGATGTGACTCCCCTGGGGATGATAATTAAAAACAACTCAAATTAGAAGCTGCCAAAGAGGGTTACTTGGGCTCCTCATCATCAAAAACAGCTTGTCTTGTTTCATTCTGACGTGTTGGCTTATTTCAAGTAAGGGCAAGCAATGGGCAACCACAAATCTGCACACACACTCACCACACACCACACACACACACACACACACACACACACACACACACACACACACACACACACACACACACACACACACACTCACACACCGAACACACACACACACACATACCTCGTCTCTCTTGAGCATTATTGTGATAGCTTGCTGTTTCACACTCATTCAGGTGTTGTAGCAGCAGCGCTCACAGCAGCAGCACACAGTCTGCTGACTGAAACAGACATGGGCACATGTCCAGGGTCATTATTCCCCTCCAAGCTGCTGTTTCCAAAACACGGGTTCTTGCACACTTCCTGCTCTGATTCATATTTTTTTGCCATCATCTCTCTATCTTAACTTTTGGGTGTTAAGATTTTGGTACGACACACAATTATCATGATACTTCTGACAAAGTTGGAATAAAAAGAAAGTGTAGTTTTCCTCCTGAGCTCTACATTGTGCCAAACATTCACTTTTCTTTTCTTTTTTTTCACAGTAGTTTTTCATGTGGAGTTTTTCTGTTAAAATCAATGTCATTGCACGGACTGTTTTTACATTTCTGGGGAAAGGACAGCTACATATAGACTATAAGCCTGTCACCATTTTCAGGCAGCAGTTCAATAATGTATTCATCTTAAACATTGCTTTATTTGCACAAATATTGCTGCTGGACTCATTTTTCAGCTCTTACTTTGATCAGAGATATGGTTTCGATCAGAGTCTCAGAAAGGAGAAAAGGCCTATTTCCCAAAACATTGAACTATTGCTTTAATATTCAGATCCACTTCTCTGCTGCACAATGCATATCAACACATTTTGGCGTCACAATATGTTGCTACACCCCTGTTATAAGTCCTTCTCTTTAATGTCTCAACCCTTGTTTCAACTCTTTGTCATTTTCCGGACTCCCTTATGTGCAGGCAAAGCCAATCGGCTTCCAACGCTCATTTTCCCTTTCATAGCTGTGAGCTTGGAGAGTCCTCTCTACCAATTAGCTCCGACAGCAACAGTCTCCAACATGAGCCGGGAGGAGGGCATGTAAAAAAGATTTACAGCTTTGAGAGCCAAATTCGCCCTCACGACTTATCTCATCCCCCAGGGCTTTGGCCACCATACAGCGTAGCCAAAGGCTTTATTGGCGGATAATGGCCGGTCCGAGCCGCTTTCATGGGGGAAACAGTGGGAAGATGCCTGCTGTGTCCCGCTGTGAGAAACTGGGGCATAAAGTTCAAAGTGGGGCTCAGCTCTGTGTCCCACAACACAGACAGAGTGGGCCCAAACTCCCCTCAAACTGCCCCACATTTTCCATGCAAGAGTGACTCAGTTTACATATACATGCACATTAAAAGCCTGTTTGTCAGCGGTTCAGTGCTTTTTAAGTGGGGAGATTATTCTTCTGCTGATACTGCTTGAATCAAATCTGATGAATCGCTCTCGGAACTGAAACCACATCTGTAACGTGTCCCGCCTCAGTGCCGTCACCCTCTTTGTTCTCCGCTGTTTATGACGCAGAGCTGGTTTACATTTCATTTCCGCTGCATGCTTAGCAGTTGATCTGTCTGAGATTCTTATCCTTATCGTATAGCTCCTGCTGGGAAATGATTCATTTTTTGTTTACAGGTAGACAGGGGACACTACTGAACCTGCAAGTGCAGTCTCAAAAGACGAGCAGGGACACGGAAAGTCACATTATACACAGACTACAGGAGTTGCTACATTTTGCAGAAGAAAACAAGGGGTCAGTGGAGAGTATTGGTACAAGACAAGTCTGTTTAGATAAATATATAGCTGTTGGTGCAGCAACGATGTGTAGTTACACTCAGTATAACACCTACATCACATCTGTTTTTGGGGTGTGATCGTTATGGTTTGTTAATGGAAACATATCTGCGTACAAACCTGTGAGAGGCTCTCCTGCCAGTCAGTGCAAATTCAATTATAAGAAGATGTGAGTTTGAACATTCTCTGTGCTCATGTATCTTTTAATGTGGAAAGTATGAAGGCCACATTCCACTGGAAAGCGCTTTCTGGTCGGCGCTGATGCCCTTTCAGGTCGCCAAGTTTCGTTGGCGTGTCTCAGAACATCCACACAGAGTTTCCTGGTAAATTCATCCTAGAAAAGGTCAGTGTTGTGTTTTGCAGCTCAAACCCTCACGCACTTGTGAGTTTCTGAAAACAAAGTCGTTGGATGTGACTAAGGAAGCACTTTGAGGAGGAGACAAATTGCAGGATCGACAGACTTGCTTGTTTATGAATAAAGTTAGCACGTTTGTCTCCTCCCGCCTGGCTTGCTGGTGGAAAACATCTGCACAGCGTTTGAAAATATGGACGCTTTTTGCCTCTCATCATGTTCTGAGTGAAACTGTGCCGACGCCGCGCGCTTGGTAAAACTGTTACACATGCACAGGATGTTGGTGCAAGATAAGATGGAGGCAGATATCAGCCTCTTCCTGCCGGTACCTGTTATTTCTCATGAGGCTACACGCTTTTAAAACAAGTAAATACGTAAATAAGTCTGGTAAGGATTGTACATGCGTAACCTGAGGCGTGCAAGCACTTAAAGTAGGTTCAAGAGTGCAGACATGATTTATATAAAATAATCTGCCAAAGGAATCTCAAAGTCAAAGTCTGAGGAAAGATAAACTGGCTAAGGAGATACCAGAGAGGATCAAAGGAGGCTTCTGAAGTCCCTAAAAAGCCTCAGGTAGGTATCTGCATAAGGCTGATAAAGAGCCAGATTCTGTTACACTTGCAACCTCCGTTCATGAATATTCATGAGGATGCATCCTTAATTGTGGTTAATCCCTTGTGTTTGTCTATTCCATTTATAGCTAAGTATCACACAAGGGATTGCTGCTCTCGCACCCTGAAAGAGCGATCATCATCAATCAGCCTCATTCTCCTGGCCTGAAATCTTTAATCAAACCAATTCCTTTGATTAATGGTGCAGCCTAAATTTACTCATAGCATTGTTTTTTTTTCTTTTTATTGAAGAAGCAGAGAAGCTCAGTCAATAGCTCAAGCGCTTATTTCACATTCAACAGATGTTTCGGCGCACCTTTAATGAACACTAGAAGATTCTCCTCGACTCCCATATTTTCATTCGAGAGGTTTCAGTGTCGAATCTCAAAAGGTAACCTGGTGAGAAATATTTTATTACATTCTTACTGCATTCATGCCCCAATCATGCTCAGAAGTTTCCAATCTGTATTCAGTAGGTAAACAGCAAAGACACAGCCAGCATGCTCTCCTGTTCTAAAAGGGCTAGTGCAGAAGACTGCAGGTACATTTCCATTCACCTGCTTTAATACATATTTTCAATTTGTGCACGGAAAAAAAAAAAACCTTTGTAGAAATTTGAAAGAAACTTTTTTTTTTTTGCTTGGCTGAGGTGGAAAATGGCCGTATCAAAAAAAAGAAGAAAAAAAAGAAAATTCAATAAAGGCTTATAGGAACATTTTTCAAATACCCCTTGACATTGTGGTGCCTGCCTCAGCTTCTTCTTTTGTGGACAAAGCATTCGGATCACACTGCTATTCACTGTCACAGGCCACCACTCCAACTGAAAGCCCCCCCAAAAAAATAAGGAATAAAAAAAAAAAAAGAGCAGAGGCCTCAGAGGTGTGCATGACTGAAAACTCCCCGGTTTGAATTCAGACTTTGTTGCATGTCACCTGCCCCCTCTTTATCACAACATCAGCTGATTTAAAAACACTGGTGGGCACACAGCTATTAGAAAATGCAGGTAGAACAGGTCGTCCACAATTCGAAAGGTCGGTGGTTCAATTCCCAGCTCCTCCAGTTTATCTTCCGTTTGTCCAACCTTGGGCAAGACGTATGGGCCGTGATACATCAGTGTGTGAGAGAGTGTGTGTATGGTTGAAGAGCTATATGTGTAGGGAAAAGCCCTGTATGAATGGGTGAATGTGGCTTCCATTGTAAAGCGCTTCGAGTGGTCAATAAGACTAGAGAAGCGGCGTACAAGTGCAAACCATTTAAAACAAAACGCAGCAATGAAATGGTTGGATGAGTTACTTGATCCTGATTAATGATGTAATGTCGTCGTGCCTTTTTGAATGCTCCCTTCAACCTGCAACGACTTTTTAGGAGGAACTTTATTATGGAAAATTAATCTTTGGCTTCATCACATACAATAGCTTTTTGAAAAACAGTACAACACATGGTAACTGGTGGTGATGGTGAGAACAAGTGACAAGGACACAGTGTATTCGCTGCTGCTTTAAAAGTATTTTGTGAAACAAACTGATTCACATTTAATTTCTTTTTTTTTTTTTTGTTTTATTCACTTAAATTTGAAGCATTTTAATGGTTACTGATCAGTTCTATCTGTGTTGCTCCCGTCCAGTACATTCATCAGTGCATCTTCTGCTGCAATATTATTGTTGTGGTCTTCTTCTTTTGTTTGGTGTTATAGTTCTGCCTGAGCTTGCGGCGCTGCTCGACTGTTTTTGACCCCTTCCTGGACAAAGCGTGCTCCCGTAAAGCCCTCCAACATGGCCGCCACTCACACGCCTCTAGCCGACGGGCGCTATTATTGGAGGCAGATGCACAAACCTTCAGCTCACACATGATTGTTTTTCAGCCCGGGAGGTTAGATAGAGGCATTATGGGCTGGGTCCCTGTGGGAAGCATCGCCAAGCTTTATGGCTGCTACCACCTCCAGCAACCCTCGAAAAATTAAATTGATATTTTTTTCAAAACAAGCCTAGAAGCAAATAAGTGCCTCTATAACCCAAAGTAAAACTGGCACTGTGGACCTGCTTCACCTACTGAGCACCTGAACTATTTGATTGAACCTGTGCCTGGTGCAGACAATAACAAATCACAACGTACAGTACTGTATGTGTGCTCTGCTTGTTGATTCTACCAAATGAGAATATTATTACCCCGGTAACTGCACAAATGCTTTCTGTGAGTCAGCCTAATCTTGTAGTATTAAAGGACTTTAACACGGATAAACGTGCGGCGGACTACTTTTCATTCGTCCTAATGTAAACATCAGCATTCAGTAGCTACTTGTACTTTCATGTATTCATTATAAAAAGCTGTATAAAAGCACTACAGTTTGCTGATTTTCTGAAATGGATACTAAAGGATTTAATGCACAAAATGGAATGCAGTTATCCTGCAGCTTAGCATACAGCTGCAAAAAAAAAAAAATTACAGCCTACCAAAGCTGAATTTAAATGTAGCTATTTGCTCCGTTTTGCATATATCTTCTTCTTTTTCTTCTGCTGTTATGGGGAATGTGAGACGCTGCATCAGCTCTGTGCCAATAAGACTATTAACAGCACAGAGCATCTCAAAGGTCAGGATGGTGGTACAGAGTTGACACCGGGTCATCTATTTATTGCAGCCACTTCAAATCTCAGTCAATTTGTGGAATCTGAGCGAGGGGTTGGGATGTTGGGTTGATGCTAATGTGTGAAGATGAAATTTGCTCCTTAGGCCAGATTTTTAACCCCCGTGATTGAAAGGTGATGGGGTGAAAATTAGCTGCAGGTTTTTGTTTTTTTTAGTTAGTTTAACTATTTTGTTGTATATTAAAGGGGCACCACTTCAATTTTTACAAATTAGGTTCAGTCCACTTGTCATGCATGGGAAATCTAACAAACGATACTGCTGAGTTGCATTGTGGGAAATGTAGGATCCAGCATTTTGGAGATAGAGATTGTAGAGCATTTCTATCCGAACCTGACCCAAGCCTCATGCTGTATGTTAGTACTAATTAGAAAGTATCTGTCTGCACTCTCCATCCCTGCCTTTGTTAGCGTAGCCCTGTAACTAGCTAGTTAGCCAGCAAATGAATTAGCTTTGGGTTAGCCTTTGAGCAAAACGCCCCGACACACACCACCTCTTCGCCCATTTTTGGATTAGCCAGCCTATGCTATGAACTAAAATTCAAGATATCCGGCACAGCTGCGATCATTTTTAGAATTCTTTTTTTAATGTGCCTCTTACAAGTCTGCCAATGTCATCTTGGGCTGTCATGGGCATTTTTCACATTTTATACATTAAACGATTAATCAATTAATCAAACATGATTAGAATAAATTAAACAATAATTAAAATTATCATTAATTGCTAAAAATTATGTTATAATTGGGAAAATAAAGGTGTTTTTTTTTCCACTTCATTGTTACCCTGGCTCAGAGAAGGGTTAACAGCAGTTGGCTGAAACCTATTTCACTGGGATATACTCTACATATATTCATATTCATGATGTTTCCTGTGCCCGCCATGACTGTGCCCTCCATCTTTCCTTGTCATCCGTTCACAGAAAGTCACCTCTGCTGTCACTGGCGCTGCCTCTCATGTGTGCTGCTGTGTACACCTGGGACTCCAGCCGTTGTGCTGCTCAACAATGTGCAAACATGAAAAGGCACATCAGGGTAATTGGTGCTCTCCCAGCACGTGTTGCTCAACATAATCAGCATCTCGCTGCTTCACGGGAGCAGCTATTCAGGTCCAAAGAGGTAGATGGAGGGAGGGAGGGAGGCAATCAGGGCGCTGGCTTCACTGTCAATAGCACAGTGAACAAGCCAGGAACACTCTGGGAACTGGTTCCAGCTGGCTAGATATTAGGCGCTGTCTGAAAAGTCCCCTCACACCATCACACGCAAGGGTCACGGAGCCCGGACCGACACGAGACTCTCAGCCCATTGCAGTCCCAAAAAAACCATTCCACCTTTCTGCTCCCAATATATCTGCACAAGTCTGAATTTCCAGCTCCTTGTGATTTTCTGCAGGTGGAAAAACAATTTTCAGGCTGAATTTTCGATGTTTACTAGTTGTAGATTCTGCAGCCGGTTAAAGGTTATTACAGCGTGTATGAAGCAGGTGTTTTGCAGCCCGAGATCTACTCCTGCAGTTGCGGACTCCATGCTTAGACTGAGAGAGACTTTCTGTTTAGGCGTGGATCAGTGGACTGCAGTGGATTGTCAAGAAAATTGCCGGCACATGGATGGATTGATTACATTTTTCTGTCCTCCAGTGGAAAATCTGGCTGTGATATCAATCCGTAATATCAGCAAAGAGATGGCATAATCCAAACTGGCTCTATGGAATTCAGTCTAAATATAGTCTTGATATGCTCCTCTGTTTACAATAGTGGGAATTTCTGTTATTGACTCAAACCACCAGTTTATCTGCTGATCCCACATCATTAACTCAGCTTCCAGCAATCTTCACATTCCTCTCCGCGCTTAAACAGCAATTGTCTTTGCGGTCTGATCTGGGGTTCGTCGCTCACTTGCTCGCCAGCTCCACTGTCTTTTGCGTATGAGGTTTTGTTTGCACAACAGTGCACGTAATGCTTCATTAGACGGATTCCTTCACGACAGGCAGTAAACATATACTTAGGATCACCCGGGAAAGTGATGGGGACAATAGCATGTTGTTGTTTCGTTCTGATGCCAAGTTTTGAAAGAAGCCCCAGAGAGTTAGTTGTCGAGCTGTTGCAAATGCGAGAGTTAAAATTTCAAGAGAAATGTACATTGTTGAAGGTGCGACCCCCCGATGTTGTAATTCCCTTTGAGCCTTTGATTGTGCAAGTCTCATCTAAAATGTAGAAAGGTGGTTGACATCTATCTGAACTGTGTGTGTGTGTGTGTGTGTGTGTGTGTGTGTGTGTGTGTGTTGGTATATGTGAGTGCACCTCAGACTGGAGACTCTGGAGTTTTGATGTTCCTCTGCTTGTGAACCTCTTGCTTCAAACTGACTAGGGGGTTAAACCTTTCATGCTGAGGACTGTCAGTCATTGTTTCCTGTAAAAGCTGCAGGCTTCTCTTTGGACACGTTTGGAGAGTTGAATCTGTTAGATAATAGGACCTGTGCAAAGGCTGCATTAAAAGTCCACAGTGTTTTGGCTCATGTTGAGCCTGTAACCACGAACTAAAAAGCTCCTGTATCTACCAGCAAAGTAGGAAAAATCCTGTTTGGCAACCAGTATGGAGTAAATGATTCAATGAGGTTTTAGAGACTTTTCAATTTAGCATTTGGACTTCTTCACAACTGCCACAGACAAATAGGTAAACAATCATGTCCATGTTCAAGTGCCAAGACTCAGTGATGGCACAATAAGAGCTGTGTTTATGCAGGTTTTGATATTCACAAGCCTGATGGACCCCTGTGGGGCAGCATTATAGAAGTGTCTCCCTCCAAACTATTTTAAGCGCTTTCCAACAGCCCATAAACACGGCTAAATATAAGTTTGTCTGTTACTATGGACTTGGCAGGCGCTCTGAACAGTCAGAGCACTGTGCAACAAGCCCACAGGAATTTCTGATGTTGTAATATGAAAACCCGGGGCCTCTCATGGATGTAAACTCTGGCTAGCCCTGTCACCAAGGTGCAGGCGAGCTGAGTGGAAAAGCAAACTTCTCACAGATTTCACGGGGCTGGAGGAAAATTGCAGATAGAATCGTGGCACCTTCACGGAGCTAGACAGTCAGGAAAGTACCCATGGGCTACGGTTATATTTCATCATGTTATTGTGGTTCCCATCATCTGATGATATTCATTATGGGGAGAGGAGATTAAATCACACATCTGGTTGCACACAAAAATCTGATTTTGCTTATTGTGAATGAGGATAGTTGCTAAAATTCCACAGTCTGGACACGATCGAATCATAATGCACGTACAGACAATGTGGAGGCAGATTTATATTTCATGGAATGAAAATGGAAAATGCAAGCGCAAGGTCAGATTTTAAAGCCCTGGAAAACGTGTTTTACATACGTATTCGTCTAGAACATTAAATATTCATAACTAAATAAGCAACACTCAAAGTTAAAGTTGTGGGGGGGACCTTAGGTATTATTTATTAGCAGTTTAACACTGAAAAGCGGAGCTGTGCTTATTGAAACCAGAGGGAAAAGCATAGAGAAAAACATAAATATAGAAATCTCAGAAAATAGAGGTCTCATGTATGCTCCAATCACTCACTGCAAGAAAATTAAATTTAATAATAACATGCACAAAAGGCAGGGCAGTCACAAAATCTCTCATTATTCCGTATTGAGAGTCAAGACTCCACACTCCTGTGTAAACGTTGCCATGAGTCTGCATGTATAGCAGAATACCTGCAGAGTGAAAATGAGCTGTTCATAAAGCTCTCCCATTGTGCATTATCACCCACTGCCTGCTACAGTTTCTAAAAAGTCCAGGGAGAGACACCTCCCCGTTCCCCTGCTCATGTTTTATTCATGCTCTGGATTTGCAGGGCCTGACAGTGTGTCCTGGGTTTTTTTTTTTTCTTTTTCCCCCCTCCACACTTTTTGTTGTTTTCTCACTTGAACAGAATAATGCATTACAATGTTTTGCCATCAAACATGTACTGTGGTGCTGACAGTGGTGCAGAGGCTCATTAGGAAAGGCATTCAACCCCGGTGGGCTGTTTCCACTGAAAGCTACTGTGGCACCTTAACGACCTAAAGTCAGTAAGGAGGTGTGAGCCAGATGCTTTTGTGCTGTTTGTGTGTGTGAGTGTGTGTGTGTGTTGCATTCAAGTTGTGGAAATTAACTGGAATCCGTCGTTACCTCTGAGAGTGTTGCTCCCACCGCTCTAAAGGTGATAGCGTATTTAAATTTTCCGTTTCATTTGTGAGCTGCTGTGACTTGATAATTCGCAGTTGGCCTCGCGATGGCTCCCCTCTTCACAGAGTCACTCCTTCATTATTGACACAGAAAAGGTTGTTTGCCTACCACCTCACCACCCATGATGACTCATACCGAGCTGAACTCTCTTCTATTCATCACTTCGCACCAACCATCCTCCCCAGCTCCACTTTTCATTTCTGCTGACCTACTTTACACATACAGTAGAGTCCATAAGAATTTGGACGGTCACACATTTTCCATTGTTTTTGGCTTTGTACTCCAGCATATTAGATTCATAATAAAACAATTACACCAGCTGTGGAATTCACCTCAGAGATCTGATCTTCAGTTTCATCTTTTAATCACATCTTCTAAAAATGAGTGATACTTTCTTTCAGCCTGTACCAAATTGAAATGTGATTGATCTAATTTAATATGGAGAGTTTTAAATATCTGATAATCAGCAGATGTTTGTTGTTTTTAACATGAACACATTTCTTATTTTGCTAACACATTTTAACCCCAACTTAAAGGAGCTATTTGTAAGTTTTGCTATTGCTACATAGCCAGCGTTAGCATTAACACCGCTCACCCATTATGCATGTAATCACCTTGAATATGCAGGTGACATTTTGCACTCGTTTTTTAATATTTTCACTCAAAATCCAATGTGCCAGAGTCCAGCAATGAATCAACGCAAAAAGAGTGAACGTCCAAACACTTATTGACTGCAACTGAAATAAATTATTTGGCTATGGCTGACGGACTGTAATTGTTCTCCACAGAAATTGTGAGGATTAAGATGAAAGAGAGCACCTGAGGTTTCCATCACACTGAGCTAGACACACATGAGTCACACACACACACACACACACACACACACACACTCTGACTTTGCCAGTGGCTGCAGGTGAGTCTGACTGCGGCAAGTCATCGCCCTTGTCTCGTCTCATCACTCTGGCCAGACACTGTCTCTTTAGCAGCTTCATCAACCACACAATGGCGTTTCAAAGACGGTCTGGAAGGAGGAAGTGAGATCTTCATCAAACTGCTGAGGGAAACAAATAGCACAAAGAAACGGGACTTATTAACACAGCTGGGGATGATGGGAAAATGTACATCTTGCAAATCATTAACCACCACAGGAGGTGCAATTAAATAAATTGAAACCCCGTAACAAATTAAAAAAAGAATACTAATGCGTTGATTGAATCCGTGCTGTATTAACCCACAAAGAGCTTCGCTTTGAAACACAAAGACGACTGTTGGAGGTCAGCTGCTCGGTGCAGGCAGACAGGGTTCACTTCACGGCTGATGATGGCTGCCTTTATAAATAATGTCAGTGTTTGGGGTCGAACTAAATAAAGTATTCATGTCCTGAGGCGTCTGGAAGGCAACGCGACTTCCTTTAGCACGGCAGAGCAAAAAAAAAAAAGTTACACTCTGAGTAAATGTCTCGTGACACAGCTGTATCAGTCAATGGTCAATAGTGTATATAATATAAATGAAACCCCCTCATTCATACTCTTTTAATCTTTTCTCACCAGACAAACCATCTATTTTCCTGCAGCTTTATTCAAATGGTGCTCAGCGATGACAAAGCAGATTCACAAAGACAACAACTCCATTCACATCTGCCCCGTCTTTGTGAGATCTGGCAGTTTTGTCTTTGTTTTCTCACTATTGTTTTTTTTTTTAACTGGAACAAACGACCACTCCGGCTGAATACAGAAGCATAAAATCAATATGCTGCATATTGCAATAGCATTTCATTACACTAACTCATTTAAATGTGCCTTATTTTTTTAGATTGCAAGCGAGAGATATACAAGTCATTGATCTCACTTCCTTCATTAAACTCGCTCTTTGTCTCCATCTTGCTCAAACACACACCCATATACACACACGTGACTTTCTCATATCAATTCTCATCTTCCTTCCCACGGTACCTCTTTCCGAGAGCCATTCACATTTTATAGCGCGCTGAATATGAGGCTCAAGGGCTGTTCCTAAAAGTTTCTTGAAGTAAAACGAAGCCGCCGCCCGCTTTCCTCAGCGCTCGTCCTGGCTTTGTTCAATAAAAAATACCCTCTCCACTTTAAAGGCTGCCATATTCCACAGCTGGCTGCTTCTACATTTATGTGAAGCATTTTATGCATCTTTTTTTTTTCATTAGCACATCAAGCGCATCTGAAAGCACAAGCACCACTACCTTGTTTTATACAGTGTACATGTTATTCCACGTTTTTTCTCTTGTTAGCAGCTCTCTTCAGAGAATCACGGCTGTGTGTGAAGTAAATAAATCCACAGGCACACCACGATCAAGATGGCCGCAGCCTGAATACACCGTGGCCCAGAGCTGTTTTTAAATCTGTTGGGGCAAATCAAAGTAAGAAAAGTCTAAATTAAGTCTCAAATCATTTGAGACAAGTCCAAGTTATCAGCAGATCGTTGCAGAGAATTGTGACTGTGTGAAGTACTATAAAAAATCCACAGGCCAACTACTATCAAGATGTACACAACCTGTATATCCTGCGGCCCAGAGTTAGTTTTAATGTTCAAGGTAAGTCCAAGTCAAGTCTCTCAGGTCTATCACAGCAAGTAGTGTCAAGTCATTTGAGACAAAGTAACTAAGTCCGGTCTCAAGTCATTGGAGACTGAAAAGTCCAAGTTGGCTCTCAAGACATTAGTCAAGTCTCAAGTTGTTCCAAACGAGTCCAAGTCAAGTATCAGATCTTTCAAGAGAGGTCCATGTCCTTTCTTGAGACAATACCAAGCCACATCTTACCATTTTAGACACGTCTGAGTCAAGTGAGATTTTACAAGTCCAAGTTGAATCTCAAGTCATTTTAAACACTCAAGTCTTTAATCTTTTGAGATTAGTTCAACTTTCAAGACAAACCCAAGCCAAACCTCAACAATGGAGACAGATCTAAGTCAAAAGGCAAATCATTCACAACAAGTCCAAGTCTAGTCCAAATCGAGTCCAAGTTGTTTTGAAGTCAATTGAGATAAGCCCAACTCTTGAAAGACTTGAATGTTTTTGCTTTCAAGTCTCAAGTCAAGTGTCCAGTCCTCATTTTTGAGTCTGACTGAAGTCCACGTTTCAGATCTAACACCTTATTAGAGAAATGACTTGACCAGTTTTACATTAAGAATCACACCACCAACTTCCCGAGCAGTGTCTTGCCCTTCGATGTAAAAACAATATTAGCAATTTACTGCGGGATGATTGAATTGTTTGCCGTCCCCAGTGGATTCCCGCAGGACATCAGGTCCATGGTGGAGAAGCGGTGCTGGGAGAGATCATCACTGTGGAAGGTGAGATTTAAAAAAGACAAAGAGATTATGTGAGGCAACGAAGGAGAAGAGGGAGGCAGGGGAAAATTGTACAAAAAGAAATACTATGACAAAAGAGAGGCATAATTGTGACAAGCTTTGGCAGTCTTATTGAACTAGCAGCGGCATGGCTCCTGCTCTCAGCACACAGTAGTCGCATTGTCCATCTTTAACATCATAACAAAGAGATGGGGTCCCCCCCCACACACACACACACACACACACACACACACACACCCACCAGGGATGGATGTTGCACTAATGCTACCCACACAAGCTCGGCAGCTTTCTTTTCTCTCTCCCTCCAAGGACGTTGACAAGTTCTTTGTACTACTTGGAAAGAGTATTTCTTCTATTCCCGTGTTATTTTGGGTTAAAAAGAAGAGATAGGCATCAGTCCAACAGGAGTTCTCTTCTTCACAGCTTCACAAAAACATTGGCTTTCGCTTTGACTGATACAACTCTTCCGTGTTTACAAGGCCAGATGTGAAACGAGTGAATGCCAAGAACCTTAGTCATTGTTGTCTGTCCATTTTTACCGCTCATCACAGCGGACAATGATGTTCGCTCAGCCACTGACCCCATCCTTCCTCTATCATTCAGCTTCTCTCTCACTATTTCAAATATTATGTAGAGGTGAGGTGGGAAAATGCAGCCCATTTATGTTCTGTCACCAGAAATCCCGGCCTAACACGGTGAAAGCATGTTCTAGAAAGCCTTGCTTCAGTAATGGTGCGTTTCCCTCCTCTATCCCTGGATTTACCACTCTTGACTCTGTATTAAATCAATACAAAAGAGGAAAAAAACCGGATTGCTGGAGAGCCAGTGTGTCTGAAGAAATGTAGCTTAAATTCCAGAGATTACATTTAACTGGGGAAATGTCAAGGTGGATAACATTACCCGTCACCTATCTGGACTCTGGGCCCAGACTTGGCAACCAATGAATTCACTATTAATGGATGGACAAGGGGAGAGGCAGAAAGAAGAAAGAAGGATATCCACTGTAGGGCCATTTTGCTCTTGTGTGTTTTTTTTCCCCGGCTCTTGGCATGTGTTCACATCCAGCGTACCAGCTTGAAAGTGAGCTTTGTGAGACACAATAGTGAGCTTGTTCTTAAATCCACGCTATTCAGATTTCATGCACATTCACAATAATATTCTCAACAATAAATCACAATGAAATTGTTATACCAATGTTGTGAAATGGGGCGAGTAAATTCCAAAAAACTGCTGTATGCTTTTAAAATCTAGTGATTAACATTTTTATTTTGTTGTGTGAATGAATCTGCAAGTTTATGAGGAGAGGTGTTCACAGCTGCTGGGGAAAAATAAGCCTTTACAAAACAGATTTTGTGGGAATTAGTCACTAAGTCCTAATTAGCATTGTTTCAGCATGATGTTGGAAAAAAAAAAAAAACGCAGAACTGTGTTGGAAGTATTGTAATGTGTAACATCCTTCCACCATAATAGCTGTTGTATCTTCGTATTTTTAATCTAATACAATTTGATACCTATTGAAATTTATGTTCTTGAAGTAACTTTGAAAAACAGTTTTAAGAGCTTACAGCTGTGATATCCTTAGCTGGATAGTTTCTGGCAGCAGATTTATATGCAAATTTAACCATTTGGGACAACAACAAGATTTTTTTTTAAAAGGTGTTATAATCATTAGTTTTCCTTTCTTTTCTACTTAAGACACTGACTTTCCCTCTAAATCACTGGTGACAGGCTGGAAAAGGTGTCTAACTGTTCATTTCTCTTTTTTTTTTTGTCAGTCATACTGCTTCAATATAAAACATCAAAGTAAAAGTTATGCTCTGTCATATAACATTCACAGAATGACATTTAAAAACACACCTGGAAACAAAGATTATCATATTTACCGCTCTGGCTTTATTACCTGCTACTGAATCCTCCAAACAAAGCATTAGTGGACGGATAAAATGACAACTATTAACTATAGTGGAAGTTTGATTGCATGACAAGATATGAAAATAACAGATGAGATGGAGGCGAACACCACCACAGAGTGAGTCCGTTATTGAATCAGGACTTATTGTGTATTAGCGTTCTTATAAGCTAAAACAATAGGATTTAAGTCGTCATTCATTTTTCAGAGTTTGTTTGTAGTCAGATTAACTGATTCTTTGGTCTTAGGTCTCTCTTCCACCAGTGAGCTGACAGTTTATCATAAAGCAGAAGCTCTTGCAATGGTTACCTGCAGTTTAATATGCTTTTCCGATTGACTTAGAACAGTGGTTAAACTGTTCCGCCTGGATCTTTGTCATACAGGATAACAGGATTCCTCAAACATTCACCTGCCAGCCAATGGGGAAAATAGTATTTTACATGGCTGTGGTACCATCTGCATTTGTACCAGCCTTGGATAAAATGTCTCAGTCTAGCTCTGAAAAATCGACTAGTGTCAAGCCATCACCCACTGAGTGAGAACGTCTGTCTGAGGCCGAGCTGCCTCTGTGATTGGCTGTCCTCTGCTGGAAACGTGCTATCGAGATAAGCTAATGATTCCTTAAAAAAAAAAAGAAAGCTACAAACATAGTGGAGATGGGTGGGTGATACAAAGCCATGTCAGCAGTTGGCAGTTGTCACTATCACTAATTGCAGCATCTGTCATGGTGGAGGGGAGAGACAGCTGTTCCAGGTACAGCTATCCAAATGCCAAACCTGATTTTATCACAGTCTGTCAGATTACAGCAAGGCTCCACACCAGCAGCCCACCTGCTTTTCCAAACTCGCTGTCAGGGAACTAGATTTAAAATCCAAACTGCGCATATTTTTATCGGAAATCTCTGCCCATCTTTTGATCTCAACCTGTGCTCCAATTTTGTGTTGGGTTTCCCACAAATCAGATCACATTTGCATCCGCAAACAAGCTGTCCGAGCGAGTACTCCCCGGCTTTGACTGATGCGTGCTTTGACCATCAGTTATCTCAAAACAGCAAAAAGCTACAAAGCCAATCTAAGTTTGCTGGAGAGAACCAGCACATTTCATTCCACCCTCTGTCACATAAAATTCTCCATCCGACACCATGCAATGAGCGGAAGAGAGGCAGAGAGAGCGAGCTCCAGCTTCTGTCACCAAGCCACACCAGGGGCATACTAATATCAGCTCAGTCCAGCTGCTCTCCACGCTTGGATGGATAAGCTTGATTATGAAACATTACAGAGCCTCCCTGTCTGCCGGGACAAACCACTGAGCTGTGTGTCAGAAAGGTGACTGGCCACAATGCGGGGAGGTGACTGGCCAATATGCAACAGTGTAGGATTCTGTCTCTTAGGTGTCTGATTGCATATTACTCTGCCAAGGTCTGAAAGTTGGCTTAAAGTACCTTTTTAGAGTGAAATTGCGCCATGGTTTATTTGGGCAAATTTGACTGCCAGACACCGCAAAGAGCCAAATGAAGTTTGTGTAGAGTAGTGCATTTGTTTAGTGTGTTGGAGGATGTGTTCGTTTCTTGTCTCTGTACACTCTGAACTTGAGTAAAGTAGCGTCAGCATAACAACACTTTTTTTTCCCCAAAATGAAACACTTTCAATTTGCATGGACGTTTGATTGCGTACACTTCCATCTTTCCACCAACTTTGCAAACCACCACTAGAATTCCATTGTGTTCCAAGTCCTGATGCTTATCACTGTAAACAAAATGGGTCATTTTACAGTATCCTCCAAAACAACCCATTTGATTTACATATATTTAAAAAAAAAAAACAAAAACAAATTATATCTCCGTTTTCTGATCGGGTTCAGAAGGTTCAGGTCTTGGTCAAACTAAATCAATATTTGTAGGTGACAGAATGCAAACCATGGTCTCCTATGTAAAAGTCACATGCTTTGTTGACCCAACCAGAGTCGTTGAGCTAAAAGGCGCTAAAAGGCTCTGCTTAGGGCGACTGCAGAGTCCTTTGACATTAGATGTAGACATTCAATCAATATTTAATATAGAAACCATTGATTTATGGAGGTGTCGTTCTCCTGGTGGGGGCAGTCGCCTAACACCATCGTTTCTGGCTATGTCTGTTTCAGGAATACTACTAAAAACATACAGGCACACATCTGTCCTTGTACTGACAAGGTTTTATGTTTTTGGAGTGACATTTTCATTGAGACTTATGTAAGGTTAACGCACATGGAAAGAACCAATCCGAGTCAACACCTCGGCGTGACATCACCTGCTGAAATAACTAGAACCTACTGTGTGTTTTCCTTTGGTCAGCAGGTCAAAGTGTTGCCAAGCAAACCTTTCACGACTCTCATTACGGGCACCGGACAGCCCAATCATAAATACACAGAATTTATGGATTTCATAAAGTGGGGTGCGAAAATGTCAAGGGTGTGCTTGTTTGGTGTTTCGCTGGTAAGCAAGCAGGCATTGTGAGGAGCCTGCTGAAAGGACGGGTTATTGCAATGTCAACACTTTTAGGAAGATGGATGTATACTTTGAAAACAGAGCAAAGTAGACCAAATCACCCCATTAAATTGCAGTTAACAAAAAGGTCAGTGATTTCAAGCTAGACGTGTTCTAACCAGTTCCAGAGGAGAAGTATTAAGTCCGAGAGAGAGAGAGGCTGAATTTGATAAAGTGGTGAATATTTTTGAATCTCTGCAAATAACCAATTTTTAACAGCATTTCGACTATATACCAGTTGTGGTTAGGATCTGCTTCACACTTCAAGTTATTTAAATGTTTTTGAAATAAAATGTTTATGTGACCCAGACGTCTAAAACGATGTCATTCTCTATTAATTTAGCTCAGTTTCGTCTTTTGAGTAAATCAATTTTTGAGAAGCCAGAAGAGTCGGCACGCTGCATAGAGGGTAATCCCTCCCCGGGCTGCTGCAAAAACAAGGGGATATTGTGTTGTCGTCCTGCAGCATCACCAGGTCTGGTGCTGGGCTGTCAGAACCGGTGTGCTGATAGCCCCCGGGCATGGAGCTGTGGCACGGAGAAGTACGCGGCGAAGGGGCTGCTTTAAATTTTCCCAGTGGAGGACTAGAGTGCTGCTAACATACCATGAGGTCTGAATGTGCAGCATCAGCAGGATTGTGGAGGACACTTTAGGATCAAAGCTCTGCAGAACGTCTTTGAATTCTGGAGGTGCATGAGCCAGAAATGAAAGTTTAAAAGTCGGCAAAAGCTTTAATGACAGAATTTTGCAAGCGGCTGTGATTGTATTCATCAACGTGTCACCCTGTGAGGGATTTGATTTGAGACCCAGACATTCACTCACATGTATAAGGAATGTCGCACGTTTTGTCATGTTTTGACAAGCTGAGGAGGAGACTCAGCTGTCATTTGCATGTCAAACACTCTTGTAATCATTTTTCAGTGTGTGCGCGTTCCTTCCTACCTACTATGTGTCAAAAGGGATTGCTTTTAAGAAAATAGCATTGAGATTTTAATTAGCAAGCATCACTGTGATTGTGCTTCTGCCTGCTGCAGATGTCACTGCTCATTTTATGTCCTGCACAGCTAGACAGCTCGGCTGGTGCGAACCTTACAACAGCATTGCACCTAATTATAACAGATATGTAGAATCATCAGTAATTCTTTATTAAACTGGTGCAGGAATACATGGTGAAAATGATCCACTCCTGTAAGAAATGATGATACAGTACACTACAGAAAAACAAAAAATGCTGTACAGTAGATTCCCTGACTGAAATCCAGAAAAGTGAAAGTGTTTGTGGTTGTGGAAAATAACCGACCAACCAGCCTCAGTTAATTTACTGTCTCTGACCCAAACACCAGACAATCCACAGTCATTAATTTAACCGCACTTAAATGACTGGGTTTATAAAAATGAAATTTGACATCCCTCATTAGTAATTAATTAGCTCAGACATGGAACAGGAACAACAATGCTGATTCATTACACCTCAGCCTGATGATGAGAGGAGAGCCCTTTCGCCCTTGAGCTAAGGGCAGCATTTTTTTTTTTTTTTACACAGTGTTGCACCATGCCAGCATTAACAACACAGGTGCTGAGCATTATTGCACCACTTAAATGCACCTTTGATGGCTTCCATCGTGAAAGACGTTGACAAAAACTGCTGAAGTTAAAAAGTGACAGTTCATGTTTGCCAAGCTCCAGTGTTCACAGAGAAGTCGTGCTGCATCAGACGGGGAGTGCCACGGCGATGCTTAGCGCCATGATTTATCCTTTATGACACTGAGAGCTTCTGTGGCAGCTTGCCCAACCCAACTGTGATACTTCAGGTTGCCAGTCTTCCTGGGAGGACTCCTCCTACCTCTGCTCTGCTACACACAGGCACAGTTTTCTTCTAATTCACCACCTTGAATCTGAGGTACACACAGCCGGGTACACCCCATCCCACTGTTGAAGGAACGAGCACCATATGTACAGGGCCAATTTAGCCTTCACCTCTGCACACCTCCCTTTTCTTTCTCTCCGTCCCCCGGGTGTCATACAGCTTCTCCTTTGTTACGTAAACTGTCTGAATCCTCTCCTAGGATGCGCAGGATGACAGCTCCACATTTTTTTAAGCCTGAGACTTGAATTCCTGTGGGCACCGTTATGGTCCCGTTTCCCCTGGTCATTTTTTTCCCTCTAGCAGTGGAAGCTGAGACCTACATCTCTCCCCCTCGCCCTCCTCCTCCTTCCTGCTGCCTCCTCCTCTTCCCTAGCCTCAGCCATGAACTCTGTAAACACTGAGGCTTTGTCTGCAGCTGTTGTGGCGAGTCTGCAGTGTAAAGCCAAGTCCTTACGGAGCATCAGTTTGTGTATGGCCTCGACAGAGTTAGCCGACTGCCACTTCGGTTGACCTGAAGAGAGAAGAGGGCGGCGAAAAGGCGAAGCCATGGTGACTGGTGCTGTCTGCGGCTTATGTAGCCTCCAACTACCCAGAGGCGTATTTTATAGCCACAAGTAGCGGCATGTGCTCATTTTATTGTGGTCTCAGTGTCGTGGCTGCCACATGTGAGACTTATACCTCCTACTGGAATAGTAGCTGCACCCGAAAATGACTGAAATCAGTGGAAATTTCAACCCAACGTCAATCCAGTTATAAGTTGCACCACTTGGTACTGATATACACAAAGATTAGGATAAATCATAGTTGACCTAAAATCAGATTAAAGTGATTGCATCACATTTAAAGTTGCGATTACTGATGTTGTTTCCCTTTTTTTGGGCCACTTGGGGGCAGTAGAACTCCTTCACAAGCTGATACACACTGACAAACGGCCAGAGATAGGACGACCCACTCCAACAGTTACATTTGAATAAAGGACGGACATAATGTGTGTTTAACTTGTTTGTTGTACAACTGGCGCTGTAACTGGAAGACACACATAACAATGTTAAACGAGGCTGGAAGAAACACATGGCTCCAACTAGCATTTTTTTTAACTCCCACATTTAAGAGCACTTCCAGATTTTCTCTTAAACTCTAAAACAGACTCTTTGCAGAACCTGCAGCGACGTAATTTTGAATCAAGATAAAACTCAAGTCATGAGACTTTTCATTTGAGTTTCAAACTTCGATGAAACAGGACTCATTTAAAATCTAAGTTTGTGGGCTGAAGATTATACAGCCATGATGCTAGCATCTCTGTGAGGCTGATCGTGGGTACAGCATGCTGATGTAAGCACCGAGCTAAAAGCTCACAGTGACAATGCTAACATGTTTCGAATAGCAGGTATTATGTTTATGATGTTCACCATCATTGTTTAGTGTGTTACCATGCTAATATTTGATAATGAGCACTAAAAAAAAAAGCAACGGATCATTTAAAATGTAAACTTCACTTCACTGCTCAGTAAAAGGGATCACTAAAGGTTATCACAAATCATAGATATGAAAATTTGTACCAAATTGAATTGAATTGAGCCAATTCATCCAGGAGATCTTTAGATAGAGAGCAACCAGCTATCACGAGAGCCACACAGCTAGCATTGCTAAAAATCTAAATTAATGCTGGTTGCTGAACATGAACATAGTCGAGACTATCGGATGGTTTTGAGGCGCTGACATCGGGAGTGTATCTATGTTCCCAGGGTCCTAGGTTTCCCATCCAGTATTCTGTTAAAACACATCAACTATTGTCCAATTGTGTTCGGGTCAAATTTGGCAAGTTAAAATATTTCATAAATAATATCCAATTTTTTATTAATTTTTTTATTTAAATTGGAACAACAACCCCTTTGACGAGTTCCTACAATAGCCCATGTCATGTTAAGCAAATACAAAACTGAAATTAGGATTAAGGTTTTTTCAGGTTCCCATTATGTGCTGTATAAATCTGGGAAAAATAGGACCATGAGAACATAGGACCCTAGGATAGCACATACATAGAAATGGAAAACATAAGACCCTTTATCATGTTCCCATTATGACCATATAAATCTGGTGAACATAAGACCGTGGGAACATGGGAGTGGCTCTGCTGAAATTCACTCGTTTCAAGTATCTCTCTTGTTATAGTTAGTTAGATGCACATATTCATTTAGTATTATTCATTCGTTTTTTGAAATGCTGATAGCGCTGGCTCACATGAATTTGAAAGTCAGTTGAATGAATCACACTCTCTGGCAACAGACTCTCACCGCCCAGGGTCTTGGTTTTTTTAACCGTTGCTTACCTCTGCTGTGAACCTTTCCTCATTCATTATACTGAAGCGAAGCTCAACCGGTGGTAGTCCATTGAGTCTAATTATGACTTACCAGTCAAAAACACGAACGGCTATGTTCCCAGCTGCGGATAATACAATTAAACAAATTTGTAATTGAGTTTATTTTCTAATGGAAAGTGAAGCGAGGATGTTCAGAGACATGAACAGCAGATGGATGAGTCACCCCCCTCTTGCATGTAGTAGAGTTACAGCCAGACATTTTACATTCAGTGCCGCAGGGGCCAGAGATGCACACAGAGATGTAATGCGTCACTCTTCACTGTGATTTATACAATTTCCTGTGTGATCAATGCAGTGTGATGGCATTAATTTATATCTGAAAAACTGATTTCCTATAATAAGGGGTTCTTATTAAGTCAACATAACATTTGTGTGTTGTTTTGCATTGGTATTCTACATAAATACTTAATATAGACAAATTGTTGTAATTGACAGGGATTTATTTTTTTTTTTGCATAATTTCCTGGTCATGTGACCCATGTTTTCGTATGTGGCACCTGTGTTGTGTCATTTGCGTGTGAAAACTTGTATGTCGTGTAAAGATCGTGAAAATGTGGTGAGACTTCTACAACCGTGACCGTGTCATATTTGCCTTTGTAAAGATTCGTAAGGACTGCGCACGTGTCTGCAACCAAGAAATAAATGAGGTGAGGGCGTGACAACTTAAGCAATTGGTCTGAGAGTCACATTTGCCAAGTGTGCCTCAGATCTGCAGGGAGGAACACGTCCTTCTGAGGACCTTGCTGTACTTGATCAATATATATATCCCCTCTGGTGCGAACTGAAAGAGCCACATGGAGGAAGAGAAAAACGGTCAGCGCACATTACTCTTTAAGGATTATGTGTCATTTGCCCTTTAAGATGCACATGTATTTTATCAGTGCACTCAGATGTCATAAACTTAATGCAAAAGGCCCGTTAATATGAGCACTGGCAGGCGAGCCCAACGTTTCTCTGATTTATCTGTGGTGGTACAGGAAAAAATTAATAGCTTATCCCACTCCAGCACTGCATCAGTCATAATTCTCAAGCTGGCACCTTATTCTCCTCACATTTAATGGATACAGAGCTTTATAATTTATCCTCTTCTTAACTGCAACTTTACCTGAATTAAATTTCAGGCACAGTACTTTGATTACATCCATGCTAAGTACCACAATCTGATTTCTCTATTATGTAAGGGATGAATACAAATGGGCCGGCTGAGAGAGGGACAAAGGGGCAGGAAGAGAGGGAGGACACAGGGAGAGATAACAAATTAAAAAAAAAATAGAAAAAAGAGTGAGACTGAGAGGCAGAGAAAAGAGGAAAGACAAAGAGGAGGAGAGGAACAAAGAGCTGAAAGAGTGGGACGAGAGCAGCTATCCAGTCTGGATGAGCCCCTCTTGACCTTCTGGGTCCGAGGAATTGTGGTGGAACACACACCAGTCTTTGAAGCCAGCCTTGCACCACATGCTTGAATAGACCAGGCACTGACTGTTGGCACCGAGTGTGTGGCGCTGAAAATCAAGTAGCTTTACAGGAGCGTCTTTAGGTTTGGCTGAGGCTGTCGAAGCCCTGCTGGAGCCTGGACCTCGGTGTTCCCAGATCCTCACAGAGCCTGTGGCCTGTCACTCCCCTGCCAAAACTGGAGCTCATTTGTGGAATACGGTGCACTTTCCTGTCGTGGCAGAGAGGGATGCAGGTCTCTGCAGAGTGCAGGATCAAAGCCTGCACAGGACACAAGCACATTGCTCTGTGTCACCCAGTGATAACCCTCATTTCTCCTGCCAGACTGGATTCCACTCATATTTCACAAGCAAACTCTGGGACTCGCTCATCTCTCTGCTTCGCTTCATATGAAATAATGACCTGCCCTACATTGTAGGCTGTGTGCACTTTCACCCTGAACTACAAGCCCTGTTTTGACAGCACGAATGATAAAACAAAAATCTGATCATTAGGCCTGAATGGCCTGAAGGTTAGAGAAAGTTAGAGCTTGCAGAAAGTAACATGTTATGCTACTTTTTTATAAAATCTTACTGTTTTGCTCCACTACGGATTTATTTGACAACAGTACTTACTAGTTAAACCTGCAATAACTGATTTTTTTGGGCAGTTTTATGCTGCGGAAACAGGTCGTGAACACGTAACTCACCTTTGAAGTTGATACTTGCAAACTTGTCAGTTCATGGTTGCGTATTTACACATGCACCATCTCCGTAGCAAAATTATTTTTCATTTGGAGTTGCATTTCTGGCCAGCTGGTGAAGATAAGTCCAATATTCATTTTTCATCTCTGCCAACAACTGAGGGAAACATCTGACCCTTTAACTGCTAAATGTTCCACTGTGTTCATTGGCTAATCATTATTTGTATCTCTGAGCAAGTAGATAGAAGTATGAGCGACCTCTTTCACATTCACATTTTCAGTTAATACATTTTTATTATTAAAATTAAATTCATTATAGCAGCTTTAAGGATTTACACACAAAACATGCAAAAAAACATATGATTAGTTCAGGAGCTGTTATTGTATTCTGCATCCACTGAACAAGACCATGATATGTGGCTAAAAGCTCAGGGAAAAGCTGGTACGTGTACACTGAGTTAAGATTTTTTTCTCAAACAAAGGTTTCATCCCTGGTTTGGCAACATAAATCGCAGTCTCTTCTCGTCTGTGGTTCCCCGGTGGTGGAACAAGTTACTGAATTCTATCAGAGCAGCAGAGCTCTTAAAAACTCATCTCTTCTGAAAGCGCCTCCTCTCCTAAACACCCTAACATGCCTGACTAGCACTTACCCTGCACTTTTGGTGCACTTCTTTATTTTGATCTCCTTGCACTTATT
The DNA here is from genome assembly GCF_021018895.1 of Seriola aureovittata. Lineage (NCBI taxonomy): Eukaryota > Metazoa > Chordata > Actinopteri > Carangiformes > Carangidae > Seriola > Seriola aureovittata. The sequence goes on from NC_079384.1 coordinate 12,900,352, forward strand.
AAATAGATGTAGTACTTAGTACTTACACCAAGGTTTCCTACTGCACTGCAGCTTTAGTGATGTCCCTCACTTGTAAGTGGCTTCAGATAAAAACCTCTGCCAAATGAGTAAATGTAAATAAATCTGACACAGCTGTTCAGTGACCAGTAGATAAGATTGTGGGAGTGCTGGGTCAGTGTCCAGTCAAGAATGTGTGCAGCTGTACTGTATGTCAAGCAATGCATTCCTACAAAACACCATCCAAGCCTCCCCTGGATAAATCGTATGTGCCAAAAATGCACTCAATACAAAGTCTTTAAAGAGCAGTTGGCCAGGCATATGCCATTAAAAGTGCAAAGCACTAAAATAATTAGAGTGGATTTTATTGATTCTTAACAGTATGCAATATGTCTTCTTGTGCACCTGCTTCAGAATGAAACCTGATGTCTGTTGCACAACTTTTGCTAAACAACTTTGCTGCTTTTAAATAAGCCGAGTGAGAAAATGGGAGACCATGTGGTTTGTTAATTACTGCTAACTAATGAGAACCTGTCAGGCTCTGTTGATCTCACAGTTTGAGTTTGTTCTCCCACAATGATTCAATGAGAGTTTGCCAGGGAGTCCTTATTTCACATTAAATTTCTACATGTAAAATGTGTTTCTTTGTTTATCTCCTTCTTTCTCTTAATTCACTTTACAGCAGTGGTGACATGTTAACTCATACCATGTTTCAGACCTGTATTTCAGTATTAATTCTGTTACTGCCGCTGTTTATATTGTTGCTGTGTGAGAAATTATATGTGGACACACTGTGTGGTTGTTTTTCCAAGATGCAGTTTGTCTCTTGGGTATGATGAGTGTCAAATATGTCAAATCTCTGTCAGTGTACTCTTGGCGTGGAGGATTGTGACACAGACTGATGGATGGATCATCCAGGTTGTGGCTCATAACATATAATAAGCAGGGATTTTATAACATGATTTGTCTTGAAATGTATCTTCAGTGCAGCTTCAGTATCTGATCCACACATTTCTTCCTTTAAGCTTTAACGCCTCCCCGCTAAGTGTTTGTATGGGCTACTTCATTTAACTACCCCAGATGCTCAGTCGCAGTTCTGTGAGAGCACAGCGCCATCTAGTGTTACATCTACAATCATTGCAAAAATAATGGATGAGGTGCACTGACAGTATTTGACAATGTGGCACTGAAAATTGTCTGTACGCTTTTCCTTGGGGTATGTAATGATGTCAAAGCAGAACTCAGGCATTTTTTTTTTTAATCTCCTTCAAATATGGAGCATCATCTGGTGTAGAGTGACATGTTTTATATTTTACTCAGTAACTATAAAACCCGGTGTTTCAAGACACAGTTAAAGGTTGTTGGTTGCTAATCCAGAAAGGCTCCTTTTACATCATCAAGCTCCAGATTTGAATCAGCAGTTACCTGCTTCCTGACATTTGTTTAGTTTGGACAAATAGCCAAGAGACAAGAGTGAAGACTGCCAAAAAATTTATTTGATGAACAATGGGTTATGTAACTACTTCAAGGTGATATAGCCCTTGAAATTACATTGTTTTACAACAGTTAAAACATTCACTAGAAAGTTCAACAACTGAACGGATACTGTAAATACTTGAAACTAAACCAGCCTTAGCTAGCAGCATAATCCTCACACAGCATGTCCCTTTTAGAAATAAAATAAACCAAATAATACAACAAAGAGGAAAAAAAACTTATGTTCGGTTTCAGCATTTAAGTTCAAGGACTACAGTTCCCATAAAGCATTTCTTCCACAGTAACAGTCATTTATTTTCAATTAAAATGAAACAGGTTCATATAATATGTTTATAATTTGTACGGGACATTAAATCTACTTAAACTTTTAGCATTGTCAGAGTTTTAGTGCAATTATGAAGTTTTTTATGAAATTCTGAAGACCTGGAATCTGAGAACTTCCTCTACATGTCAAGGCTTTTTAAAGATGCACGTGAACCCCAGCAGATGGGGGCAGCTGAGTAGACTGTAACTGAGCTGTAACTGTAAACTAATCTATACTACTGCAGTAAACTATGGTACACTGAGTACTATAGACACAATTTCACTTCAGCAAGCTGTCTTTCCCTCTTATGTTTTTCAACTTGTAACTTGTCCCATACAAAAGTCTGTCAGATGTATCTGTGCGCCTCTGTTGAGAAAAAAAAAAAAAGTGAAATAAAGTGATTTTTTTTTTTTTTTAAATGAAAAAGGTTTCGTTCAAGACACAATGGTCATTATTTACATCACCCATTACCAGCAAAACCCTGAATTAACCATTTCAAAGTCCATCTATTTATTGAATTCATTTTAAGATGGGGAACATTTAAAACAAACCACAGATGTTTTCCACCTGTGTAGCAGTCTTTCCTCAGGCAGTCTAACGGAACCCTTTTCTTTACAGCAGTTTTTCTGTACAAAAGTGTCAGTGTATCTTCGTAGAAGCACATTCCATACACAGTCTCTGTATACTGTATTTCTACAGTAATTGCCCTTCAAAGAGCCCCTATCTTAAAAACACATAGAAATGAACACAAGTAATAAATGTTTCGGCGACTTTGACAGGCCATAGCTTCAGCTAATGCGGATTATCAATTTAAAGAATGTCTGTGTATTACTACAGTAGCAGCTGCTTAGAAGGACATGATGGTTCTCTGGATGATATCGACACATTCGTGCAGCTCATGCTCTTTAATGATGAGGGGAGGGGCCAGGCGGATGATGTCACCATGGGTGGGCTTGGCCAGCAGTCCGTTGTCACGAAGACGTAAGCACACTTTCCAGGCATCGTAGTCTGGGGGGAGATCGTTTTATTTAATATAGCAAGATGCAAATAAATTCTGACAAAGATCCAGTCCAATAAACTATTACTTTGCATTTTCCAATTTCCCTCTTAACTTAACTTGTCCTGAAGTTCTATAGCACAAACATCTAGGATATTTTTTTGTTCCAGTCAACTTAAAAACATAAACCAATTCTGTCTTGATGCTCTGACTTCCAGTACATAGACACATTTGTAGATACTGAATTAAACGAGTTTGATGTATTTAGTAGCCTGAGGAATGCGCTCAAGAAAAATGTATATTAAGTGACATTTTTCCAGCCGCAACAGTGTGTTTTGTTTTCACCTTGTCCTGGAGACACTTACTGTAGCAGAAACTACCACAGAGGCGCCTTTGAGTGCTTTGGTAGGTGTTTACATGCCTGCAATAGTGCCACAACCTTGCAAGATACAGTCATGAAACTTTATAAGCGTGTAACTGAGATCAAAAATAAAGGTCGAGGTTGAAGATGGGTGTGGTCTAACTCATGAGTACTAATTACTCGTGTGATAGTGCAGTAATAACTACTGGTCTCTAATTAGATTAATTACCCAATAACCTTTGCTATCAGAGGGCCGTTGTGGGAGTTTTACATTACTGTACCTTTGGTCTCTTTGATGACGACTGCATTGAGGAGGCCTTTTCCTCTGACTGTTGTCACAATGTCTTTGGGAAGCTTTCTCAACTCAGACCGCAGCAGCTCTCCCATCCTTTGAGCATTCTCTGCCAGCTTCTCCTCCTCCATCACCTGCAAATAAGACCAATTAAAAGAGAGTAGAGTTAAGAGTTTTTAAAACAATTGACAAACGAGAGAACTTATTGCTGACATGCGTATTTTTTCTTTTAATGTCATATTGTCTTTGATGGTGTAGATGCTTTAAAATTATTTCAACTTTCTGGTTTGTTGCATACTACGCTACATTTTCTCTCCATTTTATCAGTTTAAAACAAAGGGGGGAAAAAAATAAGAATAAGTGATGATTTGTTAAAAGGAAAATAAACAAGAAAAAGATAGATAAAGTGCACCCAAACACTGACCTGAAGTGCAGCGATAGCAACCTGACAGGCCACAGGGTTACCTCCATACGTGGACCCGTGTTCCCCAGGCTTGATGGTCAGCATTATTTCATCATCACACAGAACAGCAGAAACCTGACACAAAGATCAGTTAATGCAAAGGTCAGTTACATCACATTAAATGGTCTATACTCCTGTCCAGCAAAACAGGACTCCAAAAGTCCCAAAGTTTAAGTCTGTGACTATAGCAAAAATAAATCTATAACATGATATGAAGTGCTACTGAACAACAACAAAATACTTACAGGGTAAACTCCTCCAGAAAGAGCTTTGCCCAGAATTACCACATCTGGACGGACTTCCTCGTGGTCCACAGCCAGCCGCCGGCCGGTACGTGCCAGGCCTGTCTGCACCTCATCAGCAATCCACAACACCTGAACAAAACACACAGGACTTCATGTGGGATTGCAATTGTACTGCTCTATGTGAACATAACCAGGGAAAGTAGAAGGTTGAAAAAAATGTAATGACCTGAACAAGACTTGGCCACATTTTAGATCAAATGACTTCCAGTTAAGCTACACTGCTCCAAGTGCTCACATGCTCCTTTATAAGAACTGTTAGCCCTAGAGTGAATGATGTGCAAACGTTAGCTGATAAGACTGGACCCCTCTGTCTGCTATGAAGCAATTTAACATCACTGCTCTTCTTTTGACATAACTGACTGAAACCCTTTCTGTCCTTGTGAAGCAGAGGTCATCTGCAGTGCTTTTCTACTCCTCATACCAGATAGGAAAACGTATATATAAATGACTGAAAACATAGTTTGCCCTCAATCAATTCGACGATCAGAAGGAGACAGTCTGTAAGACTTTTTTTTTGGCGGGGGGGGGGGGGGGGGGGGGGGGGGGGTGTTGCACTACTTCTACTATTTAGGCCAAAGAATCATGCATATGGGAAATATATTATGTGCACTTGTACTCCAAGCAGCATGATAAAAACTACAAAATGTTGTCTCTAAATTGGCGTAATGCACACCCATATACCAGAATGCACCTTGAGGATTCTTAAACTGTAGTAGTGTTACCAAAACACACATTGGTATTAAGAGGTGGCAGTTTTAAGTTGAGTGCTAGAGTGTAGTCTCTCTCTCCACCATCTACCCCTCTGCTAAAGAACCTATTATTTGTCGTGTGCTCAGCCTTCAGAATTAAACCTGGACGCCTGCTAGCTGTTTGACGTCAACATCACACTGTTAACACTCATAAAACACTATGGAACAAGCTTCAGGCATAATAAGTGGTCGGTTAGAGAAGAAAATGCCATCATGGTGTGATTTTATTACTGAAAAAAAGACAGTAGTTCAGGCCAAAGCCACTAGAGACTCAATATCTGAACTGAGGGTCAAATAATAGAGGATGTTGTTTGCTGTAGATTGATAGATTGTAAAAACCTTGGAAGCAAATTTGTGAGCGTGATATTTGGTTTTATAAATTGAACCATTTTGACTTACGTTGTATTTAGTGCAAAGTTCTCTGACTTTGGTCAGGTAGCCCTGGTCGGGGACCACCACCCCAGCCTCGCCCTGGATGGGCTCCACCATGAAAGCTGCCACATTTGGGTCTTGAAAGGCTTTCTGGATAAAAAAAAAAGAGACTGGTCAGACATTTTTTATCTTTGTCCAAGATAAGCCTGTGAATAAATACATGCTGCATCAGTCAATCATTAGGTTCTTATGTTTACACAGAAAAGTAACAGTTGCTAAGATAACCCTATCAGCATTGACACGAAACTTGAGTCAGTCATTTGTTCCTCATGTTTACATAGACAAAGAATGTTTCAAGTCAGCTAGTTTTAGAGGATCTTATGAAATAAACATGATTTTTGAACATAGGGACATGATAATGTTGTTAAAATAAGATACATCTTCAACTACAAGGCAGGATAAAACAAACCTTTTCCTTCATTGAACAAAGAAAAAAAATATTTCCAAAACAGCAGCCTCCATAACAACTGTTTGTTCTCCAAGGAAAGAAAACCACTGTGAATGGAATTTAGCAGCAGACTTTGAGCTCCTGCATGTTGGATTTATCTACCAAGCACATTACGACAGAAAGTATGATGAAACTTTTGCTGCCTTTGAATCATGCATAACTATTTATTTTGCAAATGAGATGGTGTTATATAAAAGATGTCTGGTGTGCAGTGACTGAGAAAACTTTACTCTTTAATTTTGGTATTTACGAGGCACTTTGGCGACTGGGTTGAAAGCGGTGGCAGAACGTTTCTATACAGCTCAGAAATGTCAGAACACTGTACCGCCTCTCTGTGATGCAAACAAATGTAAACATTCAGGGTAGCTATCTAGATTGTGTGTATTGACAGGGTCAAAACCTGTACCTTCAGTGCAGGAATGTCATTGTATGGAACAAGCTCAAATCCTGGCATGAAGGGGCCGAAACCTTCATAACTACTGGGGTCAGTGGAGCTGGAGATGGCTGCCATGGTGCGGCCCCAGAAGTTTCCATCTAATCAACAAGAGAGAATGAGATAGCATGTTTAACTTACTGTTCTCAGTTTACATCTTTACATAATATAGGTAATTAGAAACCTGTGCTTTTTTTAGTCTAAGATTAAAAAGACTTGTTTGGATTTGTCCCAATAGTCACCTTACCCTGTAGCAGCTGGAACAAGTTCTGTAATACTTGGAATGTTAGCTCACTGTAGATTTAAGCAAAGTTTAGTTCTCTTTTCCAATTTCCAGTGTAAACAAAACCAGTTATTGAAATCTAGTCTTACAGAGAAGAGATTTTGAGCCTTGAGCTTTTGTACCGATCCAATTAAGATATACATGACATTGGTGCAAATTTTCTTATGATTCTCTGGGCAGGTGACAAGTGGGGCAAATTTCTAAATTGTGATGCAGTCTTTTAAAACTTAAGGTGGTTACTTACCTGCAAAGATGATTTTGGCCTTGTTTTTGGGAACCCCCTTCACACTGTAGGCCCACTTGCGGGCAAGCTTGCAGGCAGTCTCACCACCTTCAACACCTAATTTGTTGCCAAACAAATGTCAACAATTGCACTCATCCAAATGTCTGAAGATGTTCCCTCCTATGACTACTATATGGTGCTTTGCTTACCTGTATTCATGGGTAACACTTTGTCATAGCCAAACATGTTTGTGATGTATTCCTCATAGGCTCCCAGCACATTGTTGTAGAAAGCTCTGGAGGTCAGGGAGAGTTTGGAGGCCTGGGCGCTGAGCGCAGCTATGATCTTTGGGTGGCAGTGTCCCTGGTTTACTGCGCTGTAGGCGCTCAGGAAGTCATAATACCGGTTGCCCTCCACATCCCACACATAGATGCCTTAAGTAGAGAAAAGAATAAAACAAAATAACCAGAGGTTACAGGAGAAAAAGCACGGTGCGATGCTCGTCTGTTAACCACGCATTAATTCGACCATTATTTTTTGTAGTCATATGATACTCTGAACTCACCCTCCCCTCTCTCTAAAGCCACAGGCAGGGGATGGTAGTTGTGCGCTCCGTACTTGTCCTCGCGGACATAGATTTCCTCTGAGGTAAGCAGGCGTTCAGCCCTCAGTTTGGTGGCAGCAGTGGAGGCGGGACGTGTGCCAGAGTGGATGCTGCGATGGAGAACAGGGGCAGCACGGCTTAGACTGCGGCTGAACTGGAGAATCATTCCGTTCATGGTTGTATGCAGCTCTGACTATATGATTAAGCACAAAAAAAAAGATAACTCAGTTGGTATTTATGATAGAAAGTAGCAAAGTGATGATTTACACAACTGTCACAAGTGGTTAATAAGTTCTAAAGAAAGAATCTAACAAGGACCATAATGTTTGTAAGCTGTTAGCTTTATTGTGTTTTATCCTTGATCATATTAATTGTATGTCGATAAGAAATCAAAGTAATTTTAACACTGAATCAGTACAGTAATACAGTAACAAGAAAACAGGATTCACATGTGTTTAGAGCAACTGTCAAAACAGTTAAGTACAAAGGAAATTAGTCCGGTCATTAATATGCAGTGATTAAATATCAAAAGATGGAACACATCAGACAAGTCAGAGCAAACAACAGATCGAAGACATGCTGCCACAACAACAGCAGTGACACTAACACACTAACAGTGGACAGTAAGTAATAGCTCAGGATTTCACCTAAACACTTGGTTTGAGTGGGTTTTAACTTTCTTCCTGGTTCTTTTCTCCAAAACCGAAGAAATTTGAGAACCACTAATCTGAAACCTGTTCCTTTTTTTTTGGCAGCGGTGCTGTCACCAACATACAAAAAGCATAAAACAAAGCTTCACAGTAGCTACAAAGATCAAGCCCAATAAGCTAATACACTGCTATGTGAGATTCCACAGAACACACAGGCTTTACAGGTCTGCTGAACAACGCTTCTCTTTCACATTCTACACAATACAGGAACAGACTTTTGCTTGGTGAGGGTTAACAATAGATAATCCCACAGCGGCGTAGCAAGTCAACTGTGATGTTCCAGACTTTTCTATTCGGTCGCAATCAAAGGAGACTTATTTCAAACCTGCCCTTCACTTTAATCATCTACTACTGTAAAACCTATTGCTTTTCTTATTTTTAATCAGTTAGATAATCCATGGCTGCTTTCCAAATGTTTAAATATTTAAGACTGAGGAGGTGGCTTTCATAATGTCCTCGCACTGAATGGTTTTAGAGCAACCCACTATCTCATCAGTTTGGTATTTAAGTTACACATAAAGGTGTCTGGATGAGCGTGTGACTGTTGTTTCTCAACTGTGTGATTATTACACAACGCTTCTGGGTTTGCAAAAAAACTTGAAAAAAAGTGCAGCAGTTTTGAAATATGCCAGGCTTACTGATTGGAAAAAAACAAACTACTTGGCTAGGGATAATCAATAATCGTGTACAGGGAATAAACACACACAGCAAACAGACAGCACCTGGAGTGCATTTCATTAAGGGCAGTGAACCTTTTTTTCCACCTGATATGACACCCAGTCCCCATTTAACCTGCTCTTTAACAGGATAGGCTGGTGGGGAGCTGCCTCCTCACACACCCATCAACATTACAGCGAGGGCTAAATAAGAACCATAAGAGTTTCTGATCAGATGGTACTTGCAAGCTGAGCAGCTCTTCCAAAATCAATTTGTATGTAATATTACACCATGGCAAATAGCTTTAAGCTCGTTGTAGTTGTCATTGAAAGATTGAATTAAACATGGCATAAATAAAAGCCGGTTTCTTCTCGGCCAAAGAGTATTAACGCTTTTAAGATCAATGCTACCACACACGAGAGCTTCGCTTCCTTCAGGCAGCACCAGCTAACGAGCTAACCGTCGCACATCCAGACTGTCACTAATCTAAACAGAAAGCGTTTTTAAAAACAGGACAAAGAAAACACGGAGGAATGTCAAACAGTACCAAAAAGAAGTGAAGCGGAGTTCAAAGCCCTCTTGAAGCCCTCTTGAACGTTTCCTGTCCGGTCTGCTATTTGAAGCTGATTATATGACCGTGTGGCTCTCGCACAGCGTGGCGGGATGATGCGTGGTTGCGTCAGAGGGCACGCCTCTGTATGATGCAAAACTAAACCATCTCCCCAGAGCCACGCATTCCCGAGAGACCATCTTCACTTATAAATAATCACTGTTATCATGGATTTGACATCCGCCAGGTGTCACTCACTCTTTTTTTGCTCTGTAATAAGGGAAATGTGTGTATTTAAATATTGAATCAGAAAAATATACTTAAAAATATCACAAGCGGAAGTAGTCGATGGAGAGAAATGGTATACAGTGTATCTGACAGTAAACTTTGTAATTAATAGTATATCATTAGATTATTATCACTCCTGTATTAACGTTTAAGCAGCATTTTTCTCTCTTGTGTATTATTTTCATTATGGATTCATTTGTTGAATATTTTCTCGATTAATCCATTTATAGTTTGGCTTGTAAAACGTAAGAAACGCTTGAGAAATTCCCATTACAGTGAGCCAGAGCCCAAGGTGACACCTTCAGTTCTCTTTTTTTCCGACCAACAATCCAAACCTCACAATGATTGTGTTTACTGTAATTTAAGAGGATTAAAAGCAGCTAATTTCACATCTCAAAAGCAGAAACCATTAACTGGGTTGTATTTTTGCATGAAAAATTACTTTTCATGATAATTAATCAGTTTAAAACAATCGCTGTTTTTTTTTTTTTTTTTACTTAATTGACTGAGAAACTAACTAGTGGCTTAGTCATATGTTTTGTATGTAAAATATTAATTTATAAAGTACAGCTGATAGATAAATGTTGTAAAGTATAAGTATGAAATGTCATGAAATGGAAATACCTAAGTAAAGTACAGATACCTATGTATGGTTAAAAAAAAAAAAAAGTAAATATGTTGTGAGAGTTTGACGGCTGGCTCCCGTAACGCGCATGCGCTCTGAGACTCCGACTTCGTCATGGCTGACACGGGCTGGCCAGGCTGTTCGAAGAGTTTGAAAGGTGTTGTATTGGACATGTGTGGCGTTTTGTATGACAGCGGCGAGGGCGACGGAGTTGCTATTCCTGGCTCCATTGAAGCTGTGGAAAAGTGAGTGAATAATTAGCAAGTCGTTTCAGACATAGTTACAGATTTCAGCTGCTTGCATGTTGAGCCTGTGGAGCAAAGTGCATGCACTCGGTTATTCACCATGCGGATAAACAATGGGAAGCATCTAAGGCTCCTAAAAGGTCTGCTTGCACCTATGACTGAGGCAGTTGCCTTATATTTTCAACAATATCATAACAGTAAATATCTCAGTATCACTGTATTGACATAAGTTGTGTGCCCCATCCTTAACCTGACTCCCTGTTTGAAGGCTCAAGGCGTCTGACCTGCAGCTGCGCTTCTGCACCAATGAGACCCAGGCCACCAGAGAGAAGTTCGTAGCCAAGCTGCAGAGGCTGGGCTTTGACATCTCTGTGTCTGAGGTCTTCTCTCCTGCTCCTGCAGCAGTAGCGGTCCTCAAGGAGAAAGGTTTACGGCCTCACCTGCTGGTGTATGATGGTAATGTTTTTCATTTGTCAAAACTCATGAGACTATGACAATATCTCTGGGTTATACTCAGCGTCTCATTCTGTACACAGTGCAAAATACACCTAGAGTGACTGTCTATTAAGGGTAAATTTAAATGATTACGAATCTGTTCAGACATGTCTACAAATCTTTTTAAAATTTAGCATTTGAGTCACGTTTTAATCTCAATATAAATTCTTTGCAATTTATGTTAAAAGATAAAACTGGCAATATTCTTTTTGTTATTGTCCACAAATCCCATGAAAAGATCAAAATAAGCAATATATTGCAGCCTTTCTCTTCAAAAACATCACAAAATATACATCTTTTTTAATCCATATATTTTCTTAAAGCAGCAGGGCTCTGTAGCTTTTTTTTTTTTTTGCTTTTACTGAAACTGGTATAAATAGACTATTTCTTTTGTGCACAAGTGAGTATTTGTTGCAGCAGGACCAAGTATGTGGGATTAACTCATAATAAACTAGAGTTCCCATTTTTGATGTAATAAAGTAACATGTCATTTTTAGACAATAATAGTTTATGAAACAGGGGGATCCGATAAATCAGGCTTTGGCTACACAGACAATACTTCTCATGGAATTTGTTGAGTAGTATGAAAAGTATGTAATATCACCAGACTCATCCTTAAAATGACCAACACCGTCAAGAGCATTACATCTGATTTCTGTGACACAGATAAGTGTTAAATTCTGAATTGTGTGTTTACTCTTCTACAGGAGTTCTCCCTGAATTTGACAGTGTTGACAAGACCGACCCAAACTGCGTAGTCATTGGAGATGCAGCCGAAAATTTCTCCTACCAGAACGTGAATGAGGCATTCAGGGTCCTTATAGGCTTGGAGAAGCCACTGCTGTTCTCTCTGGGCCAAGGGTAAATGTATATTCCTTAATATATGAGTCACTGATGAGAAATATACAATATCTTCACAGAACTAGACAAATTATTTTTGCTGTCTTCATAGGAGGTACTACAAGGAGACGGGTGGTTTGAAACTGGATGTCGGGGTTTACATGAAGGCTCTGGAGGTACAGTACTGTAGGTGTATAATGGGCATTGATATATTCATTAAGATTAGATAACAACTTTTCTCTACATGCGAACAATGACTGATTGTTGTTGACTTTTTTCCTCCCTCCAGTACGCCTGTGATTTAGAGGCCGAAGTCATCGGAAAGCCATCCTCAATGTTCTTTCAGAGTGTTCTCAATGACATGGGGCTTCACCCACATGAGGTATGTAACGACAGGTGATACTGCATGCACAGGTTTTTGTGCAGTAATGAAGATTCTTATCTCAGTTTTTCAGTTTAGGCTAAAATGGGGGAGTGAGTGATTGGGATTGTCAGCTCTCATAGGTCGGTTCATAAAGAGTGTATGCACATTATCACGCCATACTTGGAAGCTCCCCTCTGAGTGGCAAACATGCAGCTGTCGGCATCTGCAATTGTTTATTTACAAGGAAAAAAAACACTAAAACTGTAAAAGTTGTGCAATCCACTGCACAAATACATTCAGAAATAATTCTCTTGAAGACTGTTGGGTGTTAGAGAGAAGCAACATGACACCAGTACTTTCTACGGGGCCGTGTTGTGAAGTGTTCACTAACCGAACACGCGGTTTTAGTGTTCTGAATGATGCTTCACAATTCTCCCTACAGACATCAGTTTGACAAATCCTGCTTGGTGTCTCAATACCATCATGATTTGTTAAGTGCAATGTTACCTGCTTTGTGTAGATGTATAAATACAGTGTATACAAGCACATTTTATTTTGAATTCTCATAGCCTTCGCTGCTTTGAGATGTCTCTTTGTTTTCATCCTGGTTTTGCAGCTCTACGCAATCATAGCCAGCCAGATGTGGCTATGTTTTTGCCACATTAGATATGGGTTCCATAACAACCTGTTGCACATGAAACTATTTACCTGTCGACACCTCCTAGGTAATAGCTTGCTATATTTTACCACTGGCAGCTGGAACAGAAAAACTCATAACGGCACCATAGAGAAAAGGCAAGGCACCGTCTGCTTGGTTGCACACTCTCATGTTTTCATGTGTCTGAACATGTGCTTAATCTCTTTCCCTGTCGTTTGCTGATCTCAGTGGATCTAAGGAAACTACGCCATCACAGTCATCTTTTTAACCTCATCCATTTTCAGACCTGGGTGTTGGCACTCATTCTGAACCTCACCCTGTTCTCTGGATTTCCTTTCTTTCACTGAGACATGGATGTATTTTTGTAGCTACATCTGCTGCCCTCTCCAAAAACTGCAGCCGCTCACCCTGGCTTTCCTGCAGAGGGTGGTGCAAGGGTGTATTTTCTGGACATTCTTTGTTTGTTGAGTCACTCACTTAAAATCAAAATCAAAATCCTTTCTCCACAAAGGTATCATTCCTTTCATTCTTCTACAAAACTCAAGAATCCATCTCAAATCAGAAGCCTGATTCCTATCACAGAGCAAACATCTGCACTCCAGTTAGAAGATTCAGTCAGACACACTCAATTGAGACGACACTCCCCCTGTGTTTGAGGAGCTCTTTATACCAACTCAGACTTTCTCCCTGACCCTGATCCTCTTCCTGCTTTCAGTTCCTTCTGAATTGATAAAATCAACCTTGTGATCTGGCAGTTCTCTTACTACGCTCAGGAGTTAGGTTCTCTTTGTTCATAGCATGTCCTTTATGCCTGGTTCCCACAGTAGTCAGTCCATGGCCCCCCTTGTATTCTCACTGGACTCGCTAACACTGAGATAAAACCCGCTCCCGCTCTGCTCTGTTGCAGCGCTTAAAACAAGTTCATTTTTTTCTTATCGCGTTAATGATGAGTGTTAAAAGATGCACTTTAATGCCTCTCTTTATTTTCCATTAGCATGTGGCCGACTCTCACCTCACTAACCTCCATGCATTCAGTCTTGCAGCTTATCCAGAATCATGCAATTTTCAACTACCAATCTATTGTAATTTTAGTATCTATTAAAACACCTCCCGCAATGCTTTGTTCTTTACATTTCCATATTTTGAGTTGTAGATCTTTTTTTTTTGGCTCTTATCCGCGTCTGCCTGGCAGGTATACAGTAGGAGGAGATAACTGATGGCACTTTTGCAAAAGAAAGATACCTTCAAAGCAGGAGAAAACTTTGCACATCTATTTAGTCAGGCACGTGCTTAGGAACAGGATGATAGGATCCAAAGTGGCAATCAAAAAAATCCTGAACACAGTCTAACTCGTAGCAACAATTTATCGCAACGTTTCGGTCCTAGACCTTCATCAGGCATATTGGATTTTTCAATTGCCAAAATAAAGATACCTATCAGAGTTTCATCACATGAAATTGTGGCCAACTGATAAAGTTGTTAAACCAGTGTTATCAAGGGAAGGGTAAATTGATCCCTGCAGTCTGGTCCAAGTCTCCTTGCAGGCACCACAGAGGTGAAATGAACTTTGCATCCCATCTTTGACCTCATGTTGTTTGTGTCACGGCCACCCCAACTTCAACCCCTTCAGTAAACCTTATGCGCACATAGAGAGTACAGATGGGCAGATAAGTCCTATCTCATTTTACATTTTTGTCACTCGATCTGCAGGTGAGCATCGTCAAAGCTCCTAAACTAAAATTCTAATGATCTCTCTCTCTTTCTTTTTCTCCTCCCTCCTTCACTGCCAGGCGCTGATGATCGGGGACGATCTGGTGAATGATGTGGGCGGGGCCCAGCGCTGTGGAATGAAAGGCGTACAAGTCAGGACAGGCAAATACAGGTCAGTGATGTCCTGAATCCACCAGTGCTAGAGTGAACTTTGCTTTGCTTGACACGATCCAAACCTGAAAATGACTCCTCATTGACCACTGCTGAGCAACAGGTGTCCCTATTGGTCAGTCAAACTATTCTAGTTATGTGCCCTGCTGAGGTATCTCGACCCAGGATTAATCTGTGCTTTTAGGACTGGAGGTAAAATGATAAAGATAAATATATGATTTATGCTGTAACATAAAAAAAACATAAATCATAAAATTGTATATCCATATTTTGAATCTTTGTGCTTTAAGAAAAGCTTTAGCCAATTTGAAGAAAATTTTTCTATGTATTTTTTTTTAAATTTCCCCACATTTAGTATATACTGTGAAGTCAGTCTGACCACATTACAAATCAGAAGAAAAGTGTATTCATCTAGTTGTCAGCAGAGGGCACCCTCACACCACGATTGTGAATCAGAGTTTCCTCTGTAACCCACAGGCTTCCTGTGAGCCATCCACTTCATTCTTCACTCCTCCAGATTTGTTTATTTGATTGAGAATCCACCAAAAATAGCTTTATACTCTCCACATGTTGAGTGCTCGTCAACCACAAGGTCGTAGACACCGAAGGATTTATGGTCCCCGATCTGGAGATTACTGGGGTGCCTTTCTTATGGTGTAATTACAGAAACATATGGTTGATTATTTTAGAAGATATATGTGGTACTTATGGCATGAAGCAAAGAGAAAAGTGACTGGGACACCGTTATTATATCATATATATACTGTACCTTATAATGTAGGTTCAAAGTCATGTGGTAATTGGTGTTTTTAATGGTTTTTCTGCATGTAATACTACTTTAGCTTTAAGTTTTATATGTGTCCTTAAGAAATATTTATAGAAATGACGAGGGAATCCTGAACATTTTTTATTTTACACTGCAGTGCTGGTCTTCCTCTTTTTTCCAAACCTTTCTCATTTCAAAAACAGCCTCACTTGCTGTGAAGCAGAAGTGGAACAAGAATTTCGATTCTTTACTTAGTAAAAGTAGCAATAGTACAAAATAAAAAAGTCTTATCAGCAGAATGTGCTCACCTAGAATCATCGGCCCTTTCAGAATTAATTATTCATAAAAACTTCGTTTTAATGCTGTATTTGTTCTCTGGGGTGTAGGCTAAACTGCACAAAAAATAAATATATGCAATTTTTCCTTCTTAGATTTAGTGGGATAGAAGTATGAAGATGCATAAAATGGAAGTGCATATTCCTTAAAATTTTTGCTATGAACGCTGCTTAACAGATCAAAATAAATGCACTTTGTTCCTTTCCTCTCATGCTGCAGAGGACATCAAACCTCTTTCCTAACATCACTACCATTTTGTTTGGCTATAACCCACCGATTAGTGTGAAGAGTATCATGCTTGCTGACCTGCTCCACTGCTGTGCACTGGCATGTGGGTCTTGGTCATGTGACCACAGAACGCTGAGTAATCTGCTTGAGCATCAGTCAGCTTTAATCCTATACTAAGGCCTCAGTCACTCAATGTACAACCTGTCCTCTGTCTGCGCAGGGTTGTTCTTGTGTGCATATGTGTGCGTGTTTCCACTTTCCTGTGCCTTTGTGCGTGTTATCACGGGTATAGGAAGCTGAACTGTTTCTCAGTGGACTGAGCTGAATCCATCTGGTTTATGTGACTTCTGAGTCTTTTCCCAGCAGCTCGATTCAACTCCAGTGTGCTGACATCTATTATCTACTAGAATCACACAAGTATCTGAGAAAGTCAACTAAACACAGGATAAAGCAGATGAAATGATTTCACTGCTACACTTTTTTATTTTTCGTTTAGAGTAGAGAAGGTCAGAAGCGTGGGATGTGTCCCACAGAAGAACATATGTGGAGAGAGTATTGTGTTGCATGACGTGTTGTGTTTCAGCTGTGGTAGTCTAGATTTATGGACTGATTGGTGAATGGAGTTTATATGGAGAAACACATACATACTACAGCACAGTGGATTGATATTATTATATAACGGCTCGATTTTTTTTTTTGAAATACAGTACAGTAAAATGACACTCAAATCCAAAGCGCCATATTTAGGTTTTGAAGTTATAGTTTCACTTACTGCAGCACAAGATGTTGCAATCATGTTTGTGTGTAAGCAGACACAGACACGTATCTTTGAATTTGTGGGTTTGTTTTTTTGCTGAACCAAGGAAGTGAAAACTGTTTATCAAATTAGAATGTGGCTCTAAAATGAGTTGTCATTTATTCATTAAACATAGCTACTTCATTACACCCCATATCCGTCCCCAGACTTATTAGACTTTGAATACATGCCCTGAGAACGGGAGAGAAACGGTGACATTAACAGTGTTTCTCTGGGACCGTGAGTGATGGGGAGACGTGAGATTTAACATTGTTTAGCCAAACAGGCCCAGTGAACCCAGGCTTGCTGGGAGCAGCTATAAACCCTCAGTCAATTCTATGAAAACACAGCTGTTTCCAAGTCAACCAGATGCTGCGCAGGCCTCCAGTTCCCATCACGCTTGGAGAAAAGGACTGCTTCAAATACCTCAGGCCCGGTGACAAGACAGGAAGGGAAAAAGATACAAATCACAGACAAATCTAATCATATCAGCTTACTTTGAAAAGCTTTCAACTTGATGTACTCTTTTCTCAGCAAAGACTGCATGAGACCTGAAATTCTTTAAGCCTTATTGAGATCCGCAAGGCGAGGAAACTAAAACTAAACTGAATCACATGTTAATCATGTAATCATGTAAATGCTTTGAAGTGAATTCATTTATTATATAAGTTTACTTTGACTCCCTTTGACTGCCTAAAAATGTGCCTTACATAATCTGACTTAATTCTATAAAACATTTTAGGATGTCAATTTTAATATGATGAACAACGCATGACTGTGCTCATTATATCATTGTGATGGCTCCTGCCGATTAAATTCAAGAGCACAGGCCAAGCAAAGTGATATTACAGTGCCCACAAATAACAGCTGTTAAGACTATAGGTGTAATATAGGGGTAATTTTAATAGCAGTGTCAGGGGAGTGTTCTGCTAGCAGTCAACTTTCCCTTGTTCTTAAATAACGAGCGAAGGTTAGCGCACGTCCCTCAGGGGAGCCAGAGAACCCTTTGCTCTTTAATGTAGAACAGGTTTGCAGAAAGGGGCCTACCACCAAAAAAGTGGTTGGAAATTAGACTGGGAGTAGGGAAATTTGACTGCTGATGTTAATCGGCTGCATGGGAACAATCTACCGACACTGCGCTCTTGTCCGGCCCCCCCGCTCGGCCTTTCAGCTCTGTAGTTACGTGTTGATTATAATCACAACATTATAGCTTTATGTATCAAATCTCGGTACCTGGATACCAATTTCTGTCCATACCACAGAGTATCTGCAACCGCTGCATGTCGAAAATCAGCACCAAATGCTCAGGCCAGTTCTTACTCTTGTTTGCTTTATCTTCAATTTCCTGAATTATATTGTTGATCATTTCGATAAAGCCCTACTGTCTTTAGGAAAAGCTCTTGGACTGCTGTTGGTTTTAAAGTGGAATTTAACACTGATGCATGTGAGAATTTAGGATCATTTTGTTATAAGTGGCAGGTTTTTGGTGAAAAGTGTTTATAAGTAGGAAAAATGTGATGTTAATTGATGTTTTGGCCTCTTGGGGGCGGAGCAATGTTAGCGTTCATTTGGAGTCATATTTCCAACCACCTAGCAAATGCAGGTCCAATATTCATATTCCTTTTTTCCCTGGTTAGGTTTTTCTGGAGTATATATATATTTCCGCTGAAGTTGCAAAAGAGGTTGATTTGAGAACAATGAGCTAAGACGCTAAAACGCCCAGTAGAGTGGAAAAGAAAATGTTGATTAGTGCAACTTTAAAGAAGTATTTCTGTTAGTTTGTTTTTTTTTTTGGTTTTTTTTTGTGGTAGAGAAAAACCTAGAAAAGGTATCACCTTGGCACAGGTATCTGACAATGTAGAATTATACCCAGCTCTAAACAGTCCTGTAGTTCTCCATCTTCATGGTCAAGTTGTTACCAGTGTACGATACTGTCAGAGCACTCACATTGTGAGTATGTTGTCCTTGTTCTCTCAGTCCTGTGCCTCACTCTTGGATGTTGTCTTTTTTTTTCTTTTCTTTTTTTCTCTCGTTGTTTGTGGCCTCGACTAGTCCTCTGTTCTTTGTTTCTGTTCGCTTACTGTCAAGGAACTGCTTCAGCTCAGAGGTGGGGGTCTTTGAGGCTCCATAAAAGCAGGTTCACATCATGCTGTTCTTTCAAGCACTATTTGTAAACCAGTATAATTGCAACTCCTAGCTGACAGAATTAGTTTCTGAATCTTTTAGTCTTGACATGCTGTCTGTTTCTCTGTGTATGTGTGATAATCAAAGAAGTTGAATTTCAGGCTTAGCATTCGCATTTGTAATTCTGCAGAGAAGACAAGAATATTTAAGTGTCAGATACGAAGACAGATAGATTGATATAGGTATTTTGAATGAGGGCCAGTGAGTTAGAGGAAGCTCTTACTGGATTCCTGTTGGAATCTGGCAGAGAGAGCACAGCAAACATTTTCACACAGCAGCAACCATCTTCAAAATGGTTTACATTGTAAACCTCTCCCTGTGGCCCACGCTTGACTGCTAATGTGAGTGTTGGGAAACTGTTTTCCAAGCAGGCCGAGCCAGATTAAACCTCTCCAGAGAAAACTAGTCCCTGGTGATACAAACTATGAACCACTTAGCAGAAACCGCACCCTGGTTCGTGCTCTTTCTGTCTGCGGCTGTCATAGAGGGACGGAACAGGAAGCGAGCATTGCAGGAGTTCAGTGGCCATGTGATGACCATGCAGATGAGTTTTTTTTTCTGCGCTATGAGTAGGTTACACTTGCATTGCTACTCCAAGCTCACACTTAGCAAAAACAAACATGCTGACATTCGCATGTTTGTGAAAGAACATGCTAAGAAAAAGAAAAAAAAAAGACAACATTTTATTCTTTTAATGTGGGGGAAAAGCTTACATTATTCATAATACAAAACATATCCCAGTTGCTAGCCTTGTAGTCACACCAGGTAAATGTAGCCCAAGGCTAAATTACATATTTTATATCATGTTACATATTTACAGCTGTTCATTCACAGGTGAAACTAGAGACAAACAAACAGCAGCTCCTATTTAATTTGCTTAATCAATTGTATTTGTGGCAATAATGGATTTTTGCTACCGTTTCGTCGCTGTTCTTCTGCGTAGTTCATTTTGCTAACAGGAAGATATCACAGCTGTCAGAAATCTTTGATATCTTTGACTTCACCGAGGCAATTAACATGAAAGTTTTTTCCCCCACTCTGATTCCTGTAATTACGGCCTGAACGATGTGACAGGACTGTTGCTTTCACATGTTTCAATGCTAATTCTTCTCCCTAAGAGTGGTAAGGATCTAAGAATATATATAAGAACACATTATTGATTATGATTATTACATTACCACCTCATGGTGTCACTATAGCTATACATTTATACATATCTACATTTTTTTTTTCTCCACTCCATGACTGCTCTGAACATGCAGTGTAAAGTACAGGGTTGACGCACCGCTTATCAATGAAGCTGTTATTCTCATGCAAAAAGAGAAACCACGCACACACGCCGTTTTGTGCACTTTGGTGAATAACATCAGTTAGAACACCCAGTTCTCACCAGATGGTCGGTATGCAAATACCCCTATCACTGTAACTGCTTCTCCTATAATCAGAGTCAACAGAACCAGCAGGTCTGAGACGGATGTAGACTGAGTGTGAAAAGTGTGTGGCTTGTTGCCATAGTGGAGTCCTCTAATGTGACCTTATTAAGTCGTTTTCATAGACACCAGGCAGTGATATTGAGTGTTACAGTTCACCTCTGAGAAAGAGGGCACTGAAAGCTTTTGACAACTTAAGACGGACTTCGTT
Source organism: Seriola aureovittata (assembly GCF_021018895.1). Lineage (NCBI taxonomy): Eukaryota > Metazoa > Chordata > Actinopteri > Carangiformes > Carangidae > Seriola > Seriola aureovittata. The sequence continues at coordinate 12,921,004 of NC_079384.1, forward strand.
CTTTATACCTCCTGGCACCAATAAAACTGTAAAATTGTCCCAATCATCAGATTCAGTTCAGGTCAGTTCCAGAGGAATCAGTCATCAGAGCCCAGCATTGGCTGAGTCCCTGTCTCTCTCCCAGCAGCCCAGACTGAACTGACCAGGCATGAACCTGTAATAAGTGGAGATATCTAATGCAGATTTCCACTGATACCCAGTACGAAGTCATGCGAATAAAGCCGTTTTCAGTGCAGCAAATAGAAGGAAGAACTCCTCGTTTGGAAAGCAAATGGCCCATCAACCTGAGCAAACAGATTATAAAAGTGAGGTACAGCTCCCACAGTCCAAAGACCTTCGCTATCAGCTTAATATAATATAGTGGTTGCACAATATGTCATTCTAGCAAGATGCACTGTACATTTTTGCTGTAACATAACTTCCACAGTGCAGGAAATCAAATTACTTCACATGATCTTGTTTAAAAGAAAGAAATCCTTTAAAAGTCTTGCTCTGTTACATGATCCATGCTGGTGATACAGCTGGACTATGTTACAGATATTCTTCCTTTTGAATCTTTTAACACATGCCCCTGAAATTGATTATTTATCGCTAGTTTGTCTGTTTTACTGTTTAATCGTGTATTCCAGTTTCTGCTTTGTATGTTTTAATGTAAGTTTTCTTGTTTGCACTAACACCATTTGCAACATATAATCGGTCTCGTAATGTTTCGTTTAGACAGGGCGCTTATGAAAAATCGAGTTAACGGCTACCCACCCTAAATAAACATACAGATTGGGTGACTGACATAATGAAAGGCTTCGTGGTAAAGCGTGAACATTTCGCTGTATTATGTGTGTCCACAGAAAGGTGATGCCCCCCCCCCACATAAACAACCTATCGGATCTCCATTCTTGTGAACCAAACAGACATTTAGACTGAACACAGCACAGCAGTGTTAGGTTTATGGACGGGGCTTTGTCCCTTCTGTAGATCTGTGACACTGAACCTTGACAGGGCAGCCATGTATTCTGTGCACGGCTGTGGTTGCAGCTTAATCACCCTCATAAGCTGAGCTCTGCCCCTGGGATGGCTCTCAGGTGCATACTGTATTTCGGCCAAGCTTATCTTTCAGTCCTCCTCCGGTGTCCTGTAGCCTCAGTGGCAATGATAATGTGCGTGGTTTTAGGTGTGTGCCCGTCAGACTGGGAGTGATCGTCTGGAATGTATGTGACTTACTATATTTCAAGGCATTGTGTTTATGTATCACTCAGACAGTTATGAAATCTCTTTCACTCCTGAGAATGCCTTTAATTTCCATTTCTGGAGAACTGGATTTAATGTGCCAGAGAAGGTTATGTTTGAGCTGCGAGTTTGTCTGCACTTCTGCTCTGTGACCTCTGCAACCTGTTTTTCTCACTAGACAAGAGTCATTTTATATCCTCTATTACAACAGCACCATCCCACACCCTGTCCTGTTAACCACTATTAGCACTTTAGTTTTGTCAGTGTGGGAAGGAAGTGAAGTTATCTCTCATATCTCTTCTCTGCTGAGGCTGTGAACTTAAAGGAAAGCTTCTCAACTCGACAGCCACGCCATTTCTGAATGTGTCATTGAAGTCTGTTTGCCTCACAAAGACTGTTTACACCAATCATCTGAATCATACTATGTGCACCATATGGCCTTTGAACTGAAGCAGGATCCGCAGGGACCCTCTTTTGTGTCTAGATCCCCCCGGATCATCAGAGGAACTGAAATGAAGAGCAGTGTGACCCGTTGGGTTTTGTTTGTTCTGTGGCACACAGCCAGATTTAGGAAACAGTGTTTAGTTTGTTACTATCCCAAAGGTAAAACACTGGGGGCCTAGAGCAATAGAAACAATATACATACCGTACATCTTCTAAAGTACATATATAAAGCCATGTACTGATTTTGCTTTGCAAAACATGGAATCAAAATAAGGTGTAATGGCAAGAAATTCTGATAATATACATTATATAATAAATATGCACATAAGCAGCGTGAGTGTCTGAGCAGCATCTCCTTTGTCAGTGATCGGCAGGGCCTTGGCAGGATATTTGCATGGTAAAATAGGAAAATACATGTTGCATAAGGTTTCCATTTCCACTGCTGGATTTCCCTCCTTTTTTAACCGATAACACATGAAAGCTGGGTTTTGTTGGTTGGCTCTCTTTCCTGGCTGCACTCTCCCACCTTATCCATTCGTGTCCAGAGGAAGGTGGGCTGTTCATTTCAGCGCCTTTTGTAGTGCTTTGGGATTTTACATTTTTGAAGTGCATACGAGTGTTAAAACGAAGAATTTGTGTTTTCTTAAAATTGTCTTTAAACATGTAGGCTGGATTACATCAGATTTATTGTCTAGGGCAGCATTTACCACAATGACATACAGTCCCGCTAATTAACTTAGTGCCTAATCTGTGTTTTCATCCCATTCCCATGGATTGGAATCGGCAGCTTTGTGGGGAATGTAAACACAATCAATTCTGGGAATGAGTTCCTCATCTAGCCAGAACTCTGCTGCTGGCATGAGACCCAAAGCTGCTTTGTCTTTTTGTTTTCTTTGGTGTTTCTGTTCCTAAAATTTATATTTCTAAGCATTTAATAGAATATTCCACTGAAAACATGAGTTTTGAGGCTTGCTTGTTTGCTCTCACTCACAGAGGACAGCAGGTATAATCAACTTGGATTCATTCAGTTGCAGTAGATTCTAATGGTGACCAAGACTTATGGCAAAAAAAAAAAAAAGTCTGAAATGTCAATAGAAACATAATCCAGCACTGCAGCATGCAAAGGTATGGCTATGCACACAGCCATATATACAGTACCACTCAAAAGTTTGCACACACTTTCCCATTCATGAATGGGAACGCTCGGGGAGGGAAAGTGTGTCTGTTAACTTTCCCTACAAACAATTAACTTTATCCAACATACTTAGATGCGAAGATGAACCACTAAATCGTTTAAATTATACTTTTTTATTTTACAATGTTTTGGCAGGAAAATATTTGGCAAGAGTGTTTGGTATATACCTAGCATTCAAATGTACATTGGAGAATCCACTTACACCATCGACATCCATTACAACTGCTGTGAATCCAAGATGATCCTTTGTGATGGAGCAACCTACAACACCTTTTAATCTTACAAATGGAGCACGGATGTTAACTTGTGCCCTGTCCATTTTAACAGATAAGAGGTCATTCTAGGTCACTATGATCGGTTTCCTACTGATACATATGTGTAAGGTACCACAGAGCTAAAATGAGCCTGAAAGGGTTAAAGTGTGATTCGTCCACGTGTGAATCCACAACATCTTGTTCTCTTCCATTCGAGCTGTGCGTTGAACCTTTCCGTTTGGATCAGATAGACGTGAGATAATGACATAAGAGGGCGCCACAGATTGAGTCCACATCCTAGATGGATGTGGCAGTAGCTGCACAAAGAGGTTAAAGAGCTTGAAGAGACTCCACTGGGTGCCCGAGCCTGGCCTACCATCCCTCACCACCCTGGGGTGACAGCTTCCCCTGCCTGCAGGCTCCTCTAAAGCCTGCCGTGCGTTATAAGTCAATGAGATATTAATAATTAACCGAAGCTTTTTTTCACAGTGAGACTATACTCCCACAGCGGGACAAAGGAGCCGGTCGGGCCTCGGCCACTGAGCCCCTCGACGGTACTTTTCCACCCGTGAGAGAAAGAAAGAGAAAGAAAGAAAAGGAGTGAGAGTGGGAGAGAATCGGAGAGCTAAAGCCCACAGATGGCAGGCTGAAACATAGTACTGCCTCTTAAATACATGAACACAGGCCCTTAGCTGTTTCAATGGGGATCCAATCCCTCTCGCAATTACCAATAGACAGGCTGCTTGGCTGGGGGGACTTGGGCCATTGCCTGGTTTCTTCTGGTGCCATTTTTCTTCTCCAAACGGTTTGTGTGTGGTTGAACATGAGCGTTATCATTTTCTGTATTAGAAGCAGGTGACTCAGCAGTTCGTTATCGCTAACAAAACACTGATACACAGTGAGATACAGAGATACACGCTCGCAAATGAATGCTCAGCAAGTCATCAGTGGCACGGCTAATAATAACATGCTGAAGAAAAGAGTGTGGTTAGATCTAGGTCACATGAAGCTGTGCATATTGAGCACAGCACTGATAGGACAGCTGTGAAATGATGAAGGGAGTTTACTTTTATAAGGATTTGGTCAAATAAACAAGAGCCATTCTTCTTAACAAGTGAAACAGTTTAAAGCTCTCTGATGACTTTTTAATAGTGACTTTCAGAGGATGTTACAAAAACTGAACACATAAAAGGAGCACTCCTATAACATTGTGGGACTCATAATGCACTGTTTAAATAAAAAAGATAAAAATCAATCCAGCAAAAGCAGATTTATCACCTTTTTTTATTCCATGCGTTGTTCTTCCTCATCAAAATCTGGCGCCTACATTACCCTCAATGCAACAGCCCGCAGATCTTAGGTTGTTCTGTAATCCATCTCCATGAATGTCAAATTTGCAGTTATATTTCTCAAAATTACATTGTGGTAACAAGATTATGCAGTGCAGACTTTTCAAATAAGTCTTCGCACTGCATTAACACAAAAAAGGAAATTTACAAAAATAAATAAATAAATAGTGACTCCCAGCCATGGGCGCCTGCACTGCAGGGGGTGCTACCGCATTTTCCTGGGGGTACATGCAAAGCTCAACTAATTAACTCAACCGACGACAAACAGAAATTGTGATTTGGTGAAAAAAATGTATCCAAATATTTTTTATAATAAACAATAAATAAACAATCAAATATGATTACACATGTTGTGATGCAGATCATAAGTAAGTTTATAATAACCAGTAAGCTGCCCATCACCCTGAGTAGGGTCCAACACCATATGTTGCAATAGAGAATGCATTAAAAACTAGTTAGCAGAGAAGTAGAAATAGTATTGGATGAGCAGTTGAAACATCTACCTAAAACTAATGAATAAACAGTTGAAATAGTTAGCTAAAAGTTATGAATCAACTCTCCAAATAGTAGTAGCATGTAAACATTTGTCCAAAGCAACCTAGACATTGACAGTTCAATTGTATGAAAAAAGAATTCTGCAACAATATCCACCATTCAAAGCATGAAATAACGTCCAGTTTATGATCCACTCATGATGGGGCACTTGAGCTCATCTGATAAGGCTGTGGGGTTCAATCTGTGGGAGCCGCTGGTCTAGAGGATGTTTCAAGAGTCTCGTAACTAATTTGCATGTATAGAAATGAATGGAAATCAATGGTTGCTCGAAAGGACGACACAAATACAGAACAAATGCTTCGGCAAATCTAATACTACACAGTTGGCACTTGAAACTGTATGATCATGATCTAGATATAAAACCTGCAAAAACACCGGTGTAGTCCTTTTACTGTCGCTGAGAGACAGAAAGTGAAGGTTTATAATTTACGTCCTGTTCGTTGAGCCTCAGATGTGTTTGTGGTTGGGAAAGACAGAAAGTTTCCAGTGGGTGGTTTTGACAGTTCAGGATACTCTTTTTCTGTGTGTGTGTGTGTGTGTGTGTGTGTGTGTGTGTGTGTGTGTGTGTGTGAGTCTCTCTCTCACTCTCTCTCTATCTCTCTCACTCTCTCTTTCTCTCTCTCTCACACACACACACACACACACACACACACAGAGACATCACTCACAGGAGGCTTTCAGAGAGCAACAGGATGGAAAAAAAAAAAATCAAGTGGCTGTTCATTCTGCAACCAGGGAATCCCCTTTGTGTCCCGCTAGATGGAAAGAATCGTTGAATGTGTGAAGTGTGAAAAGCCGTACTGCAGCTGTTTGCTGATCGTGACTCAACATTATACAGCCCTTTGTACAGTAAAACTGATAACGGCTGCTACACGGCCACAAACTGAGCAGACGATGTGAAGGCTCCAGCTTAGCATCTGTCAATTGTGTTGCCATAACACACAAGTAACACGGTGGTTTTCCCCAGTTCAGTTGGGCTGCAGCTGTATTACCTCAAGGGTGTTATGTGTGTCTTGTTGCAGCTCTGTAAACATCAGGTAGATGAGAAAAGGAAGAGCAAAAGTAAAGCTGAAGTGGATGATGATGATGATGATGATGATGATGATGATGATAAAACCAGGCTGGAGCATCTCAACTGGCCGGAGACGTCTACTTTGTCTCATCTGATTCTCCCATCAATCTCTCCTACGACCTTTTATTTATAAATCTTTTTTTATTTATAACAGAGCGAGTCAAACTGTAATCACATTCTCACCCTCCAGGCCAATACTCCCGCAACATCACTGAGCGGCAGAAAACACGTGCAGCCGCACACCTTCACCAAGCTTTGTCTTGTTTTAGTATCTCATGTCACCCACAAGGCTTGGCTGAACATAAAGGTTATAGTTATAGTCGGGGCTGTGTTTTCCTTCCTGGTTATGGTGATATAGTCTGCTTTCAGTGTGAGAAAAGGCAGTGTTTTGGCTGATGGTGCCTTCACTGGTCTGGTATGAAAAACACACTTCTACACAATGAGCTGGGCTGAGTGTTTTTCCGTCTCTCTCACTGGCAGGCTGACTCTTTTCCTCTCAGCGTTTTTGTAGCACTCATAAATGTCATTCCGCACTGTAAAGCCAGGTGACGGCACACTTTACAAAATACTGAGGGTGTTACGGTTTTATTTATTTGGGGGAGCGGATTTTACACAGGAAATAACATCATCCTGCAATTTTTAATTTTTAGGTTGTTCAGTTACATTCATTGCATTGTCTATGTTCTGCATGTGCCATCATTTTGCTTGTGCATATGAAATACTTTTGATTTCACCAATGCACCTGCAGTTTAAGCACAAGTGATTTGTCCTCTTTGGAGCTATTACTTGTTGCTTATTACTTTAAAACGAATGCTGATTACCAGAGCTGTAATTTCCACGAGGAGTGCACAGCACAAGATCTACACTGTCAACAACAGGAATTCAAAGTTTTTTCAAAGTTTCCTAAAAAAAACAAAAAAAAACAAAAAAAAAAAACAAAAAACAAACAAGATATTTTTGTGTGTTGAAATCCAGCTGCTGGGAAACAGACTCTTTCCAGCCACGTTTCCCAAAAGCTGCTCTGCATGCTCGCTCTGTCGCTGCCTTCCCACCGAAATGTGTCATGTATTGTTGAACTCTTCATCTCCGCCTTCGTGCGCGTCTTATCTGCTCTATCTGCACTGTGTCAGTCAAATGCACACTCAGCAGAGGTTAAGAGGTTAAGAGAGAAGTGTAAATCGAAAATCAGGTGTGTGTGTTTGTGACAGTTTTGCTTCCTTATGTGCACGTGTGTGTGTGTGTGTGTCTTTTTGTGTATGTGCCAGTGTGTTAAGCATTAACATGATAGGAAGGTTGCTGTTGTCTTTCACCCTGCGGTCAGCTGTCTCGACAATGAACTGAATATATCTGTGCAAAACAAAGAATCCCAACGTTTTTCCTGAATTTCTATGTCATATCTAATCTATCTTTGTCTTTATTGCACAGCTGACTATCACACACAAGTGCACTGGCTGTATGAGTCATTCGTCTCCACTTTCATTTCACGGAGGCACAGCCTGTCCTTATAAAAACTTATCTCCATGCTTTATAGAGCCAAGTATCATGTTATATATCTATTCATATGACACTTTAAGCCACTATAATCTTATATTGCCTGAGCAGTATATACATGATACCCATGTTCTCATGGCCATCTTAATCCACTGTCATGTCATAGCTGTTGTAGGGGATTAGAGGTGTGTGTACCTGTTTTTAAAGCACATGGGAATTCAGATTATATGTTGGCAGAAATGTTCTTTGGAAAGAGACGGTTGTAGTCATATGCCAGTCACTGAAAAATACACATGCAGCATTCACTACTTTAAAAATGAAGATTCCCAAGGTGACATCTTCACCTCAGGGTCTTCATATTCATCCTTAACTCTATACTGCTTCCGTAGTTTTTTGCCCGCTCGCAACACGAGCCTCGTTTACTAACTTTCTGGTGAAGTTTTTTTTAGTCTTTCAACATGGTAGCAGCTGTGTTGAACTAAATTCTTGGCTGCTTTTCACATCCTACCTCATAGCTGACCTCATCCCCTGCATGAAGGCTGTGCAGTGTCCATCAGGCTCGGGGACCGAACCTATCTTTTCACGTGTATTGATATTGCATTGACTTGAAGGGCACGCAGCGGGCTGCAGATTACCTCATCAGTAACAGTAGCTGCATTGTGCTGAATTTTGCATGGTCACATTGACCTGGTTAACTCCTAAATTATTCATGGCAACGGGAGGAAAGCAGCAGAATGAATATACACACACACACACACACGCACACATGCATAGCTAACAGGTAGAGGCCAGGGGAGATTTAAAGGAGCATCAGGTTGGCGAAACAGTGGTCAATGCTGTTGGCCTCACTGTTTGAAACATAAGAGCCATGTGACTAAGTTGGTTGTGTGTTCGTGCTTGTGCGTGTGTGCGTGCGTGCGTGCGTGTGTGAACTCAATCAATCCTCGGGCAGAAAAGGGTGCAGGAGTAATCCAGCACAGGAGACATAACACCTCGACCATTAGCAGACCATCTCACATAACCCAAGCGCTGGCGGCTGACAGACATGCGTAAACACATGGCACCGCTTCCCTCGTATTCACTGCGGCTTCAGTATTCAACACCTCTCTTCACCCCCACCACCACCACCACCACCACCACCACCACCCTACCCCCGCAGGCCTCTTCTTTCTGTCTCTACACTTGGGCGGCTCACAAATATTTGCAAAGGTCCTCTGCAAGGCTCTCGGAGGGCAGGATTAATGGTGGTGTGTGCCGCACACCCTGGGCCAGACAAAGCCTCCCCATCTGGAGCTCCAAACCCGTGACTGGGGAACAGAGGCAGCACACAGAGCCTGGTCGAGGCAGCCCGTGGAGGGTGGATCTATAGGCACCACTTCATAAATGAGCAGGAGTCCTGGGCAGGTCCTGCAGATGAATGAAGTGGGCGTCTCCTCTCCTTTTGATGTGATGGGGAGGAAAAGGGGTCCTGCATGCCGGGCCTGGGCCTGGTGCCACGCCAAATGGATCACATTTCCCCTACCAGCTGATTAAACAGCCATATCTGCATCCATCACTGGGCACTGAGCCAAACAATGGCAAAAGCCAGGGGGGGAGATAGGCAAGGCCGCCCCATAACTCCTACAGACTTTAGGAGTTATGGGGCGAGACTTTCTTGTTGGAAACCACTGACCTAAGTCCCCAAATTATTCTCTTGCTTTTTATTTTAAGAATCGGGTATTTTTCGAATTAGCAGTTCTCATTAAAGTCCCCAGTTGGTCTATTTTAGTTGCCTACAGATGTAGTAGAAAGGTCTGGAACACTGTGTGACCGCTGGTGATAGAGACAGAAAACATGCACCACCCTGCAGGGGCTTTTAGTAAGCAAACTGCACAGACACCTTGAAGAGGGGAGATAGCAACACAGCAAAAAAAAAAAAAAAATCCAATGTAGAAAAAAAAGCCTAATTTTTATTTGGTTGCTGTTGAAGTCATAAGTGAGCTCTTATGATCATTCAGAGAAGACATAGACCCTATTTATTACCCAAACCTTCCCCTTAAGCCTAACAAGGCAGCCTGTAGAGTAATTCTGCTCAGGTCTGTGTGAGTGTTGCCTTCCCTGTATCTTCTTAGCTCATCATGTCCTGCTCTTTTCCAGTGTATATATCAAGTATTGTTAATGTGGCTGATAGCATCAAACTGCTGGTCCTTTTTGTTTACTGAGCCTTGTGAGTCGACTTGTTTGTTCCTGTTTCTTCCCGTGTTGCGTGTCCTTAAGCGTGTGCTTTTGCTTCCCCTCCCTCAGGCCCACTGATGAGAGGCACCCAACGGTGACGGCCGACGGCACTGTGGACAACCTGGCCCAGGCTGTGGACGTGATCCTCAATCAGAGGGGCCACTGAGTACAAGGCAGCGGACAACCGGAAAACTCCTCTACTTACTGTGACCCTGAGTGATACAGGCTGGTTCGTGCTAGTGTCTTCATATAGCTCTAAGTGTTGTTTCTGACGGGAAGGGGTGTGTTGCATCAAGGTATTTCAACAAACATGTCAAAACAGCACTGCACTAAAGTACCATACAATACTGTATATCCTGTAACCGTCGCAACTCCTTGTTCTGTCAAAAAGGGGAAACACCCACCCATCTGGTGGTCTGCACAGTGTGAATTAGAATGAAATTTGCAGACGTATTACGCGGGTCTGCAGGAGATAGTCTTTAGAGCTGCACTGTGCATTTGCCAGTACATGACTGGAATAGATAAGATAGTTGAAGTTGACATGAATGTGCCTGTAACCAGCTGCTGACTGACAGTTAGAGGGGAAAGTAAAGCTGTGTGTTTAGACTCCCTGCTAATGTTACACAGTCAGATTCTTTCTGGAGCAGCCAACAGTTTGTAGCCAAACTGGAAACGCACAATGGAAAGCATCCTGCAGTTCATTTTTAACATGCACTGATTAATGTACGTATCCTGTCATATGTAGGTGATATTTTTGTCTCCTTTAAAACAAAACATGCACAGTCTCAGTGAAGAAGCCAGGAGGTGTCGGTAATATTATAGTATTTAATAGAGTATTTGGCTTTGACTGTTATAAATAAAGCTATTTTAGTAGTCTATGAGCTGTTGAAAACATTTCTCTGCCTGAATTTGCCAATTTGTCTCAGCCATTGTCACTGAACTTTTTTTGAGGAAAAAAAAAAAAAGAAAGGCTCAAGGTCTCAAAGCGCTGGGGAAAATTTAGCCTTGGCTCTGGTTTGAACTGGAATCCGTATCGGAGCAGCTTTTGTTCTACAAAAACAAATCGCTGAAAATGGGAAGTGAGCTGGTCTGAGAGTTGATAAATGCAGAACTCAGCCGAGTGTGATGAATTACGCCGGTGCTTGAGCTCGTGTTTCTCCCTCTGTAAACAAAAATGAAATGAGCTCTCCATCATCAGAGTGAAGCATCGCATATCTACAACTGCTTATCTTTATTTACTCGACTGTTAAAGCCGCCTCTGACGGGGGCAGTCCTGCCATAGTTACATAGATAATTCCCACTCATTAGATGTAGAGCATTCACAGTGAGGTTGAATAAAATGATGAGGGGGGTAAAAATTGGTTATTGGGCTCCTGTGTGCCAGCTGGATCATGGAGGCCTCTGGAAGTGGGGCGTAAAACAAACGATTCTCCATCGCTGCCCCCGAGGTTTCAGTGTACCAAATAGATTCATCAAGAACAAAAGCCCATTGCCAAGTGATTCATTGAGGTCTTTCTGGTTCACTTCACCATTAGCTGACACAAGCTTGAATGTTATTGGGCAATTAGAGGTAATGAAATGCTACGAAGTATTATGAAACAGTGTTAGAGCTGGGTGCACCACTCCTATTTCTGATCTGGAAATACGTATTAATGTATACGGCAAACTACTAGCAGCTGGTACCCAGTTTTTCTAACAGCTTACACATTGTTTGACTCCGTGTTTTTATCCATTATGTTACTGGCCGTTGGCCTCGTACGGAGCTATTAAACATGTATTTGACTACTCTCGAATGAATTCACTTGGCTTTAACTAGGTTATTTATTTTTTTCCTCCAGTTCGTGGAAGTGGAGTAATTCTGAGGGATGTAGGCCACAGTTTTCACCACCTCCCCTTGGCAGGTTCATCATCACTAGGTGCTTAACACACACACACACACACACTTACATGCAACAGACCTAGCTGGTTGTTAGGTACACCTCTCAGGCCGACCTGAGGTCATCCACCCATTTCACACAAGTTACAAATTAGCAGCAGTTTACCTCTGCTGGCTGCCACGACGGGTAAAGGCTGATCTATTCCTCCTGGAGTGCAGCATATTGATTCCTTCGCTGTGACTTCAGACTGCGAGGCGAGATTACCTTTCAAATAATCGAGATGACCTCTTTTCAGGAGACATGTCTGGGCATGTATGACTTCACTGCCACAGGACAGTATGGACTGACTAAACACACCGTCGAATCCTTGACTGGCTGAACCTGTTGTTGTGGTGATTTTCCAGTTGGTACATAAATTTGTCACCTTTGTACTTTGTGTCCAAATTGCATTTAGTGTTTTGTCATAATGTATTACGTGACTGCAGTTAACCTCATTGTTGACATGCATTAAGTGTACTTACGCTCAAGTAAACACAGTTAGCCCTGAAGCGATTAGCCTCTTAATCACTTTAGTCAATCAACAGAAAAATGAACAGAGAACAGTTTTAATCATTGTTTTAAGTAATTTATCAAATATTAAGTGCTTATTTATTTTTATTCAAGTAATTACATAAATAATGTGATAGAGTCATTGCAAAAGCACAAAGTACTTTAAACTCTGGCCTCGTTTTACCATTTTGTTCCTACGGCTGATGTGTATTGCCAAAGAAGTCTTCGTCAAACCTTCATAACAGTTTTTCTCTGTCTCACATCATTATAAAATGCATCCCTTTGGGTTTTTCAGACAAAACACCCATTTGGAAGACGACACACTAACACTAAATTACAACCAATCCAGAAAAATCATAGTCGTCATTTTCCAAACATTTTTCTCGCAGACATTCCCATTACGTTGACTTGATTCACAGCTCACATGAGCCAGATGTACATCTATTAGTATCAGCTTCCAGTCATACCAGAACACGGATATGACTGTGTGCGAGAGTGTCCCTCACCCTTACCTCCCTCCTCTCCCTCTACACCTTCAGGTCATTAAGCTGATGATCTCATTTTCATCTTATGTTGACTGACACCTCAGGGACGCAAAGCCCTGCAGCATGTGTCTGTCAGGAGGAAGAGGAGAATGTGGCTCTCTGTTAAATGTGTCCTGCTTAATCTCCAGCATCCACTGGGCTTACTTTACAAAAGTTGCATTTGTAACTTAATCCAACTAAATTGTGATTCATTTTTAAAAAATAAATGTAATTTCATGCGTTCACATAAAAGACTAAAACACAGTTTTTATTCTATATGATTAAAAAGTAAAATCTTGGCCCTCATTCTACGTCTGCACAGAGTCGACTCTGCACACACTGCTGGTGTGTGTCTCTGAGCAAACATTCATATAGGTTTTTATGTCATCTGTTTGGGTTAGGCTCCTCTTACATGGCACACACACTGCTGCTCTTGTAAAACACCTGCATTAACCCACCTTAACAACTGCCAGCTGTGTGTTACCTTGAACTTTCATCTCTTCTCATTTAGTTCTTCCTGTTTGACAGGAAATGGCGGGTCAGCTGACCAGACAACGCCGCACACCTGCAGCCTTAAATGCACCATTATCCGTGGAAACATGCGCTTGTTTTGACAGCAGCCAGTTATTTGTCCCCCTCCCTTCTGTGTGTGTGTGTGGCGCGCCGGTCCATGTGGAGGCCTCTTTGCTCGCACTCGCCAAGCCACATGGTTTCCCCACATTTCATCACTCTCCTTCCCTCGTGGGCAGCCGTGCCGACAGCACTTGGTGGCGTGGGAGGGCTCTGAAACTTCAGAACTCGTCGGCTTTTGGAAGCCGAGGCCTGAATTTCCTCCCCGACCCCACCCCATCCCATTCCTCCCTCAGAGTCTTTACAAGCTATCTGAGAAGTGTCTCAGTTCATACACAGAGCAGTCTGTACTCTGCTGACATGGTCACAGCCGTCACACAGGCCCCTCCAGGGGCACGACCCCCGCTCAACTGTCCACTAAAGCCTCAGAGGCTTGTCTCCCCAGACACAAAGCATGACCCCATGATGTCATACCCAAGCGCGTGCGTATGTATAATCCGGCCGAAAGACTGGTCGTATGTCACCATGCAGTGTAAACGAACTGTCTTGGTCTGCAAAAGGTCTGACGGCTTACAACTGACCTCAATTTTAAAGCTGTCTGTCCCTGCTGTGGATCCCTCCTGTGAAGGTGTCCTGTAGCCTTTTGTAAAAAGCAAACGATTCAGTTTGGGTGCTCCACCTTAGATCCTAGTTGCCTTGGTGAAGAGAAACCTCCTGGACTGAACTCTACGTCTATTAAAGACTATTTTAGGTGAAAAAGCTTGCATGACCTCGATGCATCTCTTCTATGTGGGTGCAGGCTGTTGCTTGTCAGACATAACACTGACTGAACTTTAAAAAGACAGTTGTACCTCTCACACAGATTGTGGTTTGGTCTTGCATAAGTCTTAACAAAAGGGTGTGGGTGAAATTCAACACAGCGACTACCTGCAAATACCGCGGTGTAGTGATTCAATGCATATGAACACACGCAAAAAAAAAAAAAAAAGAGTAGTAACTTCACAACACTTGCTCGACTGGAAATGTTTTGTGGTTGGGTGGTACTGCTAAATTGCTTTTCACCCTGACCACATTTGAGCTGCCAAGCAGAGGTAGGCAGCAAACCCAAGAGCTCAACGCCAACATTTAGTTTCACGTCACTTTCTGTTTGATTTTGTTTATATGAGAAGTTCCACTCTTGAAAAAAAAAAAATTCTAGTTGCTGTGTTTCTGAGGGATGGAAAATCTCATATCAAATCTCAACATATAAATCTATATAAAATGAAAGCACTTTGCAAAGAATAAAAATAACAGTATTACCCCAATAGATAAATTCAGAGAACTTCAGCCACAGCTATTATTAATATTAAATATAACTTTTTTTAATTGTGAACACATGGTAACCAGAACAAATGTGTTCTGCACCAGTAAAGCATCTGAAACTTTGGCATCCACTCTACTGTAGGACATCTGCTGCCTAAAAACTGAATGAAGTGTGTGATGTGAATGATCATTAGAGCAGATAAGACCGTGCATAACCTCCAGTGACAGTTCAAGAATGGCCCACCACCCTGTTGTGTCAGTGCCGGTGGGAGCTGTGGACGAGTGTTGCGCAGAACATTGGTTTCGCCCCTCCTGTTGTACCCCTATCTCCTCTCAGAACACAGCCTCCTTTCACTTCTGTCACTCCACTGATTAAAGGCCGGGGGCCTCTTCGTGTGTCAGTCTACCACACAGCACGTTTACAAGGTTTCTGTTTAGCCATTTCCTTCTCGACTCATTACCCGAAAAGGACTTATCTGGTGAAAAGGAGCGGCGTGCATGTACCACAGCCAGTTCTGTCACAGTGTAAATATGACCTCACTGTGCAAGCATACAGATTCTCATGCAGCAGCGTAATAATCCAATCCATTACAAGAATATGCTTTGGCCTTTAGGCAAGTGTAACCTCACAGTTATGCTTCGTGTGATGATATTTGAGCTTGTATAACATGTCAAGCAATCTTCACATTACTCAGCCACTCCTTAATGAGGTGACTTTAAACACCTCCGTTGCTACCTAACGCTTTCAAAGAATGACAAGCATCGTCGCAAGTCTGAACAGACACGCAGAAGGGGTTTGCGTTCTGGAGCAGTGAATCAAGAAGTTAATGACGGTTAACACAGGCACCAGGATTGGGGCAGGCAGGGGAAGCAGACAAACAGAGCAGCAGCAGCAGCAGCAGCAGCACCAGCACCAGCAGCAGCAGCAGCAGCAGCAGCAGCCCTGACACATGGCCCACATTCACAGCCGCCTCCCACGTCACTGTGCTCCTCAGAGAAAAAGCCCCTTTTGTTTCCCAGTGCAGAGAGGGAGGGAGGTCTCTGGGGTGAACCGCCGCTCAGCTCCACCACTCCAACCCGCCATCAAAAAAAAAAAGAAAAAAAGAAGGGACCGGACTTCCCACCCCTGCCTGGCGTCCTCCCTACTCACTCCCCGCTTCAGCACACAAACACAGGCTCATCAGTAGTACCATTACTACGGTTGTGATTGTCTTTTCCTGCTACTTAATTGGGTCAGTCTACATTGTTGCATTAAAGACGTTTCAAACAATAACCTTGCTGTTAATGCAAGTGCTCTGCAAGTAACATTAGTGGAAGAATTCCTTCTTTCAGATACTTTACTTCAGGGAAAGTAGAAAAACCACAGTGTACAAACATGAAAATGTCCTGAAACTAAAGTAGTTTCATCAGCAAGATGTACTTCAAATGTGTCATGTGCTATGTATTTGATTATATTATATCTTTAAATTACTATTACAGATTCACATGTGAGTATGTTCGGTCGCTTGACCTACTTTAGTACACAATAAATTATAAGCAGTTCCCAAGTAAAGTAGAAATACCCCAGACATACATATATATTCTAATATAATTATATTACATTCGGTACGTCATTATAATTGGCCACGAGTTAATACAAACAATCGTCCAAATCCCTACCCTGTACATCTAAAAGCACAAATGTAAGAATTTGCATCTAGTCACACCCACTTGCATCTGTTGTTTGACTTCATATGCAGCTGTGCCGCATCCAACATTCACTTCATATTCCGTCTCAACTCATATTAAGATATAGTCCGGAGCTGGCATCCCAAATTTTGTGAGAAAAGACGCTGAAATAATGGACTTACAAATGACACATTTAAAACTGTGTTTATTTGTATAGAAATATGCTCATGTTTTACATAACTTTGTAGTTACAAATCGTAAAAAGAAAGAATATTAACGCTATTAGCATCACAAAGTTTCTCTCAAACAAACGGGAGCATAGGTCTCACAGAGAAGCCTGATGTTACTGTGTGAAATGTTAAGCTCATCAATATACTTTTACAGGTGGTGTGTGCGTGCAGCTTGTTGCTCGGTAAGAGTGAAAGGGGCTTTACTAAGAGCAGCTCTCAAAGTAGTCTCCATCTCTGTCCATCATGTACCCGTGTACTACTGAAGAACGTCAGAGGGGTGGACACTTTCTAGTGCAGAGAATTTGTACAAACCTGTTGTGGCTTCTCTCCAAACAAAGTACAGTGAGGGTAATAAGGATTACAGAGAAATGTTAGAGACCCCAGTCTCTGAGCCAACATTAATACATCATTTTTATATTCATCAGTTCTATTTCTCCACCCAAACCCATCCTCCCGACTTTCTTGTTCTCCTGAGACACAGTTGAGATACCGCACAGTGGGGGAGTAGCGTCTGACTACAAATGTCCCCAAAAATGGGCATTCAGCCCACGAAGCTCCTGCTCAACCTTTCCTTGAGAAAAAAAAGACAAGTGCTGGATCTGCATTAGCTTTCCACTTGCTTTGTCCTTAAGACTATCAGTACTGTTTACTGTACCACCTGGTGATAAACTTTCAGTCCCCTATATTAGCTTCCCCAAAGAGGAGGGCGGTCCAGCTCAGTTCCTCTCAATTTGCTCAATGTCGAGCTCGCCTCCAAGCTGATACACGTCCTTCCTCATGCTACAAAGCCCCGCCCACAGAGGCTCATTGTCCTTCCCATTCATCGTCCCCGGTGTCACATCACCGCAGCCTGTGGAGTTCCAGTCCACATCCTCGATTGTGGGGTCCGAGGACACGTTCCCGGTGATCTCGCCCTCTTTGGTCTGAGGCTGGGTGTCCTCCAAGCCGTGTTCGTTTACGGATGAGTCGTCAGTGTTGCACTGAGCGTTGCTCGTCAGAGTGTGGAGGGCCTGGCTGGACTCGCAGCTGTCCTCGCCTGTGATTCCAGGGCAGCTAAGGCTGTGGAAATTCCTAAGTTTCTGTGGAAAGAAAGAAAGGTCATTTTTTTAGAAGCATAAAATTGATGTTTTCAAGGAAACAAAGATACACTTAAACAAATATGCCAAAACTTTGGTCTGGTAGGAGTCCATAGTCTCCATGGTGACGGCATATTTGGTTAGGAAATCAAAAACATTTCCTTCATCCCAGACTATGACCCTTGTCCTAACTAGTACACAAACAAAACTAAACGCATACAGCCATCTTATGAAAACAATCCCTCTACTGTACTGATATAGTACGTGGGTGAGTCAGTGAGGTCAGAGCTGGACACTGGGCAACGACCACTATAATATAAAAAAGTCAAAAATTTGAAGGGTATAAATTTAGCCTGCATTACATACTGGAGCAACTGGTAGTTGGATGACTGAGGCTATGTGATCTGAGGTCCAACATGAACCAAGGCAGCAAGTGGCCAGATACCCAGAGGGCAGACATCGCTAATGTCTGCCTTTTGACTCCGCTGGCCTTTGGTTGGCATCGCACAATGAACACATACATCTGGGAGACCCAGAAACTTCCATAGGCAAATCCACATGTGCCAACACTGCTGCAGGCATGTCCTGTGACAGCTGTGCGTGCTGGAGCAGGAGGCTTTATGACAGAGGCTTATCCAATTCTGTACAGCTAATGTGGAGAAGGCAGGACAGCTGCCTCATGCCTGACCACTACGGTGTTAGGCCAACAGGACACAGGAGAATAGGGCCTCTGTGAAACCTCTTGTCACTTGTGTACTTATGTAATACTTGACAAGCATGGGACTGTTGGGGATGTAGCTTACAGCCAAGTGTACGAACTACGGCTGCCACTAACTGATAGTCTAAAGATGAATCTATACTTTTTTTTGTATGATTCAAGAAGTTGTTTCATTTATAAAATAAGTCAAAAGAGTTTTCTTCTACCAGCTTATTTTGTCTGAACAAGAGCTTCAGTTTACAATGTTATGAGATACAGAAAGGGCTAATTAATTCTTATAATTAATTAGTTATGAAGGTTATTGTAAATAAATGTGCTGTTGCTCGAATCAAATGAAACCTGTTTAAATCTTCAAATTAAAGAAAACCCTTAATAACAACAGAGAAATGTCCAACAAATACTAAAAGTTTCTGCTACTTATTAACGTATTGAAACATTTTTTCCCAGATATTTGTTAGCCGAGCTGTTTTTAATTGTTTACGTTACAAAACAAGTTTAACGACAGCTATGCTAGCAGCTCAGCAATGCTTTGATTTTAATGCTAACATGTTCACAATGCTGCCAATACTGGTGTTTCTCAGGTATAATGTTTACCATGTTAACCCCCTGAACGTTTAAAACTTAAAACTTGAAATGGTGACTTGATTACCTTTTGGTCCACTATTCATTTTAGCTTTATTATGACCACAATAATATCCACACAGTCTGGATTTATTACCTATCAGAGGCTCTGATCTTTGAATTTAGAGACCAAGGCAGTCAAGAGCTGTGAATAAGTTTGGAGGAGAAGGGAGGTGAAAATATAAAGTTATGATCCACATTTCCAAGCGGACAGGCAGTGAGAAAGGTCTATGCGCCGGGCAGCAGTAGATCAAAAGGGGCCCTGCTGTTTTTCTTGGCTCTGGTCAAACGGGTACATTTGTCAGCACCAGGCTGGTGTCACATTGCTGCCCTCTGCATTTGCACTTCACTCTCAACAGTCAGATTTCTGGCCCAGACCATGGGACCAGACTGATAAGGCTGTGAGTAGTCTGGGATAGAGCAAAATAGTGGCATCAACATTAAGCAAACCAAGCTCTAACTTAGAACGCAAGAGGAAGTGTTTCAGATGGAGGAAATCTTAGTCCTCATACAACTTTCTGCACCACACTGTGCTGCTGGTGTCCACTTTGCCTGCTACTATAACCCCCCCCCCCCAAATCGAGAGAAGAGCAGAAAGTCCCCTCATCCATACTGACCTTGACTCTCCGTCAATATAAGCTGATCAATAGCTCATGAGGCCCGGTTGTGGCAGCGATCCACCCACTGAGCTGAATTTACAGAAATCAATATCTCTTTACCCAACACGCATCTCTCCTGTGCGACGATCTATAACCTCTGCCACAGCTGCTCTACTTCCTGACATTCACGGAGCCGCAGTGAGCCACGCAGAGGGTAGCAATTTCTCCCAGGGTAAACTACACCTCTGTGGATGTGTGGATGAGAGGACACTTTAGAGACACACTCAGCACTGTGACCAATCTTTGAATAGTAAGGTGACTTTGAATACTGATAGGGTGATGCGTGTGAAGCACGATAAAGCCCTTGAGCTGAGTGCCAAGCAAGCTTACTCTATCGTCACAAGTGAGCATCTTTTCCACAGAGATTTCCTGAACTTTCACAGCGCAGCTACACACTTCAGACTTCTAGTTGTTTTAAACAACTGGCTGATTTTTCAATTAATCAAATTATCGTTTTGTATATAAAATGTCAGAAAATAGTCTAAATCGCCCAGAGCCCAAGATGAAATCTTGCCATTTTGTTTGGCTTTTTTTCCCCTCAATTTAAGGATTTTCAAATTTGTTGTCAGTTGATTATTCTTATTGACTTATTAGCACTGTTTACGGGTTTAGTTGCGTAACTTGGCCAAAATGTCTGGAGCTCATTTTCTCCAGGGCTGGCCTCTAAACCAGAGTCACTTGGGAGAAATTTAAAAAGATCTTAAACCAGACAAACTAAATATTTAAGCTGATATCTAATGCTATTAACAGTTTCTTCGACCTGAGCTTAAAACCAGTATCACAGCAGAACATGGAACACAATCCACAAACAGAAGGAAAAATCCAATGCTAACAATCTCAGCATCCTGACATCCGTCTGTAAAAACATTGTTGGTTACCTCGCCTAAGGCTCTTTTCTCCACACTGACCTCGACCATGTTTGGAGCGTGGTGTGTGTGGTGTCTTCTTGTCGTGTCACAGCAGCGCTGTTGTTAAGACGCTGCTGAACTCTGAGTGACTTTCTCATCAGGGCCCAAGTCCAGCTCTGTGTTTATGATCCAGCCAGTGTACGTGTGAAACTTTACTATGTGTGTCTGTGTGCCTGTGGGGCAAAGAGACAAACGGCTGCCGGGACGTGCAGATAAAACAGACAGTCTGTTGAAACATGGTCAACATCAGAAGTGGATCAGCTCAAGCCGGTGGTTTCATCAGATCATTTCTTTGAATACAAACTCATCCGATCCACTGATTGATCTCGTTTCCTACTTTAATCGTCTTCATCCAGTAACACATTAAAAAGCGCATACTTGGCTACATGCTCTGCAAGTGAAAATACAAACCCACATGATGGAATGTGACCCAGAACAGGCCTGCATGAATGAACGATCACCATCATTTCATGACAGTGCCTGGAGAAATGCTTTGAGGTGTGCTGAGGGAGAACAGATACAATGGCGTGACCTTCGTTGGAAGTGTTTGTTTATCCAACATGGACGGAGAAAATTGCCCCAACAACAGAGTATAACCAGCTAATGTTAGTGAGACTGATGGACCTAGCAGAGCTTCCAGCTGGCATGACCATTTCCTGCTCCGGACACAGATCCTTTGGAGCACATAAGAGGGCTGTGGCAAGTTCAAACAATAGAAAAAATTCCACTAGCAATTGCTTCTGATAAATCTTATGACATGCACAGGTGCACCATTAAATATACTGTTAAACAGACTGCATATTAGGGAACAAGTGACATTAAATAGGATATGTACTACTTATATTTTAAAACTGGCAGAGATTGCAGTTTTTAATCAGTTGTCAGTCGTCAATTGTCCTGATTAAATAAAGCAGTTTCTTGCTGTGTGACACTTTTAAGCACCAACCTGGGTCATCTTTGCCAGATCCAGTGAAGGCCTCTGTTTGTGTGTGTCAGCTGGTCTCCTGCGTTTCACGCCGATCTTCTTCTCATTGAGGACGCACGGCTGTGAGCGACTGCGGGCGAGACCCCCCTGTCCACCGCGACGCTCCAGCTCTGGAGTGGAGTCAGGGGAGCTGGGTGGAGAGGGTCCACGGGGCTCAGGGAGGCAGATCTGTTCATGAGAGAGGTAGAGGGGCTGCGCTGAGGGCTCAGAGGACAGGGGCATGGAGGAGGAGGGTGTCAGACCAGTGAAAGCCGAGGGGCAGGGGAGATGTTGGGTGAAGCAGGGCAGCTCCAGGGTGTTGGAGCGGGCGGGCAGGCTGAAGCTGGAGCTGCGCTGCATGGCTGGAAAGCCGAGTTGTGCGTTTCCAACGCTACTGCGCTGGACGCTGCCTCCGCTGTGGCACCTCCTCTTCTCCACCGCCGTCCACACACGAGAGCCCTGAGGGCGCCAGGTGGAACGGCAGCCACCGATCTCGTCTGAGCAAGACAGGGACCGGCATTGCCGCTTGCTGGGGGGTGCGGTCGAGTGCGAGGACGCAGCCTCAGTCAGGCTGAGGTCCTGCAACAAGCTGGTGATTGTGCTTGAAGTGGAGCCAACATCCCAATCCCAGTGGGCTGAACTCTTGCGCACCTCAGGCAGGACGTCCCACAGGCTCTCCAGGCTGGTCCCAACTGGCCTCTGCTGTATGGCACAGCTATGACCAACCTCATGCCACCGACTTGTCTCTGCAACAAAGGACCAGATTCATTTAACTAAATAACCTTTCAGAATTGATTAAGACAATCTTCCGAAATACGAGAAACTGTTCATTTGGTTTTTGGTCAGAAGTCTTGATTTTGTTTGGTTTTTTTTTATGTCTGACAAAAAGTTCAAAAGAGGTGAACTTTATTTATTAATTTAACAAATTGGGCAACACTTTAATAAACTTTCTTCTGTTTCCCTGAGGCAACAAACAGTGTAACTGTGTGTGATCAAAATCAGTCTGGGTCTTTTTTAATGTGTCAAGCGAGGCACCCGACATCAGCCAGCAGATCTTAAAGTAACTCTGCAGCTCCAGTAATAGCTTGTTAAACTCTCTCTTCTCCACTTTCTATTTTTCCATCAGCAGTGACATCACCATCACTTCTTGAGGGCCTAATTTTATTTCCTAGTGTCAAATTTACACCAGGAGTTTAAGAAACAAAGCAACAAACGCATCAGACTCAATGCGCAGGGTGTGCAGACTCCCTCTGAAGAACAAAACACACTGTCAGATTCATTTGAGGCATGAACGTCCATGACACTGCTCCAGTCTCGGTCAGTGTGTTGGTCCCAGCATGTGTACTTTGTATTGACACTATTCACTGCTTTGTATAATTGGCACTAAAAATAAATCCTGTCCTCCAGGCTCTGTCACAGTCAGTGAGCTGATTGGGAAAGGGAATGAAGCTCAATGTCTAACTGACTCGATATCAAACCTCGTCCCTGTTAGAGCAAGGCTTGATAAAAATGTCAATAACCCATCATAAACATTCTTGCTTAAGTTCATCATCGCGTTTCTTATTGTTCTATAAGAGTTCTGCATCAGACCAGCACCATGGTTACTCTGCCAGGGAAAGCACCTGTTATTGCCACAACAGAAACTCGCTTGAATTACTGAATGGGTCAGCCAACTGAACTGGTCAGTCAACTCTGACTTAGATACTAAACATCGAGGCCACTGCCCACTCGTGGTATGCAAAAAGTCTGTTCTTCTCCACTGGAGATAAAAGCCTCAAAATACCATCTACAGCACACGGGCAGGACGGGGAACAAAGGGCAGTGTTAACAACACCTACTGGTGCTGCAGTGTTCTGTGCCAGGACTTTGCCAGTCTTACACTCTCAATGCCAAGGTACTGTGAGGACAGAATACATTTTAATCTTATAATACAATGACTGCAAGGGCTGTTCCTCCTACAGTGAGGTAAATGAAGCATATGAGCCTTTGTATCCATAACCCAATTTTCAACTCGTGGACATCACGTCTAGTTCCGAAGCATTCAGGAGTGGCAGAAGATCCCTGACGAAGATTAGCTGCTGACACATAATCATTAACGCACGTTGGCAGAAACTTCCGTCAGGCCTCCTTCACATAATGTTGTGTGACCATCAACCAGATTCGGCAAAGACTGACTTCTGCCAATAATTTCTCTGAAATGTTGCAAGACAACATGTCCCTCCAAACCATTGCTCTCACTAAACACCTGACCATTTCTGGCCCCTCCAAGCTGCTACGAACAGGTACCAGCTTGTGATTGGCTATAAAGCACAGTGACTGACAACAATGGCCCACACAAAGAAGAAATATGGTGACGGGCTTGGGAAAATGACAGAATATAATGATAGATGAAATTTTTCAAGCCTCAGAGACATTGCTATACTGCATGATTTATACTAAAGCAGCAATTCCTTTAATATCTCCGGTGCTCTACACAGTTTTATAGGAATTTTAACCTAACAAGAACTGGCATCAATGTGATGAGCTACCTTGTTTTATAGGTATTTAAAGATGACAATTCCATATTTCATCTATTAACAATTTCTTGACTAAATTTCCAGAATATTTACTCTTACTAAATGCCTACTTCAGTTATTTACTACTGAAATTAACTATATTATCCTTACATGTGTGAATGTGTACGTGAATGAGAAAGATGACTCTTACCCATGAGTCCACAAGAGAAAAGTGCAGTCCCCTGGCTCATGGTCTGTGCCTGGAACTGCAGAAATGTAGAAAAAGACTCACCGTCAGCTCGCCAGAAAACCCACAAACTCTCAGAAAAAGCTTTAAATATCAATAAATGAGAGTAAAAATCATAAGCGATTGGAAAGTCAAATATGAAACTGGTCCCGAGGGTGTATGTTGTAGCACATTTTTTGCTGCTGAGCGATGTAGACCACGCCATCAACAAAGAGGGAGTTCCACCATAAATGCCTCTGATTGACGCTCAGCCCCAGAGCATGATGATTTCATTTCACGTGGCTGAGAGGGCAAACTCGGTCCATATTAGTGGGGGAATTTTCTCACTCTGTGCTGGCAAAAAGAAGACTGCTGCATGGATGCTGATTAGAAAATGAGTCAGCGTTGCACAGCCTACTAGAACTAAAATACTCTATTGTTATTTTGATTGAAGTAAATGGAACACGTAGGATTCGAAACCAGATGACAAACACCCTGGTGACAACAGTTGGCAGCAATTATGATGCAATTATCAGTAATTGTAACAAAAACATCCCTAATTCCCTTCACCTTCAACATCCATATAGCTCTTTTGACATCACTTCCTGAGATTCAGTAAGGCAACACTTAGGAATTTTCCTACAAATTTGACTAAAGGGAAGTTAAAAGTCAAATTTACGCTCCGATTAAAGTTGACAAAATAGGAAAATAAAATCTAGAGCCATAAAACTGCTGTGGAGCGATCAGTGGCCGGCAACAATTTCCTGATTTAGAGCAGGACCTTGTCGTCTTCCCCCTTGACAACCGCAGTTGAGGCCTGCTGGCAAGGCTACATATAAACATAAAATGACACATTTCACACAGGAAAAAAAAAATGCTTGTACAAGTAGAAAATAACCTCTCACCGGGCCCAAATCTGTACTTTTGGATGTTACATCATCGGCACCCTTCTTTTCCAGTGTTTTCTTGTAAATGATTACCATGGCAACACACATCCTTGTCCCAAGTCGTTCCAGTGAGGGCAAGAAAAGCTGGAGGCCATGTTGATGGGCATGGTGTGAGCAGGCTGGTTTCTCATAAGCTTAAGACAGCAGCCCTCAGCTCCTCCAGGAATGTGCTTCACTCCTCAGTCCAATCCTGATCGGACACACAAAGATGAGCACAGGATTAGAATTCAGTACATTTCTGACATTCTGTTGACCATATAAGCAGAGAACAGTCCAGCTTGATTGGGGAGAACAGATCCCCTTCGTGGAGGCTCTGAAATGTGTGATGATTTCCAAAAAAAATATTCTTAATCTGTATTATAAGTTTGTAGCTTGCTCCTTTGTGGAAGCTGGAATCACAGAAGAAACAACTACGTGTCTGTGACTTGGGGTCGCCATTAGAGTCCATTGTAACTGCTGTGAATCCAAGCTGATTACAGCTGCCGTCCCTCGCAAGCGCTGAACTTTTCAGTGCTACCTTTCGCGCCTACAGATGAGTATTTGATACTGGGAAAAAAAAACCTTTGCTCACAAACACATGCAGTTCTCAATCTTTTCTGAATCTCCTTGTCACTCTCCACTTGAGCAACCTGTGCAACATCTACAAAAGTAAAAACTCAAAGGAGGTCAGTGGTTTGACTAGCTCCTTCAATTCTCAAGTGAGCGAGCAAACACTAAATTGAAATTACACTGCATTTTCACTTCCACATGGTCTCTCCAGCGCGTCACCAAAAGTGGAACTGTAAACCTGGTTTTGTTCTTCCCTTTCCATGTGGAGGATTATCTGTCATCTGAGAGAATGAGTTTCCTCAAAGTGCTCCACACTGGAGCACACAGAGAGGAATAGAGCAAAGTCAAAGTTGTGTAATTGAATCCTCAGGGGCTGGCTGGGAATAGCTGACCTTGCGGTTATCAAAACAACCCTCTTCACATTAGTGCTGCACCACAATTACAGTAAAACAGCTGATTAATCACAGATGAAAATCTATATAATCATCACAGAAGATTTTTACTACTACCAGGTCATTTTGACTTAAGTAAGTAAATAAACCTTTATTTATATGGCACTTTTTAAAACACACAGTTACAAAGTGCTCCACATACACACAAAAAAATGAAAAATGAAAAACAAGAAGTCATAAATTACAATATAAAACACAGCACAGTGAGAGACAGACCTAACTAAAACAAACCAAAACATAAAACAGGAATGGAGGTCTATAAAAAGGCTTGCCTATAAAGATTGGTTTTTAGAAGCCGCTTAAAACAGTCCAAAGATCCAGCAAAGATGCCGCCAGAGGGTTAGGTCTCAAACAGGAAAGGCGCGATCACCTTTAGTTTCACAGTTGGAGCAGGGGATGGATAAAAGATTTGAGGCTGAGAGGTGGAATGAGGAGCGAGATCAAAAAATTTAACTGGGGGCAAGGTCATGCACTTGCACTTCATCCAAGATGATACCAAGATTTGTAGCAGTAGATTTGATATTTGAGTGAAATGGACCAATAAACTGATCAACTCCAGTGACAAAGTTACCAGGTCCAATTAAAGGAATTTCTGTTGGGTTTAGGTGGAGAAAATTAAGAGACATCCAATCTTTGGTGGTGGCTAAGCAATCATGGAGGAAAGACAGCTGATTCCGGTTATTGGGTTTAGCATAGAAACAGATATATGTTTCGTCTTCATAACAGTGATGTGACACGTCTTGAAAGTGGCTTAACAAATGATGCAGAGGAAGCATGTACAATGAGGAGATGAGCGGTCCAAGAACCGACCCCTGAGGGAGTCCACGAATGAAGCTAGTTTAAAGCTGTACTACCAGAAAGTGCAGTGGACATAAGATGGTCATATGATGCCTGCAAAGTCCGAGAGTGTCTGTTTGAATGACAGAACTGCATGCAGAAAAAAAAAAAAGGGAAACAGAAAGAGACGGTGTACGTGAAACAAAAGAGCACTCTGTGCAGAAGATGAGACACCGTGGGAAACAAAAGAGGCGACATCAGAGGTTGCGGGTGGTGGTGTGGAGTGTGTGTGTCTGTTTGTGTGTGTAGGGAGGGGGGGGCAGCATCACAAGACAAGAATGAGCTGACATACTGGAGGTGGCGTTTGCATTCAGCATATGATTTCCATTACTAACACTTATCACATCAGGAAAACAGCTTCAACACAAGGATGTTTTTAGTGGAGTTCTACAACGAGATCAACGCAGTTCAAGGACGTCTGGTGGCTTTAATTTATGGCCTCTGTGAATAGAAAAGAACAAATCAAAGCTTGGGACTGGACGAGGGCAGGCCATCTTACACTGTGCGTGACCATTAACCACACAGATCTGTGTTTCACAGCAGAGATAACTCGGGACGTGCTGGAGTAGAGGAAACAGTTGTTTATATATCACCCTTAATGGCTCGCTGATGGATGCAGATGGCATTGACACAGAAAGAAAAAACCTCGCCCATAGAAATTAAACTGGCAAAGACAAGAAAGCTCTTTAACATGTTGTTTACCCAAACAAAAAGGACAGTTAATGATGTTTTCCTTCCCAAGAAAAGTGGGAAAAAATCAAACTGTAGCCTGACATTTGAACTTTAAACTGTAAACATCATCCATTACTTTTAGTTACAGGGAACTTCAACAATTTATCATCTTTCTCATGCTCAGGCATTACGTTTATATCCCGTAAATCTGAGCTGAGCACTTTAAATGGGCGAGGATTATATCATAATTATAAACATTCCTTGGCTACATGACATAAGTTGTACACACAATTATAGAAGCCTAACCTTGCCCCACAGCCTTTGAAAAGCATTCAACTTGTGACGGTCTGTGAATAGAAAACATGTTGAGAGGCGCTGGCAAAGGGCAGCTTGCTTTTTCTTGTACAGACAAACCTGTAAACCAAATGCAAAAGCCATTCCAAGGCATGGTTTCCAGTGCGTAATGGATACACCCAGTGCACTCAACTCCTACTGCATGAACTGCTGTGTGCAAAGATGCAGATGAAGCTATAATCTGCAAATGAGGTATCTAGAATTTCTGCCCAAGGGGTGCCGCTCCCCGCCTGACGTCAAAACCCGAATCACCTTCATAACGATGCTGCTATTATCTGGAATCAGTGGGAGTCTTTTATGCTTCTGCAGCATGATAACTCTTTATCTGGGTTGAAGCAGCAACCACCGTGACAACTGAGAAGTCTAATCGTTGAGAAGGGGAAGAAGGTTGCAGGACGTTTCCATCACATGCAAAGAGGGGCTGCTGACTAACTGCAACAAAGTGACGGTGGCAGTGCAGTGACAGAGGCCTTCCTGAAAGACAACAATAACGCTGCCTTGGACGAGCTGATGGGACACCACGCTTCCTTTGTGGTTACCAAAAGCCTTTCAATCATCGCTACTTTGGGGTGTCAGAAGTAGCTGAGCTATCATGCAGCCTAAATAAGTTCTAGATAGGACAAGAATAGGAAACCACAGCGACGACTGGGTCAACTATAGCGGAGGCCTGCTTCAGAGTCAGCTCAGTTTCCAAAAGCATGAACATTCTCTCCTGTACGAGTTCAGACACCAGAATGCTATTATCATAAATGACACTTTTCTAAGACTCTTAAATCGCAGTCCAGTCCAAGAAAGACTACAAACTGTCAGCTTAACCATTACAATAGGCGCCTAAACTGTGGTCATCCATGAAAACTCTGTTTCCCTATTAGAGCAGCTTTTCCATACATTGCTCAGACTGTAATCCCGCGGGTTAGGCCAACATTACATAAGGATTTGGCAGCTTTGTGTCTGACTGACAATTAGAGCTAATGCTAATCTATTTTATAGCACTGGTGCGACAGCTGGTGTAAAACACTATTTAATATCATTGTTGCACCTTGTATAGACTTCTGAATAACACAATTCATTAACTACTTCTAAGACCCTTTTGGATCTATTTTTAGCCTTATCACGCATGCTGAAAAGTTTTTATACAAGCTTTTATCTGTGTACATTGATACAGAACTTAACATAAAAGCTTAAATGTTAAGTTAAATTCTCAGACATCCTCCTCTGACCTTCCTGCATGCATGGCAGTTGGATCTGCATCCTGCTCTCAACAATCTCAGGATTGTGGCCGTCTCAGTAATCCGAGCATCTGCTGAGCACCTGAGACAGCCCGATTTGAAACCTAACTAAGGGATTTGTGCTGCTCTTCATCACCATACTGCTTCTGAAAGGAATGCTGGGTAAAAGTTTAGCTGTCCCATTCCAAAGAAAGATTCCTTGGGAGAAAATGTGCATGTTCCTAAAAAGCTTGTTTCCCCAGGCCGTTGGCTCTGGTGGCCTACATCTGTGAGTTGCATGGCTTGTGCAGAATCCATATTTGGACTCAAGCACATTTGAGCAGTTTCCCATGTCATAATGGTGGTTGTGTTTACAGAACATGTCATAAAAGGTAGACAGACATGCAGGGAACATGAGGACCGGATAATTGAATGACGAACTGGCAAACCAGTTCTGCTTATTCTGTGGCACTATTGCATCACTTTCACTGTGAAAATTCAAGATGTTTGAAACCCAAAACTTTCATTGTTAGTGTTGTCATTAATTTGGTGCCACAAAGGGCAGGTGCCACCAAGTTTTGCTACGGCTGGCGGACTGAAAAGAAATTTATGAAACTGAATGTAGGGCACAGGCTATCCCACAGCTGTCTGCATGCTCACAGAAATTAGGCAATGTCAAACAGGAGGCGCACTCTACATTTAAAGCAGTGAGTGAATAGTCAGAAATGAGCATGGCCGGGAGGCTTCAATAGTAGTTATCGGGCTCATTTGAGGGCCTGGGGTACAGCCAAGGTCTCACAAGCATGCAGCTGCCCACTTACCATAAACACAAAGGCTCAGCATGGCTATGCATGGCAGCCAAGGAGGCCTACGTTTTAAAGCAGGCCTGCTGTTTAATTATCTCATACATAATCAGTTGCACTGTATACATTTGTCCAGAACAAGAGCTTTGTTGAGCTCTGTAATCGAGGTTTTCAACAAACCTGTCCAAGTTGGAGAGAAATGTTGTCTACTTGAATGCTAAATCTAACAAAGTCTCTTAATTACAAAGGGTTGAAGACACAACATCCTTCTGCTTCCACGGCAGAATAACATTGCATGTTAATGGAACCCAAATAAGAGTAAGTCACATCCACAGGACATAGCCCCATTAACTTTCAATCAAAATTAAGAGCGGAGAGGAAAGTGCACTCTTGAGTTTTTCATGCAGGAATTTATCCATCCCCCCACACTGCATTTTCACTAACCATATACAACCAGAAACCCTGAAACAAAACTTTTTGCACATAAGTGTTTGAATAATTTCATAGCAGTTGTATTACACCACACAGGATCTTAGATAACCTTAAATGTGTCTAAATGTTTTCAGTGATATGAACAAGGAAAGAGGAATCATCTGCGAGCTCTGATAGGCAGCCTCTTTTGTACTTGAGTTAAAACCGCTCAACAGTTTTTCAGATGAGCTTGCCAGCCCTCCAGGTGGATGCCTCTTAGTTTCAGAAGAAAAGGCCCTGAAAACTGAGCTTGTCCAAGTAACCAGCACAAACAGTCCCTTAAACCCCTTTTCCAAAATCCCTCATGAAAGGGAAATGAGTTTGGCAAAGAAATTGGTGTGACGGGAGCTCACAGAATGTTACACGCAGGCTACAGAGCAAACAGGATTTTGAACTCGAGAGAAAGGCCACAAGTTACTGATGATAAAATATGAAATGTACATACTCAGAAAGTAAATTGATACATTTGTTCTTTAACAGTAAGCCTCCCATTTTCTCTGTTGAACTTATAATTTATGCATGTTCAAGCCACTCATGAACTTTAGCAGTCATAATCATGAATATGGGACACTCTGAGGAGTTCAGGTTTAACAAGCTCTTGTGTTTATGATGCCGCTGAGCACTTAAATTGCAGAATCTGTTGGATTGTGTGTCAGCCAGCCCCATCTTCATACCTGAGGGGAAGGTTGTCTAGATAAAGATAAGACAACAACATTCCACTGCATTGGCACAAACTGCGACATGCAAGAAAGAGAGTCTGAGAAATTACATTACAAATTACATGGCCACCAAATACTGTAATGTGGTATCAGGCATAAAGGCATGCAACCAGTGCTTGCTTATAAATGTATTAAAATGGTTTTCCACCAAACAAAACTGGCCCTGTTTTGTCATGTGTGCCATGCATGAGTGAAACCCCAGTTTGCACTTCAAAGCAAGCCAATTTAAATATGTTTTTGATCCAGGGAAGGTAGGGACTCTTTGTGAATTTCAAAAAACACTTGGTTAGTCTTATCAACTAATCTGATTGAGTTTACACTTTTTCGTCAGATATGAAACAAGGCAAGCACACTTTTTGTGGTTACATCGAAATGAATGGATGATGTAGTTAAACAGGGATCATTTTAAGACTGCATATGTGTGGACAAGTTTAAACTTATGGACACTTGTTTTATCAACCTTCCCTACAACATATCACCTCATTGTGTCTTTATTAATATATTGCGTGGCAATAGAGGCGTAATAAAAGTGGGGAGAAGCAGATAAAAATCAGTTTAAGCAGCATTTATGTAAGTAATAACCCTGACAAGACAAAAGGGACATAGCTTATCCAATACTCATGAGGAAAGTTGCTAAGCTAACTAACTGGAGCTATGTTTAGTCTCCATAAAGAGCTGTACTTTGTTACTGGACATTTGTAATTACGTATGTCAGCATTAAAATCCCCATTCATGCGAATCACTCACTTTCTAAACACAAGGGAGCATCACACTTTATATGAACTAGCTACAGCCCCAAAGTTAGCCAGCACAGAAACTTATTATTTGACTTTTAAAAAAAACAAAACTACCACTCACAAGCATCACGGTGAGCGCCTCGGGGTCTCCAACAGCACCGGGCAGCAGCTGCTTAGTTTCGCTGGACCATGTTGTAGTTTTGTTTTAGCAGAAAGACTGAACGAAAGGCGTCAGACAGGAAGCAAAGCGAGCAGTTCACTTCACGTCCTGCTCCAGGCAGCTCCTGCAAACTACAACATTACCCCAGTGCACTACTGTCCAAGATTGCACGCTAATGAGCCTGTGACAACATACACGAGCGATACCACTTCTGACAGGGGTGGAGTTTTCCGATGAGTCATTTGTGCCACGAAATATTTCAGTTTGATGTGAATTATTTGCATTATTTGATTCATTCACGCTTTATGTTTTAGTCAGATGAAGTTCCTGATCAAAAAAGTTAAATATTAATCTATATACGACTTTTTGTAGCACGCACTACCCCTGCTCTTGTAACTAGTGGTCTGAGCCACCCTGCAGTAATGAAAAGTAATCACAGTTTTGAGCTGTGCATATAGACAAGGCACTTTCACAATATACAGTGGTGTAACACGATAACCTGGCAACTGTGTGTGATTTAGAGAGCCACATAGAGGGAGAAAGAAAGAGATGTGTGTTATATGTATATTGCTAGACACCCCCCCCCCCCCACACACACACACACACACACACAAAATGAGCCCCAGTGTAATAAGGCTTAGTCCTAAATAAATTCAATACATTTATTACAAACAGATGTTGAAGTAAATTCTGCTTTTATCATAACATACAACAGCATACAATATACTATTATTTAACCATCTAGGTTTAGTTGTCTATATATACATACATTATGCAATGGGTGTATCTACAGTATAGTCAACGCTCAAAATCTATCCACCAAAGAGAGATTTGTCCCAGTGATCCTGTGGAAAAATGTATTTGGATAAATTTTGCAAGCCTGAACAGGAAAAACCAGTATTTCACAAGAAAATAAACAGACATTAGAGACAGGTTTTTTTGTCGTCTTGTTAATCACCATGGGAGCTCTCTATTGTCTAAAGTTGGGCAGTGTTTTCTCTTTAGCTTCCTGTATGTTTAGTTATTGTCTGCACATTGTGAGCCAATGACAACAGAGTCGTAAACCTTGTTATTTGGAGTTTACATGGTTGACACACTCAGTTATAATGCTGAATCATAAGCCAATTACAGATTAAATTTTTTTTTCTGTATATTTCAGAAAGATGAAAAACATCCCATATCATCAAGTAGAGTAAGCTGATTTATTTTGTGGGAGCTGAAGTTAACACAGTGGGGCTCAGAAGGGTGGGGAGCTGAGGCTCACCCCTGGCAGACACTATTGTTAATCAAGGAGTAACATCTGTTGTGTGCCACTAATCTCCCCCAGACTGTCAGACTGTCGTACTGTCCAACTCGGTTTTAGACTGTCTGCCTTTTGTGTTAAAGAGCACCAAGGATTTGTCTCCTCCACTATGTAGGCTACAGTGTGGGGTGGGGTGGGGGTGTGTGTGTGTGGTTGGGGGGGTGGGGGTGGGGGGGGGTGACAAGTTGTTTTTAACCCCTTCAGTAGTCAGAGTATATGTCATAGCAAACTTTGAATGTTGTGTTTTGTTGTCCAAAAAGGCCAAAGATGAATCTTTGAGAAGAAGATGATCAAAACAGCTTATTATACAGGATTAGGAGTCTTGCAGTTCAACAACTTTGGCAGTGTGTGTTATGACTGTAAAAAACCATAGGGGGCAGTATCCACCAATCATAGTGCCACAAAGAGGCCAAAAGATTGAACTGAAGGGTAATGGCTTATATAGTTATTTTGTCTTGACTTTGTCTTTTGACTTTCTTAATGTAACTGTAGTTACCATATGGTAAACAGTAAATAGGAGGTGATCTTCCAACTCCCAGTACTGCGACCCCATGCAGAATGCTGAATGCCATCTGTGTTTCACACTGGCTGCAGACAGATGGCTAAAGCACTCCTGTTACAGGAGCCATCCCTCCTCAACTTTAATGAACAGTTAATCTTTCCCCTCCCTGACAAAACTCCCCATTTATGATTTAAGATTTAACAATTTGTGTTCATTTATAATTTTAAACGAATGCAGTCAGTCCACAAATTACTTCCAAAGCTGAATGAAGAGTACAGCTACAGTGTTCTGTATGTAGTATTTCTTGTTTGATAGTCACTCTTAGAATCAGAAATGTTCTATTAGTAGGCACAAATCCAATATACAGTCAATTCTAAAAGTTTACCTTTGCCAAGAGGGCGACACTTGAGTTAAAGAAGAACACTGACACCACTTGTCAAAATGCAGAAGTACATGCATTTACTGACTTTATTGACTTTTTGAAGCTTGTGGTTGAAAATTATTCTCCGGCGTTACTCAATGGGATACTGTAACTACAGTCAGGACATAAAAAGAGCATATGGCTTTCATGGAACGCCATCTAAATTTTCACTGCTTCTCATCTATCCCACTAATCCTTGCCTATAATGTTTATAGTCAAGTTAATTGAACTGGCACATCTCTGTGGGTTTGAAGATCCCTTCTAAGAGGCTCTAAAGCCATGTTTTTGCCAAAGCATGCATATCGCTAAAACCTCCGCAGCATCTGAAAGAGGTGCAGCTGTTCCTCTAGTAATGGTTCATGAGTGACTGTATGAGTGAGTTATTGAGAAAAAAGGGGCGCCTTAGCTCAGAACAGTGATTTTAATGTTTATATGATAAAGTCAACTAATAAAAATAACTAATAATCCTAGATAAGGCTACATTTTCAATCTAAATACTGTAGGGGTGAAAATCTAGGATATTTATTGAGGTGAAATGGCCTTAAGTCTTTGCCTGAGTTAATGATAAAGTGGTCACTATTCCTCTGTTGTGTATATAGACAATGGTGGAAGATGTATATATAATTTTTTAAGGATAGTAAAGCAGGAATACTGCAGTGTAAAAACAAGCATTTGTAGTAAAGGTTGAGAGAATGTAATTAAGTATTTCAAGTAACCAATATGCAGAATATTATATTATGCTATATATCATTATTGATATTGGTGGTGGTTAACATGTAAGCAGCCTTTTAGTGTACCTACTCTATGTAATTTAATCTGTAACATGGCATCAATAATGAGAGAAGTGTTCAGCTCCTTTAATTACTGCATTCAAAATCAAAAAAAGGTAAAAGTTTGTAATTATTATTATCAAAATGTACTTCACATATCAAAAGTTAAAGGACTCATTATGAATAAAAATTACATCTGTGAGTGGTATATTACTTTATATGATTATATATTATTGTCTGATCTATAGCAGTAATATAGTTCTACTAGTACATCAAGTATATAAAAGGTTTGTAAAATCAAAATCTGCAAAGTAAATATTAGTAACTATAAATGTAGTGGAGTAAAAAGTACATTTCCTTCTCAAATGTTGTAGGGGAAAAGTACAAGGTACCATGAAATAGAAATTGTCCAGGAAAGTACGAAAACCGCTGGCAATGTTTACCTAAGATGACCTGAGAGATTTCAAGAACTCTTATTGTGAAGTTTGGCCCACAAGCATTCGAAGAAACACTGAGCACATTATTTTGTAGTAATTGGTTTTCACAGTCCGCTGTGAGTTACAAATTTATTGAGGAGCTCTGGAGTCATCAGTTGCTTTGCAGTGAAACACAAATAAAACAAAGACATTCTTTTACAGCAAGTGTATTTATGTTGTTGTCACGTTTCAAGCATAGTATGTAACATCTGTTTTTGAAGCACTTTGTTCACGATGCAGTTTTTATCTGTTCAGTCATATTTTACATCTTTTTTATATCTTACATATTTTTTTCTCTCACGTTGGTATATATATATATATAAAAAACACATTCAATAAAATAACCTCAGTTAATAATTTCTGGAGTGACTAATACTGAGCAGTGTGAACAGTTTTTGGGGATCCCTCTCCTTGAGAACCCCCCCTCTCATTCTCCATGTAGGCTTGCACCGACCTCCACAGCGCTCTGATGTTTCCCTCACCAAAACCCGTCGCCCCTCTTCGCTCTATCAGCTCAAGGAAGAATGTGTCCTCTGCAAAGATGGGCTTGGTGAACACCTGGAGAAGGTATCTGGAAATAGACGATAACAAGTTGAGGACACTTGGCTGATCTTACATGAGGCATTTCACATCTGGGTTAGCCTCTGTTCTCATAGCTTTCACTGCTAGATGGAATTTCTCATGGACATTGGTCATTTTTTCTAAAAAAAAAAATAAAAATAAAAATAAAACATTTCCTGAGGTTTTCTGTCCATATTCCATGGTCAGCGGAAATCTGCTACTGTACTGGACGGTAAAATTTGAACATCTTGTCATTTTGACAAGAATAAAAAACCATTTAACTACTAAGGCTCTCATGAGGCTCTGACTGTGATTATGTGCCTATGACTCATGGAATATGTTGTTTTTTAATACTTACCAAAATAATGATCTTTGAGCTGCTCAAATTTTATTATCCAGAACAGTGAGGAAACGGCTAGAAACCATCATTAATATGCTTGACACCTGCAAGAACCTCTATAAGAAAAAAAACAAAAAAACACTGACGTGTGAGACAAGTTTATGGCTCTTTATTGCCTCTCACCTTCTGTTTTCACTGGATGCTTTCTCTGATGAGAGATCCTGGTGCAGGTCTGTGTCCAGGAGAATGCCATGCTGCGCCAGCATCTGGGGGTTGTGTCCTGCAGCCTCTATTTCCTGCTGTTTTCCCACCTGTCACAGTACAACACAGCATAGGTAAAAGTGTTAATAAACAAGGTAGAAGATGATATGCTTGTAAATACAACCTGCATATGTTAAATTCTATTATTTAATGTAATAATCAGCCATGGAAACTGACTTGTTAAAAGACCGTACATGTATAGTGAGAGACTCATACAGAAATGACACACAAAATAATAGAAAAGTAATGTTAATTTACTATTATACTAAGTCAGTGCTTGTAGTAAGTTTCCTTTTTGACTTAGAGGAAGTGATTCAGTTTCACAAGAACAGTGCAGCCTTGCAATGTCGTTGTCTAAAGACAACCCTGATCTGTCGCCTGTGTCTGTTTATTCACACATACTATATAATACCCTTTTTGACTTGCTGGATAAAATGTGGGTTAAGTCTTGCAGTAATCGAGTCATTACTGGTCTGAAAGAGTCGCTCAAACCTTGGTGTAGTAGGCGGGAGGAGGGGAGAAAAACTGTACACCAGCTTCAGCCATTGTATGTGCAGTAGAAACAATGTTTTTTGTGTACAGCCCAATGTGCTGGATCCCTGGGGCCCTGTGCTCCTCCAGGAAGGTATCGACCTGGTTCCTGCCTGAAATTAGAGCGAGCAGACGGTGACACAGGACTTGTGAGATCAGAAATTATGGCAGAATTTAAATACGTTGAAGGATGGGAGTGGCTGCTGTTACCTTGTTCAGGCAGTGATTCTGCAATGACAAACTTGCAATCAGGCTCTTTTTTGTCCACAGAGGGAAGAACGATGCCTGCTTTGCTGCATTTCCAGTACTCCATGGCGGTAAGACGCAGTCCAATACCCTCCTGGTTTATGACAAAACCTTCGTCCAAATCTTCCTCACTACTCAGAAGAAGAAACAGTTGTCTTTATTGCTGACATCACGTTAAACAAAATAAAGAGTATGACTATAAATGCCCATAGATCCTCACCTATCAATGAAAAACCTCTGGAAACCAAAAAGCTGCTCATACCACCTCATGACCTGGTGGGTGGTTTTCCTGGGACAGGCATAAGTTATGTGGTCAAAATGTGTGACTGGACAAGACCTGTCCTCTTCTTCTGAGCTGCTGTTCTTTTCAACAACATCAAACCCAGGCAAGAAGTTTCCCTCATATTTGGTCCTGTCGATTAGTGTGTGGCACACATTCCCCACAATGGATTTAACCACCAAGTAGGTGACAAGACCGCCCTCGTCCTGAACTGTGGTGGGAGGCACCAGGAAATTGCAGCCCAGATGGCGAAGAGCCTTGAATGACCTTTCCACATCCTCCACCTCGAAACACACGTTGCTTACAGTATCCACCGAATAATGTGGGCTGACATCGAACAGACATTTCGTGGAATTCTCCTGGTTGCATTTCCCCGAGTTGACCCGGTGTGTATCAGGTGAATGTTTGTCTGTGATGCCCAGCAGCTCTCCATTCATTTTCACACTGCTCTGGTTTGGTCTCTCATTCACGACGAAAACTGCCGCTCCTTTTCTGAAAGCCAGCTGCCTGGACCTTTCGGTTAGTCTGGTAGCAAACAAAATAAATTTGAACTTAGAGACGAGGTCGTTGGTTATTTTCTCCACGTTAGAAACGTGGAGCGAAATGTGGTGTAACCGACTCAAGTAAGCTGCCATGTTTTAGATGTGACGTTTTGACAGGAGGCGTGTCCAAAAAAATATAGGAACCCTATCACAATAAATCTATTTTTAATTGTTCTTTCGGCATTTGTTTCAAACATAATGATACACATAAGACATTAATTTAAAATTATATATGTATGTATATTTGTGTACCTAGTAAAATACCAACATCTTAAAATAACCACTGAAGTAACCTCGAGGTCAATAAAAGGTGATTCATAACCGACCAAAATTTCTTTTGTAATCCAAGACAAGCATGTACTTGTTTATTTATGTCCATGAAATCTCGTAATAGTGTTTCACTTTGGTGTAAAATAAATTAAAAGTAATAAAGGGCTTGTGGATTATCCCCTTCTCTGTACATAAAAATTGTTCCTTAGACTTGTTTAGATTCATTTGCTGTCTACAACATCTAGATTCTCGTTTTATTTATAAAAATCAAGTGACACAATTTCACCCCGCAACCACCATGAGTAATGAAGCTTTTACTGGTTCTAAAAAGCTCGGATATTTTAGAATCGTGTGGTCACCCGCCCCAGAAGTTAATGTTTTTTTTTAGCATAATATAAAAATGGCATGCTTCACAGTAGAGACTAAACATGACAGGCCCAAATCTCAGCAAATAGAAAAAGAATTGGAGCAACATAGTAAAGACCTTTTCTGCCCCTGAAAATCAGATGACCCCATTCTTTTGAACTTCTCATAAATTTTCGTTCATCAGAGGTTGTAATATTTCCGATGGGCTCTGAAGGCCCCACAGTACTGTCTTTCATCCAATCGCATTGAGCGCTGAGCCAGATGATTGGTGACGAAGGCAGGCTAGCGTTTATTTTGGCTCTGCTACTCATTTGTCTCACTGTCGCCGCCATTAAACAACACGGAGGCAATGTAAACCATGGAGTGTCGCGGATTTATACCATGATTCGAGGAGTACACAGGCTTTGCCAAGGTGTGGTTTATTCTGCGAGAGGTTAATGTGTCCATAAAGGTAAAAATGTGAGAGGCCAAAGGGGTCCAAATAACTCGGATTGGGAAAGGTTTGATAGAGCAGGAGGAGGAGGGGGGACTGGACAAGAAGGGTTTGTTGTGGTTTTCAGCAGCACTTGAGAAACGAGCGCAGCCGCAAAACGGTAAGAGTTTGGCATATTTTCTTCAAATGTTCCCGTTAATTAAATGTCCTAGGACTGTACGTTTTATGAAATGTTCGGTAATTGTTAAAATTGACGGTGGCTATGAATGCTAGCTGTGTGGTTAGCCTACCAGCTAGCAAGCTAACACTAAAGACTGAAACATTACTACATGGTAATGCAGCAAAGCCACCCGTTCAAGTGAATTAAAGCCAGGCTCTTTACCACGCATATACTGTGATCGATAATAAATAGCTGACAGGCCATTTTAGTCTTTCAATAACAATACAATACAGTCTCAGCCTGCCAGTGTCATTGAAGATGCCCGACCAGATGCAAGTTAGTTTACAAACTGCTGGAACACATACTTGGAATAACTCAGTGCAATCTCTTCACTTGATTTATGTATCTCAAGTACATAACTATTTTATCATATTTATTGACCTTCAAGATGATTCCCAAAAC
This sequence comes from Seriola aureovittata, assembly GCF_021018895.1. NCBI lineage: Eukaryota > Metazoa > Chordata > Actinopteri > Carangiformes > Carangidae > Seriola > Seriola aureovittata. The sequence continues at coordinate 12,961,022 of NC_079384.1, forward strand.
TTCTGTTTATGACTCACATCTGGCTACATTTATCACCACAGTGTGACCAACCAAAGCGATCCACAATGACGGAACAGAAGATCAAGTGGGCTTGTGACTACTGCACCTATGAAAACTGGCCATCTGCGGTCAAGTGCACTATGTGCCGTGCACAGAGGTCGATGGGTCCCATCATCACAGAGGAACCTTACAAGAACAGCCCTGATCTGGCTCCCAGTGTAGAGTGGGACCCTCCCAGAACTGAGAGTGGCAGCAGCCTCCTCATCTGCCCTGACTCCAGTGCTAGGCCAAGGGTTAGGTCTGCTAGCATGGCTGAGATTGCCAGTAAGTGGTCCTGCCAGATGTGCACCTACTTGAACTGGCCTCGTGCAATCCGCTGCACGCAGTGCCTGTGTCAGCGTCCGAGGACCAGCAGCCCCACTGAGTCCCCACAGACTTCAGGCTCCAACGCAGGCTGCCGTCCTGCCCTCCACTCACCTGTGGACACCTGTGAGGAGTACAATGACAGAAACAGACTCAACACGCACCAGCAGCACTGGACATGCACAGCTTGTACTTACCAGAACTGGCCCAAAACTACAAAGTGTGTGGTGTGTGACCACCCCAAGCCCAACAACCAGGAAGCTATAGAGCTGGCAGAGTCTGCGGAGCCGTCACCCTTGATCAATGAGCAGGACAGGGCTCGGTGGAGGGGCAGTTGCAGTGGAGGCCAGGGCCAAAGGAGGTCACCTCCTATGCCCAAGAGGGAAGACAATGTTAAAATGGACTTCCAGAGGATAGAGCTTGCAGCTGCAGCCATGAGCAGCAAAGAGGAGCAAGAGGTCGACTTCAAGAAGCTAAAGCAGATTAGAAACAGAATGAGGAAAACAGACTGGCTGTTCCTCAATGCATGTGCTGGTGAGTTCTTATGTCTTTGCATGTCACTCCTATGTGGGCTGAAGTGATTAAATGATTAGTTGATTTGCAGAAAATAAATCCACAGTAATTAAGATAATAGATTAATCCATTTTCACTATATCATATTATTGTAAGTGATATATTTTGGGGATGTGGACAGTTGGTTGGACAAAACAAGGAATTTAAAGACATAAGGATGATGTCATTTTTCACATAACTTAGCATTTTCAAGATAAAATTATCTGTCAATAAATTAAAAAATGATAAGTGGATTGCACAATAATGCAGATGGATGGGGCTTTAATTTTTACATTCTTTGCTTGTAGTGTGTCCCATGCATTCCTCAGTAATGATGACAAATAGTCAAAGTATTTACTGGGCTTGGATTATGTGTGAGAATACTATTGCCCTCATTCCCTCTGTGGCTCACCTGAATAGCTTTACTGGTACAAAGAATCCATACCCGTGCCCCAATTTTTTCCCTGTAAAAACATAACTATTGTCGCGCCAGTTTTTTGTTTCCTCCCATGATGTCATGCTGAGTAATGACAGAGTGAGTTGCTCCAGTCAGAGGCAACACTTTGATTGTTTTTGTCCCCAAGGCCAAACATTTAGTTTCCGCTTAGTTCTGTTTTATTACAGAGCAGATGGAGCCTCACCCTATGAAGGCCAAGGTTGCAGAGTGGTGTTATCCACTTGGTGTTTTATTAATGAATGACAAAATGTCTAATTGTTTAGATTCCAAATATTAGAGTACAATGGGAATTTTGGAAAAAGAGGGCTTGGCAAGCTCTGTGAGAAGGTTTCATTTCACCAGGTGGTGCTCTCAGGTGGAAACTCTCCACTGTAGTGAGATGATACTCATCATCAACAAAGCATAAATGATGCTGAATGGCAGCGTAATAAAGATGTGTAGCTAAATGGCTAGTGGGAATTTGATCCAACTCATCACGGAACCCCTAGCTGTCCTTGCTGTGACACTGAGAGAGAGCCTTTGAGAAACTGAGAGGGTGTGAGTGCTTCCCAGCCGGTGGGGATGAATGGGCCGTCTGGGCAGTGCAGGGCGAGTGGAGCCTGCAGACCAGAGGCTCTCCTGGCTCGCAGTCAACACACCCTGTAAACAGTGGTGCTTATGTGCTGAGGAGGGGCCCCCAGGAGGCAAAAATAGCCTTGACAAGACATGTACACCAGTCAACAAAAAAAGCAAAAAAGCATGAAGTCAGCACATGATCAGTGTCCTAATGACCTTTGCACTGGTTGCCCTTTTGAGCTTGTTGTTGAGGAACAGAAAACATTACTCTTAGGTGACAGTGGCACAGTTTCTTTTCTCACATATGTCCTACATGTACCTTTAGGCCTTTAACTGCCTTTTTGATTTTGATTCTTGCTCCTGCTGTGTCTTTGTTCATGCTATGTCAGCTGACTTGTTTTAGTTATGCTGCTTGTGCTACAGTTTGGCTCTTCAAAGTGTTTGTAGATGGAGGAAGTGCCTGAGCCAAGCAGCACATTATGACCAAGCCAAGCACTTCCTCAGGTCTCACAACTTGATCTCTCTTTGCTCTACTGTTTCCCCACATTTCTGGTTTAATGTTTTTTCAGAGCTCTGCGTTTGGGCCAAAATCAGATGATCCCATTGATTCTGCGTTCCCACCAAAGGAAGCAGACTCTGTTTGTGTAATATTGTTCTTTTGTTTTATCAAAGACTATAACTGGTGAGCCTTTAAATTGCAGATAATGCTAGTTTGTATAAACACATTATGCTCATAGTTTGATTTTGCTCGTGATGATGATGTGTGCAGTTTATGTGATTAGTGTGATTATATATAAAAAAAAAAAAAAAAAACATTGTGGATTGCCACAAGTATTGCCTTCAAGCACTCGAAATGATCCGCCACTCATAACTACAAAATCATACCTAAAATTATATCAGCTTGTAGGGTGTGGTCACAACTACTATTAACTCTTTTTTGGGCTCTAAAGTTTCGTAGTGTGTTATAATGTGATTGGTTCAAACAACCACAACAACACAAGACAAATGTTTCTCCAGCTGTTCACTATGTCATATTACAGTAGTTTATTGTGGACATGTCTGACCATGCGGTAAACTGTGTCTAATATTAGCTTGCAGTCTTTCACAACCTGCATGATGTGCAAAGGTGATTGGACAGGAAGGACAGAGACAAACTTCTGGGATCGTGACATGAGCACTGTCTTGTCGTCAACATTGTTAAACGACGAGGCGCCTTTTGGTTCAGAATTGGTCGCCTGGTGCCATTGTATGCTGTCATGCCTCATGTTTTGGATGCCCCATTTCTGACTGGACTGGTTGGCTCTTTTGAAGACTGATATTGTACAGACTGATTCCAGCATAAGAGGTTGACACTATTAATATTGTGAAGTACACATTATGTAGTAACCTTCACACAATAGCACTGTGGCAGTTAGTAAATGAGAAGTTAATGTAAAAGGAAGCAACTGCCAAACCCTCGAACAGCTTCACATGCAGTATGCCCAGGGAACCTCAAGGGGTTCTTGAAGATTAAAAAAATGGTAACAAGAAATTAATTTGTGAAATTAAATGAGACTGAGAACTGTAAATCAAACTGCGTCTTTTGAACATAACCTCCTATTTCATATTTTAAAACTTTAATTCTTTACATTTGTTGTTTTCCACTGTCCACAATTGTTCTATTTCCTTTTGGCTTTCCTTTTCTTTCTTTTATTAGATAGGATTGCATAGAGGTAGACAGGAAACAAAGATGTAGAGTGCGAGTGGTGTATTACATGCAACACAGCTCCTTGGCTGGAATTGAACCATGGAAATTTGCCATTTTGTGATTTGCACCTTAACTTTTAGGTCATCAGGATGCCGCTGCCATTTTTGTTTGGCATCTCTGGTACCAAAGGACCAAATGTGGAAAAACAAATCAGCAAGACTAGCTGACTAAATAAAAGAATCTTTTTCATTTCACCAGTGTGTTTTGGTGTAAGGCCGTCATCAGGGTGTTTTTTGCAATGTGAAATATCACATATTAGCATCACACTTAATATTGACACTTTCATAGTGAGAATGCCCTACATATGAGGAGTCTTGTTTTTTTTTATTATGACAGCTCTGACCTAAACCAAGCAAACCACCTTCAAAACAGTTCACTGTATTGTTTACTTTTTTTATACTGTGTCCAGCATGGCAGTAGCTACAATGCAGCCAAAATCATTGGGTATCTATTTATGGAAATGTCTTTGCAAAATACCACCCAGCATGTTTAAAAGGGAGACCTGCCATTCTTTGCGTGTTCAAATCAAGGTTCTCTCAAGGTAACTGTCCTCTGCCCTGCCAGAGAGAACATCCTCACATAAGGCAATATGGTCAAATTAGCCAGCGCTGCAGCGTTTACTGTGCTGCCTAGCTGCCGCTCATTTCACTCACAACAGATGTTGAGACTACAATGTCCAAAAGGGGAGGGGGGGGACGCTAATCTGCACAGGCTGTCCTCTGTCTGACACAGCTCTCTGATAGCTCTGCATTATGAGCTACACTGCTCTGTCTGTTCTGCTGTGTTGTAGCCCGACAGTGTGATAACTGTTCTCACACTGGGTTAGCTAGTGGCAACATCTAGAGGTCATCTGAACTGTGGATTGACGTCAAGAGCTGGAGCGCTCTGTTCACTCGGAATTCTTTTTACATTTAACTCTTTTCCTCTAGTTGAATTCTCCATGCAAATTCCCTCCAGATTTAAATATTAATTGGTTGTGACCGAGAACAGTATGATGAGTTAGCACAGTTTGATGGATATTTCTGTACCTCCCTCATTGAACATGGCAAGCTGTCTGTTACATCTTGTTTCTATTACAAGCAGGGACATGGAGTTGGAGCAGCTCCAAGAGCCGGTCTAATCCATTTACAAAGCAAAGGCCTCTTTTAAAAGGATTCCCATGTCTTTCTACATTAATTTATTTTCTTTGCAGATGTGTTTGAACAGAAAACACTAGTATTTGGCATCGTAGATTCACACACACTCAGTCGCCAGTGTATTAGGTACACCTAGCTAGTCTTATACAACAGCCCTGCAATAAACACTACCTGCAGGAAGGTTATGATGTTTACACAGGGGTTGAGTCATCTTTATGGTCTATTCAGAGGTTGTTATTTGTAATGCTGTTGCATGTATTGCCTTATATTGTGACACATTTCTAATATTTAATATAATAGTCTTTCCTCGTGGTTATAAATGGCGTGAATATGCCTTGTGTTGTCAGCAGCGGTTTGTGTACAGACTTGCAGTTCAAGTTGAGACAGCTGTTGAGTATGGATTGTTTTTTCTGAACACCAACTGTTCTTTGTTCCTTTAAAGATAGATTGTAAACAATATAGATGTGTGTCAACTGCGTCTGACTTCAATAGCCTGTGTTTATGAATTCCTGGAAGAGCAACTGCACCAGTATATTCAGGCCCTGATGCAGCTTTATATTCCAGTGCCAACATTTGTTTCCTATTTTCTGACCTTCCTTCCTCTCTTCCCTCTGATGCAGGCGTCGTGGAGGGAGACCTGGCGGCAGTGGAAGCCTACAAGTCGTCTGGAGGCGACATCGCCCGGCAACTCACCGCTGACGAGGTGCAGCTCCTCAACCGGTCCTCAGCGTTTGATGTGGGCTTCACCCTGGTCCATCTGGCTATTCGCTTCCAGAGGCAGGACATGTTAGCCATCCTGCTAACAGAGGTAAGAATGCTTGGTTTTACTAACCTGTGTGAACTAAAACTCTTTAAGCAAGTGGACCCAAAATGTACTGTTAGTTTATTTAACAGCTCGTGCCTCTATTAAACCTTTTCAACACACATTATAGAACACACCAAGCAGCAGAATCAGAATGCAAATTTTCATTTAAGGCTTATATGAAGACATGTATCATCTTATAGAAAAGGCATTATAAAAAAGTCTGACAATATATTTTGTCATCTACACAAGAAGTCAGAATTGCTCCTGTAATTTTGATGCTATTCTGGACTCCTCCTTGTCTCCCATGTCAGTCTATAATTGTTCTGCGCCAGAGTAGACGATATATAGCAGATGCCTGTAATGCCTATAATTACAGCGGAAGTGCACTTTGAGGATTAGGTGGAGGATTAGCCTGGCTGCAGTCCTGTCACTGGTTCCTAATGGACGTGATGCCACAGAGCTGATGTGGTTTGCAAGGAGGGCAGGCAACGATTAAGAGAGTCACAAAGGGCTGCACTGTCAAACCAGTCACTGTGTACTGCAGAATTTAATCCTTAATATACTAAATACATACAATAATGCACTTGTATATAAATAGTAATAGTGGGTGATTATTTCATATGTTCATGGTCTTGATATTCCCTTGTAATCGTGTCAACAAATGGTTTGTATATGGAAACATGGTGGTTCTCAGTTGTCATGTGGGAATGAATGAAAGTAAGTTAGATGTGTATGTCTTTAAGGTGAACCAGCAGGCAGCTAAGTGCATCCCCTCCATGGTGTGTCCCGAGCTGACGGAGCAGATCCGCAGGGAAATTGCAGCTTCACTACATCAACGCAAAGGAGACTTCGCCTGTTACTTCCTCACTGACCTGGTCACCTTCACGCTGCCTGCAGGTACCTGTGACATATTGACGATGACATAACTTCACTTGTTGGTCTTCCTTGCATATGTGTTATATAACACCACCGCTGTTTATCCCTCCATGCATTTATTTAGCTTTATTAGCCTGTGCTGCCAGGAAAAAAAAGTTTTTTTTCTCAAAATACACCACAAATTAAACAACCCCCTCCCACCCCAACAACCAGTCTGAACAATTGGTGTTGAATATCACAAGTTGTACTCGCTCTGCCAGGGAAAAATTTATTTAGCAATTTTGGATACTGTACTCATGCTTATATTTCATGCACATTTCAAGAATTTTCCTCTAAATAGTTTAAATGCGCAGCATTTCAGTGTGAGATCTTAACTGTTTTCCCCCTCACTGGAGAATTGGAAGAATGACGCTCAGCCTTATTGTGCCGCATAGCTCAGAGAAACAGCGGCTCTGTGTCCTGTCCCTGTGGCGTAATGTCTTCGCTGAAATGACATGCACTTTGCTTTTCAGAACTACCAGTTGTATTGTGATTCCAAGCTGGCAGTGCCGCTGGGATGAAAGATTATGCAGGCTTCACTGATAGATATGATTTCCCCCCCCCCCCCCCCGTACTATGCCAAATATTTCTTTGCAGACTGAATTTGGCCCGAGGCCAGCTGCAAGGCACTCTCCCTCAATTTCTGTGTGTCTCTCTCTCTTTCAGACAAAGCCAGTGCCATTCACTATTGAGCCAGAGAATGGCCACCAGTGTTCTGGCTTTGTGTGTGCACAGTTCAATACTCACACAGAAACACAACATGCTGCACAGAGCTTGTGTTTACAGTGTGCCATTGACAAAATGTCAGCCAGTGAATGTAATTGCAAAGAATATCCCCTCTGTGTGTCATTACTGTAGCATTTCTCCTGTCCTTGGTGCAGTGTACCATTAGCTTATAATGAGCATGAAAACGTAATATCTTTCCCATGTGTCTTTGCAGATATAGAGGACCTGCCGCCTGCTGTCCAAGAGAAGCTGTTTGATGAGGTGTTGGATCGGGATGTGCAGAAAGGTACCCAAGATTTATTTATGTCCGTATCTGGTATCTGCATGTGTCCCACTTCTGCATTCATGTTAGTCCAGTCGCATGTGTTCAGACATACCGGGTTTTGGATGCCTGTGATTCACGATCTGGCCGAGCTACGGAAGGAGCTTGTGTCTAAAAACCAACATCTGCTCTTGTGCTCTTCTCTTCTCCAGGCAGCTCACTGCCTCCTGCTTCATCTTCTGTCCTCTTTCTTATTAGGTTATTTGAGCTCACTGGTTTCCTCCCACACACTTAACTAGTGACACACTCCCAGGACTCTGTGTGAATGTTTGTGAACATACATTTACGTTTCTGTGTTGTACTGAAGATACAAGTGAAATCTTGTGACCTATTTAAGCCTCTATAAACTGGATTACAGAGGAGAGGTGTTCTGGGTTTTTTGGGTTTTGCATGGAAAGTAGCTGAGGAATCAGTTAAGGTGTGTTTTTAATAATATTCCAGGAGGAAAGAAAAATGTGGAAAGCAGGCTTTGCAATGCTCAATTTGTCTCCATAACAACTCGCTGCAGCAGCTGCACATCTTTAATGCTCAACACAGCATCTATGCTCCCATGCTGAGTGTTCTTGTGGATAGATTAAAGACTCTCAGTTGGTAATTTTTTTAAAATCCCCATTTAATTATGTTTGTTCTAAAAGGATAAACTTAAGAAATTATATCCTGTTCTCTCTACTTTTTAGTGCAGAGTATGACATACCCACAATGCATTTCGTCTTGTTTGTCTTACTGTGTATAGAGTTGGAAGAGGAATCTCCTGTCATCAACTGGTCTTTGGAGCTGGGCACGCGCCTGGACAGTCGCCTGTATGCCTTATGGAACCGCACGGCCGGAGACTGTCTGTTGGACTCTGTTCTGCAGGCCACCTGGGGCATCTATGACAAGGACTCTGTCCTCCGCAAGACCCTCCATGACAGCCTGCATGACTGCTCCCATTGGTGAGACACCCATCTCTGATCAGAGTCCCAATGGTCACATAAATCCAGGAAGCTGCTTTTTTTTTTTTTTTTTTTTTAATGTTTGAAATATGATGCAATATGCCACAAATCCAAAGGCTTGTTAATGGTACTCTTACAGAAATCTGACACAATTAGACTTTTTTTCTTGACCCAATATTATCTGAATGAACTGACTTGTATTATTACAATGAAGGATTTCTGAAATATGAAACTTGACACCTGAAAATCTCCTCAACTTTGCAGGCTCGATTGCATATTCAAAAAGAGCTTTGTGTCGTCAGCATAAAAGCAAAGATTTTCAAAGGAAATAAAGCCCGAGTGAGACCGAGGTGAAAGTTGCAACTTGCCCCAAACAAGATTTGACACATTAAAAAAAAAAACATAAAAGTAACTCCTTCACAAAGATGTTGCCTTTATGTAAAGGTGAACATAGGTTAAGGACATCACTAAATACTCATGAGTGAAATTTGAGAAAAGTGAAGGTTGCTGCCAGTGGACAGCCACGTCATGCTGCCAGTTATGTTGTTGGAGTTTGACCTGCAGGCTATAGAAGCATTTCCTCATGATATTTACATAACTTCTCTCATACATTCAAATACAGTAGGTTTGATTACTTAGTAAAAGTAAGAGATGAAAGAGATGTTCTCCTTTTCAATGTGCGTTGCAGTGGGTATGTGGATGATTTCGATCAATATGCATGACTAGGTTTATTTTTATCTTCTTAAAAAGAGCCTGATATAGTTATTTAGAAGAAGTTAAGTAAAAAGGTAAATAAAGTGCTGTGTACCACTACAGTAGTAATACTATAGAAGCAGGGTGACATAAACCCAACATTTGATTGAAATGAACTTTAAAAATAGTCTAAAATGTAACTTTTGTTTTAGGTTTTACACACGCTGGAAGGAGTGGGAGTCGTGGTACTCGCAGAGCTTCGGTTTGCATTTCTCCCTGAGAGAGGAACAGTGGCAGGAGGATTGGGCGTTCATCCTGTCTTTGGCCAGCCAGGTAATTATGAGGTTCCTTCTGGTTTACTCACTTCCTCCCCCAGTCCACTATCAATCGAAAGACAGAAAACTGGCTCAGTATGGTGTGGCCGGTCTGTTAAAGTGTGTTAGAGGATAGAGGTTGGAAAATACAGCATGTAAATTGACGTGTTCTCACAGACAAAATGGCAGGTTTCATTTATTTTTCATGCTTGGAAATTCAAATGTGATTTTAACAATAGAAATGACACCATGGTAATTATTTGACTGTAACTTGATTTAAAAGATCATTAAACTGCCGGGTCCACATTTACACATGCAGGAACTTCACTTCCTCATTTTTGGCACCAAAAGAACAAATTGTAAACTGTCTCCTTGTTTGGTTTTCATCAACATACCAAGATAAAAAAGATAAAAGCAGTCTGCAGATTTTTCTTGTAAACAAGCACGGTTATGTATATTTACATTTAGTGACTCACTAAAACATTGTGTCCGTCCTTCAGGCCTAATACACACGTTTAATTCATTTTCTTCCTCATGAATCATTTATGAAGCAGATATTTTTTTCCATTATTCTATATTTCCTTATACACTTGCATTGTTTGCATTGGTCAGTAGATCGGTGAAATAGCTTGGCTGGCATGCACTACACATTTGCATTATATTATGTGTGTGTATTCTTAGAGCAGGAAATGCAAATAAAACAGGGATCTGCTTATAGCACCACAGGAAATTTTAAAACTCCCCAGGGTGCCTTTTTACTGTGCAATAAATTCATAGTAGTAATGATTTGTGTTTTTGAGTTCAAGTTAGGTATTTTTTTATGTTTCCATCATGTCTTTTCACTGCGATTTGCATGAGCCACAATCTTATAGTGGCTGTCATAAAAATGTAATTTAATGGACAAACCTCCAGTTACAGTCGAGTGTTTAAAAAAAAAAACATAAAATCCAATTTGATTTGGAACAAAATGAATACCTAAGCGATTGATGGAGAGACAGCACTGTGTGGTTTAAAAAGTCTGAATATGGAAACTAACTTTTAACTGCACTGATCCTCCACCGTCAGCGTGCTCACTCATTCATAAATGCACTAAAAGGTGAAAGCAATTTAGCACTCAGTGTGTATCAGCACTGTCTTATCTTAATGCTTTTGGAGTGCTGCTCATCAACGTTCATGTAAGACAGTGAAGTGAATTGCAATGGGGCTGAAGGGGAGACGGTCGAGAGAGCGGCACTGTGGAAGGTGGGGCGTGTGTGAATGACAGGGAGGAGTTATTACAGATACCCTAAGATGGAGTTGCAGATTGACAGACAGCTCATCTGCTTGGCTGGCACGCCTGCTGAAGCAGCACTCCTTCCCAACATGTGACCTTGGGATTACAGGCATTTAGCACAGAGAGCCACTCCACCAGCAGTATAAACAAACACAGCAAAAGCTACCATGTGATAACCTCATCTGAGGCTTTGGCAGTGACGGAGAGATGAGAGCCAAAGGATAAGATCAGCTTTTACATATCCCATCCCTTAAGTGTGGATGACTTTGAAGCCCCCTTTTTAACATGAAATGTCATTGTAGCTGTAGTATATTTAAAAGCAGTTATGTAATCTGCTTTCTGCTTATTCAGATGGTACAACTGAGAGATGAGAGATGAGAAGGAGAAGGAGAAGGAGAGAGGGAGAGGGAGAGGGAGGATGGCATGTAGACGCACTCAGAGCTGCAGCATTTCAGGTTCACACTGTACAGGACACTCTGTTTTGCAATATGATCACAGTGCTTTGCATTCTCAGCCCTCTTCACTATTTTTAGTCATATTTATATTGAATGTACAACTGGGGGAAGTTTATATGATGACAACTACTGTATGATGATGTGTGTGTGTGTGTGTTTTTTATTTTTTTTTTGTGTCTCTTTTTCCCTCCCCACTCAGCCCGGGGCCAGCCTGGAGCAGACCCACATTTTTGTTCTCGCACACATTCTTCGCAGACCCATCATAGTCTACGGAGTGAAATACTACAAAAGTTTCCGTGGGGAAACGTTAGGATACACTCGTTTTCAAGGTGAGACGGCATTTGCAGAAACCTGGAAGATCTTAATAGAACATTACACAAGAACAATTATATAAGACATATTTTCCTTTTTGAGTGATTCTTTAAAGCACATTCCTCCTGTGGCATCTTATCATGCAGGTAGTTTTGGTTTTATTTACTGTTCACAAACCTCAATAGGAGCTGTTTCGCTGGAGCCACTTTCTCCTGAAGAAATAGTCCCTATGAAAGAACTTTTTGTAGTTTTTCTGAGCTGTCGGCCCTGCAAAAGAAAATCCAGTCACCTCTATTGTATTAGAGTGGAGGCAGACATCTTATCCACTCTGAAAAACCTGGGAAAATAAAACCAAAATTGTGTGTATGGCTTCAGGTCACCAAATTACCTATTTAGGATGAACTGACCTTTTTAAGTTGCTTGGGCTCACTTTGTGGACTGTGCATTGATTCTACCTCGAGGTGTGTACAACACCTGACTCAGTACATGAGTGCAGTCTGACAGGTTATTAATTGGGGAGGAACTGGAGCCACAGCTTTAGTCTATGTTGTGTGTCTGCTGATTGGTAGTGTGTATTTGGAGCAGCAAGTGTTAAGGCAGGAGTCAGAGCGGAGAGGGGAGGGGAGGGTGTGCTCCTGAAGAAGCAGGGCACCAGGCTGCACCACTGAGCTGCTCTCTGCTCACAATGACCCAGTTGTTTCCAGTCAGCTGAAACGCAGCCACTTCTGATGTCAGGTCAGATCTGAGTTGGTGCTTGGCCCCAACTGACATTCACACACGGTGCAATTTCAGCGTACAGCTGCAGGGCCTGTCCCTTCCAGGTGGCTCCAGTGTCGTGGCTTCCGTTAGCTCCCAGCTGGTCTGACTTGCTGTGTGTGTGTGTGTGTGTGTGTGTGTGTTCAGGTGTGTACCTGCCTCTGTTATGGGAGCAAAGTTTCTGCTGGAAGAGCCCCATCGCCCTGGGCTACACGCGGGGCCACTTCTCGGCCCTGGTGGCCATGGAGAACGATGGCTACGACAATCGCGGTGCGGGCGCCAACCTCAATACTGACGATGATGTCACTGTCACTTTCTTGCCACTGGTGGACAGCGAGAGGAAGCTGCTGCACATTCACTTCCTGTCTGCACAAGAGGTATGGTCTGATGAACAGCTGGAGATAGTTTTCTATTTTCTGTGAATTTATATTGATATTTATTATTAAAATCAGGGTGAAATTGAACTTAAATTTACTTGCATGCTAACAGGAACTCGTTCATTTTACGCATAACTGTTACCAGAATAGTTTGAGCTTACAATTGGTGTGTTTGTGTAGCAGAAAACTTAACATACCTGGAGACATAAAATCATATTAAACAAATATGCTAATTTTACAAAAATCTGGGTACATTTTGAAGGAAACATGAAAACGATGAAGCTTATGTGCAGCTTATGGTGTCAGGTTACCACAAATTGCTTCCAGCATGCAGCCGTGAATTGGTTGTGTAGGTTTGTGAAGCATGACTGTGGTCACCAGTAGTTTTCACGTCTTAAATATTCCCCGTTTGTCTGGGACTCAGATGGGCAACGAGGAGCAGCAAGAAAAGCTGCTGCGGGAATGGCTGGACTGCTGCGTGACAGAAGGAGGAATGCTGGCAGCCATGCAGAAGAGCTCTCGCCGCCGCAACCACCCCCTGGTCACCCAGATGGTGGAGAAGTGGTTGGACAGATACCGCCAGATCCGCCCCTGTGCCTCTCTCTCCGACGGCGAGGAAGAGGAGGACGAAGACGAGTGAGTGAGGGGGATGTTAAGAAGAGAGTGCAAGCTCTTAAATGTTGAGACTGGACACTGTAGGCTCTGGGAGAGAACCTTACTATCTACATTTCTTTCTTTTTTTTTTTTTTCTTTCTCCAAAATGTAAATCTTTAACTTGTAATAATGCATGTGTTCTGTGAGCTCTGTGATAGAAAAAAAAAAAAAAAGAAACCAGCACCAACAAACAGAATCCTGATTACTGCTCCTTTTGAAAGCACATCAAGTCCACTTAGTTTGCCTTCCTATACTCAGATGTCTCCTCATTTGTTATTAAAGTAATTATCTCGACCTGAGAGAAATACTAGGACATATAGGAAAATATACTGTATTTAAGGAAATCCCGAAGCTGCACTAGATGAGAAATTTCATTTACAGAATTGCCTGACAGAAATTTTGCTTACAACTGAGAGGATGCCAATCCTTGTGTGTATGTTTAAAATTTAAAGAGCACCTGTTTTTCCTGATTGCTGATCCCTCTGCACACCCCTTCTGATGTTGGATTTATTTATTTGTCTTGGACAGTTAGCGCACGGAGGCGATACCTTTTTTTTTTTTTTCTTTTCTTTTTTTTTCTGCCCCGTTTTATCTGTGTTTTGTTTGATCCACTCAAGTCTTGAAGTATTTTATTTTGCACAGATAAAAACCTACATTCTGTGAGGGGAGGGGGGGAAAAAATGACGTACAAGTTTACTGACATTTTTATGTGTGATTTAGTAGCTCATGTTGATGTTAAGAGTGGGTGGTGGTGACGCTGGTGGGGAAAAGTGAAAACCAAACACTCTGCCTCTTTCTATGGAGTGCATTAATATTAAATTTGACTCACTTGCATCCTCTTCGTTGCCATTTGTATTTGTTTTCAAATTTGTCATTCTTGTGATGTCTGAGAAATAATTTCCCCTCTTGCTACAAGCTAAAATAACTCAAAACTCACTGGGTGACGGTGCACTGGAACATATCTAAATATAGTCCCTCTGAAGTGCAAAGTTGAAGTCTGTCTAAAAGGAGCAACACATTGTTTTGCAAGAATCACCCTCTTGGGGGGCCCCAAGAGGGTGATTCTTGGATGGATGAGTCAAAACCTCAACACAAAATTACTTCCTCCATTTTAACTAAGATCAAAGGAACATATGACAAGAAAACACCCAGACAGTTCACAAGAGTCAATCTTTTTCTTCACAGATTCAAAGTTGTAGAAGTAAATAATATTTTCCTCATTCAGGCCTGAATTACTAGAACTACAGTGGCAACAAACGGTATCAAAGTTAATCGTATCACCTTTTTAGAGTCTGCATAATGTAGTTTTCATCAGGACTTGTTGACACTTTAGCGCCCCCCTGTGACATAAGATAAAACTGAGGTTTGACACAGATCATGCAGGATTACAGTAAAGTCATCAGAAAATGAACATATAGCGCTGATGACACAGACTGTTGGTCAAATCAAGCAGTCGGTACAGACAGCTGGTTCTCAGAATCGTATCTTTTTATTTGAACTGCACTGAATGCTAAATGTTCACCTTGTACAAGAAACAAATACAAATACTCACACTAAAAACAAAAACATACTGCTGGCTGCCTCTTCTGCTATTGTTGGGACACTAAGTAGGAGTTTCTGCTATTGCTCTTACAGAGTACAGGATGCCCCAAAGAACCTGGCCTTCAATAGAACAAAGAAAATATAAGAAGGAGGAGAAGAGAGAGGGTGGATCACATAGGACTATGGTTATAGGAACATTTAACTAGGCAATACAAATCTAACAGGACTCTTCAAAACTCTTTAACACCAAAAACGTGGGATGCGCCTTGTATATAAAAATACCACAATGGATAGGATGAGGGAGGAGAGAAAATATCCAGACTAATCTGGTTAGTCTTATCTTTTTTTTTTTTTTTCCTCAAAGACAAAATTCTGGGAATAAACAATATCTGCAAAAAAGTGTTTTCCTGAGTCATTAAGAAATGAAGTTTGATTTAACCCTTTCCTGTCTTCAGAGTGTGAAATGTGCTCAAAGAAGGGAGGGAGTTGCCGTCCGTATGCCGCAGAGATTAGATCGGTTGTCCGTCAGGCTGTCATCAGAAATGTCCCGTTTGTCAGCACAGAAGAATCATCACAGTCACAGCGTCCTCCTTATTTCAGTGACTGTGGTACGTTCTCTTCCTCGCAGCCCACACTCACACGGACACATACAAAGAAAAGTCAAATACTTCGCTGGCAGCTCCCTCTGACTTCACATGGTTAAAATTCAGCTACAATCAAATGTATAAAGTGAATGTGTTATTTAGTGTTTTACCACTGACAGCTTCAAAAAAAAAAAAAAAAGAGCAACCTTGTCACAAGTGAAGAAATCCCTTCACACTATGTAGAAGTGCCCCCGAGTGGTGAAAACATGTAACTGCAGCCGTGACAGCTGTCGTTACGTATTATTGCCAGGAAAGGGTTAAAACCCACTCTAGATTACTATAACTGATGAGCAATCTTTTCCTTTTGTTTGACGAATGATAAATATATTTAATTCAATAATCCATTTTTAGTCATTCACACTAAAGATTGAAAGAAAAAAAAATTCTCTTCTGAGGCATAATGAGGGGCCTAAACAACACACATTAGTTACATAAGGAGGGTTGGAGCTGGGTGGAGGAGAGGTGGGGAGGATCAGGAGGGGAGGAAAGAAGGGGAGGGGCGGGATAAGGTCCAGTAGCACATGATGCCAAAGTTTTTTTCTCTTGTTCTCCTGTTGGTGAGTTGAGATGTAGGCCTACGTTTCCCATGAGCTCTGAGGTGTAAGGAGGGAGGGACGGGACAGAGTCTCATCAGGTTATCCCGGAGCGCTAAAAACACTGGACTCTGTGTCCACAATCATAGGCATGTCCCGAAGAAAAAACAAAAAAAAAAAAAAAAAACATCATCATCATCAAAGAGTAAAGTCGGTACTGAACCCAAAGAGACAGAGAGAGTAAAAACTAAAACGTTAAAAGTACAAATTCCTCGGAACACTTCCTTTGTTCCCAGTTGCTGACTGATTTTAACAGGCAGCCGCTTGTGTTGTTTCACTGTCTCTTGGTCCCAGTTGGTCGGTTGCTTTGTGATTGGTTGTTTTCTGAGTGTCGACAGGTCGGATGAGATGTTCGCCATTTGTATCCCTTCTGCTGCTATTGCTCGGTGAGGTGCTCTCTGGTCTCGCCGTGTTTGGAGGGCTGGTTGGGCGACGGGGCCTGGGAGGGGTGTGTACCAGAGGGCAGGGTGTGGGCGATGGGCACCCCGCCTGGGACCATACCCTCTAGCGCCCCAGGGATGCCACCCGGAGCCACTCCAACCACACCTGGCGGGTATCTGGCGAAGGAGGGAGGTCAGAGGTTAGTGTTGCAGACAGAGTGATTCCCAGAGCGAGAGTAGTGTCACAGCACCAGCCTACATTCCCAACACAGTGAAAAACAGGATTCTCCAAACATTCCTGACATCTAGTGACACTACTGGCTCCTTTCCACCACAGGAACTTTGTAAGGACACTGCGTTTCAGCTGTTCAAAGTTCCTGCTCTCAAGGTCGTACTTCCCGATAGTTAAGGAAGGACTCGAATTCTTAATTACTTTGCTTGAAATTAATTAATTATAAAAACTTTTTTGCAACCACAAAATTGTATCTAAAGCAAAATATTTTTATACCAGATTCAGTTTTTGGGTCTATTTGTTGGGAAAAGAGCCATTACATCAGAATATCCTGGCCAGAAAACTGGGGGAAAAAACAAATCACACCATTCAACCAGAGAAGAAGAAAAGGACGATACAGTTTCATCCAACAGAACTTGCCCCAAAAAGCCATAAGAGGGAAACCATAAAGCATGACTCCATCCATCAAACTGCATGTGAATGGCTTCAGGTCATGCTTACTGGGGACATTCAAAACCCACATTCGCTTCCATCCATCTCTACTCTGTGTTCAGTCAAACAGGTGAGTGCTTGGGGGGGGGGGTTATAGAGGGGACACACATCAGGTGAGCTTGAGGGGAGAGGGGGTTCTTATCCGGGACCTCCAGAGAAAGAGGCTGTCGGCCCGGATGGTCGTATTTACCTGCTCCTGATCTAGGCATTAATTTTGTCTTGGGGGATGCCGGTTGTTACGGCCGGAAGAGTTTGGTTCAGTTGGCTGCGTGAAAGAAGCACATGGAGGTGGACATGCTGAGATCAGGAAGGGCCCAGAGTGGGACATGGTGGACAGAGAGTCACCTTTCTATTACTACAGAGGGCAGTTAGTGAAGGGGGGCGGGGACTAGGATCTATGACAGAGTGGTGACTTCAACGATTGAAATATATGTTAGAAAACAGTTTATGACAAAGCGCCTACATGAGTATAATACACATAGGTAAACAATTAATTTGCTGCTGATGTAATAAAGAAAATCCTTTAAAAAAAATCACGCAGGTCAGCTTTAAACTAAATGTCTCTGAAACAGGAAGAGCTTGCTGTCTGCGTGTTCAGTTCCTACCTGTAGGCGGCGCCGTTGAGCTCAGGGTGAACACCTGGTTGATCCATAACCGCCCACGGTGCCGTGGTGACAAAGAACTCCTTGTTGACGCAGTTTCTTAGGCTGTCTGGGATGCGGCCTGTCACATGAGGTGAAAACACACACACAAACAAACACACGCACACACGTGCGTTAAAAGGCAGTGTTGCTCACCAGCATTAAATCACAAACCGTAAAAGGGCACGACTTTGTTACAGGAGATGAGCGACCAGACGCTGTTAAAGTGTTAATGAGTTCAGGCTGACAAACATATCAGGCTTAGATATGCAAATGCAAATTAAGAACATTTAACAATGTGGATGTTTTGTGAGAGGCCAGCGCCCAGGCTCCGCTCCGCTCAGCTCTGCTCTGTGTCAGGAAGCTAACGATGACATCTATTAAGATGTCCAGATTTAATAAAGGCTGCTCGGGGCCTATCGAGGTGGAAATGTGACATCTGGGTTAGAAAGCTGTGCAACAGGTCACATAGTAGACTGGGGCTTTAGCATGGGGGGGTTGGGAGAATGAAGCGGTGGAGGATAGGAAAAGAAGGTTGTGATGCTGAGCGGACAAATTTTAAATGTGTTCATGTGGCTGCGTACCGGTGATGGCTCTTCGGATCTCGGTGGCCGCCGCCTCTCTCATCTCCAGAGACGCCTGCTCGCTGTACCAGGCTGTGTGTGGTGTGCATATCAGGTTCGGAGCGTCTTTCAGTGGGCCCTGAGCAAAGCTATTAACACACATACACAGAGAAATAAATGTAGAGAATGTAAAGTGATAACGGCGAGGTCAGGTCAGATCTGAGATGGTGACAGCGACACTGGATATCTGTCCCCTAAGCCCTGTCACACCTGCTTCTGCATGGCCAAAGGTTGGTGCATTTAAATACTGCTGAGGGTATTTCTTTGTTTTCTGTGTGAGACTAAAATACAGCAGATGTTATTTATTATTGGTGCAATTATAAAGCCCAGGAGAAAATGTCAGCCACAATTTTCTTCCTCTTTCTCCAAAACTCCCTTACTCTCATCTCCTCCCTCTCATGTGGCTCTGAAAAACAGATCAGGTCCAACACTCCCTCCCCCTCCTCCTCTATCCTTGCAACACCCTGCCTGATTGCGTGTGTGTGTGTGTGTGTGTGTGTGTGTGTGTGTAATGCCTCAGCAGTGCCCTAAATCAGCATTGTGTCGTGTGGGAGGGCCAAAGTTATGAAACACTCCCCTGTTGACATATTGGGTCAGTGGAGCATGAGTTTGGGCTGAGTTTTCAGTCTTCGCAAGCAGCCAGTCAGCTGACCAGCCAGCCATAAATAAGCAGCCTCCAAACTCTCCCCGACTGCCCCTGATGCGTGAACGACACATCAACACCAGTTACCCTCTGAGATGGGGAACATGGTTCTTAGAAAGGTGGAAAAGTGGGAGGCGTGTCAGGCTGTTTGTCCTCTGGTGAGAGCAGGAGTGGAAATAGAAATGGAGTTCATGGTTCAGGCACCAGTGTCACCACTAGGAAATCATTCTTACAGATGTATGAATTATTTTGGGGACTGGACTGTAAGTTTTGTGTATTTTCGTCCTTTGTAATTATACATTATTTTGTAAAAGTAAATAAGCATAAACATTTTTAAACATAATACTGTTAAAATATTTGGGTTTTTTGAGGATTTTCTTCTAACTCTTTAAATATTTTTTTAAACAGAATCCACTTCCATGATTAAATGACTACAAAATTTATAATGAATAAATATTGCTGATGATAAATGCCTGCGGTTTTACAGCAGAACTTCCACTCCAATGCTTTAGCTTGTTATGGGCTAAAATTTGAAATACAAATACAAATGTAATAATCATTTACGTGTGAAGATGATGTGCAGAAATTCTTTTAGAATTTGAACAAATTACAGAGGAATGCTAATTTTTTGTTAGTTCTGTTAGCTGTTATGATAGAGGTGAGTCTGGGCTTTAGGGTGTAAAAGAAGAAACGATACACTCAGCACACTCAACCATCCGCCAGCAGCTCTAACTGTATTTAGTTTCCCAAGACGTGGGAATAAAACGAGCTCTCTCCACTTCCTGAATTCCATTACCTGCAGGGCCCTGAAGGAGGCTTTTAGAAGAGTATGAGGTAACTTTAACTCGTCATATGTCTGCAATTGTTTCTGCTTTCAGCTGTTTAAGGCTCTCCACCTTTATGTCCAATTTATCACTTTCTTTTTCTTCCTGCACACCTATGGAGGTAGATTTGTTACAATATTATTTGTGTGAACAGATTGACAATCCATGCCTGTCAGTATATGTTCATTATATATATGTAAATACTGATAGACATGTATGGTTCAATTTAATGAGAAATTATGAAAAGAATGATGTGAAAATGTATGGAATTTTAATGAGCATGCTATTTTAATGAAGTTGCATTTTACTATGAGTATTTCATATATGTTATAAACTTATATCTTCATATATCCAGAGGATGTAGATATTTCATATAATAATATGTCATATATATATATATATATATATATATATATATATATATATATATATATATATATATGTCATAAGTCATAGTATAGTAAGTCATAACAACATCATAGTATAGCAAGGCTAAAAAAGGACATAGTATAATAAGGCATACAAAACTCATAGTATAGTATGGCATAAAATGTCATAGTATAGTAAGGCATAAAAAGTCATAGTTGTCATGATCTTCACTGAAGGACTGTGTTTGGATTTTTGTTATCAATGTTTGAACACTTTTAGGACCTTATGTTTGGACTTTCATTTGGACTTAAGGTTTTTTTCCTGTTTTATTTTGAAACTACTCACCTCGTGTTTCTTGTGGTTATTTTACTTTCTGTCTTTGTCCTGTTTCCCTTTTTTGTGATTGTCAGCCCCGCCCTAATGTGTTTCACCTGTGTTCTATCACCCTTGCCATCCTTGTTTCTATCTAGTCCTGTTTCACTATGAGTTTCCCTAGTTTCTCTGTTCCTGAACCCCAGCTCCAACCAGTCCACATTGGTTCCTTGTTCCTGTCGGGAGTCCAATCAACACCAGCACCTGGTTTCCAGTCAGTGGCTCAGCTGCCTCCTGTTCCACATCTCTTGTTGGTGGTCCGGACAACCTCAGCTCCTGATCAGTCAGTGATCTGTCCTACATCATCTCCTGGTCACCAGTCGTCAATCCAGCCATCTCCTGTTCCTGATCTACTGTTGGTGGTCTGGCCACCTCCTGCTCTTGATCCCCAGTCACCTGTTCGCCGGCCTCCTGCTCGCCCTCCAGAAGGATTCTGCCTGCAACGTTGGCCTCCTGCTCGCCCTCCAGAAAGACCCAGTCTTCGCCGTCGCCCTCAAGCTCTACATCCAGAAAGACAGAGTCTTCACCGATGTCCTCCAGAGCAGATCCATTCATCTGTCTGGCCTCCTGGCCATTCTACCAAGCTTCCCAGTCTGTGCGTCCAGCCTCCAGGCCATCCTTGCAAGCAGCCCAGTCTGTTTGCCTGGGCTCCGTCCTTTGCCCCATTCCTCGGCCCATGTTCTGCCCCTGAGTTGGTGGTCTCCTGCTCTTCCCCTGTGATCCCCTGCTCCTTCCCTTCCCCCATTTCCTCTCCTTACTATCCAATGGCCCTTGGATCCCTCCTCCAGACCCCCTCCTACCACCAAGCTGTGTTCTTGGTTTGCCAGGTGGGCCGTCTGGTATCTGGCTTTGGTTCTGTCATGATCTTCCCTGAAGGACTGTGTTTGGACTTTTGTTATTTATGTTTGAACACTTTTTGGACCTCATGTTTGAAATTTTTCATTTGGACTTTAGGTTCATTTCCTGTAATATTTCGAAACTATTTGTATTTCATGTTGTACTGTTTTATTCCAGAGTTCCTCTGTTTTATCTTAATTTTGGATTTAACTGTTTTTGTAAGTTTCTGTTTTTACTTCATTTATTAAATCACTTTTTCAAATGGTCTGGATTTGGGTCCATAAAACTACATAACCTGACGATAGTATAGTAAGGCATAAAAACTCATAAAACATTATAGTCGACCTAAAAAGTCATAAAAACGTCATAGTTCGATAAGGCAAAAAAAGCATAACAACGTCATGGTATAGTAAGGCATAAAGAGTCAGAAAAATGTGACGGGATAGTAAGGCTTAAAAACTGATGAAGACAACGTAGTATAGTAAGGCATAAAAAGTCATAAAAAAAAACAGAATAGTAAGGCATACTATAGTAAGGCATAATTAGCCATACAAACATCATAGTTGAGTAAGGCATAAAAAGTAAAAAATAAGAAAAAGTATATTAAGTCATGAAAAGTCACAAAAACGACATAGTATAGTAAGGCATAAAAATGCATAAAACCATTATTGTATAGTGAGGCCTAGAAAGACATAAAAACGACATAGTATAGTAAGGCCTAAAAAGTCATAAAAATGACATAGTATAGTACGGCATAAAAATATCTTGCTATAGTAAGGCATAAAAAGTCATAAAAACGTTATTGTATAGTGAGGTCTAGAAAGTCATAAAAACGACATAGTATAATAAGGCATAAAAATATCTTGCTATAGTAAGGCATAAAAAATCATAGAAATGTCACTGTATAATAAGGCATAAAAAACTAATAAAAAATACATAGTATAGTAAGGTATAAAAAGTCAGAAAAGTCATAGTATAGTAAGACATAAAAAGTCAAAAAAACAACATAGTATAGTAAGGCCTAGAGAGTCATAAAAACGACATAGTATAGTAAGGCATAAAATTATCTTGCTATAGTAAGGCATAAAAAGTCATAAAAACGTTATTGTATAGTGAGGCCTAGAAAGTCATAAAAACGACATAGTATAGTATGGCATAAAAACATCTTGCTATAGTAAGGCATAAAAAGGCATAAAAACGTTATTGTATAGTGAGGCCTAGAAAGTCATAAAAACGACATAGTATAGTAAGACATAAAAAGTAAAAAAAAACAACATAGTATAGTAAGGCCTAGAAAGTCATAAAAACGACATAGTATAGTAAGGTATAAAAATATCTTGCTATAGTAAGGCATAAAAAGGCATAAAAACATTATTGTGTAGTGAGGCCTAGAAAGTCATAAAAACGACATAGTATAGTAAGGCATAAAAATATCTTGCTATAGTAAGGCATAAAAAGTCATAAAAACGACATAGTATAGTAAGGCATAAAAATATCTTGCTATAGTAAGGCATAAAAAGGCATAAAAACGTTATTGTATAGTGAGGCCTAGAAAGTCATAAAAACGACATAATATAGTAAGGCATAAAAATATCTTGCTATAGTAAGGCATAAAAAGTCAGAAAAGTCATAGTATAGTAAGACATAAAAGTCATAAAAACGACATAGTATAGTAAGGCATAAAAAGGCACAAAAACGTTAATGTATAGTGAGGCCTAGAAAGTCATAAAAACGACATAGTATAGTAAGGCATAAAAAAACAGAAATGTCACTGAATAATAAGGCATAAAAAACTAATAAAAAATACATAGTATAGTAAGGTATAAAAAGTCAGAAAAGTCATAGTATAGTAAGGCATAAAAAGTCATAAAAACGTTATTGTATAGTGAGGCCTAGAAAGTCATAAAAACGACATAGTATAGTATGGCATAAAAACATCTTGCTATAGTAAGGCATAAAAAACCATAAAAACGTTATTGTATAGTGAGGCCTAAAAAGTCATAAAAACGACATAGTATAGTAAGGCATAAAAAGGCATAAAAACGTTATTGTATAGTGAGGCCTAGAAAGTCATAAAAACGACATAGTATAGTAAGGCATAAAAATATCTTGCTATGGTTAGGCATAAAAAGTCATAAAAATGACATTGTATTGTAAGGCATAAAAAAACATAGAAATGTCACTGTATAATAGGGCATAAAAAACTAATAAAAAATACATAGTATAGTAAGGCATAAAAAGGCATAAAAAGTCATAGTATAGTAAGACATAAAAAGTCAAAAAAACAACATAGTATAGTAAGGCCTAGAAAGTCATAAAAACGACATAGTATAGTAAGGCATAAAAATATCTTGCTATAGTAAGGCATAAAAAGTCAAAAAAACAACATAGTATAGTAAGACATAGAAAGTCATAAAAACGACATAGTATAGTAAGGCATAAAAATATCTTGCTATAGTAAGGCATAAAAAGGCATAAAAACGTTATTGTATAGTGAGGCCTAGAAAGTCATAAAAACGACACTATATAGTAAGGCATAAGAATATCTTGCTATAGTAAGGCATAAAAAGGCAAAAAAATGTTATTGTATAGTGAGGCCTAGAAAGTCATAAAAACGACATAGTATAGTAAGGCATAAAAATATCTTGCTATGGTTAGGCATAAAAAGTCATAAAAATGACATTGTATTGTAAGGCATAAAAAAACATAGAAATGTCACTGTATAATAAGGCATAAAAAACTAATAAAAAATACATAGTATAGTAAGGTATAAAAAGTCAGAAAAGTCATAGTATAGTAAGACATAAAAAGTAAAAAAAAACAACATAGTATAGTAAGGCCTAGAAAGTCATAAAAACGACATAGTATAGTAAGGCATAAAAATATCTTGCTATAGTAAGGCATAAAAAGGCATAAAAACGTTATTGTATAGTGAGGCCTAGAAAGTCATAAAAACGACATAGTATCGTAAGGCATAAAAAAACATAGAAATGTCACTGTATAATAAGGCATAAAAAACTAATAAAAAATACATAGTATAGTAAGGTATAAAAAGTCAGAAAAGACATAGTATAGTAAGGCATAAAAAGTCATAAAAAAGACATAGTATCGTAAGGCATAAAAAAACATAGAAATGTCACTGTATAACAAGGCATAAAAAACTAATAAGAAATACATAGTATAGTAAGGTATAAAAAGTCAGAAAAGTCATAGTATAGTAAGACATAAAAAGTCATAAAAACGACATAGTATAGTAAGGCATAAAAAGTCATAAAAAAGACATAGTATCGTAAGGCATAAAAAATCATAGAAATGTCACTGTATAATAAGGCATAAAAAACTAATAAAAAATACATAGTATAGTAAGGTATAAAAAGTCAGAAAAGTCATAGTATAGTAAGACATAAAAAGTAAAAAAAAACATCATAGTATAGTAAGGCCTAGAAAGTCATAAAAACGACATAGTATAGTAAGGCATAAAAATATCTTGCTATAGTAAGGCATAAAAAGTCATAAAAACGTTATTGCATAGTGAGGCCTAGAAAGTCATAAAAACGACATAGTATAGTAAGGCATAAAAAGGCATAAAAACGTTATTGTATAGTGAGGCCTAGAAAGTCATAAAAACGACATAGTATCGTAAGGCATAAAAAAACATAGAAATGTCACTGTATAATAAGGCATAAAAAACTAATAAAAAATACATAGTATAGTAAGGTATAAAAAGTCAGAAAAGTCATAGTATAGTAAGACATAAAAAGTCATAAAAACGACATAGTATAGTAAGGCATAAAAAGTCATAAAAAAGACATAGTATCGTAAGGCATAAAAAATCATAGAAATGTCACTGTATAATAAGGCATAAAAAACTAATAAAAAATACATAGTATAGTAAGGTATAAAATGTCAGAAAAGTCATAGTACAGTAAGACATAAATAGTCATAAAAACAACATAGTATAGTAAGGCATAAAAAGACATGAAAACGTCATTGTATACTAAGGCCTAAAAAGGTCATAGTATAGTAGGGAATAAAAGGTCATAAAAATATTATAGTTAGGCATAAAAAGTAATAGAAAAGACATAGCATAGTAAGGCATAAAAACATCACAGTATATTAAGGTATAAAAAGTCATATTATAGTAAGGCATTTGAGTCAGCAATTAACCTAATGTGCATGCCTTTGGATTGCGGGAGGAAGCCCGAGTAACCCGAGAGGACCCTAGCAGGCGAAGGTAGTACGTGCCATCTCCACATAGAATGGCCCCAGGTTCGGGATTCAAACCCAGAACCCCTCAGTGTGGGGCAACAGTTCTAATCACTGTACTACCCCCATCACAAAGTCATAGCATAGTAAGGCATGAAAACATCCCAGTATAGTAAGGCATAAAATTTCCTAGTATGGTAAGGCTATAAAAGTCATCATATAGTAAGGCTGCTTAGTTTGTTTATGCCTTGGGCTGGACTTGCTATTCCCACCTGTAAGAGATGAGTTGGCTGGTCTAGTGACTGCACAGGCCCAGTGACGATAACTGCCAAATGATTATAGCCTACAGTAGAAAATACCAATTATTGTGTAAACAGCAAATGGACTGAATGATTACATTAAACTCAATTGTAAAGATGACACCAAGTATCTATTTACAGGTTGGATGGGTATGAAATGTGGTCTATTCAATATTTCTTCATCAACATCACAGTGTAAAAAATCCATCACCCTGCTTTCATTCCCTCAGTCTGCAACATGAATGTTTACTGTCGCCATGGAAACAGGTGCCGGTTTAGTAGTTAATGTTAGCTTATTAAATATTAACAATGAACAATAAAATAGCAATTTGTAATTTCTTAACAAATCAACACCAACAGCCATAGTATGAAAGACCTTAACCAGGTCCTGTCACTTCATATCTTACAATCGTTAACGTAGTGCACATTAATAGTCGCCGATTATTTGGGGGAAAAAAACAACACATAAAAGACCACGTGCTCTTACTTTGAGAAGCGGAAATAGCATCGTCAGCAGGTGTTTTGCGAAAGTTTGTTTCAAAACTCTGTGTGTGTAAAATTTAAATCCACAAGCGTAGAATTGAGATCCACAAATGCTTTTTTGCTTTACAAATGGAAAATTGATTCAGAAATGTCTGTTTGAAAGATATTCACAAATGCCTTTCATTTATTTGTAAATTAATTGGATGTATTCACAGATTATTTCTTATTTGTGGACTTATTATATTTGCAAATCCATTATATATTTATGTGAATTTGAAAATATCTTTTTTGTATTTGTGGAAGGCGTTTAATATTTACAGATTATACACTTATGCACAGATTGTCGATCTGTTCAAACAAATAATATTGAAACAAATCTACCTCCATACACACCCATCTATTTCCTTGTCTCTATCTGTCATCTGTCTCTAATCATCTGTCTGGCTTTGAGATTTTTCTTTGTGTGTGTGTGTGTGTGTGTGTGTGTGTGTGTGTGTGTGAAACTTACGTGAAGGGCTCTGTCTCATGGACGTCCAGGGCAGCTCCACGTATCCTGCCCTCCTTCAACGCCTGGGCCAAGGCTTTCTCATCTACCAGACCTCCCCGCGCGGTATTGACCAGGAATGCACCCTGACGCATCTGTGACACACAGGACGCAGAAATACAAAACACATCAGCACAGATGAGCAGACATATAGCCGTTTATTTACAGATGAAAGATCGGATGTGTGCGTTTGTGTGTGTCTGTCAGCCTGGCAGTCAAATTAATCTGTCTGATCTAAAGCACATCAATCAGGATTGAATATCTGCAATTTAGGGTCTTACAGCATATTACACGGGGCAGAAATTGAGAAGACACCTGAAAGATCTAGATGACAGGCAGCACCTGGGAAAAAATACTGTCAGATGTGGGATAGAGAACAGTCTTTATCCAAAACCGAGAGATGAAATGAAGGATGAGGGATAAGCTGAAAGATGAGGCAGTGCCACCACCCATTGCTGCTTGTAGGGGGAAAAAAAGGCACAACAAAAAGTGTAAGAGGGAGGAAGGAAAAAAAAAATCAAATGAATATGCTCAGAAGAAAGTAATCCCTTAATCTTGACAAAAGCTAAAATCCAGGGGCATGAAAAGCCTTTACGCTGGCAGGCAGTCTTTTATTAGGCCTTGGTGGTTTTGACACACACAGAAACACACAAACATGCACACACACGTTTCCACTTTAGAAGCCGAGAGCGACTGCCAAGATTTTTGGTGAGAAAAGAGAGGAAAGTGTTCTTTCATTGCAGCACTTAAGAGGCAGCTGAGAATCTTAAGCTTTGGAAAACGACACAGAGTTAACTAGGTTAGGCTATCACCCTACACCCACTTCTCCTCGCACACTGAAAAACTCACAAACTTCAGAGAGAGAAGGGCACACAGGAGACAAGACAGGAAAAAAAACAACAAAAAAAAAAAAAACAGTGAGCGGCAACATGGGGAGATATCGAGAGAAGGAGAGGAGATGCTTTTTCAGCCTGTGCAGTTCCTCAGCGTCCCTGCAGGTGTCACCCAAGGCAGCGCCTCAGAGTGCAGCCATCGACTCAGAGAACAGCACTTTCCCCTAACTGTGCTCTCAGCCCCCTGCTGTGCAGCCTAGTCGATATATTTGCTGTAGCCGTGGGCTGGCGCTAATTGCATTTGACAGAGCAAAGGAATGAATTTGTGTCCAGCTTTGGTGGAGCTTAAGATAAAGAGCAGGGAATGTGCAGGCAGGAAGGCTGCTGCCGGTTCCTCTCTTTTTTCTCTCTCTCTCGCTCCCTCTCTCTTTCTACCGACTATAATGCTCTTTAGGACAGCCTCCAGGCTGACAGAGTAATAATACACCAGCAGCTCTGCTTGTCTACCTGCTAGATAGCACTGCATTAAGCCCAGGTCAGGTCACAGCTGTTCAATGGGATGTTCAGCTCTGTCTGGATGACACGTCTGCATGTGTGTGTGTGTGTGTGTGTGTGTGTGTGTGGGTGTGTGTGTGCCCTTTACTAACGTTACCTGTTTGATGGTGAAGTCGTTGATGAGGTGGTGGTTGTGTTCGTTCAGGTTGCAGTGCAGGGAGACGCAGTCGCTCTGGTAGAGCAGGTCCTGCAGGGTGTAGACACGCTGGACTCCCAGCGAGCGCTCCAGGCCGTCCTGCAGGTAGGGGTCGTAGAAGATGACGTTGAAGCCGAAAACCTTGGCTCTCACCGCCACCGCCTGGCCTGAACGACCTGTGCACACAGAGTAGTAGATGGTGTTTATTAATGTGCACTGTCAAACACAGGAGCTTTTCTATGACATTTCTATTTTAGGTACTAGAGCAGGGATTCTCAACCTATTTGGGCAACTTATGTCACAAATTGCATCAATTCTGATTAAGACAAGTCAAGTGACCTCCTGCCAAGACACATAAGAACACAAGCGGGTGACAAGTGAGCATGGACAGATTATATAATATTTTCCTTAAATTGATTCAAGATTAAAAAAACGTGTTTAATCTGCAGTCTAGGAATTAAAGATCCGGATTGGTTGAGTGCTGAGGCAACATGTCTGTAGATATCATCAGATTTTTGAGGACTGGGAGCCAACACTGCACAGTACAACACCAAGTTGTTAAGCACTCTTAAAGAATCCCTGATCTAATGGAGTGACTTAAATACTGCAAACGCAAAATCAGCTACAACATATTTTTTCCTAAAATGACAGGAAAAGCAAAGGGCTCCAAACTTTTCATAATGAGCACTCAACATCCTGCCTGTTGAACACAACAAACATGAAAGAGAAAAAAAACAAAAAAAAAAACTTTAAGACACCATTTAACATCCCTAAAAACCTTTCGCAGGAAGAGAGCGATGCGTTAGACGCTTTGTCTCTCTGAGCCATTTGTTGTGTAGGCAGCGAGTATCCACTCTGCTCTGCTGCTGAAGATGCCCGCTCCTACTCCTGCTCCTGCAGCAGCAGCAGCTGAGTGAGAGAGTTATGGAGAGTTGGATGTTGTTGCTGGTGAAAAGGATCGATAAGGTCCTTTACACTCTCAAGGTCCTCTCTTTGTGATGGAGCATTATGTCTTGCTCTTAGGCTCCAAAGACGAGGAGGATCACTATCTCTTTATTTTTTATTTTCCTTTAATCTCAGCAAATAAGAGGCCCCAGCATAAAGACTCAGTGACAACAGCCTTGTAATACTAAAGCAACTGCTCAGACGAATCCTTTTCATGGTGGTGATGGATTATAGCTGCACTTTAAGATTATTTTCATTAGCGATTAATTTATCCATTACAGTAAAAAAAAAAAAAAAAAAAAAAAAAATCAGCCTTCCTGAAGTGACAAATCTTTTATTGGTGTATCCACTGTTCCTCAGCCGCCCGTCTGCTTCAGCTACAGCAGCAGCAGGGGAACGAGTATTTCCAGTCAGTTTGAAACACACCAGGTCGTTTTGCAGCTGCAGTACAATCTGATTTACTGATGCTGCTGGGGGTGGGGTGGGGGGTGATGTCGAAATTGGCATCTCAGATTCTTCTACAACAATTTTCCGCCTGTGTGATTGTTGGCAAATTGGTGCAAAGTGGTGGGTTTAGAGAGAAACTGTACCTCTTTGGTTTTTCAAAATAAAATCTGTTTACAGTTGATATTTCTGGTGTTTAAAAATATCTCAATTTCCTAATTTTGTTTTACTCTAGCTGCACCAGAACCTATTAGGAAACTATTAGTGTATTTGTATGGATTTTTCCTTTAACATGGCAATACCTAAGAACCAAAAACAGTTTGTATCCTTTCTGTATTTCTAAGCCTCCCTCCCTCCCTTCCCACACTAATCAATGCCACTAACGGTGAGTGTGTACTGTAACCAGGAGGTTTGAGCTCTGACAACTCACTCTCAGCTCTCAGTGGCAGACTTTTGCTTTTGTGTTGTGCACAAAGACTTGTGAAATCAACTCCATCCAACCCGGTGGGGATGTAATGGTGATTGCTTAAGGCCAACTCGGGGGAAAGAATGGATATGAATCTTAATATTTAGGAATGCTTTCGTAAAAGAGCCCTTTCAGTTTTAATGTATACAGCAGGCTGTCAAGAAAATGACTGGATGAGGTCTTTTGTGTTCGTGTATTTCTCCTAAACAGATAAACTGATGTGCCTGTGTAGAGCCTTAGTGCACAACATTTTGGTTTCGATTAATATCACGATGTTAATGAAGATGGTTTCTTTTATTAACACACATCACCATATTGCAAAACAATACAATTGAAGCTTGATACTACTTCGCATTATTTTAACTTAAATAACTAAAGCAATTTACAACTAGCATGAAATCAGTAATTTCTGCTAAAACAATTGTATGATCATGTTTGTGTAACTCAACATTGTACTGTTGTATTACTGTCTGTGTAAAATCCATTATTGCTTTTTGGGGGCAGCAAAAACAAGCTACAACCACAACACTACTATCATTTGGAGTATATATATTTTTCACGCTCCCTTTTTGTTCTCCACCATCTCCTGTACGAAATATCTAGCACTGTAGCTGTTTAATGTTCCCTATGTTCCGCAGCTAGTCAGGAACTTCGTCGTTAAGTGCTGGGCTGATGGCTTACAGTGAGTTGTTGTTTTTTTTTTCTTGCTCGCTGCATCAGTAAATGACACTGATGCAAAACCAAAACAATGAGCTGAAAGACACTAAAACAGCTCTGTAGGACTGAAGGGAAATGCAAGATCCCCTGATGATTATCTGTGGGTATATCACCTCCCCTTTTTCCTGTACACACAGTCATTTGATCCATTACTAATATAATAATACAATTATATTGATTATATAATAATATTGATTATAGCAGCTTTAACTGGTTTTCATCACAAGCGGGAATCATCCTTGAAAATGACAAACAAGTTCAGAAAAGGTGACTCCTCTTAGGTGAAATTAATCAATTTGACCAAATCAAGCAAAGGGTTGACAAGAACACTACACTACTAATCTGGGATTATTTACAAGGCAGATGCATTCATTTTATTCTTATTAAATACCATGATATAACATTTCATTTATTAGTAAAAACTAATAATCAAATGAATTCGTCAGTGAGCTCAACACTCTTTCTAAGTAGAGGTCGCAGCTTGGCATGGCTGGTACTTCAAGTGCTCCTGTGTTTATTGTTGCCCAAGAGCCAGAGGTTTTTTCAGTCTGTGTATTTGAAGCCTGGTTGTATGTGCAGAGTCCTACAAACAAACACCAGGAGGCCTTTGCTCTCCCCAACCTCCTGCTTACAATGGACATTGTTTTGGAGACGGCTAGAGCCAGAAAGACCTGGAGAGGAGGCTGGAGGTGGGAGGATTGGGTGAGAGAGACAGAGAGAGATTGGTGGGGGCATTTTTCTTTGCCAGGACCTGCTGTTTGGGCACAGTAAGTCTAGGCAGCTGTCTGGGACCTGTAGTGGGGGGAGGAGGTTGTGTGTTTATGTGTGTGTGTGTGTGTGTGTGTGTGTGTGTGTGTGTTGTGGGGGGAGTGTATGTGGACAAAGAGATAAGGTGGCACTCTGGAAAGGTTTTTGAGAAGACAGAGTATCTGTCAGCCCAGTGATGTTGAGACAGGGCAGAATGATGCAAAAATACACACAATCAGCTGTGAAACAGGTGCAGAGAGGGAAACATACACACACGCACACGCACGCATGCACACACACTGAGGCAGAATCCAGTCTACCATGAGGAACCTGATTATGGCAGGGCAAGATGTCGAGGGACCACAGTGACAGAGTCGAAAACAGAAGAGAGAAAAATGGAGATATAATGGTGAGCATTAGAGCAGTGGGAAGAGAGAACAGTGTGGCAGAGAAAAGGAAGTCAGCCCGGAGGGAGGTGAAACAGACAACCTTGAGATAATCTGTGGGACGGGCAGAGGGAGAAAAATAACCTTATCAGGGCAGGAAAACAGAAGGCACACTGAGCGGGGAGAGGATATGAAAACACAGAAGGAGACGCATGGAAAGGGAGCAGAAAACTGAAAACAAAGGGGAGTTTAACGACTGAATGTCTTTTATTCACCGAAGCCGATGAGGCCCAGGGTTTCGCCACGGATGCGGGCGGCGCCTGACGCCACCTCGCGGATCTGCTCCACACTCTGGACCCGCGTGCCCTCCCGGAGAGCCTGGTAGAGCCAGGTGTTTCGCCGGTAAAGGTTGAGGATGTGGCACAGGGTGGAGTCCGCCGTCTCCTCCACAGCGGCCGAGGGAATGTTACAGACTGCGATTCCTGGGGAAAGAGTTGCAAACACAACACAAGGCAGAAGCGTTTAAAAATGAATCTAGCTCAGTGCCAGAAAATATCAATATCATACTTCTAATGATCTTTTTTTGTTCTGTTTGATTACAAAATGATTAGTTAACGATATCAGGCAGGTTAACTGATAGATTGGCTGAACCTGTGGTTAATTCAGTGAACACATAATGTGAGGTTGTAGACATTTATTCAGAATTGAGATACACACTTTGATTCACCTAGAATCACTAATTTGGGGAAGAGAATTTTGTAAAACAATAACAAGATATGATCATATCATCATAATATGACCCCACTAAAAGTCAAGATATGATATATCTAATAATTGTGTCCCTATTCTATCTAAACCTATGTCAACGTGCATAATAAAGCAAGTTTTAGACACTTTCCATCAGAAGGCTCATAATTTTATTGTCTGCAGAGAATTCAAACCCCCTGACCCTGTGGTATTACCTTGCCTGTCCTCCACCACACAAGTGTTTTCTTTTCTTTTCTTTTTTTTTTTTTTCAACATTTATGCACTTCTGTCTGCCCTCGCTCTCCTCTAATGTCCTCATCCCACTCTGTATCTCAGAGTAACAGCACAGCCGTCTCTGGACAGCAAAAAATAGCCCGAGCCTGCTCAATCAATGGCCCCTTTTCTTCTCCCCGAGAACAGCCGTCATATCAGCGCCGCCTTCTCCAGGCACGATAGCTTTTGACTCCTGCGTTGCGAGGCAGAGCGCCTTTGGTGAGTGGGTGGCAGTTAGACACAGTATCTCGTATTGGCAGGGAAATGGCAGCTTTGTCAACTGTAAGGGCTGTTTTAGCCACCAGCCAGCTGATATAAGCATGGGTGGTGGTTCAGAGAGAAGACTGAACCCCCCTCAATCTCTCTCTCTCTCTCTGTCTGTCTTTGCCTTTCTGTCTCTTAGAACATTCGGACTCACAGTGGGAAGTCCACCATTCATCTGACTCTTTAATTCGGCCTTTGATACCGTTCTTAGAATCCATACAGTAAAGAAATGAGGAAACGCTAAATGTGTCCAAAGCAGCCTGTCTTTCAGCTAAACCACTGTCTACTGTCTGATCTTATTTTGACCTCTAAAAATGCAGCGCCCCCATTCGGCCAATCACTGAAATTTTCCACATGCGACATTGCAGCGGCGTAATGAATCACCCCCTCAAGGTTCACTTAAATCTGATTACTGATGCTCAAGGTATTGTGCATCATAATAAACAGACAAACAAATGATCAAAACAAGCGAAGAAGCAGACACCAACCCACACTACTCCCCATGAAGTCATTAATACAACATGGGATAACGTGAACTTCAAAGCACAAGCACATCTATTACGAAACAAAATATAAAGCCCATCAAACAGAACAGAACGTAGCAGAAAAATGCACATACAACACTACACAAATATACAAATGTGAATTTGTAATGTTTTCTACTCTATATTCTGTAATACTTTGTACTTAAAGGTTTAATACTGCTTATGTTTTGGCAGTGACTGGACTCGTACCCAGCTCTCCAGCGGCCTTGATGTCGATGTTGTCGTAGCCGCTGCCGATGCGGATGATGATGCGCAGAGCTTTGAACTTTTCCAGGTCCTCTCTGGTCAGGGTGATGGTGTGGTACATCATGGCTCCCACGGCCTCATTGAGCACCTGCAGACACACAGATACACACTCATAAAATTTAGTGTGCTAACTAAATGAAAAGCAAGTGTTTTATCTCATTCATTAATCAGTCTTTTGTGGATCATTTTGTCCATTGCATCATTCATGCAGACTACGGAACAGAGCTATTATCCCATTTGTGTTCATAAGATCCCATGACAATCACAAGATCACATTCCTTCAAGAGGAGCCATGAAAATCACATGTCTGGCATGACTTTGGACACTTAAGAGAATGTTTAAGATTTCACAGTGAAGGGAAGTGCAGACATCACATGGTCACCACAAGCCCTGACACACTGTCCTTTTACAGACCTGAGCTGGAAGTGGAAACAAGTCATTATATTGTCTCGGAGGGGCCGCGGTTCTGCGCAGTCAACACTATTGCACTCAGAGCCCGAGGGCGTTAATGGACAAAAGATCTGGACAATTGACTGCACAGAGGTCATGGTGGCAGCTGATCGCAGGATAAACCTTAAGATATGACAGAGTGTGGTGGGTCAAACACATATTTAGATGAACTTGATCTTTTGATTCGTTAACATTTGGAATTAAAATGTATCTTGAGTGAAAGAGACAAAAAAGAGCCAAACAAATTAATTTCCACCAGAAATTTTTTTTTAATTGCTACTTGGTAGTACCTATTTCATCAGTTTGTCCTGGACTAGAAATCCCTCATTTTACTCTTATTTTTTTTTATAATAATGTTTTATTTTGGAGTTATTTCTTTCTTATTTAAAGGGTCTATGATCAGAGGGTGTCATACATATTGTACATATAGTAAAGCCCCATTACATACATTACAATATTGACTCAGCTTGGATTGAGTTAGTGGGGGATGTATAGTGGCTACAAGTACACAAAGAGAAAGTGTTTCTCCGAGCCAAATGTGTAATCTCAGTACTTCCCCACTAATATCACCAACACTAAAACGTGAAACAGAACATAATTCTGAATCTGAACTAAAACTGAACTCATATCCGACTAAACCAACACTTTCAGGTAGATATGGACATGGACTATGCCGCTTCATTCACCTTGAATCAAGTATTCCAGAGAAAAAAAATTTTTGCTCGTCACAGTAACGAAGTTACGCGCCACAATTTACAGAATTATTTAAATAACCACATGGTGGCGCTGTTGAATCTGGATCTGCACTAAATGAAAGCAGTCTGAGTCAACAAATTTTTGAGCTTTCCTGCTAACAAACAACCAAAAACAAACCCTTCTTGGTGTAGAAAATACCCATACTCGAGTCAAACATTTGCCTCACAGTGGTGAAAAAAAAAAAAAAAATGAATTCAGTCACCTCGAAGGGGCCCTCACTGTGAAAAACCTCTCCTCTGCTACTTGACATGGACAAGGTGACCCGCGCTGTGCTTCAGTCCGATGTGGATCTAAAATGTTCCCCCTCAGTATCAGCCACAGCTCCTGTCAGCGGCCTAAATAACAGCTCTGCATTCACCCCCAGCCAAACTGCATTAGCTTTCCTGTGATTAGCAGATTAGCTCTGAATTTCCATACTGCTTTTATTGGAGCTGCGTCCCAGCCAGGCCTTCCAGATACTAGTTCAAGGTTAAAATGTTCCTTACACGCAACCAGCCAAAATGCACACACACAATGACACACACAATTTTCTCCCTCTGGGCTAAGCCTGAAGGTCTTGTGTTGTTTTTGAGCTGGTGAAGGAGTCTTTTAGCGAGAGCTGTGAAGCTACGTTTTTTTAAATTTCATTTTAGGGGAAATCGACTCTGAATGCAGTTTATATTAATGGAAACTCTGACCTAATCTATATCCTACTCTCCACTGTAACCAGAGCCTTATTGCTTGTAACATCTATCATTTCTGATGATGTCTGGGCTTTTCTTCACATGGCAACGAGACCTCCCCTTTTGGCCTGGGTGAGCGTGAGAGAAAGAGAGGGAGAGGGTATACTGTTGCAAAGGAGTCACGATTTGGTGGTCCACGTTCTGTACGGTTTGTGTGCGTTTGACTCTGGCTTACTGAGGAGGGATTTTATGGCTATGAAATCATCCCACTCGTGAGCAGTGTGGATGTATGGGGGATAAGAGCTGGTTGTAACGCTGAGAAAAGATTCTCTCCACCTGGCAGAGGATGTGCTGTTCAAGATGTTGCTTTTTAGCGCTATTTAGCATGTTGCTCTTCTTAAGGGGTGACATGGCCATGATTACAGTATTAAACAATATAGAAGAGGCATTAAAAACCGTAGAACAACATCACACAATAACGTGGAGTAGGTTATAAAGAGAAAGATACGATCCCGTATTGATTACACCTTTTAAACCCACTTAAAAAGTGAAGCAGAGACGTGAGTAAAAGGCATAAGACCATTAAAATGAATGAATGAGGCTAACATTACAAATAATAAAAACAACTCTACACTTCAGTGGATATGGACTTGAAAGACCAGTTTGACATTTTGGGAACAAAACTTATTCACTTCCTTGTCTAGAGTTACATGAGAAGCTAATGCCACCATCATGTCAGTGCAGTATATATGAAGCTACCGCTAGCAGCCAATTAGCTAGCTTTGAATACAGACTGGAAACAGCTAGCCTTCCACTTAAACTCAATAATAAACAAACTGACTGGTTGCTCTCTGTAGCTTCGTATTTGCTGCACAGACGTGGTATCAATCCCCTCATCGAACATTAAGTCTTGGCAAGAAAGCAAATAAAAGTATTTTGTAAATGTTAAAAAGTCCTTTAACTGGTGGGATTAGCCAAATAATTCATGAGTTGATCAAGAGAAAGTGAATCGATACCTTTGAGAACAGAATAATAGTATATCTCTTACAAAGCAATGCCCAACATTAAATTGAATAACTTTGCATTCTGGTCTTTATGTTAGACGAAACAGGCAATTTCATTGTTTAAAGACAAAACAGTGGATTGAACAATGTTAATATCAATGGATCATTTGCTTACGTGACCAGTCATTAGTTGCAGCCCTAAGCTTAAAACCACAATTGGATGAACAGAGTCAGGCAGTGTACAGTGTGTTGGGCCAATGTTGACACTATGCCATGCGGGCAATCGTCCAACTTTTACAAGCCATATGTGACCATGAGGCACGACGACTGTGAGAAAGACGAGGGATCATCGACCTTGGATGATGACGTTGGAGCGCAGGTGCTGTGTGCAGGATTTGGTCTTGCTGAAGTGGTATTGTAACTCGATCTTGATTAGTATTCGCCTGTGTGTTTCATCATGCCCCTATCACTCGGGAAATAAGGGCTTAGCGGGTGGAAGACCCCGACATAACCTCAGGCTACTTTCATATTCCACCCTTGACCAGCCTTTCCCATGAGTTCCTATATTGTCTGGTGTGGATGGAGGAGAGTGTGGCAGCTGGTGTCTACCCCGACAACATCAAACTGAACTCCTGGAGTCATCAGCACTGCATCGCCGCATCCATGCCGCAGAAAGAAGAGATTGGACATTTTCAATCTACACCGCCCCTCTGGGTATCTAGGCTGCAAGTTATTACTGTGAACTGCTGAATATGCTGGCGAGGTGAACATTACAATCATGTTTTTCCTGATAAGGCAGTGTTAAAACAAACAAAAAGCTACCCCGCTCCCCCTTTCTCCTCACCGCCCAAGGTCTTTGATTGAATTGATCTCTATGCAAATGCTTTGTTTTTAATATGTCCCATTTTCATAAAAACAGCGAGAAGAAAGATGTAGCAGCTCTCACTCCGTCTGCAGATGGAGAGATAGCACTTCGGTGATACCCATCTCTGTGGCCATATATTGTTTTGCAGCCACGGCGCTGCATGAAAAGCAATAAAGAGGCTCTACAAGCCAATGTAATTACACTGCATCCCCGCCATACAAGACTCTCTATTAGAACAATGGCGCTGATATAGGCGCCACGCTCTGTGCCACAAAGTGACATTAAATCATAATGAAGTCACTATATTTTAACTTGCAAGTGCATATGGGGCCAATATAACGCGCTTCACACATCAGCAACGTGATGGGAACAGAAAGAGGCAGACATGAGTGAGTGGCAGGCGCCATGTCTCCATCAACTTTCTACTCTTTCTTATGCGGAGCAGTGCGACAGTGCAGTGCAGTGTGTATGTGTGCGCTTTTGTGTTTTTCTACCTTCTCGTGTATCTCCTGTGTGGACTGGGCATCGCAGAATGCAACAGTTGCCAAGTCTTTCAGGATGGGCATCTCCACGGTGCAGTCGCGCCCATCAAGGAGCGCCACTAGGGGGCGCGGATGCATTGGCCCGTTCATGATTTGGGGCCGAATACCTGGAGACAGACGGAGAAGGAAAGAAAGATTATTTTAGATGAAAGGGAATATTTTTTTCATGATTGCCAGAAATTTCAGAGGCAGAAAAAAACTTTGGGTTTATAATGCAGAACTATTTTCAGACACTAGGGGTGGATGTTGAAATATTTTTTAGCGATTTGGTTGAAGCTTTTTTTCCTTGTTACATTGAGACAATCAGCATGTGACACTTTCCTGAGAACTGGAGTCAACTCTCTTGTTTTCTCTCGTTTTCTTGACAAAAAATCTGATAATTAGCTGCTGTGTGTGTGTGTGTGTGTGCGCGCTTGTGTGTGTGCGCGCTTGTGTACACACGTTCTGATTAGGATATAGTAGGAAGCAGGCCTTCTCCAAACTAACAAGCGTTGCTCAATAAATCAATGCGCCTACTCAAGACTGGATTAGACCACAGCCTCACTTACAGGAATCCTCTCTGTCTCATGGCTCCCAAACACTCACATAGAGAAACCCTCACATACACAGATATGAAAATACAAGTGCATAAGAATATACACCGTCTGCAGGTGTTATACACACACACACACACATACTCCATAATACCAAGAGGAATATATTCCCTTGTGTGAATGTACAACTGCACAGCAACACATGCACACTTTGGTTGTTCTCATTTCTCAGTTCAAAGGAGAGGATCCTGCATTTGCCTCAATGTGAATGGAACCAACATCTGTGGAACAGAAGAGGAAAAGAAAAGAAAAGAAGAAGAAAGAAGAAGAAGAAAAGAAAGAGAAAGAGCTACACCTTTAGAAATGAGTTTCACTGCACCCTGCCTCAAAAGAGCCATGTATCATTGAAATAGAGAGTGTTAGAGAAAACACTACGAGCCTGAAACAAAACCACAGCCAACTCACATCTGCACTTCAGTGCACTTGACAAAGCGCATGCTGCAACTCTAGTTTTTGTCCGCGCTCGACTCTTTCTCCTTCCCTCCCGCCACTTTTCTCACTTAAAAGTGAAGAGAGCCGAGTAGAGCCGAGCTGACCTTCTCACACATCCCACTGAAGAAGACGTGTCACCTTGAGAAGACAGACAATTACCAGCCCTGCTTTATACAATGTTAACAAGCGAGGAGCATCAATATTCATTGCTGCTTCTTCGCCGAGTGCAGCCCAGAAGCCAGCCTTGTGGATGGATGGACCTGAGGAGGAGAGCTACGGTTCCCCGCTGAGTCCCAGTGCCCTCACACTGCACAGGTCGTGATCTTCGCATGCAGTCACCAGCTATGGATCTGTTCAAGCTGACAGGCCAAAAGTCACTCCAGACAACAACAACAACATCCCCTATGGACGGTTTCTGTGTGATTTCATGACATCACTTTCTTATCTACTGTTGTCTTGCTCTCCTTTGGTTTCCTGCTAAGATCCATATCTGGATGCCTAAGTGTGAACTCCCTCTGCGTGTGTGTGAGTGACATGCAGGTGTGTGAAACTGTGTGCTCTTAAAAAGTGCTCCTATAGATTACGATGACGTCAGACGGCCGGGTTCGAGATAAGGAGCAGGGTGAAGGGAGGAGGTGAAAGGGGAGGTGGAGGAAGGCTCATTAGAGACATGCTCTGTGGGATTACAGCAGCAGATGAGGCTCATTAGGGCAGATAAAGGTGAAATTAGGGGATTGGAAAGTTGTGTGTGTGGCCATTGCACAAATAGGCTGAAAAACACAGCGGGAAAACAAACAGGTGGGAGGGGGAGGGGAGGAAGAGCGAGACAGAGAAGAGTGAAATTAAAATGTAAAACGAGCGTGCATAAAAACAGACTAAACACTGCCTGTTAGCCTGAAGAGCTCCCAGGAGACATATCAGAGAAGAAGAGGAGGAGGATGAAAGGAGAGAGAGAGCAAATAAACGACAGGAGACACACAGAGAAAGCCCAGCTGACAGAAAGCGAGCAGTCCAGCAGCGCAGCCTCTCAGGGCAGGGGGAGGATCGGAGTGGAGGTGTTGTCTCCCCGTGCCTTCCGCTTGTTGTCATGGTGATCACTTAACAGGCTTTGGCTGCCAGTTTTAATGCACTTTATTTTTGGCACCACTGGCATCTAGTGCCGAGAGTTGAGGTCAGAGGCGCAAACACCCGTATCCTCCTCACACTCACGGTTGTAAAGGGCGGAGGAGATGTTTTCTTTCCTGACAGACTGACAGACTGACAGACAGACAGACAGACAGACAGAAAGCCGCCTCCCCCCTCCTCCTCCGTCACCCACAGCCCACCACCAACCACCATCACTGCTTCCATGCCTACTTATCACACTCCCTGTTCAAGACAGATGACATGTCGGCGGGAGGGGTGAGGCATAGCAACTTGGCTGTCTGTGCCACATCTGCAACTGACAGCTCGTTGAATATTAATGGAGGCAGCTGGTAAAGACTGGGCGGCAATGGCCGAGACCATTACACCAAACTGGTGAGGTGCTCGCGCAGTTAGTCTGACAGGGTGCACGTATGCACACAGGTGCTGACACGATTAGCTGATTAATCGAACAACTGAAAATGAACAATTTTGATAATCGATTTATCGATAAGTCATCAAGCAAACAAAAATACAGCTTATCAGATATGTGGATTATCTGCTTCCCTCTGTTATCTATCATTATAAATTGAAAATCTTTGAGTTCTGGACTGTTGATCGAACTGAAAACATCACGTTTGTGGAATGTTATATAGACTAAGCAATTAATCCATTCATTAAAAAAGTAATACACTGATTAATCAATAATGAAAATATTTATCAGCTTCATATATGGATTTCCATAAGATGACACTTGACACAGTGCAGCTCAGAATTTTAAAAAAAATGAAAAGGATTTATTTTTGGCCACAAGGGGGCACAAAGACATCTGAGGAAGCTGACATGAAAAGGTGTGAACAAAAGTTGTTATGACTGATGTGTTAACAAACATCCAGCACACACAGAGATACATTAACATTCATTTGGAGTCGTGCTTCTGCTCACCTGATGAATACAAGTCCAATATTCACTTTTCTTTGATCTCTTTTTTGATCTAGAAAAAAGTAACTGGCTCTTCAGACATCTAGCACGATGCTCCAATTTCACCTGCTAGTTTCTAACCATGACTGTCATCTCATGCTGGGCAGGTGATGTACAGTGCTCAGATTCAATCATAAATGTGCAGTGAAACCAAAAGAATGAGCTAAAAGAGGGCTGCAGAGTTGATTGATTTCAGCACTACAAGGCAAGCTACCTCACTCACATCACACAGTCATTCAGTTCTGAGGTAAAATCAAAAATATTGATTAATGCATTGCAGTTTGCGGCATTTGACTCACAGAAAACACCTGTAACCTTCTCCCCGCTTCATCTAACCAGTAGTTACATGCGCAGTTACAGATTATAAGACATGTGGATGTGCAGGTATGGGAAGCCGCGGATGAGGCAGCAGGGGAGAGGAACGACTGGCAGGCTGCGTCGAACCCTCAGGCAGAAGTTAGACAGGCTGAACTCCATGAATCATCCGCTGGGTTTCTCTCTGTCTGTCTGACCTTTCAGTCTCTGACTCCCTCAATCTCCCTGTCTCACCGACTCTTCCTCTCTTACAGTTCACCCCATCGTCTGCGCTGTTGTATTTCCCCAGATCTCTCCCTGTATGATAGCATCTTCTGACAGCTCCTCCTTTTCTGCCGATGCCTAGCCTCACTATCTCTGTTTGCTCGCCATGCATCTGCTTCTCCTCCCTTTATCTCCCTCTTCACATAAAAATGTCTCTGCTATCATTCCTCTGCTGTCTTTTAGTAATCACTCGCCCCTCCTTTCTCTGCCATCCTTTCACTTCAACTGTCTTTTCTATCACTTTCTCTCCCTCCCTGTTGTTCTGTCTTTCCAGGAGCTGGAGTGTGTATCTGTGTGTGTGTGTGTGTGTGTGTGTGTGTGTGTGTGTGTGTCCTCCTGTGTGACAGATTGATTCTCACTGCTGATTTTGATGGAGAGGAGATGATGTATTCGGGGAGTGGAAGCGAGGAGGTGACAGGCAACACTCCCCCTGTGGTAAACAGACAGCATGCACATCAAACCAGCCTCAACCAGAACCAGTGGGTCGTCTTGTCAGCTGCTCAATGCCACCACACCCGGTTCTGATAAGCGATGCATGCATGACACCGTTCTCTGCACCTGTCCTATCTATGGAGATCCTTGATGCGCATCAGGAATAGCCAGTAATGATGTACACAGTTATCTAGAATGTCATTTCATGTGTTTAAATGTGTTACATGTAGCAATTTAAAACATCAAGATATAGTGGAAATAAATGGATATAACTTTGTATTAATACCATACTTTGATTGGTTGATAATATAAGTCAAGAGGGATTCTCTTTATGTTTTTCACTAATTTCACCAACAACAAAAACAAGTGTATGAATCTAAGTTCAAACTGAGATACATTTGATAGACATGTAAAACATATTTTAGACATGTAACCATTGTTTCAACAGCATTTAACTACATGTTTAAATACAGTAACTTAGAAGCTGTTAAAACAATAGTTATATGTATTTTAGATGTCTTAAAGACTTTCACTTTTGAACCAGTTCTTAACTTGAAGGGAAAGGCTTTACACCTGCAAACTGGAGGTGAAAAAAGGGAAAAGCTTAAAGGAAATCACTATATGTCACCTATGTTGTCATCTTGCAAGGGGGGTGTTGTAAATCAACTATTTTCCAACCAGCAAATCACCAAAATCAGTGCTTACTGGGATCTACCTTTTCCATAAACTGTTAAAAATAAATTTACTATCCTTTTAAAATTGTACCTTTTGTTTACCTTTTATCTCACGGTTACAATCTCACTGCGGTCTTTTTCCCCACAAAGCACAGAACTGACAGACACCTACGCGTATCAAAAACAAGATGTACTGGTGTTGTACTGCATGGAAAGGAGCTTTCGCATTCACTCTGACAAACCCTCACTCAGCTCTCTTGTTTTAACAGTGCTGCGAACAGCTCATTCAGAGGCAACACAGAGCAGAGCAGAAAGAGCAGAAATAAAACTGGGTGTTCAGCAGGTCTGCCATGTTCTCCGCAGGCTCCTGTGCTGCTGCCCGGTTTCAAGCAGCTGCTGGCTGCCTGACTGCAAAACAGCCGGAGATTCAAACTGAGCCACGAATCGAGCAGAGATAAGAGGAGGACATACGTACTGTATACACACACACAGTGCGTCAAATGTCAACAAATGTGCACATTGACGGAAGAGGGGAAGGTGGGGGTTATGTGTATGTGTTTTTTTTTTTTTTTTTTTGGGGGGGGGGATCATGTCAGAACTGCAGGAGGCAGAGTGCTCTTAATTTCACTCCTCCATCAATTAATCCCCCTCATTTCCTTTCCTCTGTGTTCTCGCTTCCTCTGCTTGCTGCTAAACTGTTGCCAGGCTGCAAATGTGTGTGTGTGTGTGTGTGTGTGTGTGTGTGTGTGTGTGTGTGTGTGTGTGTGTGTGTGTGTGTGTGTGTGTGTGTGTGTGTGTGTGTGTGTGTATGTGTGTGTTTGATGATTTGGGATGGGTACATTTTCACTCAGGGAGGCAGCTGCTGTCGTGGGCTTACCTGCCAAAGGAATACATGCATGTAACACATGTTCACACACATACATACCCCCCTGCTGGGTCTTGTGTGTGTGTAATGACACACTCCGTCAGATCTAGGGCAGCAACAACTGATTTTCTCCATTGGTGATTAATCTATAAAGGATTTTTTTTTCTCCTCCTGATCGATTAATTTGCACGGTCTATAAAATGTCAAACACAGTGACAACAAATCTCACAACTACAATCATACTTTCATCCCAGCTATGTCCTTGTAATGGAACAAAAGCTGCACATGATGATTTCTTAAAGAATCCTCTCTAAGTAGACCATGTCTGGTTTTCAAGATGATGAAAATGGGCCTTGAAATTGTTTTTTT
This sequence comes from Seriola aureovittata, assembly GCF_021018895.1. Classification (NCBI taxonomy): domain Eukaryota; kingdom Metazoa; phylum Chordata; class Actinopteri; order Carangiformes; family Carangidae; genus Seriola; species Seriola aureovittata. The sequence continues at coordinate 13,005,720 of NC_079384.1, forward strand.
TTTTTTTAAATTGGTATCCATTACTGCTGGATATCATGTTACTAAAATCTTTTCAAGTCCCTGTAATAAAAAAGGTGGTGAGCTCAGAGAGCAGTCTAAAAACAGAACACTTCTCTCAATTAGAAGGCACAACAGTCATCAAAAATGAGAACTGGGTCACAATGAAAATTATTTTGGAAATCTAGGTCTCCAGTGAAACCTTTTTTTTGTTTTTCCATCAGTATATTTTAATTCTAATCATTCCTGTAGACAAATACTTGTGGAACCCGAACTCAGCCCAGGCTGGAGGCTGCGGTTCCTGAGCCAGCAACACTTAGTCAGAGTCTGGCAGCAGGACGCAGCAGAACGGCGCACCGGGAGATGAGGCCAGAGTTTCCATTATGTGGTGAAGGGAGCTGGGAGTCTCTTCCTACCGCTGGCCTCTGCTGCTGGTGTTATGTTGCCTCCAATGGTCGAGAAGAGGGACCAGAGGGGAACAGGGGAACGTAGGTTTGTAGTGGTCAGAAGTGGGGGGAAGAAGAGAAGAGAAGAGAAGAAATAGCTGCAGAAGTCACTTAAGTGGTAATGGCAGACCATACAAGCCCTCCACCATACTATCATCATCTGCTGCCACCGTTACCTAGCAACTCCAAGCTGCTGTTTGCAGGTGGCTCCTTCTTGACAACAAGGTTGGGTGGGGGCTGCTACTGCTGCTGCTGACCGCCAGCAGTTATGGCCATTCTCTGTGCCACCTTGAGCAGCACCGTGCTGAAACCTGATCCACATCCCCTCCCTGGTTAACACAGGCAGGCCAGTCAAACAGGAGAAAGCTGTGTTCCCGTGGAGGGGCGAGTGAGGTTATACTATAGATCTGCGGCCTGGACATTGTGTGTAGGCTTTGGTTCTGTTAGCCAGTTCCGCTTTGGATCAGGTTTCAGGTTGGTAAAATGGCTGAATTCTCCAAGAAATCAAACCGTTACCTCTTTTTGGTAGCAAAGAGGAATCTACAAAACGTTCAGGTCGCAGGCTTCTCATAACAAATCGTCACTGAATGCCAATTTGTGCCGTTTGAAATGGCAAACCTCGCTGGCAGTAGATTATATCAGCTGTAGCTAATTAACGCTAAGTCTCCAAGTAACTTGCCCAAAGGCCAAACTAAAACTTGGCTGTTGTCTGCCTAATGTGCTCTCTGCAATTTGGCATCTGTGCTCAGCCAAGGATAATTTGCTATAGAACGGGAAAAAAAAATCCTCTGACATCACTCTACATTTGCGAGTAAAGTGTGATTTTGCAGGTCAGCGGGAGCAACAGAGGACAAACAATCTCGCTGATGGCATAATGTCAGTTTCAGTACACTTACGTTCCCTGTTAAACTCATGCACATCTTATCAATATCTTTATCTGATCTGCTTATTAGTTCTAAATCGGGACTTCCTCTATTTGTCGCTCAAGAAAATGAAGGTATGCTCATGTAAATAAGCCAGAACAACTTTTGTTACTTGAATTGGATTTGATAAGCAGATTCTATACTAGATTCATATTCAGTTAAATGCTGTCAAAACGTGTGTGTAATCAGTGTTCTTGTGGTGGCACAAGTTGTAAAGGCAAAGTGAGATCTGCATTAAAATACAGACCCAACAGGAATGCACTTGCAACAAATGAACAAGAACCCACACACAACCTTGGCCGACTGCCAGGAGTTTGACTGTGGAGTAACGGAGAAGCTTGGCATAACACACAGATGTGCCGTTGGGTCAAACAACACTTTGTTTTCTGTGCTGGAGTTCGCTCCTTTTTTTTTTTCATATGGCACTCTGCCAGAGTGTGTACTTCTGGTTTACTGAGGCTGAATTACTCATTTACTACTTTCCTCCCTAGTACACTCACACACACACAACCTGCCATAAACACACACCCTTCATCTGCCAGTGACAGAGCAAGGTCACTGCATGAGTTGTAGTGGTTGAAGGGGGCGGGTGGAGCTGGTGAGGGGGGTGGTGGGTGGGTATAAGCACCCTTTGTTGGCAGCCTCCTCCATGCCCTTCCCTCCCTTCACTTCCCCAAAAGTAGCACACAAAGGCCACTTGTCCTGCACTGCCAGTGCCCCACCCCTGTCACCACCCGGCTGCCCGCCACACCAATCCATCCCCTGCCAAGAAAATGAGCGCACGCCTGTTTTAAATGGTACCCTCTGTGTGCATGGGAGGGCCGGGCCCCACACTCCACCACGGGACAAAAGCGGGTGTCAACAGCATCCATGGCACAGCCGCGCCGGTCTTCCCCTCCCTCTCTCTCTCTCTCTCTCTTTTCCCGCTCTTTTATTCTTCAGCGTTGCCCCGAGCTACAGAGTGCGCTCGGAGCCCAAGACCGCAGAGGAAGCGAAAACACGGAGCCAAGTGCAGCAGCGCAGGACGGGCGGACCTCAAAATGACAACACTGTTGGACTACTCCACTACCTTACCAACCACACAGCACACACAACACACCCACACCCACTCACACACATACACAACACACACACTCCTTCTTCCCTCCTCTTATCCACACTCCCCCACCCACTCCCCCATCCACCTACCTCCCTCCCTCCCACATGCCAGACTTTATTAGACATCCAGAAAAGAAAACAGGAAACATGCTGCTTGCCTGGAAAATGTTGTCTCCACATTCTTCGGCTTAAAAGCTACGCATCGCAGCAAAGACAGAAGACGATTGAGGCGAATGGAGAGGGGGAGAAAGAAAAAATAAAAAAAAATACACACACAAAAAAAAAGAAGTGGAAGACCCTCCGCAATAATCCAAGGAGGGTATCCCCCCCCCTCTCTCTCTTCTTCTCCACCTCCTCTTCCACTACTCCTTCAACCCCCCTCCCCCCTCCCCTGGAGTTGCTCCTCTTGGTCTGGCCCTGTTGGCGAGGGGAAGGGGTTTTTGCGGAGCAAGCTCTCACTAAGCCCCCGGCTGCATCATCTTCAATCCATGCCTTTGAGGGCTGGAAGAAAAGCAACATACACTCGCGGCGTCCTTATTCGCGCGCACACAAACACATACACACACGCGCGCGCGCGCAACGACGTGCAGGCTGGTGATCGGATGGTAGTGGGTTGTAGAAGGCGGGGGGGAGATGCTTTTGTCCTTTATTTTTAATCTCCCAGGAAGAAAAGGCTTCGGTCGGGGAGCGCGATGGCTGGAAACTCTCTCTGCTGCTGCTTCCTCTGCTGTTAGCTGCGCAACATCTATTCACTCTGCGTCCCTCTCTATCTCTCTCTCTTATGTCTCTCTCTCTCTCTCTTTAGCTGTTTTCTCCTGCCTTTGTCTTGAGCTGATAATAAACCAGGAGGGGCAGAAGAAAAGATCTCACAGCAGAAAAAAAAATTCTGTCTAAATCAAAAGTGCCAGCTCGAACATGCGGAGCTGAGCTCTCTGGGCTCGCACAATTCACTCCCCGGCTGCGTTCACTTCATAGGATCTGCACACACACACATACACACACACACACACACACACACACACACACAACACACACACTCGAGCACAATCCCTCCTCCCTTTTTCCCTCCTCCTCCTCCTTCTTCTCCCCTTTTTTATGTTTTATTTCTGATCTGGACTCCAGTGTTTTAAGAACGCCTGCCCCCTTTCCCCCTTCTCTCTCTCCCTCTCTCTCTCTTTCTCTCTCTCGCACACACACACACACTCTCTCTCTTCCTTTCGTTTGCTCCTAGCCTCACCTCTCTCCCTCCCTCCCGATTATTTGCTTTCCTCCTCTGCTTTTCCACTTTCATCTAGACCTTCACACCCCGCCATAACCACACACACACACACACACACACACACACACACACACACACACACACAACACACACACACACACACACAGACACACACAAAAACACAACCTCACCCCACCCTGGCATTTTGCGGGTTACCAGGAAGAGATTGGAATAGTGACATACACACTCACTCCCCTCCCTGCCTGTGAATATGCAATACACACACACACACACACACACACACACACACAAACAAACACACACACTGAAACACACACACACACACTGAAACACACACACACACACTCTCTCTCTCTCTCTCTCTCTTAACCAGAGGAACAATGCAACATTCAAGCCACTCCAGCAATAACATTACAGCTGTAGAGTTGGCTGTTTCTCGCACCATCAGGGAAGTCATCAGAGCCGAGTGTGTTAAGTTCACAGTTTGGTCCCTGGAGGGAGGGGAGCAAACTGACAGATCGCTCTGCTGAATGACTGCGAGGACGAGCGGCTGAAAACACCCTGTTTAGAATAACAATGTAACCGGAGCCTCCTCGCAACTCTGCAGCGTGGCCAGAGCACATACACACGAGTACACACACACACACACACACACACACACACACACACACACACACACACACACACACACACACACACACACACACACACACCTCGCCGGCTGCATGACAAGCGCGACCAATAGACAAAGAGCCCGGCACGGTCACACGCCAAAACCGATTATCACTGACAGTAAAGTGGAAAGGTGGAACGGCCTGAGCAGTTTAGGCTCATGGGGCGGGTGGATGTGTCCGTCCCGGTGTGAAGCCACTTTTCTTTTCTTATTTTTTTCTGTGCAGCATAATTGTGTGCATCCACTTTAAGTGTATTTTTATGCGTGTGTGTGTGTATGTGTGTGTGTGTGTGTGTGTAGGTGACTATCAGGGCTGCTGCTTCTCAGCGGCGAGAGTCCAACGAGAGGAGACACGGTGTGTCAGCCGAGCCACCGTCTGTAGCAATGACACATCTGAGGGAGTGTGACCATCAAAGGCAGCAGCCCCCACTTCCTGCCAGCCGTCCAGACACACATACACACCAACATCCACAGACGTACGTACACACACACACACACACACACACACACACACACACACATAAAAACACACACACATGTAGACACTCTTGATGGAGTGTGGGGATACGGCTGCCCCTCTGATCTTCCTCTCTTCAATAACATTAGAGGATGTGCAGGAGGAGGAGGAGGAGGTGGGTTGGTGGGGGAGGGGGGGCGCTGACTGACAGCAATATGTTAATATGGAACGTGGCAGATCACAGCTTAAAAGACAGAACCATCGTTCTGCGAGGTCGGGGATATTTTAAGAAAGAGAGGGGAAGGGAAGGCATATCAAAGAAGTCTGCAGATTTGGTGAATGGCCACTGATGACTGCTAACTCCACAGGTCGAGAGGTCAAATAGTATTGAGCTCCAACATAAGTAGTCAAAGATTATATCTGACTGCAGCTGCTCAGTTCACAGGCAGTGCTTATGTTCACTCCCTCCAGGATCTCAGTTTTTTTTTTTGCGACTACTTGGTGCAGAATGGCTGAATTTTCAAGCCTTTAAAACAAACTGCAGTAAAATTTGTGACTATTTTTGTGTTATTCTGAGATAAATCAAGGGAATTTTTTTTTGCAATCATTAAAAAAGTTACTGATGCGTAGATTATTTAACCAAATGGATAGTTTTGGGAAACAGATCTGTAACTTTTGACATGGACAGTCAGAAGGTGCAATGAACAGCCTGAAGTCAAGTGCTGCCTGTTAAGACAAAATTCTAGGGAAACAAAGTCCATCTCACTGTAGTCAGGGAACTTTGATTGTGGAAATTTTTGTCCATTAAAAGTGGTTCTGATCTGGATTCTGATGCTGCAGAATTCTTCGAGCGGAAAATTTAGGGCGGATCCGAAAACGAAATGCAAAAATCTCTAACTGGTTAAATTTGCTCGTGATCACAAATTCCTAGAGGGGCTGAGGTTTCTCGCTCCCTGAAGACCTGCTCGTGATCTCTCCAGCAGGTGCCGTGGTGACACTCAGAAGCTGATGAGTCCAGAGGGGGAGTGGATCTCAACGGAAAACGTAGCTGGACAGAGGGGACGGGTTATGTGCAGCCACCGGCCCGGTGCAAACTAACAGCTATATGCTCCCGACTCCAACAGTTGACGTGCATGTTGTTACATGTTTGGAGGGGGGCGAGTAAACACTAATGAGAGCAGATCGGCACAGCAGGTCTACCCCCTCCCAACCCCCCCCCACACACACACCAACACACACTTCCTCTTTCAGATGTAGAGCAGCCAAGCTTGGGTCTAAACCAGTACTGAAGGCTACATCTGTTCGCCCCTCAGCCACCATTGCCAAAGCTGCGACCACGCCTTCGAGCACAAGCATTTGTGCCTGCACACACCCAGTTATCACGACAGTCTGATGTACAAACCAGCGTGCCAGTCAAATAACACTATGCAGAGTTTCAAGTTTTTATTTCTGTCCCCCAAAATGTAAACATTTATGGTTTTTATGTTTTATAGCGCTACTACAGATAGAGGTTTATAGGCAAAAGAGCCACAGCGATGGTTTTCCCAAGAAGTATTTCCTTTTTCTAAGCATGGAAATGCATTTTTCATTTCAAATTCAGAGTTAAAGAATTCATAGTTCAGAGTTGACACTCCCATCTCCCTCCTGCTGCATGACTTCTTTAAGCCCTGACCTTTAGCACAGTGAGACATCAAGAGCAGCGGTCACGCTCTGGAAGACCCGACAAATGGCCCGAGCCTCCTTGCAGTCCATGTAGATTTACCGCTGAGAGGGAGCCCTCTTCTTTAACCAGCCTAATTATACTGTAAGCGCCCTTTTCCTGTAAGCGCTGGAACTTGGCTGCTGGATGTAGAGGCCTGTTAAATCCCCCTAAAGCACTTAAAGGGATTTTTAGAAAGCAAGTGGTAGAACGAGCCAACCTGCCGCCTGGAGACGAGGCTTCAGCTTGACCACATCATGACCGGAGGTTCACAGGTCCATTTCAGATGCTGGTCTCGGGTCAGCGTGGGTTTCAGCACAGGAGAAGTGTACCCTAGAGAACCCCCCCCCCCGTCAGCTTTTATGGTGGTTTTTTCTTGCTTTGGATTTTCTTTTCTCATTCTTCACTCTGCCTTCATGCTGCATCACTGCTGTTTTGACTTTTCGTAGTTTCAACTTGGTGTCAAAAGTGTGTACTTTATTTTATTCTAATGTCACTTCACCCAAATAACAAAACACATATTTTCTCAATTACCTGTAGTAGCATCTAAGTATGTTAAAGTTTTGGTTTGATCTGCTCAAGTTTTGAACAGATTTCATTGGAACTAATTTCTACTACGTCTTCTGTGGAGTACCACAAACAAAATCCCATCCACCTCCACAGTTTTGGGCTGAAAGCAGAAGTTTCATAGATTTTAGTTTCACAACTATTTGCAATGCTACACACTTGATGTTAGTGAGACGACATGTATTTTTTTTTATTTGATGAACCAACTCATCTTCTTAACAATAACAACGTAGCATCTTCACACCTGTGTTGTTTAGTTTAGCAGAATCCAGCTCTTGTTCATATTTCCCTTTGGTGCGATTTGTTTGGGCAGATCTGAAACGCAGCAGTTGTACTCCAAACAACCACACCAAGACCTTTGTAAGTGGTCTCAATCCAATCCCAAACAAACTGTGGAGTGGTTACATGATCTGACCTCAGTCTGACCCAACCACAAGGTGTACTCTGCAAGTTTGAGAGCTAAATGTCTAGCCTCATAGCATTGTACGCTATGTATACTGATGTATGGATGAGCACAGTCAAGAGACTGAATCGAGGTCAGAGCGGGACGACCAACCAAGAATCATTATCCGCAGATCTGCACCAGAGCAGAACAACCTATAGGTTTGAAAATGCCCTTAGATGCCAACTGCTAACTTTTTCTTACAGACAGCAATCTCTATACCCACTCCACACTTTACGCACTGGGAATGTATAATGCGTTATAATCTTAGCCAAAGGTCATGTTTGTTCGCTCGACAACTTAGTATAAGAGCTGAAACCTCTGAGGAAACGGGCTGTGAGCCAATCCAACCAAGATAGGGGAAGACAGGAGAGTCCCTCCTCTTAACATAAAGACACAGTCACTATACAACATCAGATACACACTGGTAACAGGTTTGTCCTTTTGCTCCATAAAACATCCAAACGTCCCCTGAGAATTTCTTTGTCCTTTACGCCCGGTGACACTTCTTTTCTGGGATTTGGGGGCAAGATGGTTGATCCTCAATAGACTGGACATTCTTGGTGTGACAAGAGGCGGAGAGAGGGAGGGAAAGAGAGCAGCAGTAGTGGAGTTTTTGGTGACGCAAGTCTAATTTCCCCACAGTGAATATTTATTTAGGAGGCCCAGGTTTATCCACTGAGAGGCACCTGCCGTGGCAGCAGCCAGGGTAAATAACCCCCCCCAGCCCCCCACCCCCACCCAGGCATGTATGCAGACACACACACACACACACACACACACACACACACACACACACACACACACACACACACAAGAGCCCCCCGCCCCCTCAGCAGCAGTCCAGATAACAACCCTGAGTCAACACTGCCTCTCTGCTTTTGTTTCCTCTGCCTCCCCTCCCACGTTCCAATCCCTGCGGAACCACAAGGACCGGGGCTGAAAAGATGTAGGGATGAGGGACAGAGAGATAGTGAAAGAGAAACAGAAAGAGAGAGAGAGGGGAGGTCTAAATTACAGCATGGGAATGCAAATGAGTGTATTTTATTTGGGGGGAGCCAAGGAGGGCAGGCAGGCTTTATTTTCCAGGCAGGAACAGCCCCTCTGTGGCCTCTGGATCAGTTGCAGCAACAGCGAAGGGAAGAAAAGCGAACATTCTCACTCTGCCTTTTTACTTGGGGAGGAATAAAAAAAGAAATATAACAAATACAAAACCCACAACTCTCGGAGGCTGGTGCAGTCATAAAATAAAATGATATTTTGCCGTGCTTTCACACCATCACGCCCACCGCTGCCACCTCCTCCTCTTCCCATCGCTCCCCCTTCTCCCCCACCCATAGCAGAGACACACTAAAGTTGCAGAAATATGGGCACAAATCACAGCCTGACCAAACACTCCACTGCCACCGCTGTCACCTCCCCCCATCTGGAAAAACAGAGCGAGAAAGCAAGAGTGTGTGCGAGAGGGAAAGGGACGAGGATGGAGGAAGCGTGGCGAGCCAGCTGCAGGTGGTCTCCAGATGTGGTGGCTCTGGGGACAGGCCACTCTGGCGCTGTTAAGGGCGACTCAGAGCTCCCTCCTTCCCCTTCCCCTTCCATCGCTCCTCCTTCTCTTTCAGTGACAGGAGCCATCTGGCCTGGCAGAGAGAGTGGAGACGCAGCAGAGAGTCCCACCCTCCCAAGTGTGGCCCCTGCGTGCCACTCAGCAGAGTGCACGAGTAAATAAAATGCATGCACACACACAGATACACGTGCGCACGCACACACGCACACACACACACAATACCTCCTGCTTTCCCCCCCGAAGCTGTCACATGGCTATTAACCCATCGAAGCTGCGGCCCAGCTGTGCTCCATTACAATAAATACACCAGGGTCGCCGGGTCTTGTCAGCCAGGAGTCAGCCATCAGATACTATGAGGTGTCCACTTACAGCCTTTTAAAGCTCACTTTGCTGAGGAGTTACAGCCATTTTCATCATCATAACCCCCCCCCCCCCCCCCGTTTCATCTTCTACACCCTCTGGAAAGAATCTCCCACCCACCTACTCATCCACCTCCCTCCACCATGGCAGATGATATTTCACACTTCCTCTGGAAGCACAGACTTCTTCCCCCACTACCAACAACACCCCGAAAACCCACTGTAACTGGAGTTTGCTTATTCGGTCACTCAATATGATACCTGGAACACCTGACACTTGAGCTACACCGACGCTGCTCAGCTTCCTGTACGCCATCAGCCGATGCTCTTCACTTAAGCTAAGGTGCAATCACCTCAAAGACAACAAGATGTTCTCAAAAAAGTTAAAAAAAAAAAAAGCCTCAAAACTGTTTCCTGGAAGACAAATAATCTGACTTGTTTTATTCATAGGAAAATAAAATAGCCTTCCCCCTGTCCAATTGTCAGTCATTACGACTCTTTTGAGAATAGTTTTGGAAAAGGTTAGCCAGTTAAACCCCTGGCTGCTTCCTGCAGGCACATTTGGTCTTTGTGTGGCTTGGGAATACTCTTAAAAGGATTCCTGGGTAATTGTCTATGCTGCAGTAGAAATTGGGTATGGAGGAAAATGGACTGTAATGACTGAAAGGGTACAGGGTAGTAGTAACATAATGGCCAATGAGGGAGACGCAGGGTCAGTGCTGCACTGTTCTCTCAAATATTATTGAATGAATAAAACACTACATGTCCTATTAGCATGTACAACATACCAAACAGGGGAGGAGGGGATCGCCCCTTGAGCAGTTTTTATTTATTTTATTTATTCATTATCTTAGCAGCTGCTCTCTGGCATAAAGGAGGTTTTTTTAAGTCTCTGTCCTTCAGGGGAACGGCATTCAGCTTGCTTGTTAGACAAATAAAAACACTAATGCCAGCAAATGGCGAACACAGAAATATTCTAATGTGACTAAAATGTCCTAAAGATGTAAAAAAAAAAAAAAAAAAAAAAAAACAGAGCTCTGAAGCTTGAAGGATTTTTTTTCCCCCCTTTTCCTTGCTGCCCATTTTATATATTCTCACATGGGAGATGTTCTGAGAGTCCCTGCTGTGTTTGTTGGCTGCTGAGCTAAATGAATGGCACCCAGCAGCATTGATTTGCAGTGCGGGCCGCAGATCAAACCGCAGGACAAAAGACGAGGCAGAAGGACAATGGAGGAACACAGTGGGCCACGTGGGAAACGAATGACAACCGGTCGATCGGGACGACCACAACCGACCACAGGCTCGCTCGTTCCAAGAAGGAACATGCCTCAAAACACGCGGCGGGGAGAGTTAGCGACTCGACCGCAGCTACACGACAAGGTAAACCCGCAGTGGTGGTCAGAGGGACGAGTTCTTCCAGGAGAGAAATAGCCACATGAACACACATTACTGTTCTATCTTTTTGGGTTTTTTGTGCATATTCTTTTCATCTCCTCTCTTCCTCAATCATATTCTTCATTCTGCTCCGTCTCTCTCCACCACCTCCTCGCTTGCCATGGATCATGAAGAAAGTAAATATGTGAGCAAGGTAAAGCAATCGGTTAACCTTTGAAATACCCTGGCAAGGAGATCTGCCGCTCTTTACTCTTTTCAGCTGCAAAAAAGAAAAAAAAAAAAAAAAGAAAAAAACACAAGGTTGGCCACCACTTCAGAGGGGATATTCAATATCCATGAGCTTTTTCATTTCACACTGATGAATAATTCAGGGTGACCTGCCCACCACTGAGTGAGAGAGGAAGAGGGGGAGGGAGACCAAAAGAAGGAGGACTGGGGAGGTGTGCGGAGGTAGTTGTCTGTTTTAGTGGATGCAGCTGTTTGCCGTTCGACATGCATAAAACCAATCTCCTCCCCAGCTGCCATGGAGAATGGAATAATATACGGCAGAATCGACGACAGATAATTGGGGAGATTATAGCAAAGTGCTGCTATTCTTACAAGCGACGAGCACTGCGCATACATCGCCGCTATCCTGTAAACAATACAGCCGCGGGACGGGGAGACTAGTAGAATAAACATGAAAATGTGATCTCCAGAAATAGCTGGAAGATTCTTCTCAACAATCATAACATGTCAGTAGATGAGCACACACTCGGGCATATAAACACACAGACACACACACACACACACACACACACTCCTCATCTCGCCAGCAGCGCTTTAGCAGTGACCTTTGGGCCTGTGGAGGAGCACGCAAGGGCCGGTGTGACAGCAGCTAAATTCCAATCACCTGGCCTCCAGTCATCGCGACAGGACCTGGAATATTTTCTTAAAAAGAAATAAAAATTGTGAAAGAAGTATCTGCTTCTTTTAATTTGAAGTCAAGACTTCTCCAGCACAGTTTTATGGTTGTTTCAAATCCTATTTCAGATCCATTTAATCTTCAAATAAGTGTGAGGAATACAAAGTGCACTTACAAAAGACGGAAACTGAAAACGTCTAACCATGACTCAGATCTTTAATTCAACTTTTTCTAAGGATTTGGCCACATCAGTCAGGAATTCACATTCAGAAATTCTGAAAAAAAACTTTTTGTCCATCACAAACTGATGGAAACTTCTCCCCGACGTGGCTCATAAATAAGCTACAAACAGTAGCAGCAGCACAGTAGACGGGGGAAAACCTAAGACTTACGGCCCTCTTTCTGACCAGGAATGGCGCTTTGACCCTGTGCAGAGGTCAGATGCTACTGTCGTGCACGTACACACACATACAGTCAAACACTCAAGCTGTCACAAGCAGGGGGAGACCAGCTGTTCCTCATTCGCTCGAAGGCCCCGTTCCCTCCATGGGTTGGCTTGCTTCGCAGAAACCATTAATCCCTCTGTGAACGCAACCGATGGTTTGGAAAGATCAACCATGAGAAAACAGCGAGGGAGGGTTGAGGGTGGGTGGGGTGAGAGGGGATGGGGATGGGGCTCAACAACACTTTTTTCTTTTCACTTGTTTTTTTTTTTTTTTTTCTTCTTAGAAAAACTACTGCAGTGGAAAAATAGATTTTCCTGGCCATATTTCCCCAGGGACAAAAACAATACAGAGGCTAAGTGGAGATGGAGCAGCAGATAGTTCATGTAACATTTACCAGGTTCTCGGGAAACTGGAGACACATGACAGAGGGACTGCACACAGATAAGATGCTTAAGAATCCAGAGGTGAACAGTGACCATTTGACAACACAATCTTTGCAGAGAGTATACAACGCTGCAGTAAGAAAGTTTTAGAGCAGCAGTGTGTGTCTTTTGTTGCTTTGGATTTGCACTTGAACTCGAACCCCAACCAAAGTGTTACAGAAGAGTCTTCAGTCTTGACAAACCAAGAGAGGCACATGATCTCATTCAACTGGTTGTTTGTTTTAGTTGCTGAAGACCAGAGTGAAGGGGGAAAAAAAAGCCCCTGAGACAAGTGTCGAAAATCAAATATGAGGAGTTTATTGATATGAGGAGTTTTGTTTACTTGTCTGATTATTTTCTGTACCCCAAAGTGAGGCAGATAGATAACGGAATCAATTCCTGAACTGCTCATCTAGTGGATGGAAACACTCTCAAATTAAAGTAACTGTTTTGTCATTGTTTAATTTTAAAGTCAATGTGCTGGAGACAAAAAAAAAAAAGCCTCCATGATACTCTACAACTGCACATTTAAACAGGACTGCACTGTAGGCATACATCCAGATGTGAATGCATGTAATTCATTGAGCATCATGCTGAGGTGGTGTTGTAAGATATTAAAACATGAGCAGGGTTAGACTGATTATTACACAGCCACATTCCCTGTAATAACCCCTGACCGATGCCATGTGAGCCCAAACCTCTTGTCTGTCTCCATTCATTCATATCAGTGGGATTAGTGCGGATGACACAGTCTCCCACTGACACGTGATGCCTGTATAGTAGCATTTAGACACACACACACACACACACACAAATCCATGCTAGTATTCATATGCACACAAACACACACAGATGGCTGCTAGGACCCCCCCCCCACCCCCACCCCCCACTAATTCTCATTCTTTTCCTAGACAGGTAGCGTAAGCCATTAGCCCCCCCGCAATAACCCTCACGTATTACCACGTCAACAACAACAACAAGTAAGGAAGGGATCAATATACAGAGCAGTCGGGAAGTATTAGGACAGTGATTCATTGTTGTGTAGCTTCTGTACAGCAGAACATTAGAGTTGAAATGACACAGTGGTGGGGTGTAGTGTGAATAGTGTAGGGTCAAAAAGTTGTTGGTCACATTAAAATAAACTTCAACTCACCATAATAAAATTAAAATTACAAACTGCTCGGTTGCTGATATGGAGCCAAAACAATGGCAATCTGTCCTAATACTTTCTGACTGAATAGTAAATAGAGCTGGTCAAAGGAAGAAAGAGACAGATAGAGGAAACTGAAGGTCTTGTCCCCGCGTCCTGCTGTCAGCTCTCTCACATCCAGCCGGCCTCGGATGAAGACAAACACTTCCTGCTGCTGACAGAGGGACATCTGTGTAGGCTATGTATGTGTGGCAGGATAGTGGTGGTGGGGGGTGGGGTGGGGGACATCGTGTGTCGTCCAGAAATACACACACACACACACACACACACACACAAACAAACGCCAATATCACGAGACAGGAATTGTACATGTGATGCAACATAAGCACTAAATCATAGCACTCTGCCCTCGTGCAATCAGACAGCAGAGTGGCTACGCAGGAAGACAGACATTACCTCGTGTCTAAAACACTCGCAGAAATACAGGCGTGTCCAGAGACAGAAGTCTGAGGCCACACTGACACACGGGGAATGTTTTCTTTCTCACGGGCCGAGTGGAAAAACAGGCAGGAGTGCACGCTGAAATCAATGTCAGACACCTGAACAAAGCAGTTTAGCCAAGGACAGCTGAGAGCACATTAGGCATGCATCCTCGTGAATGTCCTTCCAAACACAGGAAGGGAAATTAAAATCCCATTCAGGCCCCCCATGGGAGCCATGCACTGGAAGGTTACATAACTGTCAGCTGCAACAGTGATGGCTTCCTGTCAAAAAGAGAGAGAGAGAGAGAGAGAGAGAGAGAAAGAGAGAGAGAGAGAGAGAGAAAAAGGGGACCTGCCATGTTTTGAGCAATCTCCCTGTACGCAGCGGATACAACTTAGGCACAGTGTCACCATGAAACCAGACTTATACAGGTGAACCTGTCAACTGACACATCCCATATGGCTACAAGGGCCCGTTGCCAAGTTCCACTCTCTCTCCTTCCTGTAAACCACACGCCCTGCCCCCCCTCAAACACACCACCACCACACCACCATCCCCACACCGCCTCCTAATTCTCCAGCCCAGAAAAGTACAGCTGAAGATGTTCCGCGGATTATCTCCACAAGGAAACCACGTGCCGGCATTTGTGGACAACATGCAAAGTGTCCACCTTAGTTAATCTACTGAGCACGCACACCATGCAGAATACTAGCCAATCACGTCTCTAGCTAGCAGGGTGGCTATTCTGCTTCACGTGACACTAAGGTTCGGTTTACCCACCTGTGCTGCTCTGAGGGATGCCACTGACAGACAACTCCATGGCCAATGCGAGTGCTGCAAGGCGCTCTCCCTACTTTAAGTGGAAGGGAACTGTTGCAACTAAGCTCGACTCAAACGTTTAATGCCATTATTAACACTACTTACGGCTTTAGCCAACCAAAGACAGCGCCCAGTTAAGAGGAGTACACAGGCAGGGCCCTCCCACCTGCAACTTTTACAGCAATATTTTTAGCTGCAAGTAATTTCAGCTCTGCACACATCTTTGCTTTCACAAGTCAGCTCTGAGAATAAATAAGAATTCAACAATATGGAAATGCGGACGCCTCAACGGCTGTGTGTAAATGTACACTTTGATGTAAGATGATAAAAAGACTGGTTTGTATTGGAAGAACTACCAATTTATTCAGTAGGTGCAAAAGGAATAATGTGTCAACTTTTCATCAATATGCATGCTTGAACATAAAACACCATGCATGTAATAAGAGCTCTTCACTGGTGTACTAGAGCCTTTGCACAAAAATGAGAAGCAATCTCTTGAGAGAGGGAGGGAGAGAGAGAGAGAGAGAGACAGAGAGAGAGAGAGAGAGACAGACAGACAGACAGAGACAGAGGGGAAAGAGAGTAAGAGAAATGTTTTCATTAAGTGCCTTGCAACATCTTATTATTTTCACTCAATTTTCTCCTGCCTCAAACTGCAAATGGCTGCTCAAAAGGTAACAAGTGCACAAAATAAATGTGCAACACTGTATGCAGGTCTCCACTTTTCCCCTTTCCTTAAATGTGAAGATTATCTATCTCTGATTACCACTGAAACCTGCGTTGCCTAGCAACACACAATTAAGAAGTATGCTTTCCGATCGTCTGCAAGGGCTGCCCATTATCAGATGAAGTTACTGAAGCAACAAATGTCAGCTACATGCAAATGAGTTTGTTGTGCTAAAAGTGTATTTGAGTGGGGAAATATGGCTGCCACCGTGACCTTGAGCAAGCAGCGTCTATTTGCATGAAGCTCGAAAAGGGAACTCGCACCCCTGCTTCCCCCACAACTCCTTCACCCTCCTCTGGATCTTGCACCTCGCTTCTTATTTCCTTGACAACACAAGAAGGGAAGCCACTTCATAAAAGTCATTACTCTATAACAAGTGCAGCAGCCCACAGACCCATTAGAGAGGCAGGCAAGATGCAGGGTTACATGGCTGAAAGCAAGGTTAAAAGATTTAATTCTTCCCTAAGCTCATCAGCTCTCATCAGCAGGGAAATATATCAGCTTGTTAAGAGGAGAAATCAAGGCGTTTATGTAGAGAAATAAGCTAAGATAATGCCTCGCTGGAGAATTCATTGTCACTATAAACTGAACACAAAAAGCTGCCACACTATTTACATTAACCTTGTATGAGACAAAAAAAGTTCCACGGAAAAAATAAACATAATTATGAGTTCTGCGAGGCCACTGAAGATAAACAATAAATATATTCACAGGAATGTGGTGAAAAAGAAAAACCCCACTGTAAAAACGAAAAAAAAAAAAAAAAAAAGACAACTTTGCTCTTATTGTTTGCAATACCACGTTTACCAAACCGTCAAAAGTAATTTCTTTTATGGCTCTCAGTCTAGACAAATGTAAATGGATTCTTAAGAATTTGTAAGTGAGCATCATAACTGCTCATCATAACTGCTCCCACAGCTGTGGGATGTTTTGGAAAAATGAGGAAATTTCCTTCCAATGTACCTACCTACTTGTCTGAAATGACAACAATTGACTTTGTTTAGAAGTACAAACAAATATGTGACAGAACATTTACCTGCGCTGCAATGCAACCAGAATTTCAAACAAACAACAGGGTGTCTATAAAAACAGCTACCTATTATAGTCTACACAACTATACATCCAATTAGTGTAATTGGATTTGAGGCAGTTAAGCCTCCGATTAGGAGAGAGTCCTGTGTAAAATAGAATGGCATCTACTCTGCATCAAGAGAATAAACTTTTACATACTAAAGACAAGCTGGATGTTTATGTGTTTTTGATATTCACTGACTTTGTCCTGTAAAAAAGAGATGTAGGAGTATATTAAGAGAAGAGCTACTAAACACCTTCTTCTGTCTAGAGCTAGCAAGAGTCAAACTGTTTTGTGAGTGTTCACCTATTATTAAATTTTCAGCAGAGTGGAACTACAAAAACTACTGACCGATAAACAAAGTGAATGAAAAGGACCAAAAAATGTTGAACTCTATAACTGGAGCACTGCTCATAAGAAATGTTTCAACTTGGTGATGAGACAGGATCCCCTCCGGCAAATGACACAACTCTGTTGCAATACGTGTATAAATAGTTGCGTAATTTTGAAAAAGATCTCTCAGAGCAAAGCTACTTAACTTGTCAGATGCATCTTGCATGCTACTTCCCCATTCAAAGAGTTGTCAGTGTGATGTTTTGTAGTATGCCAAAAAATCTGCCTATTATATACAGAATTAAATCTCACTATACATCTAGTTTATCTATAAAATAGAATCAGAAAAAGGAAATTATTACCAATACCTACAGAATAAAATATACAAATCAGCAACGAGGACAAAGAAAACAGGAGAGAGGGTTTGAAGAAATTAGCGAGAAAGGTGAGGTTTGACATTACTTGTGTCAGGTGTGGTGGCCATGGTTGAGACTATGACAGGTGGACCAGTGCGACGTCCTACCATCTTGGCGTTGTTCAGATTTTGCGCTTGGAGATTGGAGGAAGAGGTAGCAGGAACAATGGTACTCTCAGAGGCAGCACTGATTCCTTTCCGAAGAAGTTGGGGGCTGTGAAGGGGGCTTGGCGCTGCTACTGGCGATGCTGGGGGAAGGTTGGGGGCTCTCTTCATCAGCTCCATTGGGGAATAAGAGCCTGAGAAGGTTTTGGGTGCAGCTCCAGGGGTGCCCGGGGCTGGTGGAGGCTGTTGTCCAAGAGCAGACATGGCAAGACCAGTGTGGGCATTGTACATGGAGAAGGGTCTTCCCTGAGTCACAGCATTGCCATATCCTCCAGGGCTGACTGGAAAAGCTCCACTTGCCAGGGGCCGTGCTGCTGGGTAGGTGGTGGTCTCCAGGAGGTGCTGGGAGGGTGCGCTGCTGGGTCTTCTGCCAAGAAATTCTCCCATCCTGGGGGACATGGTCTGAATTGTGGTGGGAGGTTGCTGCATCAGGTTGGGGTCCATGGTCAAACCCTGGGGCTGCATGTAGAGGTCATTGCGATGGCTGAAGCTGTTGGATCGTGTACGCGGTGCTGTCCCACCTGTCTTGCAACTAAGCACCACACGGGACAATACGCGGGCCTGGGCCAAGTTAGGGGCCACAGAGCGGACATCATGGTCCTCCATCATCCCCAGCGTGGCAGTGGAATCAAAGCCATGTTGCAGCAGGAGAGTGATAGTGCTCTCAGCCAAGCCTTCAGATCGCAGGAAAGCCAGGAAGGAAGGGTCCACCATCTTCTTGGGGTCTGCAGCACTGGGATGGTGAAGAGGCAGGCTGGAGGTCACTCCAGGTGTGGCAGCCACCAAGGCTGAGCTGGGGTCATAGCTTGGGTCGTAAGGCAGCCTCTGGGAGGCTACAGCTCCATAAGCCCGGGGGAGAGCTCCGTCCATTCCGTGAGAAGCTGGGTCCACCACGGAACTGGTGGCAGCTGGCTGGCGGGGGTCCAGGGACAAGCTGTTGATATTGTTATAAGCTTGGCGAGCAGAGAGAGACGGTGGCTCGGCAGCGTAAATAGGAAGAGGGGGCTGAACCCCGTAGACTGCAGTAGCAGGAGAGCTGCCACCAATACGCTGGACGTCTGGGATCATCTTAGATCCCAGAGTTTCCCTGTACAAACGGCTCAGCTCATGAACGGGAGGGGGAGGAGGTGGCGGAGGAGGCGGGGGAGGGGGTGGAGGAGGAGGAGGCGCAGGGGTAGGTGTAGAAGCAGCAGCCAGCATGGAAGGTGTGGCCCTTGCCTGTCCTTGATCCCAGGTAGGCCTCACCCCCCCAGCGCTGGGCCCATAATGCGAGGCTGATCTGGTGAGCAGGTGCTGGTTATCCCTATAAAACCCAGATTCTTCAGGTGGCTGACCAGATAAGGCAGCGTCAGCCAGGTAGTAATCCTGAGGTAGTGCAGAGGCCCGGCCTGCCATCGCTTGCCTGAGGTAGAGGCTGCTGCTCAGATCGGGCACGGAGTTCTTCGTCAGCAGCTGCTGCCCATGCCGATCCTCCTGGATCTGCCTGTACGTGGAGGACTGGAGGACTGGATCCTGTTTCTCACCAAGATCTACTTGCTGGTGAAACCACACGCCACCGTCTCCCCCACCCAGTGCCAGAGAATTCCTACGCCCCGCAATGGTGCCGCAGTAGTGACAGCGTCTTGCAGCACTGTCGTTCTGGCCTTCAATCCATTCAGGACCACGCTGGCCCAGAGAGCCACCAAAATGCGACTGCTCACTTGAGTTAGGCATCAGTGAAGACAATAAAGCGGACGGCTATAAAAGCGGAAAATAGAGCCGGGTATTTTGTTTCAACTCTCCAGTTACACCCCCACCCCCACCCCCCACCCCCCCAATCAAAAAGGAGTGGAGAGAAGAGGAGTAAAGGTGAAGCATGAGCCCTTTTACCTGATCTGCAGCTGTAGTGCCCCCCACCCCCACCCCCACCCCAGCCCCACCCCTCCCCTCACTCTTAAGTGCAAGCTATCATGTAGCTCCCTGCTGGCAGCCTATCTAAATAATTCAGCCCTGGAAACATTAGAAATCCATGAGGAGAGAGACACAACATGACAAACACATAGAAATAGCACACACACACACACACATACACATACACACACACACACACAGTAAAACACACCTTTAAGGCGAGGCTCTACTCCTTTCTACAGCAGGTATCATGCTTGTGCTGGGCAGCACGCTTACATTCCAAACTAAGACCGAGGGTAAAGAAATTGGGCTGAAAACTCATGCTGGACAATGACAACAGAATGGAGGAGGGGACGAGACGCGCTAATCCAATGGGGTTGATGCACGCCATTGGCAGGGACAGTCCTCTCGTCCACAGCGTTTGCCACAAGGGGATTAGCGTCAAACTAAAACCTGCTTAAATCCACTGCCCCCTGTGACATCACTTGAACCAGATAGTGTACATAGGCAGCACGCTGCTGAGGCCCCTGGATGTGTTCACTGAGTGTAAAGCTACAGTGTTTATGGTGCTCAGTGGTTACTGCTAACCCCTCCACTGGCCTGCAGCCGGCATCCCTCTGGGCATGAATGGATATTCCCAGAGGGATCGGGGAGGTTGGGGACTGACATACTTGCTCTAGTGTGTCCCTCGAGAGAGAGAGGGATTGGAGGGGGGTTGGTAGCAAAGGCCAGACACATAAGTACTACCGAGGGTCAGATTCAATCCAGTGGCTACTAGAGGGAAGCCAGTAGATGCTCCACTCAAACCATGAAGAATGCACAGCCTCCTCTACTGGGCAACGACAGATTCACATATGTGAATACACACAAGCAAATACCCAAACAGGCAAACACAAGCAAGCATGCAAAGAGTGAAGAACATGCAACCGTGCATAGTCTTTGTAATAAAAAAAAGTGTTTGAGTAATGCAGAATCTTTTTCCACCAATCGATGGTTTATAAAGCATCAGAAAATAGTAAAAAATGTCCATCACAATTTCCCCAAGCCCAAT
This sequence comes from Seriola aureovittata, assembly GCF_021018895.1. Classification (NCBI taxonomy): domain Eukaryota; kingdom Metazoa; phylum Chordata; class Actinopteri; order Carangiformes; family Carangidae; genus Seriola; species Seriola aureovittata. The sequence goes on from NC_079384.1 coordinate 13,026,457, forward strand.
TTTTTTTTTTTTTTGAATTTTTTTTTTTTGTTTGAATTTTTTCAACAGTCTAAAAACTGAAAGTTTTACAGTTTACACTGATACAAAGCAGGGAAAATCAACACTTTTTAACCATTGAGATACATGGTTTCACATCAGCATAATTCAGGAGCTGCAGAAGTTTCTTTATCTTGAAAAGTGTCATACTGGGGCCAGGCTATACCTGCTTCCTAAAATGTTGATTCACACAATGAATCAGCATGAACTGCACTTTTAACGAGGCTTATTTCCCCTCGCAGAGCTTGCACTTTGCACCTACACACACACCAGATGTACAAGAGAACAGATGTGGCTTATCTAAGATGTTGCCATCAGAGATAACCGCCAGTGTTTACTTGCCATGACAAGAGCAATGTAAACACAAAAAAAAAAAAACAGTGGCAGGAGGAGAAGAGAAGGGAGCTTTGATAAGTGTGTGATGGGGGGGGAGAAAAAAAAAAAGCTGATAAAGCGGGAGGCTGCCAGCTTTGACTTCACCTCCAAGATGAGACAGTGTGGGATAGGACAAGGCATGAGGGGAAGGGGATATGATTGGACTGCACTGGACCGTGACAACTAGATGGCTTCAAGCCTGTTTCTATTCTGTGCTTTATTTCTGTTTGAAATAGGCAACAGGGGTTTAAAGGAAGAGTTTTCTCAGCGTTCTCCTGAAGCTGAGACACAGAGACAGCGTGACTGAGATGGGCTAAATTTATTGCAGTTTAGGAGTGACAGGAAACTGCTATAGTACTGTCTCTTTATGGTGTCCCACTACCTGTCAAGTCACAGAGGGAAACGCTATAACCAGCTTGTTTTCATTTTAGAGCTTAAGTGATGCAATAATGATTTAAGACCAAAAAAGAGAAAAACAGATTGTTTCATTATGGAACATCCAAATTGGAGAACATTAAGTAGGTCAAAACAAAAAGAAATCAGAACAGTTTCTTTTTCCCTATGGCCCTGCACAGTCCAGGATGATGCACATGTGAAGGATGGTTTCTTTCATCGGAGGTAAAGCATACCTAGCAATTTCCTTGCAGTGATTTCTGAGCGCTGTCCTCCCAGGTCTGAGTCTCCCCGCGCTTTTTTGTCAGCTGTAAAACACACCATTAATCACTGTGTTGTATCTCTCTACGGCAATCGCCGACAATAACTTCTTTTAATAAGCCCCTTCCAGGGCCGTGTGTCACTCAGATCCCCGCTTCCCGACAAAATATTAATAACAATAATAAACATCTCAAGTACAGTCGGGCTAGCGTTGCTAAAAGTGAAACAAGGATATGGCATATCATATCTCCTGCCATGCAAATTGCTGCATTTCCCACAATTCATAAGCAAGAGAAGCTGGGGTACCATATTCATCTTGTCTACATCCTCTGATATGCCTCTCATGAGAGCTGCTCCATAATTAAGTGAGCATGCTATATTACACTCATCAAGCAACAGGGACTCTGTACTTGCTAGCATGAATAATATAATAGAAGAAAAGAAAACCCCCAAACTTACACAGTGGATATTTGGTGAACAGCATCAGAATTGATGCCAACACGCGGCTTGCTAGCTCACAGCCAATCCTACAGCTCTGTGAAAGACCTCTAGGTACAATGTGTTGAACAGACGTCCAGCAACAGTCATGCCTTTGGAGCAATCTGGCCATCTTTCTAGGGCACAGGACGCTAACGGCAGGACTTGGCAGGCAGGGCAGGGAGAGATAGCTGCAGAATGATTTACATAGCTGCGACTCTACAACTGCTGATCCATTAAACTTTCATAGGGACTTCATAAATTAAAACCATGACTGGAAGAACTTGAAAATTCTACTCAATTACTGTGATTGTACAGTATATTAAAGTTTTAACGAGCCTCTGGGCCTTTTTCTTGCTCTAACACAAGTACAGGGAGGAAGGAGGGGCAATGAGGAAAGAAAAACACATGGTACCAATTCTGGTCCGATGGCTTTCGGAGGACTCACATCTGCTGTGTTATCAAGACACCGTCCTCCGCCTCTTTACCACCTCACATCTCTGTGGTGTATGACACAGCATGTCGCACGTTTGTACGGGTGGGAGGACTGTGGGACCGAGTGAGAGCCGCTACTCCAAACCTTCTATCAACAGGGCGAGACCTGCGGTAGACTTGGCGAGGCGACTGATTCGAGTTTTGTCTTCCATTTTAAAGCGGGTTTGGTTTGTTCCCGTCTTTGCCTCGCGCGCAGCCCCGCGCTCCGCCTGCCTATCATTATCAAGCCAGTGGCCCATACTGCATCACAGATGGGGCAGACAGAAGGGAGAGACGACAGCCCGCTTGCTTTTTGGAGAGACGAGGAGTGTGCAGCTGAGTGAGAGAAGAGGGAGGGAAGGAGAGCAAGAGAGAGAGAGAGAGAGAGAGAGGAGAAAGGATGGAACAGAAACTGTGATTTGCTTCCACGTCAGTGATGGAAAAAAAGGTTTTGGGATTCTAGTTCAACGAAATAACACTTTTACAACACATTCAACGAAGTAGAAATACAGTGAAGGGTAAACATACAGTACATACAGAAAAGCCAAAATGTATGTATTTATGGTGATCAGTGGAGGCCAATCCATGGTTTACAAAGGTCGGTATGTTCCCTCGCATTTTTTTTTCATCTGACAAAATTAATCAACTAGTCACTCATTAGTGTTTAATATTGTCTTAACCCAAGCAGCAGCACAAGACCCTAAAATCCCCAACACAGAATACAGTGTAAAGTGAGCAACATTCGACTTCTTGATTTAAATCAATTTAAAAAAAAAAAAATCTGAACAGGCTTCTGGTGTCAGCATTTCACACTCGACAGTTTTCAATCCTCTATGCTACGGATATGTCGCGGCCTGAGGTTTGACACCCAGCCTTTATTCTCACACGAGCACCGAGCATCAGCCCACCACTCACTTGTGCTTGGCACAAAAAACAAACAAACGCTATTCAAAGCAAAGACAGACAAGAAGACAGTGACATCTGCAAAAGAATGGACACCTGACTGTGCATGAAACAACCTTTATCAAATAACAACCTGTCAAACACAAGACCACAGAGCCTGTAGCCATCAGACGACATGCTATGCTATGTTTAGACAACAATAAATGAAAAAGCTCGAATATAATCAACACTGGAAAGAACAATTGTCTGCTGAACTACTTTTGTGTTTTGTTCAGCAGCTCATATGGATGAATTATATTCCTAATTAAGCAACAGTAAAGCGCCATCATGTAACACGACATTAATAAAATGCAGATGTTGATTAAAACATTATCTGACTAGATTAGAGCGGCTCTAATCTAACCCAGAGGGGAAACACCATTGCAGTCTACAAGCAAAAACAACCATCTTAGCAAAGGGGGGGGGGGGGTGAAATATAAAAATAAAAACAGATCAGAAGCAGAACTGTCCTCCCTCCCAGCCACACAGCCCAGTTGCTGCAGAATGATAAACATTGGTTCAGCTCAAATTAAGCTGAGAACATGAAAGGACCTGAGGCTGGGAGGAACATGGGCCATGGCAGATCACTCCTCATCTCTTCAGATGACAGAAATGAATCTCTTCACCCCTGAGAGAGAGCGAGAGCGAGAGAGAGAGAGAGAGAGAAAGAGTGAGGGAGAGAGAAAGCTTCTCTCTATTCCTCATAGCGCTGAATTAAAGCTGATGCTTCCCAGCAGTTGCTTTGATTGAGCTAACTAGCAGCTTTTGATAAAAACAGTTGCAACCAGCTCCCTGCCTCCTTATTTGCAGACAGGCCAGATTATGCTAAATACATATCAAGGACTTAAATGGCTTAATCAGCCTTGTCATCTCGCCACCGGGTTTCCTTAGATACTGCATTTCTGATCCCTCTGCCATAAATGCTGATGTAAAAACGCAAGAATTAACCATTTGGGCTGTGGTATAATATGAAAAAAATATATAAATGTCTTTCAGTGTCAGGAAAACAGTAGAAAGAAAGGCAAAGGCTCTGTTGGACAGTGCAGAGAAAGTGTGGTCTCAGCAGACGTTTTTCAAAAGAGAATGCTCCAGATTTCCGCTTGAAAGAGATTGAGGAGAGACAGCACGACTCACGGCTTCAGCTGCTCTGTATCTGTTTGCCAACTGCGGGCCTGGCTGCAGCGTGAACCTGGACTAAGATGAGTTGCTCCCGACAGTAGCCAAAGAGGCCCTGTGAGGATTTTTACCTGCATGCGAAACAAAAAAGCAGAGCCTCGCTTCATGTGTGTTCTCTCCCTGCGCAGAGACAATCACCATGGCAGCCTTATCACGCCGCTACACGCAATCAGTGGGACAACTTTGCCTGGTCATTGGCTCATGAACAAATCACAAATCACAAGCTGTTTTTTTTGTTTTTTGTTTTTTTCTTTTTCTTTACGCCCTCACAATGGCCGCCAGAGGACTGATTCACTGATCCTGTATGATGGCCATCTGGAGGGCTTGTGTGTGTGTGTGTGTGTATTTGTGTGTGTGCGTGTGTGTGTGTGTGAGAGAGAAGGAACATCGACAGGTATGCTCACCATGAAGTAACTCTGCATGCATCACAGCAACACCTGTTACCGTCTCTCTGTGCGTCTCTGGTGGGCTTTGAGCACATGCCCAGCAGAGCAGACTAACTGTTGTTCCCTCAGGAATGACTAACTACCTCAGATGTCTGATTCACATGGATGCAACAGCTGGATGTGGACCGACGCCTTAATCTGGAAGGATTTCCACCAATGAACGATCCACCTGTGCTATGAAATTATTATATGACTCGCTCTCAGAGCTAAGCCATTAATCAAAAGTACTGGAGTCTTATCGCCCTAGTAATCATTAATTGATAATATGAATCCTTTAAAGCAGCGGTTCCCAACCTTTTCAAACTCATGGCCCACTTGCAAATCTCAAAAACGTTGGCGGCCCACATCCGACCCCATAACAATATGGAGGCCAAATAATGCGTTATCAGAGCACATTGAAAGCAGGGGAAACATGTAGGAACTTCAGTTTTTCTTTTTTGTTTGTGGGGGGAGATTACGTCTCGATTCACCATCTGTCGATTGACTCTCTTTCCTTTTAATTCTGCCAGTTGCTAACCAGCTATTTCATTTTTTTTTTTTGCCTTGGATGTTATCTTTTAGCCTGAGAAAGCAAAGAAGTATATGATATGATCCAGCGGAGCGACAACATTAAAGTTGCCATCAATGGCTTATCACAGTGATGGACCTGAATACGAAAGGGAATAAGGGCATTTCCCAAAATGCTGCATTATTTCTTTGTTTTTCTTTTACAAACATTTGTCTTACATATGTCACAGTTAACAGTATTGAACGTTAATTTAATAATTTTATACACCATCTTGCATACATGTGCTATATTCTGATATTAGACTTAATTCATCTGTATTTATGCTCATTTCTGGGGGGGTTTAACAACGTGAGGACGAGCTGTATAATTCAAGAAGTTCACAATTTGTCCACATGTTGGACTTTTTGTTGACTGATACTTCTTTGGACTAAAACGCTTATAATGTGACTGATTCGAGGGAAAACATTACTTACCCTAATCAAAAATAAAAAAAATTCTGAAAACCTGGCTACGGCTCTGATTGACCTTAAGAATGAAGTATTACATTTCCTTCTTTAATTTTATTTCTTTAACTGACATTGATCATGTACTGTAATGTATTCTCCTCCTCATGCATGCTACAAGCTACTGCTCCGGATTCAGCAGTGGTTGGGATCAAATACTAGCTTTGGGTTTCTTGGGCCCAACTCTACGGGCTTCATACAGGATGCGCAGCATATGTCCCTCATTTCATGTGCACAACGCTGAGGTGCTTACATCATGCTGCAAAACAAATATGCTGGCAGTGGGGGTAATGGTGCGTCTAGCTTCATTTTCCAGCACTGCAGTCATGTCTGCCTCTCCCTGCGCTGGCTCCAGGAGGGCCCAGCGGCTTAACAAGCCTCTCGGGGACCCAGACAGCAGAGAGGAGATGATTTTACCTCAGGACACAGTCTGACAGACACACACACACACACACACACACACACACACACACACACACACAAACACACGCACACACACATTGGGCAAAGTCAAACAAGTGGGTTTAAAAATGCACATCCACAAGGCTTCAGACACAGTTTATACACCCACACAAAGACTCATATTCCTTGTTGCCTGGGCTGACTTTGTAGCTATGTGCACAGCAGGGGGCTCCTACTCTATGTTCAGGCCCTTCAATACAACACCACCGCTCTCTAATCCACAACCTTAAGCCTAATAATCACTGCAGTGGTGATCCATGGTGTAAAATTGGCTACTTCCAAACATCCGTGACAGGACAGCAACCATTCAATCCCCTGCGGTAATCTAACTTGAGTTCAGATGTTTACAGATTCTCAATAACCACAAGTCACATAACAGACACGCCTACACAAACAAACAGCCGCACACAGAGAGAGAGGCCAGAGTAAAGCGGTAATCTCATTTACATCCGCCAGATGACTGTTTGCTGCTGAGGTCAACATTTATACACTGGTTACTGTAGAATCTGACATGTGCTGTGTGCCAGGAGAAAATCATAGCAATCAATGGGTATTGATCATCAATAGGTCTTAGGGTTGTGCTAACAACAATAAGGATGGTTAGCTAGGGGATGTACGGCTCTGAAGCAGTGTCAGTGAGGGAACAAAGCAAGTATATTTAGGATTTCTTTAGTAGAGCTAGAGGTATATAATTCTTTTTTAACCAGAAATATAGATCTATTATATCTTTTAACATGCAAATAACTAAATCCATGCTTTTTGACTTATGGCTAAAATAATAATCAAAATGATTCTTCTCAATACTGATGATTATCATTTGGCAAAATTATTCCTCAGTATTCTGGACATCTATAACTGAGGAAACCTTAACATCTTTCTTCGTAGTAACAATAAAGGTTACTGCTTCTATTCATGATAATAATCCTACAGTTCAGTATCAGATAATTTACCACTTGACTTAATGCACTGGAGCTGTAAGTACAAAGAGTCAATATCACACCCAGATTAAGGTTTAATTAACTGTGAAATCCAAAATCGTGATTGTAAATATGATGCGAATTTGCAGCCTTGGTCGTGTGTATTGAAAAAAAGGCACCGCAGTGTTTGTTGGGAATGTGCAGAGAGAATAAGTGTGAGTGTGAGAAGGAATAAAAAGGTTCACATACTCATAACTTTACCTTCACAGATCCGATCCAGCCGCTGCCTCTTCACTTTGTGTTTGTCAGTCAGGGACATGGCGTCAAACACAGCTCGGCACAGGACGGCACGGCACGGCTCGGCTCGGCTCGGCAAGGCTCGGCAGGGTACCCCTCCTCCTCAGCCACAAATACTGACAAGGTTCAGACTCCTAGTGCACTGTCAGCACTATTCCCCGGGGCATACCGCCTCGGCACATACACCTGTAAGAAAAGGCACAAAACGTGGTTAAAAAAGACACACACACATACTGTATATACACACATTATTGATGTACAAGTGCAAAAAAAAAAAAAAAAATTTGACACAGGAAGGCATTAAAGAGTCCTTGACTACAAAGTCACTCAGCCTCTTGCTCACAAAGAGCCCAGGAAGCTGCAGGCGATAGATATACAGGAAATCAGTGAATCACACTCACACACACGCATGCACACACACACGCACAAACACACACACACACACACATATACACACACACACTTAGATACAGTTGGTGACAAAGTGCCCTATTTGCTCTAAAAATGACAAAGCTTCCCGGCTCTAAAAGCTCCACTTTTCTCCTGTTTGAGGTGTGTTTTTTTTCCACTGACAAACACCCATCTGAAGCTCCATCTACAGCAGCGTGTCACTCGTCACATTCCTCATTGATCGCGGTGACATTTGAGGTATCTCGACTTAAGACAAATAGTAATCTACTTCTTTTTTTTTTTTTTCCCCCCTTTACGCCCTCAAAGCCATTCAAAAACAAAAGCGAGCACACAGATACTTATTCATCTGACAAACGCTGATCTAAAAGAAATGTGAGCGAAGCTGTTAGAACTTGTGAGGAGAGATTTATCATCTGACAAAAACCAAAAAAAAAGAAGCTCTCGAGTTGATATGCTGCACCTGAAGGTTGACAGACTGTCGTGTAATGACACATTCAGGCCAACAGAGGGTAGTTAAAATCTACTGAGAGAGGAGCACACTGTCTCAGTTACACCTCTACACAATATAGTGTCAATTCATCACATCTTTATTTCCTCATCTGAGCTCAGACTCTTCCGACTTTAGGAATTTTTTTCAAATGCGGAAAAAAAAGTGTAACTGCTCAGCTTTAAATCCGCTCACCTTACTCCACCTCTAAACCTCAATAAGCCTCATTCTGGACAGGAAAAAAATCTGGACAGGAAATAGTAATCACACTGGTATTTTCAGAATAAGTCAGTTTAAGAGAAGTTGAGATATTTGAACAGGCTGAAAATATTAGTCCACAAAAGGCGTTCAGTTCAGTGACACTGGCAGACATGCAGGCAATTATCTGCACAAATGCATCTTTGTAAGAGAGAAAACAGATGAGTGTGCATTTCTTCATTGGCAGTACATAAAGAGCACAGCGAGGATCAGCATCTTAGCGAATCAGAGTGAAATTAGTGCAACACAGGGAGGGATTATATGTTGCGAACGCCACATCATGCTTGTCCAGGACGCGAGCCAGGAGCACCTCTGCTCTCAGAAAGTGCTGAGACCCATGAAAACACGTCTCTCTGCCAGAAAGCATCAGGGCGAAGTCATTACCTGAAGTCTTCATCAGTGCTTTGTAGTCAGATATTTAGAATGAGGGGAGCAGGAAGGAAGATGAGAAGTAGGTAAAAAGTTTAATGAAAAACAGCACCCTCCGACATTATCTGTGAGAAACTGTGTGTGGATATTAACTCTCAGTCTTCAAGTCATCAGTGTAAATTAGTCAGAATTGGCTGGTCAGGACTGGAGCTCAGGGCCGGTGTGGGTGGTTGTGAAATATGACATTATCAGGACATGTCTACACATCTGGGGACCCGTGCACACTGGGAAAATAAACAGAGCTGTTTGCAGCACCTCATAAACATGTCACCAGACACTTTTAAATATGTCTGAGGTGGTATTCGTTTTCTGTTGAGATATCTTCAGGTCATTTTTCTCTCAACTTGTGTTGTTTATTTGCTCTTCAGCTAGGATTTCATACGTTTCCCAGAATGCTTTTTGACAGCCCCAAAGAAAGGCTTTCAGTGGCAGGTGGGTGTTCATACAGTAAAGCAGAGTGCGCACTGCTCAGCCTGAGAGCAAATGTAGATGTCCAGACAAGCATTTAAGCTCTGAGACAAATGCTCAACGATGTTTGTAAATCTTGTGCAGGCCAGAAATGTAGTTTCAGATAGACTCAGATAACATCTCTGTCGTTTCACCACTGAATCTCTCTCTCTCTGGTTGAACATCAGAACAAAATGTTTCGAGCATGAACTGAAATCCTGACATCTAGCATCTCAGTTTTAGTGTGTGTTACAATCCAACATTAGCAACAGCGCCTACGTGATCAAGATAATTAATTTGTGTCAAGTCGAAATACTTCATTTTGCTGCTAATCTATTTACTTAAGACTTTAAGAAAAAAAAAAAGGTGCCCTGTAGAGAAACTGCACAATTTTAGAACTGCAGGAATTATCTGCATAATTTAGTAATCTATTGACAGAAAATTAATCTGCAACTGATTAAGCAAAAATGTTTTGGTTCCAGTTTCTCAAATGGAGCGTTGGTTCAACAAAACAGACCAGGTCTTACAGATGAAATAACAAAGAGATCAATAAAGAAAACTATCAGCCAATTAATGATCATGAACATAAATGTTAAACGCAACTTTACACAATTTAGAATATTTAGGATTTTTTTTTTTTTTTTTTTTTATAAAGATGAGGATGCACACGTTTTGGTGAGAAACTCTAAATATAAACAAAACACCACAGAGTAGCTTTAACTGCTTCTTCACAGGAAATATCTTGGTCTACATTTTCTCGGTGGTCTGAGAAGAGAGATTTCCACCACACAGAGCGGGTGACTCCCAGGGTGTCTCTCCAACAAGGCAGCAGTCTGGCTCCAGCGTGTGAAGGGGCTGCTGGAAGGCCTCACCCTGTTACTTGATTCATTTCAGTTCGTCTCTCCGTCCGTCCTCTTTTCTTTTCATCTGTCCATCTCTCTGTAGTGCTGCTGCCTCTGAGGTCTCTCACACAGAGTCATCAATCCCCGGGCCCTCTTCCAGGGCTGTCTGTGTGTGTGTGTGTGTGTGTGTGTGTGTGTGTGTGTGTGTGTGTGTGTGTGACATGAAGAGTGAGAGTGACAGAGAGGGAGGGAAGTAGAGGAAAAAGAGCGCTCACAGAAGCTAACAAGAGCTACACAGTGGCCAAACCCGATTCTTATCCCCTTTTCTCTTTCCTGTGGCCCCGAAACTCCTTCAATGACTTTCTCAAATACACCCAAGCATGACCTCCGTTGCTCACATAAAAACAGATGAAATTGGGCAAAAGAAAAACTGAAACAAAGCCAGCAGGGCGCAAAAGGGTACTTAGGCGAGGATTTTGCAATCTCAATCCAAACACAAAGGTCATATACATGAATCTTAATATTTAAGAGGCATTAAAAGTCAGATGATCGATAAAACTCTCGCACAGCTCACTGAAAGAGAAACATTTGTGTGCGAGAGGCCGAGACATTAAATGTATGAATCCATATCTGTCACGGCCGGCTCGGTCTCCCAAGGACGGCTCGGCTGCGAGCGCAATCACACTCCACAAACCCTCCTCAATGTCAGCAGCACACAGAGATCACTGTCCGCAGAGGTGGGTGGGGGTAGGGGGGTGGGGGGGTGGTGGTCAGTCAGTTGTGGGGGGTTGAATACAGCACAACAGATAGACACACACACGCACAAAGGAGCAGTTTCAGTGCTATAGACATCACTGTAAAATCTTTTTCAGTTTTATATGGCTGTATATTAAATTCCTATGGGTTTCGAAGTATCAGATTTTTCATACCGTTTCTACCTGTGGCCTTCAGCAGTATCATCAGGTAAAAATAAAACTAAAGGAAGAGTTAATCAACTGACAATCTACATAAAATGAACCGACAACTATTTCTTTTTACAATTGATCATCACTTATTAGCCAAAAATTGAAGCCATTCATCAGTTACACTTTCTTAATAATAAGGCTTTGCTGCTTTTCTCTGTTTTGTATCATGAAAAATTGAATCTTTGCTTTTAAGTGTTAAACAATTCATTGATGCATCAGAAAAGGGATTTATAGATGAATAAATAATCAAAATGAGCAGCCCTAGTTTCACTCTTCACCCAACATCATGACTTTAACCACGGGAGAATATGAAAACTGAAAAAGTCAAACCGAATTAATTTGTGACAGCATCGTCTTCTAATGGGATGAAATTTAATGATGACACCGCCGTCGTTGCAATCCATCTTCCTATTGAGAGATAAACACTAACAGAATTGTCTCAGATGTGATTAATTGACTTTGCCAAAACGAGAAATTAATTTGGTTTGGTAAACAGACACAAGCACGGCCCCTGACAGACTGTCATTAAAAAAAAGCAGTGAATTCGTACTTTATTAGACATTTTGAGGGGCTGGGTGGAATGGGGTGGGGTGTGTGTGTGTGTGTGTGTGTGTGTGTATGTGTGTCTGTGGGGGGGGCTGTCATTGCAGTTACAGTAACACTTCATGTGTTGACGCAGATGAGTGTGAGCCTTAAGAACAGAGGAGAGAAGACGTTTCCTTTTGTTTGAGAGGGACAGAAATATGTTTGGACGGGAGCGAGCCTGTTGAGAAGACAGAGAGAGAGAGAGTCTGTCGATGAGTTTGAGAAGATTGAATAATTAAAAAGGTCAGGCTACCTGCCTGCTGTGTGTCGCTTCACACATGCGGGCAAGCACACAAACACACACACACACACACACACACACACACACACACACACACACAGACTTGTGAGAGAGGCACAATGCACACTGGGGCAAAGACTGAACAGACAAGTCATTTGGGGGAATGATCATTTTCCCTCGAACACAGTGTAGTTTGTGAACTAATTGGGTGAATCCATAATTAATTTACTGACATTAAGCCTTGGGGTCTGCTCCACTAAGACTCCACTACTTTCTAAGGATGTTAAGTAGTACTAGTGAAGCCTCGGGCTCAGTGCTGAAGGGGAAGACTCTTGTTCTGAGGCTTCACAGTGCACATTCTGACATTTAGGGGGAGATCTCGAACAGCAATACATTTCCACATGTGCCAGTTAACTCCTCGATACTGAAGGGATTAGTTTAATGTAGGCCTCGATTTCCTCAATGAAACATTTGAGTGATGGATAAATCTAGAAAATCCATACTCTGACATGTATAGGCGGTATTTCTTACCTGACTGTTGTATCCTCAGGGAGGAAAAAAACATCAATATTAAGACATATTAAGAGCGAATTTCCTGGCCTTATTAAAGCAGAGTGACCCCACAGTATCTGCAGACGTTTGTATCTGAGACACACTGGGTCAAAGCATTCAGTCACGACTGAATTCTACTTCAATTTCAACAACAGTTTTCTTTAGCCGTCAATGCTCTGACATGCAGTTTAGCAACAATGCATGTGCATGTATGGTAGACATGTCATTAAAATTGCAAAAAAGCATTTGCAAGTTTTAAATATGTATTATATTGCTTTTGATTTATGACAATTACTGCATCCAAAAGGAGATCTCTTTGAGTTTCATTTGTTTGTCTGTTAGTTTGGAATTTATGTCAAAATGTAACTGATTTGAGTAAAATTTGGCACAAGTTTTGGAGACAGACGAAAGAACCAGTGATTAGTTTTTGATGAATATCCGTGATTAATTTCTTATTTATTTATTTTTTTTACAGGACTTCTTTGTTAAGAAACAATCTTTGTTATTTTCTCATAAGCTACAGCACGCACTTAACTGAAATAATAAATGATTTTCGCAAACGTATCCCAGGTTATCAGTGTTTACTTTGATCCAGATCCAGATTACAAACTTGCGAGCATTTCTAATATAAATACAAATGTAGAAGGATTGTTGAGGCTCGGCAAAGGTCTGTGCACTTTCTAGTTGCGGAGTTAATTTCAAGATTTGTCTGGTAATTATGCTGAAAAGTCTTCAACAGCTGCTGTGCTTTTTATTTATTTATTTATTTATTTTATTTTATTTTATTTATTTTAACATTACACCACAATAATGTGATAAGAGATCCAAAGATTAAAATGAGGTAGGATTAGATTAGATGGGAATAGAGTTTTGATTTAGATTTCTTTGAACTGTATTATGTAACCATAAATCCTAATAATGTACTACAATCTTTTATAGCCAATCTGACCACATTTTCAGTATGTGTACGCTGAAACCACAGGGATTTTATCAATCATACGATGGAATGAACTCCAAAAAATATTTGGAGAGTGTTGCATCTTTTTTTGGAAAAGCAGTGCTTTGACTTGTTGATGAAATGCTGCTTTTTTTTTTTTTAAGTTCAAGTACAGGCAGTCAGAGGCAGGGTATTTTTATCTGTATTGGATGGACAGTTAGAAAGATTAAGATTATCTAACTAGTTATTTTTAGTAAGCTGCCAAATTATATTTCATTCAGGGAAGCTTTAGATGAAATCTTTCAATGAGTTGTCAAACGCACTGCAGCTCTGGAGTCTGTATTTATCTTTCCCAGCTGATGCTACAACCTCTTTGAATTTCAATGTAATGTCTCAATGTGAGTTCTGTGGTAATCCTTGCCAAGGCTGTAAAAACACGAAGCACTTGCTTTAAGATAGAGTTGGATAACTTCAGCAGTTACTTCTCCTGACTTAATTTCCCGGCGGAGTTTGACAGGAAAATTGTGAGGAGAGACAACTGTTAAAGTTATCTGACAGTGTGCAGCAGGAAGAAAGCACAGCAATATCCATCCCTCTTACAGCTGATTCCTATCAAAAGCCGGAGCTAAGCAAGCCTCTTCAGAGACTCAGAAATGAGAACCTCCTCAAAGCAAGTAAAACTTCTCACTAAGACTTTACTGCTTTCACCCAAAGAGGCACACTTCACTGGAAAAAATACCTCTATCCTCTCAATTTCCTTTAGAAATAACAAGCACACATCTCAGTGACTTGGTTGTTTATCCTATTGATATTACAATCCATTATTACCCCCTTGTTATTTTCTTAAAAAAAAAAAAAAAAAAAAAAAAGGCTCTGTTTTCTTTCCACTAGAGCCCTATTTGAACAATGGAGGCCATTTTTCCCTTTCAGATTGTGGAGTTCCTCCAGAGGTAAATCTGTCAGCGCAGGGCCAAAACAAAGAAAGAGAAAACAGGAAGGTGTGGACACCCTGCAGCACCAACCCGACTCTACTATTAATATCAACTTACATGCCTATATCCTCAGCACCTCAGGCAGGGGAGAGTGTGATTTCCATGAACTAAACGAGGCCTGTGACAGCGTAGGCAGGTGACAGCTTGACACAATTATATTTAGCTTGGCAAGCATGCCAAACTGAATGTCTTCAAACTGCTAGAAGTGTTGAACCAGTGGCATCAGTAATGAAAATTTAGTCTTGAAATATACAAACAAGGCAGTGCTTGAAATCCGAGCTGCTGTAGCCCACCTTGTGCTATTTACATCCGATCAATAAAATCCTGTTTCTCAAAAGTTCCACAGGCTGAGGTTATCAGTGCAAGCCATAGCCGAAGCCAAAGCTGAAAACACTTCCCAGTACAGGAAAACGCCTGCAGCGCGCCAACCTGGTGAGCAGAGGGAAGGCGTGGCCTGCCTCGCGAGGGTGAGGTAAGAACTCACCCTCGCCACCAGCTTGGTGTCAGCGAGAGGCCAGGCTCCGGCTCAGACAGCCTGCTTGAGTCCAGCAGGCTCGGCCCGGTTCCCTCTGGGCCCTTCCAGGAAGAGCCAGCGTGATTCACAGCTTCCTGGTCCAGGAGAATGAGGTGCCCATGAACACACACACACACACACAAACACACACACACACACACACACACACACATCACTCAGCTCTCTCCCTGTGGACGGTGAGACAGCCAACTCCGTGCTGTACTTGGGCTTACATTGGGAGGAGGCCAAGTCAAACAATGTGTTGATAAAGTCCAGAGCAGAGTGGTGAGAGGAACATAGAGAGAGAGCACGAGGGCTGTGCTGCAACACACAGGGACGGGGGATTCAGACAGCCAGGAGCACTTACAATATAATTCCACTTTGTCTAATTTTCGTAGTTTTGGCTATTAATCCTAGAGGAATAATAACATTGTGCTCACCAAGTTAATTGCTAAGGTCTGGGAACACAGCATACTAATTTGGGAGAACAAATGAAGGTGAATGGTAAAATTATAACCAAACATCCAAACTGTTGGTGGTAAACATTGATCACAGTTTACAGTGTCACCCCTCACGGTTCAACTCTGACCCACTATTAACGACATTTCAGGTGCTCTCACTTTAAAGCGGCTTTGATAATCTGGCTTCACTGTTAGCTAGCTAACTGTTACTTGTGTACCTTGTCCATGCCGCCAGGTTTCCAAACCTATGGCAATTACATACAATATCATAAGTGACACAAATGATGTTCTGAACCACAAAAAAAAAAAAAGAAAAAAGATTTGTATTGATATAAAACAGTGTTTTTCTTTAAATGCAGCATCAGCTGTGTGGTTAGGCTGCTCCCTGAGCACAGTTTAAGTGGACACATTTTGGAGAGCCGGAGCCAATAACTGACTTTACAGGAGAGCTTTTTATCCAAGCCCCCTCTGATGGGCTCACAACACAAGGTTGCCCCCCCCCCCCCCCCCCACATCCTATCATCTCAGGCTCTACTAATGCACCATGCTTCAAGGGACCAGGGCTGACACACACACACACACACACACACACACACACAACACACACACACACACAGCTCAGTCAATTAGTCCTGGCCCAACCTTGCAGCTGAGAGATAAATGGTGTGGAGTCTCAGCAGGCTTTTGCGCGAAGCTGTGCTCCTTGTCCGCCGTATGTAGAACAGGTCTCTGGAGGACAGCTAGCCCCTCCACCGCGAAGAGACGTGGAGAGCGCGGTGCTGAGGAGGGGCTCAAAGTGCTCAGGCATGTATTAAAATATGACCACGAGGACCCCGAACTCCCTAATCAGAGCTGGTCTGAGGGGCAAGAGTAGGAGAAGGAAGAGAAAGAGAGAGAGAGAGAGGCAGGGAGGGTCTGTTGGGGTGTAAAGCTGCGTACAAGATTTCAGGTCATTCCACTTACACCTCGTTAACCATTTGTTTGTGCAGTCGAGCTGTAACCTGTCTCCTGCAAGAGATCTCATACAAGCTGCCGAATGTATCCTGGGAAATAACTAAATGTGGTCACTCATGCTGCCTCTACACTCAGCTGGCTGCAGCGTCTCCCATAAATCGATTTATTTATGGCGGTCGACCACAGTATCAACATTGACCACCACATATCGATTTTCTTTTTTACCATTTCAAATCGCTCTCTCTCTCTCACAAACACACACACACAAAAACATTGTTAACGGACCTGTCTGTGATAGTTGGACTGGCCATCAGGAGCACCGGGAGTAATCCTGCCAAATCAGTGGGCCGGTGGACCGTCTGTTCGTCTCTTTACCACCCCTCTCTATGTGTGTCATTCGTGGCGCGCAGAGCATGCTGCGTGCACCCTACCCGACTCAGAAAGTATTTTTTGCCTAGTCGAAGCAATATATATATATATATATGTACACACACAAAATATACTGTATATATTGTTCCGTTATCTATTTTGTCACAAAGTACTTGGCATTTAAAATATTTGCAAAGCTGCACCTTATATAAAAGGATTATTTAATAATGCCATAATAATACCCTTTTTTCATCAGCTACTGCCACAAATAGAATCTCATTCTGTGGGAAACACTGGGCTGAATCTGAAAATGCCCTTTAGCAAGTATGAAACTAATTGTATCCACACTAAAACACCTGCACAACTGGAGAACAGCTAAATTTCATTTTCTTTGTGCTCTTTCTGTTAGCAAGTGACAAAATGATGCAGTCACAGCCAACATCCAGTGAGAAGTGGAAGCTCAGCAGGTTAAACTTCTGTTACTGCTGTAAACTGTTTCTCATTTACACATTTTTCTACTTCTGTAGTCAGACCACTTCATGAGTTGAAAACTGTAATTTAATTGTGGCTCATAACAGCAACCAAAACCCTGCTCAGCTGGACCGGGTCAATCAAATGGCAATTTTATGTCCGGGCACCGTTTTGTGTTATTGTTTTCCAAAAGCTCAACTTTTCCCATCCTCACTGAAATATGAGGCCAGTGATTTTAAAATGATCCCCTGTGTTGGGTGTGAAAAATGCCAATTTAATTGCATACGGAAGGAAAACAGAGAAAAAGATGCATTGGAGGCGGTCCAAGCAGAAAGCCTCACCTCTATCGTCGTAGTAAATCACGTAGCTAAGCTGCATTATCTGCAACAACATGACAATCCTTTTAACACCTGACACACCACGGTAACAAGCAACCCCCCCCCGACATGTTATATATGGCTCCCTCTCCTCACTAACTTTTCACGACATGTCAATCCTATCAGTGCACACGCACAGACACACACACACACACACACACACACACACCTTTAAATCAGCCTTCAATGCCAGCAGGGCGGGGCAGATGCAGGTGTTTGTGTTTGTATGAGAGCGAGAGCCTTTTCCATTGACAGCAAGAGACGTAAACACACACACACAAATACACAAACACAAACACACAGCAAGGTGAAAAATTACAGTGGGGGAAGTGCGCGTGGCCTGGCGGATTAACTGCGGAATAAAAGTGCTGATGGGCAACAAAAGAGAAAAAACAGCTATTCATCACCCTGGCACAGGATCAAACTCACACACTTCTCAAATGCCCTCCTTGAGTTATTGTGCAGTGCAGCTCTGCTGGCAGCTCCACAGATAATGCCGCCCTACCTGAATTGATTAGAGCGGGGATGTATCCTCTCTTTCCAAAGATGGAGAGCGTCCCTGCACCACTGAAGTGGAAGAAATCTGTTAATATGTTTTTAACAACTAGACTGAGTTTGTTTGTTTTTTCCTCTGTGCGAGTGTTTTTTTTTTTTTTTTTGGGGGGGGGGGATCATCAAGCATGCAGGCGTAGTGTGGTCATTTTCTCAAACAAATGCGATCTCTGCACCATCGTTGTGTTTCTGCTGTTCCTGCATTTCTCTGAACCTGGGGGAAACAAACTGGGGGGCATCTGCATGAAACTTAAATCACTTTTTACAGTATTAACTCAACATTCTGCAAATTTCACTTTGTATTCCAGTGCACACACCTATTTTTTTTGGATGTTATGGAGTCAGATGGGTGATGCGTAAATATCCCATCTTGACATCTTGGTCCAAAATAAAAGGTTAAAAGGGAATGTTAATTGCATGATTGTATCATGCAGGACTCCTGTATGGAAGCATCTGCACTGGTTATGTTTCCCCACTCATTTATTCAGGCTTTAATGTTTAACTTTAATTTGTCACCTGTCCCCCTTCATCTGATTCCTTCTACATGATTGACACGGACTAGAGCTGCAACTAATGGTCCTTTTCATTAGTAGTTAATTTATCAATTATTTTCACACTAATCAAATAATCAAAATCCAAGGTGACGTCTTGAAATTGTTCACTTTATTTGACCAACAACCCAAAACCCAGCAGCAAATTCTCACGTTTGAGAAGCTGGAACCAGAGAACGCTTCGGATTTTTTGCGCGAGTGACGAACCATTAACTGATCATCAGTCAGGTTAATCAACTAATCGTTGGAGCACTAACATGCACCGAACAGAAGCTCTACAATCTTTGCTCTGCAAGCTGCCATCTGTTACAGTTTAGTTTCTTCTCTCAAAGACCAGTCAAAGCCCCATTTTTATCAACGATCTGAACATCAAAGGAGGCTAATAAAAACCATTAATATGAATATAATGTCATCAGCTTTATCTACAAACTGCTGTGAGTGCTGCATAATATCACTGCTCCACTAGATAGGCCATTTAAATGCATCAAGTCCATGGTCATGTGTGAAAGGGGTACATACATATCTCTCTGTGTGTGTGTGTGTGTGTGTGTGTGTGTGTGTGTGTGTGTGTGTGTGTGTGTGTGTGTGTGTGTGTGTGTGTGTGTCCTCCCAGGCCCTGACAGTACGAAGCCCTACACAATAGGGGGGGGAAATGCCATGAAAAAGGATGAATCATGGGGTTGTATCCACACTGAACACACACTGACCACCTCAGGGTTTAGGTCAGTTGTGTTGTCTGAGCAGCAGCGACTGACACAAACACCACACATACACACACTCTATTTTAACACTTTCTAAAACTCAAATATTCTCCTCTGTTTTTCCTTCCTTTTTTTTTTTTGTTGTTGTTGTTGTTTTCAATCATGGCATAGTCGCTGTCAGAAACGTTTTTTTTCCCCCCCTCAATCAGGGCATGAGAGTCGGCGGTGGCCTCCATTTCAACTCACTGGGTCATGGGGGTCGCCACGCCTTTTAAAAAAGAGAAAAGCCCTTGTCACAGCGCTAGGTCTCTCTCCTGCCTGCCACAAAATGTCTCCTGACACAAAGCCCTCGCGCTCGTATCAGCGCACTCCCACAGCACTGCCAACAAATGTGACCTCGTGTTTTCCTCCCACTGCTAAAATGAAAAAGAAAAAAAAAAAAAAAAAAAAAACTTAACTCACCTCTACCTTGCCAACTGAAATAAAATAAATAAATGAAAACAATGTGCTCTGCAACTCTGCCAGACCACGAACAGAAGTAATTTTTTTTTTCTCTCTCCACTAACTTCTGCTTGAGAAAGTTTCCGTGTTACAGTTAAGGTGACGGCTTCAACTTTATACTGAGTTGTGTTCAAGGCCTGGGGGGGAAAATGCTTTTCACTGTTTATCTTTGGCTGGATGGTCTGAGCCAAGGCCTCTGAAACACTGCAGAAACCCAACGCTGCCACTGCTCAAACACAAAGAAGAAAAAACAGCAGAGCTTGCAAAGTGATGCCATGTCTTTGAACACTAAGTTGCAAATGTGCAAAATCAGAGCATTTTTGTACCAGATTGAGGTTAATTAGACCTTTCAGCCTCAGCTGCACTTGTAATTCCAGATGACTTGATTAAATTGTCAGAGCCAAATGGCTGTAACTACACTTCCAAACATTCAATGGTTTCTAATGTGGAAATTTGCTGCATTTCTTTTTATATCATCGTTGTTTTGGAGGAAATCACCTTGATCTCAGCAAACATGTGCTGGATACATTTGACACGCTATAGACTGAACAGTTAATCAGAACAAAAACTGGCAGACTAATCAATCATGTAAATAATCGTTAGCTGCAGCCCCTGATTTCAGTCACCTCTGTGTACACTGTGTGGTGTAATATCCTAACAGAACTCATAATGTCTTCTGAGGTGTGACCCCATCCATCTGCTCCCACAGGCAAACAACAGTCCAAGAACACACACACACACACACACACACACACACACACACACACACACACACACACACACACACACACACACACACACACACACACACACACACACACCACCCCCACTCACCACACACAGAGGTCTGCCCGGATTAAATCAAGTGCATGGAGAGCAGAGCCCCATTACCCTGCAGAAGCCACTTCACTGGTTGCTTTACTAGCCAGGCCACCCCCCACCACCCCACCCCCCAATTATAAAACCACAAGGCTTAAGTCAGCGGGGAGGTTGGGAGGGGGGGCTGACTCCTCACGGGGATGACCTTAGTGAACTTGGGAATGGGGGTGAAGGCAAGACGTAACCCCAGGGGCCAGGAGGTGAGAGTCCAGGTTAGGAGTTGGGAGACAGATGAGGATTTTAGCTGGCGTCGCCACATCCACCACGCTGAGCAATTTTGTTTTGTTTTCCTCCTTTTGAAGAGAAAATGAAACTTGATGCTGCTGCAGTAAAACACTTCTGGGAGTGGACACTCTTTTAGCCAAATTAACTTCCAGGATAATGGAAAAAAAAAATACAAGGTGGTGGAGGAGGGCAGAGAGGAGGAGAGGAGGCCGGAGGAGTAGGGGGTGGGGACAGTGTAGAGTCTGGAGTGTAGAGTAGGTGACAGGCGGGAAAGAGGTGTTTTCGTGTGTGTGTGTGTTTGTGTATGTGTGTGTGTGGGTGTGTGTTTTTGTAAGTGTGTGTGTGTGTGTGTGTGTGTGTGTGTGTGTGTGTGTGTGTGTGTGTGTGTGTGTGTGTGTGTGTGTGTGTGTGTGTGTGTGTGTCCTCCCAGGCCCTGACAGTACGAAGCCCTACACAATAGGGGGGGGAAATGCCATGAAAAAGGATGAATCATGGGGTTGTATCCACACTGAACACACACTGACCACCTCAGGGTTTAGGTCAGTTGTGTTGTCTGAGCAGCAGCGACTGACACAAACACCACACATACACACACTCTATTTTAACACTTTCTAAAACTCAAATATTCTCCTCTGTTTTTCCTTCCTTTTTTTTTTTTGTTGTTGTTGTTGTTTTCAATCATGGCATAGTCGCTGTCAGAAACGTTTTTTTTCCCCCCCTCAATCAGGGCATGAGAGTCGGCGGTGGCCTCCATTTCAACTCACTGGGTCATGGGGGTCGCCACGCCTTTTAAAAAAGAGAAAAGCCCTTGTCACAGCGCTAGGTCTCTCTCCTGCCTGCCACAAAATGTCTCCTGACACAAAGCCCTCGCGCTCGTATCAGCGCACTCCCACAGCACTGCCAACAAATGTGACCTCGTGTTTTCCTCCCACTGCTAAAATGAAAAAGAAAAAAAAAAAAAAAAAAAAAACTTAACTCACCTCTACCTTGCCAACTGAAATAAAATAAATAAATGAAAACAATGTGCTCTGCAACTCTGCCAGACCACGAACAGAAGTAATTTTTTTTTTCTCTCTCCACTAACTTCTGCTTGAGAAAGTTTCCGTGTTACAGTTAAGGTGACGGCTTCAACTTTATACTGAGTTGTGTTCAAGGCCTGGGGGGGAAAATGCTTTTCACTGTTTATCTTTGGCTGGATGGTCTGAGCCAAGGCCTCTGAAACACTGCAGAAACCCAACGCTGCCACTGCTCAAACACAAAGAAGAAAAAACAGCAGAGCTTGCAAAGTGATGCCATGTCTTTGAACACTAAGTTGCAAATGTGCAAAATCAGAGCATTTTTGTACCAGATTGAGGTTAATTAGACCTTTCAGCCTCAGCTGCACTTGTAATTCCAGATGACTTGATTAAATTGTCAGAGCCAAATGGCTGTAACTACACTTCCAAACATTCAATGGTTTCTAATGTGGAAATTTGCTGCATTTCTTTTTATATCATCGTTGTTTTGGAGGAAATCACCTTGATCTCAGCAAACATGTGCTGGATACATTTGACACGCTATAGACTGAACAGTTAATCAGAACAAAAACTGGCAGACTAATCAATCATGTAAATAATCGTTAGCTGCAGCCCCTGATTTCAGTCACCTCTGTGTACACTGTGTGGTGTAATATCCTAACAGAACTCATAATGTCTTCTGAGGTGTGACCCCATCCATCTGCTCCCACAGGCAAACAACAGTCCAAGAACACACACACACACACACACACACACACACACACACACACACACACACACACACACACACACACACACACACACACACACACACACACACACCACCCCCACTCACCACACACAGAGGTCTGCCCGGATTAAATCAAGTGCATGGAGAGCAGAGCCCCATTACCCTGCAGAAGCCACTTCACTGGTTGCTTTACTAGCCAGGCCACCCCCCACCACCCCACCCCCCAATTATAAAACCACAAGGCTTAAGTCAGCGGGGAGGTTGGGAGGGGGGGCTGACTCCTCACGGGGATGACCTTAGTGAACTTGGGAATGGGGGTGAAGGCAAGACGTAACCCCAGGGGCCAGGAGGTGAGAGTCCAGGTTAGGAGTTGGGAGACAGATGAGGATTTTAGCTGGCGTCGCCACATCCACCACGCTGAGCAATTTTGTTTTGTTTTCCTCCTTTTGAAGAGAAAATGAAACTTGATGCTGCTGCAGTAAAACACTTCTGGGAGTGGACACTCTTTTAGCCAAATTAACTTCCAGGATAATGGAAAAAAAAAATACAAGGTGGTGGAGGAGGGCAGAGAGGAGGAGAGGAGGCCGGAGGAGTAGGGGGTGGGGACAGTGTAGAGTCTGGAGTGTAGAGTAGGTGACAGGCGGGAAAGAGGTGTTTTCGTGTGTGTGTGTGTTCGTGTATGTGTGTGTGTGGGTGTGTGTTTTTGTAAGTGTGTGTGTGTTCGTGTAAGTGTGTGTGTGTTTGTGTATGTGTGTGTGTGTGGAGGGAGGTTGCAATCTCTGCATAGAAAATTAACAATTCCACCCAGCGCTGTGTCTGCAAGACATTAAATGCATGAAACGCATGAATTATAGCACAGAGCGAGCTGAATTAACTCTATATATCAAGCCGAGTCCAAATAGTTCAGGGGTGAGGGGCTGTGTGCCTCAGCTGACAAAGGGGGAAGGGGATGGGATGAGTGCATGTGCGTGGGGATGAAGATGGGAAAAATAAAGTAACTCAACATTTCTATCTCCTCCCATTAAAGTTAACCACTTCTCTCTCTCCAGAGCCATAAAGCTGTCAAACAGACCTCTGATTTATTCTGCCCTTGCCCAGGCTGCTGTCCTAACTATCGCATGCTTCCAATTAATTTTTTTTGTTGCTCTCCATCACTTCCCTGTAAATGTAATGAGATTGCAGCACCGAAAACTGCTGACTCCCGTTAATGCACAATTCCTTAATAATGCCGAAAAGCTGGCCGCAAAAGCAGAGGGTGGAAAAGAAAGAAAGAAAGAAAAAAAAATGCATGCTCGCCCAATAATGGCATTTTAAAGGTGCAGAGTTTTGTCAGAGACGTAATTAACATGATTCATTGCAACATTTTTCACATTTGCACATCACACACTGACCAAAGCCCAAACCTGGCTTAAGCAAACACAGACTGCAATCTATGAAAGGCGCTTTGTGACAAACACAATCCTCAGATGCGATCGACGCTGCATCCATTTGTCCACCTACTCTTCACCCACTCAGCCGGTCCTTTCAACAGCGGCAGGAGTTGTTTTGACAAAAGATGTGTGTGCTGCTGTGAAGAGAAGAGGAAGTCCAGGAAAAGCACTTTTCTGTATTTACAACAGCGAGCGCGCGAGCCAGCAGCTGAAGCAAGCAGATGAGGAGATCAGATAAGAGAAAATGGCTGCAGTAATTGCGTTTGGCCTAAGATACAGCATCCTAACCTGCAAACAAGGTCAACAATGCAGGGCTAATTGAGTCAGGATTTTAATTACCCCAATCATAACTTCCAGAAGCCTCCAGGAGACAGAGAGAGATACTGTCTATTGGCTGTGTTGATAGTGTGATTGAGTTGTGCGCTGACCGTTACGGGTGGGCTGCAGGTGCACAGCGGGAGGTATTAAATAGACTGTTTTGGTCAAAGCTGAACGCAGCTGGCAGGTGTTGGTGTGAAGGGACTTTATTACCCTATAAACTATCGGAGACAATTCACTCACAGCGTCTTCTGTGGGCAGCGAAAGCCCCGATTCAATTACTGCTGAAACTCCACATGGAGAGCCCTAGGAAAGCGGCGACGTTCGACTTATTGTTCTTCATGTCACCTTCCCAAGCAGAGAGTACAACAGTGAATGTTCTCACACTGCTGGAGCAAAATGAAAGTCCAGCTCTGCCAGTTATAGATGTAACACAATACATGAGTGTAATACCCAGCAATCCCAAGATTGATATGTTCTCATGGGCGACTAATAACTGTTTTTGTCTGCAGGAAGAAGTGGATTCATAAAAGCTGCAGTGATTGATTGACATGTTTGGGACAATTAAAAGCTCAAAGAAGCAAGTGTTTCCTGCTTGTTTTGTTTGTCCTTTGTTTGTGTACATGGAGAAGATTCATTAGGCCTCTGTATGGAGGATTTGAGGTCTGCGGAGCGAGAGGGACCCAGCCCAAGTGAAGCATGTCAAATTAGGAGGGAAAAAAATCAAACCTGGCTACTGGGACTCATTAGAACCTCAACAAACACAACATTTTGTTGCGTTACGTGTGCGTCTGCCTCTCTGCGCGCGCTAATAAAACAAGAGGAGTAGCGTTGGCTTGTGTGGTTTTTAAGTTATTTTCATCATGGCAGTTTGTTTTATGAGGCACCGAAGCTGAGACACTCTCCAAACAACTTTAATGAAAGTGAGGATCCAGCGGCCTCATGGGAACTGAAGTGCTAAGCCGACGCTCTAACAGAATAACCGACATGCTGCAAAATTAAAAGTATCAGGTGACTAAAAGACCCAAGTTTCCCGGCTGATAAAGACAACAAGGACACACACTGTCATTGATGCAAAGCAGCTCTCTGTGCATCTCATGAGCAGGAGTTTTTGGGAAAATGTGAGCGCACTGAATAATAAAGGTTTGTAGACGAGATAATAAAAGTCAAATCCCCGTTTAAACGTGATACCTATCCTGTTTTTAATACCACTGTTGTCCTGGATGTGGCTGCTGGCCATTTTGCTCAGCTATAATTAGATAAATAACAGATTTGTTAAATATTTCTGCATAATGACATGATATTATCACAGCAAGTTGCAATACTTAATTTTCTCTCTCTCTCTCACACACACACGCACGCACGCACGCACACGCACACACCATTTTTTAGACTAAGGGAAATGTGTTCCTGAAAGTCACAGTGAAACAGAAGTTAGAAAATATTTATCTACCTAATGTGATACAGAAACGGAACACAAGGGGCGGGTTCACTTATGAGAGGGCAAATCCTTCAAATTTGATTGGACTGCTCAAAAGTTGGCATGCATTTTTTTTTTTAAGACATGGAGATGTAGAGGACTGTGGACCTTCACCAAAACCTCTCTCATTCACACCGTCAAATCAGGAGAAGTTGAAAAAGGGAAATTAATAAGACTGCAACCATAATATTTTTTGCTGCCTGAGAGCCAAACACATGTCCTACTATATCATTCTGCTATAGCTACCACAAGCCATGAGCTAACCGCTAAGTGCAGTTATAAGATGGACTATTTAGCTAATTGCCCCAATTCACATTTGATTGGATAGGAACACCGGTTGGCTTTTATGCTACGGTGCATTCCCACATTAACAAAGGACTTTGTTTTCAACACAACACATACAAAGTTATCCTGTTAGTGTACACACAATCAGTGGCAGCAAATGAACATGCATTCGTGCTGTTGTCTCATAGGAATGTCCTTGCTGATGGTGAATGCAGCCTGTTACACACCGACTGACTACATTTTTGAGAAGGTGTGGAAGTTACAAGCCAGTTCAGTGAGTGTCTGAATCTGAAGACAATTAAACTGAGGTTTAAAACTAACAAAGCAGACCATGTAAGCCTACCAAATTCACCACATAATGCCACTGTGACTCGTCATTGAACACAGCTGTGAAAAACAAAGACAACCGAATGGCTGCAAGGAGGGGAGAAACACTCAAATATCCAGCCTTCTCGCCTCAGTCAGTAACATGCTCTTTACATGGGCCACCAAGCATGGCAGAGGCAGTGAGATACGGGATTTACATCCAGCAGTACTTCATCCCCCCTGCAATGAGAAAGGGAAGCCCAATTTGCTATTGTAGCGGGGAAGCGACGTCTGCCGCCCCATTGATCTCTGGGGTTAAGGGGAAGCTAATCTATCCCCAGACATATCCACAGCGAGGCCTTCACCCCACAGTCCCCGCCGCACCTCGCTTTTCATACAAAAGCTTAACTCGGCAAGCTACCCCCCTTCGCCGCCTCTCTCCGCGTGTGTACCTGTGATGTCTCCCCTCAACAGGCAGGGAGGCGTGGCGTTTCCTGTCCCTGTCTTTCTTACTTCCCCCTGCCCCTCCCTCACATCCCTCTCTCTCTCATTCCTCAGATCATTTCAAAGGGTCCCAGAGATCAAAGCTGACCCTTCTTTCAAAATGGACAGGAATGGGGGGGGGGTGTATTTAGTTAATCATTCATTTGTAGAAAAAAAAAATAAAAAAGACCCCACCCCGCCTCTTCACTCCAGTTTCTGTCTTACCACTTGTCTTTTTTCCCTAGCTATCCCGGTCCTCCTGAGGCCCTGCCTGCCGCCTCTCAAGGCAGTTTTTAATATGCAGAGAAAATAAGCTGGTCGTCCACTTCAGGCATGGATGGATGGGAAAGGCCTGGGGAATATAGCTCAGCTACACAGGAACGCTTGCTTCTGATGGATTAACCCCTCGTGTACCGGGCATGAAGTGGTGTCTGAGCGTATTCCTCGCTAGATTTGATTTAGATTGTTTGCCGAGATATGCTTGGAAAGGTATACTTCCTGTTTTTACTGCTTAGCAGAAGGGGAAACAATGAATCCATCTTCCTGATCTGTACATTACCTATGAAAGATATTACAACTACAGACAATGGAACAGCGCAAATCATGTATATGGAGCGATTATACTATGTAAC
Organism: Seriola aureovittata; assembly: GCF_021018895.1. NCBI lineage: Eukaryota > Metazoa > Chordata > Actinopteri > Carangiformes > Carangidae > Seriola > Seriola aureovittata. The sequence goes on from NC_079384.1 coordinate 13,054,105, forward strand.
ACAGCTCATATCCTGTGCTACATCATGATTAGTGTCAAATACATTTTCTGAATGTGAGGTGAATACTCCGTCTCTCTCCCTTTCATCACACACACACACACACCTCTCAGCTGACCGGCCTCCAGCATGAGGGGTGACCCTGTGAAAGGGCTCCGTCACACTCCCTGCCCAGCAAATGGACTGAGGCCTGAGAGAGCTAATGGCATAATGAGCCCACGGCAGCCTGGGCTGACATTTTTTGGCCATGGGTGGGAGGAGGGCCCGAGATGGAGGAAACACATGTACACACACACACACACACACGCGCGCGCGCACAAACACACACACACACACACACACACACACACACACAAAGGATGATGATGATGATGATGATGAGTCCATGCTGTCCATCATTCTGACACTGTCTCCTAGTTACCCAGTGACGTGTGTGAGCTCAGTGTGAGCTGCCTGCTAATGCCAGGTCCAGTTTTTGCAACATTTTTTTATGATAGCAGATTTCTGATGATAGCAAAATTTTACTTTTCATGCAAATTGCCAAGTTAAGAAATATTTTTTAATGAAACTGCAATATGACTGTTTTTTGTGCAGATTTAACAAACAAACATCATGTGTTCATTACTGAGCTTTAATGGTGCAGGTAGATTTTGTTACCACTGGACAGAGCCAAGCTAGTTGTTTCCCCCTTGTTTCTAGTCATTCTGCTAAGCTAACCACTGACTGTAGCCTGATATTAAATGGACAGATTGTGAGAGTGGTATCGATTTACTCATCTATCTCTTTGCCAAGAAAGCAAATGAGCCTGTTTCCAAAAATGTTGGAACAAAAGCTGTCAAAGATCTTTTCATACATTAAATTCAAACTGAACTGACTCACAAATTAAATGACCCGAACATGAGTAAACATGACGATACCCAGTCTGACCAAGAGTTCCCAACATTTAGGAAGTCACAGCCGGACATGTAGTCTTGCACAACAAATTTCACTCTGCTCAGTCCAGTCTGTCAGGGCTCCAGGGGACCAGCTTCACTTTCAACTCTGCTCCACAACAAATGATTGACAAGAGCTCTCCTTCACCGAGACGTGGACATGAACCCTTCCTACAGCTGATCGGATGAACACACCTCTCACTGAGCCGCCGTTGGTGCAGCCTTCAAACTGTCAAACTGGAAAAACCAAAAGGAGTTTTCTGAATAAATGTGAGGCAAGAAATGCTGCAGACAACGCAATCCAAAATTCTGTAGTCATTTGACAACTTTTTTTTTTTTTAAATAACAGCAATGTATCCAGTGGCAGTGTGGTCACAATGTAGTGATGAACCCACAGAGAATCGTAATCAAAGTCTGCAGCTCCCTCCAGCTTTACAGATTTTGTTGTTTAGCATTCAGCTTTCCTCTTTTACTTCACTCTCCCTTTTCCGCCGCAGCAGGCGGCCCAAAAAAACCCCCTCTAAAAACACACTGTACACTATCTGCTCTGCACAAAACAGCAGACAGACACAGCTAGCGACTAGCTGGAGAACACGTTTAGCAGTTCAAGAGCCAGATATTTCCATCAGGAGTTGGTAGAGACCAAAAACATAGGTAAAACTCAACAGCTTTAGAAGGGAATATCTCTGCACCGCTGCCAGGCTGTTCAATGAGCTCAGATCACAGAAGCCTTTGACAGCACCGCTCCACATTAACATATGTTTCGGAGCATATTTCAACTTAAAAAAAGTTACATACTGTAGCTTTTGAAAGGTGATTATATGTCACCACTGTTGACATTTGACAGCACGTGTTTTCTCAAGTACTATCTTGAGGCTGTTGCAGTTTTCATCCGTGGCAGTAACTACAAGCTCCAACATCTATCAGTGATCCGGTGCATCCTCACTAATACTGGTTTGAGGCCCAAAGGTGGCCCTGCTTTTTCTGTGGCCAGGTCCAAGTTGTGTAATGGCCTCCTTCTCCACGTTCAGTCAGCACCTACCACTGAGTGTTTTAAAATCAAGGCTAAAATCCCGCTTGTATTTTTTCGTCTTCTATGTGTTGTCTGTCCTTGGCTGCGTGTTATTTGTAATTTCTCTATGAAACGCAGCTTGTTATAAAAATTTGCTGTATAAATAACCTGATGATGATGGGTAAGTGTGAATGCAGCCAAAAAAAAATAATAAAAAAAGGCTGAAAGGTTTGACAACCTCCCTGCACATCAAGCTTAATGTATCATCTGCGACTGTGTTTTAGTTATAGATGAGAGGGGAGACCGTATCATCTAGCACAGGTCTCAGAGCTCCTGCAGCCTGTGGAAACAGAGCTGCCGTGATGTAGGCTAAAGGTTCCCCTTTCTTCCCTTTTCACTCTCTGACCTAGATGTGTATGTGTGCGTGTGTGCTAGATGCGTATGTCGGTGTGTGTGACTGTACGCTGGGGTGGTCCTGTCTGATTCGTCGTAAGCGCTGGCTGCGAGCCAACACCTTCTGCCCGATTCACCTGGGACGTTCTACATCTTTGCAAGCTTTGGTTGTTCTGTTCTGAATGTCAAGGAGAGACATGAGAACTGGACCCCACATGGGGAAGAGGGAGAGGGAGAGAGAGAGAGAGAGAGAGAGAGAGTGAGAGTGAGAGAGAGAGAGAGAGTGAGAGAGAGAGAGAGCAAATTAAACACAAAGGGACAAGAGGGAAGAGCCCAGATGAGCTGATGAGTGAGTCTAGTCGGTCAGGCAGAAGTGGGCCAAGCTGGTGTTGCACTCAGGAGATGACACACATACAGGCTACTCCAACTGACTGGAGATGAGCCTTGCAGCCTCTCCCTTACTCTCTCTCTCTCTCTCTCTCTCACACACACACACACACACACACACACACACACACACACACATGCACACAGAGAGAGAATCCAAGTCCCCTGGGTGCTGGTTTTTCAATGCTGCATGCTGATGTTGTGAAAAACACAGCTCAAACATTGCGCTGACTAAACAAGGAGAAGATGGCTTAATTTCCGCAGGATGATTGGAGGTGGGTCACCAGGTTGGCGCCATGAAATTACATGTCCTTACCTGACAAATCTAACCTGGCTTTTGTTCCACCTCAAGTTCAACGTGATGAAGTAAACCACATGTGCACGGCTGCTGCCCTGTGCATCTCCATCAGCAGAGAAATGTGGTGATTAGAGCTCATGAATTTTCATTATCTATTAGTTTTTTTTTGGATGAATTGTTCTGTCTATAAAACGTTGCAAAGATTTTGAAAACTCTTCATTATAACTTCACAGTGTGACAGAGATATTCAGATTCCTCTAATAAAGAGACCATATTATTCAATCTATAATATATTTAAGGGGCTGGAGCCATGTTTGGCATTTTTGCTTAATGAATGACAATTAACAAAAACTACAAACAATTAAGCAAATTACTGATGATTAATTTTGTGTCAATGGAGTAATCAACTTATCATTTCAGCACTGGTAGTAATTGAAAAGGTAATGCCTCAATGTCATTCACTTCCATTTTGTATCTCATATCTGACGAAAAAAGAAAATCAGGTGGGTTTGTTTCTCTTTCAGCCGTTGCAGCCCTCTGTGAGAATAGGAAATATGTGGGGGTATTTTTGTCGCTTAGCGCGGGTCATGGGAGCCAGAGGAGAATGGCCGCCCCTTAGGCACAGGTTAATGAAGCCTTTCAGAGGGCGCCCGTTTTGGGCCTCGACAGGTTAATTACAGAACAACATACTGACAGGCAGGCCAGTTGATTTTATGCAAAGCAGACAGGTAAAAAACTTGCACCGCGGTGCAAGTGCGGTCGGGAGCCTCCACATTTGTCCTTATCGTTACAGGAGGCCACCGAGCTGACATTTATCCATTTTTTGTCAACAGAGCCTTGCCTGTGTACCTGACAAAAAAGAAAAAAAAAAAAAGAAAAAAAAAAAAAAAAATCTATTTCCCAGTTGTAAATTGCTGAGGAGAAACAATAACAGACTGCAAAATACAAACCTGAGGAAGCATCAGAGGATTAATTGCAGATGCACTGGTAAGCTGAAGAGGAATGACTCACACTTAGCATGTCCATGTCAGACACTCACAAGTCCGACATCAAATGGCAAAAAGTCCAGTCCGTAAACTGAACAAACACACACAAACTCAAAAACTAATCCCTTTAATATCATTGTCAGATTTTCTAAATCTTTCTCAAGGACATGGGAATTGTTTAAGACAACATTAGAAGTTGGATTGTGTTTCTGGAACAGTCAGATAAACTCTATCTTCCTCATCTAAAGTCCACTTCACAGACCTTCAAAGCTGCTGTATTTTGGCCGCAATGGTATGCAAGAGGGGGTCACATGAAGGCTTAAAGTGATATTTTACTAAAAATAAATCTTTGCAGTATCTTACACTCACCCCCTGTAGACTTGAAAGGTGGATTGGAGAAAAAAAAAAAAAGCAGCTTTCTCAGGGCGGTTACAATGGACTCCAACAGTGGCCCAGTCTCTCGCCAAAAAAAGTATCAAATCCTCCACAGATACTTCCTGAAACACTTCTGCAGTATAATCCACTTCTTCTGTATCCATCCATAGGCTCCATATATACCAAACACTCACACTGTGACTGTCTTATTTTGAAAATACGAGATGGGAAAGAGTCTAGAGAGATGAGATTTGTGCTGGATTTCTCTCAGATTATTAATAACAAAAGTGAGTGAAATGAAAAGAATTTGCAGATGTGTGCACTGTACATTATCCACTGCTATTTAAAATGTCAAATTTTGTTCAATGTGCATTGTAAGCTTGAGCAAGAGCCTGGAAAACAAGGCTGACACTCAAACAACAAGGCAGCGTGGCCGCCTTCCCAGCAGCCGTACAACAGGTCAGTCAGACACTACTTGCTCTGACCAATCCCTAGAGATCAACTCCTGGGTGGCACAGCTCGGGATTGGGCCATTTGGTCTCCAACGGCACCCAGTCCAGGCCCGAATGGAGCTGACTGATCACATTTCACAACAGGGCCAATGCAGCCAGCAGAGCAGAACAAGGCTGAGCTGGTGGCCCAGGGCCCAGAGGCCCACTATAGAGACCAAAGCACGCTGTGATGTGGGCAGCTCGGAGAGCAGGGAGAACGTTGCTACACATAAACCTCTTTCAGGCATAGAAGCTAGCTTCAAGTATCTGTTAAAGTAATAGCTTCTGGGTTTTCATACTTAAGTCTCTGTTTGAGAAATGCTCCATAATAACTCTGCCTAAAACACAATATCACTGACGTGCAACATTTTGCATCAGGGGCAGAAGAAAGGGGGAAAAGTCTCTTTTCCTTTTCAAACCAGTGGCAGAACTAGTGTAGAATCCACACTGTAAAAAGCTGGCGTGAAAGAAAGTTACATATTTAAGGACAGAGAGTGAATGTCTCATTATTAATGTGGTTTTTCATGTTCTTTTTATCCACTTTTGCCCTGAACTGTCAGGGAAAAAATAATAAAATAATTAAAAAAAAAAAAAAAAAATGAAAACACATTTTTATAGACTGTTCTGACATGAAAAGAATCTCTAGAACAATTTAAACGGATAATAATCGCAATATTTTGTGCTCCTTAGGAGGCAAAATAAGATTTATATCCATTTAATATCTCTCTGACTGCATATTCAACCTTGTGCAGTGCTGTAATTTTTTATTTAATGTGATGGCATTCAATTTAGACTTTGTCAAACTACCATTGTGACTTTTACAGAAGTACGGCTCTGGGACTTAAATGAAAATGAAGCCAAAATGTAGGTTTCGTGATAAAGTGCATATTTGAAAGGGGCTGCTACACACAGGAACACACACAAAGAAAATAACAAAATAGCCAACAGATGCTTGGATGGACTCCTGTACAGTACATACAAAGACACACACACACACACACGCACACACACACGCACGCACGCACGCACACACACACACCTCATCATAAAAACAGTTTTTCCTCTTTGCAATTCTGACCAAGGTAATAAATAGAGTTTGCAGGCACAACCTGGAGAAGAGTCACGCTTTTCCACCAGTTATAAAGTTTCACTGCTTTATTTGAAACTAAATATGTTTGTTTTTTTTTTGCTTTTCACTGGTAGAAATTGTTTCCCATAAAACGCACTAACAAAATTAATTTTGATGCTTTAAACGCTGAAGTGATTTTTTTTTTCTCTTTCACCAGGTAGCAAACAGCACTCTTCTCTCGCAAAGCAGACAAACGCTGTTACCTTGAGAAAGCACAGAGAGAGAAATTTCACACTATGGGTAGAAGATAATTTTCTATCAGAGATAAGCAGATAAGTGCCCTCAGCTGGAAGTTAGGATTCTGGCTGGTTTGTTTACCTAAGAAAATGGTCTTGCACGCTGAACTTCAAATGAACCAGATCTAATGCGGACACATCTGCAGCAAGCTTAAAACAGACACTGTGGGCTGAAAAATAATGGACGTCAATCATCCCAGAAAACAGGTTCAGTGCATATTATAGACTAAAAGACATTATTGCTGCATACAGCTGCACTAAAGATGAAAAAAAAAATCTGATTCTTATATGTAACACCATGTACTTAACATACAAAAAAAAAAAAAAAAATCTCCTGAGAAACACATTTATTCTTGTACGGAACTAGGGCATGAAGGCATCATTTTGTAAACACAAGCCCAATTAAAACTTGCTTTTGCAATTAACTGTAGTTCTCCAGAGATGCCATATAAACATTCATGAATTCACACAATGTACCGTAGATTTGTGTTTTCATCAGCAATTTCTCATCAAACAAGATAAACTGTGATGTGACTGTGTACTTCACAGACAGGTGGTAATAAAGTCTGAGGTGTTAGGTGACCTCAGCAACCGCCATCTGTCTGAGCGCATAAAGAATGAAAGGGACAGTATATAACTCAAGACTGCACCCAAAGACAAGTAGTGAGCATATGAGATAACGCTAGTGCTCGCTCTTTAATCTTCCACGTCATTGTTTGTACATACATATAAATGGCTGAAAGGCTGTAAAACCAAGGAGAACTTTAAACATGTGTTCACAACTCTGCTGCAACCACAAGAGGCCGACCAGGACCATGACAACCTGCGGCAGCAAATGACAATATCATAGGAGGATAATGCAGTTGGCTGCTGGTCTCCTTTAAGTGCAGGATAACTTATGTAAATTCAGCTAATCAACAGAAATCTGTACTACTGAGGTCTGTTTAGGAACAAAAGGAATCTGCAGTCTATGGAAAATGGTCTCAGAGCCCCTGAGAAAAAATTCTTGTTTTAGCATTTCTCAGGCACAAGCAACCATTATGCAAAATCTGACTCCGACTCTTACTCCTGTGCAGAATTTTCAAAATTGTCTTGCCTTGGGTAAATACGATGGCACTGTAGGTGACACAAATTGTGAGATGACTGGCAGCATCTGCTAGTGCCAAAAAAAAAAAAATCACAACCGTCAGAGAAACATGTCAGACTTTAATACATAATGAACATAAATACAGCTTGCAGTACAGGTGCATTGCAACTCCCTCTTCATATCAACAGAACTCCACCTGCACAGACAACCTTTTATTTGTAACCTGAGTTAAATCAAACTGCGTGCAAGAAAACCCGGGTGCCAATTTAATGTAGATATACTTGCAAGATTATTTGAAATCATGTGGGAAAACACACACTGACATGACAACATAGTGTGCTGTAGGTATCCTCTTTTTACACAGACACACGTCTGCAGCATATTCCACTTCTCCTCTACTCATCCATATGCTCCATACGTTCCAAACGCTCACTGTTTCAGTCTTCACATGAAGCTCGCAAGCAATCAGGTGCAATGTATATATGTTAGATTACCCACCCTCTCTGCTTTTCCATTGATCAGGAAGGCTGTTTTATCATCACTCATTTAACGGCTAAGCTAATATGCAATTCATTTAAGCACAATGATGCACGGGGTTTGTCTTAGATTGAAAATAAGAGGACCAGGGATGTGAACAGATAAGATGAGACTGTGGTTTTACTCATATTATTATTATCATCCTCGTATAACTCATCTGCTTCTGTTTTTAAGTCCAAGTGGAGTTAGAGTCATGGTTACTGACATATCTATCTACACAGGTGAGAAAATAAAGTTGTAGTTTTTACCTTTCAACTTTTGCATTTACTTCCCTTCCATTCATTTTCTTTTCAACAACATGAGGTGGAAACAGTGCAGTGAAATTGTTAAATACAGCATCCATTCCGTCCAATGAGAAATCATAATATGGGTACAATCCTGTTTAAAGTGGAACTATGTAACTTCTTAAAGAAGAAATAACACATTCTTCTTCTTACAACTGACAAGTTGAATTCATAGGCAAAAAAACTGCAGCCTTGCTATTATTAGCATTTACTAATGAATTTACACTGATTAAAAAATTCATTGACAGTTCAATCATTGATCAAAATAATCATTAGTTGCGACCTTGATGTTTACACCAAAACAAATGATTTGCATTCTCAGACTGCTCAGAGGCTATTTCTAGATATCTGCTCCACAACAAGTCCAGGAACATCTTAGCAAACAGACACGAATGTAAACAAGGAATTATTGCTTTACCGCCAGTCACGATTTTGGCCGAGAAGATTATTACAGAGCTCAGGCACCAACTGTCACCCTTTATGTTGTGTTTTACCTTCTTAGTCGCATACTTTATGTTCCTATCAGAAAATTACATAAAACACCAATTCAGATTTGTGTGGCCTTTAGCATTTCATAGCAGGAGATCCTCAAATCTACGACATCCAGTCTGAGTGGGAACAGTGGGAGATGTACTTTTTTACAACAGGAAGCAATGACCCGTGATGGTAGAATTGCCGCTCTCCGTAGGAAGTCATACGTTTCTTTTTCCTCCTTAGCCTCACCTCCCCGTGATTAGAGGAACATCTGCAAACACAGACAGTCCTCTCCACTTCGCTTTTCATATTTTACACAAGCAAACTCCAGGAATCATTACCCAACATGAGCTCATCATTAGCACATTCATAATTCAGTGTAATGGATTATGTAATTGCTCCATTAATCAGGGGAGCCACCCCAGCATACTCTCCTATGCATTAGTTTAATTATGGGAAATGCCTCTGTTAAAATAGATGCGCTGTTTGCAGTAGCAGAGTTTAAACATCTCCATTTGGCACTGTGGGAACTTGTGCGGGCTGCAAGCTTAGAGGCGGCTTGGCATTGTATAGCCCCGGGTCCTTGTGGTACACTCGCAGACAGCTCTTCAATAAAATGTGTCACAGGCAGTGGGGAAAAATGAAAAAGTAGGCAAAAGGGCAAATGCCTTTCAGGAAAGCAGTTGTCAAGTTCAGGCCTCACTTAAGTCACATTATTTATTGACATTTGCAGCCAGCGTCTGCGTGATGAATATTCCAGTTATATATGAAACTGGAAACGTCTGAAACAGATTAAGACACGTCGACATGGAGGTACTTGTCATCCGATTCTAGCAGCTGGCATGACTTGTGAGAACCTAATCCAACAGTGTCATCAGCTATTTGTCAAGGAAAAGAGATGGAGGGCTCTACACCTCCTCCTCCTTACTATTGTTGGAAGCTGAGCATGAGAGTCTGACTGCAGTCCGTTAGTTTGACTGACATTTGACTATCATCACCGAGGGACACTCAGTGTATTTTGGTCTTCTCGTCATTGTTAAAAAGGTCAGTGACAGACAGAGCCCCTTGTGCACTCCTAAGTGCGTTGAGTGCTGACAAGAAATACCAGCCTTTGTTCAAAAAAAAAAACAAAAAAAAAACAGTTGTTCCATAAGAGAAATCACTCTGGCTATACAGAAATTGCAGCACACTTATCACTCATTTTCCTTGTCTGCTTTCCTCCCCCAGATTGTACCTAAAGCGATTCTTCTCCCTTTACTTTTGCCTTGTTTCTGCACTAGGAGGGAGAGTGGGAGAGCCTGAATTAATATGCATTTTATACTGCTGCATATATAGTTCAGCATAAACCACAAATCCAAATAGGACCCGAGTGATTGGTCCTTCAGTCACTACCTACACAAAACAAACAACTAAATGGTTTGTGGTTACTGTCAAGATGCTGGCAAAGCTTCACAAGGCTTAAAGCCTGCTGCCAATAACACAGGCTGAGCCAAACAGAAAGACAGGGAGAGACACACACAGAATAAAAGATGGCAAAAATTGTTTTTTTTTTTCCATTGTGAGAAATGCACATGTAATGCTTGGGAAAAAAAAGAAGAAGAAGAAGAAGAGGACGGAGAGCTTATGCATTCACCTCGTTGAAGTGACATTTAAATAAGCAGGAGCCATTTTCTTCCACAATCCCTCTGTCCCTCCCCTTTCTCCCGTTCCCTCTGTGCCACTGTAATTTGAAGCTGTCACAAACAAATCCTCTTCGCAGACCTTTCCAAATGTCAGGTTCCGTCAAGTGGGGATGACTGCCTCCAAAAATCAGGCCCTTGGAAACTTTTGTCAAGCACACATGCGTATTTATGGGCATTCACCATTCACTCCTTGAACACTTGACGGAGCAGGGAGAAGACTGAAAGATGTGACACCTGAAATTTAAGTAGTTTTCCTAAACACTCACACACGTGTTTGTTATTCCACTGAATAATACACTTCTATACTTCGATTTTAGTTCAGTTTTCACAGGGCAGGTGAAGACAGGGATGAGTCCATACCTAGTTCATCTCTTATGTCCTCTACCCAATACTGCCTGAACACGCTGTGCCCTCAGTCAAACCAGTTCTGCCACCGTTTGGCTCCTAGTCCTGCAGGGATTGGTCTGAAGAAATGCTGTTCAACAACGTATAAAGACGTCAACTGAACACTACATGTCATGACTGCTTCCTAAGGAGAAAAAAAACAAAAAAACAACCTCAACACTAAACTATTGATTTCTACAACATTACCATAACAATTGTTAGAATAATTACAATGATGGACTCAAAAAGGTCAGATGTAGTACCAGCAATTTGATTCTAAAACTAAATAAATGGACGTCTTGATGGCAAAAAGGGCAAAACCAGAAAAATGGACACTATAAATGTAATAAATAAGAAAAATCAGATATCATATTTACAACACTGATGCCCCATTCTGGCCTTTTAGACTAAAGGCATCTTGTTCAAGGTCAAAAACATTTAGTGGAAGGAAAAAAAAAAGTCTTAATGCATATTTCATCCATCAATACAGGCATGAGCTGCACAGAAAGCTTGGTATAGGTCAGAGACAACAAGTATACATTCAAATTTTACATAATCTTAATAACCTCTGGCACAAAGAAAGTTATTGAGAAACTGTTAGCAGAGTGTGCAATCTCAAGAGTCATTTTACTGCCCTGAGAGAGCGGGAATGAGATGAGGGAGAGCAAGAGGAGCTAATCAACTCTTACTCATCAGTGGCATTTCATGCACTGTCTGCCGTGTGCACAAAGGGCACCGAGCATCAATAAGTCAACACGCCGCTGTAGCAGGAGTGGATCTAGACTCCTCAGCCATGAAAAACACAGACGTGTCTCTATAGCAAGTGCAAAATTAAATTAATTTTGAAGAGGAAACTGCTTGAGGGATGTGTCTAAAATTAACATGGTAAGTGTAAAGAAAAGTTTAATGTAAAAAGAAAATCTGGTATAGATTGAGCTGCTAAATCTGCATTTCTTAAGACACAGCTCATGAGTACAAAAAAAGCTGTCCGCTCGCTGCACCTTGTATAAGATGCTGAGCCAATAGAGGTGGTGGGCGGGGAGAGGTAGGAAGAGAGGTTAGAGAAAAAAGAGAGAGACAGAGGGAGGGAGAAGAAAGCTTCTTTTCTGCCTTTTCATTTTGAAGAAGTTTGTACTGCCATCTTCTAATCTGTGCCATCGCAGCTGCACATTGTATCACTATGTCCAGAAGGCCAGACTGGTTTTGGGCTTTTTTTAGGTTTTTTTTTTTTTTTTTTTTTTTTTTTTTTTTGTCCCCTCTTCTCTCCTCCTCGTTGCCTTGCATCAGGCACAGGATCTGAGACTTTAATATGGCTGCCAATGGCAACAGCCATTTAATAACAATGCAATAGTTCCTCACAGCAGTAGTTCAGTGTCGCTCATACACCCCGCCGTGTGCAGATGGTACATTGTGGTTTCCGAAAACATTCTTCTCTCCGAGATGTTTTTCCTCTCTCTCCCAAAAACACACACACACACGCACGCACACACACGCACAGTCCCTTTTAGTCAGCAATATTTAACTCGCATACAATTGCTCGACAGCCTATATGGTCTTATTTCGTAACAAGTCAGCTGAAGTGCCCCCCCTCCCCTCCCTAGAGGTGATCTGGGTGTGTGTATGTTTGTGTGTTTGTGTCAGTGTGGCTGGCGGTAAGCCTCTCGCATGTGCCTCACAGCCTCCTGCAGTGGGGGACATCTGGAGGAGGCGTTACCGTGTACACAGAGAAAAGAAGAAGAGTTCAGGCCTGAAATATCATCCTCCAAGGACATAACTGGCTTTCATTAACATACAAAGGGGGAAATGGCGGTGGAGATTTATTCAAATCAACACGGCTAATGTTGCCATAAGCCAGTCACCTTGCCAAGTTACCCTAAAACTCATTGTCTCTACGAGTGGCCCTTCCCCCGACTTGCCGCTGAGAGCAATTAGGGCACATTTTGATGAAAATGACCGGTAATTCAGTGTAAAGAAAAAGCTTCAGAACAACCATTTCACAAGGTAGATGTTCATTATGTGCCAGCAGGGAAGAGCCTCCTCTTAATAGAGTGCCAGCCATAAACATCCCTCATCATCACCGGCCTGCCATTTGATCTCACCTCTGGGGTTTCTGCGCTGGGCATCTTCATTCATTTCTTCAGTGTTTCACTGTCTGTTTACTCAGTAATGGACTCTGCCCAGAGAGTTGTTAAGGGGGAACAAAGTGAAAGTGCCCGGCACTCTGTTGTGGCGGTGATTAACGACTGAATTAGAAAACAACTCCAGGTCACCTTCCTTAACATCGTGATGGATGATCTAATGTGAGAATCTGATAGCCTTTGTTATAGGTGAGCTAAGACCTGGCTCACAGGTGGAGCAATGGGCCGGTGTATTTACAGCACGTATTAACTTTTCAATGAATAAACACTGTTATAAATAACACAGAAAAAACAATATAGTAAGAAGCAAACTGAGATGCTCCATAGCTTTGATAATAAGCACCTCACTGATGAGTGTGCATGCAACTGTGTCCACCACTGTGTGTAAAGCCTTAGTTAGCATTGCCCTAGTTCAACTGTGTATGTGCCATCTCTCCTGTCACAGGCAGTTTACAAGACTGGGAACGAGGGTTGCCATCTGTCTCACCTCAATGGGGCGCACAGAGGGACGTTTTGCACAGTTTTGGCATGCCTGACTTCCCCTAATGCTGCACAAATGTTTAGAGACATTACATAAGCAATGGGACCTTCACTAGGGCGGAGGGGGAATGGAGATGGGTACGTGCAGAGGAGGAGGGGGCAGATCAGGAAGTGTGAGAGAGAAGCCGTGGCACTTTAATTCTCCAGTCTAACCACACTTTCAGGCGGACAATAGCATTATAGGGCTGAATTGGTCTCGCTATAAGGCACAGGTAGTTTTGCAACCAATGTAAAGTTCAACAGCTCAAGTAATTTTGTCTTATATCTAAATTCTGGGCAATGCTGCAAGGTGCCGGTTTTGATAGAGGATGTTGTTGCAATGCACTGTCACAAAAGCAGCCAGGATCAACTTTTTGTTGCCAGTGTAACCTTCAGACAATGGCTTCAAAACTTCTATAACCTTTAGAAATAGTGCATTGCAACAAAGACACTATTTCATAATGGTGTTGCTGATACCAACGCAGTGGTCTCACTGAATGAAAGAGTGAGCCTTAAGCCATAAGAACAGCCACAGTGGGAAGTCAGTCAGAGGTGGATCAAACCAAACCTAACTTCAGCTCTGCACCCGACCGCAGCTGCACAGAGAGACAGGGCAATCTGAAAACAAAAAATAGAGTTCACTCACTACAAGGAAAGGTAGAACTGGGCTCAATGAAATATAGCCTCTGCTGGAAACCAGGAAGAAGAGGAATAGCAACTTGATGCTCAGAGAACTGAGTGCGGCACAGCCAAAGGAAAGACATGTATTGTACAAAGTGAATGTCCTGGGAGAGGCTTAGAAAAAAGGAAAAGTGCTAACTTTCAAGGACACTTGGACGTCTTTTCAGACAAAACAGTGACTTAAAGGGAAAAACACATTCAGAAGTGTGTGACACATCTCCTCTAAAATCTACCCAGTTAATGCCTCAGTACATTCTCTCCACTTCAGATTGTCTAATTTTGGTAAAAGATGATTTAATGTTGCCTCTAAGTGTGAACTTGCCACTCCATTGTCCTTATACCACATGACCACCTTGTCGCTCCTTGTCTCTCGGCACTCTTTTGAAATAAATGACTACAGGTCACTTAGTCTCTTGTCTCTTAAACTGACAATGCGTGACACACATCTCTGCGTATGACATTGGATCTGAGAAGTGATTTTCATTGTTTTTACCATATGAATTATGACTGCAGTCAGTTATTTCCACCCACAAGAACGGGTATAAGCCTACTGTCACTGAGCACTGTCCTGCTGATACAGAGACCAGGTACCCAGGTACAACTGATAGCAGTCGGTTGTACATTCTTACAGACACATTTTGCCAATTTCACAGGTAGAAAACCCAAGAAGGAATCACTTCTGTGCTCTCACAGGTCGGGCTGCCTGCACAGCAGGTGCTGGCATCCTGAGGTGGGGGTGGAGGATTGCATGAGCCTTAGCGCGGCTCTCCCTCACCATCAGGTGAAGACATGGTTGTCACATGGCTCTGAGGGCACATGTCTGTCTACACCCTCCCCAGGCCATCAGCGGCGTTAGCAGCAGTAACGGGGGAACTTGCCATACCAAATTGGAGACAAAAAAAGGGGGGGGGGACTACTTGGATGGGATTAGCTACGGTTTAAGTCACAAGACCATATATTAATGGTAAGGAATAAAAACAGGCCTGGACAAGGCAATTTAACTCACATGTCACTGTCTGGTCTGTTACCTCACCTGGGATGAAACTGCAACACAGCAAATCAGCTGAATTTGCACAATTTTCATGTTTTTAAAATTTGCTTTACTTCAGTTTACAGTGGTTGGTTTTAAATTGCAGGTCAGACTGAGAGAATGTGCGGCAGTCTGCTGGAATTTACTGTGAGCAGCGTGACTGAACTGTATCAATGCCACATGATGTGTTCTCAAATGTTCTGAGAAATTCTATCCTCAAATTACACATTACAAATCCATGGAAATTCATCAGTCTCTGTATTAGATAAGAGTTAAATGAAAATCTTGTTTAATTATTGTTCGTTAAACAACGCCCATAAATTCCAGAGTTTTGTGGATAATCTATCAAATAAAATGTCATAGGATTCACCAGTTGCTGATGATTTCAGTATATATATCACATCAGCCACACTGGTGGATATCCCATTGTTTTTTAACTATATCTCTATCACTGATGTTGTTGCATGTCAGCAGTGAGGTTTGCTGAAAGGGATCGTTTAAAATGACAGTAGGCACAGCAGCAAGGAAATGCTACAAGTGACCCCCCCCCCCCCACCAACTACCTATGGTGACCTCAATCACTGATCTTATCACTTCCTCGTATTGAACACATACCGTGAGGTTTCCTTGCGCTTGTTCAAATTTATCTATGTTAATGGTGCTGTGTAAAATGCACGCTTATCTATGAAGACATTTGTGTTGCATAGAATTTGCCAGAAAACGAGACACAACGCAACAGCTTCATTAACGGGGGGCTGATATGCAGATACGCGAGGATAAGCTGCAGATACTGTGTGATAAAGGGTTGAGTACAGCAGGCTTCTTAGGCCGAGCGTGCTGCTACCGCGGTGGTCCTTCTCCCTCCCTCACAGCCTGCCCTGCAATTAATGACACACAGTGATCTTCCTGGAACCACCCCCCACCCCCACCCCGCAACTTGTGTTTGTGCGTTTGTATGTATTTATGTATGTGACTATGTTTGTGCGAGCTCGCATGCATGTATGAGAGACAGCTAATTTTCTCTACTGTGCGCCAGAAGGATAACCGCTGAATTTGTATTCAGTAATGAGACGGGGTCTGGGAATGATGGTGAATTTGTAAGCATGCACCATCTCCCATAATTCCATTTAGTAGTCCTGTACACACTTATACATGCAGGTGGTTGTTACGACAGCCCCCCTGCCCTCAGCTCTCATCAGGCTCACACATCTCCAAAGAAACCAAGGGCAGGAGAGGAGGAGATATTGCAAATCACATTATAGGACATGAAATTAATCCACCCTCCCCAAACATTTGGCCTTCACACAGTTTAACCTTGAAACTGCTTTTTACTCCCTTGCATGAGCACTTCATAAACCCCCCAACCCCTCCTCCATCACATCCAAAAGAACGAGTCTGACATTACAACAATGGCTCTGCCGAGGTAATTATTCAATAGGATCCTTCACCGTGCTGATGATACGTTGTAATTTCATTTCACTTACGTCTGTTTCATAATGTAATACACAATTGAGCAGGGGCACTTTACGTCCCAAAAGACCACTTCCTCCTTAAGATAATAAAAGCCTTTTGTGCTTGCCTTTGAGAAATCCTTGGTGGATTATGTGAGTGCGGATTCAGGAGCACATCAATTAATATGCATTAAATGAAAGAGTATTAAGTTGTAAGAAAATAATTAATAACTCTAATTGCTGTGCTGCTGCTTTGCCAAACGACATCATACCTTAATGCTAACAGGACTGTCTGACATCGTCTACAGGGGCCAAAGTACAAGCGTCACTTGACCTTTTACATGGCTGAAAGACATTGCACTTCCACTTTATTACATGGTCACCTCACTCTCCCCTGATACTAATGCAGAGTGGTACAAGATAAAAGCCCAGAGTGACTGTTACATCCAATCCAATAGCAGCAGAAACCTCCCTATCTCCCAGCCAGCGCAGAAACCACACGAGATTCAGCTCTTACTAGTTTCATGCAGTATAAAATACATCTGTTTGTGTTAGAGAATACTGTAGATCTCTTATGCTAGCCCGTATCGCTGGATCTCGTCCCTTTGTACGGTGCAGAGAATAGCTCTGGCACAGGGTTCCACTTTCCCCCTGTTACCATGAAAAAGACATCCACGGCTCCAATTATCCTTTACCCCTGTGTAACTCCACAAAACACAATCGCTGCCACTGTCGATGAAATTATAGCAATGGGAGAGTAAGAGATGACAGGGGGAAAAAAAGAAATCTTACAGCCCCCCGCCCTTCACCCCTCACAAGTACACACATACACACTCTTCCATGTGCTGAAAAACAAAGATGCAGAATGCCTCAGGAGAACAGAAAGCAAAGAAATGGGAATGACAGGCAAAATGTTTCTTTGAGATATCTTTCCAATATACCATTTCTAAAGGTTAGAGGAGTTTTGAAGCCATGAGAGAGCAGCTCCGGCTGACTGATGACGCCTTCAGTTGCTGTGAGTGGTGAAGATACTGAGTAGTTTCCACTGCAGCGCTCTGTTTTAAACTTATTCGCTTTGACCGAGAGCGATCGGCGGCAAGAATTACTGTCTTGATCAGTTTACAGTTCTACCTCCTTGTGTTTTTTCAAAAATTACCCTGGCTTTCAGCTAAATCAATCTTGCCTTTGGTTGGAGATAATGAGCATGTTCACCAGGCTTCAAATGAACACCGTTGCTCCGGGGCTCCTCAGCTCAACACAGTCACATCATGCAGACACTTTTGAGGAAGGCAGAAAAGAGAAGAGAAGTCTCAGCCTTCAGAGACCAATTAAAAACACATATTCAAATTGACCTAAAAGAAGCACAGCGAGGCATTCATTTACAGTGCTGCCCCATGTCCCTGCAGCTTCACTCACTATCAGGTTCATCCCAATTGTTTTCAACTCTGACAAACAAACAATCTCAACAGAGTGGAAAGACTTGGGGAAAAAAATATATAATCTGTCTCATCTCTGCAGGATCAAAGACTATATCAAGAGGTAGTGAGCACACAGAGATATACTAATTTTCACACAACATGCTCTCACTTTCATTCAAAGGACATGGAGGCAGGATTTACCAGCTCGGTAGCACGGTATGCATACATTAGATGATCCTTATTAAAGACGGTGGTGAATATTAGATCATTATCGTTACTATCTCTGCCACAAGAAAGACTTGCTTCAAAGAAAATAACTGCACAGAAGACAGAGAGATATTTCCTTTCTCTATTGCCTTCATGGTGCTGTAAATATTGGAACTGACCAAAAGTATTCAGTTTACAACGATATAAACTGTGCAGATCCTCAAATTTAAGAGGTTGGAACGAACAAATGTTTGGCATTTTAGGTTGATAAATAATCAATTATCAAAGTGGTAGATTCATTTTCAGCCAGTCAAATGATTTGAGCAATAAAACCTATTTAAAAGACAAACTTGAAATTGAAAAGAGATGTTCAGGCAGCGCTCCAGCACAGCACCAGTCAGAATTTCATCCATGACATATTTGGTACCACAGCCCAGCGGGTATGCAGTGACTCTGAAACATGCTCCGTCTCGCTTCCACAGCACTTCCAGGGAAGCTGCTCCCATAAATCCCCTCTAATGGTCGCTGGCGAGGGAACTTTTTAACACAGAACTTAGCAGCCACTGTTATTCACCCATACAGCGAGAGTCTCGGGATGATGGATGGTAATAAATATTGCACGGGGCTAACAGAGGTCCCCTCAGAGACGTTCAATTGCCTTGAGTGATAGGGTGCTGCTCGGCAACACGGGAGAGGATGGCAGAGGGCAGGCTCTTCACGGGGTCGACTAACTGAGTCTGTTCAATTTCCTCTCTGGAAACGCGACAGTCCCCATTCTAAATTATAACTGTCTCACAATGGGGGGGTGGAGGGGGGGGGTAAGCAGAAAAAAGGGAGTGTTTCTGCAAAAAAAAAAAAAAAATGTTGCTATCTCAACTTTTGTATGGCAAGTTTTTCAGTTATGAATGGAGAATTGATTGTCTGGAGGTGGTAAAAAAAAAATCCCCTGTGCTGTGACCAGTAATGATTGTGAATGTACCTGGCATGTGAGGAGAAAGAACACTGCTCAGTGTTGTGACCACTTTCCTGCTGCACTTGTGACTGGAGCAGTTTAATGGAGCTTTCTGACAAGGGAGCTCTGTTGTGCAGAGCTGCCCACCATCTTAACTGCTTCCTTGACAATGGCCGACAACAGAGCAGATGTACAAGCTGCACACATCTGTAGTGGCCTTATATTCCTTCAGCCAACGCACACGCACACACACACACAAAAGTGTGCGCACACACACACACACACCCTTCCTCAGCCAATACATACAAATGGGCACCCATAAGACAGACAAAGAGCTGCTTTACCAAGGTCATCACCTATTCAGCTTGCTGGAATCAAATCGATTATCTTGTTGTTAACTTTGCTGTATTGTGACTAACTGACAAACTAAAACAATTCAAGTTCTGATATAAGATTGATTTTTATTTGCTGCACTGGGAGGATAGAAATCATCTTAGTTAACAAGAACAAATGAGTGACAGTGATGTTTTTAATAAGAAATTAAGATAACTCCAGTTCTTCATTAATCCAACAAGTGTCCTGTTGTCATATTTTCACAGTAATCAGTGAATTAATTAGCCCAATAATGTATAAGAATACTTTAGAGTGTGTAATTAACAAGTTAACACAAGGCAATTAGCAGCTCATTCATACACTGTCGGCACCTAACAGTGGCTGTAAACATAAGATGGACTTTCCTGACAAATTTTTTAAGTTAACACAGTCAGCTATGGTGCTAAATCCTCCACTGTAAATATCAGCTCTGTAACTATAAACAAGATAAATGCAGTTGAGTAAAATTCAGCAAAGTGTCCAGGAATGAGAGCTACAGAAAGTAGTTCATTATTTCCCCTCCAGTGTTCTCAGAAAAGTCACTTCCTGGAGCCTCCAGGGGGATCATGATGGGGGGGCATCCCCAGAAACACGAGGACCAGGTCAGTTTCACTTGCATCACTCACAATTACAACCAAGAGACCATAGAAGGTGGAAGATGACTACTTTTCTTAGCAAGTTTCTAACTCCACACTGTACAGTGTTTGCCCACCTGCAGATCTGCAACTCCTGCACTACACCACAAAATCCTTTCAGGTGGGATTCCTCGGGGCAAAAATGTCATCACACGCACATGGTGTTTGATCCACATGCTTTTATCATTTGTGTGTCCCTGTGATGAAAGAAAGTTTAGGGAGTCTCTGATGCTCTGTAACAGCTTCTTTTAAAACTCCTCTAGAGGAGTCTTAAAATTGTGTTCAAGCACATAAACATAAAAGGTCAGTGAAATTGTGATGCAGCTAGGACAGCAGATGTGCTCCATTGTAATGCCTTGTGGTTTTTTTTGTTTGTTTTTAAAAAGAAAGATGCACAGGCTAAGCAGGAAGCAGCGCTGAATAATACACAGGATGACGTCTTTCACAACACTATTTTGTCTTCGAAAACTCAGTCAGTCGGGTCAAGTGTGAGGTATTAGAGGATTTCAGCGCAAATAGCCTCACTGGAAAGCACAGCACACATGCACACACATATAACTCCATGGCCACACAACACACTCTGATAATGCACTTCCTATTTTCTTTTAACCGACACACACACTCTCTGTGCGGGGTCTCGCTGTGTGCAAAAACAATGTAGTCCTCGTCTTCGCCGAATACCCTTGCAAACGAAAGGTGAGGGGCACTAATGGCAGCATTGAAGGGGAAACGCGGGCAATTCGTGCCCCACATTTGACAGTTAGACCAGGTTTTACGTGGTCAGAAATAATGTCCCTGTGTGTAGGCTTACAGCCCACCCGACCATTCCCCATCTTCATGGCGCAGTAAGGTGGACACACATGGTCAGAGCTGTATGCGGACCTGAAACCCGACGGCAAGCCAGTCCCTCGCTAACTCCCGTTTGAAGCATAAAAACTGGATAAAACGTGAAAAGCGGTGTTGTGGCTGCTTCTGTAATGCAGTCTTACCTGGATGAATGATGTCTAATCGCAAGTTGAGAAGCCGACTTTTTAGGCGCACGTCGGCGGCGGCGGCAGCATCATCCGCTTCGGCGAGAAATGTTTCATGGGAAGATTTGGAGTAATTCTGATTCCACCTTATTAATCCTCCGCGCGCGCGCGCGCGCTACAAAAGCGGCTTCTTCTCTGTTTTTGGAAGAAACGACCGAATAGAGAGGAGTGATAAGCTACCAGGGTAGAGGCTACAATGTGTTGATACGCGTCCTTGTTTATTAAAATACGGACGAGCGTAAACGCCGAGTAGGTGTCTGTCTAACTGTTTCACTGCTTTATTTTTTCCCTCTCCCTCTCTCTCTCTCCCCCTCTCTCTTTGGCTGTAGTCACACTGTCTAACTCTCCTTTTTTATCAAGGCGGGGTCTTGGGTCGTTTAAACCAATGACATAAACCAAGAAGAAGAAGAAGCCCGGCCCCCCTCCCCACCTCCTCCTTCACCACCACCACCACCACCACCACCACACACACACACACACACACACACGTACACACGCACGCACACTTTCTGCTCACATGTTTAACAAAAATTATGTGGTCAAACGGGAAGTCTTTAAACTTGTACATGTCTTTTAGTCCAGTGGTTTCACATTCATATCAGAGAAAATCACCTTAAAGGGTCACTTCACCCAAATCACATATTTCATGTGTCAAAGCTTTTTGCTAGCAACACACGAAAATACAGGTGAATAGATTTTCATCTGTGGTGTTCACAACATTGAAGGACAGTATAGAAGAAGAAAAAAAAACACTGTTAACAGTTGTCCATGAAGTTTTTTTTTGAATGACCTGGTCCCATTGGAAATGACAATGAGGTCTTTCAGAGTATGTGAGACATTTTCCAATGAAAGACATGTTGCTGTTGAGTCTTTCAAATGTAACCTTTCAGTCCTTTTAAGCTCCTCTAATCTGTATTTCTTATATTAACAATGGGCCATATGACGATGTGAAATTTGGTTTTCTTGTGGTGACAAACCCACAGAAAATGATCACCCAACTCTCAAGTTCCCTCCAGCTCTGGTGAACATTTTTAGTGTCCTTAAGCTCATTATTTTGGTTTTACAGCCTGCTGTTATTTTTCTTTTGAAATATGTTTTTTGCTTTTTGTCCTTGTCAACCCAGGAATGTTGCAGTCACAATATATGTTATGTTTCTTAAATGCTTGACCTCCCACTTTATGTTTTTGCTTCAGTCTCACAGCTCTTATCAGCGTTTTTTTCAGGCATACTGGGCAGCTTTTTTCACCAAAAAAAGCTCTGATAAACCCACTGTAGGCCCTCACTACCTGCTTAGGACCAACCAGCACACAGGCCTCAGGTTTGATGCAGATTTTGAATGCAGGTTTAATCAGTACAAACATATACTTTCTTTCACCTCCATTGTACTTGGATGCCATTGGGAATCTCAGAAACCTCTTTTAGAACTTGGGCACATCAAATAAAAACTGTCTTCACAGACATTCACCTCTGGGGCAACTGTAAAATATGCCATTTGATAATTTGGGTGAATTAAAACTTTAACAAATCCATATCACAAAAACTCACATGCCTAACACACATGGGATAGTATAAAGACAAAACCTGAAAACTGAGCAAATACAACCTAGACTGTTTGCACGACCAGATAAAAGTATAGTGTGTGTTCGTGTGTGTGTGTGTGTGTGTGCGATCTGGCTAAACAGACACTTTAATAGGCTTATAATGTCCCCACATGGAATTATGTTCATGGCATGCGAGCTCAAGTCCTCAGTGAATCTTTAATTTATACTATAGCTTTAATATAATACTCAGATGTTATAGGGGCCTGTACAAGTCTGTGATATTTGTGTTTCAGTCCTTTAAATTATACATACAATTAATGGTTCTCCTATGAACTGACCACAGCAGGATGCTGCTGAATGAAAGCTCATAAAATAACACAGCCAAGTGAGTAAAAGGTGAGTATGAGCCACGCTGTTGTAAGGAGAGGTGTATATTCACATTTTCTGCGTTCGGCAAGTTCATGCACATGGAGCCGTCTTCACAGAACATTGGTTTGTACGAGTCTCGACGGCCTGATATCGATTATGTCAGGAGTTCCTTTGATTTCTCCACAGTGATTATTCTGCTGGCAGAACTGTGAACAGTTTAATTTAGCAATACTGAATACAGTTGTTTGTAGAAGTTTGGGCACAGAGCTTCATTCACTCATTAGACCTTAATTAACTCATCAGGACTTGTAAGGCAGGTCAAGGATTATCATTAGGAACTGTTAGTGTCAGCTGATGACAGTTCCACAGCTTTTAAATTGTCTGACTCTTCAAACCTTGTGGTAACACTCAACAACCACAGGCCCCTCACACTGACTAAGTGACCTGAAGGATCTGAAAATGAAGCTAATTGATGCCTACAAAGCAAAGGAGGCTATAAATAGACATCAAAACACTTCCATCTTGAAATGTCCAATGTCCAAAATGTCATTTAGAAAATGTCAGTTAAAGAGTAAGTGTTCAAGTCAAAACAAGATCTGGAAGACTAAGAAAACTTTCTGATGAAAGTGCGCATCCACTGGGCAGAAAACCTCAACATGACTGCGAGGGGCCTGCTGGAAGGTTTAGCTGACACAGGAGTGGTAGCAACGATCTACCGTGCAGTGCTCACCACTGCATTGTATGCGAAGCAACATCTGGATAAGCCAGAGTTGTTCTGGGAAACAAGCGCCGAGCTCTTTGGACACAATCATGAAAGGTTTGATGAAAAGTACACCTTACCAACTGTTAAGCATCGGGGTGGGGCTATTCTGCTGTGGCATGGGAAACACTGCTAGGACAGAGAGACGAATGGATTCCTCTAAATGTAAGAAAATCCCGTATGTCACTTTGATGCACGGCTTGTATTTACTTCTCTTCATCAACAAAATGTGGAATTTGCCCAAGGGGTGCCCAAATGTTTGCATACCATTGTATAGTGTTACTGTTGTTGTACATGCTGGACTCACCCATGTACCATTGATTTGGAAGGACAAAGCATGTGACCTCCCACCCCCACCCCAGTGCTTCGTGAATGCATGGGGTCAGGGATGACATCACATGCCTGGTTTTACTGTCTCTTTTAGGAACTTGTTGCACAAAGAACAAGCATTGATCCACATCATTACATTAATCCTTGAAGGGTTTGCCACTCATATACATTTGGAAGTGTGTGCCCCCCAACCAACCCCCCCCCCCCCCCCCCCCGCCTCCTCCCCTGCTACACATTCAAGCACCAACAGCAGCTCTCTACATTTAATTTTCAATCTCATTTCTGCACTTTGCGTGGCGACTCCGTGAGGTCTCGTAAATGGCAGCAGATTGTGTGAAGTGGCGGTCAGGGTGCTCAGTGAGCTCAATTATCTATATCCCATTTTCCACTTTTCATTTCTGTATTCTGCCTGGCCTCCATATGCTCCGTTTATTGATCTGTCCATCAGCTATTGTCCACCTCTGGTCAGAGCACTGGTTAGATGTAGGGGGTGTCCTGCATACAGAACAAAAAGACACCCAACCCCGCAGTGGGATAATTATGCAGAAAATGGATGTGGCGAAAATTGTGCTCTTGAATCTCACAGCCATGATTTTATTGATGTTCGGGACTGATTGTGCATTGTTTACAAAGAATGGTGATTTCATACACTCTGTGTTCACTTAAGAAACCCCGATCAAGTGAGTAAAGCTAGCCTTTATGTGAGGGCAACAACATTTAGATGACATTTAAAGCGCCCTCTTCTTTTGCATTGTAAAAACCGTGTACGTGTTCAGAAAGAAAAAGGCAGCAAATGCAATCCATGTGAAGAAAAAAGAGGAAATCTCCTCCATTCCCACTGCTCATATGCTCTCTGAGAATATTCTGTTTTCTCAAGTAAGATCTGGAGTTAAATCAAAGCCAGTAATAATACTTTATTCTCTTATAATTTCTAACTAAAGAATCAACCTCTTCACCTGCTTTGCTTTAGCCCGTATATCACAGATCTGATGAACATAAAGAGTCTTTTGAAACAACACTGTCAGCAAGCTGGAAAGTGCTTTATTTTCATTATTAACATGCAAAACCATAGTTGGATGTGCCCCGCAGTCCACATTCAATCCACTGCTGCATCAACATAAAACATCTCAGTGGAGACAGAGAGGAGTCTTGAGCGTCGAAGGGATTTGTGCCATCCTATTAGAAGAGGAGGTATGGGTTCAATGTAACTCCGTATCAGACCTTCTCATTTTGAACTATGACCCTGATCTCCATACTCACAAATTCACAGGCAGGAGTTCACAGCGAGTCTCTGCGGAGAGCTGAGCAACATACTATCCACACTGCGGTCTCTGAAGACACACATCTATCAATCTCCAGATGAATTATTGAAGCCACACCACCTCCTCCATGTTTGTTACATGGGCTGGAATTAGTGGCTGCTCCGGAGCACAAGGACCATGTTGCATTAGAATTCGAGCGGCGAATTTGTTCAGATTTTAATTTTGCTCATGCTGTGTAGCCTAGTCATTTTTCTTTCTATACCTCAGTTGCTTTCCCTTGGCTCTCTGCTCCCACCCTGCAGAATCTTATCAGAACGATTCCCCCCCACACATATACTCTGCTCAGACATTATTTTGATATGCCCGCTCATAGCTACACTTTCCATTTCTTGGTAAGTTATAACAATTTAATTTCTCTTTATGGTTGAATTGGTTAAAAAAAAACAAACATAATCACAACATTATAGGGCACAGAAACATGTCATTTCTGAATCACTCTTCTTCATCGATGTCACAGCATGCCCCCCACACACACTATGGTGCAGCATTCGAGGTTGTTGCAGAGGTCAGTGTGCCACAATGACTTCATCTCCCCTGCTCAGAGGCTGAAACATGCCCAGCATGCATGAAGGCTACAAACACACACAAACACAGTCTACTCTTTTTTGCTAATGAGGAGGCAGGGCCTCACCGTGCAGGGATAAAGAGGGGGTGAACGGCTCAGACCCCCAATGGGTCCGCTTGAACTTGTGAAATAGGATTGACACCACACTCAAAATGAGCTCCCACCATGTCGGAACAGCAGACTGAAGCCCCCCAGGAGGCTAAGTTGAATCAATTCTCCTAATGATGTTTGTAATTTAGGAGGCTAATGACATGCACTATGAACTGGAAGATTATGTCGTGGAGATGCCTTTCAGAGTCAAGTGTTAGAATAAATGCCTCAGAGAATCACAAACATACACAGAAGGTGGAGACAAGTATTCAAATCCCAAAGATGTTGGGACCTCAATGAAAAAATGCGAGACTGTTCATACATATATATATCATAATGGAAAATGTGAGCAGAGTCACAGGGTCAAAAGCGTTCATAAGCAAGTTTCAGGTCAGGATGTCAGGATGCAAGCCTGCAGGTCATTCAATACAGTTTTCCTTTAAAAGGTGTGTTCCTAGTGTTAGTCTCAGCTTTATACATTGCTGAAATCTATTCATTTCAATCCATGGTTTTGGATTCCTTTGGGGTGATGCCTTGAATGCTTTCAAGTCTCAAATCAATTACAGTCTTTAACAGATCCTAATTTCTCTGACTTAAAATAGTAATGATTTAGTGCTTTACTTTTATGGAGTTGGGGTAATTGTGAGAGGCAGTTTTAAAAAGAATGGCCAAACTTGATGCAGCAGAAGCTGGAATAGGCCAACTTTTAGACTTTAAAATTGGTCATGCTCCAAAAAACGCTGTACTCTTAACACTTGCCACGCTGAAACCAATCCTTCTTCCTGGTGATGTCACTCAGGTTATTTTCTCAGACGTGAGAAAAGTTCCCTCTTTGACCCTCAAGTGCCAAAGAATACATTATACAGCTGTTTTGTCATAGTCCCCATGACTAGTAAATGAACTGACAATTGGTACATCGCCCATTTAAGTCTGACCCTCAAGTCAATGATTTTTGCATTGCAGAGATTTAGCTTGCAGGTTAGGGTAGCAACAATTTGCTTTAAAGGTTATGAGGAGTAAATACTGTGGGATTTAACAGATGTTTTGTATCCCCTCTAGATTTGGCCCAAAGTACTCTTGAGCTGCTAATTTTGTTTCTACCCTTTGGGCGTACTGAAGCCTGCTTCCTGTGGGACGAGGATGTCTCTTATTGTACAAGATGTTAAGTGCTGTGTGTATGTGGTTTTCATGGATGAGCAAGTGTACATGTGCACACATTTAGGCAGGAGCAGCCGCAGGAGGCATGGCGACGGTACGCAGCATGATATGCATACGCAACATGTTGATATGATTACTCCACAGACTGCTCCCTGTGTTTTAGGCTGGTCATTAACAACCTATTTGAAGACTTTGTCAATAGGTGCCAAGACAACAAGAAGCAACATCGCCCCCTCCGTGCTCAACAGCCCCCCCCACCCACCCTCACTCCCATCCACTTGCCTTTCTTTTCTCTCATTAATATGGAAATGAGTCGCTCATTGTTGTTAGTAGGGAAGAAAGCTGTCATGTCTTTGGTGACAGGCTCAATGGATGTGTTTGGATTGCAGGGCTTGCTGTTTTCCGAGAGCATGTCTTATCTTTGTTTAGGCAGCGAATCAAAAATGTAAACATCACTTCATTAGCATCTGTCAGGAAGCTTAACGCTATGATTTTTAATACATGGCTAAACCCTCTGAATAGGCAAACAGGCCTCGTTATTCTGTCTCTTCTTTTATCTCCACTTTGTGTAGTAGTTAATTTCTCAAAGGGAAACTTACTTAATCCTCTGCGTTTGCTGTTGAAAGCCATGTTGTCTAGCTCTGCTGCTTTCCCCCTCTGCTAGAACACTATTTACCAGATACTTTATTGTACTTTTCCTGATGGTAGGTGGTTACTTTAATACTTTTTCTCATTGTAGACCGAAAAAAAAAAAAAAAAAGATAATTTTTTTAGTCAGATGAAAAGCAGCTCCAAAAGCAAATTCTGCTTTGGAAAAGTCAGAAAATGAATAAAACATCAATTTTCATGCACTATTCTTAACCTTTAAGAGGGATCAAAGAGGCTTGTGTTCTCACCAATCACTGGTGTTATCAGCATTACACTTCAACGACTTCATCAACGCTTTCTCCACACCCAGCATTTACTTCAAGTATACCTGCACATTGTGGAGTGATATTATAATTACTGGGACACGACCAAAAGCAGCCAAGATTAGGTAAATGCAGCTACTTATCTCAATTAAGTGCTTTGTTTATATCCAGGTTTTGCCTGTTGCAGGGGTATGTAAGCATCAGACCTCAATAGAGTCATATTTCCTGCTTCTCAAAAGGGATTTCAGCTCCATAGGCGTCATCAGCGGGCTGTTTTTACAGCTGCGATCTCCTGGAGTTCATCGCCGAGCTGGAGCACCTCTCATATTGGGTCATATTTGAAGACAAATATACGCTACAGGCCAAAGTTTTCCCAAAAAACACAGAGAGAGATGCAGTGACAGAGACATACAGAGGAGTACTGAGAGGATGTGATAGACTTAAATGTCAGCTGCTCCTCAGGGAGGTTTGTGGAATAATAGGCTGTGATTTGAGCTGCACACTCTTGTGTCAAAGCATCAGGTCAGTCTGTGAGTTTATCTTGAACAAAGGGGACAAAGATCAATGATTCAAGCTTCTGGGTTAGTGATATGAGTTTCAACGCTGTTGTTGTTGAGCATAGTTTGGATTTTCATTGAAATATATGAATATAAAAAGAAACATGTTGATACAAAGTGTATCACTAAAATGTTCACAGACAACAACCAAAATATCCCATCTTGCAGTACAATATCCACTTGCAGTGACTACAGTATTATTAAACTTTTTATGGTTAGGCATTCACAGAGTTTGGTTGAGGTTAGGGAAAGATTAAGTGTAACTAAAACCACAGTTTTTCCCTTACCTTAGCCAAAGTGCTGTCGTTGCTTAAAAATAACCACAGACCGGGCGTGCTTTGTACGCCTACCGCCCACCATAACTCCCGCCATTAAAGGGGTTATTGGTAAGTTGGTGTGGTGGTGATTGTTGCTTGACAAGATCTTCAGCAATCGTTATGTTTACAGGATAAGGGGTTTTAATACACCTTCAGCACAGCGCTATGTCTTCAGGGAAGATTGGATGCCACAGTGAGTTGCTGTCATCAGAAAGTGACAAGATAGGCCGGGGCTAGCTGGTTAGCGTGCTAACTTTAGTGGAAGAAAAGACACCGAGACGAGAGTTAACAATGGCATTGTTCTCCTCCGCTGGACACAAGTCTTGGTGAGTAAAGGAATGAAGTTTGATGCTGAACTTGCAACATTTATTCTAGACTGGTAAGTAAACAGCTGTTAACGCTAATTAACTATAGCTACTTAAAAATAGCTCCTTTAATAAATATGTTCATTCATCTAAAAGAATAGAAACATCTTACCTGTAAACATAATCTGGCCAGCAATTCCGTTGCCACCTAGTAAAGTAGTGGTAGAAATACAATTCATGTATGTAAATAGGAGGTGGAGGTGATGGATGTTTCTGTCACTAAATTCATTATTTATTATTTTATTTTCACCTGAGAGTATTTAGAGAGTGAGAGAGTGCTTAATATCATGGCCACGTACCACAGGCAAACAGAGGAACTGCATCAAATTGTCAGCCATCTTTAAAGTTTGTTTGTAGTCAGTTTAACTCTTGGTAATTCCATTTCAACTGCAAAAGTTAGCTTATCTGTTAGCAATAGCAACTTTAGCAAATACCGTCGCTATGGTTATGATTACCTGAACCTTGGCAATAACTTAACTAACAACAGTTTCAAATAACGTAACTACATTTTCAGATTTTGCTACAGCTCCAACTCACAGCTCTGACTGACTTCTTCTCCATAGAACGAAGGTTAAGGTTTATGGGTATTGCAGTATTTAGAACCATTTAGCTATGTGAAAATAATGGGGGAAAAAAGGATTTCTCTGACATGAAGTTGAAATAATTAAAACTGATAGCCATTACATGAACATATAGCCTAGTATTTTTCTTCTTGAGAAACATTAAGAATAACATTAAAAGAAAACTCTATACCTATAGCTCTATACCTTTATTTCTTTCTGACTGTAGGTGTCTTGTGCAATTTTAACTGACAGCTGCTAATCAGTCAGAAACAAGTATGCGTGGCCAGCTCTTGCACAAAACCAAAAGACAACTATGTTGTCACAGTAATCAGAAATCCATGGCTTTGTCACACTTAAACAGAGAATCGACAACCTGGTCCACATTGATTAGCTGGAGCTGCCATCCTGTGAAAAGAATACAACTCAGATGTAATTATGTACAAGAGTCCTCTCAGATAGATTTTTCTCCGTTCTAAATCACTACAGATTTTGTTTCATTCCTAATTGTCTATTCAGAAGTTGTTCCAGTTGCTGAAGTGCCTTTATGTGAAATAGGGGAGAGGAGGAGAAGGGGGTGAATGCGCGCGTTAGGTTTTTGCATTTGTATTCCTCTATCTATTTCCCTTTTTGTCAGAACAGTTTCATTTCCATGTCAGTGATTTATGTAGGGAGATAGGAAAGAGCCTGTTAATGAGATATTTCTTTTGCTCTCCTCATGAACAACAACATGTCAAAATAAAGATAAAAACCAAACCCAAATGCTTGCCAGGGGAACAAATTAGGTCTTGTGGCAATATTGCAAAAGAAAAAAAAAAAAAGAAGCTTTTCCATCACACCACTCTAAACTCATAAACATCCACGCATCTTGGACTTGATGTGCATCTTCTCATTTAAAAACACTAGACTGTAATTGAAACTTATGCCTTTTCAAACCAGAATATTTTACCTTGAAGACACACTGAACCGTTACTGTTAAGATGAAACAACAAACTATAATAGAATACAGAGCTATTTTTGGATATTGCCAATAGGCTAAATTGCTATATGAAATACAATATATGCCTTTTGTTGTCTAATTTTCATTTTAGCAAACAAGTTACAAGCACAGGTCAATTTTCTTCTAGGTCCTAACTTATAGAACTCTTATTCTTCTTAGGTTAAAATTATATCTTTCTTAAAATAGGTCATAACATCTTCTAAAAGGATTTTCTGTTTTGTGATATCTTTCTTATACAATTTTATCTTTGTGAAAATTGTCAAAAGTCACAAGTTTTCACCTCCATGCACATTATATTCCATGTTGTTTTATGTGTCCTCTGTATGAAACAGCAGCTGAAGTTCCTACAGGCAGTGATATATATTTTTTGGGTAGAGTGAGTTTATTTTGGACGAAGAGAGAGAAACCAGCCGCTGCTCCCCCCAGTCTGACTGACTTTGAAGCTGCCATCTTTTTTTCTTTTTTTTTTGCAGTTTTCCTGGAGGTGGAGTGGAGTGCCTCGGATGCTTGTGGGTGGCGCTGACAGAATCTGAAGTGGGTCGTCCACTAACCTCAGCCCCCTGGAGTACGGTGGGTCTGGGCCAGAGCGGAAGGGAGCGGTGTCCTGCTGAGACGCGGAGTCTGGTCTGGAGGTAATGGGCAGAAGGGAAAAAGAGCTTTGCCTGTGGCGTGGCACAAAATGAATTACTGCCATCTTTCTGCTCCTCTGCCTCACAGTGAGAGTAGAGTCTGGAGGGCCAGATAACAAGGGCACAGAACCACAAACTAAAGCAAAATGGAGAACTGCCCAAGAAAAAAAAAAAAAAAAAGAAGCTGTCTGGCAGAGTTAATATCATGTCATTTATGATGATTTGGCTGAACGTATGATGAGGTCATTCTCATTTCTGTGTTAATGTCAGCCCAGCCAGTGGTGCAGGGTGGTAGCAATGACTGGAACATTTTATTGTATTTCTCAGCTCCCCCTCTTCTCATTTAGGGTAACAGAACATGGTCTGAGTCTTTTTTTCCAGGGGTGTGTTACAACGCTCTTGGACTGCAGCGATAAGACTGTCATATTGCTTAAACTGCTCCATAAAGCAGACAGAACTGGATGCAGAATGATAGAATATCACACAAATTTCATATCCAGATTTCATGCGTGCAACAAAAGGTAAATAAATAACAAAGAGTCTGAAAAAAACCTCTCTTTATGTGTCAGATGTTTTGGAAAAATAGCTGCCGCTTTGTTATCCTTACACTGCAGAAGTACAGAGAATAAATCAGTGACCTGTAGTACAACATGCCACCTGTATTTTATAGATCAGACTCAATGTTTCACATTCATCACCATGCATATTCCACCATGCATGTGCACATGTTCATCCCGGTAGTTCAGTGCCTATGGGGTGAGCGAAGTAATTTCCCATAAACATGATTTAAATTTCCTGAGGGATCAATACCCCAACATCATGAATCTTGCGCTCTTTGATGCTCGTTTGGTCTACAACAGCGTAGTCTCCCACCCACCAGGTTTGCATGTTGTGGTGGTTACCGTGGTCAGGATGAGGATGTAAGGCGATACGTCCAACCTTAAAAGCATCCTGACGAGGAAGTGCTCGCTGATCCAGTCGATCAATAGAAAAAAAGGTTCATCTGGTCTTTGCTCAATTTATGGTTAAGTGTTTGATCTTGTAGATTTTTTCTTTTCAATACATGTCGAAACCTCCAGTAAATTCAATTCAAGTCAGCAAAACTACAGCGAATCAGTGAATCAGCAAAGATTTTTTTTTTTTTTTCATCAAACCAATCCTGAATATGTTTGAATGGAATATGAGTAGCCGATGATGAAAAAAAAAAAAGGCAGGAAAATGGGTGCATAATTAGGTCAATGCATTAGGAAACTGTTGAGTTGCATTTTGATTCATCTCGCCTTGCCCCGTTTGAACATGTCACCTGCATGCAAATGATTCTCTTTCTTGTCTACCCGAGATGGGGGGAAAAAAAACTACTTGAATTCATTGATGCCATTGTCTGGTATTAGATACAATCAATCTGGTGAGTGGGTGGGGAAGCAGGATGAGGGGCCCGCGGAGATTAAACAGAAGCCTCACCATGGTTGTTCCAAAAACAAAATAAATCCATTCATCCAATTAGGAGCTGCGGAATATTCCAAAAAAACCCCCCAAAAAAAACGAGTTGGACGTCAGCTTCTCTGCTAATTTACGCTCTGCTTCGATCTGAATATCCTAATAGACTGGACAAGATTACAGGCCACATCAAAGTCTGCAGGACTTAAAAACAAATAAGCCAGAGTGACTGGGTGGCACGGCATTTTTAAAGTGAGCTGAAAATATGCAAAACTGGGTACACAGAATCAGCTATGCTTGCATAATGAATTCTCACAACTTGAACCAGAGTTCATTTAAGAAAACTGGCAGAATTTTCCCACATTACCCATTTTTTTTCACATCTTTAGATTTTTATGTTACATTACCTCATCATACAACCTTTTGTCCATCAAAAATTTCAAGATAGAAGATGTGGTCTGTTCTATTCCTCCCCTCCAATCCTCCAATCCTCCAATCCGTCTCCCTTTCGAATAAAATGATTTCAGCTCTTCAACTTTGATTAACACCCAACGTTCCCCATCCTGCTGAGCAACTCCGTCTGTTTGATGAATCTGGCCCTGTTTGTTTCCATGCTCCTCCTGGTGTGTGATGCATGACAGCACTCCCCTCTTCAAAATGCAGCTTTATTCCACACAGGGGAAAACAGGAGGCAAAGGAGTGCAGCATTGTCTCAACCTCCTTTTCACAGAGCACCTCAAAACCTTGTGGAAGAGAAAGGAAGGTGCAGAGACAAATGCCACTTCTTTTTTTCTTTTTCTTTTTTCCTTTCAGAGGGAGGAAAGTGGTTTGTAGCGGCTATCCAGCACCAAAGTGATGCATGTAGGGAAATAAACAAAAAGGCATGTGTGTTGTATCATGATGCTCTGGGTAAACTCTTAACCCTGCGAGTGAATTGCATTTGGTGGCCTCACGGGCACACGGTGTCACACAATATTAGACTCCCCACTCTGTTTTCATGTGGGCCATTTGATTTCACCTCACCCACGGTTGACATATATGCTGCTCACCTACCTGTCGAGGTGGTAACGGAGAGTGCTTTGGGATAAGCATTTGTTTACACAGGAAAACCTACTGAGACTTTTTCTAATTTACAGCAGTTTCATGTCCACAGATGTTTTAAATTAACTGATGAAAGTGCACAACGATAAAGTAAATGAATACTTTCATGGGTGACAAGGTGAGTTATATTTATGGAATCCAGAAATAATGAAAAATAGAAAAAAGGCAATATGCGATATGCAAAGACTTAAAAAAAAGAAAAGAAAATCACAGTTGATATAGATGTGTCAGATAAGACTAGACTCTTTTTTTTTTTTTACACCCTTTTGGAAGTTGTTTAAAGTATCCTAGAAAAAAAATAAAACATACAGTGTATAACAATGAGACTGTCCTTCCACCCAGAGAGCTGACTAGAGGGGGTTAGTGGTGTGTGAGTGTCTGTGAGGATGGGGGGTCCGGGTGAGCCCTCTGATGTCATGCTGCTGGTAATTTGTTCTGAAACAAGAGAAGAAATATTGCTGCGCTGTCACTGCAGTGTCAAGCCTCACACTGCGGGACAGATTTCGCTGACACGTCGTATCCTTTGGAAAAGTGGCAACTCAGTGCTATTCCCAACGGGACTCAGACATAGCCGGGGAAACAGGGAGAACACACTTACTGTACGTTGGAGTAACAGCCACTAACTTGTAACTCTCTGACACTGTGCTGCATAAGCTGCACCCAAGAATACAATAAGGCAATAAGGCAATAAGGCAATGAGAATAAGCTGCACTGCGTGTCTCTCCAATGAGTAACCTCCCCTCTCCCCTGTAAAGGAGCCAAACAGAGCCACCATCCAGAAATCAATGAAGCCCTCCTCATAAAGGGATTGTCAAATTCAAGTCTGTGCAATTTGTTTTGTGATAACTCTGCAGGCTCATGCATAGAATCAATATGAGGGCCTGTGGCAAAAAAAAAAAAAAAAAAAAAACAGGAGAGGGGATTGAATGTGTATCGATTCGTACTCACTAGCATTAAAAGTACAAAATTCAGAAGTGCTAACCTTTGATTGTGTATGTGTTTAGATCAGTTGTAAAGTATATTTCACACCGAAGTGGTGGCAAATTAAGGTTGCCTTTACAATTTCTTATTCACTACCAATATCCCCTGCTTTATGTAACATCTCATGCATGGCAGCAGAGGTGACTTTGGTGGGGGGGGGGGGGTTTCTCAGAAACTTGAGATTCTTGGTCATACATCTTTGTGTTCATGGAGCTGTGGTTAATGTTAAAGTCTGATATACATATTCACGCAAGCAGGTGAGTGCTGGTTCATATCTCCAATCGCACATGGAATGTCAATTGTGAAAATATATAAGTCAATTAACCCAAAGAGGAGCATTTTTGTCACCTCCTCCCCTCGCCACTCCATTAAAAAAAAAAAAAAAAAAAAAGCCTGCAATGAGAAATAGCTTGCAGCCCCTCCCTATGGTAGAAAATCATTATACAATCTGAGCGAGAATAGAATATTCTGTGCCCAGGCTTGCCTCCTGTTATTGCACCATTAATAACTTTTGCACCTGCCAACTAAACAACACCAAGCTTGGTTGGAGAGGAGCTGACTAATGCAGTCAGTAAATTAAAACCATCGGTGTTCGTCTTCATAAGACAGACCGATCCCTGTTGTCAGAGGTTGGGCTCGCTTTTTTTCCCCCCATTTCTCTCATCCTCCTACCTAGCACATCTATTTGTGCTGTACTTTTTGAAAGAATGACTGCATTCCTCATTTCCTATTGAGTAAACAAACCCTTAAAACTCTACCACACATCAAGCTACTGTATGTTCACCCTGCTGATTCTAACCTGAATGCAGGAATGAGAAGTTTTGTGTGGAGAGGCTGAGATTATACAGTGGGGAAAAAAAAAGTGACTGTCTCACAAAACTTCCTTTTTTTTAAAATTTAATTACCATGTAGCAAACAATTTAAAAAAAAAACAAATACACATTTATGTCAGGAATTACAATGAGATGGAAAACTAAAGCCTCAAGACAGTTAATCTTGCCAATCATCTCCATATACTCATTAATTGCTGTTTCGTGGCTTGATCAAAGAACCTTTTAAAAAAGTTTTAACTTTGTAATTAAAAGCAAATGCCACATAAAGCCTATATCCCATTAGCTCAGTATGCGCATTCGTGCAATTTAATTATGTAGAATCTCTAGCTTCATTATGATGTATGGTTGTTATAGAAACTACCCTTGCTGCAGCAAGGTCTCTAGAATGAAATAAGCCTAGCTTATACAAAATATAACCAATATGAATATGGCCTTCATGAAAATTAGGGCACCAATTCAAGAGATGGAAGGTTAGGTTAAAAAAGTATGCATATAAATTATATATTAAATTCATGACATATTTTCCCAGTTATGTGCTTCTCAGTGTGTTGGTGCAAAAAAATATATAGGAAGATAAAGAAACATCAGGAGTATAACCAAGCTAAATTTTGCACAGACCACAACTCCTAATCTGTGAAATTGGATGAATTTAAGTTGCCTACCAAATGGGATTAAATTGTATTGGCTGCAGTTTGCTGAGAGGGGGGCATGTCTGAAAGGAATGGATACGGATGTTACAGTATTAAAGAGCCCCCCATATATTTCGCCCAGGAAACACAGTGGAGAGCATCCAGTGGGAGTCAATGGGCTCAGGGAGGCTGAAGTGCCAGCTCAAGAGAGAAGGCTTAACAAAGGCTGTGTGGGAGGGCTTCTGTGCAGTGTGTGCTCATGAAGTGGAGCATTGTCTCAAGTTTTCCCCCAACTGCCAACCCACACGTGTAGTCACAAACCTACCACCCTAGATACACCTAATCACCATGAAATGGTCTGCCTTCCCTGCACGTCCGTAAACTGTGTAATTTTGCACATGTAGACAGTAAGACAATGTGAACTTAACCTCACTAAGTGCAAGAGGGCTTGAACTAAAGCACTTAAAAACACACTTTAAGAGCACAAAGCATTAATATGGTCTAGATTACTCTTGCCATTTGAGCTGCAGTACCTTGAACATGAGCGGAGTGGTGGGGGAGGTTGGTAATTCCAGGTCTTGTGAGCCACAGACAAACTGATAAAAATCACTGTTGAAAAATAAATAACTGACACTTTTATGATGTAACAATGCTATGGTAAAGGCTTGGTTAGGTTTAGGCACAATAGCAGTTTGGGTTTAGATCATAAACATGCAGCTAAAGGAGCTATTTGTAAGTTTTGCTTTTGCTACAAAGTCAGTGTTAGCATGATCAACTGTTTGTACTTAAAGTTGCAAGTTCAGCATCAAACTACATTCTTTTACTCGGTAAGAGCTGCCTCCAGCGGTGGAAAGCAACGCTAATGTTAACTCTTGTTGCTATCACATCTTTTCTGCTACTGAAGTTAGCATGCTAACCAGCTAGCCACTGGCCCATCTCCGAGCTGCCCTGAAGAAGTAGCGCTGCTCAGAGTTACAACCTCTTATCTTGTAAAAGCAATGATGGCTGAAGCTCTTGAGAAGCGACGGTCACCACCACCCGCTCCCGGCAAGAAAACACATTTGGTGGTGGAGAAAACTTACAAATAGCCCCTTTAAGGTTAGAGAATGACTGTGGTCATGGTTAAAAGAAATAACTTTGACTATCAGTTTGATTGGTTTTGCCCCAAGGTTTTGTCGACATCCTTCCTACGCAGGCTCTGTAGCTGTGTAACGTCACATGAATTCCTCCTTTGCTCCCATCATAATTACTACAGTACAAGAGGCTTTTTTGATTCGTTTGACAAATGTCAGATATATCAAATTACAAAATTACATATTTTATAACCCAACCACATTGGTGTTGGGCATTGCCGATTATGTTGGTTCAATGCGCCCAGGTTGTGCGATATCTGCCTCTGACATTTTTTGCACATGACAGGTGAAGAGGATTCCATTTGTGCTGCTAAAATTACATTTTAGAAACTCAATAGCAGCGTGCATTTCCAGAAACAATATCACAGTTTGTCTGGATATTCCAATGTCCTGTCAACAGTTTTCACAGCGACTATTTATTCATCATCAAAGTAGTTGTAGTGGAAACTGTTTACATGGATGTCTAGCACTATATCTGTGAGCACCAGAAAATGACATCCCATTCACCTACATTATTAATGGCAGAAATCTGAGAGGCAAATATTTTAAAACCTGAGCAATTAAAACTCAACTATCTATGTAACAAGTACATGGAAGCGATTAATTTGGGTGAACTGGCTCTTTAATCAATCCAAAGCACAAGAGCTCAAACACCTGACAAATGGAAAAAGTGCTTTGACCAAAACGAGGCTCATATTTGATGTGTTTTCTAAAGGCCCATTCACTTCCAAACACTGAAATGATTCAGGCTTTCATTCTGGGAGTAAGCAGCAGCTAATCCGAGCATCATAATTTGTAACACTCCATGCTTATTAGGTGGTATCTCAGGCATTATGGGCTGAAGTAATTAACTGGAGCCACCCAAGGGTAAAGGTGTTCATGGTACATATGAAGGCTAAGCCAGTCAAACTGGGGCTAATAATGAAATCAGATACAGTCCCTGTGGTGGGTCACGTGCTGCTCAGCCTGGTCATGGCTTGCATGAAATGCGCTGCTGTCAATTAAAATGCCGCATCAAATATAAAATAACCCAGCAGTAATTATTCTGTACTCTTTAATGACACACACTTCACCGGATCATAAAAAGGATCATTTTGTGTAGTTAATTCTTGGAGCTGAAAAGTGAAAATATATAAATCATATTTTCCTCGGTGTAATTTTAAGATGATTATTCTCACAATTAGCTAATGGTATTAAGAGATTCAAATCTCGACAAATGGACTTTGTCTGTTCCCCTCTTGTGTTGTGTCAAAAAGAACACCGGTATGGGCATTGACTTCCAAAAATAATGAGTTTCTCTCCTGACTTGATAATTGAAGATATAATGAGGGAGAGAGAAAAGACAGAGTTGAAGGGAGAGAAAAGAAGTGTGTGCGTGCGTGCGTGCGTGTGTGTAAGTGAGTGAGTGTATGTGAAAGAGTGCCCCATATTTTTTGTCATAGCCCTGGGGGCTGGGCACATACACCCCCAGCATTGCAACCTACTTTTTACACCCCTCCCTGGAAGAAAAAAAAAAAAAAGGCCCAAAGTGTCCTGAGCCCAAATCCAATCTGCTTCTCGTGACACCATTGTCATTTCCACACTGTGCCAGCTCTGAGAACAGCTCTGCCACCTAAATGTGCTGTGCTGCGCTGTTTGTCTTCATGTACTAATGCTGACTGTGAGTACATAAATTACTGCTAAGTAAACATGTAGACATGAAGCAAATAACAGATAAACAAATCATGAAACAAGGGGCAGCTCACTCATACAGTAGACGCATTTGAAATGTCCTTATCTTCGAGCAGTGTTAGAAATGATTATTTTATGCCTCCACATGTATTCTTTAATAATGTACTTGCTGATGCCGAATGGCTTTTTGTTTAATATGAATGTTTTATCAGCTCAATTCATATGAGGGACATATAAAAGTAAAATGATTTTGCTTATTTTTTTTTCTTCTCCCTCTCTATCTTGGGATGAACCTCCGTCACACTTATCGCTTCTGCATCTGCATTGTAAATTAAACTGAACAAGGGCACAACATTAGGATGCAAATTAAAGACCTTCAAAAAGCATTCAAATAATGATAGGGGGTAGAAAACCAAGGGGGCGTTTAGAAAAGTATTGAAGTTTTGCTTGGCTGCCTTTATGAGAGCCTCATAACCATATTCTAGCACTTCTGTCAACATTGATAAAATGATAAAATGTATTAGTCTCATTTACAAATGTTGTCTTCTGAGAGAAGGTGTTTGTTCCAAGTAAATATTGACTCATTTGAAATAATTGTTTGCGCCACAAATTGCTAAATTTAATCCACCAGTACACATCAACCGCTCCTGCAGCAAATGATTTTCTGCCATTCTTTTTTTTTCCACAAGATGACACTTCCACTGGAAGACTCTTCCTACAGTGTTCATTTCAGCGACAACATAAAAACAGATATATCATCTTGCATTAAGGCTGATGTTTCTCATTTGTCTAAATGACGGTGCATCTGCCTACCTCTCCATTAGGTTTCCTCTGGTATTAACAAAGTGTTGCTCACGTGTAGATATACAGATGGATGTCTACATCAAACCGTGAAGATATATTAGTTTTATGGATTGTTCGCCGGTGTAATGTTGTCATCTTTTTTTTATTGTGTTTGCACTATGAAAGCCACTGCATATCCCCCAAAGCTTTGCACAAATATTCAGATAGTACACCTTTAAATTTTAGCTTCAGCAGTGTTGAGATAATAGGTGTGATGATGATGTAATGTTGGTATATAATGAAAAATCCCCATACAAATACGAACCCAGGGCTCATTAGAAACAATAAAGCGCTGTTGATGAAAAGCTTCAAACAGTCTCCTGGCAGAATAGATTCCTTTAGTAACCTTATAATGTATATCTACATCGCTCTTTATGACAGAACAGACATAGATTGCATCATGAGGGATCCAAAGTTAATCCAATTCAAATGAGGTTCGAGGCAGCATGCTTTTTCTTGGAATTGTGATTTATTGTTTTCAAAAACCCATTCCATGCTCATCTCTCTGTGTGCATGCAGCACCTTTTGTTTACCGCAGCTATCATGTCTCTGTCAATCATGCTAGAGCCATGTTACTTTCAGAAAACACAATAAGCTTGAAAGACAGAGGGAGAGAGGGAGAGAGGGAGAGTCAGCAAGAGAGCGAGAGAGAGACTAAACCTTTTTCTTCTTTCATCTGTTTTCTGTCTCCATCCATACCTCTCGGCATGATGGTAATTGCTGCCAGCAGGTAACACATTCAATTAAACACCTTATTCCCGGATACAAGCAAAACATGTTTATTTCTAGATAGCGCAGATAGAATTTGATGCATTTGAATACTCTGAAAGGCACCATCCTGCATGGTTTAGAACCGATGTTAAGAGCATTCAAACAACATTCAATCCAAGTCCCCCCGCCCCCTCTCTTTTCTGCAGGATCCGTGTACTGCTTTAACAGTCAAGAGAAGCAATTAAAAGCTGGCAGAGGGTTAACTAACACCCAGTGGAGCAAAATCGATGAGCGGCATCCTGCTTGAACTAATCACAGTACTGAGGGTGAAGCCAGCCAGCAGACATGAAAAGTACAGGAAGCAATGACAGGGCTAATGGTTTGGAAAATGCAGTTGATGAATGAGGAGAAAAGGTTGTGACTCTGACTTTACCCTCTTTTATTTACCTTGCTTCTGGGCACCATTATGACTTGAATCTGATACCAAAGGGTTCTCTTGGATAACATGGCTTGAAGGACGGTGAGATGGGTGAATAGATGGGGTTAATTGTCCAGATAAATGTTAGATACTTTTACTTTATACACAAATTCAGTGATATACTTACTTGCTTTCACCAGGTAGTGCTCAAGCAAACTGGCAGTTGCTTTTTGTAGATATTAAGCCAGACTGTCATTTAGACAAAATAGCTCCATACCATTTTCTTTAATCTCTTCTGTGTAAATTACTGCTTAGAGCCTGTGAATCACTTTTTTTTTCTCACTCTACCCAGCAGCATCAGCTATCATTTTGCGAGCAACGAGCAAGCTAATGAAACCTCTCAGCATTTACAAATAGGACCAGTGAAGAATATTCTATTTGCATCAGGTCATTGTTTGATCCATAAAAGAAAGGAAAGAAAGATGAAGGTGCAGGAAAAGAAAAAAGTCTTCGTTTCCTATTGAAGACAGCAGTCTTGGCAAAAGAGTAAACAATGCAGCTCCGCATACAGCTTGGAGACTTAATGGAGCCATTGCCATGGCAACCCCATTTTCTAGTCATATCTTTAATGAAAAGGTAATGAGAGAAACATAACAGTCCCAACTTCATTACCGGAGTAAGATTCAGCAATAAAAACTAAATCAGAGCGTCTGTCATTTAAAGGAGCAGCACCAGCAGCAGCAGCAACAGGTCTGTAGTATACAACAGTTATAAAAACAGACTTCATTCATTGAGCACAAAGAGACATATGTCTGGTCAGCTGCGGATCGGATGACAGGTGTCTCATTGGTGAGTGCATCATGTCCCTTTTACTTACCATATACTCCTAAATCTCAGCTGTTAAAGATTTCATATTTTGCATTTCGCTCACACAAATCCCGTAAGTAATATACAGGACACAGTCAACAAATACATCTCAGTAATGACTACACGACTTGGTTTTTCCATTTAGTTTTATTTTATAATTTCAGAAGGGAATATTGTACTTTTTATTCTTTTATGTCTATCTGGCAGCTATAGTTACTTCAGAATTCCTGTAGAAACCTACACTACACTACTATGCTACTCTCATGTTCATCAGTAATGGCAACCCAGTAGTATTCTGTACATAACATGGCTGTAAACAAAACACTGACATATTGTCTCCTTTTAAGTAGAAGCCTATTTTATGCGTTCAGCAGAGACGGTACAACACCAGCAGACATTTAGTGTCGTGTTTCTGGTTACCTAGCAGAGTCTGCTGATAAATGGCTATTAGTTTGTCCCAATGAGTAAGCCCTTTCACATGTTGTCATGTGACACATTGATGAGGACGCCCTCCAATGAAAATCGAGTTTTAAGCTTGTTAACACGTCCATGTGGTGTTTTTTTAATATATATAAGACATATGAGTGAAATAAGCAGTCAACGCCATAGCTGAGTATTTCCACCTTGGAACTGCACTGTACCAGCGACGGCGTCTAGAAAACTATTTCAGACAGCTAAGGTTTCATATGTCACAAACCTAAGGAACCAGCAAGAAACCGGAAAATCTTGTCAGTACAGAGCGATACAGCGATAGTTCTCATTAGCACAACCACTAACACTGTGTCAGCCACTGCCAGTTATAAGCCAACAAGCAACATAAACAAATACAAGATGCTAACTACGCTTACCGTTCTGATGCATCTGCTAGTTGCCAATTTTGAACTCGTCATCTGTGTCCGGGTCTGACTGAGGCAGACGTTCTTCCACTAAACATCTTGATACGCACTGCTCTCTCACCTGTCAAATTAGTGCAAGCAGTGGTGGTGGGCGGGGCAAAAGGCCTGATCCAGCATTTCTCAATGAGGTTGTAAGTGTAGCTGTGTGCTTCCAACACTTTTTTTTTTTTTTTACTTTTTATGTGGGAAAACCATGTTAAACAAAATATTAATCATAGCAGAGTATTTACATACTTTAAAACGTGTCTGGAGGGGAACTTTAACATAAACACATTGATTCAGGCAGCTTTGAATAAAGAATCTGACCAGTTCTTTCACCACTGTATAATCTATAGTAACATTGTAAGTAGTGTAAGTTTGGAGCTTTGAATAAAATTGTTGCTTCAACATTTCATGTTTAAGCTGAGGCAATTGAAGGTACAGTCTTTGAACAAACACACTTTGAAACTATTAGTCGAGATCACACATCTTTCCCCAGTAATACAGTGTTGAATGTTCATCAAATGCACGGCTGCTATGCAACAGGAAGAGACACGCATTTCCTCAGTGCGCCGTGTGTTTGCTCTCTTCACAGTCCCATTACATACATATTTGACAAAGATGATATTACATACGTTTGCATGAGTGTGGGGGGTTGGGGGGGTCGGTTGAATTTCAAATGATCAAATCCTCTCGGACGGTCTTTGCATTTTTTACACGGGGCTGGGGATCACCTCTTTGCATTTTACACAACCAAGAGAATCCAACATTCATCTTGGTTTTTTTTCTTTTAATTGGATGTGAGCTCTGGAAAAGGTTGCCCTCAAGAAAATGAGATGTGGACCCTTTACCAGGCCTGTAAGGTAAATATGCGTCACATTTGAATCCATGTCTCGCTGCAGCAGTTTACCTTGTCGTCCTCTCCTCATTATCACAGTAACCTTGTGATCTGGCCGATTTTTCAGCCGTAATGATGCATGATTTTCTGAAAGTAATTTTAATCTGGACTGGGGAGATCCAGCTGCCAGGTACCAAAGTAGTCTTTGGCTGCCTTCAGCGGTGCACTCAAGCCACACAAAGTCCACTACCAGCCAGCCTTCTCACCTCCTCCCCCCAAAGCCCTCAGACATCTTCCATGCATAATTAGGTACAGTCCAATGAGAATAGTTGAGATGTTTTTTTTGTTTATTTTTTTTACTAAGATGATGGGTTTTTAAAAAAAAAAAAAAGAAAAAAAAAAAAAGCATAGATTCATGTTGTATTATTGTTTCTATGAGAAGTGGGCTTTGTTTGTGCCAAGCATTAAGAGAGCCCTGACTTATCTCTGTTATAAGATCGCACAGATTTGGCATTTTTTCAAGCAGTATTGAGATTTATTGTTACTCTGCTGCAATTTAATTTTAACAATCTCTCTCTTTGAGCACAAGCAAACAGGGTGAAAGACTCAGTGTTGTGATATCAGAGCCAGTCGAATGATAAGTAATGGCCAAAACAGAGGAAAAAAAAAAAAAAGAATGGTAAGAATGACGCCCTGGGCTGCATCCCAGATCTGCTATGAATACATTGAAGGATAATTGTGTGGAGTGACTGGACTACTGTGTTTACAAAGGCGCATTAACGCCAAAGCCAAGACAGTCCAGGAAGGAAGAATGTACA
Source organism: Seriola aureovittata (assembly GCF_021018895.1). Taxonomy (NCBI): domain Eukaryota; kingdom Metazoa; phylum Chordata; class Actinopteri; order Carangiformes; family Carangidae; genus Seriola; species Seriola aureovittata. Next base: position 13,098,852 of record NC_079384.1, read on the forward strand.
GCAGAGCAGTGGAGGGGTCTGTCTGTTTTGAATACATTCTTTCCTCATTGTCCTCTCAGACAGGAGGATTATTACTGGCTGGACACATGCTCTGGCAGCACCAGCCTTCATTATTATGCAGCAGTCGACACAGGTTTAACAAAGAGAAATTTGTCTAGCATTTGTTTATCTGGAAGAGCAGAGTCTGGCACGGCAATGCTGGCAGCAACAGCGACAGGCTAAGGTGGACAGACACTCAAGTAAGTTGGCGGTCTTGCACAACCCCCCCCCCTACACACACACACACACACACACACACACACACTCTCCCCTCCCCCTTCTCACTGTCCCCTCTGTAACGCCATCACCCTCTCATGCTCCCCACAGGTGCACAGATTTTCTACCTCACATCAAAGAGACGGCGGCGGAGTGAAATACTGAAGTGCAGAGTGGCACATAGTTTCATCTTCAATTGTATCCTGTATTCAAAAGAAGACGCTGTATTATTAATTTCTTTTATATTTGGATTTTTACTCATAGGTGAAGCATTTGGATTCTGAAGGCCAGCGCTGTCTGTCTAAAACAAAATTCCGACAGCAGAAGTTTCGATTACATTCTCAAAGAAAAGATTCAATGCAGTTTTTGGTTAAAGGTTCAATAAAAGATGTTTAAGTGAAAGAACTTAACACCGACACCAAAATCATGAAGGTAAAGTTAATTATCAGACTTGACTTTCTCCCCCTGAGGAGTAGGTGTGGCAGCGAGCTCCAAGTTATTGACAGTTTTTTTTTTTTCTTCCTCCTCACAAGCTTTGTTGCGGGAAGGGCATTTGTCTCCTCCTTGACCTTCCTGTGAACCGAATACATCAAGAGTCTGTTGCTGAGGAGATTAAAATCATGCAACAATGGGACGCCACGGGAGCGAGAAGGGCCAGGGTTTCCTAAATATATGCAACACAAATCTAAAGCTGTCTGACAGTTTTGTCTGTGCACAGTGGTGGTTTAATCTTTGCGTGCACCTAACAGGCAGAATATGCCTCTGTTGTGACACATTTCCTTGTTCAGTTTCTTGCTAGGGCAACAAAGAGGGTCAGTGATGAGTCAGACTTTTTTTTTTCCTTGTTGGAGGATTTATAGAGACTCAGAGTAGATAAGAGATGTGTGTGCACTGTATGTCTTTGAGGCATCATCACAATCAGTGCAATCCCATCACACATCCAGGGAGTGCTGTGAGTGCTGCACCCTTGTCTTATTACAGACAGCAGGTGCAGATGGTTAAAGGCAGGTGCTTGGCGAAAAGAAAGAGGAAAAAAAAGGAGGAGAAGAGGAAGGAAGAAAAAAAAAAAAAAGAACAAGCACCTGGTCCCTCTGTTGTAGCAGTCTGGGGCTGCTCTCACTATGATTAGCTTTGTTTCTCCAACAGAGCGCAGCGAGGAACAAGACCTACAACTTCATTAGGGCGGAGCACAGCAACCCCTTCTTTTGCTTTTGTCCTACACTTGACTGCACTAAGTTAGAGGAGGACGGGGTGTCTGTGAAGATCGGCTTTTTATTAAGAGCCGCAGCTCTACCACTGGAGTGGCGCTTCGCCACAAGAAAAGAGCCATAATCTGATGCATGTTAGTTCTACCGAGTCGCGATGAGCTAACATTGAAAAAACTGTTGCCTGATTTCACAAAGACCTACACAGAACGTGAAAGAAAGACCCCCAGAGCTGACCTGACAAGCAGCAATAAGCTTACTTCTACAAGGGTTTGGCTGGGATTCAGTGCAGCTTTCTGCCCTCCCTCCTCCCTCCTAACTTTGTTGTTTGAAAGCTTGCATGTGCAGGTAGTGAGTGTGAGAGTGCTGCTGCCCGGGCAAACCCGCATAATCACCTAACCCCTCCACTCCATTTTTCCAGGATACTGTGGTGTGTGTCTTCAAGGATGAGCAGAGGAAATGAGTGCTAATACCGTGTTTGTATTGTCAGAGCTCGTATGCCCACAGATTTGCTTTATTCATGGCCTCACTTCATCTGCCAGCCAACCATTGAATAATTGAAGGAATTATCAGGCCAGGAGATCCAAAGCCCCTCAGAAATGTGTCATGCCCCTGAGCAAAGCCTGCAGAAAAGAAAAAAAAAAAAAAAGAGTGAGAGAGAGAAAGAGGGGCCTCCTAAATCAGGGCTGCTTGTGTACAGCCGCGCAACACAACCCAGTAATGTTCCACCTACATGCAAAGACAACACACGTACAAAGTTAAAACACAGAGGTTGATGATGCCACAAATGGCAAGCTTTGACTGGCAGAATATCAATAGCTCATAACAGCGGGAGCCCATGCATGTCAGATAAATTTATGATTCCCTCCAAACACTGCTCTCCTATTTTCCTCTACATCAGAATGGATGTTTTTGATGTAGCTAGATTTCACCATGCAGTTTGGCTAGTGTCCCTCATACAAAGAATGTGACTGACGCAACATTAATCTCCAAACAAAGAGACTGGCACAACTACTCCGCACAATTTCAGGGCTATGAGGTGGCAACGTCAGTCTCGATTTCTCACTGCTCCTTCACGAGCTGTTCCACTTTCTCCAAATTCTCATTTAGATCAAACAAAACACTCCAGAAAGGAGGTGAAACGGTACCGTTTAAATCCGTGACACACATGCACACAGGGGACCTCCTTCTCATTTTCTAAACAGAGAGTCATGGCAAGAACTTTTAAATTTGCCATAATAAGGTGTGACCTACATGGGAGGGAGCCAAAGCCCAGACTCCAGCTCCCAGCAAGATTCCTGCCTATAGAGTATTCCGAAATGTAATGCATGAACACTAAGGAGGAGAGAGCTTCTGAAGAAGTAATTCTCTCATGGCTGACACACACTTCCTGGAGCATAGGTTAGAATAGATACCACATCCTTCAAGGTGAAAAGCATGTAATATTTATTTTACTGATACACTGTTTGGTATATTAAAAAAAAATGTTACCAACACCAGCCAGAGGTTGTAACATAATATAATCTCTCTGACACTGACATATGAAATACATTCCTTAGCTGACGTTCATGAATAATGGCAGCTGTTTGGAGAAGAACAACTCTGAGATCTATTTTCAAATAGGTTTCAGCTGTGGTGCTGCAAAACAACTATCCTGCTGTTTGTGCTGAATGGAAATGCATCTTTCATGAAGACAGGATATTGTAATATGTATGTTTAAGAAAAAAAACATATACAACTACAGGAAGGAAGAAGGGAGGGAAGGAAGGAAGGAAGGGAGGTGAAGATCTTTAGATTATCATTAGTTGACGCACTTAGTGACAAAGAAATCGACGCTTCCCATTGCAGCACGATTTTTGTAGCGTGTCACAGGATGAAAATGTGTTGCGTTATATTTTTATTGCAGAGCAAACGTGTCAAAATTTGACTCAGAATAGAAACTCAGGGTGAGGGTGGCAGCCATTCACTGTGTCCAGCGTGAGTGTGAAAGGGTGGCCTATTCTCTGTATGGGCTGGGGGCCTTGTTATGGGTGCATGCATGCAAGCATGGGGAGAGCTCCTGCAGGCAGTTCAGAGACAGCTGAAACCGCCACAAGACCAAGTGAGGACAACATACCAGCCCTTTCCACGCTACTGTAAGGCATATAGTTGTTGTGGCTGTTGTTTTCGTAGTTTTTGTCATCATTTCTTTAATGGTTATAACAACACTCTTCAGAAGGAACACGGCAACATCGCTGCAATGAAAAAGGGCAAGGAACAGATGATCAGAAAGGTTGTAAAAAGGGCCTTTTTCCACCACATATGTTTGGACTGGTCACAGTTCGGAAAGCACAGGTGTTACTAATAACATTAACAATGGCTCTGTTCTATTCAAGCGTCCCAGTAAGACATGACAGCGTGACAGTGAGCCAGCATGAACAATACCAGGACTCTGGCAGGGAAGCAGCTAAATGGAATGCAGCCATCATTCATTTTGTTATTTACAACTGTGCTTTTCCTACTGTGACATGTCAAAATGTCTTCAGTGGAAAAAAAGGGCCCTACAAGCCATGAATTTAGCCCAATGAGTCTTACAAAATGAAGTGACAAAATACGTTGTTTGTATCTGGAACAACAGATATGAGCGTTTTCTGATCCGACACCAGAGTCGTCATTTGTCAGTGGCTTCCAAAACTGTTACGAATCACAGCTGGAAAAATAAATCTGTTTTGTGGTGTGACACAGCTGTAGCTAAGGTTTGGTAAGATTTGGGCTAAAAAGCAACTTGGGTAGGGAAAGATTATGGTTTGATTTAGAATAAGTGGGGTTAGAAAAACATCTTGGTTTGGGTTAAAAATAATACTTCAGTTACGAGATCTAACGTCTTTCGTCCCCTGACTTCCTCATTTGTTTCCTTTGGAAAAGAGTCATAATTAGTGCAGCCACTAGAGGCCTTTGTCACTTGAATGTTAGCAAACAACATTTTTGGCCATTTGCTGAAATGACCGATCAGTCTCGCTTAAACCACTTTAGTTGGCGGTAAAACCAAAACTGAGCGTACAAGAAAAGTTGCACAGTAAAACTGTGTGATCTCAGCTATCATAGATATGGTGTTGTAAAGTTGAAAGGGAGTGTTGTCTGTAAACTGTGAGATGTTTACGATGGATAGTTTGGGTAATAATTTTCTTAATAATAATTGCTTAGTAATAATTTCTTGCCAGAAGCCGGTTGTGGTGATTGTTGCTTGACAAGAGCTTCGGCCATCGTTGCATCAACAAGACAAGAGGATAAAATACAGGCTACATATAGGAGGCTACAGTGTGTTGCCAATGGAAAGTGACGAGACAGCCCGGGGCTAGCTGGTTAGCGTGCTAACTCCATTAGAAGAAAAGACGTGATAGAGACAAGTGTTAACATTGGAGTTGCTGCAGACAGCTCTTGGCGAGTAAAAGAATGAAGTTTGATGCTGAACTAGCTAACATTTCTTCTGGCCTAGTAAGTAAACAGCTGTTAATGCTAACTAACTAACTAACTGCTAACTAGCATTGGCAAAAACAAATAGCTCCTTTAAAACTTTTATGGTTGTCAGTCTTTTGTTTCTTACCTTTGTTTTAACAATGTGGATATGTTCCCAGATCTCAGCACTTGGTGAGTACAATGATACCACAAAATCAAAACCCAAGTTGCAATAAACCAGGATTATGCTTTAAGTCTAGACTGGGGTGTTGCTGCAGGAGCTAAGGTTGAGTGCAACATATGAGCACAAAAGCTCACAAATGTATGCTGGAGTGAGAGGGAGAGGTGCATTGAAAGTGAAAAATAAAGAAAAATGTTTTGGAAGCCAATGAAAAAAGAGGCTAAAGTGGATGTTGTGTGATTTTTTCATATTTGCTCTGGGGTCTGGCTGCAGCATTCTGTATGAATGTGAATGAGTAGTATCACTCCAATAAGATAGCACAGTTACACTTATCAGTTGTGGAAAAGTGTTCTTCAGATCTGAGAACAATAATGTATTTTCTGGTCATGTGCTACGGAGCCATATCTTGATTCTTGGATTATTTTTTGTCTTTTTTTTTTTTTTTACAAATTGTATGTTACTGCAGTTCAAAAGACCTATAAGATTTTAAAAAATGTCCTCCAGCACAAATTTAGGCTCAAAGTGAAACCTGGACACGCACACGCAGACTGGCATGTAACACAAAGTGTGACACCCTTCCCCCCCAGTTAAGTAAAGTACTGTTCAAACCCAACCATCACCCCTCCCACCCACCCACCCCTTTGGGTTCAATCCCATCTGTTCCTCTGGTCGAAAAGCGAAGAGAGAAGGAGGATGGAGGAGAAAGAGGGGAGGGGGGGGTGCTGAGGTGAGGATGAAATCAGGGTGGGATCTGGAGACAGCAGCAGGAGAGAGATGGAGGGGACAGGGAGAGGAGAGGGACAGCCGTTGATGGCGGTGGTGGGTGAGGGGAGGAGGAGCAGCGGGAGGGAGGGAGGGAGGGAGGGAGGGAGGGAGGTAGGGAGGAGGAAAGACAAACCCCAGCGCTCGGCCACTTGACAAATTCCTTGTTTGGTGCTCCTGAATGTAAAAGCAATCTCATAAGCAGGTGTGTGTCTGTGGCTCAGAAGGGAATAAAAGGGCTGCTCAGATGTAGACAATTTTGTTGACAGGTGGCACCAGCACCATGCCATATTTTGTTGGAGTGCATGATGTTGGGATCACTGCAAACGAAAACACAGAGACACTTGAAGGTAAATAAAAAGAGTCTATTACAGCTGCTGAACAAATTAATCAAAGGCCTTGTAGTGACAACGCTAGTCCGTGACTTCTCTCAGACTAATTAAAAGGCTGGTTCACATAAATTACAAAACAAAAACACATTTTCTCACTTAACTGCAAGTGTTATTCAGCCTCGCGGAGAGTTTGGGTTTAATTTGGCATAATGCGTTTTGAGATATCAGAGATTTCCGCCTCAACTGCAAGACAATGGAGGTGAACTGAATTTTATTTGCCGTCTAGCAGCAGGGAGTCTTTGAATAAAAAGAAAAAAGTCCTTCTTACTCTGACTAATCCACAACATAACTCTGTCAACACTTTTCAGAGGAACTTCTTTCTGGCAAAGAAATAGTCCCTATGAAACTGTCTGCACAGCTAGATGAGTAAGTGAGAAAACATGTTTTTTTTTTTTTTAATGGGGTTGAATTGACTCTTATAAGTGTAAGCTTGTAGATTGTTTAAGCGTTAGATGTTTCATCTGCCAGTCCCACGTCCAAGCTTCTTTTCATTTTGTTTTTCCCCCCCTCCTCTTTGACAAAGCCTGCCATGGCACGTACGTTTCCTGTCACTTTCCCAGGCTCCAAATGGAGGTGGCGGGCCGGGCAGTCACTTCTGTGTGGCCATGCGTGGGACAGCCCCCTCCCCTCTATCCCCCCCACCCCCACCCCACCACCGTTGACCTGCAGCTGCCACTCAGCCTGACATTACCAGAAAGACCCTTGTTTTGTCTCTAAAACTCCTCCTTAGCCAAAGGTCAAGGTTCAAGCTTGCGGCGGGTGGGAGAGAGATTCCTTTGCCATATATGGAGGCGAATTAGTAGGCCGGCTGCATTTATTGGGCGGATCGCTTGCCGTATGACAAACATATCCTCTTCCACACCCACACTATTTGTTTATCAGGTATTTAGTCAATACCTAAATGCTGCATTATGCATGAGGCTGCACAATGCTTAATTACACTTGCATGATTTGGATTCCTCATTCAAATTAGTCTGTTTGATGAATGGACTATTCTCAGGAGAAGATATGTAATTACTGTACTATTTCCATTTGGCATAGAGACTCTTGCTTACATGTGTAACTGAGGAGGAATATAAAGTCAAAGATACTTGTTCTGTTGTCTAAAAAAATGCTTTTACTGCAGACTTACACAGTTTTCTGTCACACAAAGAGAGTTTCTTCTTCACGGTATAATGACTGCATGAAAGCTTGGGCTTGTGAATTCCAAATCCTATTTACCTCTCTCAACATTAAAGATCCTTAGTGAGGGGCTCTTTGCTTGAAACTATTTGATGATAAAGCTTTTGAAATATTGATTTGAATGTGAAATTGAGAGGCATCAGTCAGTGTTTTTTTTCTCTTTTAATCCCAACTTCTTTATCTGGGGGCAGGAAGAGAAGCAGGAAGGGAGGGGAGAGAGGCAGGGGGACACGTGTGGGGGAACATCTGTGCATGTGTGTGTGTGTGTTTGTGTGTGCGTGTGTGCGTTCCTTGTGTGGGTGCACATGTGTATGCGCGGGCGTACGCTGAGACGTGTATTCCTGTGTGCATCTTGCTGAGTGAGGTGAGAGACTGCTTGATTTTTTTGAACCACTGTAAACAAGCCAAACAACAAGCCTTGTTAACGATGCCACTCAGAGTTAATACGCAAAACAACTTTCAACTCAAAATCCGCTTTTCAGGAAAAGTCTGAATTCCACGCTTATTACTGCAAAATAAATGCTGATCCGTACTCTACCTCGGTTCGGCTGTGGCAGAAGCAACAAATTCCCTTTCAAACACAGTGAAACATAGTGGAACACAGCGCATAGGAGTGTGTATACCCAGGTAAATGTATTTCCATAACCTGTCATTTCAAAAGAAAAAACATACAGACACACACACCCACACACACACACACACGCACGCACGCACACACGTCAGCATTTCCACAGTAGGCCTCTGACAACATGGGGGACACATAACAGTATGTGGAAAGAATTCCCCTTTCTTGTTCTGCTCCCAAAACACCCAATGGCCACTACACAGAGATACTCTAACTACACATTAACAACATACAACACATAAAATATACTTAAATAGCAATCATAAGCGTTGGTCCAACTCTCACATTTCTCATTTAATAAAAACAAACAAAAACAAAACGCATAATAGTAACACATTAATAATCAAAATGTCGAACACGTTTGTGGGGTAAATCAAAATGCAATAGATGCCCGCAAACTTGAAAGAAAGCGATAGATTAAAAACTGAATAAGGTAAGGTGGGGTATCCATCACTGTTTCACAGCAGAAACTTCTCTTGGGATTGCGATGCCACTGCGTCACATAACATAATAAAGTCACAATGCACATGCGCTCAAGTACATAAATCACACATACAAACCTGTAAAAAAAAAAACCTGCCTGAGATCACATGTTGAATGTGATACCAATGTGCGATAGAGACTGACAATTATGGGTCCATGCAGCAGTCCTAGTTGACCCTACTGTGTGTTGAGATTGCCCCCTACTGGCACTTTTTTTTTTTTTTCTGAAGCATGAAAGATGAGTTTACCAACTTGAAGGCACAATATTATGTTCCTGGATTTCCATTTTAATACAGCAGTCATACAAGACTTAGAAGGCACAGATGCTAATCTATGGCCTGTCAAAGGTGCCGTGTTGTTTTATGAAGATAAAGTGCAGGTGTGTGTAAAATATGGATAAGTGGAAGGCTTCATACGGAGGTATGAGGATGAAGAACTGTAATATTGTATGCAGCCTTTAGGGCAGTGCGCTTTTCTTTTATCATTATTTTTGATTTATATTAAGGATAATGTTTCAGTGCTATACCATGCACGCTTTTTTGTTTGCTTGTTAGTTATTAAATGTAAATAATCTATAGAATATTAAAGGAGTCCTTCCTTCCTCTGTCGGTGAAAACCGTGGTGTGTCTTCATTGGTCTCAGAAAATAACCTGAGTAATGTCAATGGGTTTATCTTATTTTTAATAGAAAGCCTGCCTTAAAGAGAAGAGGCATGGACTTTGACAGGGATGGTCTAACAAAAAGATGCTTTCACGTTGCATTATGGGAAGTGTAGGATACAGTCTTTTTGGAACTGGATATACATCAGGGACAAGAAGTCATATCTCGGCCACTACAGCTTCCATTTTACACCATTTTCTTTTGCAAGTCCCCGAACTTTATGGAAGAACAACACTAAATTACTAGAATACTGCTTTAATTAATTAAACTGTTGGTTAAACACTAACTCATTGTGTTACATGGTTAAGTTACATGGCATTTTGTCCATTCTGTTATTCTGTCCAACAATATATGATGTGATTCAAGGTCAAAACGGTCAAAATGCAATAGTCAAGCTGAGATTTAACCGTCTGTTGCCATATAATGCAGCTTCATAAACTGTGTTAAACCCCCTTCAATGATAAAACACCAGAAAATAAATGGCTTTGAATTTCAGTTGGTGGGTGATTATGAGTGATGGCTGAGGAAATATCAAGGTACACCAGAGCGGGGTAAGAGAATGGGAAGCAGGAAGCTGTTCCATCCTCATGAGTCCTCTCCATGGTCACTGATCAATACTCTTGAAGTAATGGAATTGTTTTGTTTTGTTTTGTTTTTTTTAACCTTATGAGGTTACCACTTCACTTCGCTCTATTTCTGCAGAAGATTTTCACAGTGCTGTGCGACTATTACGAGATGTACAATGGATAAAGTGTACAATAAATTGAAACTTTTCAACATTCTTTCCACGAGGTGTGACTACCAGAATGAAATGCTGCAGATTCTATCACAGAGGAAAGACTGCAAAGTGTTTACTTTAAAAATGTATAAACGAAGAGACTGAAAGTAATGTTGTCCTTGAACTTCAACCCCAGACAAGGGACAAGGGAGGATACCTTTGAAAGTCTAGCACTCAAAGGCAAATGTATCTTGATGATACATTTAAATGCAATGCACCATCTTCATGCAGCAGTTTGTCGAACTAATCCCACGGCACATGCAAAGACACATTACAATATGACACTCATTTGAAATGATTCCATAAATGATTTATTCCTGTGTTTTCTACACCGCTTTGAGACAGAAAATGAGGCAACACCACTGCAAGTTATCTCTGCGCCTTGGCAGAGTTTGGGGGAATTTTTTTTTTTTTTTTTTTTTTTTTGTGATATGAATGTGCTGCGGGGATTTTTTTGTCCCATTCTCCTGTTTCTGAAGTGCCTCCCATGTGGATTCCTGTGCCATGACACAGGTTTTTTTTTGTATCTCTCTGGGGCTGCTGCAGCACGGGCTCTATCAGCATGACTGATCTCATTTATCCTAGTCGCATCCAAAGAGGCCCGCGGTGTGGGGATGGGAGCTTCAATAGCAGCACTGTTACTGCAAAAAAAAAAAAAAGCAGAGATCATTGAGCTGTGCAGTATGGCAGCCGGGGACTCGCATGTGTGAATAACAGTTTGTATTTAGGATTTCTCTGTATGGGGAACTCCAGGGTGCGGGAGATGTATGGCGCCTCATAATGGGATAAACAAACAGATCACAAGCCTCCACTGCACTGCATTATCTTCTGTACCGAATTCCGTATTAGTCTATCTGTAATTCTTGCTGAGATGTCAACCACACAGCAATGCACTGCAGCAACAAGCATATGGCACATTAGATTCAAACAAATGGGAATTTAGTGTGAATTACAAAATGTTAATTAGTTATTTTGGGGTGATGATATCCATGTAAACATTGTTAGAATCTTAAATATCTAAATTCTTAAGAGGAATTTGCTGAAGTGTGAAGTCGGAAATGATGCCCACACCTATTTATTCACTCAAAAGCCTTGGATATAATACCATGAAAATGACAAGGAATCACTGAATATTAGCTCAAGAAAACAAGCACACGTCTTCAGCAGAGAAATATGAACAAGGACAGTTATTTGTATGCTGTTAATGCCCTCACAGAGAGAGGAGCTCATTCTGTTAATGTGTGCGCAAACTCATCATCTCATAACATCCATCTCTGTAGCTCCACTTACCATGACATTTTGTTGCTTTGCTTGTAATTGATTTCTACTTCAATTTATTAATATAGCCTATGGAGTGCCTGGAGCACAACGCTAGTTATCTGGAGCCCACCAGGAGCTTAATCTCCTAAGATGAGCTGCATTAATAAGAGTGTTCAAGTAACATATTGATTACAGAATCAATGTCTGTTTCTTTGCACCATGCTCAAATGATTACTATAAAATGAAACAGCATTAAGTAATGAGATGAGTCCCCCTTTTCAATCATTTTGCTTCAATCTAAATTTCAATAGGCTCCTTTTTCTTTGATTGATTGCGTGTAAATCTTTAAGCCAACCTTTCATAACAAGAAAAACTGGATCACTTTCGTTCTGTTTTCCACCACCTCTAGGTTTTTATTGATAAAGCTCATATTGTTTTTTCCCATATGAGCCCAGAACTTGTTGCACTGCGAGGGATGAATCATAACTGAAATACTGAAGGGGTTTTTGTATCGTGGTTTCCAGGTCGCATGATATTCTTTCCTGCCTGCGGGCAGCGGATGGATGCGAGTTTCTGCGGGTGCTTCAGAGGAGAGTGGTGGTTTCATACAGTCAGTGGAGATAGTGAAGCCAACAAGAGGCCATGGGAACCAGTATATCCACACCCATCATCCTCACCATCACCACCACCACAGGGAGACGAGTGGATCTGGTAGTAATTTAGCATCCTTCCCAGTCACATATTGCACAAATAAGAAATATTCCAAAGGAATCTGAATGAATATTGTAATTCATTGTGTGCAATATATCAGATGATATACATTATACATCATTATATGACTTTACTTATTCTATACCATTATGTTAAAAGACAGCATGCTTTCTATCTGTTCGTTTACCCAGAGACCACTCTCAGTCTTCTGAATACATTTCCGTTTTTATACATGCATAATATTGGAAATACTTTTATGCATGTTTCTTCAAAAGATATAGGTCCAATGTATCTAACACGAGAAGTCACTCCAACAGTTCACAATATGCACATGTTGAGCTTACACCTTGGTTCATTAGTTTTTGCATAATACCGTTTCTTTGTGAACGTGCTGTTTTAAAGCAGCACTGCACTGGAGCACACCAAGCTTGATAGGTCTCAGCTATATTATGTATCTGTAAGTAAAAAACTGTCTGTATAAAGGCCGAGTAAACACTCTATAAATAAATTTCTTCTCACTAATGTTCTAAATATCTTAATCATAAGAGGTCCCTCAGGATTGTTTTCATGCTAGATTGCATTTGGCACCTCTAAGTGAGAGACACAGCAGCTGTTAGATATATTAATAACACACCTCAGTGAAAATTTGCCAAAAAAAAAAAATGCTTGAATCTTGTTTTTGTCTTTCAGATAGATTATACAATAAGCAGGGCAGAAAAAAAGGTATATAATGGATGTCTACTCAAATATAACATGTATACTTACAACGACAGGTAAAATCAGTAGAAACACGCCAGTAGGGCTTATGACATCTCCGCTTCAACGCCCTCAGCGGGTTAGTTTGAGTGCGGTGGGATGAACGTTGCAGATGTCGAACCAGTGCTGATCCACCTCCTTGTGTGGCAGCAGGCCATTCCGTGGCAGAAAGAGCCAGCGCCAGCGATCACGGCTGCCCACCACCTGCCAGAAGCGCGCGCCCTTGAGTAGAAAGATGGCATTGTGGGTGTAGGAGAAGTAGGCAGCATCAATGTTGCCATCTGGATGGTCTCCGCTCACCACCGGAGGGAAAACATCTCTGATGTTTTTGGGGAAGCCTCTTGCCAAGCTGTTGGCTTCAACGTCGAATGCATACACCTGTTTGAACACATAATTGTTTTCCCTCTTATATAGTAATCAATTCAATTACAGTGCGCAAACAAAATCACAGAGGAAGCGTGGCAGGTTTGTTTGCTTGAATACATTCCCTCATAATGCAGAGAAAACAATAAATTAGCTTGGGTTTTAGTCTCTTCAAGATTTACTATTGTATATCCACTTGTTGTACAAACTAGTATTGTTAGATTACAAATCACATAAGGAAACACTGGTTGTAATGACAAGTATGCCAGGGAGGGATTAAAATTTTAGAGCGGCCCCAGGGCAGAAACGAGCTGCTGGCCCCCTGTTGAGACCCCCGACTAGGATACATACATAATGCCCTCTGTGCATTACATATGTACCCCGCTGCCTCCTCATTCCTTTTAAATACAGAGCAGGCTATACACGGCAGCTTCATTATATGCCAAGAAACCAAACGGTAATCCCATGTTATAATAATAGGCTCCAGGTTTTCTGTGTGACAGTCAGTTTGTGGTCATTTGATAGGTTTATTTAGATTTTGACACAGGGCCAGACAAAAATTATTAATGTGGAGGTAATAAGGCAGGACTAGCCTTAGTTGATATTTCCTGACATTTGTGCAGTTTATCAAATTACTAATTACTAAAACTTGATACACAGTTCCATGGGGCTTTTGTAGTCTTTGACAGGCTGCTTCCCTTTTTGCCTGGTTGGCGGTCGAGCCTTGATTCAACCCCGGCGTCTCATCTCACTTGGCTTTTCTCACGCGATCCCCAAATCTACTGTTGTTTTCCAATTAATCTAACAATCCTGATGCGTTCCCCTTTGTACCTCCCCATTTGTCATGTGTCAAAGAGAAGATAAGGGTGTCATTCTCACAAGCCTGTTTTTGAAGAAGTAGATGTGGGAGTCCCTCCTGTCATAAAAGGCCGTGTCGATAGGACTGGGCACCCCTGGGAAACCTTCAGAGATCAACCTCGGATAGCGGTGACCTTCTGGGTCCTGCGTGAATACCCCGTCATTCTCGCTGTCATACCTCCAGAACTGAGTACCTGCACACAACAACAACAACAACAACACTTACTCAATACCTCTTTCACCTCTCCTCACCCTGCTGACACGTGCTAATATCTATATGTATTTACACGTGTAATATGACATAAGAGTACCTCTGAAGAAGTAAACAGCATCTCTTTTTCTGGACCACACATGCACACAGGCATCCACTCCGTCCAGGGGAACTCCACGCCAGCCGATCTGCAGTGCAACTGGATCACCATAGCGTGTCCGGTTATTTCTGTTCTCATACAGCCAATACCAGCCGTCTCTCATGAAATAGGTGTTAAAGCGGATGACCACCTCCCCGTAGGGCGTCTTCTCCCTTCTGATCCAATCGAACACTGTGTTGAACCGACCCTTACAGCCCCCTGGGGAAGGAAAAAGTAGTGGTTTTGTGTGGCAGTCTGACAAGTGAACCTTAATTCGTCTCTGGATCTGTATGCGAATGTATCCACTAGATGGTGCTGAAACCACGTACCATAGAGGTGCTGTATGGCTTTCCTGTCCATCCAGTCCATCTCAAAGACAGACTCATGTGGCAGATAGCTGGGCTGCATTATAGATCCAGGTCTGTATATGTGGGGGAGACCCAAGACGTGTCCGATCTCATGAACCGCCACCTAAAACAGATGGGAAATTAAAATGTTGTTAGAATGACTGAGCTTCAACTGGACTTCTGATTACAGATGATTCCTATATTCTTGATGTCGTATGCTTACTTTGAGAAGACTGATCCCACTGCCCGCATTGGGAGCAGTGAAATGTTCATCATCATCAAAGTGTATATCACCCAGGAACCAGGCGTGGGCAAACTCTTGACCAGTGCCATCAAACCTCTGATTGCATCCAAGATGTCTTCCTGTGTGGGATAAAAGGACAGGTCATTTTAACAGGTGCATCGTTTATTTGAATAAAATATAATCTACATGCAGTATGGTGAAAAAAATTAAGTCCCAGCTGTTCTGCAGTAAAGACATTCAAAACTTTATTGTACAAAAACAAAATCTCCTTGCTCTATGGAACACCGATGATGTTTATTACAGCTGGAATATATTGGTTCTTAACTTTAAAGCTATTCAAACAGTCTATATTGTTCTCCAATAACAGCATAATGGTTTCATTTTATCATTTAACCGAAGCATTTTGTAGGAGCCGTGACTTACTTACTCCAACTGTAAATTTTAAAATGTGAAATGTGTACTTACTGTGAATATTTGAGTCAGCAGAACTCTTAAATCCTGTACTTTAAAGTTTTATCATTAACTTTACTCAAATGTTCCGTGAGAGTAATGTTCTTTAAGTTTTTTTTTTACAAATCTCTTCAGGAAAATATGTTGCATTGAGTTTCATAGTATTGTCTGAGACCCACCTGTACCAAAGCCCAGCCTGATGTCGATGTCCTCCAGCGGGGAACGAGTGTCCTCCACAAATTCCAGCGGAGACACCTCGCTCCACATCCGGAAGGCCAGTCTGAAGATGTACCTCTGCTCTTCCACAGTCAGCTGACTGCTGTAGCCTTCTCCTATAAGTCTCCATTTCAGCACTTTCTTAGAAAAGGCCATGTAGCCAGTCTCGCCCAAATCTCTCTTGCGCCTGCTTTTGGATACAAGAGCAGCAAGGTGACGTTTCCTGCGCCGCACCGCTTCGCTCTGTTGTTGGTTCGCACTGATATTTACCTTCTGACTGTCCATGATGATATCATGTGAGCTGTTTAGAGAGGCGACATCAAAAGAGTTAAATTCTTCTGTGTAATTCATGCTGGTGTCATTGGAAATGCCTGTGAGGACACTTTCTGTGTCATTAAAATTGAATATGTCATCTTCAGAGGAGTTCGCAGCACCAAAAGCAGTGTCGCTGATTATATTAGTCGCTGTGTTGTTACTATCAGTCTCGTAAGTGTCACCAGGGCTGTTTTCGATATCTGAGGCACTACTGTTCTCAGCTGCTACAGCCGTATTCAGGTCAATCTCCGTGTCAGGTACCCCACACCTTGGTTTGTTCATTGCCACCTTGGTGGCCTCATCAAACACACCTGTGACAGGCAGGCCCGATACCTTCTGAAACTCTTTAAGTGCTGAAGCAAAAGCTTCACTCTCAGTTGGTATCATGTAGTCATCTTGAGGAGCATCCCTTGAATGAGGCACCGAGGCCCCCTCCTGAATCGTGGCTTGAAGATCATCGAGGAAGTCGCCACTGAAGCTGGTGTGGGAATCTTCAAATTGGATCTCCTCCCAGTTCACTGGCTTCATGAATCCATATCTGGAGAGAAATAACTAGAACAAGACAAGGGTTAAATTACATATGGGTCCTATATTGTACTGTGAAATGAATAATCTGATAGGAGTTAAAGCTTAAAAAAGACTGAGCATTTACCTCTGCTTTGTACTTGTCTGTTATAACCTCAGCCTGGTGAGAATTAAGGGTTTGCACATCAGAATGATCACGATTGTGGAAAAGTTTCTCTGCATCAGCTGAGCTAATGTTGGTCCAAAAAAGCAAAACTATCAGCTGGATAGAAGTCAGCATCGTGGCGTTGGTTTACTCCTGAGATTATATACAAGTGAAATGATGGCAAGTGAGAAGTCACAGTATTTTATAGGCAAAACCTTGAGTTTCACCACACCCATCTGAAGGTGCGACTCTCTGGAGGTATCCCACTTTTCTCACCCTTGTGTGAAAAGTAAACCCATCTTTACTGTCTGCAACTGCTCACTTTGACTGGTTTGTATGGATGTGTTATACACGCTCCACTGGTTTGAAATGGACTGTTGTTGACCTATAGAACCAAGTGAAAACCTTTGCTTTCATGTGGACAATGACAGCGTTTTAGGACAACCGTGACCTCTGCCAACACCTGTTCTGAATAGGAGAGACACACACAGCACACCACACTGAGTGTTTTACAGTGAATAAACACCATGACCAACCTTTCATATCACCACACTTGACCAAAATTTATTTTCAAATATATATACACTGACTTTCTTGAGCAAGCTCAACATAAATAGAATTATAATTATATTCACTCACATTTTTCGTGGCTTCTATGGCCCTTTTTCTCAGTGCAAAAAAAAGGCTAAATATACATACATATATACATAACTGGTAAGATACGTAAGCAGGTAAAACAAAGCAGACAAATGATAATACATTTAAATAAAACAGAATAGAGAGGAGATAAAGTGGATGGATTTAGAGCGGTGGTGGCTGTTACTGTAGAGCTTTTGCTATCGCTGCTGCCAGGTGTTCGGCTGTTGGCTTTTCTGCAGCACAGCTGACACTCAGGCCTTCTGCTGTCATTGCGTCTTGTGTAGTAGGCCCTATTGCTGCAAACTGGAAACAAAGAAGTTTAAGTGACTGTCAGAAGCACTGAAGATCTACTGCAATTTTTTTATATGTGTGACTATGAGGCAGCAGTACCTTTATTTGAGTCAGGTGTTCACCTGACAGCCTCCGCACGACTTCTAGGCAAAACTTCACTCCTGATGGGCTGAAGAAAGCTACGCTAGCCGGAGTGCCCTGTGAACACACAGACAAATAAGCATTTTCTACATAAAAAGTATTCTCTTAAATGTAGAAGCATTTGTGGGGGGGTGTACCTGCTCTGTGAAATAGTTCTTTAGATTTTTCTCCAGATCTGGATGTTCAGCTGTCTGATAGACAGTCAGCGTCTCCAGAGGCACTCCTGGAAACAAAGAAACAGATCCCCGCAGTGATAAAGGTAGTGCAAATTACTATTTTATAATTAGTCTAACCCCAGTGGGAGTTTCCACTTTGACTTATCACCTTGAGTTTTAATCGTGAGGCACAGCAGGGGGGAATGCTTACCATTTTCCCTTAAAGCCGTGGGCAAGACTTCCCTTTTGATTGAGCCACAGGGGAAAAAAAGTGGTGGAATATTTGTGTCCTCTCCTATGATGAGAATTAAGTAAAAGGTCATATTAATTATCAGAACAGTCACAAATTTTCAATTAAAGTGAACTGTGAAGAATGCTCAAGTATAAACTCATATCGTACGTTCAATGATAACACGTGATAAGACCTCTGCTGTCCCTGTGTCTTCACCCAAAGGGTTCAGACCCAGATTTCTTACTGTGGATAAAACACCAAAAAAAAAGATATGAAGATATGTAATGGTGATATCACGACATGGCAGAGCAAATATCTGACAACAAAGAGAAGCAACTGCTGACATTTACTATGAACAAAGAAGGTAAAACACACATCAGGAAGGTGTTGCACCTGCGTCACAGCAAACTGTCACTTGTGCACAACCCATTTCCAAATGACTGAGGGTAGTAACGTCACTTGACACATCCCTGTGAGCACCAGGTGCCTGCCACAGTATGTTTCACTTAGCAACAACATAGCAAAGGTTTATAAAAAGCACAAAGATGGACTTTTATAAAAAAATTATATCAAGAGATAAGTGTTTTCAGATGTGACGACAACTCACCTAATGCAGCAGTTGCCTTCCCAACCACATATATGGCCTTGGCGTTCCATTTATCTTTCACAGAGCTTTTCCACTCTGGGTTAATAATTAGGAAAAAAATGACATTTAATCAAACTAGAGTGAAATAGTTTCAAATCTCAGTTAGCAGGCCAGAAACACAGTAAACAGAACTGAGAGACATTTAACCAAATACATGCTGTTTTTTTTTTTTTTTTTTAATGCATTTCTCTGTATCCTCTCACCTTCCCTTCTTTCCTCTGCTTCCAAGCACATCTTTACAGCCTCCACTGCTCTTGGACTGGTAAATATAAGGCCTCCGTGTTTTTCTGGTTGGAAAAGCTGAAAAGTAAAAGACATCTTAAACAACCGACCGACAATGGAAAAAACAAAAACAGATAAATGACAAATATGTTAATTTCATACTGTCACAATATTTACCTTATCTGACAAGGTGTTTAATGAGACAAACTTAAAAGACAGCACGGGAATTAGGGTGGCTTTATGACCATGTGACGCCAGCTCCTGGGGAATCAAAATAATGGACTCAAAATGTGCAGTCAAATGCAAAGCATAAAAATGTAACTACTGTTATATCTGAACTGAATACCATTACATCCAAGTTAAAATGGAGAAATTGAATCTACCTTGATGTAAGGATCAGGTCCAGAGTCTCCATCTCTTGGCTCTTTGAGCAGCAGCACATGCATCTTGAGACCTTAAAATACTGGATCAACAAAATAAATGGGGAAGAATAAAACAGTAGAACCCAGCGTGGAATATGAATACTGCTGTCTAAAATGCAGCCAGTCGTTGACTAAACTGCAAAAACATCGAGGACTGTGGGTGTGAAGGCACAGCAAGCTAAGCTACACCCTAAAACTGTCATATGCAACCTGCTGATAACAACAGTGTCGAGTCACGATTTTTGGACTGTATATGGGCAGCAAATAAAGAGCAATAATGCCCCACTTTCAAGATGAAACTGTTGTATTCAGCTGAAACGTGGTTAATCTCTTCTCCCGTGTTATTGTTTACATTAGCAAGACACACTGAGTGACAGTTTAGCTGAAGCAACCGTCCCCTTAATTGAACCTGTCAGTTATGCCTAGCGATAATAAGCGACTCATTTATCTTTCTCGTGCTGTGCAGTGATAGATTCTACAACAGATAATATAAAAAGACTGAATATTACATAAAATTCATGTACCTTGAGTTGTTCATACGGCTGAGCGCAGAACGACTTCTGCAACGTTCAAGAAGGGGAGACATAATACTGGATACTTGACTAACTTCTCAAAAAACAAATTTTAATTATAAAAAACGTAATTCATCACAATAATATAATTCAATGATGATAACATGTAATGCGAATACCCGTTTATAATAGTAACGTAATAGGTTATGCATAGTTCAAAGAACTAATACCCCTTTTCTAAATGGTTTGTTCCATTTTACTACTGAGTGACAAGACGGCATTGCGGCGCTGAAGGTTGCAACGGCAAGTGGCAAGTCGTCCACATTTGGAGCCATAATGGCGGCTTCACGAAATTACTTTCCTGGAGCGCTGTAGCGGAACTGTTACATTAGCCCCGCCCACTCAGTTGACACGCGTGTTACCTGTTTGCAGCATGGCTTCATCAGCTAAGAGGAGAGCAGTAGGTTTGGGTGAAAATCCCGGGGAAAGTGACAATAGCTCCGATGAGAATCCGGAGGAGGATGATGAATCCGGGGAGGAGGACAGCGAGGCATCAGAGGAAGAGATCAATGAGGTAAAAATAACAAAATATTGGCACATTGGCCTTGCTAGCCAGCTACTTAGCTAGCTAACCCAGCTGTCGACGTGAGCTGCAGTTAGTGTTGCTGTTAGGCAGGTTTGAAATAAGTATATGAGATAATATGGACTGTCCCATTTAAGGGGTAACGTTACTGCGTTAATGTAACGTTAGCTTATTTGGTAATAAGCTTATTTGGTAATAGGCTAACAGCTGCTCTATTATATCAACAGAAGTACTTGTAAATAATTACTGTCCACACAGGCTGTTGGTAAATGCTCTGATTTTTGTTATCGTTTCTTATTCAGGAGGTCATTGTGGACTTCGAAGCCCACGCCATTTCACACAGCGACTTCAATGGTATCAAGAAACTGCTGCAACAGGTTTGGGACAGTATGTACACTCACTGCGCACTTTATTAGGAACACCATACTAATACTGTGTAGAGCCTCCCTTTACTCTCAAAATAGCCTCAATGCTGTAAACATTCACATGATTACATCACATCATTTCCGCACCTTTCTCAGCTGCACATTCATACTTCCAGTCTCCTGCGCTACCACATCCCAAAGCTGTTCTCTTGGATTAAGATCTGGTGACTGTAGGGGCAACTGAAGTTCACTAAAGTCATTGTCATGTTCATGAAACAAGTTTCTGAAATTCTCAATTCAGCCAAATGACACCAACAAATATGCCATGGTCAAAGTCATGGCCCTTACCTTCTCTCCCCCCATTCAGATGTTGTATGATGTGAACATTAACTGAGGCTCCTGATTTGTAAGATTTAATATATTGCACTGCCATCACATGATTGGTTTATCGGATGATTGCATGAAAAAGCAGGTGTGCTGGTGTTCCTAATAATGTGCTTGGTAATGATATGGTAGCTTCTTTATATGTTATGCTTTAGGTGAAGCATGGCTTCACTGGTTTCACTTCTGTTATGTTTGGCCACAGCTCTTCCTGAAGGCCCATGTAAATACATCAGAGATGACAGACATCATCGTTCAACAGAATCATGTTGGAAGTGTCATCAGGGTGAGTTGCTCAGTAATTTAACTGCCATCATTTTATAGGTGACTGTTCAACAACTTCAGCTCTAA
Source organism: Seriola aureovittata (assembly GCF_021018895.1). Lineage (NCBI taxonomy): Eukaryota > Metazoa > Chordata > Actinopteri > Carangiformes > Carangidae > Seriola > Seriola aureovittata. Next base: position 13,120,290 of record NC_079384.1, read on the forward strand.
CATGTGTTCACCTGTCCCTTCACTTTGCTCCAGCAAGCTGAGGTACCAGAGGACAGTGACGACGATGATCCAGATGAAGTGTTTGGATTCATCACTATGCTCAACCTAACAGAGAGAAAGGTAACACCACAGATGCCTCAAAGACTATTTGGCTCTCATAGGCTGTGACCATTCAGTTTAAGTTAACTATTTGTGTGTGTCATACTGCTGGCAGGGTGTGCAGTGCGTGGAGGAGGTGAAGGAGCTGATCGTGGATCAGTGTGAGAAGAACGCTACCCACAGCGTGACAGAGCAGCTAGAGCACATCCTCAATGACACCAGCAAGCCTGTGGGGCTGCTGCTGAGCGAGCGCTTCATCAACGTACCCCCACAGATCGCCCTTCCACTGCACAAACAGCTCCAGTGAGTTCTACTCCAAATTTTCATAACCCTTTTCCCCTCGAGGCATCTTGATAGCTTTTCATAAAAATGGAAGTAAAGGTGCCATTAAATGCATCATCATAACTTGTGAAATATGTATTTTGCAATTTTATCATACTATGCCTCAAAGTTTATTTCTAGGGAAATAATATTGGAAATAATATTGTTCCAACTGCAGCACTTTATTGCAGTTTTGCTGCATGCATATCTGTGTTTACAGTGCATACAGTTCTCAACCAAAATAATTGAATTTGTGTTGGGATGCTTCAGTCAGTCAGCTTTTTGAATTGTGGGGGCAACAGCAGAGGTAATGATAAGACATTGTCAGGGTGGCATTTGAGAATAAAGAGACGGTGCCACTAAAAGGTAAAACTGTATTCACTCGTTTGCTTTTATCACATCGTTGTTTCCTGGATGTGACACTGTGGAGGAACCTTTCCAGTCGGGGCAATTAGTGCGAACTGCGTTTGCTTCTGTATGAACTGAGAATTATTGTTGAAGCTGTGTTGTTAAAATAGATACTTGACCTTATGGTGCTTTGCGAAAGATGAATAAACTTTGACGATAAGTTGACTGCTTTTTATGAATATATTTAAATTTGCTTATGATTCTGATGGAGTATCTGTAGTATCTCTGTGCTTTGAATAAGTCTTTGGAGAGTGGAGTGTGCAGGGAAATAAACGCAATGTAATTCTGTCCTCCAGAGAAGAAATCACTGAAGCTCAGAGGACGAACAAGCCCAGTGGGAAGTGTCACTATTGTCTGATGATCAGCAAGACCTGCAAAGAGGCAACCAAGAGTATCCCAGCCAGAGGAGGCACGCCCAAAGAGGAATACATGTTTGTCAATGCAGAGGAGGAATTCTTCTATGAGGTACAGTCAAGCAGTCTACAAATGATAATGTACAGGGAGTGCTTGTATTTGGATGACAACACTTTTGGTTCTTTAGATGTAAACTTACCCTTATATACAAGTCTCAGACAAAAAATAAAAAAGTTTATCTTGTTATTAATTAAAATATTTCAAATATTTGTATATAATATTCTTGCAGTTTTAAACATCGTCTGTATACTCCTTACAGCAAGCCATCATGAAGTTCCACTACTCGGTCCAGGAGGAGGCAGACTCCTGTTTGAGCGGCAGGTGGTCGTTCGACGACGTCCCCATGAAGCCGTTCAGGACAGTGATGCTGATACCAGCCGACAGAATGCCTGTCATCATGGACAAACTCAAAGAATACCTAACTGTGTGAACCTCACAATAAACTAAGACACTTGTGTTCGCTCTGAGGATTTTCGGGGTCATGGAAATGGTTCACTACTCTCTTAAGAGACTAGAAGAAATCATAAGCTACAGTAGTGTCAGTATCGTGAACTTGACAGTTGGGTTCTCGGTTGTTTTTTTCAGCAATTGTAGATACAGTTTTTACAAATTCCTGGTTCATTTAAGAAACGATGCAGAAGGAACACACCACATACCCTGCTCATACTGACGAAATATTCGACTGTTATATTGTGAAAGTCTTGTTTTTTTTACAAAGACCTGTGTTTATAATAAGATTATGAACTATGGTTAAAGATGATAAATCTTTAGTGTTAATGACAACAGCTGAAATGGGCGAGTTTGGAGTCTAGTCTCAGCAGATGGAGGAGGACGGGATGTGTCATTTGCCATTTAATCAAATTACTGAACAGGAAAGCTGTATAAAGTTACCAGATTGATAGTTCCAGATTTTCCTCAATGACATAAATTAGAAGAAAACTTTTTGTTTTGTTATTGTTGGCAATAAATCACAATATCTTTTTTTTCTTTTCTACAAACGGTTTTCGAATTAAGCATTTCTGTAGCTCTCGACACAGATTATTAATAAATGTCTTATATCTGCCTCGACAATCATTTCCTTTCTTAATCTGGAAGCAACTCATCCATAATGTCTCAGCCTGAGAAAACCAGATGTTTAACCTGAAGAGGAAGGTGCGCCAACACCTCTGAAAAGGGACAACTTCACATAAAGAAGGAGGGAAAGGAAGCAGGTGACACGGTGACAAATGAGTCGTCCGGTGGCTTGCACATGCAAAGTGTTAGACCATAGCTTCGAGTCTGCTGCATCTTGGTTGTTTGTGCAGGAGGTGTGATGGGATGAGTTTTCTCTGTTCAAAGCGCAGCAACAGACAACACCCATCTGCAGCCCCTCCGCTGCTCATTAACGTCTGAACATCTAAACAGCTGTCGGGATGACTGGCGTTCCCAGATGGACAGTGTCGGCGGAGAGAGCAAGAAAACTTATTTAGATGCCAGCTCTCAAAGAAAGAAAAAGGTTGCACATGTTTTAGACTACAACTGAAAGGTCTCCCATGATTTGTTTACTACTTTTTTTCTTCTTTTTTTTTTTACACAACATTTCAGCTCACTAGACTTCACCTTCTGCCTGTGATGGAGTACATGAGACCATCAAAACAACTTTGAAGCAATGAAATTAATCAAAATTACAGTTTGGATTGACGATAAATATTTTACAAGCATATATGCATTTGGCGATAAGATTATTATAAGAGCCCAGAACTTCACATCATTGAATCACACATCTGTCATAAGTCTGCGGCATCACTGCACAGCCGCCGCTGGCGTCGCCGCCGGCAGCTGCAGTTTTTTGTTTCTCATCTTTACATTTTCTGGATCCATCCGGCTCCAACAAGTCTTGCAGTATGTCTTTGCTTTCACTAGGGGGCAGATTGTAGAAGAAATACAGTGGTGCCATTTGAATGAACCTAAGAATGACAAAACAGAAATTCAATTATTTAAAAAGAGGATTAATGAGGCGACCAAACGGATCAGTTCAATGACAAAAACAGTCAAAAACATGTTTGTCTCACCAGTGTGGCGGACAGAAGACATAAGCCGTGAGAACTCGGATCTAATCTGCTCGTGCACGTGGTGTTACAGAGGGTATTGACTTACACTTGAGGGGAAATTTCTGACACTGTCCTCATGCAGTTGTTCTCTGACAGGGTGTACTCGTGGAAAACAACCCACTCCGGCAGGCCAAGCTTCTGCGACTGAGCCCCGTAGCTGGAGAGCGGGTGCACCTGCGCCATGTGCTTGTGTGTCAGAATGAAGTAATTCCCTGATCCGTCCACGTCTCGAGCGATCTAAGAAAAAAGGAAAGATTTGAAACATGAATACGGTTTTAAAAACTCACTGGAGGCAGATTCATCAACGCTGACATTTAGTTTCCATGCACCTGCATGAAGAACCCGGCCAGTAGAGCTCTTTTGACGTTGAGGGTGTTCGTCTTGGTTCCAAAGGAGGGGTCAGAGATGGGAAGCTCGATCCTGTTCAAAGTGTCGGTCAACTCTGATCTAATGGCCTCAGCTGTCTTCAGGGCAGAGTGATCCAGGAAATAGTCCTGGCACCACTTTTCAACACTGAAGTCTGGGGAAAAAAAAAACAAAAAAAAAAAACACATATCACGTCACATATAGTGAGATAGAGTTTGAGTCAAACTGAGGCTTTAGACTCAGAAATATGGAACTTACTTAAAACTGCATTCAAAAGAATATTCAGCTTGGAAGAGGTTCATAAGGGTCTAATAATATTAATTAAACCACTTAACACCTGATCAAATTCTGTTTGTTTGTAGTCATTCGTTAGTTAGAGGTTATCCTCTATTTTTATGATTGCATACATGTTGTATTTCAGATTTATTCTAATAATTTCTTAACACTTAAACAATCTCTCTTGTGTAATTTTGTCTTTGATTCTTCTGTTTTTAACTCTTTCTAAAGTGAAATGTAAAGCAGGTTGAAAGTGCCCCAGTGTATCCTTTGTCCTTTCTCAGTTAACTTGCCACGATATGATGACACTGGCCTCTATGTTACAATAACAGATTCAGGATCACCGTAGTGAGGATGTCTGTGTGTGTAATGCCAAATTTCAGCATGTTTAAAAGTGTAATATTTTACTTGAGTAGACCGGTTCTGTTCTGTTCAGTTTCTCACATTGCTCTCTCTGGCTTTGTTTGAAGGCGTTGTAGATATTTATGAGGGTGAAGTGGTCGCCTTCAGGGTGCTGGAACTTTCTGTGACACTGGACGGCCTCGTGGGTCATGGAGGCAGGGGGCTTCAGGAAGCAGCTTGGCGCTAAAAGACAAGGAAACGACGAGGTCAACATCACTGAGACAAGCCACTCGAAACCAAAGACCATCTGGTTCAGTGTCTGAAAGAAACTGCAGCTTTTTGCGTCCGCAGATGAACTACTACAACAGTGTCCATATGGTGAATCCACGACGCGTGCGTACCTGACAGCATCGCTGCGATTGTCAGCATCTCACTCACGCAGTCAAACTCGCAGGACGCTAGAAGGGCTTTGGCCATCTGAGGCTCCAGGGGGATTTCAGACATTATGATGCCAATCTCAGACAAGTTTCCATCGTCATCCAAAGCGGCGAGGTAGTCCAGCTCCTCTAACGCCTGCATGAGACCCTCAGGATCTGCCAGAATGAACACACAAGTGTGATTGTGTGTCTTTTTTTTTTTTATATAAACACATCAAATTTCACTCCCACATCCTGTACCTGTATTTTGTAGTGGTAAATAGCAAGTTGTTCATCACTCATACTTAAGAGGGAGAATTTGTAAATTCCAAAGTCAGGAATTTACAAATGTCAGCATTAAAAAAAAAAAAAAAAACCCACACAGTGACAGATGAGATAACTGCGCCAAAAAAAAACACATAGACCGCACCAATATCTCTTATTTTGCTACAAACATCAACTTAAGTCATCCGAATCATTTGGAAGATACTACAATCACACAAAAATCCTACAATTTGTTGGCTCTATTTTCCACAAAACTCTTACCACAAGAAAACATAATTATATATGTACACAGGGGCAAGTCGTTTCTGTGCCAAATTCTGCAAGAATATGGAGATATTAAAGTACGTTTGGCCTGTGCTTCCATTTCATTGTCCTTGTCCGGCGCTGCCCTAATGAGACATGTTGTGTAATCGTTAATGAGCTGGCCTCTTTTAGCCTGTTCTGTTCATGTTAGGGTGGGTCAGAGCTTAGACAATGGTTAGCAGCAGGGCCTTGTCAGCTCGGCTAAATCATGGCTGACTGGGCCCAAACAGCCACACAGAGCAAATTCATCTGCACTTCCTTTCGCCAAAAAACTCTCCCACATACACTTCTGGTTGTGTTTTAGGGTGGGAGAGAGAGCGAGAGAGAGAGAGAGTGTGAGAGAGAGAGAGAGAGAGAGAGAGAGAGAGAGAGAGAGAGAGGGAGAAAGAGAGAGCTGCGGTCTGTGGGAAACAGCAACCCAAAAAATAAAAATGCTCGTAATCTCGAATCATGTTACACTGGTTTCACTCGTCCCAGTGTCCTCTGGGAGGATACTTCACCCGGTCTGTCGATGAAGTCGCACTGGCCCAGGCCGGCTATCTCTATCCTTTTTAGGAAGAGGACTGTTGGTGTAATGTTGGACTCCAAGATCAGCGGGGAGTTCTCTGCAGGAAGCTGGCTCTCCTCTGGATACAAGCAGAAACATTTGCCTGTAGGAAATAAAATTGAACCCAATTCAGTAAGGCACAAAAAAAAAAAAAACCTGATGTGCGTAATTGTAGTTTTACATGAAATTATTTGATTAACTCTGATGGTGGGAAGTTTTTCCTCCAGGATTATCATAGTCAAGACCATTCCCGAGGTTGACTTTCAAAGCGGCCGAAACAAAACTTTTTTTAACCTTTTCAATAGGTTCAATTCTTCTCCAGGTAGCAGGGTGTCAGACATACCTGTTGGCCCAGACAGCTGCTTACGTACATCTGCCTGACATTGACTTATGGGTCGGAGTATCTCCGAGTTGGCTCTTATTCTTGGATTGTACACCTACAATAGACGGTAAAAACCACCAATTAATAACGTCAGTGTGCTCATTTAGGTGGATAAGTCTTATGGGACGCAATAATTTACCAGTTTTTTCTGGACTCCCGTGTCAATGACAAAGTTGACGGACTCTGTAGCCCACCATATATCCTCCCCCTGTTGGGTAGAGAGGAAAACTCTCCTGGACCTATCGGGGCCCGGTTGCTTGGTCAGGAAAGGCAGTAACCCTCCCTGGCTCGGGTGCAGGACTACAGGCACCATCTCGCCCAAGTCCGCTCCCAGCCTAGTGCCCTCTCTCTGGAGGATGCTTTGGGCGCAGTGGACCTCCTGCAGAAGGAATTACAAGTAAAAGTAGGAGAGGTGAATTTGTTAAACCAGTCTCCGCTCTGAGCCAAAGGAAACCACTCATGAAATATACGATGAATAAATACGACCTACCTCAGCTGAGGCAAAAAACACAACAGCATCTCCGTCCTCTTTGGTTCGATGGATCTCCAGCACCAGTCTCAGTGCCGAGTAGAAGTAGTCTTTGTTGCCGCTGCTGCTGTGGACGACTTCAGCAGGACACGAGGCCTCCAGACTGATGAGAGGGACGCTGCCGTAGTGGCCCAGCAGCTTGTCGGTCATGGGCGGGACGGCGAGGACCACCACCCTGAGGTCAGGCCTCTGCAGCAGGATGTCCTTGAGGAGACCTAGTAGTATGTCTGTGCTAACTGTCCTCTCGTGGGCCTGGTCGATAACAATGGCCCCATAGTGCTCCAGAAAAGGGTCTGACATCATCTCTCTCAGCAGCATATCATCAGTGCAATATCTGAGAAACAAAAGCACAAGCAAGGAAAAGAAATTAAGAGTGACAGAGATGGTTTGTGGATGATATTAAAGTGTCATTCAAGCGTGATGCTGCTGCTGCTGCTGGCTGTGCAACAGACAGACAGAGCTCATCAACAAACCTCAGAACAGTGTCGGAGGAGCAGCAAGTTTCCAGAGGGATGGTGTAACCCACTTCATGGCCTATGTTGACGTCCATTTCATCAGCCACACGCAAGGCCAGATCTACAGCCTGCTGCCTGTTGGTCTGCGTGCACACCACCATGCCGTGCTGGTACTGGGCCGACAGGCAGAACTCCGCGCACCACTGAGGGATCTGGAGGAGAATAAACACCGAAATGTTGTTCACTTTCCCGCACCTCACTGTGCGTCTTGCCAGTGCTCCGGAGTACTAATTCTCCACAAAACAGCATCTTTTTTATTCACATCAACTTGGGTTTCCAGCAGCGGGCATCCTTTCAGGATTGTACCAACAGCTTTTGTTTAGGCACACAGCAAAACAAACACTGACAGGAGATATCCTATGGTATTATTGCTCATAATGCAAAATTGCTTTGGCAGCATGTGGCGGCTCCAGCGGATCAGGGCTTAGCAGCAGGAGGTCCCCTAACACCCCTGCTGGAGCCTTTGTGCTGGCTGACAGTCAGGCAGGCAAGGCTGGAGCTTGGACAGCAACACAGTGACACAACAGCATCTGCTGAGCTGGGCAGCCTGTTCACACAGACTCACATCATGGTACTCCTTCAGTCAAAGTTTTTTTTTTTCTTTTTAAAGTCACAAGTATCAAAGCTATCTCTAAGAAAAGTTTTTGCAGGACAGAAAAACACAACTGAAAGGATCAACCTCAAATAGATCAAATCAAGGCTGGACTGAGCATGTGACAACAGCCTACATGCAAGTCATACCAACTGGGTTATGCTTTGGTATGTGGGTCCAGTTCTAAAGGAAGTCTATATTTACATGAACACAGATATATGCAGAAGTGAAGGGACGTGTAATATTCTTTACATCTGATTTTTCTTTAATAAAATCTTTCTGAAAGACACTTCTCCATCCTACTCTTCTTTCCTGACAGCGTATTAGCATTATTGATCACGCAGTCTTACCTGTGTACTCCTCCCAGTCTTTGCGGTCCCGCACACAATAACCAGCTGGTTGTTTACCAGAGCATCCTCAAACTCTTGCCTGACCTCCCACACAGGAAGAGTCTTCCTCTCTTTTAGTAATTTGTAGTAACGCGAGGAAAAGGGCAGTCCATCGAACTGATTTAACTCCAGATCATCTCCAAAGCCGGGTACATCTTCCCCGGGACAGTCTTCACTTTCAAGGTTAACGTCTGGCTCCGCTGGATTATTTTCCCCCGACATGACACATTTATATTTGCGAATCAGGACGAAAGCGCACGAATGTTTTTTTCTTTTCTTTTTTCTTTTTCTTCTCCACACCACTCAGAGCTACTGGTCCACTCAGATGAAACCGGGTACAAGCTATTTAAAAGAAAACGATTAACCACAATATCTCTCTGCTTCTGCCTCTTCGTTTTTGCTAAAACTATACTACGTATTAAGCGGTTCAAAGTTTGGAGTTGTGCAGTTTGAAGCTGGCGGACGCGCGGTGCTCACCGGTGCGTAATTTCTCTCCCCCAGCGTGGCTTCACACGTGTTTTGATTTGCTTAGGGCTTCACATTCACCACTGAGCCCAGTGTCCGCGAGCCTGTCATAATCGCCTGAATGTTATTATCCAGATGATCACGTGTGAAGCAGTGAGGACGCTCAAGCTGCGGATGGATGGTCCCACCAGTGCGAATATATCTCCTCAGAAATGTTCTTTCCTGTAATGTTGAAAACGAAAACAGCCTTTCTTCAGTGAGTGCAGTATAATCTCAGGAGTAGCCAGCTGAATGCAGTGTGCTGTATATGGAAGCTAATTTGTGCCACTTTATAAAATAGATGTGGTAGTTAAAGGACCTTAAGTCACAATTATAAGACAGCATGAGATGGCATTAGATGGGGGGGGGGGGGGTGTCCATGAGGGGTACATGGGTAAGTTGAAGATGAACTTGCTCTAACTCATTCACCCATTTACTTTTAGCAGGCTGCAGATTCTCCACAAGGGGGGGCTGTTTGGCCATTATTCGGTCCAGTTCCACACTATGTCACCCTAAATAAATGTATCTAAACCTTTCTAAAGATCAGACTCTTGACAGTCAGAGTAGCCTAAACGTCTCAGCTCCCTGCTCGTCTGTTAGTAACCATGGACAAATATATGTGTAAATGATTTCAATCACACCGAGGAATAGTTCAAATATTCAGCCCTTGACACAAAAATTAGGCCTTTGTATTTCTTGACAAATAAAACCTGGTCTGTAGTTGAGGCAATGTTGGCTGAGGCTGGTTTCAGGAGCTTCTCATCAGTGACAGCATGTGTCCTCGGTATTGTGTGAACCTGCTTTGATTTCTCATTAGAATTAGAAAGACTTTTTTTCTCTTGTACTACTTTTGTCGAACATCCCGAGAACACACAATCCTACACCTGTATTGATTGAAGCAGTGTTTTTTTTTTTTAAAATCCCTTTCAAAGACCGTGGCAAATTACTTTTAGACAAAAGCTCAGAGTGTTGAAATAAGCTAAGCTGCTCCAGCTGTCTGTGTTAAATGGTTGAACAACTTTGAAACCTTCAACCTCTGAAAATAAACTGCTGTATGAAAACAAAGACTCTTGTAAAATGATGAATTTACAGTGTTCACTATTCAGTCTTTTTAGTCTGTTTTTGGGCTCAAGCATAAAAAACAGAAAGGCCATTTATTGTTGATTCAAAGCAATTGTGGTTTTGAAAATGGATAAGCATTAAATCTGCCTTTGTATTCTTACAAAGTAGGACTGCTGGATGGAAGCTGCCTTTCTTTCATTTAATTGATCTATTCATTTTATGGCACCTCTTGCTGATAACGTGCGTGCTGTGTGAAAAAGAGAACCAGGCACAGAAATCAATTGGAAAAACAGTTTTTACTAATACTGCTCGAGTGTTCAAAATACCATGACCAGACACTGACACTTGGTGTGTTTTCTTTACATATGATGTATCAAAGAGTCGTCATTAAAAAAAAAAAAAAAAAAGCATTCTGCATGAAAATGTGTTCACCTGTAAAACAACATACAAGGAACATATGGACAATAACGTATAGTCACGCGACTGGACTCAAAGACTGTCTATTAGTACATGGACACATAGCATTGAAAAAAAAAAAGCAATGAATGTAAAACTAGTGCATTATTAAAAATACAACAGTATCAAAAGTAACAAAAGTTCAGTCCATGTCAGTTTTCCGCCTACATATTTGTGAAGAGCTGTGCTTAAAGGAAACGTTGCTCAGTGTGAATGTACTGTATATATGCTGCATTGCAATCCAGTAAAACAAGAAATGTGTACGAATAATAAAACACTGTTCCATTACCACGTCTGATTTATGCAGGCGTTTGTATCTAGTATGTAGATTGGCTTTAAAAAACTAATCTCAATAGCCAAAGTAAAAAGGTACAAAAAATAGAAAATGAATAACTGCACTGGATGATTTTGGACGATCGGCGGGTTCAGTGTTCACAGAGGAACCACTTCAGTTCATTTCAGCCGCAGAAAGATCTAGAAATGTGTCCTTGCCGAGCGAGTCTGTCCTTTCCCATCACAGAGAAGCACGATTCAAAATGCACACATGAACACTGTAGCCAGACACCGGCTGTTTACAAGTGAGTGCCTCCGTGACGCCTGTACGGCCACAGCTTCGAGACAGTCCAGGATTTAATCCTCGGTGCAGACAGACACAGAGGGAAATATTCAACACACATGACCTTTAGCTGAGCGGTAATTCAGAGAAGTTTAGTCTCTCAGCGGGATGAACGCTTCCTTGATCTTGGCTCATTTTTAGATACATGTTCAGTTCATACCTCGGTACCCAGATCCCTCGAGTGAGCTTCTTGGGTCTCGTTAATGCAACGGAAAATGGCAAATCAGTGACATTTCACAATCCAACTTGTTACCTTTCTGTAATATAAATGAAGAAGAAACAGGCCTGCGTTTCAGATGCGTTTTTCAGCCCCTCAAATTCCCACACGGTGTTTCGGTTATTTAATCATGTTGACAGTCACATTGCAGAACTGCTGTGGTAATACCATTCTTTTTCAGTGGTTGTTTCAAGCCTTTTCCGTCTGGCTCTAAGCTGCTACGGAGAACATTTACCCTCCAGGAAAAAAAAAAAAAAAAACCCCACAGAGTTGCAAATGAACTAGAAATGTTGTCTGAAGTTGTTTATGTTCTCATCTGTCATTGCACAATAACTCTTCCTGCTGTATACAGAACTAAACTATTATGTAAAGGGTTCCCTTCATTAAAACACGTTTCACAAAAACATTTCTGCAATCACAATTTCACAGATTGGCTTTTTTTTTTTTTTTTAAAGTCTCCTATCACCTTAATAAAGATCAGTTGATATGGAAAAAAAAAAAATTGTGAAATTGATGCAAACAACAAATTAAAAAGTTTTAAGTTGCTACCATGTAGTAAAAGTGTCTGGCACAGTGCACTGCGTGGCAATAAATACACAATATAAATACTTTACATGTACCTGAGCTCAGACTCGTAGCACCATTCAGAGACAGAGCACCAAAGGGACACGGCAGATCTCCTGATTCAAAACTCAGAGAAGCCACAATCTTTTTTTTAAGGTTTTCAGAGCTTTCATAGTGCAATTTCTTAAGTGTCTTATCACAACAATGTCCCTTTTGGCCAAAGTCTCAGCTGCTGTATTTGATGTTGGCAATTATGCAAGGCTTTGGTAGTGTTGGAGGATGCTTGGGACTGGGTCTAAGAGAGGGAGAAAAGTGATACAAATATGTAAAATAAAATAATTATGATACAAGCTTGAGTGCTGTTTGGAACCGGTTGGAACTCACCTGTTGGGGTGTGGGACAGGGCGCATAGGTCTGGGTACACCAGGTACTGGTGCAGGGCCACAAACAGCAGAAGGCCCTTGGACTACAGCGTGGCCCTGCGCGACAGAAGGACTTCTAACCAGGCGGGAGCTCCTTGGATCAGCGGGAAGGGGCTTCTGCGGAGGACTGGGCTTCTCCAACTCCTGACAAAAGGACAAACGCATACGAAAAATGACTGAGAATCTCCAGCAGGTGGCACTCACAGTCAGAGAACCACAGCTCAGGCCTGCTGGCCCTCTGGTCCTCGTCTCCCATGCGTGAGGGCAGCACTGCCCGTGCAACTTGCGATGAGAGGAGCAGTCATGTGGTTTTAATCTTTCTCTAGAAGACTGAGGTCCATGATAAAGACCCATTACCTTGCTCCCATCTGGTCTCCATTCACTTCCTCCTCTTCGTCTTGGTTCAAGAGGAGCCTCCTCAAACATCACAGAGAAGAAGGAGCCACACAGTTGAACCTCGGACCTCACTCACTCTTAGAATTGGGTCAACCGATTCAAAACATCACTCCAACGTCAAAAGCAAATTTGATGACCTTATTAGTTGTTTTCAATGAAAACCTTAATGCTCTATGCTGTCAGTGAAGTCTTTAATACAGGATACAGGATGTCTCCCCTTTATATCCATGAGGTCAAGTATTACGACAAGCTGCAGTATTGAAGTACTGGTATGAATTCATCACACTGACAGCCAACTCTGTCATGCAATGGGGCCGGCTTGAGCTCCATCCAAAAATAGCAGAACAATACCAAATGGCAGAGAAGTGAAATGCCGGCAAATGAACAGAGGCCGTCTGATAAGGTGATTAATAGGCACAAAATTCTGCTGCAGTTTCAACTTAGAATAACTGAACCCATATCTCACAAATCCAAGTCTGTCTGAAAACCTGCTGGCTCCCTCAGGTGAAGCGATCCAAGTGGAAAATACTTCCCATGCCCCCAGCAGAGAGCTTTCTTTCACTGTGTGTGTGTGTGTGTGTGTGTGTGTGTGTGTGTGTGTGTGTGTGGGGGGGGGGGGCTTTGTCAACGTCTCAGAGCTGCCAAACAGCTGCTAAAGATACTGCCGGTGAAGTCTGCTGCCAACAGGAATCCCTTTTCAGTTTCACACTTTGACATTAAATAGGAGCAGCTGAGAGGGAAAGTCTACTTATTGAAGTCAAAACAACTGCCAAGAGCTGCTGCACCTCACCTGTTGTACAGGTGCATGAAAGCCAAGAACCTTTGTGAAACTGAGTGGTGCTTGTTTAAATGGCTCTGGAAGCTATACTGTATGTTCTCAAGCAAAGCACATAGTATACTTTTATGAGGGCGTTTTTTATTATTTTTTATTATTCATGCTGCATTTAGCTTTATGTTCTTTAATGTTGTTGTCTGCATTTTTGTTTGTTTGTTTGTTTACAACTTGAAAAGGTCCCATAGTTTACACCTTCCCGGTGTTTTATTTTAAGTTCTGTTTTTGTACCAAAAACCATCTCAGTGTAGTTTTACATCTCCTCTCTCAGGCGTCTCCTTGGAGCTCTAGCAACAACAGTTCAGACTATTTTCTGCGTGATTGAATAACCATGTAGCAGATTTTCAGGTAAACACTCAGAGAAACCAAACCCTGCAAGATTGGACGGTGGGTCCAGGCGGGCCGTGCCGGGGGGATAGCTGAGAGCGGTGACTGCTTCGTTGTGACATCAAAAAGTTCCAGAAGTCCCGACGGCACGTTTGAAGTCACAGTTTTTGAATACGGGTTGTGTGTATTTTGTCCGTGGATAGCGCACTTTGATACTACACAGTATTAACATAGAACCTAGACCTGCTTTACATACAAAAAAAATACATGAGAATTCTCACTTTATACAAAATGGGACCTTTAAAATTGCATAAATACTGGATATTCCCTCGCACACTATTGTAAAAAGACAATTGTTTTTTTTTAATCATAAAACATTTAATACCAAGCTTCCCAGGAACTGCAGATAACGATTCAATCATATTATAAATATTTAACAAATGGTTAAAACACACTAGAATGTAATTGTAAGCAAATATAAGGTCATTTTACTTAACATACAGTATTTGTAGACAGTTATAACTTCTCATACGAAGACAGATTTTATATCATTACACACACGTTTTATTATATTGTCATTCGTTTTCTGATTAATCAACTCTTTCACTCATTATCTCAAGCCTCCCTTTGTCCCTTTTATCACCTCGTCTTTCTGTCTCTTCGCTCGTCTCTCTCTTTGCCTCTCTCTGTCTCTCTTGCCCACTGGGTATAAGTCAAACCGGATTAAAGGCAAATAAGAGTCTTTGAGAATCACTGAGTGAGAGGGATTTAACACCAGGAACCTCTGGCTTTCTCTTCCCCTCAACTCTGACAGCCTGCAATGCCATAACTAAACTCCATGGAATACCAGTGGCAGCAAGTTTACCACCCTGCGATATTTGGACATACTTGCTCACTAAAGTTGCCGTTTCATCTTCTCCATCTCCCCACCCTTCTGCAAGTCTGGCTCCATTTTCATTATTTATGTGGTGGTTTGTATTGTAGAATTGAAGTCTCGCTTGGATGGCGCTAGCTCCCGGGTTAACCTCCTTATTTTATGAGACTGTGCATAACTGTCAGCATGCATATACTTTTATAGGACACAAAAGAACCGTGAAAACAGTCGACATCACAACACCCATCTGAAGGTGCAGTGAACAACATCATTTCCCTGGTTAGGTATTATAGGCTGTAGTAGTGAGTAAAAGCTCCCCAGACCCAGCGGAGAAATTTCACAGAGTAACACCATCAAATAAAATGTTTCCAAGAGAGGGAACAGGGGAATGCACTCACCATGACCATCCTGCAGGAGTTATGGCGTGACGCACTGCGGAACGATGCCCCCCTGGCTGCGACGTGGATATGAGGTGGAGGGGCTCGGTGAGGTGGAGGCACCAGAGGTCTCAGCTGCCCAGGGCCAGGGGACAGGGACACGGTGAGAGACAAGGGGACGGGGTGACCGAGGTGAACCGGAGGGCACTGGGGCAGCCTGCGCAGGCTGTGGGAGGGGTAGGGCGCTGGTGGGAGCACCGCCTCCGGCCCCCGATGAGGAGGCTGCAGAAAGATGAAAGACAGAACCAGAAGAGTCAGTCAGAGGAGAAACTGTCTGCTTCCTATCAGACACAGTCATGTTAACCTCCTCCTCTTCCTATGCTGATCTTGCCGAGATGTATAAATCAAACACTCCCACTTGCCGGCTCACTATTACAACCGCAGGTCCGCTCAATGTAACCTTTCAAAAGGAAAAGACCAAAACTGCGCCATAAGCAGCAGCTTGGCCTCATACAAAGGTGCACGGAGCTAAAGAGCCCACACACACTCCCACTGAGACAGATCAGACACAGAATTGAGCCAAAATATGAGTCTGCCTGGTATTTAGACCCGGCCAGATGTGCACACAATGTAACACATAAAAAGCCATGCACACATGCAGTCTTGCGGCGGTTTAACACAGGCTCCCGACAACTGGAAAATGACCTCACCTGCACTGTGCTTACATCAAACAGCCTTTACATCCTTTCTCTTCTTACCGTTGACCCCCGAATGAAAACCACATGCCACTAACTGGAAACACCGATCTCAAGTTAATGCGCAACAGCTCGCCTCGCTCTTGTGCCACCCCTGCAGCACAAATGTCAATTCAGACACAGCTCCTCTTATTTCAGCAGCCCCCTAAACTCAATCGATCACGGGTCACTTCCCATTACAAAGCATGTCAGGGCAGTATTGGAGTAGTTAAGGCATGCAGTGATGTAGGCACACAGGTCATTACAGCAAAAAAAACCTCCCCGCTCCGTCTTGCTATTATCAGTGACAGGATGACATTATATCTCGTGTAAGAGGCCGCATCCACCTTGCTCATGTGTGGAAACGTGCAGATATGACAATTTCTCTCTTAACAGGCAGCTGTTAATGACAAGAAATGTATTCAAGTGTCACGAACACGCTGCTCACCACAGACTCCATTATTGCCACCTCCTCCACATGTCCACATAGAGAGGGGTGATTTAATTGGATTTGAATGAGCTGCCATTTGTGGGAAAACAACACGTCAATCCTGCTGAGGATGATTTGCGCTATCGAAACAGCTGCGGCATTCCAGCGAGAGCATTACAGCTCCGATCATCTGCCGGTGATCCTCCGTTTGTTTGACTCACATATTGTACACAAGTCTTTTTCTGTTTGCAATCCATCTCTGTGTGTTTGTAATGGGCCTGTCAAGCAAAGACGTGGGATCTAGTGACCTTGAAGATGGCGGCGCTGCGTGGCAGAGGCGGGGCCGGTCCTGATGGAGACGTCCCCATGCTCGCTGATGGAGGCTGGTTAGTAGGGGACGGGCCGCTGATTGCAGCGCTTACTGATCTGGAATACAAAAGAAGAAATTATATATCGCTAATTATACACTTATACACATATTAATCAAACATCAGTTACAAACGTCATATATTTCAAATTATAAAACAAAAACAAATTGGACACAGTAATTGACTTTGCAGTGTGACAAGTTGTAAAAGCAGTCACTACTATGTTACAAAAAGAAAAAAAAAGACTTTTACATTTAAAAACAATTTAACTGTCACGTTCTGAAAACTCACCGGAGCTTCTCGATTGGGTTCTTTTTACTGGTGAGGAGCAGGCCCAGCAGGGTTTTTCTCTTCATGCAGATGATCAGACCAGCTCCCAGCACAGTGAGGAGAGCCACCAGGATGCCCACAGTCAGACTCCCGTTGTCTGTTTAGAAAAAATAAATAAAATACAGTCTTAAACTCTATCTTTCAACATTTCTACAGGTTTGACTTTTGATTTTTAATGATTTGTCGTCCCTGGAAACTAAACTAAAACTGTTGTTTTCAGCGGGGGAAACAAATGTTTTATGACTTTTAAGATTTATTCTGCTGCTTGAGCTTGAGTCAGTGATACATTATTGCTGAAGTGCCCAAGACCTATGACATAACATGACCCCTATGACTCCTACAATAAATCAGCCATTAGATGTACTTGAGTTGCAGCTGTTGACTTACCTGCTAATCTGATGGGGCCACTGTCCACGCTCCCTCCAAATCCTGCTTTGTCACAGAATGGAGGCGCCCAGTGGGCCTCGCAGTGACAGTTCTTGTTGTTGTTGCACACCTGCAGTATGATAAAACAATTACCTGTTAGACGAGCCCAAAATGAAGTCATCAGCGACACTACCATAATATTCAATACGCAGCCTCTGCACTCATATAGCTGCAGTGTATACACTTAATAGTTGACAAAGTCCTGTTTATGAAACTGGATGCACACTTGATTTCACCAGAGACTTCAGCTAATTTTTGTTTTTATTGATTTTCAATTAAGCTACTGGTTGTTTTTCAATTAATCAAATAATCAACCTATGAAATTCAATGAGGAAATGGGCCTTTGATTATCAACAATATTGTTAATTCATTTTCCGTCTGTGTTGTTTCAGCATTACACACCACAGTAAACAAATACTCATGATGCGGATTCTCAATGTGCTGCGTGGAGCAGCAGAGTCGGAGTCACACAACCAGCCAGTGCTGCCGGGCTCAACATGGCAAAGATGTCTGGTATTAGAATCAGAGCTAACTCTTTGCCTTATACCACATTTTAATAATCTCTCCCTCTCTTGTCTTCCTGTCCTGCAGGAGTGCAGGAATGGTAAAAGCTAAGAGGATTCCCCAGCATGGTAATGTGAAGCAGGTGAGGGCCTCTTTCCAAGGCAACATCTTGATCTGATCTGCGCATGAAGGGGTGCCCTGTCTCCTGGAGGAGCAACATCCTTTTATTTCTTTGAGTAAAACTGCCCTCAGAGCTTTATAGATATGTCTTAATTGGAACTAGACAAACAAATATGACTATATAATATTACTGGAGATGTTTCATTTTAACAGACTGACAGTAAAAATGGTTTCCTTCGTAGCTTTGATGAAGGAAACCAGTCGCAGTCAAAGCCTCTGGGACCTACCAGTGAACTTCAGGGTAACAACACATAGCCACATATTTCATCTCAAGCGGGACCACCCATAGACGTTTGATGGTTGGCATTTAAGACACATTCAATAGCCGTGCTCCCCCAGTTCAAAGTCAAACTGTGTGTCACCACTCCCAGTGTTTGGCCAAATAAAGCATGGCCTTCAGATTTCAACAGGGTTTTTTGGGACAAGGACGACTGCCTGCAAGCATGATAAATGGCACTTAAGGCTGAACATAAATGAAGCCATTATGTCTAATTGATTGAACCTTTCAGCATCCAGAATGATTGATTGCAAGGCATTGTAATGGCTCCCTACCCACCGTATACTGGGCGTTTCGAACATATTACAGCCAAAACAAGCTCCTGTGTGAAGAAGGAATGGGATATTAAGTAAACTAAACTGGGCGGGGAGCGGTTTGAGATAGACACCTGTCACGTTTGTTCTGCACGACACTAAAACAGGATGAACGATGCTGCACTCACCCCTCGATCGCTGCACTTGGCTGAGCACTCGTGCACACCGAAAACGCTGACGTTCTGGCACTGACGGTTCAGACACATCTGAAGCAGACAAAGACATTAAAAATTGACAGTTTGAGCTCAAAGAGCATTTCAGTAATATTCTCAATCCTTTAATCTTTCAAGAGAAAAGAACAGCAGATCCAGCTCACCATTTCTTTTAATTTGCCACTGACAAACCACTTCAGCTATAAAACTGCGTAGAGTGAAATATAATTATGTTTTTCAAGAATTTTTTTTTAAGCTGATTTTTAAAAGTTATTACACAGGTCCTTAAAGGCACCACACCCAAATATATCCAGGCTGTATGTGAAGATGAGCTTGGCAGCAGTGGGCACAGAGTGATGCCAGAGCCCTTGACAGATGAGGGCGGAGGCTAGATCTTTTTTAAGGGTGGAGGCACATAGAGAAGTAAATTAGACTAAATGGAGTAACTGTATCATTGAAATGACCAACGGCTGAATTGATGACCACCGGAAGATGCCAAATAGACTGAATAATGGTGAGTCAATTAAGTGTCCGAGGCTGTGCGAGTCTGAAATGACAAGAGGACACACCCTGAAGAACCTCCTGAAACGTCTTAGTCACTGCACATCACTTTTTCCACTCTTGCTTCCAGGCATCTGGGCAGCACGTCTCTGTTGTGTTTTTACAGTGGCTTATAGATCGCTAACACCATGAGCCGAAATCCCTCACTCAAGTAAAAGTATCAATACTGCAATGGAAAAAAATTAATGCAAATTACAGTCCTATATTCAAAATTGTTATTTGAAGTACTACAAGTAAAAGAACTTATCATGTAGAATAACATCTTTATTCTTCCTTTGTAAAACACTGTTGTACGGAAGCACTGAAACGCAGGTGAGAATTTTAGTTTTTTTTGCATGGATCAGTTTTTTGTTTTGTTTTTTTTCATCTGTGAAAAAGAAGAAGGAAAGAAAGAAAATGCTTCATTTGTCTCTTGGGGGTTGTTTATACAGATGAATAAAGCACAAACTTAGAAAAATGATATGGCAAAAAAAAAATAAAAAAAATAATGTAACTTGTCTTTCAAGGCTTCTGTACTCGTGCTTGTCTTTGAATTACACATTTAATCAAATACATTCTTTTCTGTTCCTCTTTGGTAGAGTACTCAGAGTCCTTCATTTGTAACTGTGCAGCACTTGCCTGTAGCTCAGGTGAAATAGCAGGTCATCTATTAATCGTAGGGCTGGTGCTTTGATCCGTTGATTAATGACACTATTTAAAGGATAGAGTCACATTTTTATCCTTTATGTGTTACTGACATATTAAGGTATTAATTTATGTACAGTATTACTGATGCCTTAATGTGCAAGAAGCTCTTAATGTTATAGTTGGTTCAGTTTCAATTACTTACTGCATCGAATCTTACAAACTGTCAACTGATCATATGTTTCCTATGTAAAGTCTTAATCTACAAAAATAAAAAAATGAATTAAAGTAAAAAGTACAGTAATTCTCTTTCAACTGCAGTACAATCAATGTCTAGGCCGGCACAAAGGAGACATACATCAGGAAAGCACCTCAAAACTGTACAGTACTTGAGTACACATTAGTTACTGTCAATCACTGCTAATGAGTCAGCTGCTCGCTGGACTGATCTGTGTGCTGCATGTGTGTGTGTGTGTGTGTGTGTGTGTGTCTGTGTGTACACTGGATGTATTTAACCGTCTCTGGCCTCGGCTCTCACCATTCCATCTCCACACTTGGTGCCCGTCAGGACCAGGCCGGGGTCGGGCATGTCATCACCCAAGTAGACGTGTGTGCCGCGGCACAGTATCCTTCCCCCTTCCTGCAGGGGTATGTTTGTCTCTATGGAAACAGCATTGGTGCCAATTACCGGGCGGTTAGCTCCTCCTTGACACTGGATTTTGCCACATTTAGCATCTCTGTAAACAGAATGAACAACAGGGAGAATAACAATGTGATAATTGAATAACATGTCACAGTTTTTCCCAAATGTGTACATATGCAATTATTTCTGCTCTCACTCTAGCTGGCCAATTAGAGAAACTGCAGAACAGGGAGCTTGTTTATGCTGTTCTCACACCACAACCTGGGAGATTCTGTAACGCGCTGCATTGCTCTGTATCCTGCAATCAGGGCTGTAACTAATGATCATTTCCATTGTTTAATGTGCCAGTTATTTTTTGATTAATAGCTTAGTCTATAAAATGTCAAAAAACTGTGAAGAAAGCCCATCCCGAGTTGCCAGAGCCCAATGTGAGGTCTTTAAATTGCTTATTCTATCCATGCAACAGTCAATTAGCCAAAAGATGTGAGTGGTACAATGAATTAAAACAGAGAAACACAGCAAATTCTTTTTCAGAAGCTGGAACCAATTTTTGCTTTTTTAATTACTTAAACAACTCATCGATGAATCAGCTGATTGTTTCAGCACTAGAGTCAATAACACACAATCCACTCTGTAGAAATGAAAACATCTCTTTACAGAGTAACCACAGTATAAACCCTTCACTGTATTCCACAAATGACACACAATTTAATGCAATCACTGGTTTCTATGGCAACATCAGGTCTTACCGTGCTTCACATTTGGCAAAGGAGCCTTTGGAGTCCTTGCCGCAGTTGCCATAAGGGTCTCCTGCTGAGTTCACCCTTTCAAAGCAGATGCCCGGAGCCGGCTTGGCCCCTACGACACACAGTGAAACACATGAAAAAGCTGGCGACCAATACTGAACAATTCACAGACAGTATCAGGTGCAAAATGTACCTTGGCCCCACAGTGTGATACACTGCTGCTCATGAGTCTGGCAGATGCCGTTGTAGCAGTAGCCGTCCACATTGTGGCAGGCGTGTCCGTCGTGCAGGTAGACGTTGGAGGGGCAGTGAGGGCTGTTGCCAGTGCAGAACTCAGGCAGATCACAGGAGTTACTGGATTCACGGCATGGAGTGCCTGCTGGCTTCAGCTACACTCAGAAACACACACCGAGAAACAGTCATGAAGACAAAGACCCAGAGGGAAGCTTAGACAAATATGCAGTGAGCTATAAAGAGCTCTGGAGAAATATCTACCAAATTTCATTAACTGGTGCTGATTTAAAGCTGATCAGAGAAAATATCTTCATGTCAAGATGCATTGTAGGAAACTGTCATGGCTGACTAGTCAGTATATTTCTCACCTGACAGTCCTGGCAGCACTGTCCGTGTGCACAGACGGCGTCTCCCTTCAGAGTGCAGGTAGTAGCATTGCAGCAGGGATTCATGCATTCCTTCAGATGGAAAAGCAGAGAGAGGGAATGGGAGTGAGGGGGAGCAAAAGTAAAGAAAATTTAACTCAACACAAAGAGATCATATTTCACCTCAGAGCAAATGCTCAGACTTTGTTATCAGAGCGAATGCAACCCTAGAAGGACTCAAAATCCTGGCAGAGGAGAGGAAACAGCAGTTTCTAGTTCTCTAAAAACAACAATGCTTCCATCTGACAAGCTCATTCAGACCCCTGGAACCATGAGCAGGGTGGTGAAGGAAATAGAAAAATGAGGAGAGGAAAAAAGAAAAGAAAAACAAGAACTAAACAAAAAAAAAAAAAAACAAGCAAAATATTGTGTAATGTAGGGAAAATGGCTAGTATTAAACAAAAAACTGAAAGAGGGGTAAGCAAAGGATTGAAGTGATAAAAAAGTTAAGCCACTATGTCACACAATATATCTGACCATAAAACTGGTAAAAAAAACTTGAGAAATTCCAAGATAACAGTTTCCTACATTCTGTTAAATGTAGGAATTCATATTCTAAAGCAGCACGACACAGAAGTGTCCGAAAAAGAAGAAACAAATGCTATTTTTAAAAATTAGCGTGAGGAGCTTTTACCAGCAGGTTGCAGCGCACACAGATTTACTCTCCCCTCACCCAACCAATCACGCAACCTCTGCGCAGGTAGGAGTGAGAAAAGCAGCATCTGCCACAGTCAGGAAGTGAACCCATATGTGGGTCAAGTATCATTTTACTTAAAGCTAGCGTAGCGGTCTGCTGAGGCCCAACCAGTTTTTACATCTCAATATAAAATTTATGCACTTACTTTTTTTTCTTTACTTACTTTATGCATTGTTTTTGCAGTGAACAGTGGGCTCTTTAACAAAGTATGAAAAGAAAACCATATATTTGCGGCATTTGTTTTTATCTTAGGTTGTTTGGAATATTAGCATGACAACCGTGGAACCAGCCTTTCAAACCTGCTTTTTGTTAACTTGACCCAAAATACAGATTGAATCTCTTACTCACAAAAATCAAGCGAGTTTAATAATCAAATGTGAGAGGTGCTTGATAGGATTGTTTGTTTTGGACAACACAACAAAGAAAGATTAAATCCTCCTAAAACAAGATTTAAGACATTCTTGTCCTTTTTTTTTTCGTGGTGCAGAGAGAGAGAGAGAGAGAGAGAGAGAGAGAGAGAGAGAGCGAGAGAGAGGGGGAGAGAGACAAATAGAATCTGCACCGTCCCTGTAACATTTCTCCTCTCACCATGGAGGCCCATCTGTTTCATGTTAGCCTTTATCATGAGCCATGCCCTGCACCAATCAGCAGCTCTCTGCCTGCTGATACAGTTGGAAGCTAGCTCTCAATCGGGGGGCTCAGCGTATACGATGTGTATGTCCGCTGGTGCGCGTATGATCTCACACAGAGGCGGGCGGAACCCCCCCCCCCAAGGGTGAGTGCTGAGTGCAGTGAGACTCGGGAGGAAGTAGATGGATGGACCTGGCAGGGGACGCAGCTGACATGATGGGCCTTCCAGAACTTCTTTCAGCCTAAAAAACCATTAAGGGCCTTTCCCATGGTCCCTGGGGCCAAAGAAGGCGGAGGAGTCGCGCTGAAAAGAAGTAGCCTCTGATTGTGAGGAATTGGACCCAGGATTTTTTTAATGAGGCTTTTTAATGGTGGAGAGAGGTGCAGTCTGAGCACTCAGATCTGGCCTGGGTTGGCGTGACGCCGCTCAACTCTGTGGAGAGCTTTATTATCGCTGCTGGCTCAGGCCTGCGGGGTTTATGTCAGTTCTTTGTTTTGAAGGACAAGGCCACTTTCAGCCTGACCCTGGCTGAGGCATGAACAGCTCACAAAAAAACAAACAAAAGAAAAAAAAAAACCAACTCACTGGGCTATAAAGGTGTAAACAAATGGCAAAAAAACAAGGCATTCTCTCACGTAGGCTGTTATATAATTCAAAATATCCTTCCAAATCATAATAGATTTCTCCTTCATATTTCACAGCTCAGTTCTTGTCAGCCTGCCTCTGCTGAATGTCAGTTGCATCAGGATTAACCGTTTCATCATGCTGCAGTCAGAGCAGTTAGCAACGCGTGCCACCATTACGTATGTGCATGCCATTGCAGATTCATTTAAATAATTGACAGGGTGAAGCTGTCAGCGATGTTTCCTCTCAGCGAACTGCACCGCGATCTGACAACCCTCCTCCCGAACACCTGTTCAGTGCACAGAATGAATACATTTGCACTCATATCTCTAAGGTCATTTTCTGAAGACTGTCTGAAGAGTTTTGTGCCGTCAGCGCCGAAAGGGAGGAGGTTTTTTTTTTTTTACTTTGGGAAACGTTAGTTTGTGCCATGGTTACAGAAACACCCACTAGCATTTCTACTTATTTCATTTCTCAAATGTGGGAATTATAATTAAAAATGATTTATGGGTAGCAGTTAAGAAGAAGGGGCATAAAACGAGAATGTTGAAGAATTGCAAGAGGTCTGGAGATAAAAAACAAAACAAAAACGAGGACCGTTTCCCACGACCTATAGCACTCTCACCTCCAGTTCTCCACAGTCACACTCCTCTCCCTCCTCCACGTAGCCGTTGCCGCATTTCTGCCCGCCATAGAGCACCTTGACCTCAGGCATGTTGAACAGACACATGCCGACGCCTTTTTCAAAACTGGCCGTCAGGTCCTTCTTGCTGCAGCTGCTGAACACCGTGGGGAACGGATACCTGTGAGATACGGGAAATATTCTGTGAGTGACACAAACAGAGAGGAGGAAGACACAAGGGTCCTCTTCAGGTCTGATGTAATCAGCGCTAATTGCCGCTAATCACAAAATCAATTAACCACTAGAGCTCGGCAATTGCTCCAAAGCTGCATTAGCATGCGAGCGGCGCGGGGCCCCAGTGTCTTCTCCCTCCACAGAGAGAGGGAGATCTGATAAGATATACTTTATGAGACAGGGAATCATAAAAACTCAAACCAAAAAGTGCTTCCTTTGCGAGACTTGCAACACCCATAAATTTGGGGAGCAACAGGGGATGGTGTGTTTTTAATATTGTTTTTGGAGTGGACAGAGAGGGTGGTCTGCTCCGTGGGGAAAGCACACAGCCCAGGGTTCTGTCTGCCAAAAGCTTTGTTACAGACCTCATGTGGCTTTATTGAGCTTTTTCTGTGATAATATAGTGCCTCGGTTGACAGTGTGTGCGTGCGTGTGTGAAGTGTGCATGAATACGAGCAGATTGTATCTTGTTCTCTATGTGGCTCTTGATAAAAAAGAAAAAAAAAAGCACCATATGAGGTTTTTAATACCTCCACCCACACCATAAAATTCAGCACAACAAGGCCAGAAAGAGTGAAGCTGTGTATATCTAATATTTTTCACACTTATATGTCTGTGCTTGTCCTTGTGCACACACATGAGTGCGTGTATGAGACAGCAAGTGGGAGATCCGGGTCAGTTTAGATGACCAAATGTATTCTTTCAACAGGCGAAAGTGAAAGTGTGAAGTACGCCATCAGTCGTACCTTTACACCTCCACTACCTCTGCCACCCACTCGCCTGTTTGGGCCCGTGGGCTCAAACGGTCGATTTTTCTTTTCTTTGCATCGCGTTAGTGGGGCTGTTTCCCGTCACAGAAGCAAGAGTGCTGACTCTGCTGCGGTCGAGACACAAAAAAAAAACGAGCATGCATCCGGCAACGGCATCCAACAGGTGGATGTCAGGAGAAAGGGAAGTCCAGATAAGCAAAGTGTCAACAGAGTAAAACAAACACATTCTATATCTTCAGTGCATAATGTATTTTCCAAAATGACAGCACGGGAAATTGGCTAGTTAGCTTGTGAAGTCTTTCTGGTGTAGAAAATGACAGTGGTGAAAGGACAGCAAACATGTCACGGTTGTAGCAGGGCTGGTATTATCTACAAATCTTTCAATAAGAGTTTTCCCAGAAGAGCTTGTAAATAAGAGCCAGTTCATATTCAGCCTGAGCTGCTGTGGCATCAAGGAGTACAACAGTCATGTAATGGTCCTTGGCTCCCCGATAAATGCAACTCACTGACGTGTTTATACGAGTGAAAAACAACTTTTAAATGTGGTGGAGCTGTCAATTTGTTTTCAACTATGAGGCCGAGCCTTGAACTCGAGACCCATCGGCTGTATTGATACAAAAGCTGTAAAATAGCCACAATCTCAATGTGGAATTTCTCCTTTCCGAGAAGGAGGCATTTTCTTTGTGGCTCAATGTCGACAACTCTTTCAAACTGTGTTTTTCTCTGATTGGGTTTCACATGTAATACGGCTCTAAATATGTCATGACACTCTGTGAATGTTTTGACATGACCTCATTCTCGGCTTGCCTTTGATTTCTGTCATGTGTGGGAGGCGGCTTACATCAGCTCCTGCTGCTGACCCCCCCTCTTCCCCCACCCCCAACCTACCCCGAACGCACAGCCGGCTGCTCTCTAACGTCAACACTATCCAGAGGTTGTGTTAGGTGAAAGTTGGGTACCACGAAGCAGATCTCTAGTCGCTCCGGATTAAAGCAAAAAGGTCTCAGTGGATTTGTAGCGAGATGAAATGGCAAAAAGGAAAGAGCAACGAGGAAAGCTGTAATAACAGCCATAATTGCACCCTCTTTTTCTGCTCCTCCTGTCTGAGCACCTCAGGGGATCCTGCTCTGATGAACAGCTGTCAAGGCTGCTGTGCAACAGGCAGGCCACTTCCTTAGCAACTGCTGTTGTTGATTTCCTCTTTGCCCCCAAAGCACGAGCCAAAATTGCTTGCTTAAGTTGTACCCGCTCTTTTGCTGCATTCATTCAATTTCCATGAACTCAGCCCTGCTCTTCAGTTACCAGACCATGCAATGCATGACAAACACTCACATTCTTGTTTTTTTTGGTTTTTTTTTGGTTAACTCCGAGATACATGAGCGGCTCAGGATCCAGCTGTTCTTTATGAGAGGCAATACAGAAATAATTGGTCTACTCTGCAACAGTCTGGGGGTGGGAGGAGGAATAATGGCTGTGAAAAGGCAGAGGCACAGATGAATTACAGTCGATGGCATTTAGCAGCTGCAGTCCCCAAGGCTAGTAAAGCAGCGCCAGGGCCAGTCATGGTGCGCACATCTGGGGCTCATGGTGAACCCAAGACACTCGAGACAACCACTCATCCCATGAGAGTCTGGGCCACCACCTCAAAAGAAAAGACCCCGTGTGACTCTTTGACCTTCAGGCTCCTTCTCATCTTGTTCTGTTTTTTACAAAGGATGAGCCGTGTTCACCTCTGCCTGCTCTCTAAGACTGCTCTTTGTTCTGTCTCACATTGCTGCATTGTTTTCCACCTGGTCATGCTCCAGTTCCATTACGGGATCAATCCTTCTCCCTTCTGCGTTCTTTTGTTCGTCTCTAACCTCCAGTCAGTGTTTGACAGTTGGCTCCTAAGCCTCAGAGAGGTACTGCAGTTGATGGTTGATAGAGTGTGCAAAGCAATCACTACCACTAAGCTGCAGCAATGGCCAAACAAGGCTTGACTGGATCAGTGGGAGGTCTGGTGATAAGGAATCATTTCCAGATCTATTACAGGCCCCAATGATCTCCTCCTCATTCTGATAACACGACAGAGCTGGAGTCTTTCAAAACATCTCCGCTTCAACAACAAGGGGGTAGATGGACTGTGAAAGGTAACCCAGGTTTTTTTGTGGAGTCATCAGTAACGGCATAAACAATGGATTAAATGGAATCTCTGACAGTTCACAACCAAAAAAACCCCAAAAAACATAAATTTCTTTTGGCTCAGTTCCTTTTGTTCTGTCTCTACGTTCCTTTGTCCTGCTCTTTGACCAGTCTTGTCAATCTAATTTTTTTTTTTTTTTTTAAGTATTCAAGATGATTCAATGATTCGACCGGAGAAAATTATTTTTTTTCTCAATAAATTTGTGTAGTTTTATACTTTCTTTGTTTGGGGTCATTTATACTCAATTATGTGGTAAGTTAACAAAAAAAACTTCAACAAACTAAAAGGAGGTATAATATTTCTGTTAGATCAAAAGTTTACACCATTAAAAATGAAATTTATTGGGAGCTGTCAGTCCAGTCGGCCTTCATTTCTTGTTAAAATGTTACATGACCAACACATGAAGGTCACATTGAAGTATGACTTTGCTGCAGACTATGACCATAAATCCAAACTTTATTTCACCAGTGACCAGAATACTCTGAGGGCAAAGTATCACATTAAAAGACACAGAACCCTTCAGCCCACATTGAGCTGGGCAGGGCTCTCTCCTCTTCGCCTGTCTGTCCTTGTGGTTCACATCACAGAGAGCACCGGGAAACCCATCCAGCATGTCCTACACAGCCAGTTTATGTCACATCTATTCAGCCATAAAACACTGATCAGGCTATTAATCAGGTCTGCTGAGCTTTTCCAATGACGCATCTGCCAAAACATTTTCCACCATCCTTGAAACGGTGAGAACGCTTTCAGAGAAAATATAAAATGTGCAAATACTCACCGTGACCCAATATTCATTTTGTTATCACAGTTTTATTACATTTTGGAAGATCTGATCTTCTGGCACGAATGTGAAGTAAAAAGCTAATTCAAACCTGACTGTGACAACTGTGACTATGACAAATATTTCATACTTGCTTCACTACACATTTAATATTAATTTTACAGCTTCCTTTGTGCACATAGAGCCTGAGCTCTGAGCGATGACATTAGGTGATATGATCTGCTATGGCCTTTGGTGCCTGGCAGTCTGTCCTACATTGTAGATACTGAAAAGCATTTTCACATTGATTTCCCCATGGAACCAATTAAACAAGCCATACTAGAGATTTCCTGCTCTTCAGCAGGGCACGGGTCATATTTCCATGGCATGCATTGGACTCTGACTCACTTTCTGCGATGCCTGATTATTTTATGACACTGGAAATGCATAAGTCTTTGTGATAGTGTGCCACAGTCATCATCTTACTCAGGACCTGACCCATGTGCGAATGAACCCTGCTTGAATAAAGCATCCTGGATCTGTCCATCAACAGCTCTGCTTGTGTGACTGACGTAGATGGCAAGTGCCGTCTTCGTTTGTGGATATTTTAACAAGAAAATATACATGTGATATACATATCATATATCATGGAATTTGGAACAAATGTTTAACTTTATAACTACTTAAATAAATTAGCATTACAAAGTAAATACTCAAACTTTTCTGTGTAAATGTTTCAACATTTTCACAACTTTTTGTGCAAATAGATGACATAAATGAGAATATTGTCTGCATACAACTGGAGACCAGCTCCATGATACAAGTCTGGTAAATCATTTCCAGGGCTTTCACACTGGTGTTTTGTCAGTTTTCTCAGAATATCTTAAAACAGGCAAACTTAGTTGATGTGGGTCGCCCACTAATCAGAAGTTCAGTGGTTTGATCCACAGCTCCACCAGTTTGCCCCTAATGGCTGTTCCATTGGTGTACCGGCGTGGCTATGAATTTTTGAGTGAATGTGGCAAGTATTGTAAAGCACTTTGAGTGATTGACAAGACTAGAAAATCGCAATATAAGTGCAGTCTTGAAGCAGACCATCAAACCTAAAGATGGGGCACAAATGGAAATGAAAGTGAACCAAGCACAGAACCCTGTTTTAGTCTCTTAGAGAAATGGATTTGTAATTTATATGTTTCTGCACATATGCATGTTCCTGTGTCCATGGAGTAGCCAGCAGCAGCCTAGTTGCGGCGCGTGTGTGTTCCTGTTTTTGTGTGTGTTTTCAGGAGATATAATCTCAAAGGATGAGACACACCAGCCTGTTCTCATTTAGAACTAATGGAGGGATAGAGATGGATGGATGGAGGGGGGGACAACGCGAAAATTGGCCGTGACCAGTGTGAGCAGGAAACAAGCAGTGCTCTATGCAGATGTGCAGCTGGCACTGGGACAGCTTACAGTTTTACTGCCCACCCCCCTACCCCCTACCCCTAACCCCAAACCCAAGTATAATAATGATGAACTAGATCTCATTATCTCCTCCGCTCAGTTTGTGAAGCCACAGCAAGTCCACGAGAGCTGGATGGGGATCTGTTTATACACAACGGTGACAATCAAGAAATTCTATTTGATGAAAATAAAAGATCAATAAAAACAAACAAAACAGGTATTTCTCACTGACTGAGTGCAGGCAAGTGTTTTTTTTCAGTACTTTCAATTACTGAATGCAGTGGGGCTTTTGTACCAACTCATTTAAGTCTTGGCCTTGTGAGGAGCCATTCTGTATAATTACATTATGCTTTGAAAAGAGCCGGTCGCCTGTCTAGAAAAACACGTTAGTCGATGTTATAAACAAATAACTGTAGCTGCCAGGTGACGAACAACATTAAGGTGTTTGGAGCAGAGCCTGTGTATGGCCTCATGGTGTTTTAAGGTATGGATCTGCGAGGGGGCTGGACCTATGGGAGATGTAGTACTGCCTCAGGCAGAGTATAAGTTGCTGACCTGGAATTAACTGAGGAAGCAGTATGAGGGAATATAGAGTTCCTAAACATCCTTATTTAAATGTATTGCTTCCTTAATAGTGGATTAAATAGCAGAGCAGCAATATGGAGCAATAAAGAGGTGTAGAGGGGATTATTTTGAAATCAACTAGAAGTAGATCATTTCTTTCTTTTGTCAGCTGGAATGAAAAAAAAAAGCCTACACAGTCTCCGTGGAGAGCAGAACACGAAACTAAATATTCATGTCTTATTTTATTTCTCACTAGTCTATGTTCAGTACAAACATTCCTTCACATTTAGAGATGCTCGTCACTGCTGCATACAACTTCAGATTCATATATTTTAAGGGCAAGGTGATAAGTTTTCCCAACATAAAAAACGTATAATGGACAGTGTTCAGATGTATTTAACTATTTATTTGGAGCTGCTGAGAGATTTTCCAACATTAAAGTTGCATGTATGTCAAAGAATAGCATCACTCTAACTGGCTGTGCATATGGAAGAAAAGGAAAAAGCCAGAAAGAGACAGGAGTAGCAGAAAGCTGGAAAGACAAAACCATTTTGTTTCTACTTCAACAATTTTTTTTCTCTTTTTTTGTGTGTTGATTGTATTGCCATTTTTGGACAAAGTCCTTGACCAGGGATACCCTCAATCAGAGTTAAATATAAATCTACATCTTAGTGTGTTGTTTTATAAGTCTATAATCAAGAATAGTGTTACCCTGTTTTTCATGAATCTGGTCCAACCCAAATACGGGGAGATGTTTCCAGCATAAACACCAGTCTGAGGCTCCCACACACCACTAGACCTTGGCTGGAACTGATACCCAATGTTTCCACCCAGAACATCCTTTTCCCCTCTCTGCTCAGTCTACAACAAGATGTCAGACATGAAACATTACAATCCATGGTGAGCAATTATCCAATAACTACACCTCAGACTTGATATGTTGTTAGATGTGTCTCGCATGTGCAATATACACTTTCCGCACTGTTTTCTTTAGTCTACTGGCGATCAGCTACATTGCGTTGGTTTAAGTGGAACTCTGCTGTTTGGGCCATGCACTGCCACTGAACCATTAGCTTCCTATTGGGAATGAGTCATATTGCCTCTAGGCATTAGCACAGCTGTTCAATCTGCCATAAACCCAACGGCCCAACACTTCAACGGCATCATTTGCTTACTGCTCTACAGACAATAAATTACAAATGGATAGCATTTGAAATAATGTTTACACATGATCACAATCTGGGCTTTTTGAGCAATACTTGCTATATTTAATAAGTGACAAACTTGATTTAAAGTTAATAATGGCTTGACATCAGGATGATGTATTTCAGGTGGTGTTGGATTTTGTAAAGCCAAACCAAAAGGGTCCCCCACTGGAGTGCACTGAAACGGTGAATTATAGCATATGTCCTGAGACTGATGAAGGCAAACGAGCTGAAATAAACCTCCTGCAATCCTGGATATTGCAGTAATGAGTAAGGAGTCAGCTATCTTGTATATCTATTGACTATTAATTAATAGACGCTGTGACTCACCCTGTGGAGGGAGTCATGATACAGCCTCCGCGATCCACTGTCACCCTGCAGCCACACCCCCTTTCTGGCGTGTCGTGGTTCATTCCAAAGTTGTGTCCGAGCTCATGGGCCAGAGTGACCGCAGCGCCCAGGGGGTTGTCTGAATGGTCCTACACAAAAAAAAAAAAGGAGATCAATCATGGAGAAACTGAGCTTGAAATTTCATCACACTATTTAATCTAAAACCTCTTTACTTTGATGAGTCTAATTTGTTGAGTACATTTCAAGGCTTTAAATGATGCTACAAGCAATGTCCCATTATAAGATTTGCTCAGTTTACAGTTCTGTTGCAGCAAACAATAGCTAATTAAACCAGGACATTTCTGATAACATACTCTGAGGAAAATAACAAATAATAAAAAATGTTATGTTAGCCAAATTGTTGTTCCCCACAGGACCCACTGGAGAAACATTACCCAAAACAAGTGAGTGTAATTGCATATTGCCAAGATCACAAACAATGCTGTTGGATCTGTGCTTATCAGAGCGTTTCCACCGCTCAACGTTGTGGCACTGAAATGAGAAATGAAAAAGCAGACTGCGGGCTGTCACCTTCAGCTTGCTGTGCAAACTCCGACAGAGCCAGATGTGCTGTTTCATCCTCACAAATAAAGTCATGAACCTCCTCTGAGTACCAGAAAAATCGGCCGAAAGATTGAGGAAAAAGCCTCAAAGGACAGTTTGAAAATCACGCAGCCAATCAGGTTAAAGAAGACGGATATTAAAAACAGTGTGAAGATGAAGCAAGAGTGACACACGGAATGAAAGCTGCTGCTGGCTGAGGTACCGAGATTTCCTGCAAGGTGTGTAAAACATGGACACATGAAGAAGCTGGATAAATAATGTAGCGGCATCAGCTATCAGCTCTTCATGGATGCAGAGCTGTGCGTCAGAGCACCTTGCCTCTGGAGTCTTCCGTCACTGTGCATTATTCAGCAGTGCTGTGCAAGTTGAGCTCAGACTGATGAACTGCTCTGCTGGGGGGTTTTGAAAGTAACGGTCATCAACTGTCAGCGCCTGCTGAGATCCGACTGTGCAGACTGAATTCATGCAGAAAAAAACAAAAAACAAACTCTGATTCTGTTTCCTGGAAAAACCCAGACACCTTTAGTAAGTGATGAAGCTGAAGTGCTCAAGAGGGCACTGTCTGTTTTGTTCCACCACACAAATGAAATTAATGTAACATTCAGGGCTGGTAAATGGAGATTCCAGATGGTCTGAAAATGGGTGTTTAAGATTTAACTGCCTAGAAAAATAACAATTAGACCCATAGGGGAAGTCAACTAATGAGTTCAAAGGTACTCTGTAAACGAAGGGAAACAACTAAGACAACAGAGTCGTGATTTGCCCAGCAGAAGAGTCTGCGGTTTGAGACGGATCCTTTATGTCTATGACCTGATGTATTTGTGTACGTAGAGTTTTATGATAATGACCAAGTCTTCACTTTACCATCTGGGAGGACAAGAGTGAAGAACCATTTGGGGACTAGCTGTAAACCTAGCCATCAGCCTGCCATACCCCAAGACAAATAGCCACTCAGAGGCAGAGAGTATAAAATAATAGTATGACATGCACTAATGCAACATGACTTGTGCACATAGTATAGGGTTGCAGTTCTGTAATGGGTCATCACTTACAGCACGCCCCTGTTTTTTCATTCAGGCAACGATATGCTGTACCCTTAAATTCTCTCATTTGTTGCACCTCATTAGGAAGCAAAGGTTTCCATTCCTGTAATCAATACAGTTTCTGATTTATCAGTACAATGTGGAGGGTATTATGCATACCCACCATTTAGCCTTCCTGGAAAAAGACTCAGTGATGTGTGTGCACTGAAGTTAATACTGGTTAATATCAACTCTGGAATCCTTAGCTCAACCCTTACACAAGAGACTCAGGGGAGAAATATGAGAGTATTATGTCAAGCAGGAGCGAGGTGGAGAACAAGGGCAAGAGTAGAGGGCAGGAAGAGGAAGAATGAAAGGATAAAATAAGTCTGGTTTCCTCTCTAGAAGTTAGCATCACAACACAACAAATATTTATTTTGCTTTGCTTTGCTTGGCTTCAAGATGGTGTAAAAGCATCTGAAGCACATTCACGTACCATGACGATTCCTCCTGATTGCTCTGCTGTGCACATGCTCATGATAGGTGCCATACCAATGGTGGTGCCCTGAAAATACACCCCACTAAAAAGGAAAAAAAAACCAAAACAGAGGTTATCAAATCATCGGCATACAATATGTCCCCGTTAAGGTAAAGGCCCCCAGGAGCCACTTAGTGCTAGAGTTAAATTAGCATTTCAAGCTGACCTACGGACCAACTTTGCCATTTACTCATTGTTATCCTCTGTTCCACTAGCATTTATCTCAGTACATCGACTGAAAATTAGTTGAAAATTAGTTAGAAAAAGCATATGTAAATGAAAAAAGTGTAGTCTCTCAGCAAAGCTAAATACATTCTTCTTGATAGTAAACCTTAAACACTTTGTCATTTTAACCAAGATACAATGATTTTTTTTCCAAGAAAGATGTGTTTTTTTTTAGCATTTTCGTCAGCAGTCAACATGTGAAGCGTCTCAAAAAAGGTTACAAATGTTTTATGAGGTAGGAAATTAAACTGCTTTTGAAACAAAACGGTTTCTGTTGGAAATGAAAAATCTGCACTGCAGGATACATTTGAGGGTAACTCAAAAGAAAAACAAACAGCAGTAATACTACAAAACATATTCAATTTTGCCTGTAATAAAGAAAAACGAAAGACTAGTTTTTGCACATAGTTTTTTTTTCTAATTTTGTGCTGTCAATAATTTTAGAATAAATCCCTAACTTTCCCTCTATTTGAAACACCGCTATTAGGCTTCATGTGGATGCTACAAGAAGAGGTATACCTGATTAGCTGGGCATTGTCATGTGGCTTCTGAGGCAGCAGCTTGACCTTCCTCCAGTCTAGGAACTCATGCAACGTGGTGAAAGGGTCTTGGGTGACGGGACACTTGTCCACGTCACTCCACACCTCCAAGCCCACCAGAGCCACTCGGATATTCAAAGCCCTGTAGAACTGAGGGTTAAGAGGAGGAGAGGTGTATAGCAGGTAAAAAAAGAGAAGTGGATTCAGGCCAAGGGCTTCAGATCTGTTTCTCTTATCATTTCTGTTACTCTCTTCACTTTGCATTACCTATTAAAACCACAAATGGTTTTAAATAATCGCTTACAAATGATGAGGGACTCTGAATAAATCCTTGAACATTAATCAGCATACAGCTTTCCATATGAATGAATCATCTTTTGCTTCTCTTTCATTAAACCACCAGCCAAGGCATGTTTTATTACAGTGGACTCTTCACAACATTGCTCATTCGAGTTATGGAATTGATCATCCATTCATAATCTAATCAGCCTCTGCTCACAGGTTGGTTAATTCTCACCAGGCTTGATGTGACCTCTAATAAATCACGTTCCAACACCACATTCCCTCTGTTGATTTGATTGTTACCTTGTCCACATAATTGGCGATCTCAGCCAGCCGCTGCTTGACCTTCTCCATGTCCTTGCCTTGCTTCTGAAACTGCAACAATACAACCATACAGAATGAGGCAGATAGAGAGAGAGGTGATCCATTCACTCTGAATGTTGATTAACACCAAAGACGTTACTTGGGACAAATTAACACTGTGTCAGCTCCAGAAAGTTCTCCACAGGGTGTCTTGGAGCTGTGCTACATTCGCTATCACGTTAATTCCACTGGCGCTTCTGCCATAGCTGCTATCATCAAAGAGCTCCTCAGTGGAGCTTAGGCTAAAGAGATAACCTCAGCCACCTTGTCTTAAATCCGACATTTATTCAGTCTCTCAGGCTCTAAAGCATGTGACTCAGACCTATAGGCCTCATGTCGATGAGGACCACTTTCTTCTCACAGCCCTCTCTAAGATCTTAAGTCTGAGATTTGAGATAATTCAGGGTGCACATAATGGGAAAGTCTCATTTGTAAGTCAAGTGACCAAATGATCTATGCAGAGGAGTGTCGCTGGAGTTGGACAGTGAAATGGATGAGTAAGCAGACACATCAGGGGGCAACAGCAAAGCAGAGCTAGAGCCATCCACCATATCTGCGTCTCAAGGGGATAGAGCGGCAGCTAAGCGTCTGACCTCTGAGCCCCTTTCCCGTGGGATTTGGCAGCAGAGGGAGGAGAGGGTGAGACCGCGTGACCTTTGCTTACCTCTCTGTTGTCAGCCACGATGATCAGCTCCACATATTTGGTCGTAGTCTGGGCATGGCGTTTGTGCTGTGAAGAGGATTGGACAGGGATTAGGTGGGTGTGAAGGAAAAACAATACAAGAAGAATACAAGAAGGGGGGGGGGGGGTTAATGGGAGAGGGAACAGAGGGTGGAAATGACAGAGTGATAAACCAAGAAATGAAGAGAGAGGAGGAGGAGAAGAGAGTAGAGAGGGAGAAGAGGAAGGACATTAGTAGGACGCACTTAACCGCAGCTTTTTTGGAAAGAGCAGCCTAAATTTAGCAGGTGGCTACTCAATATGGCTTTTTACCTGAGCTGCACTCTACACAAAAGGCAGAAGTGAGAATCAGCACAAAGCAATCAGCTACTCATCCAGCCTGACCCAATAAGAGCCGCTAAGGTCGCACAAACCTCTGATAACACTCTACAGGAACCGGCTTATTAACTAATAAATCACTGTTTTGGACAATGGTGCAAGCACTGTTGGCACACAGTATATTGCACCCTCTATAAAGAGCACTTGACTCTACCATCACACTCACACAGTGGAGTTTGGACTAGTGAGCATATGTCCGAACGGAAGCCGGACTTATTCACATTGAAAATTTTGCGTTTTCAAAATCTTTTAAAGTTTTTACATTAATCTCCGTTGCTGTTCAGGGTCAAAGACTTGACACAGTGAAACCACTTTTGAACGGGTAAGAGGAATCAGGTGTAATGAATTATCAGATGCCATTTAAATAGGTAATAGGTAAAGGAAAAGGTCTGCGTCTGTGTCTTTGAGCGTATGTGGTACATAGATGTAGAAAGTAGCGTTTTGAACTAAATGCTAACGACGTGAAGCAGATATAATGTTTTTCAAGTTAGCCATCTTAAGCTTAACACGTTAGCATGCTAACCATTGCCAGCACCAAACGCAAATACAGCTGAGGCTGATGGGAATGCCATTACTTTTGCAAGTATTTGGTGATAAGTAGTGGACAACTTAAGATTTTAACCTGATGATGATTATAAAAAAATAAGTTAGAGAGTATGGAGACAATACTGACATGCAGGAGGGCATTTCCACACAAAGACAAATGCAGCCCACACATCACTCTGGAGCCTGTTTCACCTGTTTCACCTGCACACACTTACACACACACACACACAAACACACACAGGCACGCACACACACAATGCACACGCAAGCTCGCTCTTTCCACTCACACACTCACAGATCCTATACTATCCTGCTGGCTAAGTGTTCTGCCTTCACACCATGGCGCTCTTTCAATCTGAGCCTCTTTATCCTTGCTGGCCTGGCAGCCTGGATCCTCTCTGCTCTTATCTGCCTCCTCCATAGATAAGCCAGGATGGGCAAGTGTGCTCTAAATGCACCCTATGGTGATTACCAAGTCTCGAGGAGGCCACCGGAGAGGAGGTGCACACGTAAACACTATGTTCAGTCAACACCGTGAAGAGTATCCCTACTCTTCAATAGACTGAGAGCTATGTGTGTGAATTCCAGACACGTAATTTACCACATGTATTTTACCGTCTCTATAAAACAGAAAATACCAGTGCAAAATGGAAAATATATAATCTACAATTAATATCTTGAGATATTTTTGAACAAATCCTAACATTCAAAGCTTCAACTTTTTCCTAGAGTATTCCTCTTCTTCAATTAGTTCATGTTTTACGCATCACTTCTGCTTCAACATCAGAGAAATGAGGTGAAGACAGAGCCCAGTGTTTTTTATACAATTTATATGGTGAAATGAAATTAAGAACAAAGGCCAGCTTACTAGCCTCAGAGCTTTCAACCACATCTCACAGTCTTCACTAAACAAAAAGGTGTCCGGCTCAGGTGTGGATGAAGATGAAAAGTGAATAATGGATTCTCTTTACTACATCAATACACATCACACAATGAACCCCCCCCCCCCCCCATGCTCAAATGCTACTCAGTTTAGGCTCACATCCAACTCTTCCGAGCTATTTCAATCCATATTATGTTCTGGCCCGATATTCTGTTTCAAGCATGGAAGACAAGTCACTCTCAAAATGCCATTGCATGCTGTGTTGAGGTTTGACATCTCACACAGCCACATTTTCATCTTGTGACAATAGAGATTTTGCAGGAACTCAAGTTGTTGATGTGCAGTTCCTGTCAGCTAGCCATCATATCTCTATACCCTTCTCTACCCCATCTGACTCTCATCATCCAGGGGCACTCTGCCAACACCGCCTCTTTATCTTTAGGCCCTCAAGCAGGGCACATCGCAGCTTATCAAAGCAGCAGCACACCTCGGTGCCCCTGCGTACCAAGCTGAGGTGCATGCACGGCACCAAGTCCAGCAAATCTGACTAGGTTCTCACTTTTTGGCTTTACCTCCTCTTTGCTACGGCAACTTTTTGAAAATATCCTTCACTATCTTATCTGTTTTCACTTTTTTAATCACCTACGGGATTACCATGTTTGACCACCTCCCTTATGAACCACATC
Source organism: Seriola aureovittata (assembly GCF_021018895.1). Lineage (NCBI taxonomy): Eukaryota > Metazoa > Chordata > Actinopteri > Carangiformes > Carangidae > Seriola > Seriola aureovittata. Next base: position 13,158,998 of record NC_079384.1, read on the forward strand.
TGTCTTCACTTAGCAAAGATATTTTCTCTTCTAACTCTGCTATCTCTTGCTGTGTTAGAAGAGGAAGAGACGTAGTATTTTAAACAAATGAAAGGGGACACTGTGATCAGATAAAACATATTAAAATACACTGAAAAAAAAACTCTTCTGGAGGAGAATTAAACCCTACTTTACTCACTGGTATAAATCATCAATATAAGCCTTTCTCCTGTCTTTTTTTCTTATCTCATTCCCCTTCTGTTTCTGTCAGGTGGGAAACTTCTGCATTGTGCTGTTGTCAGGATTTGTTCGCGTCTGCCGAGCCTTTGCAGCCCTCTTAACACCAAAGACAATAGTTGCCATTGAAGCCAGCACTGTAATCACCAACAGGAATCAAACAGTACAATAAAAAACACCAGGAAAATCCCTATTACTGCATGAATAAATAAAAACTAATAATGTGAAAAGGCCAGCACCACCATATGTTCGGCCTGCTTCCCAAAAACACACTCAATCTCAATGTAGCCTTAATGAAATGATTAAACAATCGCAAAAAAATAAAACTCAGTTTTAAGAAAATGGAAAGTCCCTCACATTTATGCTGAATCACTATTATGATATGTGTGCTTTCCCTCCTTTTGGGTCCTGGAACATATGCTTCATCTTTTACACCACCTATCTCTGTGTCTCTTTATATTGTACCTGATAAATCACTCGTGTTCGTCCGCTCCTGCCATCCCTCGCCACTAAGATAGAGATCAGTATAGAGCCTGTGTTTTCCACTTAACACCGCTCATCATCTTTAAAGCCCAATTCCTCTGAGGGTAGAGACTCCCAAGGACCATGGCCCATATGATTTATCCCTATGAGCAGTGGGGTAGTAAGAGGCCGAGTGCAGGGTGTAGGATGGGAGTGGAGTGGAGTTTCTCAAAAGCAATCTGTTTAATTCTGGATGGACAGGTCCTGCTTGAGGCTTGATCTACAAGCCTGCAGTCTGATCTGGCGTTCGGAGCAAATGTTGCCACTTAACAGCCAATGTACTTTCCACAGGCGTTCATCAACCCCCGCTCTCCATACACTCGAGATCACTAATGGACACCGTCAGATCAGATGGAAGGAATGAGTGAATAATTCAACAAGTAGTAGCTTCTAAAAGATATACAGCCCACTTACCAATATCTACATTGCAAATGATTTTTTTTTTTTTTCTTTTTTAAAAAGGGGGTTGAGGTTAGTGATGTTTTAGATTCTGTGCAGCCGGAATCCAAATACAAATTAGATTAAGAAATATCAACTACAGGAATGCATTTTCTAAACTGACAACCAAGTGGTACGAACATTTTTCACTCTGGCTGTTTGTTAAATGATAATTGCGCTACTTGACATGTCAGAGGGTCATTCAGTTCTTCTGTACTAAATTCCATGGAAATCCAACCAATAACTGAGATATGTCACTTAAAGCCTTGTGGTGGCGCTGCAGAGAAAGCCAGGATATCACCAAGTCATTAGCCCAATCAAGTCATTAGGATTCATGCTCTTGGAACCATAAATGCCTCTGGAAAAATATCATGCCAAGGAAATCCATCCAAGAGCTGATGCATTTCAGTCAGGACCGAAGTGGTGGACCGACAGACACTGCCACCCATAATGACTATTAAGAAAAGAATTAAATCATGCAGTTTAATGCAGCCTCATCAATATATACAGGTAAGATGAATGTTTATAAAAAAGGATTTTAAGACAATTCTCACTGTTTATAGATGCAGGGCTCATTGATACACTTCCAATGGACTGTTAACAGTGAAAGTTTGATCAATTTGACCTGCTGAAGATCTTGTGAAGTCGAACGTTCTCAGGGTTTGTAATCATTAACTTGCTCAAATCTTTTCTCTCTGTTCTACCAACGAGTGCTAGCAGAACCTTGAGTTTAAGTGGCAAACATTGGTGATTTGTAAAAAAAAAAGAAAAAAAAAAAAGAAAAAAAGAAAGACAGCTGGTGCTCTGATGGCCTATTGATTAAGGCGCCAAACATTAGGCAAAACTAAAGTGGTTCGAGTGCAGCCAAGGACCTCGGTTACATGTCACTCCGCATCCCATTTCCCGTCATCTCTCTGCTGTCGACTTGGAAATGGAGGCAGAAATCTTGAAAATCACAGTGTCAGTATAGCCAAAGTTTATCTGTACCTCAAGGTAAAGTTGAATACAGCATTATAATCCTTACCCTTGTGCTGAAAGCCTTGAACGGGCTGCTGTCAGTGTGTTCAATGGGATAAGATATGTTGAAATCGTGTCCACAGGTGCCAGGAGCAAAATTGAGGTGTTCTGCTGTGTAGATCCAGTGAGTGCCATCAGAGTGATCAGCAGATGGTTCCAGTACATACGATTTGCCTTCAATAGAGATGAAACCCCTGCAGACACAAGAACAAGTGCATGGAAGGACCTCTCAGATAATAGAAGAAGTGCGGCGTTATATTCATTTATTTATTTTTGCATAATTCAAATACTGGAATTTCAGTGAAACATATCAGATATGCGGTAAAGAAACTAAAATGTTAATTTTGATATAAAAGTGATCCTGATTTATGTGCGATGTCCTAATATAACCAGAGAAGAGGATACATCATCAGTGATGAGTGCACTCCTCAGTCAGTATCATGCAGTGGAATAATAGTGGCTACCACTTGAATTAGCACTTGGAAGACATTCTGCTTAAAGAGTAGTAGTATCTCTTAGTTTTTCCATTGTTGTGTCCATTGTTTCCTCTTTCCTAACTTTTCTCATGATTTAACAGTGGTCTCCGTGATTTAAAATGACATCCCCATGCACTGAGTCTGAATAAACTCTGAGATTCTCACAAAACTTGCACAATATTCACAACCACATGAGCTCATACTAAACTCCCCCAAAAGCACAAGCGCTGCCAATGCAAACCAAAAACGATTTGTCTCGGCGAACAGGCCAAGCGATGTGTAGCTGTGTCAAAATAAGTTCCGTGCATCTGGCGTTGTGCAGACAGGTTGCAGAAAAACTCAGGTAAATAAATAAATAAATAAATATGAAGACCAAGGTCAACACCAAGGGCTTCACAATCAGGCGCATCACTCTGCAGAGGGTTTGGCTGGTTCGTGAAAACATTCCTGATGGTGTCTAGTGATATTACCGAAATCATTACTCCTGTCTGACATCTGCAAACACAGTGTTTCCAACGTCTAAAGCCTTACAGTATATCAACTTTAGCCTGCTGCTCTTCAGTAGTTTATACAGGGTGTCATCTCAGCTTATTAGTACGGAAAAAAAAAACATTATTTATTGAGTCCTGTTGAAAATCTGAGCAACTTTATTTTGATGTTAGACAAAAACTGAGTACCTGAGAACTATGGCAATCAAGGTGGGCCAAAATTGAATGAAGGAAGTTGGTTCTGAAAACTGTTATGGAAGTTAATATAACACAGCCTGGTAAGACATTGTACTGTTACCGTTTGCTAAGCTTGTGTCTCTTTCCAATCCGAGACAATGATGACTGACTTGGACCTGACTGCAATGAAGCTCATTTGAGACTTAAAAGCAAAATCATTGAAGTCTCATATTTATTTAAAATAAAAAGTAAAATCCTGAACCAACAAAATTGATTAAGACTTGTATCTTGATTTCTAATTTGCTCGTGAAGACTTGCGACTTGACGTGGACTTGTCTTGAATGATATGCAATTTGACTTGAACTCAACCTGAACTTGTCCAAAAGACTTGAAAACACTTCTGGTATCAATTGCATTCATTGCTCTGTCCTCACCACAGCAGGGAGAGTCGGTGAAATAAAGCTTTGGCTTTGGGTTTCCGTCCTGGTTGCTTCTGTAGTGTTTTAAAAATGAGCATCTGACACACTTACTTAATCCCAGCACAGGTACTGAGGCTGACGTCCGAGTTGACATGACCCTCGACCTCACCGTGGTAGTAGCAGTTTGCCTGCGGAAATATAAACAAAAACACTTCAAGATTTAAAATTCAAGACGAGAAGAATGGAACTAATGTGGAAAAAAAAAAAAAAAGAAGAAAAACCTGTTCAGGTTTAAACACAGTTCAACAACACCAGTCCCAGCTGATAACTGTGAAATATGAGCAAATTAACTCTGGGGGAATAGCTTTTTGCAGGGTTAGCAGGAGCCATTCCCACTCATCACCACAGGCTAATGATGGCTGAAATCTGTGCGAGTTTCACATTTCCCAGCTCAATCTTTGCTTGCTGCTGCATTCCCAGGTACCCGCTTTCATGGACCACCTGTCAAGCTGTAGCAGGGAGTAACGAAAGTGAATTAAACCCATGTTTATTGAACCAGGCCTGGCAGCGAAGAGGGTGGGGAGGAAGTGTCTGGTTTGGAGTGAAAACAGTCCTTCTCCTACAGTCAGACAACCTTGCTCAGGTGAGGTCTGCCTATAGCGGCCCCTCCACCACCCTGTTCTGCAAAACAAGGAAATGTGAGTTTTCCACCCCTCTTTGACTGCCTCTAAATATAGAGCACAGGCAGTAAATTTCAATGTCCAGCCTCCTTCAACGTGGCTAACCTCCAGAGACTGCTGATTTTGCACATTCATGGTCTGGATGTGTTTCTGGAATTAAAGGGAATCCTTGCTTAATCTTGCATCACGGTACTTCTTAGTAATTCTGCTATAAAACTGTGATAATCCAATTAATGTTTTTTTTCCCCCCACTTCTGTCATGAGCTAGTTAAAGCAGCACTGGTAAATAGTGTCTTTCAGTTTTACCACCCAAATAAGGTTGAGGTTTAATAGCATTTTCTCAAGTCTGAATTCTTAAATAATCCTTCATCCTTCCATAACTTACTATTTACAGCTGCTTTAATCAATATTTTCATGTCAAAAATGGATCAAATGACTATGATGGGTCACTTGTACTGACAAAACCACGAACAGGTTGGGTCCATGGATTCATGCTTTTGATGCCAAATTCTGTTCCTACCATCTGCTGCCTCAGCAGAAATCCAGATTCATCGGGCCAGGCTACATTTTTTCCGGTCTTCAACTGTCAAGTGTCGGTGAGCCTGTGCCCACTGCAGCCTCAGATTTCCATTCATGGCTGACAGGAGTGGAACCAGACCAGTGGCCTCATCTGCTGTAGTCCATCCACCTTAAGGTTCAACACGTTGTGCATTCTGTGATGCTTTACTGCTTATCACAGCTGTAAAGAGTGGTTATCTGAGTTACCTTAGCCAGTCTGGCCCAATCTCCTCTGACCTCTCTCGTCAACAAGGTGTTTCCGTCTGCAGGACTGGATATTTTATGCTTTTCGCACCATTCTGAGTCAACTCAACAAACTGTTGTTTCAGAAATCGTTGCACCAACAATCCCGCCACATGGTCAGAGTCACTGAGATCACATTTTTTCACCCATACTTATGTTTATCTTATTCAAGAAGTGAACCCAAAAACTTGCAAGTAATCACCTATTTGGCCACTTTCCATATCTCCACCTAGAGGTGTACAGAAAGAGAACAATCCATTACAGTGAGGTAAAAAGGTGCAAAGACACGTCAGCCCATTACATGAAATATGAAATTTTAGTGCAGTGGGGAGGAGAGGGCTGGTTTTATTACACTGAGTTAATGCTACCACCTCATGTTTCTTTGATGAGATCATGACTGTGATGCATCGATATAAGGGATAGGAATAGACTTTCTGTTTCTAAGGTTTTTGCAGAAAGAAATGAGATGGGAAAGTGCTCACGCCTTCGGATCTTGAAAAAAAAGGAAGATTAATAACTAATACCCAGGTTATTGAGGGAGGCAACCCGGGCGTGAACATTGTTTATCATAACTATGCATTTATTATTCCAAGTTAACTCCTGAATATCCATGCTAGATATTCATATTCCCCGTAGATGGCTTTTGTTACAGCACGTGGCACTAATTTATTGTATTGTATATGGACGGATTTAGTGAGAAAAGGAGAGGATGTGAAACAGACAGAGGGGAACCGAGGGAGGGAGGCAGGGAGGGCTGACTCATGTTGAAGTCACTCCCAGCAGTACCTTGCCTTTGACACAGAACTGAACCCTCTAGATCCCCTGCCCAGATCACTATATCAGTCTCCTCCCTGCCGGCAGGACAAATAAATTAACTACGGATCACTCTCTCAAGATCTGGTTGTTTCCAGTAAAAAAGACCCTCCCATGAAGAGCTGGCTGTGGTCATGAGTGAGGAATGAGAGGAGGTCAGTTAGTTCCCAGGTTGGTATGACACAGAGCAGGTAGATCCTGGTTACTGCCGCTGATCATTTGGTACATGCATCCAACAGCTAATCTACCCATCTATTTAGTGCAGAACTGATTGGTTGATTAATCAATGTGGAGTACGACACAAAATCGCTGATGTAAACATGAGACATTTGCTGGTTCAAGCCTCTCAAGTGTGAGGGGCTTTCTGATTAATCAGTTATTCTTGATGGCGAAATCACCCAATAGTTTCAGTCCAATATTTATGCATCCATCTAACCATCAATTCACGCCATGTGTTAGCTATCTAAGATGTTGATTCTCAGAGTCAGAGTCCACCCCTGAGCTGACCTGCTACAACTTCCTCATTGTCTTCACGCTCTGGAATGGCAGCAATTCTGATGAGCTGGCCGAGCCCAGCCAGCGATGGTCCAGCTCCGGTCTCACAGCAGTCTCAAGTGGAAAACATTGTTCATTTTTTACTGTGTGGGTTGGCCATTATTGAATTACATTAATCTCCTCTTTTGTGGATTTCAGCCATAAGTAGGCCACGCATTTTGTGTACACAGACCTCACAGGCTGTCTATTATTATGCTTTCTGGTTATCTGAACAAAAATGAGACATTTAATTGCTTTCCAAACTGCAGATAATCATACCCCTGAAATCAGGCGAGCAGGTGGAAGCTCTGAGGCATAGAAACTGTTCCACATGATCCAGCCACAGCATTCATTACAGTATGCTGCATATGTTGTTTCCAAACAGCCTTGTTGTTTCTGAACCAAAACATCCTTCAAGAGAAGAATATTCATAAATACCCTTCAAGAGAGGGATATTTATGGATCTATGGAGGATGTTTTCAAAGACCCATTGTATTTGAGAGCAGAACATTTTCTGCGGAGCTTAATGAAGATGAGAAATATTCATTCATAGTGACGCAAATCACAAGAAATTGGAAGAAGCCCACATGCCTAACTTGAGCAGTTGGGGGAAAAAAAAATACAATTCAGGAAGCAATGAACTCATTAACAATAATGAAAAAGAAAAAAGAATGACAGTGCAGCCTGTTGGAGCTGGGGTCAAAAGCTGTGCACGGCATGTCTCTGTGTGACCCCTTTACATCTATAGTTAGAGATTTGGGGCAAAAGTGTCATTTGACAGACTTTACAGATATATTTTAGATAGTAAGTGTAATCTTAATATAACATACAAGTATAAGGGACATTAAGTGCAATGATAGGTGCTGAATATTTCACATTCAGTGTGACTTCTGAAGTGCACGTACTGTAGCTTTTCACTAATTCAGTTTTTTTCTTGCAGACCTGCATGACAAACCACTTTTTGGGACAGTTTTAGGCTTATCCATTATAAAAGACTCACGCCGTTCCCTCAAACCGAGTCTGTTCTGTGACCTCGGTCCACCTTTTATTTCATCAAATATGAATCTGCTGGCAGACAACGAAAATGGGCCCGCTCACCTACACGGGCTTCTTTATGCGCAAGACTGTCCATTTCCAGGAGGTTTAAAAAAGTAGGTCTATGCGCAACATCAATTTTTCTTTACTTCTTCACTGACCCTAATAGGAGCACAATGAAGCAGAACTCGACAAGAGGAAGACTCCCATAAAAGGACAATATTCATAAAAGCTGCTGGGTGGGTGATTAAGAAGAAAACATCACAGATTCAAGATCATACGTTTTATTGTGTTGGCTTTGATAAAAAAAAAAAAAGAAAGAAAGAAAAAAAAAAAAAAGAATAAAAAAAGTTGTTTAAAGCATACCGTGAAGTTGTTAGAGCCTGTGACCGGATTGCCATCTTCCAGGTAATGGGTTTCTGTGTAGTTACTTGCAAACAGCCCCCTAGAAAGGATAAACAAAGACAACAAACACTCAGAAGTGACCCTAAGGGGCTTTATCTGAAAAAATCAATCACTGTGTCTTAGGCCATTCCACCACTTCCAGACCTGCATGAAAGATAAACAGTCTGATGTGATTTAAAACTTAACCCTGCTCTGGGAGAGCATAAATTGAACCGAGCAGCTGTAGGCATCGAGAAAGAAAACGGATAAAAAAGGCTGCTGTGGCGTATTCCGTTAAACCACTTTCACGCCACATGCATGCACCATGAAGAAGCATTCAATATCAATCCATAACTCATTGTGCTACGGTAGAACAGTAATTAGCTTACACACTGCAAACAATAATGAGCAAATGGACATTTTAGTATGATCTGATAAAAATGCGAATGAGGAGATTATGCTGACAGGAATATGGTGAAGAAATCATTTTTTGTCCCAGGTGGGAATCAATAACACTATAAAGTGACTCTTTGAGGTAATCAAGTGATCCATTTACAGTTTATATCTAGAAAGCACAATAAATCAACACAACAAATCTCTGTTACAGGCAAACAGAGGGATGCTGCACTGCTCTCAGTCTTTCTTACAATTCCTTTGCAGTTTTTTAAATGGTCAGTATCATGTAGAACAAAGATGGTTACCACATTTCTGCAATACTGTGGTAATGTGGCGCCTAGCAGAGCTTAAGCGACATTACTGGTAGCGGACTCAAAGCTGTAGTTGCTAATGCTAACGTTAGCAGCATAGCTCGAGGGGCAGCATTGGCTGGTCTTGTTGGTTGATCTTCCATTAGCAGCATTGTCATCATACGCTAGCCGACATTAGCATTTAACTCGATGTATTGCCGTGCAGCATCACAGAGCTGCAAGTACGGCTGTAAACTCTTAGCCTTGTTAATTAAGATAATCAGTAACCTAATTTATTTTTTAAATAAATAATAGTTGCTATAATTGCTTCACAGTTAATGCTTTCCACCGGGCAACTGCTGTAAGGCTTTATTTGTAAAGTAGCTCCAGCTCCCTGCAGCCTTAACCAGCGTAATGTTAGTGAGCAGTAACACCTGTGCGTAAAAATATACGTTCTCTACATTTTTCAGTCAGCAAAAAGAGAGGAGTGGCAAGAGAACAGACTGCTATAGTGATTGCCAACTCTTCAAAGCAAAAACTCTCATTGTGTCATTTCTGTTTTAGGGAAAACAAATCAGACCGTGCCCACATCAGGGAATCTGAGGACAGCTCCTCGCAGGCAGCTATGGTATGTAGCCAAGACATCTTGGGGAAAACTGTTTTAGAGAGACTATGAGTGTTTGGAACATACTGAACATATGGATAAACAGTGGAAAAGTGGATTATGCTACAATATTTTTGCTTTGAGAAGTTTATGCGGACGCTTTGATGCATTTATTTTGTGCTGTGGCTCATTAAAATCCATTGTAACTGTTGTTCAAGTCCCCCAACCAGCAACCTACAAACCATTCAGAGCCTCCTGTGGCCTTTTCAAGCCTGCATGGGGTGATATGCTGTGCTGTCCTGGCACCTCGAAGATTAAAAGAAAAAAAACTCTATACCATCACTGCCATTCTATGATATTGGCTGACCTTCTCGCCACCTACAGAGGTTACTAAGCACCGCTTCTTTCTCTGGAGGAGGGAAGGACACTCAGCTGGTGGGACGACAGATCAACAGCAGAGAGCGATTAACAAACAAAGTGAGATCCAATAAAGCAATGTGGGTCGATTATCACAGCATGAGGGTTCGTGATTACAAGTGAGGATGAGTGTGTTTATGTGTCCATGTACTGTACACACAGCCAGCGCATGTACAGTATTACACCGCAGGATACCAGCAGAAGGTTGGCTGGTGCTAATCCACAGCGGAGGAACAAACCTCAGCAGGCAGCTGGATTCTCTTACTGACCTCACCGCTGACAACTCAGCTGGGAGTGTCAGCTGTAACAACCCGGGGAGGGGGGTTATTTTGTTTGGGAGCTGTCAGCATGAGACACAATGCTTCCCCGCCCTCTCCTCCTCTATAGAGCCAAAGAGCTGGTAATAATCATTGGATCAAAGTGAGGCCCGAGAGTAGAGAGCGCCAAATAAAATGATGTGTTTCTTCAGTCTTAATTAGGTCTGCTCTCTCAGTCGGACACAGAGCCTCAACATCTGCCCGCAACAGACAATCCATTGTGGTGAGTGTGTGTATGTGTGTGCCTCCCTGCTTGTCTGCAACACTCTGGGAGAGTGTGGGTATACAAGAACATGTTGCAGACGCCCATGTGTCATCCATATGTTACTTTTTTCAATGAATGAACGTGGGAGGGATGTTAGTGTCTTGCTGAAGGAGAGGAAATACAGTCATTGCAGGAAATAAATTAATGCCACTACAGGGTATCTGATCACATCTTAGTAGGTCACAACAAAAACATTTGTTAATGTCACCAGTCTGTTTAACAGGGAGAACACATTTCCTGCTTTTGCTTTCTGCACGTTTCAGCTGACACTCTCAAATGTCAGAGCATCCTTGAACGCAGCAGCAAGGAGAGTTTTCAAAGCAGACCCTGCACAGCTCCATTTAGACAGAGATGATTTCCATTGAATACACAATTCTCTGTCACATTGCTTTCACACCAGCAGCTCAGCTCAAATCCAAGATTGTTTCACCTATGAACTGGGCAACAAGGGCACTTTCTCCAGTTAAAACCTTTTAACCATACTTTAGTCCCGCAGTACAAGTACCCATGTGCATATCATGATAGTTATTGGCATTCTTACGTTGTTTCCTGCTTCGTTTGCAGTGGTAGAGGAACAGAGTCTAAAAGTTGTTTTCCTTCTTTGCATGTTCTCAAATCTTCTAAGTACTATGAAGCAGTAGAAGTGCCAAAAATAGGACTGAGAGGCCAGTGGTAGCCATGCCTGTGGCAAAACGGCTGACTGATTAAGTCACAGATGGACCATCATTAGTAAACGAGAGGCCAGGAGTTCTAAAAGAGAGGTTCGTCACTGCCAATCATTGGTTGATGTACTGTACATGCTGACCTTAGTGCCCCAGTGGATTTGCAACTAAATTTGCTTAGTTCAGTCATGGGTTCTAAGATTAGGGATTTCCTGGCAACTGTGATAAACACTTTAATGCTTTAATGAGATATTTTTTATGCAAGTAGACCAATATTCAGATGTGGCTTTAAGACAGACTTGAAAAATTGTGAATCCTTCACAAATAATAGACTAAAACATGATAAACCCATCCAAATAAGAATTGCAATCTGCACAACGGACATGCAGGAAAACATACAGTGGAACACTATGTAGACTATTTGTAAGACTGAGTTAAAAAAGCACAGAAATACTTGTAGGTGCATCTCATCCCTCCTGAGTGATGAACTCCCCCCAGTCAACTATATAATTTGTCTAATTCCACGAGCTGCCTGCCCCACATGGCAGCAGCAGCTCACCGTTTATCAATCAGTGGTAAGTTAATGAGGCATGGGGGAAGGAAGTGGACTGGGGGTTGCGCCCCCCATTTAGAATTCATTACCCACGGGATAGTACCCCAGCAGGGCTCCATTTGACTGACGGGGAGCCGGCATCGGGGAGAGGCACCACGAGTCAACAAGAAGATGCCACGTTCCGGCCGTTAATGCCACCAAAACCTGCCCCGTGTGCAGGCAGCCTGACACCTAAAACAGCCACAATAACTGCAAGTGTGTCACAACGGGAGATCATATCACTGAGATTTTTCTGCTGCTGCATAAAGTTGTCCTAAAAAATCTGACAAATAAATATTTGCTAACTTCTCTGCAGCAGTTAGACAGGTGCAATACCCATAATTACAGTTGTTATGTTTACATCTTGTCACGCTGTCTCCGGGATGAAAATAACTTTTCGAAAGAAAATATATTAGGTTCGGGAAAAGAGTCAGATTTGCCTGTCAGTAGATTTGACAATGCAGACAGAAAGACAATGAAGTCACTTCAAGCTAATCCTGAGTGCCAGCTACTAAATGTCACTTCTGTTCTTCCTGCATTCAATTATCATATTTTTTCTGTTGTATCTCTTCAACATTGTCAGTCTCATCTGCCCGTCTTTGTATAGAGAAATAACACTGGGATTTACGCATCGTCTTATCTAAATGGAATAGATTCACAAAAAGAAATAAATGTCATGACTAACAGTTCCAACACATTCCCTGCTGTGTATGTTCTAATTGAGACAATACGACCATGTTAACACTGGAAAAATGGATCTCTTTGATGATTTATCAATGTATTCCACCTTTCTGTTCCATGTTCCTTCATTGTTAATGTTTGTTCTGCTTGTATGTGAGGGGAGTAAATGGAGATGTGTGTGTGAGATACATTAATTGCAACAGGCTTGATGGATTGGAGTCAGAACCTAATCAATCAAAGGCAAAAAGGGAGGTCTCATTTGTAGGTTTGTGCTGCATATGACCTAGAAAGAAAAGGTCCTGACTGAAAGTCAAACATTCCACTGGGCAGTCAAGCTGAAGAAAGAATTTTTCAGCTTTCATATGCTAATGTGACATAATTTTTTCTTTTTTTCTTTTTATTGATTATGACACAGGATTGTACATGTAGTCTTGTCCTGAAAACTCGTGGCACCGAAGCATACAGACATACCGAGAGCTGAGCCGCAGTCACGCACAGGCCATAAAAACACATTCTCCATGGGAGAGAGGAGAGTTCAAACTGCTTGGGACACTTTTGATCAAATCTTGGAAGAACAACAAAACGCTGAATTGATTATGTGACTACAGGCCAAGACGAGGAAGAGAAAACCTTATTGTGAGAAAGAAATTGTTCCAGGCGAAAAAACGCCGTCAGGTGCCTTAAATACAGACATGTAGAGACAAAAGTGTGGGGAAAAATACACTGTAGTAGAGTCAAGCTCGCTCATGGTGTGGGCATCACAGATCTGTTCTATTTGGCAGAATAGACAATAGACAATTTTTCAGTCAGTGGTCACTAATGGGTTTTGAACTGCCCTCCCTGTTCTCTTGATAAGGTATCCAACCAGGCTTAGCAAAGAAAAGGTTAGGACTCATACTGCGCTCTATTTACCTCAGAAGTCGGAGCTGAAAGAGTTGTCCGTGTTCTAGTACAAGTCGGAAGCTTGTCGTGTTGTTGCTCGCTTGCTGTCGATATTGTTAGCATTGCCAGTTGACATCAGTGCATTACGCTGTAGTTAGCGCATAAAAACAGCGAAGAAACATGTCCACGGATAGAAGTTGGACGGTACTGTGTGTATGACCGAGACACGAGTGATAATAAACAGCATTTTACCACAGCTTTCACTTTTGTTGATGTGCAGATCAGCCATCTTGGATTTTGAGGCCCAGGTTGACTTTCCAAGTCGAAACTCCGACTTCAGGGGGTGTTCCAGCTGAAATTTTCAGACTGAGAACTCGGGAATTCCGACTTTCCAGTTCAATTGCAGCGCACCATTAGACATTATGTGACAATGGTGTAAATAATGTGAATATGCTTAATAGACTTCCTTGCTATGGTCATTACATTGACACCATAGTTTTCATTACCATTGCTGGAAAACAAACCGGATCAGTGTCCAGTGATTTCCCGGTCACAGGCTCCGATGTGTCTCATTAAAATCAGACAACCTCATCAGGGACTTCTGCACAAATCCTAGCGTTAACTATGATAAATGAGAAGCAAGGCATGAGGCCTCTGGAGAGCTGGTAGCTCTCTAACACTTGTAAGCCCTGTTCTGTAACGGAAAGTTATTTAGAACAGATGTAAATATAAACATTTAGAGCAGATGAAATCATCATCAAAGAAATACGTTTCTCGTAAAACCTAATCTAGGAGCTCCAATTAGTACATTACATTTCAACATAGGGACTCATGGGGCAATGTGGTAGTAATAATGTCCCTCTGCTTTCATGTGGCAAGTGGCAAGAACCCAGCTTCACTTGGAAAAAGTGGGGAAAAAGTGGGATCATGTGCATGAAAACCTACATTAGTGCAAACCTTCCCCCTCCCAGACCAAAAAAAAAAAAAACCTTGTCTGAGTGTTAGAAACATTTTTTTCCAGGAGCAAGGGAAGAGGGCCAGTCTTCCTGGCTGTGATCTGTCTGACATCAGGCAGTGTTGCGGGCCAGTGCCAAGTAGAGCAGAGAAGCAGAATTCCCCCTGCTTACCCTGAGCTCAATGCAACTCCCAGTCTTCACGAAGCATGTCATGAACAGACCCGTTGGAGCATGCTAGCCAATGATTTCTGCCCAAGAAGGAGGGAGGAAAGGGAAATAAGAGTAACAAAAGTCAAGGCAGATGGTTTTGACTTCATTTATATAAGCTGCCATGTTCAGTAGCGATCTAACATGCAGCTCCGTGGCACACCAGGCTCTAAGGGCAACAATTCAGTCCAGCAGCAAAGGTGCTGAGGCAAAAACAGACAAAAATAAAAGTGCGGGGTTTAGGCTTGTGTTGAAAACGCAAAAATGAAAAGGTTCTCATGTTTATTTTACACTGAAAAAGCAGGTCTGGTTGGGTTTTTGTCCTGGTTTCAACCCATCATAACAGCCTTATTATGATTCTTTACACCTGTGTGGCATCTCGGGGCGGTTAATTGGTCAGCGAGATGGTCAAACAGAATAGCCATTAGCAGTAGTGGCACGCAATTATTGCAGTGACTGTCACCTAGAGATTGATGTGGTTAAGCCCAGGCATGCCCCGTGAAATCAATAAAGTGTCATCTCTGTGCAATGTCTGCGTGATGGATGACTCCACGGGATCCCAATTACAGAGACGAAATGATGAATACCAGCCCAACAATGGATAAGATAATTGGAATTAGGGCAGAAATGCAACACTGATCTTTGATAAAGTGTGAAGATGAAGATGTAGACTACACTAATATACACAAGTCTGTGGATAACTATCAGAAATAGACTGTGTAGTTTCTTAAATGTTTTAATATCTTTTCTCGCCGCTTCAACTACGCAGCTAAAAAGGCGGAGTATGTACATCAAGTGAAGATGCTGTGATCAGTGGACCAACAAATAGAGAAAGACCAGAGAGAAAACAGGTGTGCTGTTAGCAACCTCACATTTCCAGGAATCATCTGGTGTGGACATACTGATCAGAAGGCTGTCCTCACCAACACAACCAGAAATAATCTCCACACCTGAAAACACATCTCACATGACCATTCATCAGACACCGGGTATGCGCGTACAGGTGTAAACAGGAAGCGGTTTTCCTACCGCGCAGTTGGTTAGTTGCAGAAAATACAACCAACGAGGAACAGCAAAGAAACTGCACAGCAGCTGCTAGCAAAGACAACAAGGTCAGCAATGCTTGTGATTCGTTATCCATGTTGCATTCATTCCTGGTAGTCGAGGCTGACAAGACCAAATTGTGGTCAAACGTGGGTGTTGACGCCATCGTTTCCAGTGGTCTCAGTTTTTGCCCGTCCGGACTACAACACAACCCCCGAGGTTTCAAACTAAAACAGGACCAGTAGCATTTCCATAACGGCTGTTTTAGGGGCTCAAAATCTCCAGAGTAGCGTGGATGTAGCCTTAGATAGACCTGTGGTTATTGTTTCCCATGAAGCAAGCTCTTACCATTCCAAGAATAATGACTCTCTAAGAAAAGGTGGAACTGGCATGATACTGTTTCAACACCACAAAAGCTCTTAGGCAGGAGCTCTTTGTGGATAGGGACTGGTAACCATGACCACGTTCTTAACCAAGCAGCAGTTTCAGTTGCCTTCACTTAATGAGATTTCAACCACAGTTTGGGAGGAGCGGGGGGCGGACCAGGAAACGTTCATGAGTTGTTCTTGGAGCGGTCACATGGGTAATGTGCTTGGAAGGCACGGACAAACATGTCATTTAGGTATGAGGACTTGTTTTCTATCAGCTGTCCCTCACATTCAGCACACGTGCTGCTGCCTCACCATATTATGGGAACACTTCGTCTATCACTGCACCACAGCTCAATGTGGAGTGACACATAGTCTAATCATTCCAGCCTGACAAGAACAATGAAAATGGAATTAAACGCTTAAAAAAAAAAAAAAATCCATGTTTATTTCACTCCTCATGGTTGTCTGGTTGTATGACTTATCTCAGGCATGTAGTAAAAGTCACATAGGCGTAACCAGAAACAGTCTGAAACAGAGGAACTACAAGAAAAGTGAAACTTTGACTCTGA
This sequence comes from Seriola aureovittata, assembly GCF_021018895.1. NCBI lineage: Eukaryota > Metazoa > Chordata > Actinopteri > Carangiformes > Carangidae > Seriola > Seriola aureovittata. Next base: position 13,175,251 of record NC_079384.1, read on the forward strand.
AGTCTGCTGTTTTTACACAGACCCGTCCGATCCCTCTTTTGTCTCTCTGCCTGTTGTCGACATGCGACATCATGTCACATCTGGCTCTCGCTTACACCCACAGTGTCTGTCACCCGAAGGCACTCATGCGCACGCCAACTGGGACAAACGGTGTCTATGACAACGATCACCCAGCAAATCATTATCTTCCGCTCACCGACGCCTTACAGCAGGGCAAGCCCTCTCTTTATGTCTCAGAAAAAAGACATTAATAGTCATTTTATTGCTCATGATATCACCGATCCCTGGGGGAAAGGGAAAAGTAATCACATGTGACTAATCAAAGGCAGTTGATCTGCACAGTGTGAAGTCAAAATGTTCCACTTCAGGTCAAGTAGAATATGAAGCTTAAATATTCCTTATGTTTGCAATTAGACAAGTGATAACAATTAAATTTAATTGGTAGGAAAACAAATAAAAATATAAAAAATCCTGGCAGTTTGTCCCAGGTGGATTTTTCTTTTCCTTCTTTTTTTTTTTTGTGGCATGGGATAGTGACATCTTTATCTGAAACTAATTATACCGGGTGCCAAAGCAGCAGTCTCTCAAATCGCCTTTGTTGCTGTGGATCACTGGAGGGGAGATCCTTCATCCTTCTTTCTACTCCTATCTGCCCCCGGGCCTTCAGTTCCTCTGTGGCAGAGAGTGTGCCTCTGCTCTGTCTCTTCATCTCCCTCAGGACGAGCTCCGGTTGTGTGTCTGTGTGTGGGGGTGTTGGAGTGTGGGAGAGAGATGGTGAGAGAGATGGTAAGAGAGAGAGAGAGGGAGATAGAGTGTGTGTCCCCTGCTTGTGTGCTTGTGCTGGTAGCTCAGTGTGATTTATGTGCGTCCGTGCGGGAGCGTCTGCGTGCGCTTGTACACATGCACGCATCACTGCATGTGCCGTTTCCACAGCGCGGATCGTGTTTGTGCTCCACATAGGCTACAACAGGCTCATGGCTTATAGATCATGCAACACATTCTTTTCTTTCAACACTATCAGCAAACCACAACACCCCACCCCCCAATCCCCCCACCACCCCCGCCTGATTTCTTAAACTACTTATTCAACTCTCAGTGCATTCTGCATTGCAAAATCAGACAGGAAATATAGAAGTGTAATACTTTCCTCAAGTATTTTGAACTCTGAAACAAAATTTTCTGCTTCACCCTAGTGTTTTCACTGGAGCTACTTTCTACCGTAGAAATAGTCCTAATAATCTGGGTTCTAACAATAACACTACTATTAGAAAAAAGCTTCTTTTTTTTCTTTACAACAAAATTTCATTCACCTCCATTATAATGAGGTAGAGACAGAAATCTGGGCTAGTGGGCTTCTTACCACTAGAAGCAAGACACTTCTTGATATTCATGTCTTCCAGCCTGTAGCAAAATCAGGAAATACTGAAAGCCCACAGATGGAAATTTGCTAGATTTAATTTATATTCCCCTCTGTGAATACACTCCAAGAGGAAAAAATAAGCTTCATGTGCAGCTTCAAAACAATTAATTGCATCACACATTTCTCTCTAACATTTTTTTTTTTGCTTTGCTTTGCTTTGCTCGTGTGAGTGTGTGTGTATGCATGTGTTTTTTTTAGATCATTATGTGGGTTAAGGCTGAGAATTGGAGGAGGTGCCGAGACGGGGTGAATGCAAAGTCATTTTCAGGACGGGTCATGCTAATACAACAGCTTCGAGCTTTCCCCATTAATTCAAATGTTTTGCAAAGAACTGGCCCAAGGCCCGCAGCTCACGCATCTATATTCATTGCAAGCTCATGCTTGAACTAATGAGCGACTAGGGAACTTCAAACAATCAAGACTATCATTCTTTTCACAAGGTAAACGCGCATACAAAAAAAAGCAGTATTTCAATTAATTAAACCTGTCTGTACTTGTACGCCCTCCTCCTCTTCTTTTCCGGCCCTACCTCACGCACCCTCAGGGAAATCAGACAATTAAGGACTGCATACAAATTTACTCTCCCCACCCTTCATGTCTTTCACCCCCCCTGATTGTGTCAGTGAGAGAGATGTCCTCCCTCTTTCGAGTAAAAGTCGGATCTTGATGTATTTTTTTTTGGGGGGGGGGTTGCGTTCGCACCCTGACCCCGTGTTCTTTTAGGAGAAGACTGACGGGAGAAGGTTGCAAGATCAGACTTGGAGGAGACGGAACAAAAACAACTGAATTATTTAAAGAGAAATGAATCTTTAGTGTAATGTGCAAGGTCAGGACCCTCATGCATTTGCAACAGGTGTGGTCTGTGTACCAACATAAGGAATTAAATGTCCAATTTGTTAAGCGACACCATAAGTTTCATGGACCTCTCCCAGCTTTCATTACAGCTGATTTCTTCGGTGAATGCTGACATTTCACCCTGTTGCTAAAAGTTGGCGATTGATTTCCCAATAAAGCACCGGTAACTCATTGATCCTCTGCGCTCCTCTGATCCCTCTAAGGGATGCAGGCCCTGTTGCTCAGCTGATCCACCAAAGAAGCTATTGGCTCTCTCTTATTGGCTCACCGAGTAGTTTGTAAACATCACATCAGACGGCGGCGCGCGCAGACGGAGCACACAGCTGGGGCTCGTTCATTGTTTTCCACAGCATCGACGACCCATCGAGCAGAAATAAAGAAGGTGATCACGGTTGATTTGCATCCACACACAGAGTGTCCATTCATTCATTTTCATGAACAAAAATCAATCACCAGACGAGGTCAATAACCATGATTATAGAAATTCTGAGGTCATGAGTCACGCACAAGCCCCTCAGGGTTTTTTTTATAGGTATGGTTTCAAGATTTCAACTGTATTTTCCGTTAATTCTATTCCCCGACCTGAAGGTCTGATGATGGGCCGCCTCCACAATGCTGAATCTACTCAATCATTTATTTATTTGTTCAATGGAAAAATTTGAATATATTGAGTTTAAAAATACAAGGAACCTTCCAATGAGATACTCCACCATGAGACATTTGTACTTGTACAATGTTAAAGTAACAGTTTGACAGTTTGGCTAATATGCTTGTTTGGTTTCTTACCCAGGGTTAGATGTGTGTGTACAATATGGAGCTAGAGCCAGCAGCTGGTTAGCTTAGCTTAGCATAAATGTGTGCGTGTGTGTGTGTGGTGGGGGGGGGGGGGTAACACCCTCTCTAAAGCTCCCTAATTAACAAGTCACATCTCCATTTCTTTTGTTGTTTTTTTTAAAGCAAAGACTGGAAGGTAGATTTGTCAGTTTATGACAGTATGGGGGATTAATGTGCGGGAGTATTTCCTGGTTGGGTGTAGTGTCTTCCTGGAGTCTCCACTTCTTGTCTGGAAACCTCACAGTGATGACAAGTCTCCAGACTGCTGGCTCCAGCTTCATATTGAACTGACAGATATGAGTAGTATCGATCTTCTCATGTAACCTTTGTCAGAAAGGCGAATAAAAGTATCTCCCAAACTATGAAATGTGTTGAAATATTCCTTTAACTCCTTCAACATCCCCGAATGTTCAGAAAGAAACACAGAGGACATGCCCTGAGCGTCGTTAGCAGCAGCAGCAGCCATGTTCCTACATCAGACGACTGGATCTGCTCCTGCCAAATAAATACATGCCTCGTTGTTTTTCAGGAAGGACAACCTATAGCTCTTCTCTCAGCTCATGTGTCAACAAATGCAGTTTCCTGCTTAACCCTCTGTGAATTTACAACCTGCCCATGACCCCTGCGCCTCAGAAACCAAACTCGGTTGATGATTTTAAGGCAACTGTGTCACGGAGTCGGGCCTCGATTCCACAGGGTTCCTGCACCCCAAAGCAGTCCACAGCCTCTTTATCAAACCCTGGCAGCTCCTATTGTTGTTGGCAGCTCACTCCTGTCCCCAGCGCTGGAGGGATTAGGTGAGAGTGAGTGAGGAGGAGTACAGGGGCCAACCAGCGGAGACCCTGCCGTGTCCCATATCCCAGCAGGGAGTTGCTGACGGCAAGAAAATAAGTGAGGAGAGGAGAGACACGGAGGCAGGTAGACAGAGGAGAAGGCCGACCGACTTCACACCTCATCTGACAAAGCAAAAACAGTCCGATTCCAGTCATCACACATCCTTCCTCTGCCTCCGTCGACTCCCTGTGTGTCCATCTCTCGGCACCGTGGGGCCACAGAGTCGTAACCTTAATGACGAGTGGGATGGGAAACGAAAAGCATCTGCTTTCTGCATGACAAGGAGTCGGGGGAAGACTTCGTGCTCCAGGTCTCCGACTTTCTCTGCACCATTTCCTTTTATCACAAAGCTAAATTTAGCGATGAAAGAGGCATCTGAACTCTAACTCCTACACAGGTTTCCCATTGAGTCTTGCACGGATTTGAAGTTCTAAATGAGTCAAACGCAGGAACACAAAAGGAAAAAATGAAGATGAATTTGCCATTTTTGGAGAGGTTCATCAGCAGGGATTTTTTTTAGGGCAAGATATTTTTATTTTTTTTAGGGCAAGAAGGGGAAACTGCTGCTGTTTTTTTTTTTTTTTTTTTTTTGCTGTGCTAGTCAACTAGAGCGGATGCTGTTTTTGCTTTCCATCCAGCATTCATTTTTCACAAGGACACTGCTCTGCGTGAGCATGTGTAGGGCAACAGATGGAAGGAAAAAAAAAAAAAACAGCAAGATCAGCTGAAAGAGACAAGCTTCCTTCAGCCCAAATCTGACCGTCTGACTGATGACCACGCGTGGCTTCTTCGCTCAGTCAGTGACCCCAACACGCAGGGAGAGCTGGTCATAGGAAGGTCAGTGGACTGTGAGAACGGAGAGAACAGGATGGAGGTCAAGCAGAGCGAGCGTTCCCTCCCGGCTGACTTTAACTCACACTGTAACTGCGGCAAATCTATTTGTCTGTCTGTCAGAGGGAGGATGGAAGCCAGGACTGTGAAGCCGGACTGATTATCTTTATGGTCAGCAGCCACAGAAGGTCAAAAACTTTGGCTGCTTTTGTTTATTCCATTTGGCACCCCAGAGCCTTGAGAAAATGAGATTTCACTTGAATTTATGGAGAGTGTTTGCTTAAATAGGTGAAAGGGAGAGATTGTGAGCCAGAGGAAAACACGGAAAGACGGATAATCTGAGGGAAAGATCACACAAAAGAAAGATGAGGATAGAGGGGCCACAGCTAACAGAGGCTAAAACTATCTTCAGTGCTACAAAATCATTTTCTTTTAGAGTCACGTTTGCATGTTGCAGTGTCTTTCTGGGCATTTTTTGTCATTTGTAGACATTTAAATGACTGTGTCGTACACTTGTGCTACTGTTTTCTGAACGTGAAAAAGTTTGGTAATTGTTGTCATATATTCACAGTGAATAATCTAATGCATAATGAATTTCCATTGATTTGTGTTTTTAATTTTAAAACCTAAAATACGAGCAAACAAAGTGATCAACATAAGGAAGCACACCAGAAAATGTTATTCGCTCATTTCTTTGTAGGGTGAAAGTTTTATGATTAAAAAAAACAATCGTCTTTTTACAATAGTGTGCAAGCGAATATCCAGTATTTATGCAATTTTAAAAAGGTCCCATATTGTATAAAGTGAGATTTACATGTCTTTTTTGATTACAATAAAGGACTAGGTTCTATATTAATACTGCTCAAGTATCCAAGCGCTCAGTCACCGAGAAATGCGCAGAGCCTGTAATCAGAAACTGAGCCTTAAAACCAGCCATCAGGACTCTCAGCGATGGCCCAAGCCCCGCCCACCTGGACCCACCATCCAACCTTGCAGGATGTGAATTCTCTGAGTGTTTACCTGAAATCTGCTATATTTTTATTCAGTCACTCAGAAAACAGTCAGCCAATCAGAAGAGAGGCTCAGAGCCTGACACTGACCTGTTGTTGCTAGAACTCCAGGGAGAAGCCTGAGAGAGGAGATGTAAAACTACATTGAGATGCTTTTTAGTACTTAAAACCACAAATATATCTTTTTATGGATATGAACACTTAAAAAAAACAGGTGCTCTCTATTGCCTTAATGTGTTACAACATGTTGCAATACATGTTTGAAAGGCAACAGTATCATAAGGGACCTCACTAATGACAGCTTTTGACACCTTATTCTGCCTTCATATTCAAAGAGAATATTCATTCTAGTCATTTCAACAGAGTGACGCAAAAACAAAATGTGATGCCATTAAATGCCATGTCTGATCGAGCGGTGGTGGAGGACAGAGCAGACACAGATGGATAAAACCTGAGGTTAATGCTAATACTTAAGGAAAATCATTTTTCTGAACATTCACAAGAAGGACGGGGAGCTGAAAATAATACGTGCTTGCTTTTTATCAGCCGTCTGGAATATGTTGAGAAGTCTTGCAATAAATGTTCTCGCGAATAAAGCCCTACATTATGCTCTATTAAATGTTAGACAGGAGTTACATAAAGGTATGAAAATGAAACACGCAGCCTAGTCTACCCTCAAAATCCCCTCTGTTCATAACTTTTAATGCAACCTTATCCTAAAAGACGCATAGGCGCCTGTTTAAAATAACAGACTGGCATTTACTAGTAAAATAAAAAACGGGTAATGTTCAGCCTTGAAGCTGTTACTTTAACACCAGAATCTGTCTTGCACACCAGGTTCATAATAATGCAAAAAAAGGACTCCCGTGACTCACACAAAAAATGGAAAACAACAGGGTGAGGTCGGTCTATTTGTCTCTCTGTTTGCCGTTATGATAAAATCAGTCCTCTTGTTTCTGAAATCCTGAGCACTACCTACACGGCGGTACCCAGAAAACCTCAGCGTAACAGGTTGGTCGCAGCCTCATGTTTAAAGAAGCAAGTTTTAACTTTGTTTTAATTTCAAATGCACGAACATTAGGCCGTTAAACCAAGCCTCAATAACAATCGTCGCAAAACGAGGGCATCTTTGTCTGCAGCGCCCTGAGGTGAGCGATGGCTCATCCTCCAGAGAGAAACTGCTGTTTACAGTAGGTTTCAGTTGGCTGTGGACTTTGTGGTACAGGGAGAGAGGATGAGGAATAAATCTACCAGCTGGAGTCCTGAGACCCCTGTAGTCCGTCTGGAAAAAGGCTCAGAGTAGAGAGAGGAAGACCCCTATAAGGCACAAAAAGTCTTTTCTAACAAGCCAGCGAGTCTCAGTCATTCATTTTCTTAAGTTTTATACTTAAAGCAGCCCTCCACTCAAGAAAAATATGTTTTGCTTATTGCGACTATACTTGGATGTTTGGCTTCATGTTGTTTTACAGAAGGGGCAAAGTTTTCTCGGTGCACATCTTAAAACATTTGTGACGTCATAACTAGTCGTGCAAACAGTGTGGTGGAAACGTGAAGCCTCCAGTGCCTGTATACACTGACAATGGAAGGAGTAGATGCATTTTTTTTGTTTCTGTGGAAAAACTACATCAGACAGAAATTATTATTCAAAACTGAGTATTTTTGTATGTCTTAAAATATGTCTGTAGGGGAACGCTACATAAAAAAACACACCACTTACTTTTTTTTTATGTGATTTCAAGGAAGTGACAAAAAGTGATATCTTAAAAAAAGCATAATAAAATGCTTTTTCGTTGATAACATAAGGATTCATTTTAAATTAAAGTACTTAGTTTTGTTTGAGCAGAAACGGCCAAATGAAGGCAGGAGTGACATCGGTGAATTGTTTCCATTGTTGTTGGACTTTGAAGAGAGCTTAAAGGTTAGCTACGAAGAAGAAAGTAAAAATGCATTTATACAGACACACACAAAACACAACTTTAAAAAAAGGACACCGTGCATTTGCATCTCACTCTTCTTCCATCCTGAGGGAAGGGACAAGCCATTCTTGGAGCTTTCCAGTGTTACCGGGTGCCTCCTAATTAATTAGGAACATGGAGGGGCGAGTCCACCTTATTAATCACTGCTCTAAGCTGGGAAATAATTGGAGCTTCTGAGAAGGTAATTCAAAAGAGGAAAGCTCCTTCCAAAAAAATAAAAAATAAAAATAAAAAATTCCCGTTTGAAGGAAGCAGTTAAAAGGCGCAGGCTCTGGACAGACACGAGCCCAATTCCAAGGCTTGTCTTTGAAACTAATGAATCACAGTATATCATGGCCTTGCAGCCACAAGGGTAACAAGGAAGGTACAAAGGCTAGAGCTAACCTCAGCGCATCCTTCGCTGGGAAATAACGTTTGGTGCCTCTTTTTTTAGAGCACGGCGTGTGTGTGTGTGTGTGTGTGTGTGTGTGTGTGTGTGTGTATTTGAATCTTGCTGATGAAAGAAAGTTCATGTGTAGCTATGTTTGTCTGCAGAAAAAAAAAAGCTGGGCTGCTTCTGTTCTCTCCACAATGAGGTACGGTACAGGACTCATTCGCCCACTATACATTTCTATTAGTGATGGGAATGCTCGGCTAACATGTGAGAGGACGAGCTGATTGTGCTCCTGACCTGGATACAGATAAGATAATCAGGAGCAAGTCTGTCATTAGATGTCGTCTCCATAGCGATAACAGCAGCACGGCAGGAGAAGCACGTACAGTATATTTCAAATCACCACCTCCCTCTTTTCTCATATTGTGCTATTCTTCATACACTTTCTCTCTCCTGCTCCACAATGAGAGGATGCAAGGACCTCGGGCTTGCAGGTAACTATGGGAACAAAGTACTTAATAGGATCTTAGCAAGAGGGCGCTTCTATTCTTATTAATCACTTATTAATCATCAGAGAAGTGCGGACTCAGGAAGAATGACAGTTTTTATCATGAGGTAAAATCACATTCACAATTGATAGAAAAAGTGTTGAAAGTTTAAAACTAAGATTTGAACACATAAAAAATGATTTTACTGGTCAAACATTGTAATCGATCAATACAGGAACTGACCGTGAAGCAAAGAGCTGCAGCTGCACTGACTATCCGCAAAAGACATGCTCAGAAACCTTATCCTGTAAAGATGATGAAGTAGTTATTACAGACATATAAATCTCTAATAAACACATATTAAAACGTTCACCTTGAGTAAGCCCTGAAGCCCAAATGGGAAAAGGACTTTCCATCTTGTTTTATTCCTGACTTAATGACTTGGGGAGGGATTTGATACACTCCTTGTCTCACTCCTGGCTTAACGACAAGAGGACGGATTTGATACACATGGGTGTCTTTGGGGTTTGACGTTCCTTAAACTTTCTGCGTGTGGCTCAGCAGCCGAGGACAATAACTCTACAAAGGAGGTCACAGGGATGTCCAGAAAGGGTTGGTTATTTGTGCAGCGTCTTTCGCCTTCTTGTTTGTGCAGGTCCCCAGGAGAGGCTGTTTCCTGTGCATGTTTTCACTGAAACACAAGGACGTCTTCATTGAGAGAAGCAACAGGTCACAGGCCAGAAGCAAGTCCCGTCTGAGATATGGAGTTAAATAACATCCCTAAAACCAAATACGCGAACTGGGACAAATTGTGTCTGGATACTGTCCAGGCTGAATTCTACTGTTCTTCCAAATGCCAGAGAGATAGGAAACATATTCTCAGCTTGAACCTCTGTCCAGGGGAAAGAGCCAGATTACAATGTGTGTATGTGCATCTTCCTTTCTGTCTGTTCGTCTTGCAGTACAAAAGACTCCAAAAGATGGATAGCCAACCTTCTAGGCCCCTCATGCTTAAGACTAAACAACACGATGAGGAGAAACCCCAAGTGCAGGCAACTACGAACATCCTCCACCGAGCTGACAAGCCCCAGGCCTCCTTTCACTGATCCTGCAGTCCATTAGAAAGGGAAACATGGATGGAGAGCATGCTGCCTGCTCAGCTTGGGACTCCTCTTGATATGGCTGGAGGCCTCCCATTCAAAGCCACAAAGCAGCAAGAGCTGCGACAACAGCTTGGTCAGGAGCGGTTCCATACCCACAGGTCAGAGCTCAACAACCGTCCCCACTCGTGTAGATGAGCACAAGCTGTGACTGAAATAAAGGAAAGCCTCTGCTTACATGAAAAAAAAAAAGAAACGAATACACCTCTATGGAATGGTAAATGGATGTACAGTATACATAGAGTGCACCACATTTCTCCCTCGGCAAGACAAAGTGCTTCACAAAGCCTCTCACTCACCCACGCGCAGACACACACTCACAAAACCACACTAGCTGGCTCATTGGGAGCAGCCGGGTTCAGAGTCTTGTAATAAAGGACCTTAACCTTTAGGTAATAAAGAGCAGACGTCCTATTTCAGAGAAATAAAGGCCATGTGAAGCTTCTGTTTAGACATTTTCTACTAACTAAACTCATCTGAAAAGATTCAGACTCGGCACAGCGGATGACAGCGACCAGGTTCACGTCATCTGCATCAGGAAGTGTTGAGAAGAGAACATCTCTACTCTGACACTGGGATGAAGCAAAGTTTGAGGTTTGATATTTAATATTTAATTTTCACTAGCAGGACCTATGTTTTATTATCAGTACCTCCATCATGTCAACAGCTGCACTCTAGGAACTTTGATTTGTGGAGGGTGGGGGATGTTCAGTGCTTACACTGCTGATCAGTGACAACCTGAACCCAGAGGATGGGACAGGAGAATCTTTTAAAAGCCACATGGGGTTCAATCAGGTAGTTTTATATCCTATCTTTTTATGGTGTGGTCAGAGAAAACACAGCATTTGTGTCTGACTTCAGTTTGATCGGATCCTCTGAAACAGAGGTTGTCAAAGCGGGGGTCTGGGGACCCACAGGGGTCCCTCAGAGGGTTCCCGGGGGTCCCCAGCAAAAAGGGGAATCATTCATTCGATTTGATGTCACCACGTGACACAGGAGTGTGTACTGTAAAATAAAACATGTTTGTGTTGTCTGTCTGTGAACAGTGAAATCAGACTCCTCATTAAGGAAGTTTTTTTTTCCCCCCACTGTTGGTTTCTCCAATTCTAACCACAGAGGAATACAGTAGTTAATGATTAAAAATACATTTCTTACAAAAATACTGGCAGCTAAAATCAAGGTACTGTCTAGAACACATTCTCCTGTCCATGTATGATAATTTTTTGGACTATTTCCCATGAGAGGAATACACTGATAATGATCATAATGACGAGAATGGCCTTCAATGTTGCGAGTCTGCCTTTCTGCCTTATCTTATGTATACAGAAGTTGATTTGATGTTCGTACTCAAAAACTATCATCTAAAACTCTCGGATTATATTTTTACTGCAGTTTTTAAATTTGAAGAAACAGCAGTACATGGGTGCAAAAAAATGGCACCTTGATGTTTCAGGCAGCCATCTTTTGAACCAGGCAGCAGGAGGCCGTTCCATCCCATCAACAGGCTGCTTTTAAAGAGGGGATGTTGTAGGACTATCTGAGGCGCTGTGTCTCCTGCTTCTGCAGCCCTTAATCCGAAGGAGCAGAAGCACCGAGGAAGTGGCTCACAGACACTTTCTGTACAGCGAAGAATAGTTTTCATCATGTTGCAGGCTTTCTAAATGTTACAGTTCAACATCAGAGTCATTTAAGCACATCCAAAGCAGCCAACATCTTCTCAGATATTGATGCCAAGAGACAAGGTAACTACAGCTCTATCAGCCCCTTCAAAACCTCAGCTCTGTCTCACTGACTGACACTCTATGGTTTTCACGGCTCCCTTTTACTTGACTTGCATTTGTACCGCGCTATTGTGTGTAGGTCTGTACTATGTCTGGTTGACTTAATATTTGTTGATATGACCTGCAGATGTAAAATCTGAAGATTTGAATAACAATAGTGTGTGATGCCTCAGCATTCACGCTAATTAGCTTGAAGCTATAATCTGGTGCAGTGCATCAAATGATGACGTTGCTGTTGAAAGCTGCACGCGGTCCCTTTTAATAAAATAAATGATGAGTAGAATAATAAAAAATAATTTTAGCAGTTGCGATGTTACGTTTGAGTCATGATTTCAGTTGGATTGGTTATTCTTGCATTTCATTTTTACTGAAAAAAAGAAAAGTGATGATGCGACTTTTGTTGGGTAACAAACAAGCATGTTGGCCCTTTACATCTGGAGAATATGATTTGTAGGCTGGGGAAAAGACAAAGTCACGAAAGATAAGGTGACAGTTGCAGTGTTATCATTTTTTGCCACTGAGAGGATGCCAAAGAGGAACATGATAAATTGTCACTTACTATACACAACCATCATCAGGACAAATAACACAGTATGAAATCCACAGTTCATAACTTCTCTTTTGAGAGTGTTTGTCGCAGTTAAAGTCACTGATTTACCATGAACAGACTGATGGTATGTGACAGCTCAGCACGCCGCTGGTGTCGAATGGACGGGAAAGATAAGACCGTCTGAATTCTGCCTAAGAATATGCTGAAGCTCAGATCTCAGTATTTAAGTTTCATACATCGAAATGGCCATAACAAGTCAGTGTGTAGTTTATTGTGGAGGATTTTCGTTTTGCCTACAGCTGTTGACTGGACTTTTTAATAAGAAGTTTGGTTTATTGGGCCAACACTGTTACAACGGGGATCAAGCTGAAGGCTAAACATAACAGCAAATATCAAAGTTCTAACCTCCACAATAAGTCAGTCACCAAGCCAAGATAGTATAACACAGCGACTTACAAGATGTGTTTTTCTATTGTTTTTGGCCTTTATTTGAGCTGTTTAATACACTGAGGATGATTTTGTTTTTCCAACAAATAGTTAATGATCCTTCCTAGAAAACAGAAACAAAAACTGTAATTATTTCAAGCTGTTTGCGATAAAATTTTCATGCACCCCCAGCTTTCTTAGGCAACTTCTGCTCCCTTCTACTACACTGCAGGGGTGATGTGAGTTCAGACACACTCACAGAGTGTGTTCACCTCTCAGTGCAGCAGAAACGGTGGTGCTCGGCTGTGCCGCACACACCTCGCTCGCGTTATGTTGCCAGCGATATTTACTGACGAAGACCTGAGAAAACAAAAATAAATCCAGGGGGGTTGGGGTTGAATTCAAATCATTTAATTCTTTTTTTTTTCTCCCCCTCCCCCTCCTCCCCTTCCTCCTCCTCCTCCTCCTCCTCCTCCTCCTCCTCCTCCTCCTCCTCCACAGATGCCGGCTGTGTTTGAACAACTGGATTTTATCAGCAGCACGCAGCCAGTCTGCCAACAACCTCAGACAAGAACCTTCAACTTCATGTCAGCACAGCAGGTTCAGTTCTGGCTTTGCTGCACGGATCCGCAGGTCAAACTCAATCAGCAACGCACATCCTCTTCAAGTCCTCGAGCTACTTGAGATTCATCGTGCCACACATGCATAAAATGGGCATAAAGTAGCTCCTATTTAGCAGCATTCTGACTCATCACAGATGGGTGCGACGATGGAGAGAGGTGGTGAAAATTTAACCCTTGCCAGCGATTTAAACCTTTGTTTTCCAGACTTGCTGCGAGTGTTGAGAGTAAATTCTGACAGATCGGTATTTGGAAGTTTGTTTGAGGAGAGTCTTTCCATCATTCTCAAGCTCATTAGAAAGATCTAGATTGAACCTCTCCATCGTCTCTGTTTGTTCCTCTTGGCTCAGGGGTTCGAGCTCGACTGTGGACTTCACATTTAATGCTGTTGGACAACGATGACAGCGACGCTGAATGAGGCTCATGTGGGTGATGCATGGGAATGTAAGGTGTTTTTCCACTGCAGCTGATCACAGGGGAAAAAGTTTAGTCCCCCCCCCCCCCCGGTTTTGAAATGAAATGTTTTTTCCCTGCAAGAGAACGTAATTCCCTGCTATAAATGGGGCTGGTGAAAATTTGACAATCTGCAAGTCAGCTTTGCAAAATCCCCACCTGTGCAAAGCAGGAATGTTATTCGACAGAAAGACTGAGTATGATTTCCCATCAAAATATTTTCAAAGTAGGTAAGCCATAAAATTGCGGTCGCTGGTGTTGAAAGCTTTGTCCCACAGTCTGCAGGTGGAATTTACATATATTAAGTCTGGAAAACAAGTGAGATTCATGGCCGACTCTTGCATAAAAAAAACCCATCGGCTCTTTCTCTCTTTGCTTCCCTCTCCCTTCTTTCTCTCTATCGCACAGAAAGCTCTGCTTGTTCCTGGTTGCTCATGTGTGGCAGCAGAGCTGGATGGAAAACATATTGCTCCATCAATCACGTCTCATTCTTCTCAGCAATACACTCGACTCGGAGGCTGTCTGAGACCGAGGCCACGTTCAGTCTCAGCCCTCGTGTAAAAAAAAAAAAAAAAATGCAAAGATGACAAATATTCCTCCAAACAGATCCACAGCTACGTTCTCTGTCAAAGTGTACCCATTCCGATATAACCTGATCTCTTTCAAATGATGTTCCCCCTCCTTGACAGTCCCTTGACTAACACTGTTTTGATAGTATCTTACTACACAGAGAGTCGAGTGTGTGCTGCGTTCAAACAAAGCTTCCTTCTCCCCTGTGTTATACCAATAGATCAAATGAAAAGATAGAGGGAGAAGAAGGAGGATGATGTCGGTTTTCATCAATATCTGGCTGATGTATTCAGGAATTTCTGTCTTTCAAGTCTTTGTTTCAGCACACACCAAAAAAAAAAAAACAAAACAAAGAGAGAACACAAGAGAGAACACTGCCATGCCCGCGCTAGCAGTGCAAGAGAGAAAGACTTCCACCCTCCCCGTTCCCTGGCTGTTATGTGTGACACACAGCTTGGCTGCAGCCCCGGTTGTAGCCCCTGGGCAGCGCATATGTCACCCATTTGTACTCCAGAAAGCACTCAGTTCCGAGCTAAGGCCGGTTATGAATGGAGGGAACACTTACTCGTTTTTCTCCAGAGCCATGAGCAGCTGCTCACCTTCCGCTTCAATCAGGAGCTTCAGTGATGCAGGGTGACTCTGAAGAGACAACAGACAGGAGGGGAGATGAGAAAAAATGACTTCTGGAGTCAGGCAGGAAACATCGCTCGGATGACACAGACGCAACTTTGACAGTCACCCCGGCGACCGTGAGAAAGCACGCGCGATCACTGTTTTCAATTGATGAGAGCAGTTGGAAATCCTTATGAAGCTACTTTGAATCTTAGAACAAGAGCGGAGGAGATTATCTTATGTTACTATTCCATTTGACATTAATCCTGCTGAGAGCCACGAGTCTTCGCACCCCTTGAGTTACAACACTGAGGGAGATCATGTGTCTCTGTTAGAGTCAGATTAAGTGGCACCGAGTCATACATCACGTCTGTCAGTCGTGCTGCGCGACCAAACGGGGGCTGCACGTGCGCACACGCCCACACGCCCACACACACACACGCACACGAACGCACGCGCTCGTCCACATGTCAACATACAACCTCTCTTCTCCTGTGCTCTCTCTCTCTCTCTCACTCGAGCACAGAAACACACACATCACCGGGCTAGCACACGAGCAAACGCATTTCACACACATAGTTCAATCTGGGTCAACTGTGGCAAGGAGCGCAGCTCTGGGTTAAGTCATCCATCACCCCATGTGGAGAAGAATGTCTAGTGGATCATAAGAGGATATGGAAGCAGAACACTTAAGGTTTAAGGCAGTATCATTGCACAAACCAAGTGGGAATAAACTTCCTGCTATTTTCTGTTCAAGCAGCTTTCTATATGCATTCTTTGACCTCCCTCACACTGCATAATGTTTATGACAACTGCCTTTTATAACTTCAGGGAAAATATGCATAGCACACTGCATATATGGGGTTGTTATTAGAGGAGTAATATATTCAAATTAGCGCATCATAGGTATTCTATGTGCGGACGTGAGGTTATGTTTTGTTTTTCAGGTAATAAGATCCCTGAGAAACCTTGTGGCACCCTGTCTGTTTGGTTAAGCCAGAACAAATTAATCCACAAATGAATTCACTTAATAGCACAACCTGGAAACTCAAGCTGTGTTCCTAAGTCTGCCTGGCAGCCATGTATTTTGTTTTTATAAAGTCTGGGATTATAACACCAAATAGAGCCAAGGATCCAAGATTTCAAACTTTAATGTTCCAGTGAGTCATGTGGCGTTTTCTTTCCGCTCTGAGACATTGTACAGCTGTCTGTGTTTGGAATGTACCGAGCTGAACGCAAAGAGGCGAAGACCGCTATATCTCTGCCTCACTGTATGTGGTCCTACACACTTGAACTTAGCTGACTCTTAGTCCTGACACGTGAGCAGGATTCAATACATTAAGCCTGAGATGCACCATGAAGCTTAAGGATCACACACATATACAATTTGTTGATTTTACTGCAATTGACATTACATTTAAACAGCAATTACCAAATTTGATTATTCATCAAATCCCTGAGCAATGTTAATTTGAGGATGTACCACATAGGGCGACATGCAACAGTCTGTTGCATGTCACACAG
This sequence comes from Seriola aureovittata, assembly GCF_021018895.1. Taxonomy (NCBI): domain Eukaryota; kingdom Metazoa; phylum Chordata; class Actinopteri; order Carangiformes; family Carangidae; genus Seriola; species Seriola aureovittata. The sequence continues at coordinate 13,191,568 of NC_079384.1, forward strand.
CTGATTAGATATACAACAGATCGGTTCAAAATTTCAGAAAGTAAGTAAAACTTGACCGAGGGTAATCTTGAAGTTGAGTTGTGCAACAGGTGTAACAGTAAACCCTGATTTGAACGATTTACGACTCGCTTCTAGAGCAGTGGTTTCTCTACCTGTGGTCCGCAAAGGTATTGCAAGGGGGTCGACAAATCCTTTGCAGTATAGTGCAACTTTGGTGAAAAAAAATGCAATTATGTAAAATATATATATAATGTTTTTGCATGTTCAAACAAGAAGTGCTCTGAGAACACATTATTTGGCCTTCGTATTGTTATGGGGTCGGATGTGGGTCGCCAAGATAGAGATTTTCAAATGGGCTTTGAGTTGGAAAAGGTTGGGAACCACTGTTCTAGAACAAAACACATACTGACAATTTTCCCAGCCTTTCCAATAGTGGAGCCAAAACTTTAAATTTTGCCCTGAGGATGCTGTTAGAACAAATGGGCCATAAGGTCAGTTGAAATCAAACTGATTTACTCCCTTGGGAACATGAATGTATTCAACAAACTCCATGGCAAGTTGCCTGTTGGATTATGAAATACATTGTCACGTGTGCAAAGTTTTGGCCTGATGGTGGAGCAAGAAGAAAAGTTCCAGAGCGTCCAAAATAAGAAACTTTCATTCCCTGGGAAGCAGAGGATTCATCTTTTCTAGATTATGATAGGTGGACATTTTTATTAACTGACGGTTGCTACAGTAAATGTCACAAAAATAAATTTCGACCTGATGACGAGATCAAAAGCGAAGAGGTCATCGGAATCACTTGGATTCATCTGCAGCAGACCATGGATATCAATGAATTTAGATTCTATTCTTCACCTGGGATTTGAGCTGGCTGATTGGTTTCCAGTCGTGTCCAACGAGCAGAAGAGGTACTGTAGTCCCATAGTGTTTCTGCTTTGCTGTTGGTCTGTGTTGAACAGGCGGGCCCAATAGATTCTCTGTAATAAAAAAAAGGAAAAAAAAAAGAATATATACTGTGTAAGAATACAGAGAAAACTTCAAAGTGTTCCTCTTTTACTCTAAATCCTCTCAGCATCTGGAAAGGCAGACCATGTCCATCTTTGTGGACACAAACAACAGGAACATTTTCTAAACTGATTACTTACAAACAACACTGATAATGAATTCCTTCCCATTATTAAAAGGCCAGAGCCTGGTGCTCATTAGCGACATCAGGACACAACCTGACAGTGCAGCTGCCTCGTAATATAAAGTGTCACTTAAACAGAATCACAGCGTATTTGTATTTGATGGATTTTTAGTGTCACAACAAACAAATAATGATCTCTGAATGTTTCTGTTTTTCATAACTAACAATTATCCAGTCTGACAAAAAGCCATCTCCAATACATCCTCGCCCCTTTCCTGAACATATGTTCACCGCCTCTTCATGGGCTGTCAGTGGAATAGAGCCCGTCTCCTCTGCCATAAAGACACGAACACAACAGCACTAATCAGCACTCTCGCACATCAAGCGATGAGAACTGTTAGCCTGTAGCGGAACCGTAACCACCCCCAACACCAACACCACCACCACAACCACCACCACCCCCTCCTCCGCCACTCAAGCCACATAAATCTTCAGGAACGGAGAGTTTCGAGCGAAGAGGAGCTCGGGTTGCTGCTGCTGCTGTGATAACTCCTAACACACAGGGCTAGTGTCCAGGATGCAGTGCAAGGGATTAGACGCAGCTTCGGGGCATTGTTCCCAGCATGCTTTTATCTCCTCTCCCTCTCTGTTCTGACAGGGTGTTATAACTGAGCCTCCGAACGGCTACAGTTCTTGAAACTCTGTTGTGTTGCCAGTCGTTTAAGAACACATTCGTCCCTAAATCCAATATTGATGTCTCCGAGCATGCTGTCGGGGAGACAGAGCGGCGGGGAAAAACAACCGCCATCCTAAATGAACCTTACACTTGTAACTGAGACAGAAGCTAGAAATCTCTCTGAAAAGTACACGGCGGAGAGGCAGAATGCGATGGCGAGCCAAAGGAGGACATCGCTAACAGGGTTCCTGCAGTAATCAGTTCCCCGCAGCGGGGAAGCTATTTCAGAGTTTGGGTCTCTTACTAAAAACAGCAGGGGTTGTTAGCACCATTTGTTTGAGAGCAAACATCCTAAATCAAATGTTTGCCTTTTTTTGGTTTTGTTTTTTTGTTTTCTTCCACTGATGCTTCATCAAGCATTTCCAAACAGCAGGGAAACAGATTTAGTTCGAGGGTGATGTCAGTGACTTGTGAGAACTTTTGCGTGAGGTTTGAGCATAATTTATATGTTTTGAAACCGAAACTTTGTTCCTAATTAATTCTGAATCACATTTCAAACACACACAAACACACTGAGAGGGATGCGCTCCTCACTGATTATTATTATTACCAGCAGACTCAAGGTTCTTCTTTCGAGGGGTTGACATCCCGAGACTCTCTCACATGACTCACCCAGCTAAAATTGCTGAGTCTGCTTATTATCCAGCCTTAATAACCCAGGGTCAGACACAGCGCTCCCCAGCTGAGCTTTGTTCTGGTTCTCCTCTGAGGAAACCACCACTCTGGAGTTCATCACAGAGCCGCTCCAGCTGATAGCGGAGTTGCCAGAGGTGACCAGCTCAGCAGTCCTCATCCAGCTCCAGCCTGATGATGAGAAGCAGGCTCCGGCAAGGGCGGGACGGCATCACACACACACACACACACATTACAGCGAGAGAAGCATCCTGCCTTCATTAGTCTTAAAAAACCACATCGTCTGGGGGAGGTGGGCATGCTGAGTAAGGGAACGCATGACAACCTCGGAGAAAAGTGCGGATGGATAAACACAACAGATGAGGGGAAAACAGAGAGGAGGTTTGACAGAGAAAGGTCACGTCCCACTGAGGTTGGCCATATGTATGCGGCCAACGCTCAAGCACACGCACACGGATGGAGAGGCCGTCGCCTTTTCTGTGGCATCGACTCTGAAGGCGAGGTTCACAACCGTACAGCGTTTGGTTCCCTGACTTCAAAGTCCGCAAGTGAATAACCATTTTGTTAATGTGGTGTGCTATGAGGTTTAATTCCCCCACTTATAAATGGCATTATATTAGTGGAAATAGTCTGCAGGCTCATTTCTTTTCCACATGCTTGGGAGAGACATTTAGCAAAGTTGGAGCGTGGCGGTGCCGGGGTGTGTGCAGCGTGTAAGTGGCTTTTGTTAGATAGAACGTTATAAGAGCTACCAGAAGCATCGAGGGAGCGATAAAAGTGGGACCAGAACCTGAAGCGTTTTTATATGTTCAATAAAGGAGAGTGTAAACAGAGGTCTTAATAAAGGAGCGTTCTGGCCATGATCAGCTCCCTTTATGCTTCGGTGTACACAAGGAGAGCTTGTGCCATTTATATTGCCTCAATAAAGTCGGTGCTAGGTGGGAGGATTGGATGTCTGCGTGCGTGGGGACGTGACTGTGGTGTGCGTTCGCGACCGAGCGAGCGCGTGACTGAAGTGTGATACAGACCGATGACTGAATATATTCATAAATTTGGCTCTCCCCTGCAGTGTCGTTGAGAAAAAGAAACAAATCCATTATGGTACGCTGTATGTTTTTTTGTGCTACAAACTATAAATGATTGGCTAACTGCGGCTTAACAGCGGTGTAGCATAATCAGGCGAAATGATTTTGCAGGTCAAAAGGTCTAAGTCGAGATAAATCTGCAGCTTCGAAAGATGATTAACAAGATAGGAAAGAAAAAAACAAACATTCCTGCAACTCAAAAAACATGTTTTCTCAAATCTTTGTCTTTTTCTTAAAAAAATATTGGAGGGTTTAACCTCCAGCTTAGGCCGCTTGTGATGAACCTGTGGTGTAGCTCAGTGGTTTGCGATCCCTTAAAACAAAGCTTTCTTGTCGCCCATCATCACTGGTTGCACGTGTGTGTGTGTGTGTGTGTGTGTGTGTGTGTGTGTGTGTGTGTGTTATGGGCAGATCAGTCAAAGAGTCATTTTTATCAATTCAGTTTTAGAGACACAAAGAGGCAAAACTATCGAGTCACTCATAAGAAGAAAAAAAAATATTGGAAGAGCGTCAAAATTTTTATGCACAAATGATTTTGTTTGCTTTCCTAATTGGCTCTGTTCTCATCACCTCAATCCGCGGGTTGGGATCTTGTATAACATTCACGGGAAGCACTGATGCGGTGATATGGGGGTGGAGAGATTCCTAAATTAACCCTGGGATTTTTAAGATGCCTAGTTTTGAGTTCAACAGTGGTTTCAACAACATTTCAATCTATGTTTCATTCAGTTTTCAACAAAACTTCGGCCTCTTTTAACCTCGACACCTAGCCACGTTTTGCCGTAAAACTCGCCAAATCCGTGCTTTCTGGGGCAGTGTACGGTTCCTGATGGTATTTCAAGGTGAATCATTTCCTGGTTTTATCAAAGTTCCCAAATGAATGCATTTTCCACAGGCTACGGGGCCGCTGGTCCCCAGGAACAGATGAACTTTCTCACTTCTTTCTTTCTTACTGCCCTCTCACAGCTCCGGCCCTCGCTCTGTTCCACCAAAACAAATCAACAACTGTTCGGCTTTATTAAACCCCAGAGCCTGCTTTCTCGCAACCGACCGCAACTCACTCCTTGACAGGCAACCATGAAGTAATGTATTCATAACAGTCTATGCTTTTCCAACACAAATGGCATGCTGTTCTTTTCATCTTCACACTTGATGAGGCCGTGCCCCCCCCCCAAACATGTGTGCGGGTCCTCACTGAGATGGGATACAGGCTACACGTGTGCACACATCAATAAAAAGCACTCCTAATCGCATGCAACCTTGTCTGGTGGCTGGCACAAGAACACACAAGGACACACCCCAAAGTCACTCTGACTCTCTTCCATCTTGAAAATATGTTAGATTGAAAAAATGGAAAACAAAGCCTTTGACAGTTTGAAGGAGACTCTTTGACATGCAAAAAAATCCCATGAATAGTACGAAAACAAGTGCAGAGGAAACGGCATTGTTTGACATGTGTGGACACTGTTTAGTTACTAGTCAACCCTCGAGGCGGGAATGGGCCTGTAACAAGGGCATGTGGAATTAATTAGGGCAGAGAGATGAGTTTGAAGAAGGTTTTCCCTGGTTCCACCAGGAAGTGTGTTCTTGATAAAGCAAATCTAATAAAAAATAATCAGATCACTTTTTCTGCATCAAGTGCATCTATCTGCAGATATTTTTATCCAGATGCAGTGGCTGGCTTTAATCAGGGCACTGACTGAGTTCGGGACATGATCCAGCAAAGTTTCTGAGCCAAAAAGTTGCCTCTGACATCAGCCCATGAGGGAAAACTTTGTGAAAGTTTATGGCCATTGTTCATTTAAAAATGGCTGATTGACAGGCATTTCACGAGCTCAATTTATCCCCAATCACGGTGGGCAAATTATGCTAATTCAAACAGAATGGTGATTGGGAATAGACTGATGAATGATACATTGGGAGTGAGATCCATCACCCAGACACGCTTTCATAAATGACCTTGAAGACAAAAGCAATGAACTCCACTCCTCTCCTTATCACTTCGTGTCTAGGCCCGTGACTAATCATTATTGACTATCATTTTTTTTCTGAGTAATCAATTAATCCTTTCTTTCATAGGATGCCAAAACAGATCAAATTCCAAAAGCCCAAGGTGAAGTTGTCAATCTGCCTGCTTTAATCAACCAGCAGTCAAAATAAAGGAAAGTTTTAGTGTGTCAAAGGTGAGGTTTTGCTACTTTTTTCTTCCTTTTTCTCATGGTTGAGAAATATCCTTGATTCTGTTAGTCGAACAAAACAAGCTATTTCAAGGCGTCACCTGGGGCTCTGGGAACTCGTGATGAGCATTTATCACCATTTCCTCTATAGGAAATTTAAAAAATAATCCAAAGATTAATCAGTCATGAGGGTGGTTGCTAAGTTGCAGCCTTAAATGATGCAAATTCTCACATTTGAGAAACAGGCCTAAACGTTCTGTTGATCACCTAATCTTCGCCTCGCTCCGTATAATTTGTCACTTGAGCCTTAGTGCAGGGTTTGTAGGGATTACAGAGCAAAGGTGAAAAGTGCCTGGTAATCTTGGCTTAACTCCACAGTAAACATCTGACCCATTCGGGGTACATTATGTCAACACCCTGAGGGTTGTACTAGGAAACAGAGAAACCTGTGGGTGACATCATGGTAATAGGAATCTGCACAAACTGGAAAGGGGGTCTACTTAAATTAAATCTAATAAGGTAGCAGTGTGTCAAAAGTCACTGCAATGAGAGTTGTTAATGGTTGGATTTATTGGCGGCATTTTTTTAGAGCATATTTAGGGTCATAATCATGCCGTTTAACACTGGACTCCCTCTACTGGTAAATAGCTCTTTTGTGTGCTGTCTCTCTCTCTCTCTCTTTCTGACTCCATCTCTCTACCCCCACCTTGTATACCGAGCTCATTTACTGTCACACTAGCCTGATGTCAGGACATAATTACTCTATGGGAAATAGATGGTCCTGCTGCAAAAAAAAAATTCCCCTTGGCTCAGCAGGAGGTTAATGTTGTCCTGAGAAACCAGTGCCGTTACGCCCCCGGTGGGTAACACCATTACGCCCCCCAGCTGCAAAGGCTGCGCTCGCTGCCTGGCATGGAGCCTGCGTGCCTCAGCAACAAAGGTCAGAGTCGGAGGGGAGCTTCTGGAGCAGAGCTGTGTGAAAGCTTGTAACTCCTTGGAACTCCTCTGTCATGGGAAGCACATGTCTGGCGCACATTCAAAGAAAAAAAAAAACTTCAAGCCTTCTTAGAAAGACAGGGAAAGGAAAGGAGGAGCAGCTGCTATATCATCACACATCTCTATGTTATCGGTTATCATGCAGCATGTAGTGACAACCGTGTCATTACCTCAGTGGAAAAAGTCACATCAGTGTTTGATGAAAATGAAATAGCTCTGACACACTTACTTGATTAGTGGATTGAGCAAATTATGCAAGACTAAGTTTGATATTTAAATTGCATTTATTTAAGTTATTCATCAAGCAAAAAGGCTAAACATTAGCTCTTGGCTGTGCAAACATGCAGCTCTCAAATTAGTGATTCGTGCTCTCAATTTAATGATTTGTGTTCTCAAAATGGTAATTTGTGTGCACTAATCAGTTTTATTTTTTCCTCTACGACACCTCCCAGCCTCTGCACAAATGCTGAGAATTTGCAGATGTTCTTTATATCATTTCAAATTGAATGCATTTGAAATGTGCTCAGCTTGAGCACTCTGTATTTTATGATACAAATAAATAAATAAAGAAAGAAATGCTCCTTTCACTAGGTGTTTGACAACGTGAAAACAACCAGCCCAAACTTTTAACAATCTTGGATTGGTCAATGTTCTACTTGAAACTTTCGTCTATGTGTAGGTGTTTGATGTGCCGCTTGCTCTGTTTCACTTAAAAATACATCACAGGTCCGCCTGTGAAACACAACTCAGACAGACTCAGAGAAAACAACTGGCAGCAGCTGAACCTCCGCTGGGCCAGTTTGTTAGAAACTCTTCCAGGTAGGAGGTGACCTGTCTTGTTCCTGTTAACACGTCTTACTATTAAGAACCATAGGGCGGCTTGTCCCTTCTCATTGCAGAATAGGGAGGTGAAATCTGGGTGGATGGTGCATGTCAGGCTGGAAGATATATTATCTGGAGCCAAGACATAAAATTATGTGTTTCAAATCTCAATGGAAGACAATGACTGCATATACACATGGAATCTAGTCAAACTGGGTAATGTTTCCCTCAGGATCTACAGTGTAATACAGTGTTAATCTGGAATTGCAATTAGTTTCTATTCTCTTCAAATGTTTAATGCTTATCACCACCTACACCTTACTGTGTTTCAAAAGCTGACAGAATTTCGTTTTTTTTAGTTAATTTTTGTTCTTGGAGAAATATAAATAGACAGATGCTGATATGATTTTCAAGTTACAAAAAAAAAAAATATGAATAAATTAACATGGACAATGTGAAAAGTGCATTTTCAGTTTCCTGTAAATTAAAAATGTGTGACACAAGATATCTGCTAAAACTACTTACATATTTATGAAATTCAGTCTCAGTCAAAGAGGTGATTAGGTGTAAATATTAAAAATAGACTTAAAATTGCAAAAATCAAACTTTCATACTTACAAAGGATGAAATGACTACTAGGATCATATTGGACTAACGTTAATCAGGTGGCAAGAAACACAATTTTAAAGGAGGTACACTGCAATTACTCCATGTGGTAATAATTCATCTTTCAATGTTGTGTTTACAGCTTGGTCTACTGCCCCCAAGTGGCCAACAAGTTAGTAATTGCTGTGATTCTTAATTTGGCTCCAGTAGCTGAATGTAGCAGTTCTCAGCAAAGAAATCTCTCATAACCCACCGTATGCTAATTGCTCAGCAGTTAGCAACTAGCTATGTTTTAGCTAACACAAGTTGAGCAACTAGCTACCTTTAACCTAATTAAAAAAGGAAAGCATAAATTCTCAGGACTCGGTGGAGACCAAACCAGAGCCAGAAGAATGAAGGACTTAATGTTCGTCAGGTGGCCAGAAACATATTCAAATGAATGCTAATGTTGCTAGAACATACAGCTAAAATGTTACTTTAAAAAGGTCATAATGGACCATTTTTACTTGTTGACTCGCAGGAGAAGCACAGGTGAAACTAATAACATTAGCTCAGTTCCATTAAGTGCTCCAGTGAGCCATTACAGTGAACCAGCATGCAGAATAGCCAAGCCCTGGGAGTGCTATAGTATTAATGTCCTTGATTGCACCTTGACTTTTCCTGCTGTGACGGGTCAAAAGTTCTGCTGTGAAAAATGTCTCTTATAGATATGTTTTTCATCTTGTTGTGTAGTTCTTCTTGTGGCCAGAGAAAACTCTGGCCAAGCAACCACCATGCAAAATAACATGTGAACAAGTGAAATGTAAAGATTAATTGCACTACACCTAAGAGTACTACAAAACTAAACACAAGAACTGACCAGAACAGGTTTATAGACTGTCACAGATTTTTTTGTGAAACACTAATGGAGTGGAACATGAACTACCCCACATAGATTTGACACTGACAGGAGATGTCTGAGCCAAGTGCAGGGCGCTATGACCAGATGAGAGAGAGGACGTTAGGGAGGGAGGCGTGCAGAGCTCAACTATGACCTGTCTGGGTGTGATAGTCTCCAGTGAGAAAGTCCAGAGGTAGCATCAGGTTTCAGCTTGCGTGTTTTTTGTTTTTTTTTGTTGGGGGGGGGGGGGGGGGGGGGGGGGGGGGGGGGGTCAAATGAGTCCAAAGCAGCTTCGAAGAAATTACTGCAACACATGTAGGGTCAGGCCACATGAGCAAAAGTCCAGCTATTCTCCCCCTCCTATATAAATATCCCCAGTGCGGAACAGCAACTGGTTGATCAATCTGTCTTAATGCACAACCACATATTGGCCGACTCTTCTTACCAGCCTCCTGGGTCTTAAATATCCTGAACCACTCATCTGGAAGATCAGAACCCATTCATACTGAAAAGATACTAAATGCCTCTGACTCGAGATGGGTCACATCATGGTGATAATGTCTCTCTGGGGGAGGACACTGTTTGCTAAAGGAATGTTTTACTATAGTCCAAAAATATATTCTCAGCTCAGCTTTCATTAGTCTGAGCGTGCAGCACGCAAGCTGCATGCAGCGCTCGAGGCAGAGACAGTCATATTGGCTGAAGCAGTGCAGCTGGCTAGTAAATGCTGGCTGACACTAAGTGTGTCAACCATTGGAGGAAATCATTCACAAACGATCCCCAGCTAAGACAGAAACATGCGCAAGACAAACAGGGAGAGGAAAACCGACAAGAAAGCTCAAGGAGCGGTGTCATGAAATATGAATGCAAATATGACATTGCATGGAGATCTTTTCTTAGCACCCTTGGATTCTGAAAGCAAAGACAAAAGTGCAGGAGACAAAGTGGAGGCTCATAAAAGGGAGCACTAATGATTCCTGCACATGAAGTGCTAATTATTTTCATGAATCGAATCATTTTGTCTATAAGTGGTGCAAAAGGAAAGAAAGAAATAAGAATTCCACTCTCAAGTTTTGACATTTTCAAATTAATTTTGAAGTCAGCTATCACCCTGCATTTCACACAGTTTGATTATTTTTCTCTTTTAAATTTCACCCCAACTCCTGTGGGGGTTAACAAGGAGTTGTTCACACTCCATCCATTTATCTTAAGCCCGAATTACCCCCAAGCAGGTAAATATCCTGCCAATACTGATCTGCCCAGACTTTCACACGCCACAAATGAACTGGCGATGATGGTTTTCAATGAGTCTGAACCCACGGGAAAGACGCATCAAGGCCAACTTCTGATGATGGTGAACGGTTGATGAATAAATTAACAACTTCCTCATGCTTCAATCCCAAGTTTTACACATTTGCCCTTGCTGGTAATTAATTCCCAGGATTCCACACTGAATGTCGTGACTGCCAGTGTATTTGGATGTCAAAAGTTTTCGGTAAAAGTACAGCTCCTCCACTCACCACCGTTTCTAAAACTGCTGTGTAGCATCCTTGTTGAATCTCACCTAGGGCATGGAACACTGGCGACTGAGATGTCATGAGCCACAGCCCCAAGGTGTTGCAGAGACCGTATGAGCCACAAACACGAGCATAGACACACGCTGACATCACATTTGAACATTTCCCCAGAGCTCACAAGAGCAGCTCTTTTCTATTTGTTGCTGGGATATCAAAAACACAATAAACACCCTAATATAGAGGTTGTCCAAAAAAAAAAAAAAAAAAAAAAAAAAAAGCTGCTTGACTGCTTAAGTTCAAACCAACAATGAGACTTAGATTTTACGTTTGCCATGAAAATAACCCTGGAATTCATCTGCATTTGAAAAAATGAAGTATGTTTGAAGTGCCTTGAAAAACTGAAGTGTGCTTCCAGTGCTACCACTGATTACCAAAGAGAGTTTCAGCATCATCAATTATACAGCGTCTCCTCTCCTCTGAGGTGTACACACACTGGGTGGACTGCGAACTAAAAAAAAAAAAATTGATGCTCTGCTATTGGCATACAGTTGAGCTGTATTGGAGAGAATGGATTTAGAAAGCTTGTTTACACTGGAGATGTTTCATTCTGCCTGAACATGTGTTACAGATCTGTTCTAATAAAGGCTTTCATAAAACATGGTGTACCCAAAACAGCCAAAGGGGGGACATGAATATAGAATAGAATAGAATAGACACATAATAGGCAAAATGCACAATGGCAAATGCAGACAGGGTAACATTGATACAAATAAAAGCTTTTTCTTCCAGGTGAAAAGACATAAAACAATTAGGAGAACAGTCTATTCACTACTTTTGCACATGGATCTTTGATAAATGCAAAGTAAATTCTGCACCTTCACCATCTTCTTCACATCTTACCTTCAGCAGATGTGGAGAGCACGCTGTCACACACCGATAGAGAGACAGACAAAGCCTGAAGTGCTGTCAAAATCACAAACTTCAGGCTCCGGCTCCCGGGGTTCATGATGCCCGGCTGAAGCGGTGGACAAGACTAGCTTGGCTTTACTGTTTGACTGCAGCGCGAACCATCATACAATCACAGCCCAACAACAGCTGATGAGCAGCAAAGAGCAAACCCCCCCCCACCCCCCTTTCCCCCAAAAAATAAAACGACTTCCTGAAATATGATCAAGTGTGTGAGCGGTGCTTTCGGAAATCCCGAGCACAGCTGATTTTAACTCCGCACACTCTCCCCATTCAAAGGTGTCCAAGTCACCGGCTGCAGCGCGCGGAAAAAAGTGGAGAAATGTGAGTGAAAGGAGCGATGAAAACATTGACAAACACACAAGCCGCCGCTGTGTCAGTCGCCCACTGGAATGACATCAATTCCAGGGCAATTACTGGCGAGAAGTGTTGTCTTATGAGTGGGGACCATGTGCTTCAATGAGGCGCTCCGCGAGGTCCTAAAGCCACCTCGAGCGCCCACAATAATTAAACGAGCAGCGTCACGTTAACAGAAACAAATAAGCTACGACTTCCGGTACAAGCTTTCAAAGTAAAACCCAACATTACACATCCTCAATTAGGCTATGTTTGTACAATAATATTAAAATAAAGAATGCATTTAAGGACTAAAGGTTAAAATTTCTTACATCAAAGTAACGTCTTCCTCTCCTTTAATCTATTACAATATAAAAAGAAAAATCATCATTGATGACTGAGGAAAAGTTTCACAAAATAATGTTGACTCGACATTTACTTTTTTCCGTAACTTAACTTTCACTCTACTTTCCCTGTGACATGCAGTTAAAAACTTAAAGAAAAAAAAAAAAAGCTGGCAGCTACCTGAACCTCATTTAAATTGTTTAAGCAAACCACAATGCAAAATCTGAAATGTAAGGATTTGCTGCTGATCTTTGCTTCTTATCACTTCAAACTTGAAATTTGAAGCAATATGTTTCAGACTGTTGGTCAGAGTAAGCAAGCACTTTCACATTGCGCTGTCAAAACTTGTGAGTGGTGTCCCAAAAAACCCAGTAAGTAGACCTTGGGTTATGATTTTGTCAAATTACAGACTGAGTTTTGCACCAATGTCCATCCTTACCTTACAGAAGTTCAATTTAACCCAAATGTCATTGTTTTTTTGTTTTTTTTAAAGGGTTTCTAAGGTGAGCGAACCTAGCATTTTATTTTGAAGGCAAAGAAATTCATTTCCGCCCTGTCTCTTATATCCCTTGCTGTGATTGACCCAGCGAGCTTTATTGGCGCACACACAGTGTGGCAGCCCACACTGAGTGTAAATTTAAATAATAAAGCCTACACAGCCCTCACACACAGATGCTCTTGTGAATGCATGTGTGAAAAAAAAAATGCAGATTCGCAAAGCCAGCTGAATCTGATGGCTCCGAGCTCTGTTCTCTGTGTACACAGAACAGACATCAGACAGTGGTTTTACTTTGAACACATCAATTGTATTCACAAGACTTTCAAACAGCTTAAGACTCTGAATTTACGTAGCTGTGATGCACAAAATGATTACATGGGCTTATTGAAAAGGGACATGTGCACATGGTGTATTGAAACACTGTGGCTCTGCTCAGTTATGCTCCTCAGTGTGTGCACTCTGCATTGCACCACATGGCCGTCCACTTCAGAAAGAGAATCAGGCAGAAAACATGCACATGTCCACACGCAGGCTGACTTTCTTCAAAGCCTTTTCTCCCCCACAGGAGAAAATGAAAGTACAGCATTCCGTGTATAATATGCTCCCAGCATGAAGGTTTAAGGTACAGTCACAGCAGCACACATTGTTGCCTCACACCATTTGAAGTAGGAGCTATAGGTTGCAACCGAGTGTCACGATGCTCAGAAACCTCAGTGGCTCAAAAAGTGTCCTTTCAGATTCAAAATATGAATGAAAATAAAAGAATAGTGAGGAGTATTTCCCTGCATGCTGATTTCACTGGAACTCAACATTCAGCTAAAGGATGTTACAAAGAGCTGATCTTTTGCTCTTTTTAAGAACCGGGGGGTGTTTGGAGGAAGATGATAAGGCGCAGAGAATAGCAGGCAGTAAAACAGGACTTTCTGTTGGTGTGCTAGAACAGATAGTACTCAATAATAAATCTCAACTTTGTGGAAGTTATTCCAGCTCACTCCTGTTATTTTGTCAATGTAGTTTGGGGAGAAAAAAAAGACTTTTTGAACTCAGATTTTACTGTCACATTTGAAGGTAAATTCAACAAAAGAGATCTACACACAAGTCGCATATAAAATACATATAATTAGATTAAAATATAAAATACATAGTTGAAGTATAAAGAATTTATATCACATTGCACAGTAAAACCATCTTCGTCATTAGACCAGTGAATAGACACAGCTACTTAAACCAGGAGAATAAAGCCTTCTTTAAACAGAGAAAACAACACACAGTAAATAATGTTCTTTAAGCAGCATCCATGGTTTATAATTGCCTTTTTCTAAATTATAGTCTAAATTTGCTCGTTTTAGAAAGAAGGGAACAATTATAAACTATGCTGTTATTAATATACTCCCACTGTCCAAATACACCCACACATGGATATGCACTGACTTGAAATAAGGTTTACAGAAACAGTCAGTAGTAATCATCTGTCTTCTCCAAGACATCAGCGCAAATTTAGATGGATGAAACAGCTGGACTATGAAAGAACCCCAACTTAAAGGCTAATGAGTGAAATAACAATTAAGGGTAATGAAAAGGGCATCTGCTCTGTTGTCTATTATTCCAAAAATAAATATCCACACATCTCACTTTTGATTTATGCCCAGCTCCATCATGTTGTCGAGCAGCATATTCGCTTTGGATCAAAACACACAAATCTAAATCTGCATTGGCAGGCCCCAGTCCATCATGAGACAAAGACAGAAGCTCCATTCACATTGGCACTGTCCATTAACGGGGCATTTCCAGTGAGAAGGGGTCACATTCCTCCATCTTACGGCTAATAGCTGGCACTGAATAATAGCAGAGCCCATTTCAGGCTTCTGTCTGCTTATTGGTTGTGTAATGAGGACAGCTGAAGACTGTCCTGGGTGGGACCGTGGAGCATAATGAATTATTTTGTCTTATATCACTTCTTCGCATCACATGAGATCATGTGAAAGTGGCTGGGTGAGGACATCAGCGCTTTTGTCGTGCAGCGAGAGGGTTACTCTGCATCCCATTACATGAAGTATTCTGCAGAGAAAGGCAATTTGCAATCAAGTGAAGACAAGATAACACCGATAAACAAAATACGTTACTGGTGTAGATGTTCCATCAAGAGGATATCAGTCAGTGGGATATTTGATTACAACCAAAAACAGAATGCTGAGACATGATTTCATACATTCATTTTGCCCATCTTCATTTGCTATTGCAGACCACAAGAGTGGCAAGGACAGCGGGGTCACAGAGGTAAGTATCTGTTTTTTTTTAAATAGAAAAATCAATGCCAATATTTCAAAAACAACACTCAACGCTGTTTTGAAAGTCTTTCCAGCATATTCAAAGACTCTTCTGCCCATCTGGATTTTAAAAATTCTCCCCAAGAATCCTGCTCCAGCTGTGGCAGGGCAGAGGAGCGCCCTCTGTCCCAGTTGGCCTGAGACTGAGTCTTGTAATGCTGCACTACTTATTGAGGCCTCCTCAACGGACATTTTACTTTCTAAACCAAACAACTGAAGGATGATTTGATTTTGCGCAATTCATTTAAGATTCTATTGCAAATCAAGGGTGTGCTGGGTCGTTCAGAATTGTCCACTTATGCTCCTACATGCCAGAACTCTTTTAAACACGGTTTAATGGATGTTGTTTTTTTCGTATCAGTCAGATAAAGGTCTGTCTACTATTAAGGATCTTTACATTAACAACTGTTTTGCATCTTTTGCTCAATTTCAGGTGAAATTTGACCTCTATCTTGGCCACTTTTTTCTGTATCTGCAAATTAGATCAGACTTCGATATGATGCCCAAACACAACCTCCATGACCCTATGACTAGAATCCCTACCTCCAAACATTTAATGTCACAGTTTGTTGGCCTTGTTTTCCACATTAAAGAGACATGGATTAAGGACAGTGGTGAGGCTATTTCTGATGATTTAGATGGGATCAAAACCTACATCAATGCTAGACTTATTCCATTTAAAGTGATCCATCAGACCAAACTGAAGTATTTTTCCTTCCGTCTCTGCTACCTGTGATAAGTACAAGCCAAGTGACGGGGACCCAGGTCATCCTTTCTGGTCATTCCCCAAGAGTTTCTGGGATGACATTTTTCATTTGCGCAGTGGCATATACAGCAGACAGCGGATCCCTGACTCTTTGTGATATTGGGTTGTTCCAACCATTTTTTGACTTTTCCCCCTGCATTACAACAAGCCCGCAGGCTCGGTATGGTCATAGTGAAAAGGGTGATCCTCAGAGAGTGGAAATCAGTTTCCCCTCCCTGCTTTGAAAAAAATGGCATAGTTTCCTTTATACCCCTTGGAAAAACTTTTTATACTCTGTCCAAAGCCCACCCTAACTTTCTTAACACTTGAGGACCCTTTATTATGGAGGAGAGGTGTCGATCTGGGGACAAATCATATCAGACTGTATTGTGCTCTGATTTCAGCTTTTTGGCCTTTGTCTTGGTTCTTCCTCAACCCCACTTGGTCTTGGCTCAATGGACGCTGTTTCTGACCCTCAACCCACTTGTGGAATGTTAAGAAAGAAAAACTTCATAAATATATCCCAAAAAATTTCACCATTGCATAAAACAACTATTTTAAACCCAAACTTATTAAAAACACTTTATCATCTGGTATTTCTCTATTTAAATGGGCAAAGAGAAGTGCAACTTTTGCCTACCATCTTTTGTTGGATTTGGAGATATGGTAGAGTTGCAACAAGGACAGTTTAAAAGTCTTTTTTTTTATTTATATATTGTGTTTCTATTTCTTTGACAGAAGAGTCTATGGGGATTGTAAAAACCCTTCAAAACATCAGAAACTGATGTTAGACGACCTTCTCGGTTTTTGAAAGATTGGCATGTTCTTGTATTTGAGAAAAACAGATGTTAAGCTCTGTAACACAAACGCAATGGTACAGGAGAGAAACACGCAGATGCTAAAGCTGAGGTAAGGCTAGATTCATATCATGACCTACACTGATACTTTAACTCATATTCAGCACAGTCAAAGGGCAGAGTTCACTTCTTCCGTCTGTTATGCAATGATGCAGCCTTGGTCATGTCATCATCTTCATCTGTTGCCAGTCATTCAGCTGCTGCTCCTCTGCAGAAGCTGATCCAAAAGCTTCTGAAAAAAAGAAGAAAGAAAGAAAATACTGAGATTGCTGAAACAATAAGGACAGAATGATGGGTACAGATCGCCACACAAAAGCCCTGTGAATGTAATCCAGTCCATGGCAAACACACAAACACACACACACACACACACACACACACACACACACACACACACACACACACACACACACACACACACACACACACATACATACACACATGCTCTTCAAGCCTCAGATGTGAACCACAATCCTGTACAAAAAAAACAAAGGTGAAGCCTGGTCCCTGCCGTCACACTCCGGCTCCACTCTCAGGACCTGCTGGATCCTCTGGCAGGGGCCATCTTCCCCCTGTTATCTGCCACAGCAGCAGTGTGGGTGGAGCAGCTGTGTGCGGGCAACCGCTCCGTCTGCAGCTCGGCTGAATGGTGGCACTGCACTGTAGCTGTCTCTGCCACTGAAGGGCCTTTTGTTCCTTGAGGGACACAGGCCTCATGCTCCCAGCACAATGAGACTGTTCACAGTTTTTTCTCCATAATGAGAGAAAGGGTGTGGGGTGCAGAGTGAATGTGAGCAACTACAATTACTCTAGCAAAAACAAAAAAAAACAAAAAAAGGAAGTTGTTTGGAGGATGATAATTATTGACCATATAAAGACACCCACACCCACTTCACATGATGAACCCCCTCTGAAATGTATTTTTTAAGGTCAGCATTTCTCTTCCAACTGGGAGAAGGGCATGAAAATAGCAAAAGTTTGGCAGCAGCGACCTCTAGTGGAAGAATAAACTCATTGATTTAACAGCAAAAGATATTCAATGTAATGTGGCTCCTTTTAGAAATAAGCACAAATGACATTTGCATCTTTTTATTTTCCTATTGTTACATCTTTACTGTTTCTATGACGTCTCTCTCCAAAGTTACAAACAATCAATCAGAACATAACCTAACCATAAGACATGTTTGTTGTGTATAACAAAATATTCCTGCACTTCTGCACTTCTACACGAATTTTATTCATTATTATTATCAGAAGTCTCTACCTTGGTTGTTGACTTATTTGCTTGAAGAAATATGCAAATTTGACAATGATGTTGAATATAAAGTGGAGAAATGAAGACCAGATACTTAATAAAAATGTGAATACCTGCTTCAAAGCACCGTAATATACAGAATAAACATGAGGCTCTGTTGGATATTTCTTCATAAGCCCACAAGGCCGGCAACAACAGAAGAAAATCCACAAATACGCCGTGCATCCCATGCACCTGCAAGTTTGTTTTTTTTGGAGGGTTTTTTTTTTGGAATAAACGTCCTTTAAGTTCAACCTCGTGTGTCCCACTCAATGCTGGTCTTTTCAATTAACCATGACAGACTTGGGAGGCAATTTAAAGCCATTATTACTTTCAACAGCTGCACTGCTGTGAAGAGAGGAAAAGCTGCATTATTACTAAAGCCCTTTAGTGTTGGTCATTATTGCAAAATGTTTCACCCTTTGCCAGGTTTAATTGAGCTTGTAGGAGAAAGGTGTGTTATTACTTGCTCAATTGCCTGTGGGTCATAGACACAATTAATGTTCTGTGCAGTGTCTCAGGCAAATACTTGTTAACTCTGTGGCGAGTTGTTTTGAGGTTTTGCTTTATTCCTTATTTTTCATACATTTTGCGATTCAGTGCGTCATTTCTCTTTACTTTGTTTATTCATACAAAACCTTAGGGAAATCACAGATGGCAGGAATGATGCCTAAATTTCAAGAGATGATGATGATGGAGCATAAGAATCAGTCTACACTTATATGATGTACAATATAATTTACTGTATATTGTGAATCAGCGTGCTCCAGCTCTTCATTGAACCTGTTGAATAGAAATACTCTAGATGTGTTCCGCATCACTCATCTTTGCTTTGACAGAAAGACGTAGAGGAATTACCTTTTTGAAAAGTTCAACTCGCTGCCTGTTGGTCAAGCAAACCTCCTTGGTTTTCTCTTCATCCTTTTTCCTCTTCGCCTCTGCAAGCGTGCTGTGACAAAATGATCATTTTGTGTGTTTTATGATTATTGGTAAAGTTTGCTGGTAAAGAAGATTGATAGTTAAGGGTTGATATTTAAAAAAAAAAATAGCAATACCAATTCATCTATTATCCAAAAACAATTTTTTTCTATCAAGAATTAAGTCACCTCCAACCTTTTTAAAAAGCCTTATTATAGATAAATTGAAGTGCTTCCTACAGTCAATTACTTTCCATGCACCACTTTCTTCCTCTATATCAACTATACACAACACACATATAGTCTGTATAAATCCACAGTCAAACATATCTTCCAAATCAATAGGTGGATTTGCCAGGAAGGGAAAGCAAACAAGTGATGCATGGAAGAAGGAAGAAACATAATTATAGAGCAAAAGTCTTGGCAGGGAAACAAGAGCAGCATATTTTGTAAGCAGATGTCATGAATACAGGCTCTGCCTTCACATGTGAAAGTGATGCAAGAGATAAGGATGAGTCGGCCCAGAAAGAAGAAGCATCTGACAGCATGCCAACGTGGAGAATGAGACGGAACTCACCGCTTGGATCTGAGACGCGTCTCTTTCCCAGTAATGACTTTATCTCTGGGTTTGAAAAGGTTATCTGGACAAATGAGCACACACACGCGCACACACACACACACACACACACACACACACACACACACACACACACGCACACACACAACGCTGATTGAGTTGAAGGCTCAAAAGCATGGCAGTATATCACTCTAGCTTTTTCTAGTGTTTGAAGAGACTGAAGGCTTCCTCTCTCACAGAAAAGAAAAGGATCATATTACAATCTCAGGAAAGACAATACAAGACACAAGATTATTTTGAATAGGGACATTAATTCCACTTTTTCTATAACATTTTCAGGTTTTTATAAAGTATAATTTGAGTGAGTTCCCAAAAGGATTTCTACAAGTAAAGGGTGTCATCAGATTTCTAAACACTGATGAAATCCCTAGAGAAATGATGTGACCTAGTCTAAATCTGTCACTTCCCCAGCTGTCACTGACCCACTGGTGTATCTTTCTGTTGCAGCCTGTAGAGGGCAGAGAGAGCTGCAAAATCCCTGACACGAATCTTTACATTCTTTATTGTCTAACTGTGAAGCTTGGCACTCTGAGCGAAAATCTCATCAGACCGAACACTGCATGGAGAGCTTAATGACATCTGAAGGTCACAAAGTATTTCCACTGATATCCAGTGCTGGCAATCATCCTGAAAGCTTGTGATTCAATAGAGGAGCACTTGCATATGCAATAAAGCCATTTGTTTCATATCTTATTTCAAGTGCCTTTTATTGTATTTAGTTTCATCCAAACCTGGTGTGCCAGTTCACTCTCCATCCTGAATACATCCTGAATCTTTTTACATTTTCTTCATTGTTTTACTTCTATGTTTAGATTTTCAATGCAATTTCTGTAAAGTAATTCCTGTGCTTAATAGCAGTACAGAATCTTAATGTGGTGTTTGCCTGTCATGGAGTAGTTACCTTGTCTAAAACTACTGATTAGTCCAGTATTTTGGGTTTCAGTGCAGAGTTTTGGTGGATTTGAGCAAAACAACATGTTGCGTAATTGGGCAAAATGTTACCTATCAGCAACTTGAATCCAAAAATATTGGTATTAGCCTTGAAAAACAACACATAATGGCTGACAGCTATACTCCCGTGCTCTTGATTCTGCACCTGTATGTGGAAAATAGCCGCTGCAGCTGCGCAGTTACAATGCAGCGGATGAGACAGGTGAGGGTTGGCTGCAGGTACAATACCGTTCAGAGAGGTAGTGCGGGCGCTGTGGGCTCTCCTCTGCCTGAGGGCAGCACGTGACTGTGGGTCTGCCGACACCGCCTGCTGCCTCCTCGCCCGTGCCCTTCGCTCCAGCTCTTGCACTCTGCCTTGGGAGCGACTGATGAAGTCTGGCCTGGACCTCTGCAGCGCTTCCTGACAAAACCAAAAACATGCTGATCTTCCTCACTTCCAATCCCGCCCCCCCAGGATATATAGCCATGGGGCATCCCATGGAAAACTAGTATATTCCCTTTCAATGGCTTTGCAGCGTATTTCAGTGGTTGCCAACCTGGGGTCAAAAAGCCCTAAAGGGATCGAAGATAAACCCGAGGGGTCAGATAATTAAAGGCATAAGAATTCCATCTAATCTAATATGTATGTATTAGATTAACATTCCTATGTGGAGAATTAAAACCCCAACCTTTTTTTTCAGTATTTTATTAGCTGAAAAAAATAGCCTCTGTACTCACCTGTAGAGAAACCGTTATAGGTGACCTTTCAGGGTCGACTGTCAGCGGAACAAATGCAGCATGAGGCAGGTTGCGACGCCGAACCGGGTTTGTATCAGGATGTGGCTTTGCGCACGTATCTGTCACTACCAAGGCAGAAAAAATCAAATTGTTTGCGTTTCATTTACACCTGGCTTGGTCTCACATGCCTGACTGCAGAATGCCCGGTTGCTCAACAGCCCTCGGGGCCTGTCGTGGCGTATTGCTTCTCAGCATGAATCAAGCAGGCACAGTATGTAAGAGCCAAGGAATTTCAATGTATCACTATTGATTCAATCAAAGATGTAGCTCTGAAAACAAAGTGTTGAGCTTGCAACATTTTCAGGTACTTGTAACAAAGATCAATGTTTTATATAAGCTGAGAAATTATGATTATGTATGAGGAGAAGAGAGAAGTAATAATACCAGTGTTTCCCTGAAGTGGTGCAGTGGAGTCCTCAGAATTGCCCTTTGGTGTTTTCTTCTTACTGAGTTGTCTTTGGAGTTTAATATTTGCTATGATCGCAGCTGCATTCAGAGCAAGCACTTCCTCTGGAGACTGATGTGAGTGGGGATCTGGAAAGCAGGGGGGATTTGATACAACTGAAGAGTAAGTAAAACAGTGATTCTGGCTGTTACTGTCCCACCATTCGGCTACTGAGAACCACAGGCAGATTATTTTAAATGTCCTGCCTCATTTGGAGGCTGACTGTATCAAACATTGAATTTAAATTACGTTGCCCCAGGCCTCAGTAATTAATTGATGACACTCTTAATGAATGTGATTAAAGAATAATTAATAATTTCACACAGAGAAAAGACATCATGAATGAAGAAACACACTTGCTCAGCAGAAAACTCCCCCCTCAGATTACTAATTCACCTGAATATTCAGCTTTCCTAAACTGTCGCTTCAGACGACTGTTTCAACTACTTTACATAATCAAACTAGAGTATCTGTCACTTGTGAGGACGCACACAACATACATCAATTCAGAGCTGTAGATTTGAAACTTACACTCGATTCAGTCTTAAGTCAGAAAACTGAGGATGCGAGACTTGACCGCTGACAAACTTGACTCCAGACTTACAGCAAAAACATTAAAGTCCTAATTTTTAAAATCCTGCGGCAATAAAAGATAACTAACACAGTAACAGCGAAGCCTTACACTGCCCCCACATCTTACATATTTGATTATTACGCTACTGAAAGAACTTTCTCGCAGCACTGTTAAAAAACAAAAACACCATTACATCTAAAAACAAATGTTCAAATTCTGTGTCATTTCACCAATCAACACTCAGAGACCTGAAAACCTTTACCCTTGATAGGTTACCTGAATGCATGTGACATGACTTGGACTTGTCTTTAAGGACTTGGGATAAGACTTGGACTTGAACCAAAACACTTTAAAACAGCTCTGCATTCATTCCTTGGAGGTTAAATAGGAATAATGTTTGATACTTTGGGAAATATGTTTATTCACTCTCTTGCCAAGAATTAGATGATAAGATTGTGAATAAAGTTAATAAACAGTGAATTTTTTTTGCCTCTGTCAAACTGAAAACTAAAAGCCAAGTCTCAAGTAAGTAACTAGATAAGTTTGTGAGGCTGGAGTTCCCACAATGTAACAGTGTGAACAGAGTTTTGTCTCCACAACACAATCACCACAGAGAAACACACACGCAAATGTAACAGCTGCACTGCAGGATCTGGATGCTAAAACTGATTCTAACACACACTAATAATTCATTTTCACCATGTTTAGCAGCTTATGATTCCTCTGCCTCCCCTGTGCTGCTGGTGAAAATGGGGGGGGGGGGGACCGGAGTAGATTATGCATGCAAAGAGATGCGTGGGAAAATGAAAGAAGGTGAAAATGAGAACGTGTCGGGAGGTGCAGATGGGGGACCTCTGCGTCTCGCCGGTGTTTTTTTGACATCAGCGCTGATATCTGGCATGAGTGTCAATTGCACTCGCGGCCAGCAGATAAAGGAATCATCTCAATACCATCTAATAAGACATCAAAGGTGAGAGACAATTTGAAATCTGGGAGTTCAGCTCTAGAATGCTGGAGTGTGTGTAATAACTTCAAGCTAGGACACAGAGGAAGTGTATATTTAGACATTTCCATCCTTTGAAAAGTAAGAGATCAGAGACAGAGGAAGGCTGTGTGCTGACAAGAAGGCTGTCAGAGTGGGACAGAGAAACCTACCTGGGGCCTTGATGAGAGTTAGACAGGGGGACTCTCTCCTGGCTCTATCCTCTGGCGGCGGCGAGCTTTCTTTTTCTCCTCTGTTTGGCTTAAGGGTGTCTGCCACTAGCTGACCTGCTTTTTTCACTGCTGTTCCAGAGCTGATGAAACTACTATCGGAGTTCGCAGGGTTGATATTGGTCTCTTGTGGAAGCCCAAAGCTCCATTTCCTGGCAGCTGGTTGTGTCACATTCTCCTTGCTTGGCTCAGTGTGTCCAAACACATTGCCATAGCAGCTCAGTGGTCTGCGCGGCCTCTCCGATCTCTGTCCAACAGCTCTCTGAGAAACCTCTGAGGGAGCGGGCGCTGCTATGGCAGGGAGGTTGCTCACAAAAAGGCTCAGTGTGGATCTGTGTAGAGCTCCACCATTTTTCTCTAGATCTGACATGGGTGTATTTGGTGCTACGGTTGGGTTTGGCCTCTTTGTGGAATCTAAATGGTGATATGAAGGTGCTGCCATGTGTTGTGAATGGTTTCCCGGGCTCCATGTGTTGTTGTCCTTGTACACTCCCTCTGTGTAGCTGTGTCTGTACTCTGGGTGCCGCATCCCAGACCCTACCTTAGCTGGACTGTAGCTCTCCCTGCGCTCTGTCACTTTGATGATGGTAGCCTTTCTTCTGTGGACCACTGTGTCCAAACTGTGGCTAGCTGGTGGGGTACCTGCGCTTTTTGCGCTCGGGACATGGCCGGACATCACCCTTTGCTCCGTCACTTTGACTATAGTAGCCTTCCTCTGCACCGTGACATGTCTGGAGTTTGGGTCCATGGGCTGGTGGGTTTGGGGCGGAGAGGTGGACTCGCTGGACTGGGAAGAGTGATTGCAGGTGTCGGAGCCAGGCAGACTGGCTGATCTGCTCACTTTCCTGGAGGAGATGGTGATGGAGGAGAAGCCAGCTTTGTTCTGAGGGATGAGCATAGTCACGGCAGAACTGGTCTGTATGTGTGACGACTGTGAGTTACTGTTTGTTCTAACCAGTGGGGCTGTTGCTCTTATAGGCTGAACACTGCCTGTCCTACGCAAAGGAGTATGGGACTTGTATGTCTCTGTGCTGTTTGTCCCTTGCAGCAGAGCGTGTGGTCTGCAGGGCTCAGTGGAAGTTGATCGATGCAGAGGAGCATGCTTGAGGGGCTCCACGCTGGTTGTTTTCAACAGAGGGGACTTCCTGTTGGGGTCCGAGTTGGTCCCTGGGGGGAGCTCAATGGACTGACTGCATCCAGGGAAAGCTGACACCCTGACATTATTCCAGCCTCTCCTCAGAGCTTGCCAGCTTACAGGTCTGTCCCCCTCATTAGCAGGAAAGCGTTGTTTTTCTGGCACCTACAGCATGTGAATAAAAGAGATTTTATGTGATAATGATCCTTAATTATGCATGGAAACCCCATCCCACCATGCTGTTGTCTCATGCTAAATGGTTTGTCATTAATCAACACAATAAAACAGATGTATATTCATCTTGCCAATTTAGGCTGCTGTTTTCAAGTGGCAAATACAGAAAACAGAGCATAGGCTCATTTAATACAGCATGAGATATTGATAAAATGACACCTCTCCAATGCTACGTTTCAGCAGCAGGTCAGCTTTCTTTCTTCAGGGCTTTGCTGTTTGTTCTTTAGTCAGATGACTCTCCCCATGGTTGACACAGTGAATGCCCCAGTAGCAATGGAAGTAGCAGCAGGCAAAGCCAGCACACAGCGTGACTTATCCCTCACAGAATAACAATGAGACTCTATCCCCAATAGAAAGTGAGAGGCAAAAAAAGCAAAGATTCTAGTCCTTGGGCTAGAGGATTCTGATGGTGTTTATGGAGCATGGAGAAACACTGATGTGTCCCTGCTGTAATCGGCAGCAGGTTTACGATGTGACCTCCCGGATACCTCATTTATCAACGTTGCACAAACCATGCCAGCAATCATTTCTAACCAAAGTGTGAGATCGAGCTATTTGTGCTTGCATTTGTGAATGTGTTTACGTGTCATCACAGCACTGACCATGCTTTTGCAAAACACCTTCTGGTCTAGCTGGATAGCTGTTAACATAATACTATTCACCAAAAAGAAAAAAAAAACATTCATGCTTCTTTATTTATTTCTGAAATTATGATCACATATATGCACAAATCCGCAGATTGAATAACTAAAAATCTCACCAACTTTTGTCAATTACAAGAAAATGACAATAATAAATGGACATTAAGGCTGTAGGCAATTTAGTCCACGAGGTAAATCAAAGCAAACAGACTTTGTTTGTGATCTGCATTTTCAATTGCTTTAGGCACATGCTGCATTAGGCAGGGGACATATTTTTAAAGAGCACACTGGCACTGGCATTTGTTATGATCTATAAAGCATCAAACAGTCTTTGAGTTGATAAAATCATTTCTTCTTCTTTTTTTATTTTTTTATTTCAGTGACTGTTTTTCATTCCACAGGGGCATTATTGATACTGTAAGTTTTGACCCACAAGTCCCATAGTGTATCTTTTATTTTGGTTCCTTAAAAGGGCTATTTGTAGGTTTTCTCTGCTGGCGTGGAAACGTGGTTTCTTGCCTGGTGGTGGTGTTTGACAAGAGCTTTGGCCATTGTCGTCCTAATAATAAAAGAGGTTATAATACGCCGTCTGAGCGGCGCTACATCTTCAGGGCAGATTGGAGGCTACAGTGAGTTGCTATTGAAAAGTGACGAGATGGGCCGGGGCTAGCTTGTTAGCACGCTAAGTTCAGTTGAACAAAAGACGTGATAGACACAAGAGTGAACATTGTCGTTGCTTTCTACCGCTGGAGACAACTCTTGGTCAGTAAAAGAATGAAGTTTGTTGCTGAAGGCGCAACATTTTTTCGAGACTGGTAAGCAAACGGTTGTTAATGCTAACGCTAGCTATGTAGCAATAGCAAAACTTACAAATAGTTCCTTTAACTTAAAAAACGTATGCATTCTGAAAGGTTTTTCATCTTTGATCCCTTGGATTAATTTATTCTCATAGACTATTATCCTTTCCATGACATTTAAAAAGGTTGGCAAATCACATGATTATTTATCGGCATAAATTAAACCCTCTCTACACATAAACAACAGGTCAGAATGTGTAGGGGAGCCCAGGTGTCCAGGAGGCAAACAAAATGAAACTAAATTATCAGTGTTGATATATGAGGCTCTTGTTTTGTCCAGCATTGTGAGTGTTGAAGCCAAGCCAAGCCAACACTGACACAATAAATCTATCATGGTTAGAAATTGGTGCCACGGGCCTAAGCATCAGTAAGCATAGTATAAGCATAACACTATCAGTAGAAGATATAATTTCATCTCAGTATCCAGGCGTAATCTCTTTGTTTATCCTGAGCTTAGTGTCAAAAACAGTCACATCAGAAGTGTTATAAGTTACCTGCTTAATACTGCGAGGGACTTGATCAGCTGTCTGCCACGTCTTCACACCTAAAGCACTCGAACTGGTGTGACGTCTCTCCACCTCTCCATCTATGTATCAAGGCAAAACAAATGATCCAGTGTCACATTCTTCACAAGACATGCCCCCCCCATCTTTCTGACACATAAACACACATGCATGCACACACACACGCAAACAAGACAGGCATCCCTCTGACTGTATGGCAATGTTGACACTGTCAATAATTGACGTTGGCACAGTAAAGTGAATCTAGGAGCTACTTCTCTGCCTTCTCAGGGGATGCAACAACTTGACTGGTCTGCCTTTCAGCCCTGACTGATACTCTTATTGCCACCCTGACTGCCTGCCTGGCTGCATTTCCACCTGCTGCTGTTACCATGGCGACGGGCTCTCACTTTGGGATAACCCTTCAATGCTGTGCAGATAATCCATGGTGTTTTTTCGTTTTAGGGGAGAAAACAAGAGACGAGGTGAAAATTGCACCACTCTGCAAATGTGATTACAGCTGAAAAACAAGAAAGAAATGCGTCTTTAGAGGCGTATTTAGAGGACTCCTGACACATTGTTCCACCTGCTGTCATCACTATATGCCTCATCTCTTTCTCTATGAACCAACTTGTGGGCCCCCTGAAAGACCTTCTCTCATTACCTCCACTGGCTGAGCTCAAATTATCTTTTTTTTTTCTTCCCTGAATCAACAGCTGACCTTAATCCCAGAGGAAAATAAAGAAGCAAGGCCATATGGCAAATACCCTCTCAAGTCCCCACCCTCCCAATTTATTCCTCATCCTCATGAGTTTTATCTAAATAGTAAGTGTGAGCAGAGTGAAAATTGGCCCGCCTGTCCAAACATGAAGGCCCTTGGAGCACAAGATCCAATTTTATTATCATTTGCTCATTAACATCAGGCCATTTTAAGTTTGTTAAATGTGACTTTTATGGAGGGAGAGGGCACTCAGTGTCTGCAATGAAAACTCAAGTCTGATTAAAACTTCTTTTACAGGGGCTGTCAGCAACAACCAGAAAGAGAAGAAAAAAAGAGAGAAAAAGAATGAGAAAGCGTGGGGATAATTTGCTAGCTGGGGTGTAACTGAGGCAATTCCTGTTGGAATAATTGTGGTTGGGACTTCTGATAGTTTCATTTGGTTTCAGACGGGGAAATGTGGATGTAAATGTACTGACGGCTGAGCAAAAAGCAACCAGCATCAAAACAAGACATATTTGGAAGCGGCACTGCATAGAGATTTTTGTTTCTTGTAGCTCATTTTTCTTCCGCTCGTTGCGGGGATTTCAGCCGTGGCCAATTTGTGTACATGCACCTGCGTAGTGTTATTATTCAGTGTGAACTAACTGAAAATATGAATATTTATGGCCCATTTGATGGACTAGCAAGAGATTTATAATTGATCTAAGAGCATAACTGGAAATATTGTGTGTCAAATGCAAAGCCAAAGTCATTTTTCTTACAATTATTCTTTTATACGTAATGGTTGAACAGAAGTCATCATGTTTATACAGTATATGCTTGATAAGGTTTGGTAAAGAAAAACAATCTTATCTATATTATAGACCATATGGAGGTGGTAAATAATTATATGGCTCTTAAGACACCTGCTCTTTCTATCAAAGTTCCAAGCTCCCGTGGATGGATTGCTTTGATTTCTGCAAGCAGCAGGATAATCTATGTATAAACAAGGACAAGGTTGAAAGATCAAACCTCTGATCAAACCCAGAGAGTGTGGGCCTGCAATCTTCAAACATTAACAGGCCTCCTTCTCCAACCACTCTGCATCTCTCCCAATCTTTCTCCCTCTAATTTCCCTCCCCCCTACCATCTCTTTTTCGCCAGCTTTTCAGGCCTAATAGCGCCTATTTCCTTTACTTGCAATCCTGCCAGAATACCATGGCACAACCGTCAGGATCACTTGTACTTGAAATTGACTTTGCTTTTGGGGGGGTTGTTTAAAGTGATCATCCAGTCAGTCATTCTGGAGCGTCTGAAAGAGGACAGGGGCAACACTGCTGCAAGGAGCTGATTAGAGGCAGGTAAACTGTGAGGCAAGTCAGCCCTGAAATAAGCTCTTGTTCTCCCTCAAGCTCACCCAACCCCTGCAGTTACCTCGTGGCCAAATTTGTTCTAGCACTGATCAGGCACCAAACATCAATTGAAATGGAACCTTTGTGTGTTTCTGGGACTTCTTTTTTGTTGTGCAAGAGAGTTACTTTATGTTTTTAACTTTGGTTTTATGTATTGCTTTAAGGTATAACTCTTGCATAATGATCACATTTGCGAAATGTGTGCATTTGTTGGAAGTATTAGGGTATTTTCTTACTATTACTCAGCTGAAAACACAGGTGTTAAACAAGCAACTATAAGGTAATAGAGCAAACTGCATGTCAATACATACCATGTACCTTGGGTGTGGCTCGACTATTCTGAAATGTTGGAGTGATGGATTGTTTTAGTTTCACCTGTAAAAAAAAACAAAGGCCTGTTAGAAGACATGAATTCACCAAAAAAAATAGAAAAAAAAGAAGTACCTTTGCATCAGTCTTTTACCTCACCTAAAAAAGTTTATTTTCCCCTGGTAGAAAATTTAAACAACAGTTGGACATTTTGTGAGATAAGCTTCTTTATCTTCTTGCCAAGAATTTGATGAGAAAATCAATATCACTTTCATAAGGCAAATATGATGCAAACACTATTGCCAGTAGCTTAGCTTCTCACAAAGACTGAAAATGGGGGAAAAAGGTAAAAAAAAAAACATACCAGCACCTCTAGATCTCACTAATTAACAATTCATATTGTGTCTGTTGTTTCCACTTCTTGTGGTAGACTGAGCTAACCAGCAGCTCAATAGTTATCGCCGAAACATGAGTGGTACTGATCTTTTCTCAGCAAAGAAAGTGTATTTTCCTAGTTTTTCACAAAACTATGCTTTTAATTGTAATCCTTCAGAGCTAGATCTCATGAATATCAAAAATCAACCGAGTTGAAAGTGAAAATCCCCCAAAAAATCTCATCACTAGACTTGACTTTTCTTTAAGAGTCATAAGGGAAGGGATCCACTTAATGCATCAGCTCAGTGAAATCTCTCATAGGCCTACAGCACAACAACTTATCGATTCTGAAGTCATATTATCAGTTCACTGGATAATACACCCATTGAATTTTCTCTGTACATTGACTTGCATCCTCTCAGGGCACAGAGCTCAATCTCAGCCACCACAGCTCCAAATGAGTCGTAAACCTTTCGAGGATGTGTGGAGTTCCTGCAGAGTAAGCTTTTTCAAAGGATGCCAGAGCTCTGCCTTCTCCTTGGGTAACTGAGACTTGACTACAAATGGCTCTCTGTGGCTGTATGTGTGTGTGTTTTAGTGTGGCTTACCTAGCAGTTTGCACCATCATCTCCATTACGCATCACTTTAATTTCAGACTTGCAGAGCTTACACTGTCTCACTAACAAGTAAGAATCACAGTCACACAGCCTGAGAGGATGCCAGTGCCAAATCCAAGTTAAATCAGTCCACAGTTTTTGCAAATGTGTGTTTCAAAAGGGTGATACCCTAGAAAATAGAGCACAAAAGTTGTTCCTCTGAGAGGAAAATTCTCAGTGCTTCAAAAGAAATCTTCCATAAGGTAAGAGAGACCCAAGACTGACATTTCT
Source organism: Seriola aureovittata (assembly GCF_021018895.1). Taxonomy (NCBI): domain Eukaryota; kingdom Metazoa; phylum Chordata; class Actinopteri; order Carangiformes; family Carangidae; genus Seriola; species Seriola aureovittata. The sequence continues at coordinate 13,222,087 of NC_079384.1, forward strand.
TCAACATAAAAAAGGACATAACTGTTGTCTGTATTTGTCTTAATTATGCAAATCTTTCAAATCTGTAGACTGAAGGATTATAGAAACTGTGGTATCAGAGAATGCTTTCTGAAATATGCTTAAGCTTTGTTAGATGTTGTGTTTGTTTTACCTGGCCAGCAGAGTGGTCCAAAAGCTGATTTTGGTTGCAATTATCAGCTACCATCATCACTCTTCTTTGGACTGGCAGCCACCCAATTTTGACTGGAGCAAGATAACTGAGTTGAGCCTGCTCCTTCCTTGGGGCCTGCATGATATGAGCTCTCTCCCTGCTTCCTTTGTGCTCTGAAGGAGAAAAAAACCCAGTTTGGAGGGACTCCTGGCTGCCCAGCGAACTCTCATACAGGCTGGGGCTCTCACATGTAGATGAACCCCTGCTGAAGGACGGAATCCCTTGATGTCTCCAGGTACGTCCTGTTTGCTCTCTGTTTAGGGCTGGCATGGATGTTGTACGATCATTGAAAACCGGAACACGATCTTGAACTGGGGCTCTGAGAAGGTCACTCTGCATCCTCTGTAGGTGCTCCAACCAGCTGTCCAGCTGACCTCCTTCAATGGCGCTCTGGGGCCGAGGTGCACGCGGGGGGCGAGAAACACGGGGCATAAACTCCCCCTCAGGTATTAAGCTCTCCCAGTAGGACTCATCTCCTGATCTCCTCCAGCCCGGAGTTCTTCGTAGGTGGGCAGCTGGCCTGCGGAGAGTCATCTCTCTGGATCTCAGGTAACCACTCGCAGCGCTCGAGTTTCAGCTCACAATAAAAGCTCTTTACAGTGGAGGTATTAATGAGAATCCCCTGGCTCAACAGGACGTCTTACAATGAGGCATGCCAGAAATGCACTGCAAGGAATTAACAGCCACAAGAATGCTTGAGGTCATCTTTGTTTCAGATCTGTTATGAGAAGGTATTAGAGTACAGTTAAGAATGAGAAATAGGTGCAAATTATTATTATGTCATTGCACTACTACTTGCTGATACTATTACTTACCAGTTGCTGACAAACCATCATCCTTTTTCACTTGCTTCCAATGGTCCGTAGTCCTTAGCGTCTAAGAAGTAAACACTCTCTGTCTTGATATAAACTAGGTGCTGGTGGGTACTGTCTCCAGTCAGGCATGTAGCAATGTGAGGGATGCTTTGGCGAACAAAAGAGTTACTGAGCACAAGGGCTGAACATCCAATACAGGGAGGGAGATGGGAAGAGACAGAGGGGTGAGCGGGTTATAGGAAAAAAACAAACACTTGTTGATGCAGTGCTTGACGTAACAGCATCTCCGTTTAAACAAAGAACGTCATTAACATTCACCGTTTTAAGTATGAAACCGTCTAATTTTGGGTTTACGCGAGTCAGACATACCCTGTTTGAAAGAACAGATCCAACTTGCTGACACTCAGGCGTCCTTAGAAATGATAGAGCATCACTAATGAGCGGATTATCCATGTTATTCCATGACTCACTTACTGCTTCAGAAATGGTCTTTGTTGAATTCCCCCTGTTTCTGCTCTTCCCTGTGATCTCGTGGTTGGTGGCTGATGATGAGGCGTTACTATCCTCAAGCCTCTATCCAAGCCATGTGACTATAGCAAGGCTGTCTTAAAAATGGGCCAGTGTCCTCTTAGATAAGTAACTGTGACCCACATGATGTCCCACAATGCATGAGTGAAGGGTATTTACCAGACGGAAGAATTTGCTTAAAGCTGGAGACAAGATTCTGCTTCAGATTTTATTTGTAGGCAGTTAAAAACAGATCTACAAAGATACAACTTCTTTCAAAAAAAGAATTGGCATTTGCTTTGATGTTTAATGAATTTCAGTGTTTCTCAGTGGATTAACAGTCCCCAGATGTCTTTCAAAGTAACTTTCACTCCCACTCGTGGAATAACATTTTGTGAATGTCTTTCAAAGACAGAGATAAGACAGAGATATCTTACATATAAATTGCTGTGACCTGCTTTACGACACCTTATCAAACTGAGCAGCAACATGCAAAAGGAATATGCAATGATGTAAAGCAATTTGCATCTTTCTGTCTGCTCTGCCTGAGAGATAACATGAAATCCAATCAAAAACTCAATTGAATGTGGATAAATTTAAACAAGGTTCAAAAGAGGTAGGTTCTTGTCTTTCAGAATAAGTTTGAAAGGGGTGGCGCCCTCTGCTGCCACTACTCCAAAATGACAGGTGGAGGAAGTGAACGCAAATGAGGACAGGGCATGGGGTCATAACTTTTCTGAATGCTGGTATACAGCAACAGGATGCAACATTCGTTCAAAAGACGATGAATAAAGATGAGCAGATTCAGATGCGTGCACCAGGTGCATGCCTCTGATGTCTTTCATTTAACACCTGCAGCTCTGAGTAACACTTCATTACATCACTGCTCAGGGTAACTGGCTAACTTATGCAGGAAGGAAGTGGACATAGACCACATGAACTCTACTTCTGTAGTGTATGAGACCCTCAGAAGACCAGTCTCACTTGGCTGTGTGTTTTATACCATGTAGTAATACCACTTACTTAAAGAAACATTCATTTATTCACAGGAATACATTTTTTTTAATGATAGGCTATTACAATAGTAATACAAGTTGAAACGTGTGTGCAATTAGTATGGTCTTATCTATGCATTTATTTATTTCAAGCTGAGTGAAGGAGTGATACATTATTATTTCTCTAATATAGAAAATAAAAAGCAATTGCAGGCTATTGAAAATAACAAATTGTAAATAATGCACTACATTAAAAGGCCACCTTACTCTTTATTCATATTCAGACATCAATATGCTGTCTCTTCCTTATCTGTGTGTTTACCATTGCAGTTACTACCATTACAACATTACAAAACAGCTTTTCTTTTTTTTTTATTATTATGACATTCAGTATATTAATCCCATGTTCTTTGTTTTGGATATCTCTGAATTCTTCATCTTTTTTGTAAGTATTATATAATTTTTTAGACAGAATAAAACCTCCCTCCATTAGCTTCAGCTTTATTTATTTATTTTGTTAAAACCCTTAATAGCCTAAAGTATTTGTAAGGTTTCTAGAGAAGTGATATAGGCTATATGAGAAAAACAGAAGATGAGAAAACATAAAAGCATATATAATTCTCAATTAAGTATTTATTTTCATGTATTGATGGATGGGAGGTAAAAGTCTCAGTTTACCCATCGTTTGGATTTAGTAATGTCCTTATTACGATAATATACTGCTGTAAATTCATTTTGAGTCAACTAATCACCAATATAAAACTTTTCACCAGTCCTGTAGTTTCCAACGAACTGTTAACAGCAGTGGACGTTTAGCTGTATGAACGCCTACAGGGTGAAAAGGTTGTGGTCCCTTCCTCCCCCTTGCGGAGCGTCCTGTCACTGGTGGAAAATGGCTGCTCGGAGTAGCTCCCCAAAGCTCAGAGGAAAGTGAAGAAAAGTCTACATTAACAGCAAGAGGTCACATCTGGACCTTTTCTAACAGGCGAAGCAACAACTCGGGGAAGCCTCGACACTGAGAATGTCTCGCTGGGTGCCCACTAAAAAGGAGAAGTATGGTGTTGGTACGTAAGAAAACTTGCATGCTCCATCGTTAGCTCGTCCTAGCTCTCTGCTCTCAGATTGCACAAGTTTGGGAAGGATTGTTGTGAGAAAGCGACCGGCTGTTTTGTTTCTCATATTGCTGTATATCCGACTTTAGGGCTTAATTTGCCTAAAGCGCTGGTGTGCAAATATCAAGTGTGGGCTGTTTGCCAGCCAGTTTGCATGAAATGCAAAACAAGGAATGTCTGTCTTTTGTGAGGAAGAGGACTGTGTGTGGATTGGGAATTGTTAGAGGCGCGCCTAGTTGCAGCGCTGTTTCCTGTGTTATGGGGCCTCCGCTACAAACTAACTAGCTACTAACAGGCTACGCATGACTTGTAACTGTTTAGTTTGATGGATGTTCGTGTTTACTGCCCCGTCTCTCACACATGGACACACTTTGCTTTTGGCTCTTTATTGTCACTTCCTCAAATGCTTTGAAACCTGGCGGTCTTACCTGGGAACACTGTCCCGTTTTAGCCTCCACTTTCTCCTTCAGGGGGTTATTTAACAACACTGAACATACACCCTCACAAAAAGTATCTATAGCTGGCGTTAGTGTGGTTAGACTGAAGGATTTAATACAACCAGGGCAATATATAGTCTGTGTCGCGCTGTAGAACTGACATGAATATTAATTAAACTAATTAAGGCGTGTTTTAGCTACTTATCTGACTGTCAGCTTGTAAAATAAAGTCATTGCATATGGGTATGTCCTTTTTACAACGACTAAATACATTTATTCAGCCACTAATAAACCATTTGATTTCAAGGACCTTTGAAAATTTGCATTAAACCACATTTGTTTACATTTGGGCCCACAATCTGTGACTACTTTTAATATTAGGTGTAATATTTGAATACATTTCCATAGCTGTTTACACAGCAGATGATACACTTGATTACTTTTAATATATCTTGTAATACCACTTGACTAATTGATGGATTGTATATAGTCTATAGAAAAAAATGGAAACCTCATAAACCACCCTGATGAAGGCAAGATATCCAGAAACAAGTGTGGTATATCAGAAGAATTGCATGATGGGTAGTGTGAAATATGAGAGTAACAGCCAGGCTTAAGCACTCTCACTGTGCTTTACTTGAATGCCTTAAATAATAGTGTAATGGATCAATTCCTAATTTTTCTGGGGATTCCCTAGAACATCCTGGTTCTGCTCAGTGAGTAATGAAGCAAATTACATGTTTTCCAGAAGAATCTGGTTTCACGACAGTGGATTGTTATTTTTAATGTGTGTAATGTGCTCCGCCACATGAATACTGATTCCCTTTTTAGCTGTGTCCATTAGAGGGGCTGAGGGCTCACAGCTGTATATGAGGGATGCTGATGCTGATTGATGGACAAGTTCAGCGGGTTATACCAAAGCTTTGATTGGCATCTCACACTACAGCCTCCAAATGAGCTCTGTTTTTTTTTCAGTCCAATTCATGCAATATGAGCCTGTGGTATGTTGTGGGGGTGTGTGTGTGTGTGAAAAGTTCACTATTGTGATGCTAATGATTGCCCCGATATATTCTCACAACATCCATGAGATCTTGAAAGTCAAGGTTCTTCAAAAATCTTGTAGAAAATTCTCATGGGCCTCACTGAATCCTGGAGTGGATGAGTCATTAGTAGAAAGAGAGGCAGCTGCCACATCACTGCTGCAGAGGATTGGTGGGGTGCACAGCCATTGCACTTTTAATACTTCATGTGTTGACCAAGTAGCACTAATGAGCACTCTGCGAGACCTCTTATGCTGGCAGCTTTCACTGTGAACTTACTTGTATTTCAGCAAAACTTTTGTCATACCAGCATTTACTACTCTCATAATGACCCTGTGGCTTTATTAGTGAATCTAAAAAAACTGTCTCCTTGAGTCTTTTCACAGCAGCATTAATAATAAATACTACTGTCTTCATGGAGCATAGCAGATATTTAAAAAAAAAAAAAAAAAGAAAAGAAAAAGGGTTTAGTTACCATACAGGCTGATTCACATCACAGCATTTGCATGATTGTAAAAACAAGGCTTTAGGTAGGTAGGTAATACAGTTTGTCTTCTGGTAACACAACATAGGATTGTGGACGTTAGCATCATGGTTTCAGGCCTGGTTTCAGAACCGTTACGCTGATTTAATTTGGGAAACTCATGTTTTTAATGCATCTGGAATCTTCCTTAACCCACTTGAGGCAACAAACATTGTTTTTACACTGTTATTAAGGATATTTATTACCCTGTGGCATTACCTCGACCTCCTCCTCCAAACAATGTCTTCAGTTCCACTGGTATGTTCAGAATGCTGCCTATCAGCCTGGATTTAACTCGGATGATCTGCTTAATTGTCAGAATACATTCATGTGGCAGTCACATACAATTAGAACTATTGACAAACTTCAAATGGAGGTAGAGCTTTCTGGCTCATTCCCTGACTTCATTCTTTGACCCGTGTTCATTTCATAAAGAAGGAATTTGGTAATCCATTTGTTAAAGAATTGATAAAATCATATCTCTCTTGACCTTGAGCTGATTTCATTACACAGTTCTTTTCTTGTCAAATACCAACCAGCGTGGCATTAAGCAAAGGGATCAGGAGTTTGAAAGCCTGGTTATTCTTATGGCATCTCACAAGTGATTTAACAAGGCCTCTGGGAAATGTTTTTTTTTAGCTGTCTCCAGATTCTATGATGAATTAACCAGAAATACAAGAAACACTTTTTTTCAAGTGTTGTCTCATTAATTCTGTTTCATCATCTGCTCCTTAAGAGAGACTTCACAGGGCTGTGGTTCTAGAAAGCAAACCAAGGAACTCTAAGCAACAGGACTATTTACTAGATCCACACATTGCTGTTGAGACTTCAGCATAAATTGCCCGTGAGAGCATGTGCTGTCATGAGAAATGTTTTCCACCCGTTCATGATCCTCTCTTTGTAATTTTGCTTGAAGTAATCTAACATGCTAACACAGAAAATGCTATGGTTGTTCAAAATACATTCGGGCAACATTTACTTCTTTTTTTTTTTCCTCCAGCTTGCAGTTGCAGGTTTGGGCAGCAAGGAAATGTTGCTTCCTGTAGGTCAGATCACAGACTGGCAGCTTATCTAAGAGGACAATTGAACACACACACATGCGCTGAACTCTAAATGTTAGCTCTTCTGTGGCTATGAAATCATATTTTTAAACTGGTGTGTGGCAGACTGCAGGCCATCAGGACTGACAACCCTAGACGGTTCTCATTTGGAACAGGTTAGTGGTGAGTGACACATTGGGAGCAGAAAATAGAGACGCAGCCGCTTCGTCTCTTCACTGAGGCCATAAGTAATTTGTGAAGCCCCCGCCCTGCACCCTAGAAAACCATCTCCCACCCACAAGTGCAGTAAGCTAACAAATATGGTTGCAATTAAAACACAGTCTGGGTTACTACATAAATTCTGTCCATGTGTTTTAAATTCCCTGTCTCGTATTTTACCCTTCTCTTACGGTGTACAAGCTATTTGGTGTGAAATATATGAGAGTGAAAATTTGAGTCACTGCTTTTTTCTTTTTCCTTTTTTTTTTTTTTTTTTTTTTTTTTCCCATCAGTTTACGTCTTGGTTTTATATGTCGGGAGTTGTTTTCATTGCATTTCATTCAGAAAATGTCTTGTCTCACGTCTGTTTGAGGCACAGTAACTATGAAAAGGAAAAAGTATTGCTCTTGTCATTGCTGCACTCCCTGCCAGACGTCGCCGCTATTAATTCTGACATAACAAAGCGTTCAACAATATTTACGACACGGTTGAGTTTTGGAACAAGGCACCCTCTCTGCCTATGTTAAAGTTTGTCCAAGAGAAAAGAAAAAAAAAAGCTGAGCTGACAAAATTGGAGACGGAGTGCTTTTGCTAGAGTGAAATAAAGCGGCTGATTAATAGGAACGAGCCGGGAGAAGAAAGGAGATGCTGTGGAGACAAGACAAGCAGGAGAGGGATGATATTTTTCATGTATAATAGGTGCTGTTTGTGATCCACCCAGCACCCTTCCCTTTCTCATAAATAAAACTGTACAAACAGAAACTGAGATGATGATATTAAAAGATGCACACGTTTTTGTATTGCACATCCTTCCTTTGGTGTAGTGAAGGACATGTGTGTGGTCATGTAAAGTGTGAGGGTTTTTATTAAGCCCTCTCTGTGAGAAGCGTGCAACTCTCTTGAGCGATCACCTAGAGCTGGAACGCTAAGCTAATACCATTGATTCAGATATTATGAGTTTGTACGTCGTGCTGTTGGATTGTTTGTTTTTGTTTGACTACAGCCTCAGCCTCGGACCTTATCCTGCTCATGTTTTTTTGCTTTCTCCCCATTTAATACAACTATGCTGCATTTATTGAGCTGCACTGCAGATGTATAACTAAAACATCTTCCCCTTTCTGTCAGCCAACTCTGCATAAACGTTTCTAAACTTTATTTGTGACTTTGTTTACATGCACTGACACGTCAGGTGCCAGTTAGATCACAGTTTGAGCTAGCTATGTGCTAAACCTTGTGATTCATACCTAGTTTGGCTATTGCAAAGTTTCCTGTCATGAGTTACTGTTGCTTTTTCACATGATACAGTATCAAATATCAACAGTATACTAAGTTTATTGCACAAACAATATTAAGAGACTTAAATGCATTTATCATTTACTCATTATTGTCTCATTTATTAGACGCTGTCACTTCATCTTAGCCAAAAGTTTGTCCATCCTCCTCCTCGCCTCTCTTTGGAGGTCAGCATGACTTTGCTATTATTCATTCTGAAAGGGAATTATATATTAACTATGGGCTGCGCTGCTTGGTGAGGCAATTCTAATAGTACAGCTCCCAGTGGCTTGCTGCGAGATGGTGGCTAAGACAAATGACAGCTGGCCTATTTAATCAGTGCATAGCTAAGTGGTTCCACACTACTCCTTCTTGGCTCACCACTGAGACAAAGCTGGAACACTTTTACATCTTGTTTTAAGTGTCGCTGTCATCCGAAAAGGTCGAGGTGAGAGGGTGGGGCGGGGTGGGGGTGGGGGTGGGGGGGAGCAGTTGTGAGCAAGTTGACCTTGGATTTACACAGCTGAGGATTTGGTTCATCTCTTAACTACTAATTATAGTGCAGTATTTTCTGATTTCCTTCACCTTTTTACAACAAAACGTGGAGATGCTTTAGTGGCGGAGAACAAGTAAAACTGGAGCGAGCTGAAATTAAATGTTATGAATCAGAAATGAGTCAACATCCTGTGAGTTCATCATTTGTACCCTTTTGTAAGGACTTTTTGTCCTCATTCATGGTCTCAGCTGTTTTTGTTTATACTGTAACCTCTGGAGAGACTGCTCGCTGCTGACAAATGTTATCATCAGTATGTACCCTACATGTTTGTGCAAGATGTTTCTCTTCCGTCACAGGGGTACAGAAAAATGTTGCTCAGACCTGGAAGATAAAACCTTTACTCAGCTTCTTTAAATATCAGTGAGATGGGGGGGAACAAAAAAACTGATTTCACTTCCTTCAGGTTAACTATTAAAAGACTCATTGTCGCCTCTGTAACTCTTAACTGATTGATCGCCTCGGCTTGATGGTGGCAGACAGTGACTTTACAGGGCATCTTTTGTAGTGAAAGTTGACACATGTAGGTGTGGGCGTGCTAGGACCTCCACGACAAATACAATGAGCTGTGACGTTCCTTGGCAGTGTGTCAAAGACAATGGGACATGAATTAGAAAGGAGACACACACGCACCTGGGTTGATCATGTGGGTCGTTCCTATTGCTCGGCTACACAGGCCGGCCGTCTTCACTGGCCTCGGTATTGATTGTGGACATGCCAAGCAGCTTGTGCATTGTCTGAGAAGAGTCCTGCTGTGCTGCTTTATGCTAGCTTGACAGATGGCTAATGGTGTGTAACATGCCAATGTGAAACAAAGGTCACTGACGTGGACAAATCTTATTAGATCATTTAGTTTCAGCTTGTTGAAAATCAGTATATGAGAACCTTTCATATTTCATCATGCCGGCAGTTAACATGGTGGTGTTAAGTGATTGATTCATAAACTTCAGCTTGGTTTAATATCTAAAGAGTTTCATCCAAAATGATTGTGACCTCTAAAATTGAACCTCCTAGGACAAAATGACCACTGGTACAAATATGTAATTCCCTGTTTATGGTTAAGTCAAAGCGTTTTCCTTAATGACAGAGTTAAAAAAAAGAACTGCATTTATTATGGCGGTGTAGGGAATTTGACCTTTTTAGCCACATCAAATTCAGCGCCTTTATCAAAATCCAATCCAAAGGATTGTTGTGTCATTCAGGGTTTCGAGCAGGTGTGAAAGGATGTGCCAAGAAAAAAAAATTAATGGGGAAAATGGAAACCATAAATCTTATCTGATTGAACTAAACTCACATTTTAACAGCGTCTCCCTCAGGAAATTGTTAAGCCAAGATGGTAAACCACCCTGATTAGACGTATGGTATCTCTTCTTCAGTTTAAATATTAAATTATGGCCGGACCAATAGTCACGCTACAAAAAAATAGCTTTTCTTATGCAAAGTAACACCTCTGCTCCTTTTCAATGACGGTTAATAATATATTGTATGTAAAAGTGAATTCGTTAAGTACGATGTTTGCAGAGGTTGTCTTTATAAGGTGAAGTGATCCACATGCACTATAAAACACTGTTGGGAGACCTGGTAAAATGACTGTCAGCAGCTAAGGCAGTTATCCAAACATAATTTTATCCTCCCTTTGGATCATTATCGATCCGTTATTTGTCTGTTTGCTTTCAAGCTATAAATATCTACTTTTAAATAAGAGTTGTAACGTAAGACAGAGTAAGCAGCATAATTGCTTGGGGATGAAGTTTAATGTCTGGGAATAAAAACTAGAGGAAAGAATTGTGCGAATATCAAACTGTCAGTTCAGTCTGTACGGAGCATTCTTAACAACCTCTAGCTGAGCGCTTTAGCCGAGGCTTTATTCTTATTCTGGAGTGATGAGCTTGCAGCTGAGCTGATGCTGTGCCAGGCTGCCAGTGGGTGAGCTGACACTGGACGACCTGTCTGTTTCTGTGGGTCAAGCATGGGCTAAAAGGACCGGCTGCCTGGGTAAACTCACTTCCCAAGTACCTCAGAAGACAGAGTCTCGCTGTAAGCTTTTGGCAGGTACGACTTGGGGTGCATGCATAACTTAAAGATGAGCGCCAACGGCGTCAACATGCAAGCTATTATTAAAGTCTCATAAGCTAGAGCACATTCTCCACTGAACATATTTATTTTGCCTAAGTAAACTTACCCAGAGGTATGTTTTCCAGTCATTATACTGTATTGGTTTTGAGTAAATCCCAGATGCGGAGTTTCATGGGTAGCAGATATCATCAAGATCTCTGAGGCTATTCACTTTATAAAGATGTCAAAATTAATATCAGCTGCAGTCCATATTAATGTTGCATTTGTCACCTTTAAAACGTCTTGTGGGTTGTTTTGGGGACTTGTAATGGAGGTGTCAGTCATTGATTGTGGTCGCAGATGGGCTTGGGATTGCCACATGCAGCAAGAGACAGCCTTTCAGTACGGCTGGCATTTGATGAAATGGCCTTTTGTGTGTTTGTGTGTGAGTGTGTGTGTGTGTGTCTGTCTGTCTGTGTGTCTGTCTGTCTGTCTGTCTGTCTGTCTGTCTGGCTAAATACTTGATAAAGTCAGAGCCCTGCAGCTCAGATGTTGGTGGGCCCTGGAGGCAGTTTTAGATTTCAGTGAGTGGCAGCTCTACTCTGTGATCGACCTTTAGGGATTTATATGAAGTTGTCTCACCGCTGTAGCTGACACCTCGGTCTCCTTTTGTTTAAAAAAGGGAAGACAGAGATTGTGGAGACATGAAATGAATTTTCATCTGGCCATCATATTTTCTACCTGAACTTCAGCCCTTCCTCTAGTAACACTATGAAGTCATTTAAAGTGATACACAAACATCCAGTAACAGCAAAAAAATCAATCTAAATACCTTGTTAGAACATCACATGGTGTACAAAAATGTAGGCCTGCAACTAATTCAATTCCCCAAATTATTGTTATTAAATTTATATCTATTTTAAATCTTATATTTTAGTTCATTCTGTATTTTATACTGCAGAAGGACCATGATTCAGTACTTGGAAGGGTTTTGTACGTGCCAAACTTTATTAACAGAACAGCACAACCACGCTTTTGTGCATTTCAGAAGTGATAGTTAAAAATACCTCCCCTGCTATTGAAATAAAAAGCTCAACAGTCATCTGTGTAACCACAAGCACAACCTTGTAACCTATTGAGATACTGAAAGTAAACAGGTAAATAACACTCTGCAGGCAAGGCAAAGGAATAAGCTATGGTATAAATACATAACTAGATGCATGCTGTTTGGTTTTGCTGCAAACTGCAAATTGTTTCAGAGAGGTCACGTCAGGCCTGCGCTGCTCCAATTAAGTTGTTAAATGAAAGAATTGATGGGGTTAGTCAAGGTGTTGATATAATTATTATTCTAAAAACTTTTTCTTGCTTCTTTAAAGCTTGTGCAGATACGTAGGAGATCAAATGAGAATTCCGACTTTTGTTGCTTTTGTTGGAAAAGCGGTGGAGTCCAGGTCTATTTCAAATTGGAGACATCCAGCCAGCAAATCTGTCTTAACAGTCATTAATATGGAGGTCAGGCTCATCCGACTCAGCATTGGTACTGCAATAAGACCAAGGTTTGCTATTGTATTAAACGTTTTATTTCAAAAGGCCAAATAATGATGCTGTGAGGAGCCAGTACACCGTGTCCCATGCTCTGTCAAAAAGTACTTTTGCTTCTTTGTAGTCACGGCGAGCGCGGAGTGGTAGTTAATTTCAACATTATCGAGTGTTGAGGCCAAATGAATGGTTAGATCTTTGTTTTCTCTGGGTGACTAAACCATTTGCCCCATGTGGCAAAGAGGTTCAGTGGATTACACTGGAAGTTAATTGCCTTCATCTGTTCCAGCAATTTAACACAGAACATTTTATAGGAGTGTGTGATGTAAAGTTGAGCAGGTATACTAACGGCTAATGGCTAATATTAAGAAACTTTCTCCTCAGCTAAATTGGAGCTAAGTGTTGCTGTTGCAGCCTCTGTTGTATCTGCTCACTTGTCAGTTGTCTTTTTGAACGTTCCTTGCTGTGAAAGAATGTCTGTGCCTGGTTTTTAAGACGGTTTGATGTTGGCAGCTAGTGACTCCAGGCAACCTTTCTTCCTACCATTTTTATTACTGATCTTCCCAACCTCCTTCTTTTCTGTGGGACATTTCAGAGTATTGATGCCACACTGCTCTCTCATCACTGACAGTGTGACGTCTGCTTCAGTAGAACACAACCCTCAGCTCCTTGATTAGAAATAACAGCATGAGGAACAGATCCTGGGCGTTTTTTATTGTTGCATATGTCTGATTTGCTCAACTCACGCTCCTAGGTGCAGCAGACACCACCTGATGAAGGTCAAGTGTTGCATCATATGCTTGTCAGTGAAGTCTCATTCTTGGCAGAGAGCCACCATTGAGGTTTCAAAGTAAACTTGCTGAGTCAATTACAGAGTTTCCTCAAATATTTGAAGGTAATTATGCACTCATTAGCATTCGTATCACAAGAGATGTAACACAGGGCAGGAAATAATTAGCTACTTCTTGCTGTGCAAAAGGCTAATCTGTGTGGATTCTGCCAATTTATTTCCCCATGCTGTGTATCGCTGTGTAGATGGAAGAAAAATATAACCCTGAGATGTGTTACTGTTGCTGTTTAACATAAGTTGCTTTTGTAATATCACTGTGAAAACAGAGAAAAAGGTAAATCTTCAGCCTTCACCCAAGTCTTGAATATTATTTTCAAGATTATTTAAAATGATTTGCCCGCTGAGTCGATGAGTCACAGAGAAAGTGTTTCACAAGGCTCCTATTCATTCTACAGCTCATGAGATGTGTGTGCAAAGTGCAGACGGGTTTGCTTTGCAGAGCCAGTGGAGATACTCGTGTACCACCACAAATAACACCAGAGATCACTGTGTGAGAAACTCTCTGTGAAAAGCTTTGCTCAGTGCTCTGTAATAAGCTAGGTTCTGCTCTCTGTCCCTGTTGTATTGGGAAGATGATTTTCAATTAAAGGAATAACTTGGCTCTGCAGAGGCAGTGGAAGCAAAATTATCGGCTTGCGTTAGATTGTACCCTGAGGCCTGTGTTGGAGCTGGGCACATGGCAGGAACTTCTGCCAAAAGGTATTACTGCTATTGGCATCTAGATCTGGTATGTTGTAGATCTCCACCTGCTCTTCCCTTCATTATACTTCTCTCTTCAAGCCCCAAACCCTCCCACACTTCCTCTGCTGTACACAGATTGCAGTGTTGTGTTTCTCCATTTACCTTATCATTTATTTAATTTATTTTTTTAAATGAGGTATTGTTAATCTTCCTGCCGCCATGAAAAGCGTCAGCATTTCCTCAGGTCGCCTTTAAGGGCCTTGTCCATTGTCATACAGTAATATCTCAAGTGGCATTTCCTGCTTGTTTCCAGTCAGAGCGAGGAGAAATCTGGTGCTTGTCAGCGAGAGTCCTGGGGCTTTCCTCTCTCGCAGCTCAGCTGCTGTCGTATTAATTTCAGGTTAATTACAATAGCATTATCTCCACCCTCCAACTGCAGATAAAGCTAAAAGGCTGTTATATGTAATTGGTTTAAGAGGAAAGAGGGTGATTTTGTTGGTATTTCACAATCCTGGGTTCACTGTCTACATTTGCCTCTAAATAAGAACCATCAGGCTTCTGTCTGAATGCCTAAACCTCTTATTAAACCCTATTAGAGAGGGACTTTAAATTAATTATCATGTTTTCCCAGCCTTGTACGTCACTGACAGAGCTCTTTCTCCGTCTGAATGTTACCAACATGCTGTATAGTTGATTATTATGTGACAGGATGTATTGCAATATAAACCCCAGCGGACTACATCGCTGTGTATTTTAATAACACACTTAGTGGCTTTCATTTCATTTACAATTTTTGAAATGATATCCATTACTGAGGAGTAGAAAATAGTTAAGGAAAATGGGAAGTATTGTGATTTGGCAGTCCTTGAAATTTCCTTAGACTCCCTTTAAACAAGCCTTCTCGAGTGCTCCCAGCATTATCAGTGTTTTGCTGATACTTTTGTGTTCACTTTTAGTCTTGCCAACTATTGTGCTACAGGGACACCTGAGTGCTGTTGTGAACTGTGGGAGTTTATTCACAAAATTATCCCCTGCTAATGGGCTTTGTTCACACTCGGCAGCTTTGACACACTTAGCCACCTCCAGAAACACATACAAACCTGTATCTGTACAAGTATCACCCATGCCAGAACAGGTCTGGACTATTGCTGACACAATTATTAATTAATTAGCTTATCATTTTTGATAATCAGTCATTTAAATCATTTATTAGGCTGTTTCTAGCTTCTCAAATGAGAGGATTTGCAGTTAATTTCCAGCGGAATATCTTTGGGTTTCGGGAAGTTGGTCAGACAAAACAAGACATTTGAAGATTACTCCTAAGGCTCTTAGATGGGACTTCTTCACAGTTTTTTTCTGATATTTCATAGGCTAAGTACAGCCTGTGAGATAAAAACCTATTAAATGAAACGTAATGAAGAATTTTTGGGCTTTTCGTTTGCCTTTATTATAAAGCTGACAGTGGAGAGATTACAGAACATGAGGGGAGAGAGAGATGGGGAATGACATGCAACAGATGTCCCAGCCTAGAGGTTTATGGTCGGCACCTGAACCTCCAGGCCACAAAAGTGTCCTTTTGTCCCATTTTTAAGAGTAATCAGCAGAACATAGTACATCGTATTATATCTGGACAAATGTAAGAATCAGGATTTATGTTTTATCTTTAGCTCTATGTTCTTTTACCTCTTACGGTACCCTCTGGAGTTTTTTTCTTGTATGGAA
Organism: Seriola aureovittata; assembly: GCF_021018895.1. NCBI lineage: Eukaryota > Metazoa > Chordata > Actinopteri > Carangiformes > Carangidae > Seriola > Seriola aureovittata. Next base: position 13,237,658 of record NC_079384.1, read on the forward strand.
GTGCTTTTTATGAGTGGGTCCCCTCTTTGTTTACATTGTGCACATGCACAAGGATGCACATGCATGCACACGTTGGTGATGCGATTCAAAGTCCTACCACCTTGGCTTTGCAAATGTTTTATGACATCAGTCATAGTATAATGTGATCTTTACTGTATGTGCACCTGTCATACTGTTTTTGCTTACGGCTACATCCAACCTTTGTTAAACCAAAAAGATGCACACAATCAGTTTTGATGAGTAACACTGAATGTAAACATAACTTCTGTTTGTTTACAAGAAAACTCCCGCAGATATTTTTTGTTAACTTTTGTTATTTAAAGTTGTTCAAAGCCAAACCTAAATAGATTTGATAAAGGATTTGAAATGCAGATTTTATACTGGATTCAGGAGGATTCGTTAAAATGCTGTTGAACCCCCTTCAGAGACATTGCTTTCTTTAGTGTGCAGGATTGTTAGTGTTGAGAGTTTGTGACAGATGAGTTAGTCCACAGTCCACAGACAGTGCAGAGATGCAGTAGAAACGTCGGGTCCTTCTGCCGCCCCCTCCTCCTCACTTCCCTGGCCAATATTCCTACCATTATCCTAACAGAACTTGGCAGATCCCTGAAGAATACCTGTCAGCTCTGCAGTAGCGCTCGCTTCAGCCAGCTTGGTCTTACCACCAGCAGAGCTCATCAGGAAAACACAGTGAAGCACCTGCAACAGCACCTCACTCAGCTCACATTTGTCCCATACAAATGACTTCACCAAGTTGATGTCAGACAAGGGCCTGTTTGTTTAGTAGTCATGTCCTCTAAGGTACCTAAAGGCTCTAAAGGCTTGTTTATGAAACATTTTGTTGGACTTGAAGCAAACTCCAACCCCAATATAGGAATTCATAGAATTTAAAACCTTGAAATCACTGACATAACTGGGACATAAACATTGTAGTGTCTTCACCATTACTGCACCAGTGTCTAAAGACTTATGAAGGGACATTTTAAAAACTGAGCCCTATATGAGACATAGTTTATTACCTTCCCTCTAGAAAGTTGAATTTAACCCACTATGCCCTACAGTGAGGTGATCCTTCAAAATGAAAGTGCTCTCTGTTCTTATAGTTTATACTTGAGATGCATTAGATGTGTGGTCAGATCTTTAATATAGTTATGTAGTCTCAGGCTCTTAAGTAGTAAGAGGTATATAATTTTACAGGCTGAGCTCTCCAGTCAGTCTGGGTTAGTAATTTACAATCACATATATCCTTAAGAGAATACAGTAATGTGTGTGTGTGTGTGTGTGTGTGTGTGCGTGTGTGCGTGTGTGCGTGTGTGCGTGTGTGGTGTGTGTGTGTGTGTGTGTGTGTGTGTGTGTGTGTGTGTGTGTGTGTGTGTGTGTGTGTGTGTGTGTGTGTGGAACCCCTCTCTGCTCCATCGTCTTGCCTCAACCCATAGTGCAGCTGGAGTGTAATAATCATCCTCTATTCAGTCCTGCTGCCTGGTAAAGGGCGTGCTGTGTGCTTATTGAACTCCTCCTCATTCAAGTTAAGCACTGTATTAAATTCATATTCTCTTGCTCAGTATTACTGTATATTGCTATTTTCTCACAGTCCACAGTTCTTGCTGTTTCTGCACTCTCACTCTGTCTCCCCTCTGTCTCACATAGGGCTACTTGGGCTATTTTGTCCACACTCTTTCACTTTCACACAAGCAAGGCCATAGGCATGTTTGGGATGATAATAAAGTTTTGTGTCCATGAGCGCACCATAGACTTGAGAATTGAATGTCACATGATCACCTCAAAAGTTTTCAGTTTTTCAGCAACAAGACAGCAACATAAACAGAACAGAATGTAGCCAAACAAATGTTCCTTTCAGGAGCCAGGTAGAGCTGCAACCAACAACTACTTTTATAACAGATTAATTTGCCGTTTATTTTCTCAGTTAATTGATCGTTTCTCTTTAAAATGTTGTGAAAAATTCAGTCTAAAACCCAAAGATATTCAATCACGTTTGACATAGAAAAGCAGCAAATTCCCACAACTGAGATGCGGCAGCTATGGATATCCTTGCTTGAAAAATGAACAAATTATTAATCATAGTTGCAGATTACTTTTGTGTGAGTTGAATAATTGAGAAATTAATTGTTTTAGTGCCAGATCCAAAGTTAGATTTGACTGGATGACACTGCACAAGTCCTCAGACTGCCTGTATTTATAAAAACTTTTATGTAAGGAGTCTGCAGTGAATCCACATTAGGCCTTTAAATCTTGGGAAATATTGGGGAATATAAATAGGTAATAAAAATCTATCTAACTTAATATTAGCTTGTTAAATCTCTTTATCTCTCCTCTCTTTCTTTTTCTCTTCTCTCCCTTTCTCTCCCCCTCTCTTTTCTGGGTGTCGCCCCGTGTCTCAACTTTATCCGTCGTTTCAAATTAAAAGCCCTCTGCAGAGTCGTGTAATTGCGACCTCATGAAATTGCAGCGGCTGCAATTATTTTAATGTATATAAGAGAAACACTGGGGTTACAATTCAATTAAAAAAAAAAAAAAAAAAAGAATTTCTTGATTTAAAACTCATTCTCAATAAAATCCAGTTTGCCAAAAATTGTTCTCAGGGGTCATTATCAGACAACATGTTGCTTGGGAGAAATGCTTTGAAATTTTTTGTCACAGAGCACGAAGTGAAGATTCTGAAGACAGCACAGATCAACTGTCAGACTACAACGGGCAAACAGTGAGAGACAGCGGGTTCTGAAAATCAGTCAGTATTCGCGAGTGCTTTCTCTCATCCTTCTCTTCCCTTCTGGTGACAGTGAGAGCATCTTCATTAAATGCACCTTGCATTTCTGCATCTGATTTCGCCTTACTTTCTTATTATATGGCGTACCATTAATTGTTAATTATTTGAATCGTGCTTGAGGCCCCATATACCTAAAGAGGCATAAAAATCACCAAAGAACTTTGAAGACATCATGTGACAAAATGTCTGAGTCAGATACAAATGCATGCCACTACACCGTTTTTATATCCAAGGTTTCTGGGTCCTTCATTAGTCTGACTTTTACTCCCACTCACTTACACAGTGGCTCCTATGCCATTTAATGTGTACCATACAGTGGAATACTTTGAAAAGACTTTTAAAAAGACTGAAGTCTGACACCCTCTCACATCCGAAGACAAGGTGTCATAAATCTCAGAGATTTTAGTCTCACACTAAGATTTTGTAAAGACTGGGGATCTTGCAGGGTCGCTATTTGCAAGGCTACAGCTAGCTTCCTTTGGGATTATTTCCCATCATGCTCTTGGTGGACATTTACAGGAAGAAAAATAGTTTTTTCAACTTTTTGCTTTTTGAAATGATTATAATTATAATTATATAAAGTTAGTAACTCCACACTGTAATTGTCATGATTTTCCCCTGAAATGACTGTGTTCGGACTTTGTATTTATGATTTCCTGTTTTATTTTGAAATTATTTTCCTTATGTCCAATTATCCTTGCCTCCTCTATGTATTTAATGCCGGCCTTACACCAAATGACTCATATTCTTGCTCGTCCCAAGAGTCGCCTCCATGCTCCCTATCAACTCAGTTTGTAACTTCCTGTTTGGAGCTGGAGAAGTTGACAGTGTTCACGGCTTTGAACGTCACTATTTCCATGAGCTAAGACTAAAAAGTTAAGATAATATCTTTGATTTTATCGGAATGCCAAGACAAGAAACAAATGGACGATCACCACCTCACACTGTCGACTCTAGCAAAACGTCCAGGATTTTATTTAGACACTGGAAATTTGTCTGATCATTTGAAAAGTCTTTTGGCGTGAGGCCGGCATTAGTTGAACTTGGAGTGCTGTCACTCCGGCCAGACTTAGTTGCTGTAGAGATGTGATGTCGTGGCTGGATAGCGCATTTTGACGTCACCCACCTTCTTGGAGACATTGCAGGATTTGCCGCCCGTTTGGCTCTTCGAAAGCCAAACCCAGTCCAGGCTGAGAGCTGCCTCATGCCTCTCTCCGCTTTTTCCCTCCTGGAGAATCCTCTCATCTGGGATTTCCTGGCTGGCTCTCTATGCAGGCTCACAGCCCACGGAGACTTTATACAAAACATCAAGAGGCTCGCTCTCTTTCCAATGAGCACTTTCGACGCACTTCTCTTTCCTCCCTTTTTTCCCACCCACTCATTCATCAGTGTACTGTATTCTCATCTCGGTGTAATGATATGTTATACTCTATGTGGATTAGTGCAGGTTATTAGTAAGCCCAAAGTGTAGAATTACAATCAGTCCAATGTTTAGATGAGGCTGCGAATAATTGTGGAGAGGGCGTAGACGTGCGCTGGCTAAGTGGATGGGTCTGTAATCTGATTCCTCGCTCGTTTCCTCTGATGATAATGTTCTCCGAGTTTGCACAGCCTTATGCAAGAGGTTATGTATGGTAATGAGCCCCCAGCAAATAATGCTGCTGTTTATCCTGTTTCCAGAAAATCATTTGCATGCCACACTCCAGGGAGAATATAGTCCACTTCCTCATCGTCTTCTTCCTCTGATGAATTTTTATCTCCCTCACTGCTTCCTAATTGACGTCAGTTTACTCTCGTGTATGCAAATACAGGTTTATGAGCAATCATAGCTGTCATTCAACCCCCACGAGACACGAATCGCTTACGTTGCACCATCATCGCCTCACATGTCAAGGTTGTGTTTGATGGTCACGATTTAGTCGGCGTCTTCCCGTGTTGTCGTTTGTTTTCGTTTCGTAATTGCACCTCTCGCCTAGTGAGAGTCTACCCCTGGCTCTCTGGGCTCCCGTTTGTTTGATATGAACCTTGTCTTATTGGAAGTAGTCACAGGGGCAGTTTTTCATTTTCTGATGAATTATTAAGCTTTATGCCTCTATCAGAGCTGTTTGTTTGGGCCGCTCTCTCTCAGCACCTGCCATTTAGATAACATGCAGAATCAGCTGGACCTGCGGACCCGGTTCCAAACAAAAACACAGTTGCAGCCGTTGATGGCTTCATACGCTTTTCCTGGCTACTCTTAATGATAGTTTAATTGAGCGGACCCTTCTGTACAGTGACCAGGCTGCTCTCTAATGGCTGCACACAGATTAATCCCACCTCCCTTTCCATTGTTTCGTTGCTTTCTCCCCCCTGTAGGTACCTTTTGTGTCTCAGTGTGGTACCACTGAATTCATTTCCTGGGGTCTTTGTTCAATTGTCAGCCCGTGGCTCGTGTTCTGGTGGATTCGCTGGGCACGTCGGATTGTTCTGGGGGATCACAAAATGCATTGTGGACATGCACGTGTATATGCACATACACTTTGATAACAAAACGGCTCAGGGTTGAATGAAACAGGCTGCTCGGGGGCATTTTAGGCCCTCCACTAAATAGTGAAGTGTCCGACTAAATATACTGAATATTATACAAACTGTCATTTTTGAGGTTGTGTTAACCAAACATCCCATGATATTTCTTTAAGCCAGTGCTGGTGAGTGTTTACTTTATCACTGAAAAGTCTTGGCTTTTATGTTGTCATTAATTTTGCAACATTTGCTCTTGCCAAATCAAACTTTTTTCTTTTTCTTTCTTATTTTTTTATTTTTTTTTTTAAATAGTTTGCAAATGATGGACCAGTAATTTGCCTCTTAACTCTGTGACCTTTTCATACCCTTTATAAGTTGCCTTATGTTGCGTTGATTGCTCAATTATACAGTGTTACAACATTGTCTGACCTCCTCTATAGCAGACACATACTGTACTGTTAATTGCTTTTCTGTGTAATAAGAGGTGCCTTTGAAAGTGTGATACAAGTCAATGCTTCATTCTTTTAATGTTTTTGGTCTGTACAGAATCAGAAATCCAAATAATTTGGTAGTTATTATTTCAGTTCTATGATTAATTACATCATCCTTGAAGAATAGGTAATTATAACCACTTTTTTATTTTGTCTGGCTAGTAGTTAAAAACTTAAAGTAGAACTTCTAAAAAAAAAAAAAAAAAAGAAAAAAAATAGTTGCCCTCCTTGACTTTCAGATAATTTGTCACAGGAAAGACCTGCTGTAATCTAATGTGTGGGAGAAAAATACATAAAAAGATTTCACCCCTTGCGCAAAAGTGACAAAAACAGAAATGCTTTGTTCTCGATAATTGTCCACCATTACAGCTTAAGAGCTAAATGGGAAAAAAAGAGCTAAAAAAAAAAAAAAAAGAAGCATTTCTGTGTGCCACCTGATATGTTAATGAAATATAATCAGCTCCTCAGATGGCAGGTGACTGTGGGAGAAAAACGCTCGATTCATTTGATGCACCATCAGCATGCTGGGAAAGGCTCCAGCGGCCGCCCTGCAGGCAAGGGTCCTTTTTTTTAATTAAGTCGTCATTCACCTCTGGAAACCTCTGCTGAAGTGGTCCCATGTGCGCTCCCTCTGCAGGACACACACACACACACACACACACACACACACACACACACACACACACACACACACACACACACACATATATATATATATATATGACGCACACACTTAGTGTCATTTCCCCTCACAGGTGTCCTCTCAACACAAACACCTCTGTCTCCACAGCCACCTGTCATGCTGTCAGTGTATAGATTGTGTTTGTGTGTGGGCGCCCTTGTAGCCTTTCTCAAAGACAGGTGTCGGTCATGGCTGATTTGACAGCGACGCCTTGTTCACCTTTCACTAAATGAGAGAACAAGTGTCACCAGTCAGGATTTTTTATTGTCGTTCTAACTTCTAACATGACCTTGACATGTCGACGCAGCTCTGACAAAAGACGTGAGATGCTGTGTTTGTTGGCTCTTGGATCAATGGCACCAGAGAGAACAGCTCGCTAATTAGAGATTTCACTTTTAGCCTAGGAGATTTATGGTTTTTTTTTTTTGCCATGTTTGTTTGTTTGTTTGCAGGATATCTCAAATGCTTGTTAAGAGATTTAGATGAAATTTGGTGGAAAGTTATGCCCAGCGAATGAGTGATTTGGCTTTCGGAGCATATCCAATGATGTTTTCTAACACTGCAAGAGTGAGATTTCAGCGTTTCTCTCATGAAATGCTGCGAGATGTGTCAGATCTAGCCACAGTTATCTACAGTTGAAAACTTTGTAGTTGCTTTGTAGTTTTGGCAACTTGATCGAACCTGTCAGAACATGTTGGTGCTGTCCTCTGCCTTATTCTGTTGACTCATGTTTATTTAGCATTACAAACCCTGTAGACAAAAACAAAAAAGTATGCCTTTGTAGTGCTGACTAGAAAACCAAAAAAAAAAAAAAAAAAAAGCACCTTCATGTCAACTGTTTGTTTTTTAGTTTTTTTTTTTCTGAGAACACCCAAGAACATCAGGAGCATTGCAATAATTTACTCTAACTCTTAGTCTCCGTGCTGTAAATCTGAGGAAATCTCTTTTCCGCTGGCATTATTGTTATTTTGGCATTCTCCCTCATTACTGGTTTCTCTTGAGTGGGCGGTGGAAAAGTGTTGATATTACAGCGTCGATAGTGCCAGGCCCAACCGTCACTTGTGTCAGACGGTGTGGGTGGACATCCCGTGTATGTGTGATGCCTCTACTACACATCTCAGTGGCACGCAATTAGTGCCACGAGGGAGCCAAATCCTTTATTGCCTTCTTTTTTTTTTTTCCTCCTCCTGTAATATCTCCTCCTCTTATATTGTCCTCTGTCATCTCTCCGCAGCAATCTATAACTACGATGCCCGGGGAGAGGAGGAGCTGTCGCTGCAGATTGGAGACACAGTGCACATACTTGAGACATATGAAGGTGAGAGCGGGCTTACTGATGACACGCATGATCAGAGCTGACACGCCAGCGCTTGACATTATTTTCCTGTCATCACTTGTACCGTTTTTGTTTTGTCAAATTTTCATCCACGTGTTCAATAAGATGATATATTTAGCAGTGGCGATTATGATGGTGTGTTCCTGTAAATACAGGCATGAGCGATCCCCGCACACTTCAGCTGGCCTGCTAGTGTTTCATTGTGCATTCATTTATATTCACAGTGTGGATATTTTCAGCTTTAATGTTATTCCTTAATTTAAATTGAATGATAAACTTACCAACTTTGTTTTTCTGTTCTCCCTCAGACTGGTACAGAGGGCATAGGCTGAGGAGAAAATCCAAAAAGGTGAGCGGCTTGTAAACAGTGTAAACAGCTTTAGTTGCTTCAGTTTTTCGAGCTGTTCAACTTCTGCCGTAGTTACAACATATAATGTGGTCTGCACTGTTATCTCTTCCTCCTCCAGGGAATATTTCCTGCTTGCTATATACACCTGAAAGAGGCCACAGTCGAGGGCAGTGGGTTAGTATTTCTCTACTTCCGCTTTTTGAATGACATGTGATTTTTTTTTTTTTTTTTTACAAGCAAGAAGATCGGTTCTTCTTTTGTTGCATTTGTGTGTTATGTTGCTGGTGACAACAATGAAAATCAAGTAGGAAAAAAAATAAATGAGAAGTTTGACCTACCAACTTATTTTCTGACCCACCGAGGCGCTCGTTGGCTAAGTCGTGTGTTGACAGCGTCAGAGGGTGTTTAAGTGGAGAGGTCTGCTGTTGATATGATGTGACATGTGTGTTTGTTGTTCCAAAACTCATGGCACTTTAAAAAAAAAAAAAAAAATCTTTTTTAAAGTTTTTTTCAGTTTGATCCGTCTTCTTTGATTTCCCTTTCACAACACAACAAAAAGATAAACCTCAAACTTCAAAGTCCATGAATTCAACAGAGAAGCTTGAAGATTTATTTATTTATTTATTTATTTCGTAGAATTATAACTGAAGGATTTGGACAAAGCTGTGAAATTAATCTGAATTCACTCGGATAAAAGGCAACATGTTTAATCCTAACAGTGGAAGCAACATATACGCGATGATTTTGCTTGGAATAAAAGACTTTGAGAGTTTGATTTTCCTGCCGTCTCTCCTCACACAATGACTGTGATCAGACACATTGTGTCAGTGTGGAGAGGAAAGAGCAAAAACGACACACAGTCACTGGATCAAATTTGTTTACTATCACTGCAGGCAAAAGGAGACGGTCATTCCCACTGAGCTGCCACTGGTGCAGGAGGTCACCACCACACTGCGGGAGTGGGCTACAATATGGAGGGATTTGTATGTGGTAAGCCAGCCTGTCCCCTCCCAATGGGAACACACACACACACACACACACACACACACACACACACACACACACACACACACACACACACACACACACAGTGCATGTGGCAGAGCTTATATATGGGCTTATCACGGACATGTATTGCCATATATCTGGGCACATATAATGAAAAAAATGATGTGCATAAATGTTTGATATCATGCATCCCTACATATCTCAGAAAAGACTGAGAAATACTTCATGTAAATCAATAAGAATATCAGCTGAACCATTTTGATAGATATTTTCTTTTCAAATATTGTCACCTGTGTCAGATTTTTATATTTCACAAAATTTTATTAAGTTTGGCTCAAGGTTAATCCACCTGGTCATCAATTCATCAGTTTTTTATTCACCTGCACGGTCCTGTTCTGTTTCTAAATTTTCTCCGTCTGTTTCCACTGACAGGGGGACAAACGCGAGATGTTCAACTCTGTCCGTGACATGATCTATGACCTCATCGAATGGCGTTCCCAGATCCTGTCTGGCACCCTCCCACAGGATGAGCTCACAGAGCTCAAGCAGAGAGTCACCTCCAAGATAGACTATGGCAACAAGTGAGGATCCAGTCTTTAGAGGCGTTTAGTCGTGTCCTTCCCTCCCCACAGCTTATATCCCTTTATCCTCATATCTATCCGGGAAAATGACTCTTGTTGGAATAGGTCAGCAGTGTCAGTCAATAGAAAATGACAGGTCATCACTTAGCTGGAGGAAAACTGGTGGGATTTAGCTTCAGCAAACCGTAGTGTATTCCATCATGAAATGACAGCTCTTGCTGTGTCTGCAGTGGGCCTAGAAAATCGGTCAAAAATTAAAATTGTGAAGCTCCATTCTGCTCCGGTGATGAAACTTTAAACCTTTGGTCAGGTAGAGAAAAAAGCTTTTGCCTCTGCAGAAGCAGGGATGAGGTGATGAACTACATTGACTGCATGTTGGCAACATTCTGGCTCCAAAGAAGAAAGAGTTGAACAAAACAGGGGAGCTCTGAAAGACAGCTAAAGAAGTATTATATGAGGGAAAAAATGTGTTGTGTGCTGTTTCCTCGTCCACAAATGCAACCATGCCTTCACAATATTTACCTTAGTGTGTTCTGGCATTCATGAACTCTCCCCCGTTTTCACGCAAGGTACCTGGATCTCGATCTGGTGGTCAGAGACAAAGATGGAAACATACTGGACCCGGAGCTCACCAGCACCGTCAGCCTGTTCAGAGCGCATGAGGCGGCCTCTAAACAAATTGAGGACCGCATCCAGGAGGAGAAGGTAAAAATAAAGAGGGGCCCCGGTGCCCCTCCCCGTCTTAAACACCATTTTTACAACTGCAGCTAAACTCTGATCTTTATCCAGATGGTACATCAAAGATGAGTAAAAGCACATTAGTGCACGGTGTGAATGAACATGTACACAGTGTGATCTGAATGTAGCTGCATCTTGATCTTGTTCTTTCTGGCTCATTGAATCTCGGCCAGAGTCAAACAGGTGCAGCTAAGAAAAAAAAAAAAAAAAACACTGTAGGGTGGAGAGGTTTATAACGGCTCTTCATGTGAGATAATTGTTTAAGATGACCCCTCATTAGTCTCCATTGGGGAAAGCTTTCCTCTACAGCAGTGTCGTGCCATCCCTATGCAAAATGATATTGAACATTTGTCGGTTGGTTGACCCATCACTTTGGTCCAGCCTGACATATCTCAACTATTGGATGGATTTCTGTGAAACTGGGTGCAGCTGTTAACATCCCCAGGCTTTTACAGTTCATCGAATTAAACTTTGCATCGAGAGGCATCATTCAGTTTATCTGATACGTTGGTTGACATCATGACATCAGCTATATTTTATGTTTAGTGCTGTTGTTGTTCTAGCACCTAAACATGCTAAACATCAGCACGTTAGCCTCAGAGAGCTGCTAGCGTGGCTGTAGTCTCATTTTAAAAGTGTTGCATTACTATACTGGTTAGCTTTATTTTGATTTATCCACATAATTAATAAAGGTACACTCATTTAAGTGTGGTTGTTTATGTGACCATATTCCCACTGCTTCCAAAATTGAGAGATTTTTGTATTTAAACCATTTACATAGTTGCAGAAACTATTAAGAGGGTGTCCTGTTTTGCTTTCAAGAAAGATAACTTGTTTCTTGACTGATTCCTGTCAAGTAACAACACGACGGGGGATAAGAACATCAAACAGTTAGACAAAGTGCATTTCAAGGTAATAAATAAGCAGAAACCCTGTAGTTCAGTCTGGAATGGAGTTTTGACATTTGGATAACTTTATTGTAGCGGTTAAAACGAGGCCACGCCCCAGTACACAAAGATGTTTGACTGCTTCTTCGGAGACTCTGGAGGTCTGCCAGACTCCCTGTCTATTTTACTCTGGCGTGTCAGTGGCTTTGCCTCACCTGAATGTCAGCTGGCAGTGTGTAAGCGTGTCGGACGCAAAGTGCCATGCAGTTAAGCGGTCTCATCTTATGTGCCCTTTTCATCCAGAGGTCTTCATTGCATATGCATGGGCAATACGAAAGTGTCCAGGTCAACATGATAAATATTAATGATGTGGCCCCAGCATATTTTTTGAAGGGCATCCAGGGGATCTCGCAATCAATCCACCTTTTTACTGTGGATGCAGTCCTGGACATGAAGTGGATGGGAATAGGAATACAGTGTAATGGATTCTGATGGCTTTATAGACATTGTTAAATCTTACTTCTTAGCTTGTTAAATTTCCAGAAAGAAGCAGAGGCTGTGACTGATATTTAATAATTCGGTGTGCAATTACTAGCCACACCTACATACAGTGTCTCTTTCTTCATGCACTGATGTTGCTCATTGTTCAAACTGCACAGGCGTGAACCTACTTGCACAAAAGCTATGGAAGAATGCCTAGTATTGAACATGATACCTCTGTTTCTCTCTGACAGTCTCAGAAGCAGAATATTGATTTGACCAGGCAAGCGAAGTTTGCTTCCACTCCAGCCTTCGCCCTCTTTGTGACTCTGAAGAATGTGGTGTGTAAGATCGGCGAGGACGCAGAGGTTCTCATGTCACTGTACGACCCGGTGGAGTCCAAGTTTATCAGGTGAACCAACGGCTGCATCTTCACTCTTCTGTCTTCCAAGCACCTTTTGCCAGTGGAAATTTTTTAAAGATGATGCAGTCTGAACCGGAAACATCCATCCCACACACCTATGTTCTTCTGTATTTGGCTGTAGCTTACACTATGTAGATGCTTTTCAAATCAGTGGTAAAACTTAAAATCAGATACTCTTTACTGTAATAGATTTCTCTTGCAGTATTATAAACCATATCTTTTGACGTCATTCTACAAGGCAACAGTGTCAGCAATGAAATGAATATGCAGTGAAGTAAAATTAAGTCATCAGACAGTCAGTTTAAATTTGCCCTTCACACACACAAGATTGAATCCACAGTCTTTTATGAACCAGGTAATATGTCTAGATAGAGTTTGATGTTTGAGGATTTCCAGAACTGTTAACTATCACAGTAAGTACAAACTCACACACACACACACACACACACACACACACACCATGCAAGAACATAACCAGAGCAAGCACAGCCTGCTGCACAGGGATTTTCTATTGTTTTTAGGACTGTGACAGTAAATTATCACAAGTAGAGCAGCTCGACTGTGGAATGTTTTTCGTTTGCATCCAACATCAGTCGTGCATTTTGTTCCCCGAGTGGATCGGTGTTTGGATTAACACTCAAGCTTCTGCAGCTTTCTGAGGAAATTCTAGTTGATGCAACTGAATGCATCTGATTGCTTTAATTCACTGTATTGTAAATGCAAATATGAGAATTTGCTGAGACATATTATAATGATGAGTCATGTTTTGTTTTTTTTCTTCCCTGTCATCTCTCCCTCACAGTGAAAACTACCTGGTGAAATGGTCAAGTTCAGGTCTTGTGAAAGACATCGACCAGCTTCATAATCTGCGGGCGGTCTTCACAGTGAGTGTGTTTGCCTTATGTGTGTGCGCGCACACTTTGCCCGTGGTAGCGCACTGTTTATTCAGCCATGTTATGAGGCATGTGGGAGCCTGTTTGCAGAGCCTGTATTTGTTAAGCCCTCTCTGAAAGAGCCTGGGCTCGCTGTATGTATTTACCAAGGCAGTCACCTCTATCTAATGGAAGCCCAAGGGCAGAAGGGTCAGAATGCACCCGCTGGGAGCTCTTTGCTAGTTTTGGATGCTATTGCCCACAGGAAATGAATCTGTGGACACCATCACAGATGTTGCTGAAGCAGTTTGTGGTGAAAAGTTTTTTCCCCTAACAGAAACTCATCTTCACCTAAGAAGGTGCCATTAATCCATCTGTCGTTGTGTACCCTGGCCTTAAAAAAGGCTGTTGCCAGATATGACTTTAAATCCAGATGGATTTGAAGTTATTGTTTAGTGACTCTAAAGTTTATTTTTTTCCCTCCTCAGGATTTAGGTAGTGAGGATCTTAAAAGAGAGAAGATCAGCTTCGTGTGTCAGATTGTCAGAGTGGGGCGCATGGAGCTACGAGACAACAACACCAAGAAGCTGACGTCAGGGTTAAGAAGACCCTTTGGAGTGGCAGGTAAAGCAGACTACACAGAGACTCAGTGACAACCTGCTGTTCCACAAAGAGCCACGAGGCATGGGTTGTAATGCTGTAGTCAGAGGTTACACAGATTATCTCCGAACTTTGTATTACTTTGAATATCGTGTGTATGTGTGTGTAAACCTTGAGGACAGATCCCCTGGTTTGTGTTACAGTTCAAAGATAAGTATTGTGCCAAAGTCTTGTGTATGGATGAATGAATGTATTGGCTAACATTCAGAGATATCCAGCTAAAGTAGAAAGAAGAATTAGAGTTTGATTTATCTCCTGTTGGCGAGCTGCCAGGCGTATCGTAAACTAATTAGATTGGCGTTTTGCCCACTGTTGTCCGACAGAGAAAATTATACCCCTCTTCTCATGTCTTTCTCCCAGTGCCACTTGAAAGGAAGGTAAATGACAGCCTCCTTTTTGATGGCTTGTATTAAGGAATCATCGTTGCTGCTGTACATGGCATGATGTAGAGCCTGCTCTTTTTGAAACATAGTCGTAAAAGGCTTCACCTGGTCGACCTCTGGCCTATAGAATAATGCACTCGCAGACGCCAGAACCCACCGCTGCAGATATTGGCTCCGTCTCTCAGTCACTTCTGTTGAAGCCTGCGGGACTGACAAATCCAAGAATCTGTTTTGGCTCGGGCTCCTCAACCTTTGTTCATTTTGCACGGTCAGCGAAAAGGAAAAAAGATCTTGTCTTGGTGAATCATATGTTTGGAAGTGGAGGAGTCTTTATTCTAGCACTGTGGCATCACCCAATTCACAAACATGATCACTTTACTCAGTATTTATATATTACACAATTTGTTTTCAGTGCAGTTTCATGGAGGGCAAATAAGACTGCACATCAAGGCCCAGTTCTAAATACCCCTGGAAACTTAAAGATCATTCAAAGATCTAATTTATCATTGAATTTTTATGTGATGTCAGATCAGCAATTTGTCTTCCCCTCCTGTCCACTTTGTGGCAACTATGACAGTCACGTGAAATGGGTAAGAACCAGGACGAAGCGAAGACGAGCTGAGGTCAGCTGGATCTGCCCTCACCCCTGATGTGGCTTTACCATGTAGTTATCTGTGTCTCTTCCGCAGCCGTCCTTCACTCTCCAGGCCTTCAGAGTGTTTTAACATCCCTCTCCTTGTTTTCCCACAGTAATGGATGTCACCGACATCATAACGGGCAAAATGGACGATGAGGACAAGCAGCACTTTATCCCATTTCAGCCGTAAGTGCATTGTTCAGCAGCAACAAAATAAATGACATAAGGGTGCATATAATATACACATAAGGGAGTTTCTTAAAGCTTGGGATAATGTTGCATAAAATAGTGGGGCTGATACAGTTCTGCTCTCACACTTGTAGCCATTATTCTGGTATACAGTATGTCAGAGGTGCAGTGGTTGTATTTTAGATTTTTTTAGTCCTGAATACTTGACACCCGATTAGCAGGGGTTTTAAGACAGTAGTGCTCCCCTATTCCCCACTGACTCAATTAAGGCAATCTCATTAACTGCTGCCTTTCTCGTAGGACGGCGTTCAGAGCCAAAGTAACCTTTTCCTTAACGTGATTTCCTGCATAATTGGAAATGCTTCAGATTCAGCCAGTTTAACTGGCAGATCACCTCACTTAACAGTTTTATCTGCGAACATAAATCATGGAAATTAGAGCCTCGCTGTGTGAAGAGAAGAACAGGATCTACAAGGGGTTGTTTATGTCCAAGTGTGAATATTTGCCACTGAATTTCCACAGATGAAGTCTGCATGTTGTTTTTCGAGACCAGCAAGAGACAGGAAGTGCAGGAGCTATTTAGGGAAGGTTTGACGTAGTGATGTAATTTGGATAGAATCCTGGCATCCAAACAGAAATGGAAATGGCTTTCAGAAACGGATGAGATAGATCAAAATCTTGCTGAAATAAGTTTTTGTTCTTGTTTTTTTTTTTTTTTTCCTCCCAGACACTCTATTATAAGTCTTAGACAGTGTTGACCTCATCTCTTATATGTTGTATAGACACAAATCAGCTTGCATTTAGATGATGGATTATTTAATGTTGTGCTGAAATGATCAATTAGCTGATGACAAAACTAACTGACAACAGTTTTAGATAAGGATGTGGCTTAAGTTATTTATTGAGCAAATATGCCAAATATTCTCTGATTGCAGCCTCTCAAATGTGAGGATTCTGGATTTCCTCTCTGTTTTATATCAGTGTAACTTGAATATTGTTGGCTTCTGTGCTGTGGGTAGGAAACAACCAGCAAGACTGTCACCTAGGGCTTATGGTAGTTCTGATTGACGATCCCTAAAAATTCACTAAAAATAATCAGGACAGTGGACAATGAAAATAAGTTTTTACAATTTTGTATTTGTTTTTTTTTTTTAGTATTAGATTATTACTTCTCTTCCCATCATGCCCTGGCCACCTTTTCAAAGTCCCACAGTGTCCATCTCAGCATTTTGGTACAAATCAAATCTAGTGAAAACCTGTCTTGTGCCTGTTTTCCTACATTGTGTTGTTTTCCCCCCAATGAATGTACAAACCGCTGCTCTCCCTTATTCTATTTTGTTGCTCGGATTGGTTTTGATTTGTCGGACGCGCAGAAGACAGTCTGAATCACAGAGATCTCTTACTGCTTCCTCCACGCTGACATCATCACTGTCTTCTCCTCCATGCTTTTTCTTTCCTCTGTTTACTCAGAGCCCCCTACACTGCAGATGCCGTCCCCGCACACATCAGACTCTCGCAGCTGCCACACATGTGGTGCTTTCCAGATCACATCTGCTGCTTTCTTATGCTCTGTGTGTCACTCTCTACACCTGAAGCCCTATGGAGTACATATATGTTATATTTTAGTTTGCTTTCTCAATGAAAGCAGAGCGACTGGATGTATTTAACTGGGATTTTAAGTTTCCCACTTCAAGACTGACTGTGGGAAGGTCAAGCTTCCCGCTGCTGCAGTGGCTCTTTAAATGCTGACTGGGCATCATTTCCTAAACGATGATTTCTCTGTGTGTTTCTTTCATTACCCATCCTGCCTCACTGTTAACTGCTAACAAGTGGCTTTGTGTCTGTCACGGTATTCGCATCACTCTTCGGTGTGTCTCTCTCTCTCTCTCTCTCTCTCTCTCTCTCTCTCTCTCTCTCTCTCTCTCTCTTTTTTCATCCCACTCCCCTCCTCACAACCGTCACTTTGTGGCTCTTCCTGCCCCGCACATCCTCCTCCTCCTCCTCCTCTTCCTCCTCTCTCCGCCATCTCTTCTTCTCTGTGGTGTTTGCCTGTTGTGTGCATACTGCAGGCTAGCGTTGGATGACGCCATTCGCCACAAGCAGCTGAACATCTCCCGTTTTTCACCCAGGGTGGCAGGAGAGAACGACTTCCTCCAGACAGTCATCAACAAAGTTATCACCGCCAAAGAGGTCAATCACAAGGGCCAAGGTACAGTGCAAAGCTCAGACACAAGATCCAGGGCCAAGGAGGCAACTCTACACTACACTACTGCCAGACTTTTATCAACAAGATGTGTGCTTTATTCATGTTGTAGAACAGCTACACTAAGTCAGGACCTGATGAAAATCGAACCTGGATCACAAAATAGTTTTAACCAAATCGCCAGCACTGCATGATGTTGGGTTTTTCTTGACATCCCTTCTAGAGGTGAACCGACTTTGGAGTTGGTTGACATTCAAATACAGAGGGGGAAGCCTCACACTCATAACAATGATGCAGACACTTTTTTATTTTTAATCCTGTAAATCAGTGTTTTGGCTCATATTACCTCCCTCGCAAAGCTGAGTTCCAATATCTGCCAAAACTGTAATAGAAAGAAAAAAAAAAAAACGCACAGATGTTTGTATCAGAGTTGTGAGTGTCCTGTTATCTCTATAGAAAAGGTTCTCTATTCATCCTCCATCTCTGCTAAATGTTGTGAGATCCTCATAAGGAAGGCCCAGACTGTTATTAAGGTTGGAAGGTAATGTTGAATATGAAAAGTGTATCTTCAAATACATTTTATTGTGCTGCTGTCATTTTCTTTCATAGAACATTTTAGAACCCCCATATTGGCAGGGTGGAGAAACTGTTCATCTTGCTAATAAGAACTTAATTCTTTGTCAAGTGCTCACAATATAAATTACTGCTCATACTATAAATAGTTGGACTCATCACCATGACTACAGGATCTAAGTAATCCAGCTGTTAATTAAGCTGGCGAGTCTTGTGCGGAGACCGGATCTTATCAGCGATTTGACATCTGTGGTTAGAAGAACAACATTAGCCGTCTGAGGGATTTGCACTGAGAGGGGAGAAGCAACATGACAGCCTCCATGGCATTGTCATGCCCTATGAAGATGTACTTGGATAAATGTCAGGTCTGCTCCGGCCCACACTGAGATGAACAGCAGCGCACTGAGAGCAGCTGTTTCGGTCACGCTCGCATAACAAAAGGCTTCCGGCTAGACTAGTGAGAGATGTGTCACTCATAACAATATGGGGCTTGTAAAGTGAAAGTGAATAAAGCTTCAGGGTTCACAAACACTGCTCATTTTGGTGCCCTGTGAAGGGGCAGCGCTACAGGATGACTGCCTAATTGGATGCTTTTTTTTTTTTTTTTTTTTTTTTTAAGTCATTTCCAGTTTTGTTCAGGGGTATGTATCTATGCTGCTTTGTTTTTCCTGAGAGAATATTAAGAGTGAGTGTGGTTACAGAGCTGTGGCTGGCACCCCATGCAGTGTCTGCAGAAAAGAGGCTTTTCCAACCAGGAGAGAAGCAGAGCAGCCACTGGTGTTAAGTTGATAGAAAATATGACCCATGAATGCCCCCAAAAGGCCCTTTGTTTCAGAATTATTCAGAGCCGCAGAGTTTCCTCGGAAGTGTCACACTCTGAGTTTTTCCAAGCCCAATTATTGAAGTCTGGGAATTACTGCACAATTTAAATATTCTACAATAAATGTGACTTATTCTCATATAAAAACGAAGAGTGTCTAAAGAAGAAGTCTGGAGCATTGAGGACATAATCATGAATTTTGCAGTGGGATGGAAAAGGACCCCCCCCCCCCCCCCCCATTTTGTTTGTTTGTTATGGAGAAACATATTATTTTTCTCCCACTGCTAGTGCTCAGAAGTAACACCTCTGTTTGAGCCAAGGTCTGTCTGTTGCTATGATGTACTGTTTATGCCAAAGAGAACATCCTGCATAAAGGAAAGCTTCTATATGAGGCAGTGTGGTGCTATATATGTCAAACAGACATCAACTGTTTGGGCGGCTGCAGTGATTTTTTTTTCTTTTTCTTTTATGTCACCAGATTTTGTAGTTTGTAACACACACCTTACTACATGTCACTTTCAACCAGGCACAAGGTAAACACACTTGTTTCCTCTATTATGTTTTCCTAATCACATCCCCGAGGGTAGCTTCTATTTAGCGTCTTGCCCTAGAGCTGTTGCATGTCACTCTTGACAAGTGACAGTGGAAAGCACGAAATAGAAAATCTCTTTTTTAGTATTTTCCTGGGGCAGTTTGCTTTCCACTGTCGTCTTGTCCTGACGTTATCTTGGTCCCGCCCCCTCTTTGCCTTAAATGCATCACCAGGCCTGTGGGTGACTCTGAAGCTGCTTCCTGGAGACATCCATCAGATAAGGAAGGACTTCCCTCACCTGGTGGACCGATCGACAGCCGTGGCTCGCAAGATGGGCTTCCCTGAGATCATCATGCCAGGTTGAGTGTTTTTTAAAAAGCTCCCCCTCGGCTGCTAGTCTCTGAAAGTTTCCTGATTGATTCACCACTTCATTCATTCAGAAAGTGATTTAGAAGTACGGTCTGCTATTTCACAAAGTGTGAGGGAGACAAAGAACATATCATAGTTCATTAAGGTCTGATTAAGACTTTAGTTATTTAATAGACTGAAGTCAGCCATAAAGTCGGGTTCAAAATATCCACTTATGCCACCTCAGATATGAGTTATTCTGTAATATTCATGTATATATATTAAAAAGGGTGAACTGAAACTCTATTAAGCCTGTGAAAAGTGAGGATTTGCTGTTGTTTGCTACAGGCGACGTGCGAAACGACATCTACGTGACTCTGGTTCAGGGCGACTTTGACAAGGGGAGCAAGACCACGCCCAAAAACGTTGAGGTGACCATGTCTGTTTACGACGAGGACGGCAAGAAACTGGAGGTACAACTTAGAAACAAGAACATGAACTCACTTCTTTTGGTATTTTTCTTTTCTCAGGGTCAGCTCATTCTCAGCATTCAGGACACAAAGTGCTGTAGCCAATCGCTCTCTCAGACAGTCTGTGATTTACCGGGCTTTCTTTAATCCCGCACAGCTCAGCACACCGCTTAACTGACCAGGAGTCCTATAAAACAGTGCGATACACAGGCCAGACTGCATTCCTTTGCCACCTGTCAAAAAATGACAGACTGCAATGTTGGTGCTTTGTGGTTGATTGACTAGCTTAAAATTTGGCTCACCACTGCGGGGAATCAACCTTTATCATTGTCAGAGTCAGTTACAGACTTAAGCGTGCGAACAGGCGACGTGGGCAGCAGAGTTTGACAGCTGCAAGTGATGGAAGATGTGAAATCAGCATTTCCCTTCTGGTATAATTACCTTTGCTAATGAAGTTAGAAGGATCATTTTCTCCCCTGTCTATTTGTTTGCCAGCAATCTGTCTCAAAAGGTTGCAAATTTATTTGGGTGAAATTTGCACCCCTTGATGCAGAGCTCAGTTAATTATATTTCGGTGGCGGTCATCAGTTAATCATTCTAATTTCAGTCATAGTAAAGTCTAACAGCCCGGATTGCAGCTTAACACCATGTCACTAGAAACTCAAACCAGAAAGACCCAAACAAAATCAAATCAATACGGTGGCCACAAAGAGAGAGAACGTTTAATGGATCCTCGCTTCTGACTTTTTCATCATGTGCCAACCCGTCAGAGTCTAATGTCCTAATAAAGCTTTTGTTTCATCCAGAGTTTCCAGCCAGTGACCCCTCTCTCTCTGATGTTTAATCATTGTCACCCCCCTGCTTGACTTTACCTCTCCTTCTGCAGAGGCCAATCAGTTAATGGGGCATATGAGAGGTGTAGAAGAGCTGGACATGAGGAGTATGTGGGAGGAAGTGGGGCAGGAGGTGTGTGTCTGTGGGAGTGTGTGCTCACGTGTCAGTCAATTTTCAGTTCTCTGGTTTTTGAGGGGCACAGTAAGTAGTGCTTGTATTTGTTAGTAACTCTTGTATTAGTTTTCATACAGATATAATGCTACTATGTCCACACTCAGTATAGTATATGGAGTGAGAGTGGAAGTTACAGGGGCTGATGAAGTGGGGAGGCCTCCTGCAACCAGCGAATCAGAGGACAACGCTCTTACCCAGGGCTGCCTCAATTACACACATTAGTCTTAGATTGAGAGACTTCGTCAATGATTTGGCCCAGCAGGCTGAGGAAGTGTAAGGGTCGGTTGCATCATCGCTCGACAAGATGTCTCATTGTGATTATTTTTGGATGTCGCACATGCAGTTTGTTTTATAGTATAGTTTCCGCTACAAAAACAGATGAAAAGCTGAAGTTAAAAACAGAAGTTGTGATCTAATACAATGTATTAACAGAACATGTTGTGAATAACTTCTCACCTACAGTAAAATGAATACTGGTGAGTATGAATGCAAAAAAACAAAAAAAAACAAACAAGATGAATCAGTGTTTAATATCTAAACACAAACAGCTGTAAAAAGGAACTTTGCCTGACTAATATCCATCATAAAATTAACAACATTTGTAAACAAGACACGGTGTGAACATTAAGTACACAACAGTTTGTGATACTCAGTGGCCGGTCACAGTTCACTTCAGCAGGTTCACTGCCTGACCGTACTCAGTCGGCATCAGTAGAACCTATCACTGTGTATCTGTATTCAGGGCTGTCAGAGCCTTGAGGAGATGTAATGATTGGAATCAATGACAGCGGTCAACAGTGATCAAGACTCTGATCGCATCTATGAGCGTCATGATCAGGTTATCATTGTGGTGCTGGAGCTCCCTTCAACGTCTCGTCTTGCAGCTCTTCACAGAAATGCTCAGTCAAATCTCTTCAGTTCTCCAGGGATCAGTGCTAATTGGTTAAATTCTCTCACTTCCTTCCTGGATTTTAACTGGCTGGAAGGAAATTCTGTCTCTGACATGGGAGGCACAGCCACTTCCTGTCTGTCACTTTAATGTCTGAAGCTCGATATGATCTTAGATGAAAGAACCTTTCTCTGTAATTCACCTGAACTCTAGCTTGGAGTCACAGCTTAAAACAAAAAAAGCTATTTATGCAATAGAATAAAGAGCCCTCCACACACTAGGCACTGAAAATTAGTAAAATGGAAAGTAAAGGAAAAAGAGTACTCACAGTGAGGGAAGTTTTATAATAGGGCAACTTTGCAAGTTTTATTTTCTCTGGCTTTCTGTCTGGATGTTTCTCTTTTTGTCTCAACCTTATTATCCCCTCCATTCTTCTCTGTCCTTTTATCTCTGTCTCTCTGGTCTCTTCTTGTCTCTGGATTTTGTCATCCTTGCTCTGTCTCGAAAAGGGTTTTTTAAGTTGCGTAGTGAGTCTGTACAGCGACTTCTCGTCACCTTGGCAAACCCCCACAAACCCTTCTGACCTGCAGCTAGACCTCATCCACTTTCCCCCATTTCGTCTCTTCAGAATCTGGAACTGTCATGAATCCTGGCCGCTTAGTGAAGGGGCAGAGTTGCAGGAGCTAGCACCTGCCCCCCCACCCCCCCACCCCCCCCCACCCCAGATCTGCTCTGGGGGGAGACAGGGCCTGTTATTCCTCATAATTGCTGGTTGTCAGAAACCATTAGTGTTGGAGTATTTCAGCAGCGGTGCACTAGCAGGCCAGGGAGTCAGCTGCAATAGTGGGAGGAAAGAGGTAGGCTGGCTGTGCGCAGATTGATAGAAAACAAGGCATGTGTGCCATCCCCCTGTCGCTCCATCACTCCTGGTAGATCCCCCCGGTACGGCGAACAGTATTTTACATACGCACCCTGATCCATTGTAGAAACTCAGGGGACCCGCTAGGCAGACCAATTTACATGGCTGGATCCATCAGCACCAGCTGGTCCTTCTCCTCTTGCCTGGCTTCCCTCCACTTCTCCCTGCATGGGAGCCACTGCCCCTCCTTCTTAAATAATTAATTTCTAATTTATTTCTTATTTCCACAATGCTCTCACGAGATTGGCAGCCAACAGGCAGGTGCTCATGCATAAACCGCGTCCAGACTTTTAAAGGCCATTCTGCTAGATTAAGACTTGCTGCCCCGGGGACTACATTTCACAAAATAAGCGCTAGTCAATTTTCCACATGCTGTGAGTGTGCTAATGTTTTGACAGGGTCATAATAGCTCAACCGTCATGATTTTTGCTTCTTACAGCTAAGCCAGCATAACCAGATAACCAGCTGTGTTGTCTGATAACTTGTTTCATGTGTTCCGGTCTCTTTGTCTAGAATGTGATCTTCCCCGGAGCTGGAGATGAGGGGATCAATGAGTACAAGTCTGTCATCTATTACCAAGTAAAGCAGCCACGCTGGTTCGAAACAATAAAGGTATGTCTCTCTTTACCTGTACGTCCTCACTGTGTCTCTTTGTTGTTCTTCTCAGTTACATTTTCAGTTACATTTACATTTCAGTCATTATCTCCCACCTTCACTACAAAACCACTCTTTGATGTAATTGTTAACAACACAACTAAAGTTTCCATCACCAGAACGATTTAGCATGAAGCCTGTGGGGAAACTTCAATGCATAGAACGACAGTAATCCAGGCAGCTATTGTTTTATAATATATATTTATTTTACTTATTTTATAATTATTTTTAATATATTTTTGTACAATAGATAAATATAAATATACAATATGCTGCAGCTAGGCTCCTAACTGATTCCAAAAAATGTGATCATATTACACCCATTTTAGCCTCCTTAGATTGGCTACCTTTGTCTTTTAGGATCGATTTTAAAATACTTTGAATCACTTTTAAGGCTCTGTGCGGTTTGGCACCTTCTTATATCTCAGAAATACTCTCCCCTTATGACCAAACACACTGCCTGAGATCCTCGGGCAAAACTCTGTTATCTGTCCCAAAGTCTCGGCTAAAAACCAAAGGTGACTATGCATTTCTATTAGAGCCCCCAGACTTTGGAATGGCCTACCTGGGGAGATCAGGCTTGTTGAATCGTTACCCCAGTTTAAAACACTACTCAAAACATGCTTGTATAAGCAACTTTTAATTCTTTTCAAGATTATTGTTATTATTATTATAATAAATCAATCACACAATCTGTTTGCATGAATATGGACGTCTCACTGTCCCTGTCTATCCCTTTTCCTCAGGTTGCCATTCCTATTGAAGATGTGAACCGGAGCCACTTGCGGTTCACCTTTCGCCACCGCTCATCGCAGGACTGTGAGTACAAATGTCAGCATGTGAATAATCAGGTTTGCTGATGACCAGCTGCACAATTGGCTGCTAATCTATCCAGAGAGAGAAAAAAAAAAAAATAATAATGGAAGATATCCAGTCCAAGCAGATGTGTTGCACGGTGATAAATACTTTGAAGCTCACCCTTTGTCACATTAATCAGAGGTATTAGTCTGCCCCTGCACAAAGCAGTGTCATAGAGTGGCTTGTCAGAGACTACAGCTGGGATGTGAAAAATGCCTGAGGGATCTCATTTGTTTATTGGGACCAGTGTCTCGCTGAATGCAGCCAGTGTTGTACGTCCTTCTGTTTTTTAACATCCTTTTTAATTTTGGGGGTGTAGAGGGCAGGGAAGCCTGGTACTGGCAGCCTTGCCTTCCCATCTGCCTGCCACATGGTGAGGTGGTCTCTCCAGTAGAAGGAGTGATGCAGGGAAAGGTATTTTGGAGAGGTTGTAGGAGCCACAACAGGTGTGTGTGTGTGTGTGTGTGTATGTATGTATATATATATATGTATGTATATATATATATATATATATATATACACACACATACACACACGAAACACTCAATTCATATGGCACAAGCAGAAGTGGGAGGAAAGTCTGCTTCTTTTTCCCTAGTAAAGCAATCTGCAGCTGCTGTCATCCTCCAGCTCTAAAATCCTCTAGCTCAGTTTGCATCTCACCTGCATGCAGG
Organism: Seriola aureovittata; assembly: GCF_021018895.1. Classification (NCBI taxonomy): domain Eukaryota; kingdom Metazoa; phylum Chordata; class Actinopteri; order Carangiformes; family Carangidae; genus Seriola; species Seriola aureovittata. The sequence continues at coordinate 13,262,610 of NC_079384.1, forward strand.
TGGTTTGGAGGAAGTGGTCAGGTCTCAGAGCTCAGCGCTGTCTTATAATCCACTTGGAGAGCCTTCTTGTCATGCTTGGCACCTTGCTTCTCCGTGGGACTAATGCTGTTACGAGGCATGCCTTTGAAACTCTGTGACTTGCTGTTATCTTGCTGTAACGGTTGCTTTAGAAACTGGCTCACCTCAAGTGACTCTGGGACTGCAGGGGCATGCTGACGTTGCCAACTCGTCACCGACAATTGGCGATACAGACATATGTTGGAAAGGTGTAATGGCTGGATTATATGAATTTGTGTACGGTGTGTGTCTTGTATTTCTCTTGTCAGTGAGTGTGTTTATACCACTATAGTACTGGCATCATAGAGACATGGTTATTCAAATCCCTGTACACATGAATCTAACTTTATCCAAGTTTGTGATTGTCTGCATCTGTGCAGGCATGTCTCTTTGGCATCCGGCCACTTTCTGGCATTTGAATTACCTCAGTAGTTGAGGATGAACCCACTTTGATTTGTGGCTGCCTGCAAACATTGTAGAAGCTGTTGCATTCACCACTCTGCTGGATTTGGCTTCTCCATTTGCACACACCAGCAATGAAAGAAAAAAAGAGTGCCAGCTGATGCAGTTTATCCTCCCTATCACCATGTGTCAGACTTAAATTTTCATCTCAATGTGTAGAAGATATGCAGAATAATAGTCATTGTAGTTTTCTGAAACAAGGAACTAGGAAATGTAAGGAAATGCTTAACCTCTCTATATGTGAAGGGTTTCTGAAGAAAAGCAGAACAGAGGTGGTCTCCCATTTGAAGAGAGTTGCTTTCATCTGCCCGTGTCCCTCCTGCTTCCTCCACTGCTCCTAGCTAGTGCTGAACTTTCACTAGAAACACAGACTGACAGAACTGCTCATCAAGGCCACCACTGGAGCTCACGTGCTCGCCCCCCCCCCCCCCCCCCCCGGGTTGAAAATCAGGCTGCCTCTACCACAGTGCATCAGATTACCACCCTAACATTGTCAGGCCTCATCAGACTGATGGCTGCTATCACAGATGCAGCCGCGGCTGTAAGAGATCTCTGCCATCTTTTCACTTCTGTTTCATCTGTCATTATGCCACTACCTGGTGAGTGGGGTAGTGGGAAAGGGTTTAAAATGTGGCACAGTACACTCAGCATAAACCTCAAGTGACAGCCCACCTCAGAGGTGGAAATTAGCAGAATTTCCACACAAACTTGACTTTGATTAGCTCCAAAAAAGTACGTCTGTCCTGAAAGTGACCTTTTCCCCCAGTTGCAGAGTTTTGAGCTCTCTGCTCTCCTCACAAAGTCACTAATACATTTTTCTCAACTGGGTGGCATGCGTACAGTGTTTTCCCTCCACTGGTTCCTCTCATGCCAGCCCAGCAATTATTCACAGGCGAGGCTGCAGGCAGCAAACCAATGAGGGGATTTATGCAGATAGAATGCGTGAGATACTTCGATGAATCAGGACTCCCTGCACATAAATTCGAGCTTGTTGATCCACAATGATGATATATGTGGCCCTTTCCAAATGCTTGGTTACAGGACAAAGTCATAACTCTCCTGCTTGTTTGTGCCGTGTTTCCCCTCAACACCCCCCACCCCCTCCCAAACACAGTCATATACATGTGTATGCACATAGCAATACCCCTAGAGGGATTATACAAACTGTTCACAGCTGAGGCTCTGAGATCAAGTGAAAGTATTAATTCATATGCTAACATGATGCAGACAAACGTTGATGCTTGAATATCAATAATAAACTATTACTAATAAAAAAAAAAAGTGGATTATTCCTGTCTTTTAAAGTTAGCAAATATGATCTCTTTCAAAGGCAAATGACATATTTTTATATTATGATCAAATCAGTGTTGAGATGCGGAATATATCAGCTTTTAATTGAACTATTTCTATTATTTCACCTCTTTACCTTGTACAATTCACTCACATCTATCGTCCAAAGTGTATCTGCCTCTTTAAAGTTAAAGCAGCTTGTGCACAGATACAGTCACTGTGTTAATAAAGTCATCAGAAGGGGACAGTAAAATCTTGTCAGGAGCTGACTCTAGGCCTGTAGTGCTGAGATTTACATTTGGGATTATCAGTTTTATTAGTCTGGTAGTTTGTTAATGACTTGTTGTAAAGTCAGCCGTGCTGCACAGTTTACTCTTGTGCAATCTGTTTATACAAGCTTTAATGTTGCCCTTTAGATTTTTTGAAGATGCACAATCAAATAAACACATACTTTTAGTTAGCAAAAAGTAAAAGTACACGGGAAAGGAAAGTGTGTATCTCAAAGGAAATGACAGTAATCATGGACATCTCCTCCCCTCTGGCTGTTGTCTGTCCTCCTCCTCATGCGTCCCTTTTTCTCCTCTCACAGCAAAAGACAAATCAGAAAAGATATTCGCCTTGTCTTTTGTGAAGCTGATGAGGTACGACGGGACGACCCTGAGGGACGGCGAGCATGATCTCATCGTGTACAAGGTAAATGTCTCATAACATGGTTAAAAGTCAGTCTTTTGGGACTCTCTGGTATCTTTTGCTACTGTACCTGCCCACACTCCTCATGACACGGCCGCAGCAGAGCTGAGTCGTAGGTGAAAAATTGGCCGGTCTTATTAGTGGCTGTTGTAATAATAGCCTCACTGCCACTTCTACGGAGGATTCTGTAGTAGGTGCACATCAACCCCCACAGTGAAATCAAATTACCTTCCAATTAAAATCACTTGCATAATGATACCTTTGCGTCATGGTGCCCATTTATGTTAATTAAAAAGTTAATGTGGGAAAAATTCCCCCAATTAGATTTTTCTGTCTCGTATTCTTTGCATTACCGTTGTCACTCACGGTTACTGTTTCGCAAGGAGTTTTGTTATTACTGTCACACACAGTGTGACTGGCAGAAAAAAAGTTTGGGTGATAGTATACACAAAGAAAATCTATCTTACCAAAAACTCAATAGTAATAGAACACACACTTCATCACAACATAAATGGCAGATATGGATTTCAATTATGCTGCGAAAATGAATGAGCTCCCTCAGCTACCTCAGTTGTAAATTGTACATTTGCTCATAAATTGACTGAATCTTATCCCGGCGAACCAGGCGGAAGCAAAGAAGATGGAGGACTCGTCCCTGTACCTGAACCTACCTGCCACCAAGCTGGAGCTGGAGGAGAAGGGCTACTCCACCACCGGTAAAAGCACCCAGAACCTGGGCAACTGCACCATCAGCAAGGACTCCTTCCAGATCGCCACCCTGGTCTGCTCCACCAAGCTCACACAGAACGGTAAAAGCCCTTTTCCATCTGTAGTTCAGCTTTGCCCCCTCTCTTTGTTGCCATAGGAGTAACCATTCTCACATTTTCTTGTTAAAAGCATAAGAAAGAGAATTTTTGAGAATATTTTAGCTAAGTAGACCCTTGATTTTGAAACTAGCTTTGGGCCACAGCCTCTCTGACGTGACAGATTATCCATGCACAGTGACCATACATCACTTAAAGTAGAACTCTGGGACCTCTGCCGTCTTTCACTCCTTCCATCTGGTCATATTGGACACTTGCCCTCACTCAGAGGTTTCTCCCTTCATCCCTTTCTCCCTCTAACCTACTTTATCTTCCTCAGCTCTTTCAGTCCGCCTCAGTCAGTAGATTTGAGTCTATCCGTTTCCCAGGATGCTGAGGAGATCTACACTTATTAAACTAAGGAAATCCCCATCTCTGCTCTGTGGCTTATTGATTAAGGATTTTGGCCTCTTGTGCTCCCCCCTCAGCTTTTAGTGTGGCTGGTGTTGTTTTCACCTTGTGAGTCTGTGTCTCTGTGTGTGTGTGTGTGTGTGTGTGTGTGTGTGTGTGTGTGTGTGTGTGTGTGTGTGTGTGTGTGTGTGTGTGTGTGTGCGTGTGTGTGTGTGTGCGTGTGTGTTTGTGTGTGTGTGTGTGTGTGTGTGTGTGCGTGTGCGTGTGTGTGTGTGTGTGCGCGTGCCTGCGTGCGTGTGTGTGTGTCATCATGGCAAAATGTGGTCGTGGAGACACCAACTGCAGTGGGAACTATCACAGAGGCTGTTTTGAGTACTTTGGCAGGTGTTTATACGTCTGTGGACAGATTTTGTTCGAAACGTCAACATGCTGCCGGGCGTCGCAGCTGGTGTGATCCCATCACAAGATGGTCTCCAGTACATGTTTATGAATCCCCACAGACATTACTGGAAACCATGTTGGACGTGTTGGTATTTCCGGACTGTGCTCATTGTGGTTGTCTGAGAGTGGATCGTGTGAAAAGCGAGTGGTCAAACGCTTCCAGTTCTGATTTCACAGACAGAAGCATCCTAAATGTCTGCTTTGCTTTCCCCCTGCACTTGATGCCCGATGCTTTGTGCTTCTTTGTTTTGTTTTTTTTTTTTTTTTGTTGTTTTTTTTGTTGTGCAATGTCTGAGTCACCATTTTTAATTAGAGTCAAAGTTTAGGCTGCCTCCATCCTCTCAGGGTTTTTTTTTTTTTTTTTTGGCCACAGCCTGAAAGAGAATGAGAATGAAGATGGGACAGATTCACTGCAGGCTAATTTTACCTAGAAGTTAAATTAATGTTTTACTCGCCCAGAGCAACACCCCGTTTGAATAAGAAATGCGTCGTGCCATCATGTTTTTTATTTTAAATAGTCGAATAAGGGCAGAGTGAATGGAAATGCTTTGGAGTGAAGTGTTGAAGCAAATTGATGTTGTGCATGTTCTGGCACTTTGTAGTCAGTTTTCAGTATCAGAGCTGTCACTGAGTAATCCTTGTGTAAGCCTGGAAAAAGAAACTACTACAAACCTGTTTTTTTTTTTTTTTTTACCATCTTCAGGTGCTAAATACGACATCATGATTTAAATCCCTGTTTCAGGAATGTCTGGCCAGAAAAGATCAACAGCGAATTAAATGCCAATGGCCAATTAAATCAACACAAATCTTCTCCAAATTTGTCATTTTAATAGAGGATAACTTCACTTTATTACAACATCTGTCTTAAATTTGTCCATAATCAGTTAGGCAGAACATTGCTCACAGAAGAGATCACTGTGATTTAGAAACGTGGCGATATCACCGAACAAACTCGATGGGGGAAGACAGTCAAACAGTCAGGCAGTCGGACAGGTTATAAACAAAACAATTGCTCAGCCAGATTGTCCAAACCACTGTGTCTGGAGGCAGAATTTAAAGCAAACACACCTGAGATAAAGTAAGTACGGTAAATCAAAGTTGAACCAAGAGTTTAGTCTGTAAACTGTGATGAATGTTTACAACAGGGACTTTGAGTAACCATTTCACCGTTCACCTTTATCCCAAAAAAGTTTGGCCAAGCTGCAGGCCTTGTTTAAAACTTGTATGCATGTCTGACTGGTTTTTGTCGTCTGTCTTTGCTTTGGCAGAGTTGCCGCATCCCTAAATCTCAGCAATTAACTTAATGAGAGCAGTCTTATTAGTACTGAGAGGAAGAATATTGACAACTTCGCTGTGGATTCATCCATGGCATCGCATAAATAGACCTCAATCCTCCATCAGTCAACAGGGGCACCGTGTTGTCGGTTTGCTTTTAAGATTATAGAGTCAGATGCTGTGACTTTTGTGTCTCCTCTCACATTACAGAACTGTAGGAGCTATGCCTTTTGCAGATAAGGAACCACCTCGACACCTTTTTGTGTGATTTAAGAGGAACACATGGTTGTTGAACTTGATATGCTGACACTTTGGAAACAGGATTTTCACTTGCCGGCGGCTGTGAAGATGAACAACAAGCTCCCTGTTTACATTGATCTTCAGTAGAGGTCTTCTTTCCACCAGCTGCCATACTAATGTGGAGGTCTTACGTGACCTTGTGGTGAACATTTTTCTGTCGAACAACTGCGTGGGAGAAAAAGTAGATTTTTCATTGATCCCATCCTAAATGTGGCCCCCGATAACATGCACAACAAATACACATGAAGCCTCTTTAATGAGGTCACAGCAGACCCCCAGGACAGACCTTGGTCAGATCTCTGGGATGAGGGGGAGAATTTCTGTTGTCAAAGTGCTGCTGCAACTATTGTGTGAAAGAATGGGGCGTTGTGTGTTGTTACAGTAATGTTCCCTTTGAGGGTTATTAAGTTTAGTCTGCGGTTGAAGTTGTCGTTTAAATACAGGCATGAGTGCTTCTGCTCAGTGGGCGGTGATGTCAGCAGAGGAGCAGTGTCATGAGCAGAACCTGCCCACACTGATTACACTAGACAGGGAAGTAATGTGTGCAGCTCAAACCATTGTCTAAACTGATATGTAGATTCACGGGATGGAACACACAGGAAGGCATCACTCAGAACCACCCTCTCTTTTATTTGTCCACATCCTTTCCTCTCTACGCTTTCTCTTTTTCCCCTGTGTGAGAGGGGTGGGCAGCAGTGTGTGCTGTTGCTGGTGAGAAGACTCGGCTCCGTGGAGCAGCTTCACTTCACTGATATTTACCTGGCACTTTGTGGTGGTAATTTGCAAGGCACCAAAAGTTGCTTGGGGATCAGACTGCCTCGTCACTGCACACCCGAGTTTGATTAAACAGAGAGGTCTGTGTGCATGTGTGTGTGCATGTGCCCCCCCCCCCCAGATATGTCATCCCACGCAAAAGTTCTGGGAAAAGGTTTGAGTTCTTTTAATAAAGCAACGTAGAGCCAATCTATCTCAAGCTATGCGGGAGCCTGTCTGCTTTATTAAAACCTAGGAGCTCTTTAAAACTCCCACCCAAAAAGCTAGCCTGCTCGCTCGCTCGCTCGCTCACTCACTCACTCACTCACTCACTGCACAATTTCCTCACAATTTTCATTTTCAGATTTCCTCCTGCTCTGACTTCTCGTTTACAATTTCACACACATCCTCACCCTCTGACTGTGCTTTTATTTGACAAATAGTTAAATTGTTTGACATGAATTCTAAACCACATCTGTGAATCAATAAATCGTTTGAATCATTCATGAAGCAAAAAATGCCAAACATTCATTTGCTAGTTCCATTTTTCAAGTGTAAAGGCGTGACTTTTTTTCTTTTCTTTGTGGTTGACTTTGGACTGTTGGTTGGAGAATGGTAATGCGAAGTTGCCCCCTCATTCACATACTCACACATTGATGGTTGTGGGTGACAATGCTAGGTGCTGCTTGACCATAAGGAGCAATTTGGGGTTTTAGTGTCTTGCCAACGGACCCCACACGGGGGACAGGATCAAACTGCCAACCCTGCCATTAGTGGACTACTTGCTCCACCGCCTGAGCCACAGTCGCTCCGAATAAAACACGCTAATTGAAAACGTTACCTTCGGCTCTGGAAAATTCTGATAGCCGTCTTTTCTTTCACTATTTAGAAACCAAATAATGCATCGATTAGTTGTAGAAATAAAGTGTGAATTGATAATTAAAATAATCTTCTAGTTGCAGCCCTGGGTGTATCTAAACTCCATCATCACCTCAACTCATTCATATCCTCGGAACTGGTTGCTTTCAAGAGGTTTTCTCTGAAGACTTACTCTGGCAAAGGAAAAAAAAAAAAGGCCCTTGAATGCCCCTTGCAACAGACTGCTTGCTTCATACACATGACACCTCATCCCTGAGACCCACGTCTGAGATGAAACACTCTTTTTAATTAAGCTAGAATTATGCAGGCGGTCTCCCTGCGCTGGGAGCCTATGTGAAGTGGCTGCTGGTTCTTCCCTGGGTATTTGCAGTGTGCTTCACTCAGTGGCGGCTGGAGGAGATGCAGAGATCTGATGGCAGCAGACCTGGCCTAGTGGAAGATGTATTAACATCATGTTCCCACCTTGAAAATGTTTTTAAAGTAGAGAATTCATGTACCTACTGCGTGTGAAAGTGCTCTTACGTCATTCAAAAAGCCTGCATTTCAAACTTCAGAACCAAATACAAGGTTATTACTATTAAGAAGAAAGAACAAGCTATTAAGACTACTTAGTGGCTGTGTTTGCTGGTGAAAAATGAACAAAAATTGTCAGGCAAGATGTACTGTAAACAAACATCGAAATGGTAATGTGAGGGCTTTTGCATTTCAGTTGTGCAGTGATGATATAACCTGTTATCCCAGAATTAATTACTACACCACTCTCCATCTGCCATTTTTGTAGCATTGTTTAAATTCAGCTGCCTGCAAAGACACCCATTCTCTGGCACATAATTTGTCGAAAGCATTTTTTGTTTTGTAACTCCCAGGCAAACCTGATCTCCCACACACCCTGCGTCACTGTCCCATGTGCTACAGACAGTGTGGCTGCTAACAGCAGTGCCCCATTGGGACCAAGCGGCCTGATGATTTATCTGAGGTGCTAAAGCCTCAATTTTCAAATTTATATCTCCGTGGGGGGGTCCCTGGTAGTTTAGAAAGGGTCTTGCGACGGAACCCTGATAGCTTGTCAGGTTTGCAGATGATAGGCATCCATCAGATATTGCCATGCTTGATTGGCTCTTTCATACCCAATCAAGCATGGCAAACAGAGAGAGGGAGCAGCAAGAGACGAGTGTCCTGAAAAAAAGCCTGAGTTCACAAAGAGATGCTTGGAGTCAGGTGAGTCAGGCATCATGTTTCCCTGAGCCTAGCTTCTCTTTCTATGCAAGCTTGGCTAATAATCCATCATAAATATGCTATATGAAAGTTTCTACTGCTGCCTTGCATCTGGACAGGACTATAATAGAGAAAATTCATAGATTAATCAGTTATTTGATGGACAGATTTTTTAAGAAACTAGTTTTGCAGTTGATAAATCAAATGTCATTTTTTTAAATTAAAAAGCCAACACTCCCTACTCTTAGATACTACCTATATAAACCTAATGGACAAACGTACTCCTTTTTTTTTTTGCCTTTAATGGGATCGAAGCAAGGACGTGCACTTTCGACTTTATTGTTCACTTTATTTTTAAACCGTTTGCAGCAGCAGTGAGAGCAGAAGCTGGGATTAAAATGGTAGAGGACATAAATTATTTTTGTATGCGGATGACATTCTTTGTTTAACCTCAGACCTGATTTCGTCACCCCCTATTCTTCTGGACACGCTTGAATCAATGATGATACCAGTGACTGTTTCTATAGGATGTTGAAGCAGTATAATCAGATAATGAAGGACTATTTATCGATTGGAAAGGAACCGAGAATCAGAATGCAGAAGCTTTATGATAAGAGAAGTAAAGACGGCCTAGCTTTTGGAACTTTATAATGTTGCAGTTGAAATGTCAAAGCTTGCCACACACTGGGCCACATAAAGTTAACATGGATGGACACAAATAAAAAAGGAAATCACAGCCCCATTCAAACCTGTTGAGACCTGGTCACAGAATGTTGTGGGCAGAGTAATCCAGTCTTGGAGCACTCCAGAGGAGTGTGGGTGCTTACATAAGACACTTGGTATATCCCAATAGAGACACGAGTACTCCTCTATTTGGACTAATCCATGTATTAAGAATAGGAAAGAAACCTTGTTTGTGGAAAGAGAGGAATTTGAATAAGATTAGAGACCTGTATAAGGATAAGGTGTTTTTTCTCATTTCAAGAGGTTAGTGAACATTTTATACTAGAGGAGAAGGGAGGATGTAGCTCAAGGTAAGACATAGCATTAAAGCCACAAGTATCAATCCAGGCGAGATGGAAAATATGGTACAAGGTCACCTAGGTGTGCAGATGCTCAGTGTGGGAAGTAAGTAGTAGTAAATACAGTATGGTCCATCTGTAGGATGGTGTTTTATTTAACATGGTCATTTTTCTTATATTGAAGTGTCTGTCTTTTTCTATGATGTTTGAACAATCCAAAATTTAATAATATAAATAATACAATAAAAACTTAAATGACCCCCCCCCCCCCAACAAAAAAAAAAAAACATGATGGACACAACTGACGCAGTGGAGGTTAAGATATCCTGACTTTTAGACCCTAGTATGGGTCAATCTTCAAAAATGCTGATCCTAGATTTCCCATAATGCAACTTAAAGGCATATTTTGTTAGACCCTCCTTGACCTTGACTCATAAATGCCTAGTTTACAAAAAAATGTGTAAATCTCCAAGCTCAACACAAAATAAACCTGATGACGTCAACCAGGTTGTTCTTTTGTTTTTCCAGGCTGAATATATCCCCAGTGATGAAGTCGGCATCTTAACTGACTGAAGTCTCATAACATTCTACATTGCCACCTTTTCAAAGACAGCTGTTTTTTTTTGGTCTTTGAAACAAGTCTGACTCATGTTCACAGAGCTGCTGTACACACTGCCTTAACAAACTGACACAAGTGCATTTTTTAAGCTCCCAATTTGATAACCTGCCAAAGGTGGCCTGAATGAGCTCTCCCTTGAGCGTGATTAATCACATAATGACTCATTCTCTTGTGCCTGAATTCATTTTCCATGATTAAAATGAGAGAACTCGTAGAATGACTAACGCTGTATATGTGAAATTTACAAACTGACTTGTGTGTGTGGGGGTGGGGTGGGGTGGTGGTGGTGGGGGCGCCTTTAACAAATGTCTGACCCCAGCACTCATTAAATTCAAATGTTGAACGTTAATTGTCATTTCTCGCTGCCTCTCCATATCTCTTCACACTGTATTATAATTGGCAGGATGAACTCAATGCTGTGCATTGTGGTAATGACTTTTTTTTGTTTGTTTGTTTGTGTTTTTTTTTTTGTTTGTTTGTTTTATTCAGTGGACCTACTCGGCCTGCTGAAGTGGCGCTCCAACACCAGCCTCCTGCAGCAGAACCTTCGCCAGCTGATGAAGGTGGAAGGTGGCGAGGTTGTCAAGGTCAGAGGGTGAAAGTATTCTTCCACTGTGCTGTTGTCTTTGTTTTCAGGCTGAGTCACAGAAATCCTGTGCAGTCAAAAACTAATGAGCTTATCTCACTTTCTTTTGTATTTTGTCAAACTTCTGCTTTGCCTGAATACAGATTTGCAAAGACAAACAAAAGATCCCAAGATGCATTTGTGTTCACACTTCCAAATGTGGTCTGAGGTGACATCCACACCATTACGTTTTAGTTTTAAAATGCATCTCTTTTGCTAAGTTTATGCCTGGCGTCCACACTACTCTGGACCTTTTGGCAACGGTGACGTAAACACCCAAGGTCGCTCCCTGATTGGGTCTTATCGATCACGAGTTACCAGTGGTGAATGCCACATGGATAACAAATTACAAGCGCTACTGACCTTGTTGTCTTTGCTAGCAGCTGTTGGGCAGTTAAATTCTGCATTTTAACGCTACAACTGCCTATGCTGTTCCATGTTTATGTTGTTTTCTGCAAACTCCCAACTGCAGAGTATTCAATCTGTTTCCTGTTTTCACCGGCACGCACATGCCCAGTGTATGGTCATGTGATATGTGTTTTTCCAAGTTTGATGGTATGTGCAGAGTTCATTTCTGATACGGAGCTAAAACAATCGTCTGGACAGAAAATGCTTTTGATTTAATACGCTGTTTTGGTGTTTCACACCTGTGCTTAGAGCTGTCTACTTGTGACAATATGACATGAGACGGATGTTAACGGATATGAACAGGGCCTTAGTGTTCCTGGAAACTATACAGCTACTTGGCAGCGATTTCACATATAATTTCACTTCCTGTCAGGGGGGGAACAGGTTGCTATTTTTTGTTGTTGTTTGTGTTTTGTAAATGTGTAGAGGGAGGAGGGAGCACATAGCGCCACACACAGCCTACAGAAGGGGAAGAGATGACCTGCTGTCAGAGTTGTAGGCAGGCCCTTTAAGTGCTCAGCATGGGGCAGATGAATAACTCTCTCTCAAGAGAAAGTTTCACTCTGGGCTGGTTGGGGGCCTGGCAGATTGCAATGTGTCTGAGGAAGTCCTTTACCAGACAGTTCTGATCAGGCCAAATAGATGTGTCAACCACAGCTGGACCAGTTCATTAAGCCACGGGGGTGTGATTATTATTACCATCACATTAGCACTCAATCCTTTCCAAAGCGCTCCGAGGCTGTCGGTGTGCAATTAGGTAACATTTTCAGATTGACGCTTAAAAACAATTTATCCACAGAGTATACTTGTGTCTGTATGCTGTGATTTAGATACTATGCAAAAAGACAAGATCATAAATAAATCCTGGAAGGTTTTTTTTTTTTTTTTTGGGTTTCCAATTGAGTTTTCTACCGTTTTTTTTTTTCTTCATCTCCCTAATGTGACACTCTTTGTGAGCAAACAGTATCACATTACTGCCCCCCCCACCCCCCATCTCTGTCATGCAGTCTGGTCCTCTTGAGATTGAATTGTGCTTTAAAAACTCGACACTGTGCAAGTTATGTTTGTTTCTCGTTGAGACCGAGATGAATCTCATCCATCCCGGGATGACAGACCAAGCACAGTAGAGAGCGATAGATCTGTTTGTGACACTTTTACATCTCAGTGTTTCCTCTACATTCATTTAGCAGTGGCGGCCCGCCACTGCTAAATCATAGCCGCCAAGCCTTCAAATTTCTTTTATTTTTAAAAAAAAAAAATTTTTATTGTCGCAAATGCACCACCGCCACATCTCTCCACCTTCACAGCACAGCCTGTGTGACGATGAGCGCAACAGCGGGGGGAGGGAGGGAGTGGGGTGGTTGGGGGATCCTATTGGAGTTAATTACTCGCGAGAGCGCGGCCTTGAAAGTGACATCACGTCAGGCACCAGGTGAGAGTCAGAGAAGTGTAGTCGTGAGGAATAAGGCAGCGAATTACCGGAGAAAAGGTAGACTTATTAGCCAACTCAGTGACGCTAACTTGGGTAAACTAATTGATAGCATTAAGCTAATATCTACACGTCATTATGTATTAACTGCTGACTGCATTTTCAAATGAGCTAATATATTGTATTGTTTACTACCTACTCGATATTGTATTAACAGAAATTGAGATACTGAGCACCTGTCTGTATATTCTACTGATTGTTGTTCAATAAAGTTTTGTGAGAAAAAAAAAAAAAAATTTTCAAATGAGCTTGTTCAGATACTTCTCTAAGAAGAGAAAGACAACAGATGAAGAAGACGCTAGTCAGGTAGCATCATAAGCCTTTTACTGACTCGTAAATGATGATGGTTAGGTAAAAAATAGTATTTTAATGTTCACACTTGTAATCAGATGTGATGTGAGTGTAAACTATATAACGCTGTTAGCGTTACGTTACTCACACTTTTAATGTAATCTTATTAGACAAGTAACATTAGACAGGGAGGAGTTGTTAAACAAAGTGGAGGAGAGCAGAGCACAGCAGCGGAGAGATGAGCCTGGGTGCAAACTTTGCTACTGACTCTACCCCCCCACTTTGCCACTGACTCTTACCCCCCCATAGCATGCCCCCACTGCTGAAAAAAATCCTAGAGGAAACACTGCATCTGTTTTCACATTTCCTCAGTAAATGGCTGAATAAATGGAGCATGTTTCCCCAGAGAAGGGAGGGTGTATATAGTTAGCATTTCTGGAGGTCCTGCTGACAGGGAAGTTATTACAGTCTTCATAGAACTATATTGGCTCATGTTAACAGCTGTAAAGGGAGTGTTGTCAGAGCACTTGCCATTCGGTTACACCAAACAGAGCATACGGGTTCATATTCGACATGTTTGCATTCACAATTTTGGGGATTATGACTTGACAGGAATTGAATATTATTGTGTATCAACTTTCCGTGGATTCATGTCCTGATGGTCACATACTAGTATTGTATTGACAAAAAATGGAAATTTTATATGTTAACACAATTTTTGAATTGAACATTAATTTTATTATTTTGTTATTTTACCTATTTTTACCATGTCTTTATATGTATAGTGTCAGCACAGGAAAAATATTGATATCAGTACGATAATGATTTGAACTGTGTCATCCAGCTCTTACTGAGATGTGTTCACAGCTGCTGATTTTCTGCTTCCGCTCAAAAAAAAAAAAAAAAATAAAGCACTCATCAAGAAGAGCCATACTCAGCTTGAGTGCTACCACACACTTTGTGTATCTTCTTACATCTTATTCTGTGGCTGGGATTTACATTTGTTGTTCCCCTTGACATAAACTCATTTGTCTCAAATTCATTTATCACTTAAATGTCATCAGAGAGATATGAGATGTCCTCCCTAAAAGAAAGAAATGGTCATCAGTTTGAAAGCAGTTTTGTCATTTTGCAGTGGAACTTTCCATATCCAAGTTTTTTTTCCTTTCTTCTTCTTTTTTTATTTGAGTGCCGTGTTTTATTGTTGCATGCTGTGCTTGTGTCATTCTAGTTTCTACAAGACACCCTGGATGCTCTCTTCAACATCATGATGGAGAACTCTGACAGTGACACTTTTGATACTTTGGTGTTCGATGCCTTGGTGAGTGAAGAAGCAGACAGTGGCAGCACAGCAGAATTCATACCAGCAGAGGGTCTAGTCAGTGGGAGTAAACATTTAGACACATTTCATGCTCAGATGCAAACATAATGGAGGGTGGCTTTTTCTTTTGATGGTCGTCTCTGCTCTGTTTGTTGGGCCTTTCGATTTCACAATAAAAAAAACCTGTATTGCAGTTGCCTGTTTTCTCTCCCAAGCTGTAGTTCTAAACTATAAGGGTAAACAGTTTGTTTTTGTATCTGGAGAGAACTGTGAACCGTCACAATGTGTCGTAATGATTCTATAGTCTTTTGGTATGAACTGTATGTTTGAGCATGATTTATTTGTGCCATTAAGAATCACATTTGACCACACAAGTTTCAAACAGAATGCTGCAGCAATGCTATGGCAAACATGTTTTGTGACAGGATATGTTCAGAAATATGCAGAGTACACACCTTAACTCTCCACAAGACTGTTAAGTGTGTGCCAGGGGTATGCCTTGGAGGAAAATACCTTGACTGGAACACCAACCTGCATCTCTGTAAACACAACACTGCGGTGCAGTCCAGAAATACTTGTACATATATTTTTGCTTTGTTGCTACTTGTGCACACTGGATTTGAAATGAAGCAATCACTATGGGGTTAAATTGTTAATGATATAATTTCTCCACTGTAGGTAAACAGTATGGATGTCTTCTGCATGTTAATTTTAACCTCAGTCAGTTTTCTCAGTTTACATCCTATGTGCTGTAGTACAAAGTCAAAACAATAGAAAACTGGCCAAATTGGCTGCACTGTATGTTGCAGCTCACAAACCGTTCCCCGTTTGTAAATATGAGCTGGGCTAATCATTTACTGAGGGAAGCGCGGACATGTGGAATCGCTGCTGCATTGATCTGCATTAATTTATAATGCCAGGGTAGCATTTTCATTAAAGTTGTTTGTCTAACCTTAAAAGTCTAATTTTCCTGCAAAATAGAGCACGGAGATGATCTCGGAAAAAGGCAAAAAAAAAAAAAAAAAAATTAAATTAGCCTGTTGAATTTCTGATTACATAACTTCGTCATGTATTAAATTTAGTATTTGTAGCCAGTGAGTTGACAAAAGTATCTGGCAGGATCCTATCTAGTATACCATTGCCTAACATGAGGTACATCTGAAAAGAACAGTTTTCTCTTCCAGAGAAAGGAGGGAGAAATTGTGTTGTCGGGTGTCCTAGATTATCTGCAGGCTAGAGAATTGAGAGAAAATGGCTTTCTTCTCAAATGCAATCTTGTTTAATTTCCCAATCTATTTCAGCATATTGAGTAAGACAGGCGCTTTTTTCCTACTATCCATTATGAACCATGTGGTTTACATTTTAATGAAGATGTCTTTGTTCTCTGACAGGTGTTCATAATTGGGCTTATAGCCGACAGAAAGTTCCAACACTTTAACCCTGTCCTGGAGACCTACATTCGAAAGCATTTCAGCGCCACGCTGGCCTACATGTGAGTTAATTACCCCCAACGACAAATTATATCCCATTACATGATTATTAGATTTGTCACGCTCTGTTTGTGATTGTGTTTGTAGGAAGCTGACCAAAGTTCTGAAGAACTACGTGGACAACGCTGAGAAGCTGACAGAGCAGCTGCTGAAAGCCATGAAGGCTCTGGAGTACATCTTCAAGTTCATCGTCCGCTCCAGAGTCCTCTTCAACCAGTACGTCCTGATGCACACACACATAACACGCACATAGCACTGTGGATTTGTGACAATACAAATAAATATACAGAATATAAAGAAGTTTAAAGCACAAAAGGAACATTGCTGCATTGACTTCAATGGGTTGAAGGTGTCTTGCACTTATGATAACACCAACAAAAAGGACTCAAGGGCTCAAGTGACGAGACAGATATTTCAGTCATCTAACCACCGTCAGTGTAAGCAAATATTTGCTATCATTTGTTAAACATTTGTACATGAGTTGTCTCTCTAAATATTTATAGGCACTGGTTGTTGACTTTACGCTAATAGAATAATTTCTTTATTACCACAGTCGTTCCTTTAATAAATCAGTGGTTTCAGTTTTATTTCATAATCAAAATCAATGTTGTATGCAGTATTGATTGTGTTATCCACATTAGGTACTGCTGTTGAACAAAGTTGAAATGGGTAAAACTGAACGGCCTTAAGGTGAGGTAATTTCTATGGATATATTTATAATTGGCTGATAGGATGTTAAATGAATGATAATGTTGTCGAGCCACGGAATGAAGCTGTTGGTGGCTGAGGAGCTGATGTATGATCCTGGTCTAATTGAGTGTGCAGAGTTTGATTGGTTTTCTGCCCAATGTCTAGAGGACGCGCCGTCCTTTACCTCACACATCAGACCACAGCGACGTTGCTCTATACTTGAGACGTCCATGTTCACAGTGTGTCTGCCAAGTGGTATCTTTTTGCAGGATAACCAATAACGGCCTGAAAATGGGCCTGCGTTTTGTAGTTGCTGAGGCACTTTCTTTGGTTGGTTGCCAGGATCAGCTCTATTGGGCTCCATTGTTGCTGAGTCAGACTCAGAGTTTGGACTTCTTCTAAACCATGAAGTTGCGTTTGTTGGTGCCTTTCATGCAGTTTTGACTAGAAGGTGCCAAGGTTACATCAGCATGCTTTTTCATTGCGGGCCAGCGGAACATTTCTATGAAATGGTAGAGGAGACACTCTAATCACACAATTTCACCCCCGTGACTTAAGACTGGTTCGGCTGTCCGGAGCTCCCTCTGCTCCCTGGTGCTGTAGGTGAGAAACGGCTATAAGTAATTGTTGTTGTGGGAGCTCTGAGATGGATGCCTCTAATCCCGTGATTTCTGTAAGCCGTCAACAGTGACTATCCTGGACCATGTAATACCTGCAGCCCCGTGAGAGATTGTGGCACCGCAGAACCCACCTCTCTGGAAGAAAGCCAGTCAAATCTGATGCAGTGGGAGCAATCTTACCACTTCACCCCTCTTTGACCTGCCTCCCTCTGCTTCAGCGAGTGTTTTCAAACAATATCAATTTCTCTCAGAAATCCTAATTTTAATGTTTTTTTTTTTTTTTTACTCCTCTGAGCGGTTGACACACTTAATTGCTTTGCAGGGAGCACAATGTGGCTCATTTACAGTTAATACCCAGTTTGTGGAGATTTATGGGCTCTGCAATTGGGATAAAATACATTTTCATTTTTGGGGGGATTAACAGAGGAAGCCCTGCTTTGTGTTCTCATGCACTTAGAAATTTGTGGAAGTGTTTTTCTTCAATTGTTCTGTGATCAGTGGCTTTTAGATGCTATAATCACTGGGCAGCATTTACGCCACATAACCAAACCGGCAGAAGAGACATTAGTAATACTACGCCCCAGACAGATTAGCAAGTGAAGTCGGTGAACCCCTTACATGGCATTTGCTTTCTGCTTCTCGTATAGTATTCCAGGAGAATCATTAACATAGATCATTAATTTTTCTGATTTTTGTTTCCACATGAAAGCAGGCAGGTGCTTCGGGGTCTTGTCATGTTGTTTTAAATGCTAATCTGGCTGGCACCAAGAGTGATGTCTGTGGTTCGGATCCAAGAATATTTGCATTGATAACACACACGGGCCATTCTGCTGGCTGCTTTTAATGATTTAACAGGGAATCATCAAACTCTTGTCATTTCCACCGCGGGCGGGGCTGTTTACACAGGGATGAAACAAACAACAGCCTTGTGATCATCTGCCAATGTAATTCTCTACTTCATCTCCTCCCAGGCTCTACGAGAACAAAGGAGAGGCCGACTTCATGGAGTCCTTGAGGAACCTTTTCACATCCTTTAATGATATGATGAACAGTAATTCAGAGAACACTGGCATGGTGAAGGTAGGCCGAGTATCACACAAGTCCCAAGTCCAACTGCATGCTATCGCTCAGACTCGTTGCCAAGAAATATCTACTGCTGCGTGAATAGTAAATAACTGCTGCTGTGTGAATGGTAAATAAATCTGCTGTGATTTGCTTTGGATGACATGCTCTGTAATTGGAGATGCATGTGTCTTGTTAGATCTAAGTGAATACAGCAGCTTATTATACATTAATGTAAAAGTTCCTTCTGCTCTTTGATGGTCTCCATTTCCTACATATTTGTTTTCTTCACCTTTGTCACTTCTCTGTGCAGATTTTCCTGATCTTTACTCTCATTTTCTCTCCATGTGACCTTAGCAGGGCTGCACATAAACTGAAATATATTAGAGTTTCTTAAAAAGATTATTAAAGGAATATGTCGACATTTCGGGAAATATGGTTGTTTGCTTCCTTGCCGAGACTTAGATGAGAAGATCAGTCCCACCCTCATGACCCTCGGGTAAATGTGTAGCTAGCACTTCTGAGGCTTGCTAATTAAGACACTGTGTTTTGTTTATTTAATCCATACAAACAAAAGTTGTAGTTGTATGGGGGATAATATGGTGGAAACAGTTGGTATGGATTTAACAAAAATAGATATGTTATTGTGAGCACAAGGATTGTTTGTCGGCCTTTTGACAGAGACGAGATTCCGCTTTACCCTTATTTCCAGTCTGGACGCTAAGCTAAGCTAACCAGCTGCTGGCTTTAGTTTCATTGCCTAGAGAGCGTAGTGTATGTTCTGAATTGTCAAACTATTCCTTTTGGATTAGGGCTCAGTCTGGAACCTCCATACTTTCTGGGTACAGACTGAAATGCGTCCACAGTGGTCTAAAATCAACATTTTGTCAGATTTGGTGACTTATGTTCTAATTTAAATCAAGATGTTGCTCATTTTAGAGTTTTTCATTTAAGTCAAGTTCTTTTTGCATCAAACATTGACATATTTGAAGTTTGTCTTATGTTTCAAATGAACTAAATAGTAAAAAAAATAGTTATTTATTGGTACAGATACATGTATCAAAATCATTGAGAACTTATTGTGAAATATATTTTTGTGTGTCTATACAATATGAATCTATGTAACGTATAAAATGCTAAACTCCTCAGTAGGAGGACAATTGTTGAGGGATCTTAGTCTCAGTCTTTTAAATGTTGGTCAGGTGACAAACTGTATTGTTATTGATTACCTCTGTAATGGAAGGAGAGTGGTTTCATTAGTTGGTCAACAGAGTTGATATGTTCAGGATTTTTTTTTTTTTGTGCAGCCCCAGCCTTTCAGATTTATCTTCCATCCACACATTATGTATATTTGTTGTGTGTTGATTTCTCTTGTCTGTCCGTGCTTGTATATATGTGTTTGTGTTTTTCCTCTCTCCTTTTCACTCTGACCTTGACCGTCCTGTGGTCTGGGGCTCCTCTGGCCTTCTGCTCTTTAGCTGCTCCTTAAGGTATTTATTTCACTGCCTTGCTCCTTCTGCCCTTAAGTTCCCTCCATTATGATATTTGCATTTCATTGTCCTTGACCCCAAACTTGGTGACTTCAGATTTGAAACAAACCAGCATATATTTTTATTGTGATTCTGTGGATATACTCTCAAACCACACATGCTCATGTACACACACCTATGCTTTTAGAGATAACATAATCACAGGGTACATGCACCTCGGCACACCTACAGTAGATCCATGTGCACGCTCAACCATAGGAGAAGCTCAGGAGTCAATTAGGAGTCAGTTGCTGTGTAATTGGGTGAGATATTAGCTTTACTGTCAGTAAATTAAAAACTGATCTTGAGGAACGGGCATGAAAGCGAGGAATCCTGGTTTCTTCCCGAATCCGCCCTTGTGAAAGCACTGTGACAGGTGGAAGCTAATGAGCAGTCCCATCATACCTCCAGTCTGAATCCTGATGAACATCTGGACGGAGCCGCACACATGCAGAGGAAAACTTTGATAAACACACACACATACACACAAACGCACGCTTCTGTGAGACACAACACAACTCCACTGAGATTTTTGTTTGACACTTCACACAACGCAGCCCCACACAACAGGTGGGAGTTTGGTTGTTGCTGAGAACAAAGCAAAAAATCAAAAAAGAAAAGACATTTTGCTAAAATGTCCTCTTCAATGGGTAAACAGAGGCAGTTGGCTTTTTAAGAGAGCCAGGGTGCTCTTTCAAACAGCATCTTTGAAATCCATGTTTCAGTCTCTCTTAACTCTTTCTGACTGCAGAATAGGGTGGTGTTGAGATATGCATATTAAAGCACTAAAAATATCTAAAAAGATGAGAGTAGACTAAAGCAGGATTTTATTTGGAGGTCGTGCCTACATCCCTGTTTGAAAAACCAAGGTGAAGATCCAGTTTAACTCTGCTGGTGCCTGCAGAGATGTCCCAAACACGTGTTTCAAACTGAAATTGTTCTCACATTCTTTCATTTCCTGAAGTCGGTAACCCGAGTATTTTCTCTCTCAAATACCCTCACGTAACCATCGCCAATTGCCTGTCACGCATTTTCAGAAAATAAAGGCACGCACAATCGCACACTGTGGACTGTAGAAGGTGACGTCCAGTGAGCTTCGTCTTCCTGGCTAATCAACCTCTATGAGAGCGACTGGCACTGCTGCTAATTTGCACAGATGCTGTATAAACACCCCAACCCACCTTGGCCGGCATTTAGCAGCAGTCACTCAGAGAGGGAAGTGTCAGCTCGGTTAATCATTCCCATTATTAATGGATGGCTCTGTAATCAGCCACTGGGTGCACACACTTGATGACTTTATTATAGTATCGATGGGCAAATTAAGATCCTATCTGGCTGTGTCTATCAAGGTATCATTAGAGGAGATCTTCCTCTGGTCCCAGTTTATTTATGAGGAGGGCCCCCCCCCCGTTCCTCAAGTACACTAAATGAAATGTACATCGGAGGAAACGTCACAGGCGCTGAACTTTAGGGTGTGGGGTCTGTGAAGCAGATTTTATGTGACTTCCTCTGATACTGATAGATTATTAATAAATCATGCCCACTCATAGTATCATACAAACACTCGGTAAATATTGCTCATCAAAACTGAAGCTACGAGACACATTTACACTTCACTACACACAATGCAACAACACTTAATTCCCACCATACCTGTGGAAAATATTGTATGACATAATGTGGGATTGGGTTTCTCACTAAATATCAATCAATGACTGAACTAATTAACTTAGAGACGAACATAATCTTGTCATGTTTCCTTTGTCTCTCTGCTAAAGGGTGCTGCACTGAAGTACATTCCCACCATCGTCAACGATGTCAAGCTGGTCTTTGATCCCAAGGAACTAAGGTAATTTCATGTGATACGCTACATGTTCCCACGCTTGATCGTCATTACAACGACACCTGCTGTAGAGAAAAGTGAACGTAAGCAGATGAGAAGTCATAACCACAGCAGATCTCTCTCTCTCACACACACACACACACACACACACACACACACACACACACACACACACACACATCTCTGAGACTTCCTCAAAACAGAGGGGGTGTCGCTAAAAAGCAGCTCATTAAAGCGAATGTATAGAAGATGCTCAAATTAGCCTTAAATGTTCTTTTTTTGCCGGGGGAATGAAAGGAAGAATCGAATTGCTTTGGTTTTTTCGGAACGTCCGCTTGACTTAAAATTGTATGTGTATTTTATCACTAACAAGCTGATGGGATATTGTGCTGCTGTAAAGACTTGGAAGCATTATTTATGTATTTGTCTGGCTCTCTACCTAAGGCTGTTTTTATTTAACAACTCAACATTCACTAGCTGCACTGTTATGGTCGCTGGTTTAACATGCCCAGGTTGCCTTGGAAACCCACTGACTGCTCCACTCAAGTGTCCATTACAGTTAATGTTGTCTACAGCAAATGTCATCTGCTATAGCGTAATGCCTGTCTTAATAATAAGCGACTTCTTAAGTATCACATGCTGCGATGTTACTGTGGGACTAAATTAAGTATTTAGAAAAATGTTAAACAAAACAAAACGGAAAAATTTATCCATCCGTCATCTGACTGACTTTTTCTGACACGATCAAATTAAAATTCAAATGGCCTTTCATAACCTTTGACCTGAAATTTCAGTTTTGTGTGTTTCTGCGGTGATGTTCTAAAGCCATTTTTGAGAGCAGGGAGGAAATTGCATTTGTGACAAAATGCCTCATGGGTTTGCCCTTGATTTTCTGTCCCATTTTAATGTCTTTAATCTGTTATGCGAAAAGGACACAGCACAAAAACAAAATAGAATGGCCTCATTTATGGAGCATTATACTTACAAATATGTGAGGAAATGTTCAGTGAAAAACTTTCCAGCTGCAAATGAGTCTTTTAAAACATATTGATATTTATATTTGTCTACATTTTGGTCCGACATCTTTGTCATCTGTAAATATTTAGTTCAGACGAATATAGTCACACATGATTCACACTGATTGTGGCCTAATTTTCTTATTATGAAATATGCATCCTGCACACAGACAGTTGCATCAATAGAAACTGGGAAAAATCAGCAGCTTGCTTCTGACCAGACTGAGTCTAATGTTTGTCAGTAAAAATGAAACCACTCTTTTCCTAATGATCTAATATTCCCTCCTTTGAAGGTCAGGAGAGAGGCGGAATAAAAAGGAAGAATGTGAGAAATGGTGGAGCTCTCCTTTGATTATCTCAAAAAATAATTTCATCATTAATCACAAACTTATTCGCTGGATCACGAATGGGTGTGTATCTTGTTGCAAGGTTTTCCACAGCCACTAACATGTGGAGAAAATAATATAATTTTAATATAATTAAAAGTAGAGGTATAATTGTATTCAGAAATGGCCCCATATTTGTTGATTTAAACTACTGCTTATTCCAGCCTAACTAAATTAATCACAAACAGTGAGACGAGGTGCTGACAGCATCTGTTCACCTCTGCTTAATAAAGTTTCTAAAGGGGAAACCCTGTGTTGTTGCAAACAAATATTTTACCACCAGAAACACTCTTGACACTGTGATCTATTTTTATCGCAGCTCAGAGACTGGCGCCGGTTGTGCTAATACATGTAGGTATTTTCCAGGCCCTGAAATGTGGTTTGCCTGTTCATCATGCAAGCACTCAGCAAGGAGCCCCTTCCATTTGCCCATGTCCAGCACCTGGGCGGCTGCCATTTCCACAGCAGATTCTGGGCCACACAAGGCTTGCTAAGCCCTGCCTCTGGCCTCTACTTCAGGAGGAGGAGGAGGAGGAGGAGGGGGTGTTTGGTCTCAGCCCATCTATTCTGTCTGTTCAGCTCTTGCAGCTCCCTTTTCTCACCTTCCCTCTCAATTTAATTCACCATTTGCACAGAAGATTCTTCCGTTTCCGTCCAATCAGATCAAAAATGTTCATTCTTTTTTTTTTTTTTTTAATTCTTTATTTAGGAATGGCAGTACATATCACAAGGGCAAAGGTAATACTATTTTTCTCCGCCACCCAGTTTTTACATTTTAAGTACAATTTAGTAATAAAAACAAAAAACAAACACACAAACAAAAAAAACAAAACAAAAACACAGTTGGGAGAGAAAGTGTGCACATACATGTCCATAGTGTCTTTACAGGAGAGAAGTGACCAACATGATACTTAGTTAGGTGGCGGTGGTGGTGGAGGGGGGGGGTATCGGTAGTCTTCAGTATGGGGGAAGCGGAAGCAGTTCTCAATGTATGGCAGGGGAGAGGTGGATGGGGGGGAGTGGAGAATGATATCAAAATATTGATGGGACAGTATATGTCAGTGTCAATCTTCAGCCATTAAAAAAAAAAAAAAAAAAAAAAAGGGCTGAGAGAGAAGGAGAGACAACAGAACAGGGTTCATTTATCTAATACCTCCACAAACTCTGGGCGTAAAGGTTTCACATATTCAACCCACCTTGTCCAATGTTTAACAAATACATTTTTCTGGAGACGGAGACAGAATGTGATCTTTTCCATGATATAAATATCATTCACTATGTCTATCCACTCCTGAACTGTGGGGGACTCAGGGAGCAGCCATCGCCTTGTGAGCGCTTTTTTAGCAGCAGTTATCAAAATACCAAATAGATATTCATCTGACCCAAAATGTTCATTCTTAATCGTGTCGTTCATGATGAGGCATGCAAAACATTTGAACCAGAAACCTCCAGAGCAAAGTTACCGTATGCTGTCCAGCTATATGGCACGGAGTACAGTAAAACACGGGCTGGAGAGACGATGTGTACTGCTATCAAGAGATGTTAATTAAATTATGAGGTCATACCTGCTTTGGTTGTCAGTTCCAATTAAGTAAATATTATATAGTTGAGTTGAGCTGAATTTCCAATAACAATGAGGTGAGACAAGATAAGGAGCGAGATGCCAGATGCTTTGCCATCCTCTCTGTAGTTTGAGTGGAAGCAACATGAGAGGAGCTTTTGATTTTAGCTTTAATTCTGAAAGCTGGGGTCCTCATGAAGCATTCACTTAGTCATAAATCACAGGGCTGTCTGAGCTGAGGTGGTATCAGCTGGTCCTGTTGTTAGCACAAACCTGGCTGAGCGGCTGAGCTGGAGGTGACTAAATTGAAGCCTTGGGGGTGTGTGGGTGGGTGGGGGGGAGGTTTGGGGGTGTGGGGTGTTTCATCCCCTGCCAGAACCTGGTCTCTCCCCCCTGAGTCGTGCCAGCATAATGAAGATCTGGCCTCTTCTTTCAGGAAGAAGCTGTCTGCTTTATCTGTGTGCATGAATGTGGATTTCTCTTTCAGGCTCTGAACTGTTGAATGCTCTTAGTTTTGATTGTTCTTAGCTACATGTTGGTTGTCTTCAAAAAAAAAAAAAAGAAGTTGAATTATCAGTTTAAAAATATCTTGTTGAATAGTGTGTGCTGTTGTACAAGGTTGAGTAGAATTAGAAATCCCTGAAGTCAGTAGCTTTGTGAAACACAAAAGCAACATTGAAGTGTACTGGAGACATTGGAGATGAAACCCGCACACACCCACACAGGTGTTTTTGTGTGTTTGGGCTGATTAGACTCTCCTCAGGACTGTGGAAGTGTACGGACTCTGCTTGATTGACAGTCCTCTGACTCGACTGTCTTGTTTTGTTGAACCTGTTGAAGAACTTCAGGCTTTTAGAATTTTAAGTATATGAAGTTTTGAGACGTTAGCAAAGTTGCACCATAACTGGTAGGAGTGGACCACATGGATTAAATTGTTACTTATAGTTTGACCAAAAATTATTCCATATGAGATTACACTACCAGTACATATCACAACATTAAGACTAAGATTGGAAAGCTTGAAAGTGAGTCTTTAAGTGTAAACTAGGGTTTTAAATCTAAAACATTTGAAAATGATATTAATCTCATTTTAGCCACAGTGATCGTGAGGATCTTGGTCACCTCTCATAGCAAGGCTCTTCTCACTCGATTGCTCAGTTTGGTCAGGTGGCCAGCTCTAGGACGAGTCCTGGTTGTTTCAAACTTGGATGGAGGCCACTGTGCTCTTGGGAAACATCAATGCAGCAGAATTTTTTTTGTAGCCTTCCTCAGATCTGTGCCTCTTGTCTCTGAGCTCCGCAGGCAGTTCCTTTCTCTTCATGTCTTGTTTTTTCCTCAGAGATGCATTGTCAGCTGTGAGACAGTATATAGACAGGCCTTTCCAAATCATGTCCAGTCAGCTGAATTCACAGCAGGTGGACTCCAACCAAGGTGCAGAAACATCTCAAAGATGATCAAAAGAAACGAGAGGCACCTGAGCTACATTTCAGGTGTCATAGCAAAGTGCCTGAATACTTATTTCAATGTGATATTTCAGTTTTTCTTTTTTGATAAATTTGCAAAAAATCTGTTTTGACTTTGACACTATGGGGTGTGTATATATATATTATTTTAATATAAGTTATATAACACTTTCTGAATGCACTGTAGTACTTTCAGCCACATCTCATGGCCTTCATGACTTCATCTCCATGACCACTGAGCAAACTCAATCTGCTGCTGAAGGCCACAAGATGTGGCTGAAAGCTCCAGAAGATTTCCAGGAAGTGATGTTGCACTGAGAAGTTTTGGTAAAATCAATGTTCACAAGGTCAATAAGAAACATTCAAGCTTAAGTTATGCGTAATTCTATATTACAGTAGTAATATATTTTGTAGTGGTATGTCTTGTTTGGTTAGATAAGCAAATAAATACCAGAGAACAAATGGTACTTTGTAAATATAAATACAAAATTCAAGTGAAATCATCTTTTCTTGACATTGATTTGCAACAGTGACTACTGTCTTCTAATATAAACAGAGATGGCACAATCATCTATCTCTGGTAGGAAGCTGTTCCCAGAGTTCATCCTAAGCCAGTTCCTCTGGGTTGTTGGGATATCTCTATTGTCTCATGCTACATGTTCTCATAACCTCAGACCATTGTCAGAATATCTGAGAAGTACCTGTGTGGGTGTGCAGAGCCACTAATTGCGTTTTGGATGACTGCTTCCTGGTTGGACGCAGTCAACCAATCCAAGATGCCTCATCAGTTTGACCTTTTGTCTTTATTGTCTCCGTAGCAAGCTTTTCACCGAGTTCATCCTGAAGGTTCCTCTGGGTCGCCTGGTGAAGCAGAAGCTGGACTGCCTGATTGACATTGTCCACAGTGATCTCTTTACTCATCACGGTGAGAACACACACACACACACACACACACACACACACACACACACACACACACACACACACACAAACTGTACTCACTGTTCTTCACTGCATGCTCCTTCACTCACGGCTGCAGTAATCATACACACCACCTGCCTCCCCAAGGCAACCCAGTGTGAGCCCACAGTAAAGGTCACTGGTGAGGTGTAGTGTTATTTAAGAGAGTTGAGCATCCCCACTGCTGAAATCACCTGGACTTGTCTGTATCAGAATACTACTATCCCCATCTACTCAGTCCTCAAGTCTCAGCTGCTCCTTTCTTTTACTATTTAATCCTCTTTCCTTAAATGTCTTTATCTCATTTTCCTTCCCTTGTCTCACCCCAACAGCAACTCTACTGTTCTCCACTTTCATAATACACTTGGACACCACACTGTTGTATATTTTGGACATGTTGCAGTAATGCCAGACATGAAGGGCAACGATGTAAAGGTGGTTAATGAGAACCTGTACCTCCAGTCTCTGCAGCCAGGGCTAGCCTGCGGCGACCTGCAGACGCCCCCCCCCCAAACCCACTGCAATGACTGCCAGAGTCAGCGGTCCTCTGAGGCCATGTTCGGTTCAATTTAGAGACAAACACGTTCACACTCACATACTGTCCTGTGGTGGTAAATGAAATGCAAAGTGCCTGGCAACAGTGATTTAATGTGGCTGGCATTGGCAACACACATGCCTCAGAGCAGTGGACTAACATACTAACAATTATCCACTCGCACAGTTGCTCTCATCAGGAATGCACAGAAAACAAATGACGAAATGGATTTTAATGTAAAACAAGTTTATACCTATGGAATACTCTTTTATATTGAACATAACACAATATAGATGTCTCTGCCTTCAAATTAATACCAGTTTGGTGAGTAAGTGCCTTTGGCCATCAATAGTGACCTGTTGGTGTCATTGTGGCCAAGCAAAGCATCCCAGATGCTTTTGAATGGCTTGCTGATCAGCAGGAGGACTTGTTGCTGTGATGTAGACAGGAATTGCCCTGCTGCTCAGTTCTCACAACATTGGTGCTTTGAACATCTCCAGTCGTCTTTGACGTGCATGTGTGTTTTCAAATTGTGCAAAACCAGTGATAGAGATTGCTTCAAAGTTAAATTGTCTTTACCCACAGCAGCATCAAGCTGACCTCCTGTAGAGATGTTTCATTACGGATAGTGACCACTGCAATGAGGAATAAAAATAGTTAGCCAGGCAGTTTTTAAGGTGGTTTTAATCAGTTCCCCGCACATAGTCATGGGACACATTGTTAGGTGCATCTGGATCGTAAGGTGGTCTTTGAAAGGATCGTCACCAGCCAGTGCCAAAGTGAAATGTACTGGAATGGTTGGAGCAAATGAAAGCCCAGCAAAGAGGCATTAACCTAGATACTCTACCGTCAATATGGAGTTTCTACACGTGCTCATCAATATGCATTGAATGTGTCTGATGACGGCGTTTTCTTTCCTGTAGGCTGCACAGTGATTAACATATTTAACGGTTTCTGTGCAAAAGCATGTCCTAAAAGAGTATTTTTGAGTCCCCGATGGGCTGATTTCTGTTCAGAATCATGACTTGTAGACAAGATGACATCCTTCTCTCCATGGGTTTCATCTTTATCGTTTACATTGAAATTCAAACTGCTGTGTGTTTCATTTGGTGTGCGTACGCAATTCCCTGCTGCAGATGAAAACGTAATGAGCTCAGAAAATGAGGAAGTGTTTTGTTTCTGCTTCTTTTTTTATTATTTATTTTTTTATTATTATTGTTATTTTTGAGGCACAGTGTTGTTTCACCTTCACTGTTGATGATGTAAAAAGAGAGAGCCGGATGGGCGCATGAATCGCTTGCAAATGGGCTCATTGGAAGAGAACAAATATGTCAGCTGCTCTCCTGGTCTGCTTTAAAAGGGAAAATCAGTGTAGCGTCTAAAATCTGTTTGGGCTAGAAGTTTGAGGAGAGCGCCCATGGCCTAGCTTGATAGTTCCAGTCTACTTGTCCCGCTCCCACCCTGCAGCTAGCGTGTGTGACTGTGTATGTATGTATATATGTGCTCACATGTCTGCATCCTTCTATGTGTGTGTGTGTGTGTGCGTGTGCGCGTATGTGTGTGTTACTGCCAGTGTGTATTTTGAGTTTTGGAGGAGGCGCAAAGGGATTGAGGACTGAAGCCCTATAATAACAAGGTATTAAACACTCCACACAATGTTAGACGCCCTCAGAAGGGAGATTTAGTTTTGTGTTCAATCCCTGGAAGATTACGAAGCGCACACACACACACACACACATACACATACACACACATACACACACATATATATATATATATATATATAAACACAAATTTTCCCTTTAAGCTGTATCAGGCGGACAGTTTGGTCTTCTATTCCACAGCACCAAAAATATTTCAGTGCAGACATGGTTGTCACTTTGTGTCAGGGCTGGTTATCATGTGACAAGACTCTTAACACCCATAACGTTTCCTTTTAGGTGTTTAGCAGTGGAAGCTTTATGTGAAGAATAGCTGTATTGTTGAGCAGCCATCCCACAATACTGCAGTCAAACATAGGAAGCTATTCAGTAATGATTTGTGGAGCTTTTTCAGATGTTTATACAGAGCGTTTCTCCATGCTCTGAACTCTGTCAAATTTTTTGCATTGGCAAAGTGACACAAAATTGGCACTGCTAAGCTAACACATGGGTAAAGCCAATATGCACGGAGGGCTAGGGTTGTTGCTAAGTGGTTTTTAGGGAGTCAATAGGTCCAATGCTTTTCCAGAGTGAACCGTCTTTACAGCCAATGGAGTTATGCGAGATTTGCAAAGTTGATAGAAGATAGTAATTGTGTAGGTGATGCCCTCATCAATTCCTGAGTCATTAGAAATGACATTTCAGTAGTCTTTATGTGTTAGAGTGTTAATTATTACGTAATGCTTTCATTACAGAGCTTCCTCATGGTCTCTGTTTGGAGCTCTGGCTTATGGCGTATGGTTAATTACTAGTAGCAGTGATACTGAGAGTGAAACAGCTTCTGAAGACATCCACCTTAGTCAAAGATGCTACTCTTTTTGATGTACGTAGGGATGAAATGCATTGACTTTTCTTTTTTCATCAGCCTTCATGGAATCACTCCACACCGCTCAATTTTATATGTAGTTCCCTCAGAAAGGGATTGGAGAGTGTAGATCACTGATTCATATGCAACACCCCTGGGTATTGTTTATGAATAGTGCACCATAGTTTATGCTATTCATTACGCATTACATCCTGCTGTTTACCATTCGGCCTTGAGCAGTATTGACAATTGGCAAAGCTTTATGGTTGTGTGTGTGCGTGTGTTGGTTCTGATGAGTAATGAAGTTACAATTTTATTTTTTTCCCAGTTGATTAGCTCATTAAAGCTTTAACATTATCTGTGAAGCAGAGAGATTGTATTGATTTTGAATTGAAATCCGTTGCTGGGTGGCTCTTCTGAGCAGCGACGTATCTCCACCTTGTCATAATAACAATTGTTATTTGAAGAGTTCTGTTGTCCCTGTTGTCTGCTACAGTATTAGTGATGCTTTCACTCACTGCACTGCTCTTTTGCTGCTGTTATTATCTCTTAAGATGATATTAATATCGGTACTCAGACTTTCTCTGTGTGAAAAAACACTGTCAGTGCGCTGCATGGGGGCCATTGAGACATGTTTTTTTTTTTCTAATTTATTTTACTTTATTTCTTTTAATGCAGAGGAGTTATAAGTTTATACAGTGAAACTTCTGCGTAGCTATGGATAGAAAACTTTTATGTGATTGCTTTCCTTTCCATAAATTTATAAAATATTCACTTAACCCCCTAACTGATACTCCCATCTTCTAATTGAACCAGCCTAACCCCAGTATTTGTCCCTAGGCTTTAAATATGACCCACACACACATACACAAATGCCACTAAGATTGGAATCAGGAGGTTTAATAAAAAATATGATAATTTTGTGGCAGGCTGCCTTAGGTTTACCTTCTATGAGAATACTTTCCTGGCTTATCGGTGCTGTCCTCCATGTCCAATTGCCAACCAAACTCTCTGCCCTCTGCGTATGGAAATTCACTTTTTGATGTTGCCGTCAACATCAGACAAACTTTTAGGTTTGGTTTGGTCGCATGTTTTGTAGAATTAATTAAATTTTAGCTGTTACTTTGACAAAGTTTGGAAAACAGTTGTTGTTTTCTGTGTTTACTTGCTACTTTAGGTTCAAATGGGGTCACAAATGATGTAATATTCAGTAATTTATAAACTGTTTTATTAAACAGCAAAATTACATGGTTTGATTTTCTCGATTGTACAACTGCAGCTGTTACTGGGGCAGTAATGGGTTGGGTGTTTTGATTAAGGGCAACATGACAGTGGACATTACTGGAGAGGGACCAGTTTGGCCAGTTTAATCAGCTTTTTCATGCTGGTGATAAGATGTAATTAGCAGTGGTGTCAGGTCACTAGATGGTTTGCTAATTATTTTTTACTACCTGATATTTCCAGAGAGGCGTTTGATTTGTTGTGCTCTGAAAATGATTATAGCTTTGTTTGACTAGCGTTCTGCTGTTGCGCTGTAACTGTTTCTAGGGATTCTGGGAGCTTTTGCCACAGTCATTTTAATAAATATATTCATTGTGCACATTGTTTTAATTTAATCCTCTGAGCTGTGAGGGAGCCATTTACAAGCTGCGTGCCTCTGCATCGACAGTGTGTCGAGAGCATATGCTGCACTGTCTTGTGCGGTCTATCATCTGCTCCTCGTGTTGAGCTGCATTGTGAACGTGTGTGTATTTGCTTGTGTCCCTGCAGATTGTCGCGAGATCCTCCTGCCGCTGATGACGGACCAGCTGAAGTTCCACCTGGAGAAGCGAGAGGAGCCGAAGGCTTGCTGCCAGCTGCTCAGCGACATCCTGGAGGTGCTCTACAGGAAGGACGTGGTGAGGAACACACGTCTCCAGCTTTATGTGCTTTTATTTCCCTCTGGGATAAACAGCAGAATCCGGCCCCCTTATAAAGAACAAGCACGATTCCACATTGGTTATTTTACTAAGTAGTTACTAATCACTGTGCTGCTAATTTATTTAATTGTCCTGGGTGTCCTAAAAGGAGCAGATTTTACAGCAGTGTTAATTTACAAACCCCTGAAGTTGGCTGTGCTCAGTAGTTCATTGCTCAGGGTGGCTAGAGGCCACCTTCACCACCATGAACATGCTGCAAGAATATGGTGATGAGCTCTGCCTAATCCCTTGGTGTTTTAGGCCCAGAGAAGCTTATAATAATGTGGTCTGCATAATGAGGTTGAACAGTTGTTGAAGTCAGTCACAAAGCCAGTTATAGAGCCAGTCAAATCGAATACGTTTTTCATTATCAGTTAATATTGTTATTGTTTTTCCAATTAATTAATTGTGAAGAAAATAGCCAAAAAATACTCAAGACTAGTCCACAGATCCTAAGGTGTCTTCCTTAAACTTCTTGTTTGTTTGGCCAACAATCCAAAACCCCAAATATTCAATTTACACAAACCCGAAAAGCTGAAAACAGTGAGTGTTTTGCATTTTCTCACTGATAAATGACTGAAAAAGTTAATTAACTATCAAAATAATCTGTGTCGATCATCAGTTACTCGTTTTAGCACTGAAATGAATTTTTCACTGGAGTCCACATCCATCATACTCAGGCATCAGCTGCAGACCTCACACACACACACACACACACACACACACACCACACACACACACACACACACACACACACACACACACACACACACACACACACACACTCAGTTGCTTCACAAATGTGTTTCATCCTCTTCCATGCCCTGACTCCTGATGTCCTCCCTCAGGCCCTCTCAGACTCCCTCCGCCATTGATCACCACGGCCTCGCCTCCCACACTCCACTCTGCGAAGGATTATCCACCTCTCCCACTTGCTCTGACTTTAAAACTCCTTGTCTCTCTGTCTCGTGTTGCCGCTTCCTCTCACTGCCTCGCTCTCTGTTTCTTATCTGACCCACACTACACACTTCCTTAGACTTAAATGTGCATGTCGATAAGGACAAGAAAAACGAGAGAAAGGAAACCAGTCTGGATACTTCTGTCCAATGGCATTTCTAAGTTATCAAACAGCTTATATCTTGTTGGGAATAATGATCTCATTGTATACCTCCCCTCTTAAATAGCTTGATTCAAACAAATTAAATCAGTAGTTTTTCTTTGTGCACCGGGTTTGTGTAGACACTTAACACAGACGTGTATTTTTCGCTGAAAAAAAACATTCTGGGAATCATGTGGGTTTTCATCCAAGATGTGCGTCACCCTTGCTGCGCTAGAAGGCAATATCAGAAACTCCCTCCTCAGATTGTTTATACCCCCCAGCGCTTCTCTGTGTGATTGTGGGAATGTTTGTGTCTGTGTATGTGCACAGACGCGGGCGCATGAGATCTTCAACCGCACAAAGAGCTGTGTAAATTATTGAAAGTTTAGGTTGACACCGCAAGGGTTCGGCTTGTTTGGAAGATTCCCCCCATTGACAGGTAGAGACAGTGCGAAACAGCTCTCTGCTCACTCAAACTAATAAGCAACCCCAAGGAAAATAGTCCCATTTATGACAACGGTGCAGCTACCCAGTGGGTGTTTTCCCTTCTAAAAGCCAGGATTTGTATAAAGTATAAATCATCTTGGCTGCACCAGTCGTATTGGTCGGGTCTCTTAGCACAATATGTTCTGTATATATATTTTCAGACTTTCAAGTTTGTGAAGAGGCAGTATTAATATTTTCCTACCTGTTTTTTTGGTTTTTTTTATTACATCGTGTTTTCAGTTTGTAGGATACCTCAAAAGCTTGTGAAGATATTTCAATAAAATTTGGTGCAAAGTTGTGCCATGGACCAAGGAGCCCCTCCCCCAAATTAGAAGTATCCTCAGTAGCACAGACTTTGTAATGTAAAATATCATTCTCTTCTTTTTCCTTCTATGCAACCTTGTCTGCAGTATGACTCTTGTAAATAATATCTGCACTGCCATATATATATATATATATATATATATATATATATATACACACTAAAAAGTAGAACAGCAACTTTTCATCACAAAGTATGTCCTGGAATGCACCAAAAATCACAGTAAACAAGTTTTCACAGGTGGATTTTTCTTTTAATTGACATGCTCATCATGTCATTGCGTCCCACGTTGATACGTGTATTTATCTCTGTATATTTTGCAGGGTCCAACCCAGTGGCACGTGCAGATCATCATGGAGAAGCTGCTCAGGACAGTTAACAGGACAGTCATCTCCATGGGCCGTGATTCCCCTCACATTGTAAGTCGGTCTGATTCTCTGTAACTATTCGCCACACACCTCCAACTAACCTTTTCCAGTTGTCAACCGCATACATACTTGTATTGTACACACACACACACACACACACACACACACACACACACACACACACACACACACACACACGCATGCATGCACACTCCAATTATTTAGAGGCGTATGCACCACGACGAGCTTAACTCCCACAGGCCCACTGCAACCCCAGCTCTATTTCTAAAGCAATCATTAAAGGTAAAGTCTACCTTGGCAAAAAAAAAAAAACTTTTCACACAATCTGAATCTCACAGTGGCTTTGATCTGCTCATATCTTTCTCCAGCCAGTTGTTCCTGTGCCAGCCTGTGTGTGTTTTGCTTTTGCTGTTTCACGATTTAAAAATTTTTTTTTTTTTTTTTTAAGTTTGTGTGTTTACTTGTTTGTGTCTGTGTGTCTGATCCCTCACATACCAGAACATTTCTGACGTAGTGTGCTGTAGTCTAATCTCTGTATCTCCCCTCCACGGCCGCGAGCACCCTTCTCCCAATCACACTCTCCACTAGAGCTCGGTAGCAATTAATGCACTTATCAGTCATCGTATAAGTACGCTGTCTGCCTGATGTGCGTGGCAAAGCCTTCATCCATTTTCATGAGTCCAAAGAGTCGCCTCGATGTCGACTCTGACTTCTCTATTGGATCCTGTCGCCGTCTGTATTCATTAGAGCTGCATGTAGTTTGTGATGTGACTTTGAAAGTGAGACTTGGGCGATGAACATACAGTACGGTCCAAAAAGTCTGAGACCACTTTCCCAAAGTGGTATGTAGATTTTACATAAGGTTTTTATGATGAAGGAGATTCCTCTGAGGGCACTTAAAGGTACTTTTACAGCCCACTTAAATTCAGATAGGTGATGAGAGAGACGGTTTCTATGAATTTCAAGTATGTGTAGGAAAATGGAGAGGCGTACGATACTGACTGATGATATTGACACTGTGACTGGTTGGCATAGCATCCGTTCTGCTCCTGTCGCGGGTTATTTATTGTATTTGTGTGTGCGTGAGAGTGGGCTTGTTTTTGTATCCTGGTGGGGATTTCAACCTGAATACACATTAATGGGGACTCACTGTGGGGACAAAAATTTAGGTGTAAGGGTTGGCGCTAGGTCTTCAGTTGTGATGGATGAGGTTAGGGTAAGGGTCTAGAGAATGCATTATGTCAATGAGTGTTTCCCACGGAGATAATGAAAGAAGTGTGTGTGTGTGTCTGTGTGTGTGTCTGTAAGCACAGCACCCTCTCCATCTGGGGAGCAGCAGGAAACGGCATCACCTGTTTAAATGGAAGCTTATCTGCTTGTATTACCAGTCACTGAGCCACACTAGCAGAGGGTGATTTAATAAAGCCAACAGTACGCAGAGTTATCACACACTAATCATCTTGTGTTTGTGTTTGTGAGTGTGTGCGCTCTATGTCATAGTGCCATAATACTTTCGCAGCACTCATCCCCTGTCCCCTGTGTCCTCTCTTACTCTCCTCTTCGTTCTCTTTCCCTCTCACATGCTTCCTTTCCTGCTTAGTTGCAGTAAAGGGATTTTGGATTGCAGAGATTCTGTAGCTGCTCTGTCTCTCCCCTCTGTCTGAAGGTATTCCAGCTATGCACCAAGCTTGTCACGTAGATGAAGGGAAACCCTCTGTTTTGCAATAGGTCGCCAGTGTTAATCACTCTGTGTAATGTAAAAATTTCCTCCCAGTGATCTTCCAGGAGGGACTAGGACTCCAATCATTGTTATTGCCAGTTATACAAACTCTGCATCGTCCAGCCTGGCTCGTGCCCAGAGGGTTTGGAAAGATGGATTTGGAACAGAGGTTGTACGCTGATAGATATGTTGTCAGAACTTGAAGCAGCTGCCTTTGCGGCTGGCCTTCCACTCCTGCCACCCCCCTGTTATTTTTCACTGCAGGGTTTCTTTTCTTCGTGTGTTTCAGATATGGAACTTGCCTACCACTTTGTCTAAAAGGCTATCAACAACCATGAAGGCAGCACACACAGGTCTCCTCTCTGCCGTATTATACTAAGTGCACCCCCCCCCCCCCCGTGGTGTAGGTGAAATGGTGTTCCCTGCTTCCAGCAGTGGCTGCTGAATGGCACTAAAGCAGAGCAGCCACCTTTCTGGTTAATGAAACTGCTCTACCTATAACCTCCTGCGGCCCTTATTGAAACTATCTACTTAATACACATGTGCTGCTGCCCTCTGTCTTACTTCACCCCCTATATACAGCTTGCTTTTATGTCCCTGCCTTTTGTCAGCCACTGTCGCTATAGCTAGGCAGCCACTGTACTCGACTGCCTTGACATTTCTAAGTACCTGCATAATATTTAGCATCATTGTGCAGTGTCCTTTTACACAGTGGGAGTTAGAGGTCACATCAAAGCCTTGTGCTTTTGAAAGCGCTTGTGGCTCTTTTTACTCAAACACTATACATATTATAGCACTTGAGACAGAAGCTGCATTTGAAGCTGGTCCCCAAATCATTATTTAATGATCAATAAGGTTGGTGTTAATTTTTAACAGCCATGAGACCCAGTTAGTGCTGCTGGAAGAGCCGTAGCTCTCTAATCAGAGGGCTGTTGTTGCCGCCTCTGGGTACTGCTGCTTACTCTGCAGGCAGATTGCGCGCCGCTCCTCGCACATCACCGCAGCCAACCACCGACCTTGTTCTTCTGAGTGGCAGCCTCTTACATTTAGATTTATGCATTAACGTTCTACTCTGCCTCCCGTCTCTCTCTCTCTCTCTCTCTCTCTCTCTCTGATTCTCTTCTCTCTCTTCTCTTTTTTCCTCTCTCCTGGTGGTGCTGGACACTGAATGTTGATGAGAATGATCACAGTGACTGCTCGGGGGTGTCAGTTTTTGTTGTATGTTGTCACCGCAGTGCTACGCCTGTTAGCGACTTCGACACAGTATTGCCACACAATTGCGTCGTTGGACTTCCCAGCGGGGCTGTATATTTATATTCATGTCCACCCTCACGCAGGTTGAGATGAGTCCTTGTGAATACATTTATGTTGGGAGAGTAGCAGAAACATTTTGGCGGTCCCTGCTGAAATTTGCCAACTTCTACCTTTTATGTCCTTGAATTAGCCCTGCAGATAAACATAGGTAGGAAACCACAGCTGCAAAAATCCAACCAAAGCAATGAAACAAACCATTACATTTTTTCTTACTCTGTTATGTTTGCCACACTGACCTTTGCATATTAAGTAATATATCACTAGCAAACACCTAAATGTCAGAATTAATATTAAGATAAAACCTAACAGGCCAGATTGCTTGACAGCTAGCTTTACCTTAATGTTGACTAAATGATCCATTGAACTTTTCATAGCTGTAGTTTTGCGGTCGAATCGACAAGAGGCTGTTGTCATATGTGACTGTAGTCCTTCACTGTCATCCTGCTGATATTCCTGCAGTGTACAGAAGGAATGGAGTAGAAAGCTGCAGTGGAAGGACTCTGTGCTATTGATTGACAGTATAGGGCTGACCAACTATAGTGGCTGGAGCGTTTTTTTCTTTGCTGCATGCACTCACTGACCGAACACAGCACATTGCAACACAGCCGTCTCAATGACATGTCATCAGATCAGAATCCTCTCTTTTATCCCTCTGTATCACTCACCATCTCTACCTGTCTTTATATATTTCTGTTCAAATATGTCTGTTAGTGTATCCTTGCCACTTGCTTTCTGTGTTCTTTTTCTCCCTCTCTCTCTCTCTCTCTCTCTCTCTCTCTCCTCTCTCTCTCTCTCTCCTGCTGGCCAGACTGCTGCAGAGCTCTTACAGAAAAGAAGCATAGTGAGATATGGCACTGCATCATAATGCCTCAAACGTGCACTTATCACTCAATTCATGCACTTCTCCTCTCTCCTCTCCTCTCCCCCGCCGAAACTTTGACCAAGTGTCCTCTCGGGTTTATTGACCCTGCGACAAGCTCGTGTCAGACGCGTGCTCGCTGTCAACACAGCGTGACAACTACCAGGGCTCGCATGTTGATGCTCATCACCTTCAAACCACAGTGGACTGCAGTAAGCGCTGGGCATCTTGTTTGTAACCTCAGTAGTGTGCTGTAAACATCCAGCGGCGGAAAGCCCTGTGGAGGTGGCCCTGCTATGGGCTGGGGGTGGGGGGTGGGGGCAGCGTTTTGTTGCCCTCGAGCAGCACTGGTTCCTGGAGCTTCATGCGTCTGTGCGGGGGTGACTCTGCATCTCTGGGGCTTTTACTCAGACCTTTGTCCACGGTTAACCTCATGGTGTCATCTCATCGATGGTGCCCGCAAACATTAGGCAGGTGCATTTACACACACCAACACACGGACATGCCCAGCAGTCCCCAGACAGCATTAAAGTAAGAATGGTAAGGGCAAGAACTGTGCTGTGAGTGTAAGCTTTGCATCAGAAGCAGGTTCTAAGGCAGGTTGACTCTGTGCACCAGGAGCCCTTTTTGCTGCTTATCCCTCGGTTATATTCTGCTCTCGTGGTCTCCCACTCTACCACATCAAAGAGATGCAGGGCTGATTTTATATGTTTTTTCAACTTTATCTCCGGCTTTTCATCACATAAATTTGTGGAGTTGATTGTTTTGCATACAGAATTTTCAAACCATGTGCCCTAAGTGAAATCTTAAGTTAGATAGGTTCACCCAAATTACAGAAGACATATTCCCTCACTTACTCCTAGCAGATAGACATGCAGACAGTGTTTTTTTTTAAATTTTTTGGCATGTGTTTTTAGATATATGTCTTTGTGATTTTTGGTTGCGAAAGCAATAGAGTGCAGGAGAAGGACATTTTTGTTTTCTGGTGCTCTCAGCCATGAAAACAATGACATTTAAATTCATCAAAAGCAACATCAGTATTTTTCAGCAAAATCTCTCTAGAAATACCACACATACCTGGGTGATTAAAATCTAAACTATCTGCTAATTACTCATCCAACTTTACCATTAGAGATGAGGGAGATAAGATATGTTTTTGTATTCTGGGTGAACCGACCCTTTAATCGGTCTTTGTCTGATGAAAGTAACTGCAACAGCTCTGCAAATGATACTCAGTCTACGTCATACTTTGAGAGCTCTGTAGATGTCATTTTTTATTTTTCATATTTTGCATATTAAATATCTTTATTTTTTTTCTTTTTTAAAAAAAACAGTATAAAATACACAGTATTGTACATAATAAATCAATTGCACTTCTTTTAAGGTACAGATAAACATCTAGTTCTCTCTTGATGCTACAGTATAACTACTGAAAGAAACCGGACCTGGCATGTACAAAGTGGAGGTGTGAATCACATGTAGCCAACAGAAAGCAGCATGTTGGAGCTTGTGAGGGTCAAACCAGTGATAGTAGTCTAGTAGTTTGCCAGGTATTGTTGTGACAGTAGATAAAGATTTCTTTTATGCCCTTGAAACCACTTTGGCCACTTTTCCTGTCTTTTTGGGCAGTGCTTTTGTTTTTGAGAGTGACTTCGGTTTTATGCTCCTGCAGGCGCTGTTAACTTAATATTGTTTTCTCTCAGGTATTGGCTGCTCTCCCACTCATTAAAATGGTTTTTTAGCCCTATTTTATGCTATACAATATATATTTATTTATATTAATGCAAATATTACTTTGTCTGTACATAGTCTTTGAACCCTGTATGGAGTTACTACATGAGTTTTTACTTTACAGTCAAATAGATGGGAAGCAATGAGCAGGTGCTAGGATTTAAAAAAAAAGGGGGGGGGGGAAGGGGGAAAGAAGAGAAAAAACTTTTTGTCATTCTCTTTAAAAAGTGTTTCTTGAAAAGCTAGAAAATATCCTGCAAAATCTGAAGGTTGTAAAAAGCATGCAAGGCTTACACGCCTGCCACCCTGCACTGTAGAAGCCCTGGTTGTGATCAGAAGTGGCACATTCAGTCCCTCTGGCTTGGTTTCAGTAGCTATCGTAGTAGCTGATGCAGGATACTGAAGCAATACAATCACAGCTATCATCTTTTACCCCTCACATGTGCTAAGTACCAACATTATTTATTATGCTGACTGGTTTCGTGACTGGAACAATAAAGAATCTTTTTTTTTTTTTCTTTTTTTTCTTTTCTGTGTGTCGAGCCAGAACTCTATAGTTTTACGGTAATGAAGTCTGACTGTATGGATTCCCTCTCTTCTTTATGGTGTTGGGTTTCATTGACCATATGCACTGTGAAGTTAGTAAGAACTAAGTTTGATGTATGAAAGGGAATTAAGAATCAGAACCTTTTTTCACTTCCTATGCACTGGAATTTTTTGAAATGCACAGCCCCCTTCACCGCAGCTCAAATAAATATATTCCACTAAACTTTAGAGTGAATGTATATAGATATATATTTATATAGAAAAAAGTACATTGACGTCTAACTTTGCAAACGTTATTAAGAAAATAAGTGTTATTTATTCATTCTTTACTTCAAAGTCAGGTGATTCGAGGAGACATTTTAGCGATGGATAGAAAGTTGATCATAGAACTCCAATAAACATCTCTGACCTCTTTGTCCTTTAGGTCTCTTCTTTAGATATTATGAAAGTCTTCAATCTGTCATAGTTAGTAGGTGATCTACATGTGTGAGTTAATACTCAAAATAGTTCATTTTTAATTATTCTGGAGAAAATGTATCCTGAACAGTGTTAATTGTGCTTATGCTGTTGATGTAGACCTCAGAACATTGTGGTTGAACTGTGAGCCTCTCCTGGAGGCTGGGAAGAAAGACAAAGTCCCAACTGGTGAATAGAAATGTGACGGTCACTGAACCGGCATCATAGAATAGGGACCCCGTGGACGTCAGCTAGAAAAATATATGCAAATAGACAGAGGGAAATCAAATTCGTCTTCTCACCTTGCTGATCTCCAAATA
Organism: Seriola aureovittata; assembly: GCF_021018895.1. Taxonomy (NCBI): domain Eukaryota; kingdom Metazoa; phylum Chordata; class Actinopteri; order Carangiformes; family Carangidae; genus Seriola; species Seriola aureovittata. The sequence goes on from NC_079384.1 coordinate 13,303,821, forward strand.
TGTTGCCCTGGTGTAATTTCACACCCTGTTTGAAGAAAGTAGTTCAAAATAACTGAATCCATTTTTGGTAAGCGTGACATTTTTGAATTTTTCCATGGAATCCACACTTGTGTCCCGTTACACATCCTGTCGTCTCTGAGAAAGGGGTTCAGTATCCAGTTGTGGAGCTCTCCATTAATACTGGTCACTAGGTTTACAAAAAGCCTAGGAGTGGTAAAACAGAAGACGATGGATAAACCAAACAAACATGGACGACCAGACGGACACATAAATCCCGTGTATCGGTAACATCGGTGTTCACAGGAACCAAAGTTTCCAGCGAGCATGCTTCTTGGAGTCAGCTTTGGACTTGCGTTTTGGGGTGGAGGTGAAGGCCTCCTGGGGGTAAGGCAGGGGGGCAAAATGAGCATCCTCCGTAGGGCAAAGCCTCTTCATCAGCGGCTGCAGCTTGTCCTCCTGCTGCTTGAAGTCCAGCTCCACACTGCCTCAAAGAAACAGAGACAGAAAATCAGTTCAAACACTATCTAACTGCTGCATGCAGGTATTAACACGACCATATCCATGCGTTTTTATGATACAGGCTAAATACCATACATGATCATATAATTCATTTTATTTTAATATAAAACCTCCCTGTTCTCACATTTTTCTTCTGCTTGTGTTAATGTGCTGTTGCTGCTTGTTGCTGTTAATGCACTATGTGCATATAAATGACATTAAAGCCACCAAGCAAAAAATAATCCATGCAATTTTCAGGAAGACTTTTATTGTGAAACATATGCGATTAGAGTTATAGCCATATTTTTTCTTATATACACAACAATGGAATGGTGGGTGTAGAATGACTTATTGTTTTGACTAAGTCATATAAATCATTTTTTTTCCCCCTCTTATAATTTGTTTTACCTGGCTTTTATTCTGAAGTAGCTTTTACTTTGAATAGGCCGCAAACTTGACCATTACTTGAGTACTGGTTTTTATTTGATGCATTTTACCATGTATATTCTCCATTCATCGACACTGAAAACACTCAGGTTTCTTTTCCCGCTTCACGCTTCTTTTAATCTTGACATGTTTTGACTGCCACATTTCCCCTCTAACCATATTAAGTTTCCACGTTGTGGCCAGTGCTCACTTGACCCCGACACAGGCATCTGTCAAAGCACTGCTCAGCCTGGCAAAGTGACCTAGATTTTCTGCTTACTTCATCCTTATTTCCCAGTAAAAATCTCCTACTTTATACTTGTCTTTGATCGCATCTGGCTGCCCACATTGGCCGCTGTCGCTGCTGTCGTTTTTCTTATTTGCATTATTATTGTGATTCATAAAGCGAGAGGGAAGCCCATTAGCCCAGTGAAGAGCGCTCGGTCACTGGAGGAGGTGTTGAACCAAAGATCATTTGCTTTGCTAAAACTGAGATCAGAGCCTGGGTATTGATGTGAGCCTGAGGATTTTAGTTTATATCATGATGCTTTGATCCCTGCACAATATTATAACATCAGCAAAAGGTAACTGGAATGCAGAATGATTACATTTGTGGGAATTTTGTACAGACACACACACACAAGCTTGTTTCATTACCCTCTTGAGGGACATTCATTGACGGGATGCATTCCCTAGCTCCTTAACCTAACAGTAACCATCACAACTAAATGCCTAATCCGAACCCTAAAGCCAAGTCTTAACCCTCAAAAAGCAGTCTGTAACCGTGGGAACCTCAATTTTTGAGACCCCATGGGTTGGTGTGCAATCACACACACACACATACATACACACAGTCTTTTCCTTCTCGGTGTACTCCACGTTTCCCCAGGGTGCTAGGGGATTTATCTGGACCAGCCATCATTGTAATCCCACGCCCGCGCACATCTGACTACTAGGTACTGCTGAGAGAAACTCAGATTACAGCCTCAACTGTGGTTAAGTGTAAGGGGACTTTAATCTGCTAAAGCCTCCTCCAGCCACCAGCCTGAGTTGTGTGTGTGTGTGTGTGTGTGTGTGTGTGTGTGTGTGTGTGTGTGTGTGTGTGTGTGTGTGTGTGTGTGTGTGTGTGTGTGTGTGTGTGTGTGTGTGTGTGTGTGTGTGTGTGTGTGTGTGTGTGTGTGTGTGTATATGGGTGGGTGTGTGGGGAGGGGACTCTGACAGACACATTTACATAATGGCAACAGGATCCACCTCATGAATACTGTGGTTTGTCTGGTTGCGCGCCGCCGTTTACCACTGTGAGAGATTATGCGGTTTCAAGGTGAGCAGGGCGGTCGGCTGCCTGCACTGATTGAAATACCAGGCATCTGTAATGATCGCCTGTTGCAACACTGACATCTTTTTTTGAGAGATATATAAAGGGGGACTACTTCTTTTAAAATCTACATTGAATAGAATCCCATTACAAACTACTGGATGTTGATCATGATTAGTATGCCAGGTGAGCTGTAGATGCAGATTATTCTGTCTGTTGCATCTCAAAGCACAGCCAAAAAATCATTTCCAGGAGCTGGGACAGTCTCGAATGAGGTGTCGCAATAAACTCGACAGTTTTTATTAGGTACGTTGATGGCATTGGCATTGATTAGAACAAAACAGATGTAAAAGTGGGTGTCTGAAAGGGAGTCAAGTGAACGTTGGGTGCTGAACCAGACACTCAGCACTTTGCATTTGTTTGACTCAGGCCTTTAAATGGAGCCAAGAACGCTGAAGCTATTAACAATAAATCACTGGCTGTTAATTACACTGGTTTAAATCCACTTCAATTTGTGCAAAGTCAGTCAGAGGTTTTGTGTGTCTGTGTGTGTGTGTGTGTGTGTGTGTGTGTGTGTGTGTGTGTGTGTGTGTGTGTGTGTGTGTGTGTGTGCGCGCATGTTTGTCTGCATGTGGAGACAGCTGCATGTGTGTACAAGTATATATACTGTGAGTCGGGATGAGTTTACTCCCAACCCATTTGGTACGTTGTAAATGAACTCGAAACAACTTGAAGGACACATCTGGGCTGCGTGACAGGGAGGAGTCATGTGGTGCCGATCATGTAGCTCAATCAAATAGACGAATAGATATGATACTTAACACTACAGACGACTCCAAAATCTTCATTTGTGAACAATAATTTTGAACCTGAAATGGGCTCCGTCTAAAAGGAAACAATGAATCATGTCTTTTGTTTGGTTTGCCCTAAGTCAGTGCTAAACTTTGGAAAAAACCTGGCGGCCTTGAACCAAATGTTAAGCCCGTGCACACGAAATGTCTTTAATGCACGGGCTAAGCGATTTGTCCTGAGGTGTCTTGTTCGACTCAGCGAATTCTCCAAAATGAAATATCTGCTTTGAAGACTGAGAAAAAAGGTACAATAATTCATGCCTTAATGTCATTTTACCTCGACTCCTGCAGCTCTCTTTACTCAAACCACTCAAAGTCTTTCTGGCATAAATCTGGTTGAATATTCAGCAGCCAGAATTTTTAGCAGGGGCCAGGAAAAGAGACCATATTACTTGTTTTTTTTCCAGCCTGCACTGGCCTCCAATTGAATTTAGAATTGATTTTAAGATTTCACTTATCACAAATGAATTAGCTGCAGACTACAGTTGGAGCCTCCCTAGTCCCAAGAATGTGACCCATAATCGTCTCTCATTTCCTGAAAATCCACCTTATTTTGAAGGATGGTTGAGCCGTGCCGGCCAGATTTAGAATTTAAACATTTCTGCCTAAACCATTTTTAAATTCCCTTGAGAAACCTTCTGTTATAAACATGCTTTTACCTGATCTCGTATAATTTATCCTGCCTGTTTAATCCAGTCGGTTTTGGATTTTTATTATCATTTTACTCTTATATTTACTGATTCTTTTTTGTTACTGTTGATTTTATTTTCTATTCTATGAAAGCATTCTGCTACCAGTTTTAGAATTTATCTATTTTTTGGTTTTTCCTTTGGTCAGGCCTCAGGGGACAGCTGACGTACAAGTACGAACACAGCCCTCAGGCTGATGCTGTATAATAAGATCATGATGTCCTCGGAAGTCCAACTCGAGCTCGCATATTAAACATAATTCATGAGCTGCAAAATTAACAGGAACTTGCGGCTCTAATAAGTGTAGTAAGGCAGCATCAAAGAATCCTGTGATCAATGACTGAGTGTAATGAATGTGTGGTGTCATTGGTGAAGCAGTATGCTGATTATTTCATTGTGTCTTTTTCATCTTTTGTAATAAACACCCCCAAAAAAAGTCAATTAACACTGTGCAAGTAGACATATTTCTCTACCATTTTTTGTGTCTTCGGAGAGGTAGTGTAGTTGCTGTGTCATTTTGTATCGGATGTGATACACACACACACACACACACACACACACACACACACACACACACACACACACACACACACACACACACACACACACACCGATAAACGATAGCAGTGATAGGATTTTCCCTGCTCTTCACTGTAAGCCTCTAATGCTGCAGAGACTGTTGTTGCTGTGCATTGATTGTCACAGGTTATTGTCCTGCTTGGACACACAGCCATTTAACCAGATTAAAAACCTATTATTTTTATTGCTACACTCATTAGACCTATTTTCAATTTATGCTCTGAGAGTATAGTAAACATTATCAGTGCAGTTAAGTTGACAGTACTTGCGCTGCAGTCTTTGCCTCATTCAGCTCTTGCCTTTGGGTTTATGCCTGAGCTTCTCCAGTAACTATAGGTTTACTATACATTTCCTTTTATTCTTTTAGGATTATCTCTCTCTAACTTACCTATCACATACTGATCTAGCTTGCAGGAGATATTGATGTGCACTTGTGTTCCTCGCAACCTTAAATTTGCCTCTTCTTAATGTCAGAGATACTTGAAAGTCTTGTATCAAGTATCATATAAAGGTGACCAAATACAGAGCACAGCTTTATGTCCACCATGCTGAATCGGTAGTATAAACATAGTAATGACTACAGTCAATGCCGTCTGAATATGGCCACTTGTCCTTCTCATATGAAACCGATTTAGCATTGCACCAATGTAACATTGTTGCACTCACAATGGACAGTAAAAAAAAAAATCAATGCAGCAAAACCAGCAGAGATCAAACAAAGTCTGGTGAACCCACTTCTTTCTAACCCTGCACCATCAATTTCAAACTCTTCAGTCTTCAGTCCCAACCGACACTGCCTCAAGTGACATCACTTGTGGAAATGTAACCTGCTTTGCACGGCTCCCTCTGGAGCCACAAAAAGCTTTGTACAACTTTCTTCCACATGTGCATTAGTGCTCCCCAGGACTACTGATTTAAGGCTAAAGAAATATCAAGAGAAACCAACACTGAAAGCTGTTTCAGTCACACCTCTCCGACTATTTTTGTGACAGTACAACATCAATGTTCTTCCACCTCTTCTATCGAGGGAGGACAGTCATTAGCCGCACAACTGCAAGAGGTTGCTTGATTTAGCTTGTCAAGAAAACATGAACATGTGATATTTGAAGTGTTTTCCGATGAGGACAGTCTCTGTATATGATGCATCTGGTACAGTTCTGTTGCAGTGATAGACTTCAGCTGTAGATCCAGATCTTGAGTAGACCTTGGCAGGGGATTAACCTGTGAGAGCCTGGAATTCGTGGATCAAACAACAGTGTGAACATTTGGAGTTTGAATCCCCCCTCCCCTCCCCCCCAGACCATTGTTGCATGTCAATCCCTCCCTCTCTGCCATGTCTCCTGTCAGATTTCACGCTTCACTGTCAAGTCAAACATAAATGTCACGACATGATTTCCAAAAGATAAAAGTTTGCTCTTAACATCTGAGCTCACGCCTGTTTCTGGATAAAGTAAATCCTTTATTCAATGTGTTTATGTTCCTCACATGACACACGTTTATGCACAGTTTACGCCACTTTTCCCACTTGATATCATGTATGTGATGTCAGATAATGCTGTAAATCTTTATTTATTATTACCTCTCATTATTATTTCTCACTGTATTTTTTCAAGCTGTATAACTGTATTGTAGTAAGACTACATCCTTACACACACTCTCTCCAGATTTCCAGCATGCATAATTGAACAACCTATAGATTCATGATGCTGTGAACACAACATCCTGTTAGCTGTTGATCTTAGCCAGTGTTACTTTGAAGCTGAATCTGCTCCTGAATTTAATTTTCTACCCAGGAGAGGTGAGACAAAGTAGAGGTGAACTGGCCTGTGGGTAGGGAACAGCAAAGAAAGGAAAACTTAAATGTCACTGAAAAAAAAAAAGATCTGCATAACTTAATTTTAGAAAAAAAAAAAAGAAGAAAAAAACGCCAAGTGAAAAGATAATCATCTCATCTTTGAAACGTACTCAAAAGGCCTTTTAATGAAAGATTTATTAGTCTCTACCCGGCCCAGTTATCAGCATCTCCTTATGAAACTGTCACGAGCCCTGCTGCTGCGTCACTCCACATTTTGATTTTTTGATTTTTTGATTTTTTTTTTTGGTGAAAGTGAAAAAGTGAAGCGTTGTTGGCATTTTCCTGTCCCCTCGCTGCCACTCCCCTGAGTGGGTTGTTGGATCGGAACAAATTGAAGAAGGCACTTTGGACCTTGTCAGTCTTTAACCTCTCTCCCCCACTTGTTCTCAGTCTCGCTATGTCTCTCTCTCACTCACTCCCACTCCTTTTCCTGTCATGTTCCTGCTCTCCAAAAAAAAGTGTACGTACAAGAAAAGAAACTTGTCCATTCCCTGTGCGACGCCTGACCTCTTACTTCAAAGTATTCATTGCAATACACACCTTTCACCTGCCCTTTACCCCACTATAAACTTCTGTGAGTCTTCATCGCTCCCTGTCTCCTTCATCCTCTCTGTCTCTCTCTCTCTCTCTCTCACTCTCACTCTCACTCTGTCTGTCTTCCTGTTTCACATTCTCACCCTGCCTCCATCTTTGTTTCCTTATCTTCGGCGGGTGTGAATGTGCTCTTCCTGAATGTCCTCACTTTCCCTTCACAAAATCTGTCCTACCCGAGGATCACTCTTGTAGCTATGGTAACTAGCTTGCTACCATGTTGGAAAACATCATTATGCTCGCACAGAAAAAAGAGATATCATCCCCCAGCAGAGTCGTGCAGTAGGACAGCCTTGCTGCTCAGTAATTTCCATATGTTATAATGTAATCAGCTCTCCAGCCTTTAGCAACGCTTAATTGATTTTCATAGCCTTGCACAATATATTGGAGATTTTTCGTCCTCTTAAATACCCATTCCCTTGTTGATTTTTTTCATTATCTATTTGCGCTGCACAGTGTTATTTAAAGAATATTTTACCATCTGATAGGTAGGTTTAATGATCAGCTGCTGTTCCCAGTGAGTTAAATTCAAGCCAGTGACAAAACTAAACCAATGGGGAAATAGCTGTAGTCCATTGTGAACAATAGTAACCGGTGGTGGGGGCGTGCACAATCGACTTCCTTAATCACAACTACTTAAATCTATCTCCCTGTTTGATCAGCACATTAGCCCACATAAATGCAGTGTGAGGAAAATGAGATTATGGGGTTTTCTGCGTCAAGATGCATCACGGCTCAATGCCTGTGGTCTGGAAACATTTTCAAATCCACGGCTTTTCTGCGCCGTCCTGTCTCTCCGTGTTCTTCCTATCCAGCCGTCTTCCTCTGTTTGTCTCTCATGCTGTATTCTCTGACTGTTCCTCCCCCTCCGTCCCCACCTTTCTCAGTAACAGATATTACATCACCTGGCAAGATGGAATGAATTGCAATAATCTTTTCATCCCTTTCTCGCCTGTTCTGTTTCAATGTCATGCGCGTTGTATTAAGCATTGAATCCCCAAGTTCATTTGAACACACACTGCTCGCTGTTCGGGAGAGATAACATATTCTGGAGAAACGGCGAGATAGAGAGAGAAAGTTGAGGGAGGATGAAAGAGAGAGAGACCGAGTTCAAGATAGTTCAAAATGAGGAAAGTGGGACCAGACAAGGACGAGAGACTACAACAGCTTGTGTATTCTGTTTGAAGTCCATGCCCATAGACTACAGCACCATATTGATCTGGTGCTGTTGTTATGCTAAGGATGGGCTCTGAGATGATGCCATATACTCTTGGACAAATTGATTATGCTGAAGAGTGCATGGCTGGCTCCTTACCGGGCCACGTTAAAATGATTTATGGACCCATATGTCCAGTCCGGCCACGAGACCAGCTTCATCATAAACACAAGAGTTAGGGGTTTGGCCCTGGCACAAAGACACCAACACGCTCAGGGAAAAAAAAAAAAAAAATCCTAATAGGTATTATAGACAGCTATTCTCCCCACGTACACTGTGTGTTCCTGCATGGTTCTGCTTCCTATCCTGTGTTCCTCCACCTCCAGAGAGGTTGTTTTCATGGAGATCTAAGTAATTAGATTGCCATTTAATCCTCCTGCCTGTGTGAATACAACTGCTATATTTGATTCTGTGTCCAATCAACACAATTTACCATGCCAAGTGAGTCTCTTAAAGGAGAACTCAGGTCAATTTAACAGATTTCAAACATCTCACTTAGAAAATTTCTGCCCTTTATCAAGTTGAAACCCTGCCAGGTGCTGGTAAGGTTTGTCAAAAATTAGCGTTTTATTTTGTATTGAGTTTCTGTTTTTCTGCTCTTCCTCCTGCAGATGAAGCGTTTCAATCGATTGTGGCAGATCTAGGGAAGCCGAATGTGGAGTTTTGATGTTAATATAGTGCCTGTTTGAAGACAGCTGTCGTGCATGTGTGTGCACGATCAGCGCAGACCAAGTCATGGGGACAAGTCTGAAATGACTTTGTCGGTGACTTTGTCAGTTTCTCCATGGGGATTTTCAGGTTAGAAAAATGTAGATAAGACAGATATGTTGGACCACTTGCTGACACATCCTTATAATTGGCTCATATTCAAATGGGCACACTTAATCATAGCTTTTATTGCAGCCTGCATTTTGCATATTTTAAACCCCTCATTGGGATTTCAGGTCATGGAGCTATATAAATGAAACACCTTTCCCTACACGCCAGTGATCAGTATAGGTACACTCTGAACTGCCAAGAATATCTTGAGAGAAAGAGAATGGAATTGCTCATATTTTTAAGATTTAAATGTGTTATCACGCTGTAGCTGCTGCTCACAGATCTGGAGAGATGGTTAGTGAATGTCTCTGGAGTCTGCAGAGGCTTGCACAGTAGGGTAAGCACGGTTGGTTTTTACTCAGGCAGGCAGAGTGTAGATGGACGATAGGTAGGCCAGAGGGAGCAGGGCCTTCTCTTCCCCGGGTCCAAATCACACAGAGTTAGCATTAAACACTGCTCCTGACTAATTTATAATACTGGACGAGGTCCCATCTCAGCAGTTTGTCCTACTTCATCCATCCTTTAACCCTGTGTCTAACCTATTGCCTCTTAGCTATTTATGCCCTTCCATTGTCCTTCACATCACATGCAATCATCCAGCTCATCTCACTTCATCCCGCTGACATTGAATCGTTGTAAAATCCACCTTTCCTGTTGTTCAGCCTGAGGCTATGCGCGGTGGACCTGCCGCGATTTAAACATACTCCACCTCTACGACAAGATGCACCTTCCTCAGCTCAAACATCAGAGGGAGCAGGAGCTGTGCCCCGCTCCTTCATTTTCAGGAGCCTATTGAAGTTTGTCCAAAGGCCTATCAGTTATTGAGAGCAGCAGATAGAAAATGATTTAAATGTCTCTTCAGAGGCGGAATGCCGACTGAGTGGAACAGCAGTGTCCACTAAAAACAGTTTTATTGATCGTCTCTCACCCATCTACCCTTTAAATCTCTGTTCTTTCTCATCTTTTTTTCCTCCCTCCTGTTCTAATTTGACTGTTGAAGTCAAACTTTTTTTCTGGGCAAAAAACAGAGAAACGGTAGAAAACACACATACACATTTGCACATTCAGGGCTGCGACATGCAGTTCTAGCTGTGAGCAAAGAGCGCTCCTGGGGCTTTCAGACTGTCAGCGTCACTGTGTTTCAAAGAGGAAGTCTGACAGAGGTGTCGGGACCTGCGAGGCTCTGTCATAGGTCAGAGCCACTGACTCCAAACTTTAAACTGACCCCACACTGTTTCACATTAGGGCTGTAACTAATGGCTATTTTTGTTAAACGATTAAACCATCTGTTTATAAATCGGCATGGCGTCAGTTAGGTCACCATTTAAGTCCAGACTATCAACAACTACTGGATGGTTTGCCAAGAAACTTTGTACAGACATTCATGGTTACCTGAGGACACATGCTAATGACTTTCTTCTAGTTCCTCTGTGAGGGACACATTTGTTCAGAGCGATGGCTATTGGATGGATTGCTTTGAAATTTGCTTCAGATATTCAAGGATAAATTCTAATGACTTTGATGATATTCTGACTTTTATCCAGAATCATCATAAGGCCTCATTTTTAATTTGTCCAATACTTAATTAATCACCAAAAAGTAAAAGATTCCCATCAAACAAGCTAAACTAAAATGGTGAGACTTTAAGATAACCGATTCATTTTGTTTGATAAGCTAATGAAACCAAATCATTTTCAGGAGTGATGCCAGTTAATTTTGATCGACTATTTGTGTCACATACACAAACACATTCACACACAGAAGACCAGGCAGCAAAATATTTACACACACATCCTTGATAAGGAGACAACTATGTACCCTGGTAGACTAATGACTCTGGACTCAAGTCTGTGCTGGCTGTCAAATAAATTGAACTGAATTTGAAAATATAGTAGAGGCTCAGTTGGCTTGGCAACAGCACACAGTGATAATATTTCATGATGTCTGGACGGTAATTAATGTCACCTTTCGCTGCCCTGTTCTCACTCACTCCACAGCTATGCATCCCCCTTACTTCTCAAGCATGTGCCCTTTTGTCTCTGTGTCTGGCTCACGCTACACCTGCTAAGCCGCCTTCAGTTAAGAAAGGGGTGTGAAGTGACAATAGGAGAGTCGGACAAAGATGTATAGATTCAGAAGAGAGTGTGATGTGTAAATGTCACATGTCCCCAAGTGCTCATTAACAGCATCCACGTTAGTCTTGCATCCCCTGCCCCCTTACCCTCCACCCTTTTCCACCTGCCCTTTTTTTTTTTTTTTTTTCCCCCCTCAAGGAGAAAGAACAGAGCACATTTGGATCATCGTGTCTTTGAAGAGTAATGGCCACTAACCTGTAAATAATGCATGCGCTGTTCCGGCATGTGTCACAGTTGGCCGTGTCCTGTCCGGTTCGATAGGAGAGTCTGCGGGGGAGATAAGAGTCGTGAATGAGTAATTATAGGACTTGTTAAGCTGCTCCCTCACACCTTCCTTTCTCATCTTGTTTGTCATCCCTCGTTAGTAGGACCGAAGTAAATGAGGGTGATGAGGAGTCACGCTGCCCTCCATGAGTGGCCCGTGTCCGGCAGCCAGGGCAGAAAGGGCGCTGTGTCGGCCATTAGCTGTGGTTGACTGATTGGAGGTCAGATAAGGCAAAGTGCTACAGGGCAGCAGTGAAAGGTAGTTTTCATCAGGGAGTTGATTCAGGATTGTTAAATTTACAACAATTACTCTACGGATGTTCTCATGAGAAAAAAAAAAGTTAGGGTGCATATAAGGATTATTTTCATTATTGATTATTGAAATGCGAGAGAAATGCCAAACACAAAGACGTTCAACTTCAATGATATAAAACTGAAAGATGCAGCAAAACCTCGACCCAGAGAAGATTTGCCATTTTTGCTTGAAAATTGACTAATGATTGATTTATTATCAAAGCAGTTATTGATAAATTTTTTGAACTAATCATTAAGTTGACTTTAAGTCAAAACACCAACAGTTAGTCTTTAATTATTTTTTCCCAGTTGATATGAGAGAAATACAGGACAAATCCAGCCATTGATGAATCTGTTCTGTAGAGGACAGCATTGCAAAGCATACAGTTAGAGTTATCTCCAGTATGAACATTTATTCTAACCATTTATTGCCTAGAGGGAAAAAAAACAGAATCATTTGGAGATTAAATGTGTCCTCTGAGGAGATAAAATTTGACAGTTTTGTTTAGGACAGCAGCCACTTGGCTTTACACAGTCAGCCCGTCTTAATTTCATTGTGATATCGATTCACTGAATTCACATTCAGACCAATCAATATCCTTTTATATTACATTGCGTGTGTCCTGATATTGTTCAATCATTGGTTGTCACTGAGATAAAATATTGGCATGAACCAAGTTCCCATTATAGATCTCTATTCCTCAAGGGGCAGCTAAAGAGCAGGTGATGGTCATGAATGGATCCATTAGGTTATATGCTTCAAAGGCTCAATGGCTTTCTTATTGGATTAGCATGTGGGAATGTGCATATTGATTGACACTAAAGTGTTTCTCCTTGTAATTTATGACATATTACAGTGGACACACTGTGGACTCACTTAACCGATGACACGGACAAGATGGAAATGCTTTGTTGGTTGGGTTTTATAGTTATGACCTGCACTGCTGCATCAACAGAAAACAGTCTTGTAAACCCGGTGCAGATGTCGGGCCTTTAGTAGCTGTTACTTATCCAGGTAGCATCTTTCATCAGCTTCTCTCCTTCACAGTCAGTTGGTTATATGGAGACACACATAGTAGCTACCAAATACACCCATCCCCATCCTCCTATTAAAGAAGTTTTTAATTTGTTGACAGCATTTACCAAGAATTTGCTCATTGACTTTGTCATAACATGATCACTTTTCCAATGTCTAGAGTATTATTAGTAAGTTTTATTTGCCCAGATTTTGATCTGTTTTTGAGATATCTGCCTTCACCCCATTATAACGGTGGTCAATGCATTTTCAATTATGGTGCCCACAGCAATGAAATACTACATTAAAAAGAATGAACAGCAACTTGACTTTCCAGAAACAATGTTGTGGTTTCTCTGGGTAAACACTGAAAAACTGTTCCCAGTGTTATCCACAGTAATGTGGGCTCTGTTTCAGCAGAGAGATGTTACTGTTGAATTTTACATATGTGGCAGAAATCACGGCGGCTAGATACCACTCGAGCTAAGTGAGAAAATGTTTTTTGGTTCATTTGTTTTCCTTTCCTGTGTGAACTTACCCTCTCTCACAAACTATCACTGTCATAAATCGAGGTTTCTCAAAATGAACATGGTTATGAAAACCAACTTGATTCTTCGCTTTGAGGTTAATGTGTTAACTTTCACATTTAGTTTCGTCTTTGCAGGAGCAGAGACATTTTTCAAATCTCTCTCAGGGACTCTTGTCACACTGCCCATAAGGTGCAGCACCAATAAAAATTAAACCTATCATAAATTTCTGCTCCTTATCTGCTCCTTTCTGGGCTATATGCTCTGACAGGTATATTAGATGTGCTAATATCAATATTGTTATTTAAGGCTGTAGCAGAGTGAAGTAATGGGCAGAATCTAAGACGAGGATGAGTGCAATGATATGAAGAAATTTACTTGGAAGATTGCAGCTCGGGTTAATTGCCATTAAGGGGCTTGCCCTTGGAGAGGGGGTGACAGTGCAGCGGGGAAGGTCAAAGCCACAAAACCACAAAGCCACTTTCCACCCGGATGAGTCGATCGATAAGCGGGTCCACGGGCAACTGGATCACATCCTTTGAAGAGCTCATCCTTATTCTCTATATATCTCGCCCCCATGCTGTCTAGATCTTTCTTCCCCCACCTCTGGTCCCTCCCCACCCGTCTGTCACACTGAGTTGATAAGAGAAAATAAGAGAGCAGAGCTAATTTCGGCAAGGCCTCCCTGGGGGGAGCGAAGCCAAAAGTGCCATTAACAGTATATTTTTACACCCTCCCACCTTTGTGCTACTAGGTGAGCTCTCCCAAAGGTCACTGAGTGGGTGGGAGTCCAAAGGCATAAAAACATGCACACATACACAGTGTTAATAGACAGACTAGCAACAAGTCCCCCATGAGTGTGATTAATTGGATCTGGCCTGCCAACAGTGGCTGATGATACAGCAGAATTATTCCCGAGCTCTGTGCCGTTGGATGCAACCAATGGTTTAGTCAAGAGCTGCATTGCACCCTTCACACTGTGTTGTATGCCCAGGGCAGGGCTGTAGTTCAAGGGTGTGTGTGTGTGTGCATCTGTGCGTGTGCATGCGCGTTGTGATGGGACATTGAGTAAGTCACTGTGCTCTAAACTCCTTTTTCTTCCAGGGAAAGAGAGCTAAGGGCTTCTCATATAATCTGGAAACTTCTAATAATATGATAACCAAATGAGATATAGCCTCACCCTTCTTGACGCACTCCCTCACTTTCTTTCACATGCTTGATTTCTATAGACGTTTTCTTCTATAACTGTCTCTGTTGTCGAGCAGAAAACAGGAAGTTGTTTTGTGGTCTGGATGCCCGCTCATTTTCTGCGTAGACGATGTGCAGTATTTTACATTTGCGGTACCTCCAGTTATCAGAGGGGCATGAAACTATCATTAGTGAAAAAAAAAAAAAGTTAAAAAAAGTTACTTTGAGTAACTATGTTCGAAACTGTCTTGATATTTTATAAAAAGTCAAAGGTACAAGTCTTTGTATCTAGAGACTGTCTGCTATCTCTCTTCTGCCAGACATGGTGATTGTCATATGACAATAGCTTCGGCCATCATTGTGTTTATGTTTTAAGAGGTTATAATTCACCCTCTGAGCAGCGCTTCGTATTCATGTCAGATCAGCAGCTACAGTGAGTCGGTATCATAGGGTGACGAGCAGAAGTCAAGTATAAATACGACAGAACACTTCAGTGAGAAACTGAAGTGAAAACTGAAATCAAGAGCCGAGAATTCTGATTTAGCAGTTTACATTAGTTCATTGTTGGATTCTGGCTTAATTTCAGATGAATTGACCTATCGTGTGATGGTTTGTCCTCAGTGGCTGAATTTGCGAAAGCTTTGTGAGGTTTTGTTTAAATCTTATTATTCAGTGGTAAAAAATATTTCAGGGACCATCTCCATCCTCCTTCTCTCTCTCCCACTTTTTCCATTCCACAGACTTGTTGTTTTCCTCCTGATGTCACTGCAATCAGGGGAACAGTGGAGAAATAAAAGTGAAATTTAAGGATCATTACTATGGAGAGTCTCTACTTGAAATGACTTTTTGATCTTGAGTGTTTTTAATTTCAGTTCAGCAGAGATAAATGGAATATTACACTCTTTTATTTTTTCTTTCTCTTTCTTTCTAAAGTTCGTGTGTGTGTTTTTTATGTGCGGCAGGATTATGTTTTTTCCCAGTCTCAGCACATTACTCAGGGAATTTCAATTTGTGTCTGAGCAGCATGTCATGAACACATGCGTGGTGATAAATGCATGTAGCATTGCATTTCCTTCCATGAAAAATGAATGTCATAGAACATAAGCAGTTATATATCAGATGTAATTGCACTCACAATTCACCTATAGCCTGTGGGCACTCCTATTTGTTGTGTCAGTGACATTTATGTAAGGGGAGTATGAAGCTAATGTAGTGTGACTAAAGCAGCATTAGAATTTCTGCTTGGCTCACTCGAAAATCCAACTTTGGGAATTGGAAACATGTAGAGAGGACGGTGTTCATGTACAGAAGTGGAGGTTCAGTTGGGCTTAGATGGATTACAAGGGGCTTACACTGCTCACTGACTTTTAACTAAATGTAGGCGTCTGTAATTAATGTATGGAAACACATTGTGATTGTTTCTTAATGTATGTGACCAGATGGCACCATTAAAGAGCAGTCACTGATTTTCCTCTCCTCTCCTCTCCTCTTCTCTCCTCCCCTCCCTTGCCTGCTACTTTAGACACATCTGATAAGCCAGATGTGCTTTGCAACACATGGCGCTGTGGCCTCCCATGCTGCACCACATGTCCGCTTACTTTTTCACTCCCAAAACACTTTTATGAGTTTGTCGATAAGGACAATAAGTCTGCCTTGTGCAAGATTGAAAGAGGATAATTGGCTTTTTTTTTCTTCTTCTTCTTCTTTCTTTTTAGGTGGTGTAAACTCAGACTGTTGTAAGATTTGTTCCTTCCTCAATCCTTGTTGAATGGGAGTTTCAACCTGTCGTTCTGTCAGGTTGATATTGAGAGTTGTTTTCATACACTTTGAAGAATTTGTTCTTGTGTGTGCTTTTTCTTATAAGCTTGACAGCTGTCTGAGCGGGTGTGTGCGTGCGCGTATGTGTGTGTAATTCTCACAGGGTTTGAACTAGCTCGCTATGATGTTGATTATAAGGATTTTCTCACTCCGTACCTTGCCACAGCGCTGGTCAGAACAGATAGGGATCTGAGTGGCGAGGCCCAGCAATTCACTCGACAAATTGGCCATTTTGTTTGCTTCATCCCTTTGGAAAGACAATCCTCTATTTCAGCTGGCTTGATGCTATCTGCAGCCCTTTTGTATATACTCAGTATCCATTGGACAGTAAATGGCTTTTTCACAGGCCATGGCTTTTTCAAAGACCTTGGACTTACTAGATAAACATTACAGCATGCAGCTGGATAAGACCAATTGTTGTCTTGTTTAGTATTTTCCTTAATCAATAAAAGAAAGTGTCACTCAGTAATTTGAGAATGATATTCATTTTTCAGCATCAAAAGTAATTAAGTTCCCATATTGAAACATTTGAATATCCTTATATTAATTCTGCAAGATCTTACACACATACTACACTACACATGCTAATGCTAATGCATTCAGTGGCTAAATTAGTTTCAATCCAAATTAGCAAAAACATGTCTGACACATCCCAGTCTTCGTGATTGCATTCACAGCGGCCTTGTCTCGTACGCGGGTCTTCTTGACCCAAATCGAGTGTGGTGATTTGTCTAAATACGTTCTCTCCAGCAGCTCTGCCATATCTGAAAGGGGAAATCATCATAAAAGGACATTGTGCTGTAATAGCACTGCGTGGTACATCCAGGTGAAAGCCACATCATCCCAGCTACACACCACTGTGATCTTTTTTTTTTTCTTTTTTTTTTTGACACTCTTTGGGTGGTTCAGTCAAGGCTCTGCTGAGCAGCTGTCACACTTACAAGCTTGTCCCGAAGATCTAGAAATAATGTGACACATCAAGAGGGTGCTTTTCCTGTTAACGCTGTATCGTGAATGCGTTCTGTGTCTCTGATGTTCCCTTGGCTTAACCCTGTAAACACCAGGCCCTTTTCTCAGTTATAATTAGTAGAGCCAGTGACATTTCTCTTTTTTTTTTTTTTTTTTTTGCCAATTTACTCTTGGTGATACCAGTGTAAAGTTGGAAGGCAGCGATCCAAGTTACTGGATCTGGTACAGTGGTGTTCCATGAGAGTGTCATGCAGTAAGCTGTGTAGATTTTAAATTTGGGGAAAAGGTTGAAGTATTGGAATATTTAGTAGCGAACAGGTGGGATTGTTACATCCCTATTATAAAACACAGGCTATAAAAGACTTGAGATGTCTTACCCCTCTCTGTGGGCCTCCCCCTTCTCCAATTCCTGGATGACCCCCAGCAGCACCTTGATGGTCTCCTGGCTGGAGCTGATGAGATTTTCCATGGCCTGGAGCTGTGCTTTAACATCCTTGTCCTGATTCATAGGCACTATTTGCTTACAGGCCTCCTGTGTTTGGTCGGGCGGCGCCCCACCAGCCTCCCCATCTCTACAGGTTGACAGAGGCTCCTCCATGCCCCGTAGAGGCCGAGCAGATAACTGTCCTGTGTGGCACTGTGCCTGTGTTGTACAGCCTCCACTGGAACGTGGTAGCGTCTCACTCTGCAGCCCGTTGAGCTGCAGGCCTTTCTTCCGCTTGCTCCGCACAGATGGACTGTCCAGGCACTCCACCTGTGTAAGGGAGTTCCAGGCGATGGGGCCCGTAACCTTGGAGGCCCTGTCCGGCAGGGTCCGGGACGAGCCCTCTTCCAGATTGAGCAGCTGCCTCTTGGCCGAGCGGTCTGTAACGGCCTCCCTGTGTTGTAATCCTGTCCTGGCTTTGGACGGGACACTGCAGAGCTGGTACTCTGCCTGTGCTCCGGCTCCACTTCCCCTCGATGTGTCTGCAAGGCAGTCTGTGTCTGCAGAGCAACTGAGCAGCAGAGCGTCAGAGCACAGGCCATCAGGTGCAGTGTGCTGCTCCACTGTGGCAATGCACTCATTAGTATGGAGCAGAGCCCTGGTCCTCCGGACTCCACTCCCCCCGCAGGCTCCCTCCTCCTCCTCCTCATCTAAACCCTGCTCAGCAGGCTTGGACTGCTTCACCTCCATGACAAAACCGTTATTCTGACCTTTATAAGTTTCCACGGCCGTTACGTCTTTAAAAGTGTGGCCTTTTTTGCGGTCAAAGGGAAAGGTCTGATAGCGTTTCTTCAGGTCAGGGGACGTCTGCACGCCTGTGCTCCTTGTCACATTAGGGATGGATCTGCGTGCAGGGACAGTCATGTACTTGCGGTACGCCACTTTGTATGAGATCGGCTTGCCACCTTTCCCCGCTGCCTGCAACTCTGCCTCCCTTTGCTCGTTCTGTGCCTCGCAGATATCCTTGAAACGCACTTGCAGGGCCTTGTTTCTCTTCCTCACCTGTCGTCTGGCTTCCAGGGAATACTTCACCTCCAGCGCCAGCGAGGTGGAGGGCAAGGGCGCTGCCTCCGAGTCAGACTCTGAGTTGGTGAGCATGCATTTGCCACCCTCCTTGCTCACCATGTTTCCTGAGAAGCATGGAGAAAGATGCGGTGTTAATCATTGGTAATGAATGCTTAGACAAAGACCCACTCAACAGAACACACATGCTCTCTTAGCTTAGGGGGAAGGGAGGAACTTGAGCAATTATTTAATGAATATTATTAAAAAAGTGCTTTCATCAGGAACCTGTCATTATGCATGCCAACAGGCAGAGCAAATACACATTTTAAAGGAGCAGATTCTTTTTTTTAAGTTTTAAGTCACTTCCCTGGATAATTAAGTATAACAGGAATAATTCAGTTTGGCATTGAATTTATTTGTGTCATGCAAGTCTAAGTTTCAATATGAACAGTATATTTACCCTGGGAAAAAGAATCCTGTTTATTTCCTTTTTTTATCACATTTTGCTGGGGTGTTTTTATTTTCTTACCAATCCGTTCTGTTTATTTACTGAAAAACTGCAAAGGGTTCCGGTTTTAGCGTGTCCTAAAAATAATCTCAGCAGATTTCCATGATGCATCTAATCATCATCTCAGTGACACCAATAAGTCCCAATTTCAGCATCATTTTTTATTCATTCATCACTGCCAGTTGAAACATCCTTCACCACCAGTTCCTCCTCCTTTTCTCTCGCTTTCTAAGTATGTGTTTTTCATTTTGTATATAAGAGCTTTTGTAGTGGCTATCAGTTGCTACACATACAATCATACACATTCTTACACACTCAAAACACCTCGTTATACTGAAGACTATGCCTTAGGTCTGCAGTTTATTTCCATGGATAGTTAGGTTCAGCATTACTCTTCACTCTCTGACCTTTCCCTCTCAGTTAGTAATTAAGCAAAAATAAGAATTTTGCCTATTTGGGGGCTCATTTGCTGTCCCTCAGCATATGTGACTACGCCGTCTGTTCATTTGCCATTTTCTAAGATAAATGAAGATGAGAGAAAATGCACGGGGAAAAAAGATGGGGCATGATACCTGCAAACAGGCAAACTTTTGTCAGAGAACTGTAAAACAACCCCCCTGAGGAGAAACATCCTAAGCAGAGATAATGAATTATCTTTCCCCCAACTACCACAGGTACGGCAGCAGCATCACGACTCTGCAGTTTGCCTCTGAGGCCTTGACAGAAATATAATTCTCCCGCTGCCTGCTGATTTACAATAAGCGAACACTCCACACGCTCATATAGATGCTGAATCAGATAGGACAATTATCCGTCTCAGCTTATCTGCCATGACTGCTCTCTGTCAACAGGGACTGACTTCCTATTTCAAACCTGTCTGTTTACTTACCTGGGAGCTATACAATGGACGTTTTGTCTCACTCTCTTCTCAATCACATTATCACCCTGGCACTGGATTATTAAATTGTATCATGCTGCGTCTCTGGCTCTGGTAGGACAGAGACAGCCGCCTGTCTTTGTCCATCTGATCTAAGATCTAACATAAGTCTCTTTGCAGACATTAATAACCCATCTTAAAAGCACAGTATCATTTGTAAATACAGCAATTTTAACTGTTGGCTTAATCGTTCAGCCATTTTTCTGCAAAAGATACCCTGGCAATCTGCCTAGTAAGGACAAAGTAACATTTTCTTAGCATGAATATATGAATAAAAGATTTAATATTGCCAGTAAAAGCATTCCCAAGATTACGAAATTCTTGTGTACATAGTTGTGTATGTTCTCCAGAATTGGGAGAGCTGCTCTAACCCCACACTTGCATGAGAAATCAAGACCGTTTTGCTGTGAATAATATCTTTGCTTGTTGCCAGATACCAAATATCTCATGGGCGTCGTGACTCTATCTGTAAAGATCCTGTCGTCTTTGAACAGAGTAAGCAGAAGTTTTTAGAAGTTCTTCTTTTTTTTTTCTTCACAGAAGAAACTCTTGTCTGAAACTTAAAAAAGCCATTAAAGACAAAGGACTGTCAAACTCTTAACACCGCAGTGTTGCAGAGTGACAGTCCTGCCCCTGAAAGCGTCCAGTCATTTTCAACTAATGTCGCTGAAAAGACTGTCTGAGAGCAGCACAGTATGCCCATGTAGACAGGTTGGAGACGGCAGCTTTCTGCTGTGCAGGCAGATATTTGTTTGATTGAATAGACAGGTAAATACCGTTGTGACCAGATGACCAGGGAGTGCAGTGCAATGCAGTTTTTGTGGAAACTGTCTAAAAGCTCAACTCGGAGGACATTAAGAAAGGTGCTCTTGTATCGGAGCACAGACACTTCTACAACACGGCACAGGAATTAGTTACACATAACACAGTATTCACAGAAAAATCTCGATACTTGTTTTTGTCTTGTCCCACCCCTCATTACATGATTAGTGGACAAAATACAACATATAGACAAGTTCTCAAGAAAGAATCAGCCCCAGCGGGTGCAGTTATGCAAACAGAAAAGACAGGGGAGTTTGAAAAAAAAAAAGGCAGTTATTAGTTATCAGTGGAAACACAAAGGAACTGTGTCACCATAAAGATTTCCACCTTGTATTACATGCATATAATAACTAAATGACCCCTGACCTCTTTGCCATTTGGTGGAGTGAGCTGTGAAAGCAGGGGGACGTACAGTGATGTAAAGTGGATGAATCAGGGCTGCATATAGCACCGTATAATACATTCATTTTCCAATTATTACCCTGACTGTGCAGCGTTTGAAGCATTTCAGTTCAAGAAAGGCTGATGATTTTTTTTTTTTTTTGTCTTTTTTCCATCTTCTGTCTGACTCTGCGATGTTTGTTCCAAGACTATTATCTATTCACCAGCTTGGCTGTGGCTCTCGTGGTCCATCACTCTCAGTGTCCTCTCCATGTTTGTTCAAAGGATGACATTTTGAACAAGACATGACCCTCCATCCCTTGCAGTAGGGGCCCAACTTAAACATTATATTCAATTTGTGCAAAATTATATCTGATTACAATTCAAGATGCCACCCTGTTCCAAAGCATCAGATATCGAGACATGAATGTAGTTTGTCAGCACAAACAGCAACTGTGTTTTCTCATTATATTTTAACTCTGACTTCTCCGCACTCAGGCTCCACAATGCATACATTTTTCATGGTATTGTATCATGTCCTGATTTAAATTTGATCCCATTTGACATGCCAGCACTGCAGGCTGAATGGTGTGTCCCAGGCTCCACATATCTGATTTGTTACCCATTGGGTTCAGGCCCGGGCAACCGTAGCAGTACTCGCATCTCAACCTCCGGCTGGAACACCACCCCTGGCCTCTTGCATAAACAGCATGACTCATCACGCAAGGCTGTGACAACTGCCCCTTTTTAGGGTGGCCCTGATCCTTTTTTTTTTTTTCAATTCAGGGCAAGTAATTGAAGTGAACTGACCCATTATTTTCTACCCAGTAGGACAGACAAAAAACAGACCTCACAAGGTCATGTGCGCATGGCAAAACACATCAGACATGTTCACATCTGACCTTGTTTTAGCAGCACAGCTCACACAGCTGTCATGCCGGCACTATGGGTTATTATTTGGGTTATTTCTAGGGACGCAAGTGCTTTCTGTCCACGATGAGAATCTGTTGAGCGTGGCTGGTTCTTGGGAAGAGTTTCCCTGCTAATTCGGCCATCTTTGAAGCCCTCAAGCGCTCGCAAGGACGAGTCCGGGTTACTACAGTAATGTAATTCATTATTCTTTAATGGAAATGGTCCTTATTCTCAGCACGTGCTCATTTAATGCAACGCACCTTGAATTTAAAAGTGGGGTCCCCATTACTTGCATTATTTTTGAACTGCCTATGACTCAGCTGTTTTGTGATCGGCAGTTGCCTAATTGAACTTTTGGTTGCCGGGGGTAAAATCTTTAAAGGTGGAAATTTTAGTGTCCTGATCCAACCGGGGATTGAATGTTTACCGTAACTTTGAGCCTGACTAATTTTGTTTTATCGCTTCTGCTCCACCGAAGGGAAAATTCATTAATATAACATGCATCACGAAACAGGTGAATTGATTAAACCCGGGAAATATGGCTATACATGTCAATTAGCGACAACAGCGTAAACAGCCTTTCTTGTTCAAGCGTTTAACAGGGTGTTTCAATGAGCTTTTCCATTATCCTCTATACTTCTTTTACATTGTTGAAATGTTTTCCCTTAAGTCATGCTCACTGTATGTTATAACTGTTTGACTGACGGCTTAGAATAAATAGCCTGTCTGGGGCTTTTTGGCCTCTTAGTTCGAATTGAGGGAAATCTTAATGCTACAGAATACAGTGTTATTTTAGACTGCAACTTTGTGGCAATGGTTTGGGGAAGGCCTTTTCCTCTTTCAGCTTGATAATGCCCTGATAACAATGCCCTGTGCACAAATAAAGTTTGGTGTGAACTCGACCGGCCCTGCGCTGAGCCCTGACCTCAACCCCAATCCGACACCTTTGGGATGAACTGGAACACCGAGCCAGACCTCATCACCCAACACCGGTCACTGACCTCACTAATGCTCTTGTGGTTGAATGGAAGCAAATCCCTGCAGCCAGGTTCCAACCTATTGTGCAAAGCCTTCCCAGAAAAAAGTGGAGGGGGGTTATAGGAGCAGATTAATGCCCACAGTTTCGTAATGGGATGTTCAACAATCGCATATGGGAGTAATTTTTGGCTCTAATTTTGGTAATGTGGTGTATGTGCCCTCCAATTTCCCAGCTGTGGCACTCCTGTGATTTCTGCATAATAGAAATCACAGGGAAGTGTTATATAGCCAGCACTGAATTTTCTGATTTAAGACAAAGTTGGCTTCAAGTCTACCTGATCAACAGAAAAATATCTGCTTTGCATTCGCTGCAGTTTTACATCATCACAGTTCAGCGTGGTCCCAGATGCTGCTTGAACAAACAAAGTGTGGCAGTATCAACATCACAGTCATGGAAGTTCCAAACTCTACTGTAATCCAGCTTTATCTATTTATGTTTGGTTCTCTTCCTTTCTCTCCTGCGTCAGCTTCCGCTCATAATTACACGGGGCTTAGTACTGTTTTGAAAAGTCTTTGATCTGTCTCTTAAGCGCACGCTGATTATGCAGTAAAAAGATATGCACGGTCATAGTTTACTTTAGATCGTGTTGGTGAGGTCATTTGACAGTGTGGGTTTTTATTTTTTTTATTTTCTGTCTGTCTCTGTGCTGCAGTGCGCGAGTGAGCGAGCTTGGGTGTGATGAAGAGGGTATATATAGCCGAGTGATTGACTGTACAGGTCAGTGTTGAGGGATAACAGCAGTACAGTGCATTAGTCCGACACCAAACGCAGCAAATCCTTTGTCAGTTAATGGTAGCTTAGTGCTGTAAGATGGACTGGCACTGGAAATCGCAGGATTTTTAAAGGATTGTCTTTCTAGTAATTGTTGCTCAGTCATCATGGCCCACTGCTCTGTTGCCAAGCACCATTTTGAAGATTTTGCCCTGAATTATCACGTAGTATTGCAGTAATGGCTAAATAACAGCGGGTACATTATTTGTCGAGAATGCAGTATGAAATTTCCTAATTGCAAACAGGAGAGGTTAATTTGTTTTACCCGGTCACATTTTAATCCGAGTTACAATCCCTTAATAGCATTGTGATTCTATAGCAACCTGTTGAAACACTATAAATTTGTTCAATATATTCTGCATCATTGCGAGTAATGACTATTAACATAAAGTCAGCGTTTGTATTGATGTCAGACGTCTGATGCTGTGACTGGGATCAATCCAGATTTGCTGTTAATCCACAGCACTCAGAATATCCTTATATGTTAAGTTTCTACCATATGCACCACATTTATTGAAAAGCCATGTGTGCGTTTTATACTTTTATTGCCCCCAGTTGTGCACTTGATCACATAAAATAGAATGTGCCTGTGAGGGAGAAAGTGCATGGACTTAAAACAGACTAACAGCCTCTCATTGAGCCTCCCAACACTTTGAATATGTGCTGTACATGTCATGAGTAATTTTTTTCCACCCCTACTGTGTGTAATACTTGGAATTGCTTTCATGAAAAAACACAGTATACTATATGTCAGTCTAAAGATGTTTTCATGGAGAGCATCTTTATCATTGAATTGTAGCCTACGGACAGTGGAGCCTTATTATTTTTTACTCAATTGGTCCCCACTGGATTGTACTAGTTTTCTTTGTTAGCGCCTTACCCGCAGTACTTAGTTTGCTTCGTGTGCTACACCTGCACCCAGGTGGGTTCTTGAGAGCTTGATGAATTCACAGGAAGCCTGTAATCCATACATCAGTGGACCTATCGGCTAGATGTAGATCAGACCTCAGGAAAGGATGTATGCTGCAGAGGCTGCCTGCTCTAATCAGAATGCATCAGATCACTCTCTCCTTTCCTTTGCTCTTTGTCTTTCTACACAACATTATATCTCTCTCCTTTCTGATCCTCATTTTTCTTCTCATTCACTTCCCCTTTTTGTTGCTTTCTCTCTCTTTGTGACTTTCTGTCTTCTCCCCCTCTCTCTTTGCCTTCCAGACACTGTGGTTTCAAAGCTGATGGGTAACTAGAGAACTCCCCTGCTGCTCTCAGATTCCTCCTAGTCATCCCTAGCAAAGAAAAACACATGCACACATGCACACACATGCACACTCACGTGCACACACACATACCCAACTGCACGAGGAAAGGATGGAAAAGAGGAGGAAAAGACTAGAATAAACAGGTGCAAGGTGAAAGAATGCAGAGTTTCATTGTGCTTGGATGGAGCAGAATTGAATGTGAGCAAAATAGAGAGAGATAGAAATGAATAGGGAAGATGAAGCCATGGAGCCATGGGTGTGTGGGGGGGTGGGAGAAATGGCATGGTTGGTAAGATGTATTATTTGTGCAGCTCAGCTAAATCTCATGAAGGCCATATAGTGAAGGTAGAGGCTTTAGAAAGCCAATTTACAGTGAACAAAAACCCTGTAATTCTATGAATTCCTATTTTTAACTGTTTTGTAAAGACCTTCCTCGCTGTGCAGGACTCTCCAGACATAATGAGCAGGTCAAGTTCCATTTAGTCTTGAGTTGTACATAAAATCAAGAATACATTTGAGGCTTTTAGCTAGCAATCTCTCCCTGAAAGATTCGTTGGGTAACAGTTTTAACAGTACCTGTTTAGAGTGATGGTTTGCAGGACAGTCCCCACTCTCCCACAACAACTCAACAAAAACGATGACATTTGTGTTCATACTCATTTTTCTCAACACGGCAGAGAGCACAGAGTTAATGGTCTGAATTCACATTATGCCCACCAGCTTGCATGACCGCTCCCCCTGCCCTCTGACCCCTGCCTGCAGAGATCAATAATCTGTATAACAGAAATTGTCACAATGTTGTTCGCGAGATCCTCAAGCCACAAGTAATTAGTGCTTCAGCGGGTAGTGGATGCACGGAAACTTGTTTGAAAACACTTTCATAAATTGTCATTCATGGAACAAAAATGCAAAATGTTTGTTCAAACGTAAAAATATGTCGCTTTATTTTCTTTTATGTAACTGGAAATTGAATATCTGGTTGTCTCAGGCTCTGGGAAATTGTGTCGGGCATTTCTCTCTCTATTAATTGAAGAAACAATAAATAGATGAATTTTTAATGGAAAGAATTGTTCATTCTAGCCCTGAAAGTCATGAAACATAGACTCCACTTTTTCTCTGTACCACAGTCAACTCCCGTCCTCTGTTCTTCTGCCTCTGGGCCTGTTGGAACCCCAGCTGACTGGGCCCCTACTGCAGAGCAATGGGGAACACACGCTTTATACACACATACACCAGCGCACACTGGTGACAACACCCAGGTGGGATCAGGTGCAAAGCGTCTTCTTCTGTGAGCAACTGACTCAAAACACTTTCTCCTCTTCAAAAAGAGAAAAAACAGACGCATGAGATTCACCTCAGCTGCGTGACGTTGTTGCGTCGCTCCCAGGGTAAAAAAAAAAAAAAAAATCTGACTCTTAATGAATAATCCTATTAGCACATGAAAGGTAACATCTGGCTTGTTCCAAAAGCAGTCATTCTTTTATAGGAGAGTAATTTGTTTTTTGGATGAATGAGTACCCCTCCCAGTGAGAGAGGCCACGGGGAGGCAACTGCACACTTTACCACTCGTTTGGAAACCCTGTGCTCTTCCTCGCTCCTTCCCACCCTTGCAGCGTCTGCCACATTTCGCCTGGTTTGTTGAGGCAGGTGTCATGCAAAGCAAATAAACATTTTTTTTTTAAAAGTTCCCCAAAAGGCAATTTGTGCAGGGCAACTCTATAACATATCTCCCTGCCAGTACTCTCTGTTGTGTGCCTGCCATCTTTGTGCGTAAAGCTTTGTTGTTGCTTTGTTCTACCTTCCTTTCCATCCTCACCTCTCAGCAG
This sequence comes from Seriola aureovittata, assembly GCF_021018895.1. Taxonomy (NCBI): domain Eukaryota; kingdom Metazoa; phylum Chordata; class Actinopteri; order Carangiformes; family Carangidae; genus Seriola; species Seriola aureovittata. The sequence goes on from NC_079384.1 coordinate 13,330,814, forward strand.
TGGCGTGCACGCACTTCTTTCTTGTGTGTGCTTATCTGGCAAAAGAGTCAAGGCTTCCTCTGCCTTCTCTCTGGAGAATTACTGAGTAAAGTCCAGACTGGTACCAGTGAATCCTAAAAATAAAGGATTAGCTTTGAAGTGTTGGGCCATCACACCCATCGCTCCTGGACCTGCTGTGCCCAGTTCTCACAGAGGCGGCATGAAGGTTGAAGGGCGACAGTCATCTTGAGCAGCGTCCTACTTTCCTCCCAACCCAATTATTTTATACAATTGTATTTACATTATTTAACTAAGGCTGTGACGGCAGGTTTGCACTTTTCATGTCACTCTTGAGTGTCAGCACATTAAACCCTTCAATTGTAAGAATAAAAGGAAAATTCAATATCCTCTCCTGTCTTACTCTCTCTATTATTTCTCGCAGACAATCTCTTTTCCCCTTGCTCTATATCTCTTCCTCTGTCTGTATTTATCTTCATCTGTTTCCATCAGTCCTCTCCTCGGTGTCTGCAGAAAGTGAAATGGAGCAGAGGGGAGATTGTATCAGAGCGTTGATATGCGATAGGGTTGAAGGGGGGAGACAGAGAGTGATGGCAGGGGGTTTGTGGGGGATGAGTGGGAGTGACGTGCGTTTTGTGTGGCAACTGAAGGACAGTCGAGATGTGAGGGTTCTGTGCAACTCATGCTCTCTCTCTCTCTTCTCCACACACACACACACACACACACACACACACACACACACACACACACACAGTCTGTAAGAAGATGGTGAGTTCACCCAGTCCATTAATCTACATTAGTCTTTAGTTAAGGTCCTTCATCAGATGCAGCCAGCTGTCTGATGCCCAGTTCTCATTACATATTCCTCAGTGCTGCAAGCTACCTGCCTCCATATATGGGACAACAGCTTCATGCAACAATTCTCCACAATTCTTTTGGTTCAGGTATCTGTGTTTTTTTTATGTAACGCTCACTCAGCTGCAAAACTGAGAGGAAATGCAGCATCATGCAAGCCCTCGTACGCAAGCACAGTTTTAGCAATGTATGCCGAGCCAGTCTGGTTAAATTCGAGTCAAAATCCTCTCCAACGTAGAAAACTGACCTGCCAGATGTAATAAATGTCAGCCAGCAGGGGTAGTGACTCCATGATATTTACCTGTGATATGAACATTTTCCACATTTAAAGTTTTCAGAACTGACTGAATCGTTTCTTAAACTCAAACATCAGCACATTCCACAACCACTGCCTGAAATCTCTCTTAACCACTTCACCCCGGCAGAGGAAACTAAGCATAAAATCAATCTGAGATTTACCTCCTTTCATCTGCCACACGTATTTGATATTTGATCAGCCGACTAAAAGGGAAAATCTTCAGTGAAAACATTCCCTGTGGCTTATCCCAGGCTCAGTCCCACAGAGCGAGCAGATCCCTCGGATTTCCCCCAACAGAGGTTATTTGAACAGACTTTCCCCTCTTGCAGTTGCAGACTGAGAGGTGAAATAGAGGAGAGGACGAGAGCAGAGAGGAGCGACTCACCTCAGACTGTGAATTACTGACGTAAAGGATGCGATAGCCTAGATCTCTGGTTGTGCCCATGCATGCCCGTTTCCTTAGCGGATTAGAGGCGAGCTGGAAGAGGAGGCTATGCCATGGCAGAAGTTAAGAGGGCAGGCAGGCAGTGGCACGCAGGCAAAACAGGAGCAGCGGCAGTTGGAGTAGTTGTTGCACATCTGCGTCCTCTGATCCAGTGGCGTGAGGTTCCTCTAAGCCCCAGTCAGAGTCAACACTCCCCCTCTCTTTTTCCTCCTCTCCACCCGCTCTCCTCCGTTCCCCTTTCTCCGCACGGCGTCGGCAGGGGCTCTCACTCACTCACTCACTCACTCACTCACTCACTCACTCTCACGCACACACACACACATGCATACACACGCACACTCTCTCACGCGCAGGCACGCACGCACACACACACACACACATACACACACACACACTCTGTGGCTGAACTCCGGACGCCTCAGCGACAGAGCCCACGCAGGCAGAATATCCCCATCGTGCTGCCGTGGTTCTCCTCTCTGGCTTTCTCCTCTTTTCTGCGTGTGTGCATCTGAGTGTGTGTGTGCAGAGAGGGAGAGAGAGAGAGAGAGAGAGAGAGTGAGTGAGACGGACAGACAGAGAGAGAGAGAAAAGAGAGAGATTAAGCGAGAGGGGGAGGGAGCATGGGAGAGAGAGAGTGAGAGAGAGCAGAGGGAGGCGGGAAGGTTGCAGTGGAGAAAGTACAGTTCTAGTTTTGGCTACATCTGGCAGGTTCATGCATCATCCCTTTATCTCATCTTCAGTTTTGTCAGTGACCTCACATCCTGGGAGACCATATGCACATCAAACCTTGCGTTACTCACTTCATTTGCCAGGAGCAGAAGAATTAAATCCAAAAATGTACACTGAGCACTTTCTCCTCGCGGCTCCTGCAGCCGCGGCGTGCAAGAAAGACGGCAACGGATGTGTTCAGGAGACTCGCCAGCCTGCACGCACACCTGTGTCTGTAATTCTCTGTAGTGCATGTGTGCGTTGCTTGGCGTCTCCATAGAGTGCAGCTCGTCGTGCATTATCAAACTTGAGAGTTTCATTACAAGTCCATTCACCTTCTGTCGTCTCAATTTCCCTGAGTCCTCACAGCTCTTTTCTTTGTGCGGGGAAGAAGATTCCATCTGCTTGCTTGCCCCCACCACCCACACCCCCTCTCTCTAGTAGCTTGTTTGCCTGATCTCCTCTCAGTTTTTCATCCATCTGTCACGGGCTAGTTAGTAGTTAACACTATTTGTGCAGCAGAAGACCTGTTTTTCATCTGGGAACCTGCGTTTTCCTCTAAGACTTAATTGGATTTGTGATGTAGCATTGTGGTGTTTAATGAAGAAATTAAGGAGGGAGTAAAAAGAAAAAGCAAAGTTGCTGAAACCTTGATCATGTAAAAGTGAAGCTGTCTATGCTTGGTTGGATGTTTTCGCAACCATGGCTCGCCCTCATTCTCTCACAGGGAAACCCCTAGTTCTGCTTTAAGCCTCAGGTACCATGGTAATGAGCTGCAGCTCTCCAGACAGCAGCTGCTGCCACTGTGTGTGTGTGTGTGTGTGTGTGTGTGTGTGTGTGTGTGTGTGTGTGTGTGTGTGTGTGTGTGTGTGTGTGTGTGTGTGTGTGTGTGTGTGTGTGTGTGTGTGTGTGTGTGGTCGTGTATGTGAACTTTTTCATGCACCTTTATATTTACCAGTGAATCAGCAGTCATGTGGTTCACATACAGTAAAGACCGGCAGCATCGTTTATCATTCAGAAACCCGTGAAGTCAATATGTAATTTTGTTATTGAGGATTCATGTAAACCAGAATTCAATAACTTAGAGTTGAGGGGGGGTTTAACTGGCAATAAAATACATTCATCAAATTTAAGCTCTTGTAAAGATTTTAGTTCTGTCTGACAAAAAAAATAGATTCATCTTTATTTAGTAAAAGCAAGTTTACATTTAATAAGTTGTGTTCTTCCAGATACTTCTCATGATTATATCATGTTTATGACACTTTATTATTTACTTGTTTCTCATTCGGTTTATTTCCCTGTAGATACATTTTATAAATTTTATTTTCACTATTGGATAATTACTTCTTATTGGATTTTGTCATTGGAATCTAGTCTCAACAGTAAATGCTGGTTATCTTGTTATTAATTTTAAAATTTAGTAATTTCCAGCAAGTAGCCTTATTTAAACAAAAGTCATGTTGATTATCTTAAATCACTGAACCCTAAATATGAAATTAAAAACTTTCCAGCAAAGCATGAAGGTATGATAAACCTGTAACTTGTCTTCAGACATCTATATATGAAACTATTCTATAAACTATATCATATTCAGATCGATTGATAATGGGGATTCCTAATGTGTTAGACCACTATCTTTATAATTCTAGTGATGATTCAGTGAAGACAGATTCTACAAATAGTGTATATCATACTAAGTTACATTTATACTATAAAATCATCTGTCATTGACACAATTGATGAAATGGTGTAATGTAATGTAAAAATAACAATCAAGGTATTTCAGAACTGGTAAGGTCTGACATGCTGTAGCTATATGTGCATATGCAGAATATATAATAATATAGACTATATAATGTCAAATTAAAAAGCAAAGGTTGTTTTCCCTCATAATGCCAGACACAATGTGGTTGAAATGATGCTTCAACAGCTCTGTCAGCGCGACGTCCACAATTCAGTAGCGGCCAGCAGGACAGCTGTTCCAGCTGTGGAAGAAAGCCATAAGATTTTTGGAGAATGAAGTGGGTGAAGTGATTGAGTTACAGCCAACACTCAGATTCACTTCACTCTTAAATCCATTAAACCTACATCCCTTGTTTATCACTCAGCAGCTCGGCTCAGTCACTGCAGCACAGCTCTCTCTCTTTATGACATATGAATAACAGAAAGTTTTCTTATTCTTTGTTCATCCCCTCCCCCTTATCTGGCCTCTCTACAACGTGACAAAAAATACCTGCTGCTCCCTTACTGACTGACTGACTGACTGACTGACTGACTGACTGACTGCCCACAACACAGCTTTATGAGAGTGTCTCCTTGTTTTTGTTGTGTGACAGTAATACATCTGCAACACAGCCTTGTTGTTGCTATGCCAGGTGATGACACGCTGCAGCTTTTGACACGGGAGAAAGCTGAATAATTTTTGTAAGGATTTGACCTTGGAGCGTCTTGGTGCTTGGCAATTGTTTAAGATTTGAACCCAGGGTTAATGGCATTTATTTAACGGATAAATGGTGATGGGTACTGTATGTGTGGGTGAAATTGGCTTTGCCGTTTTCTTTTATTGGGATCTGCTCAGCGATCTGCTTGTGTAAGCAAACAGTTTCTCAGATGGATAAACCGGTGGGAGTGGACAAGTCACTGGAGTGACTCTCCTCTCCTATTGATTTCATTACCTTGAAGCCAAGCTCTCTGAGGACTCCTATTTGATGTCCTTGTCCTGTGCATGTACCGTATACACAGTGCTGCCGCAAAGGAAGATCCAGACCCAGTTTGTTCTCAGTTTTTGCCGCCGGGCGTGTTGGGATTGTAACTAGATTTATGGATTGTGTGGTTTGTGATTTGAGTACGGAGTTTCTACTGTTTATGACCACACTGTCATTATCCTCATTAGGTACAATTCTGTTTCCCTGTTTTATGTGCATTTTCCATTTGTGCTTTATAAAATCTAATCTAATATCCTAAAAATAAACAAATAACCAAACAAACCGTAAACATTTGCTAAACATTTGCCCTTGGTTTAGGTGGAAAAGTAGACATATCAAATAAGAGACCTTGGTTTTGAAGTACTAAATAAAAACACTGCACAGTAGAGACAACTCATTAAAACAAACAAACAAACAAAAAAAAAACCCCACAAATTTCATCTCGGATGGGAAACATTAATGAAATGAAGCAATGTATTAGAATTACAGGTGGTGGATTGACTATGTCACAAACATATTCTCATGATTTATTTATTATTTCGGTGCACATACCTCCTGTGATTTGAGAGGAGAGTTGCTGCTGATTTGACAGGACAGGAGTCTTCCTCTCATCGTCACCCTTCTCTTTCTCAGCTCATGCTGCTGCCACTCTAGTCTAAAAGTTCCCCGGTTTTCTCATTGGTCTTGTCTTGTGGTGAGACCTCCCAACAAATAAAAAAGAAAAAAAAATGGTACAACTTCTTCTGCCCCAAATCAACAAATGAGTCTAAACAGTTTTAAATTGCTGAATCCCATATTAGCTATAATGAAACTTTCATTTTAGTAGCCTCACTGTCACCACTCAGCTTCATATCCAATCTGTCCTCTGAGATCCTGAGTGCATTCATCCACACAGAGCACTTAGAGTGCTGACTGTCATATCTGTATGGAGGCGAATTATTAGACATAGAAGAGAGCTGTCAATTTATTGTAGCTTAGATCTGTCGGCGATCGCGAAAGAGAAAGGGAAAGTTTTGTGTGTGTGTGCAAGTGTGTATATATTTCAGCTGACAGGCTGACATGATGTGTCTGCTGTGCAGCAGCACTGCCCCAGCAAGTCTTAAGAGTGAGAAGCAAAGCTGAAAATGTGCCAAGCAGATACGTCAGCGAGAGTCTGTCCCCATCTGCTGCAGTCTTTTGGTCTTTTCATCAAACGTGCACACAAAGCTAACTCTGAGTCTGTCTGAAAAGAAAAAAAGAAAAGAAAAAAAGGCATCTGGAGTATGAAGTGGGTTAAAACAAAGTAGCTCGCATGAAGTAACAAACATGCTCATCTTTTAAGTCATATGAGGGTGGGTTGATAGAGATATAACATCAGGGTACCCGTAGTTTATTTTGAGATAATCACCTTATTGTTAACTTTACTCGTTTTTCCAGAAATGTCAAAAAGTGTCCTGTGCCTCAGACCCAGTCACCGCCAAGAGCTAATATCAAAGTGTGGGCCACCTCAAAACACGATATTTTAAAGCTGGGTTTGACCTTTAGTAGCAAACAGTCCGTGCTGTCTGGACAGCGTGTTATGGTTTCAATACATGACAACATATTTTTGACTCAAACAGTCTCTAGTCCATCCACGCAACCCCACACTCTGACCGGACAATAATCAGCAACATCTATTTAATTCCCAGCGAATGATGTCGGCTTGGCTTTGGACACACGGAGCTTTGTTGTGAAAGAAAGTGGTCTTGGCTCAATGGAGTTTCCTGTATAAATTCAGGTGTCTGTTGAAGGAAGTGTAATGCTTTGATGTATTAGAGTGTGAAAGTGCTTCCTCGAGCTTGTCTAAGTTGGATGCTGTCTGAATGAATGGCATAACGGGTCACTTTCATGGCTGGCTGCCCTGGTTTCTCTGTGGTTATTATTTATCATTATGTATTCTGAAGTGTTTACCTGGACATCACAGTGCATTACGCCATTACGCCGCTGAAGAAGAAAAAGAAGTGTTTGAGCCGGCATCTAACAGGTCCTCCGCTCGTGTCCGTTGGCTGACCTGCCTGCGTGCCACCTTGTTGGCCTGATGTTGGAGCCAAGTGGGCTTGCTGTTGAATCCTGCAGCAGTGGCCAAGTACCTTGCATGTGTCAGCTCTGCCTCCCTTTGACAGGCCAACGTGAGAAGTGCTTTAGTGCTGCTGCCTCTCCAGCCTCTCTGTTCTCCTGTCTGCACTGTTTTTTTGTGTGTGTGTGATAGTGGTGTGTAGAGAAAAGAGAGGAGATGGACAGATGCATTTACCCCTCTGGTCTGCAATAAGACACGATACACTATACAGGGAGTCTAGAGCAACTGCATTAAATTGAAGAACATTGTATTTAACTGTCTTAAAATAAAGAGTCATTATTCTGATAGTTCTAAGATGATAATAAATATTTTATATATATATATATATATATATATATATATATATATAGACTTATTTAAAAAAAATTCTACGACATAAGGTTTTGGTTTAGAGATAAATTTGCCTAATCATAACGTATATTATTAAGTGGCAAATAAGTAATTTTATGTGTGAGTTCTTTTTGAGAAAGTAATATAAAAGAACAGGTCTATGTTTATGTATTTATCAATAAACACAGCAGCAGAAGAGACTCGTCCTTGGACATTTTAAAGGGTTGATGCAAAGTTAGTTTATGCATTTTTTTTTTCTTTCAGGGAGTGTTGATGCCGTTTCACCTTTTCATTCTAATTCTCCTCGGAAAATCACCTCAGTGGCAATTTTTTAAATCTCAGCTCCAACACCGCTCCATGCTCTGTCTGAGCGATGACGCAAATTGAAGAGAATACAAATTGAGATTTTATTGTTTGCTGATGGTCACCTTTGCCAGTAAAAACCCGCCGTCCTTTACTCTATGCTTCTCTCCTCCTCATCTTTTTTTCTTTTTTTTTTTTTCTTTACAACCACAGCCTCATTGATTTAGCAGTGCCCATCACTTGTGTTTGCATAGGAGGAGAGGCTTCATCTCTCTGAGATTAAATGGTGTAGTGCCAGTGTGAGGTTTTCTGTGTGCTTGTGTAATTTTTGTAGTAATGAGCCAGCAAATTCATATTGCATCAGGCCTGAAGCTAATAGAAAGAAAGAGGGAGTCATTTTGGTCCCTGTTTGTCATCATACATCCCCCTTCCTTGTCTTTTCTCGCTGCTCCTGTGTCAGTTTTCTCTCCTTCAGAGACGGGTTGAGTCTCAGTCGGTGTCTCTCCAGAGACCGACGTGCCATTTCCCCACCGGCTTAATTAAAGGCTTAAAACAATGCTGTGTTTATGGGGCAACCCTTCACTACTAGAGCAAACATCAATTTTTACTTCTCCGCTGTCAGCCGCTAAAGTGAGATGAATTATCAAAGAGATGCGGGCTTGAGAGCGGTGTATGATGGATCTGGCCCTACCCTCTAATCACCACTTTTTCATTTCCACTAAGATTCTGCCTCATTTGCTCTCAAGTATAAGATAGATATGGAGGCAGGGTTTCGGAAATCTGCGGCTTCTGGACACTGTGATAGATATCAATTGTGAAGTTTCCGTTTGTTGTTGTATTAGCTTGAGAAATTGTTTCAGAAGATAAATACTTGACATTAATGACAGCACAGCTGGTGGTGATTTAATGATTGACTTCTTTAAGTGTTTTCAGCATGTTTATCTTGTCTTTCAGGTGCTTTATCATCTCCAGTGGAAGCTCAGTCACTGTGCTCATAATTGTGGTTTTTTTATTCATTGCTCATGACCTTTTATTGGAGGCCATGAGCTTTGTCTCAAATGTTTTTTTTATTCCTCATTTTTTCTTCTCTTCCCTTCAAGACAAGCTCAATAGGGTGCCCTGTTGTACTAAGTAAATTGCTATTTTGGACACTGACTAATCCTGATCATTTTGCATCATCACTGACAAATGTGGTGTTTTATAACTATAATTTATATGTCTGTCATCTCGTGAGAAAAGGGGCCTTGGATTATTTGATTTTCAGCCATTTGTACTTTGGACACTGCAGTGTTGTGCAGCCATGAATTTGCTTTGGTGCCACTGAGGCTTTTAATATACAACTGATTTAATTTAGGTAACAACATCACTTCTGCTCCACAGATAGTAAGGATCTAAGAAAAACAGTTGTTTCCATTTTTTTCCGTCTTGTTGGTTTCTGTTTGTTTAATGGGTATAATGTGACTCAGTCTTCCCTTATGCCAGGAATTTCATCACTGATGTAGGAACTCCTTATATTGTTAGTGTTTAGCTTTAGTAGTCTTTTCATAGTAGTGATTTAATTTTAATAAATTCAGCCTTCAAGTTGGAAAACAAACAAAGTGACAACCGCAGGAGGCATAACACAGTCAAACTCAAAGTAACCTTGTACATTGAAAGCAATAAAAGGAGTCATATTAGGATTTCTTGACTTTCCCTTTTCTGTTTCTTGTGTCTTTTATATGTATCTTTGTTTTGGTTTGTTTTGTAGTTGTTTTTTTCAGGCAGAGAGCTGAAGTACTATTTTCTGGCTCTCCCTCTTCTGCTACAGCTCCTCATTTGCCATATACAGTGGGGTAGTCTCAGACTTTTAGGCCCCACTGTACCTCTGTCACTCACACTAAACCCTTCCATTTTAGCCTGCTTTATTTGATTTCCATCCATCCTTTGTCTTTCCTTAAAAAAATAAAAAATAAAATAAGAGTTGTCATGGCAACAGTACCTGGGGTTCATCCCAGTAATAAAAGTGGAGAGCCCTGAGAGGACAGGCTGGCCTTTTTGAGTTCTTCTGGTTCACTCCATACACCGCCGGTCATTGCGCTAGACCTGTGGAGTCAGCTGTATGACAGCGAAGGCTATCACACCGTTGCTGCTTTGCACCCATTAAATTAGAGCCAGAGACCTCTGATGAAGACACCTGAACCTTTCCATTTGCAGTCGTGTCCCACATCTCTATTTCTCCCATTAGGGCAGCATCTGTTCTTGATTGTTGTACAGTGAAAGGTCTGAATCCCTCCCCTGAGAGAGATTCTCCGTCTGTACCCCCACCCCCACCTCACCTGTATTCAACTTCCCGTCAGTATGTGCCAGCTGATCTTACTGCCTCTACCAGCAATTACATTTGTTTGGAAGCTTAAGATTCATCCATGACCAACACATTACAGAAATAAAATCAATAGTAACTTTGGCGTAGATTTGCCTGTGCTGTTGGCAGTCTTGATTGAACATTGGGAGTAAGCTTCAGGGGCTTATACTACTGTACGCAGCTCTGGAGCCTTATGGCAAGTCCCACACTGAGGCTTACAGCATGTAAAGTTTGCTCTGACGGCTCTTTATCTTGGGGATTCATTCACAGCTGAAGAGACAGAAAGAATGAATGAGCGCGGTATCCCCTCCAGCTGATCGAGATTCTCTAGTCTTAGTGGTGAGGGGAATCGCTGCAACAGGTTAGACTAAAGACTTCTGCCTTGCTTTGAAGACCTTTCTCCTTTTTAATAATGAAGTGACTGCACAATGTCAAGCGGGTTGCAACAGCCACTTCCTGCCCCTCACTCCAGTTACACTCCTGGAGCTGGGAATTTTTAAGGATAGGCTCAGCATCCTCAAAAAAAATCTCCAAATAATGCTGCCTTTTTTATTGCACCAAGACTAAAACCCTCTAAACTACTACCTTCAGTTCAGTTCCAGAGGTTATCTATGTCCTTGTGCATCCTTTTTTCTTCAGTTAGGTCATTAAGAAGGCACAGGAGTGAGAGAGAACCATCTCTCTGCGCACTTTACAAACTTTATACCCACTAGCTTCTTCGCCACTTTCTAATCTCTGCCTAAATTTGTTCTCCATCTTTAATGCTGAAGAACTGAGGCGTACATGCCCTCACAGATGAAAGAGTCCTGCCCTCTGCGCTTTAGAAAAACATTTCCATATTAATATAACATGAGTCATACTGGTTTCTGTGAAGCATTACGGAGAGGGAAGTGAAGCAGTCGTCGGCTCCACGTGGCGAAAAGAAAAAGTGAAGGAAACATGAATAATAGATGTTTGCATTAGTGATTGTTTTGGTGCCTTTTGCCTGATTAAGCTATAGTTCGTGTTGATGTCAGAAGTGTTGTTGTCGTACGTACAATAATAATAATTAACCGGTCTAAAAAACAATAAAGCGATAACCACAAGCTCAGAGTAAAAAAAAGAAGAATTGGAGAGAGGGGTCAGGTGAGGTCTGTGTGTGTGTGTGTGTGTGTGTGTGTGTGTGTGTGTGTGTGTGTGTGTGTGTGTGTGTGTGTGTGCGTGCGTGCGTGCGTGCGTGCGTGCGTGCGTGCGTGCGTGCGTGCGTGCGTGCGTGCGTGCGTGTGTGTTCAGCATCATTTCTGCTCTGCTGTGTTTCGGTGGGTCAGGCCTAATTACAGCTCAAGGAGAGGTTCTCCAGAAACAGAATGCCTTGTGAGGATTAACTACCATGAAGCAGCTGAGTTATGTTCGTCGCATGAGGGCTGCACTAAGTCCTCACTTCTCCAAGGTAGTCCCACATTAATGTGTGTGTTCAGGTGATTAGTTAAGGACCGATACTTTTTTTTAACTAGATCTCAGTGTAGTTCAACATACAGGTTTATAGGCTCAAAGTCTTTTTATCTTACAGACGACATGAATTTCACATCTTAATATTGTGTTTTAAAGCGAATTCGTGCATTTGTCTTTTTTGCGTAAAACAGATGCTTTCAGTCACAGATTGAAATATATGAATTAAAAATATGTTTTCAAAGAGCTTTTAAATTGGAAATTCTTCCCTTAGCCATTTTTTCTTTCCATTTTCTCATGGGTCTTTGCTTTTGTTAGCTCCTCTAGTGGAGGATGTATGTTGTGAGCTGCGGTAAAGGTCAGCCTCAATCCAGCAATATGACGCTGACTCCAGTTGTTTTTAGGTTTTGAAGATAGACAGACACCTGCGTCTTAACGCTTATCAGACCTAAGACTTATTAATCTGGATGTGCTCTCATGCATTCAGCAACAAAGCGGTTAATTGCCTCCTCTTATCTTTGGTGCATTTTCTTTGATCAACTAGTTGAGGTAAAACCGTGTGGGAGCAGCTATGAAATAAATAATAATAATAATAATAATAATAATGATAATGATACACTGTATGCTCGTATTCTTCGAAAGTATTTATGCCAACACTGTAACTTGTTAAGATTTATTTTTAATTAACCCTGCATCTTTTGTTTTGCTTAATGAAAAAACTTACAACATCATCTCTTTGCCATCTGAGTCTTTTTACTTGTCTTTTGTTCTTTCTTTTTCCAGCAGATGATCATGATTCACTTGCTAAATTGATCTGCTCTTGTAAATTTCACTAAAATCTCTATTCAGTACAAAGTATTCAGTCACAGTAATGGTCAACAAGGACCCGTCCAAAAATGCTAAATATGCACTTCCCAATTCTTTTCTCCAGCATTATCTCGGCCTTTGTCCACACACATCACTGGCGTAACACCGGACTGGCAGCGGCAGCCTCTCTCCACCCAGCCCGCCACGCATTTGCCTTCTCTTATCTGCCTTCCGCAGCTCATGTACAGAGTGCTAACCAGAGCCAGGAGAGCGGACTGTGAAGTAAAGACAGCACTTTAGGGACCTCACAGGCATTATAATCAGTGGAGACAAAGAGCTGGGGAGTGGAGGGCAGTAGGTTAATGAGATCATTCACTGAGTGAGGGTGCCTACCTTTTTCAAACCTGGGAGGCCATGCCTGCTTTTAGTACTCAGACCCAATCAGCTCGGCCAGTCAGCATCCATCAGAATCACAGGCACAGAGTCCTTCTATCCTCAGCCTTCCATTTGAACTTGATTGTGTATTGAATGCACTTGTTTCTCTTCTCCAGGGGAGCTTTGTGGCCAGCATGACTGCCACACTGAGGCAGATGGACGACTATCATTACGCTCATCTGATCAGCACCTTTGGCAAGATAAGGAGTGATGTGGTGGTGAGTACACCTTATCAGTGTGTCCGTGTCTACCAGATGAAACACTTTAGCTACATTGTCATGTAATAACTTTAAAAAAAAAAAAAGACCCATAGTTCAGTATTATTTTGCTCTGTCTTTTCTAGAAATCAGAAGTTAGATTAGATCTGTTAGAAAAATGTTTTTCCTCCACATTGAAGTATGAAATTGAATTTCTGATGGTCCTTGGTCTTGGGCTGCTATATGTACAGCATGCTATTGATGATAGTTACTCCGAAGGGAAGCAGATCACTCATTGCAGCCAACAAGTTGTGGAGGAGGGATAAATCTCATTGATGTTATGGATTTCAGCTCTGAATAATTCCTCCCTCAAAGCGGTATTTCTCTAGTATCTGCTGCCAGATTAGCATTAAATTACTCTGCTCTGACAAGTGGGGAAATCCCACTGTTAGCTTTTTCCCCAACAAGTGATTTTGAGCCTTATAGGAAGGACAAGAATCTAATTTATACTACAGGTGAAGCAGTATGAAATTCAAGTAGGCAGAGCTTTTATTGCTACTTGCAGCACACACTGCTTTTATGTGGTAGTCAATAAATAAATATATGAGTGCCCCTGGGAGAATTTATAGAATTAGTGAGATTACTTCTTATTTGTACTTGTTTGATTGAGCTTGTGTAAGCTGACATTCTGAGGCAGTGTTTATTTACCCACATGTTTTCATTCAGGAATTAATGATATGTCCTCAGGTGACTATAAAAAGAAATCAACATGAATTGCACTCTGCTCTTGGTGGTTGTACACAGGCCTTGTTTAAAGCTGCCTGTCTATTTCCCATATTGGGATAAAACAATCACTGTGATGAAGCAGGATTTTTCCACAGATTTATTGTCCCTGAAGCTGGCGTGGGCCACATCACACTTTTCAGAACTGGTTGCAGCACAAAAGGCTTTGTTGTCTTTGCAGTTTGTTTTTTTTTTTTTTTTTTTCTAAACAGGCCACCGCAAAACACAGGGATTCATCCAGCAGTGAACGTCGACAGCCAGAAATAGATTTACATTATTTATGATTTTAGGCATTTAGCTGGTACTGTTATCAATTGAAAACTAGTGTGGGTGTGACAGTTGAAGAAGATCACATTTCTAAATGGAACCATTGAAGCAATCAAGATCTGTGAAGGTTAAACAAAATTGCATTAAGAAAAGATAAAAGCAAAATGTACTTTTATGTCCCTTGAATATATATTTTTTTATATCTTTAATTTCATATTAGAAAAAAAGTTGATGACTTTGTAAGCCTGAAGTTAAGGCAGGAGAATTTGAAGTGGTTGCTGCAGAGAAGGTAGCTGAGTATCTATTAGTAATAGAAGTGAAACTAGTTATCAAGTTGTCATGTTCTGCTTTAATAGCTCTAATTATATGCCCTGTTAATGTTATCTAAATATCACATGAAGTAGTGTTCCTGTGAGAAGTTGTAATCTCATTGTACTACTGCACATGAGCAGTTACGAACATTCTGGATTATTTCTCTCAAGGGTCACTTGCATAAAGGAAATACCGGAGTCACCTTGACCTTAAAAACTGATCTAAAAGCTGTTTCTGTCTGAAAGTCACAAATTCAAACTGTTCTTTTCAAATTGCTCTTATCTTGGTGTTAGGAAGAATAACAGTTTTCATTTTGAAAACTTTATCTCTCTTGCAGGATTTCCTAATGGAAACATTTATCATGTTTAAAGATCTCATTGGGAAAAACGTCTACCCCTCCGACTGGGTCATAATGAACATGATGCAAAATAAGTAAGTACAACCCCACTGGACACACATGCACACACACAATCACACACATAAACTCCCTGCGCTGTTGTTGCTAAGGAACAGCAGTCAGAAGTGGGTAAGGATATTTTCTAATGTTTTTCTCTCCATGCAAATATCGGCACAAGGCCTCAGCGGTGTAGCAATCAGATGAGCAGTCAGCGCAGACGCAAACAATCACATGAATTATAGATGCTCGGCTGTATGCTGCCTGCTAATCTCCAAACTTACTCTCAGCATCTCTTTACTTTGTTGCTTGTTGTGCTGCCGTGGCCTTCTGTTTTATTAATGTGAACCTTGCCTGATTCCATTTTTGTTGAAAATATAAAAAGAGATGAAATGTGCTTTGCAGTTTAGGAGTTTAGTAAAGAGCTGTGTTTTTGTGCACTCTTCAGAAGAAGTTTGAGCAAAAGTATTTAAAGGCTTTTTTGTGATTTTTTTTTTAATTTTTTTCTCCTTTCATTTGTGCCTTTTCAGAGGAGCCATGCACCAGAAAGTGTTGTAGTACTCTATTATGCATTGGCAAGGCAACAGCTGTCAGATGAAAACCTTAAGTCAGTTTTTTGACAACCAAGATTCCTTCTTCCCCATGAGCACACTGCACAGATTTGGTATTGCCCTCTTATAACATTGATGCACTGTTTAAAAGAAAAATGAAAGAATCAGAAAATATCCACAGATTTTAGTTTTTATTCCACTCACTTCAAAACCTAGTGCCTACATTACCCACAATGCAACATGGCTACCAACAGTTCAGTTACAGATTCTGTAGTGGTGGGGCGTGTAGACTCCGGTGCACAAGCATACGCACCTGTTAGCATTGTTAGCACAGTTGGGCGTCTTGCTCGAAGGCTAATTAATTTGCCGGCTAATTAGCTAGTTAACAGGCTAAGCTAACAGGCCAGGTATGGTGAGTGCAGACAATGATTCCTGCTAATTAGTGCTAACATATAAATAAAAATAATACGAGAATTTCACTCAAGATAACCCTCAAATACAGGAGCACAGACTTCCACATGTTCTATTATTCAGTAAAACGCCCCGGAGGATGCCGCCTGATCCTCAAGCTGCCAGCTTCAAGCAGGGAGAAGCAGGCTACAGAGTCTGGTAAACCGACTTCTTTCTAACACCTGGATGTTTTTCAACCTGACACTGTCTCAAATGACATCACTTCAGGAAAATTTATCAGATTTTGTGCAGCTCCCTCCGGAGCCACAAAAGGGCTTTATACAACTTCTATCACATGTGTAGCAGTATTTCCCAAGACTTGTAAACAGACTTTGATGTGTAAAATCAACTTTAATGGAAGATGCATCAGACTAAAAACAATGAAGAACACCGGAGTTGAAATAACAAGGCTTTTAACATAACAGCAGAGTACCTGGAGCTGTATCTATTCAAGCGCAGCTTCAAAGTGGCCATTTACAGCATGTGCAGAGCTTAGAAAGGCAGCCAGTAGTTGACTCTAAGCAGTCTGACTCCCTGCCCACTCTCTTCGAAACCACTCCAACATCATCACCAGCCAGGATATTTGACTAGAGATTGCATTGCTGCTCAGTTTTGGTTGTATTGCTCTCATCAGTCCATTCGATTGCTACAAGCCAGATTTTATTTTGGAATTCACTCCTTAAAAACTCCGTCAGCCACATGGGTCATAATGCAGAAGACATCAGTGTAGCCGGGTGATGATGCTCCCCTGTGCCCTGCAGGTGTGCAAATCATATCTGTTCTGCTGCAGAATGGGCTGCAGTGTCAGGGAACAAAAACATACAGTCTTGACCCTCCTAAGCCACACACACATACACACACACACACATAAACAACACAGGCCCCTATGTGCATGAACTGGACTAACAAGCTCGATCAAACACTCCACACCCACTGTGATCCTGTACTCTCTGGAGCAGCTTTAGGGATGTGATGAGCGTCACTGAGCTCTCAGCAGTCCATTCTCACATCATGCTTTGTAGCGTATGAAATGTTTTGTTTTTGACTCGCAGACTCGAGGCCAATGTGTCATCCCCCATGCCTCAGCAGAATCTTCCCCGATTGAACCTTTTGTCTACTTGCACTTGTTTTTGACAACCGAGAGATTAATTCTGCATTCTAGTCCATGCATTCAGCCACTTGCTGGAGTTAAATCATTATTCAACTCAATGAAAAATAAGCCTGTCAAACTCTGACTCATCTCACAGTCTTTATACTTGAACCTGTTTGAATACTGCAGGTGTCGACTTCGCAGCAAATTAGCGAAACTCTTCCATTTGTTGCTAACCGTCAAAGTTTGTTTGATCGGTTGTTTCCTCCTCGCCACAGTGAGAACCCAAGGTGACACATTCATTCATCCCATGAGAGAGCTATAAATGTGTTGTATTAACAATCTAAGAGCACAGGCTGTGTGCTGTGTATGTGTGTGTGTGTGTGTGTGTGTGTGTGTGTGTGTGTGTGTGTGTGTGTGTGTGTGCATCATGCTCTTTTGCTGCACACTCTTGGGTTGCCGTAGCTTTGGAGACTGATTGAATTCACAGCAGCCTCATGCAGCCTCACATTTTTGAGGCTGTAGCATTAAAGTAGGACCACCACACTGAATTCTATTTATATGTTTAAAGCTGTGTTAATTTCTGTTTTTGGTTGCCTGTGGGCAGAAGTGCTCAGCAGGAATTGATAAATACAGACATATTATTGCCTCACAAAATTGGTTCGGGTGGTTATTATTGGATGTTGCCTATTTCCACATCCAGTGGATATGGAGCAACATTAGCATTTAACACAAGTCAAACATATTCTCCTTTTAGCTTAGTTTTGGTCTCTACCAACTTCAGAGAAAAATATCTGGCTCTTAACCTTCAGATGTTCAACTGTATTCACCAGCCAGCTGCCTTTTTGTGCTGGACACAACAGTAAAGTACTTGGGGTTTAGAGAGAGAGGTGGGACTAAACCAGTGGCGATTGCTCTAAGACTGCAAGGGAAGCTCAGCTTCCCCTAAAATGTCAACAAAATAAGTGGTCAAATATGTACTGTTGTGTGAACATTTCATTGACTAAATATGCGCTAGAACACGTTCATCTTTTGTTCAGAATCAGCTACTTATCACAGGTAACCGACACGACTTCTTCTCATTCATCCCCGCAGCGCCACAGTGCTTTACACAGTGTAGACGCCGAGCGTCTACTGACTTCAACGGGGGAAGAAGAGAGTGGGTTGTTCCACTGCATCAGAACTAGACGGTCATTGGATAAATGCTGGGCTTTGTCCCGCCCATCGGACGCTCAGCGTCTCTGGGGGTCGTTGGGGGGCTGGCCCGGACGCTCGGCTACTGCATGATGATTGGATGATCTGTCTGAGGCTGAGTCCCTTTTTGATTGACAGCGAAATGAGCGAATCAGCGATCTTGAAGTATAAGCATCCACAGGAGCAGTTTTCAAGTTTTTCATTCCGTCGTTCGGAGTTGATCTGGAGACGTTACTGATCCTCAGCGACTTTGTCTTTGATAAAAACGACTAGCGTTGTGTTTGGCGACTCTCTTCTGTCACTCTGCGACTTTACATTTAAATAAACGGACACATTTTATGATGTAGGCCAAAAATGAGCTTCCCTTCCTTATAAGACCAGCAGCCGCCACTGGACTAAACCATATAGTCACGGTGCTATAAATCCAAAACAATGAGTTGAAAAGAGGCTAAAAATCTGTGTAGACCAATCGAAGGGACATACTCATTTGATCTAATGTTAATATAAACATTTTGGTTAGTAGAGCTTTATAATAATTGCTTGTACCTGCTTTATCAAGTGCTTTAAAGTGTTTTTTTGGAAGTTTTCTCTGCCACCGAACACAGTTTCTTGCTGGGAGCAGCTGGTGGTGATTTTTACTTCACAAAAGCTTCGGCCATTGCTGTGTTCACAAGACGAGTTTTTAATACCGCCTCTTCGAGGCGTTGCGTCTTCAGGGCAGATTGGAGGCTACATTGAGTTGCTGTCGGAAAGGGCCGGGGCTCGCTGGCTAGTGTGTTAACTCCAGTAGAAGAAAAGACATGATAGAGTCAAGAGTTAACATTGGCGTTGCTTTCCACCACTGGAGACACCTCTTGGCGAGTAAAGGAATTAAGTTTTCTTGCTGAACTCGCAACTTTTCTTCTAGACTGGTAAGTAAACAGCTGTTAATGCTAACGCTAGCATTGTAGCAATAAAAAAACATACTAATAGCTCCTTTAAAACATGCATTTTTTTTTTTTTTTTTTTTTTTTAGTAATGTCACAACACATTTTCAAAATACGTTTGGAAGCCTCATGAAGCGTTTTTGAATGCAATTCATTCACTTCTTCTCAGTGTCTTGTTTCTGGGCAATCCACACATGCCACATTCAGCCTACAGATTGCCACCCACGGCACCGGCAGACAGTTCTTTCATGTCTACACATTATGATAGCACCGCTAATGAGATGGGCATCAGCAGTAGCAGCGGTCGTTTCCTCCCACTCCTTCTCCACCCAGCTCCTCTTACGTCCTCCAGGTTGTAAACTCATTTATGGGCTCTAATTGCCCTGGGGACAGCAGCATCAGGCTGGTTAGCCACTGACTGCCATTTCCCCCATGCCAACTGGCCACGGCTTAATAGTGACAGCTAATCGGCAGTGGAGATGGACTGACGCTTGTTCTCCAAAATGACAGGGAACAAGTTTGCTCGCCAAGGTCATGGTTGGCGGAGAACTTGATTATATGGCCTCTGACACAGATTTCTTAGGTAATATATATTTCATCTGGTGCACGCAACACAGAATTGGATAATATTGTCTTAGCACAGACATTTTGAGGCTTATGTGTATCATGCCTCTAGGATCCTGACCTTGTGCTCCCACACTGTGTTACCACTCTTTGGCTTGTCTGGTCTCATCCAGAAGACCTAGATCTTGTTTTAATTTTTAATCATTTCAGCGTCCTTGTCGCAGTTCTCGCAGGCTCACAGTAAAGGTTTGAATTGAACGCACCTTGTAAAAATGGGGCACCTAATGTAAGTATCAAACAATTTAAGCTTCTTTTTGAAATTGGCAATGTTGCAAAACGCTTCAGGAATGCAGATATGACATTCAATATGAATTCATTCTTGCCTTTTTAGAGGTACAAGTGCCCTGTGGGTAAACCGCCATTTTTGTTAAAGAGCGCCTACTGAATTAGCTCAAGTTGGCATTTGCTTAAATGCTGTAGTCACTGTCTGTTTCCTCTCGGGGATGAAAAACCTTGCGTCACATTTTTACAAGACAACAGCTGCTGGCTGCTTTGTACAGTCACCTAAATGTGCTCCCTTACAGATTTGCATAGTAAACTTTTCAAGAGCTCGCCGCTGTTCAACCTTATAGCTCGAGATGTGCTGAATCGCTTCATACTAAGTGCAGTCATCATCATCAATCTGAGCAATGTTCATTGGTAATGTTTTTTTTTTTTTTTTTTTTTTTTTTCTTCTCCCATTCGTAAGGAAAAGCACTTCAATGGCTGTGGAAGTTGCAGCAACCAAAAGACTTAATTATGAGATTGAATAAAAATTATGTTCGATGATCAACTGTAATTAGTGATATTTAACAAACCGATAGTGTTTTTTCTCCCTGTCTGAACTACAATTACTGCAGTGACAAAAAGACAGTTAACAGATCAAGTAAAATATTGTTTAATAAGCACTGATAAATTAATACAGTCCTCCCTCTTATAAGCATAGCATATAGAGATGAAGTCAGTATTATTATCGTCTTTTTTTTAATATGTAGTAGAATACAGTACGTACTGGGACACATGATCAAACTTTTAATGTATAAGATTTGAGTTAACATCAGACAGCCTTCTTAAACTCAGTCCATTTCCCCAAATACCAGCCAAAGTTTCTCGCAGAGCTGTTAATTATGTGTAAGAATAGTAGATCGAGAGACGAATAGGGAGTTCTCCCAGAGCCCTGCGTGTCAGATGAAAAGATAAAAGCTGAAGAAGCAGCTCTTTAACACGGTAACCCGTGCCATCAGTCCCTCACAGACTCATTAGGAGAGGGTTTCTGAAGCTGGATGGCTGCCGTTTGGAGTTCTCTCCATGACTAATCCAGGACCTGGAGGGCAGGTCTGGAAGGCAGTAAAGGAAGGAAGACTCAGAGAAAGTGCAGAGACTGCCAATGATATTGTGATCCTGTTTGTCCTCGTACAAACCCACCAGCCACCAAGTAAAAAAAAAAAAAAAAACACAATGCCTGTAGGCTTATGGGTATCTGATTTGACACACTCCCCTTTTAAGGAGAATGCCGTTGAAAGATTGCTGGTTGAAAACCTCACGACTCAATTTTTAGTTACTTTCAAACAAGTTACATGGTCCTGTGGGTTCAAAAAAAAAAATCCATCAAAGCTCTGTTTGGTAATTCCGACGAGGCATCATTGTTGACCTAAAAATAAGGATATTTTTTCTACATTTCTGAAAAGCTGACATTTTGGAGATCTGAGATTTACACCTCTGTTGAATATGTTTTTCCGATCCATCAGGTGCTATGAGCATGATGAAACGCAAACAAAAGGGAAAAAAAGACAAAACTTGACAAAAACATTTAGCCTTTTCTTATGATATTAATATTATTATCATTAAATCATTATAAAATATTACCATTTTAAGATGATGGTGTCATGTCTATTCATGAAGAGCTACTATGAAATTGCAGTAGAAAAGAAATGCCATATGTACTTGTGGCTACATAGATGTTTGATAGTCCCAAATGATCTGAGCACACTCCTTTCTGTGCACACTCCCAGTGCTTCTCAAGCCTCAGCTTTTTGTTATTGTGAGCTGAAGAAGAAAGGCCTGACCTTTACACAGCTTTCCAACTATGTTGCTTTGTTAATGTGGTGACAGTTGTCTACTCTCTCTCTCTCTCTTGTGTGCGGTTTTGTGTCTGCATGTTGGAGCCCTGATTGGCAATTCTGCAATAGTGAGATTAAGACACAGCACTACAGAGGAACCATGGGAGAGGCACTAAACATGGTTTGTGACATGTAGCGCTGCATCCTGCACCGCATCACCAGGCACTTGCTGCACGTACGGGTGTTTGTTTGCCAACATGCCAGTGTAGGCTATAAGTTAATCTTCCATCTCAACAGGGTCTCAAAGAGCTCTAATGTCAATGACAGACACTTTTTTTATAGACTATTTGGAGTATATGACTTGGAGCTCGGGTTAATATCTGCCTCTATGTGTGAATCAGCTTGACGATAAGCCTTTGCCCCGATAAGTAATATTGTTTTGCCCATGGAGTGCGGTGCATTTGAGTGGCTGTGATCATACCGTGTCAGTTGGCCTTTAAATAGTGCCCCCTGAAGAGCGATAACATCAGATGTTATTTTTCTCAACATGGTTTTTATCAAAGTCATTATCAGGAAGCAGCGGGATGGCTCACTGTGTAAGAAAACTATCCGTCAGCTGGACCTGCCACATTGGAGCCCTCAGTGGAAGCATTCAGATCATTTATCATTTAAGTAAAACTAGCAACACCACAATGTAAAAATACTGTAATAGTCTAATAGATAAGATAATACGTAAAGATTTGTACTTATTAACTTTCATTGAAATTGTGCTGTATTCACTTTACAGAATTCCCCCTGTCATAGTGTTACATTATTATGCTATTGATTAACATTGCAAGTGCATTTTTACAGCAGCATTTTTGTTAGTTGTCAAGGCAGGTACAATATTTCCCACCCAAGTATAAAAGACCATAAAATGGAATTTAAGTATGTCAACTTTTTGCTTTGTGGATGAGCCTGACTTTATATTTTTTTGTGCTGGAATACAAGTGAAATTGCTTCTTTTTTTTCTGTCAGGTATAAAATAAGGATCATTTACTACACTTTGGCAGATGCTTCATTGGAGATCCAGTGAATATGCTGCAGCTAATTTCTGTCTTTCTTATCTGAACATAACTGACATGTTTGCAGTACACTTCAGTGCATGCTCCTTCCACTTTGATAACCCAATTACTTTTGTCTTTAGATCAGCAGTGTGTCAAACCACATGGCCCCATTTTACGGCTGCATATCTGACGTGTGTTTAATTTGGCATTCAAACCGGCGTTGATGCACACAGCAATCAACATTGACCAAAATGGCGCCCATGGTATCAATGTCAGTCTGCTAATAATCCAAAGCCTTATATAATCATAATACTCTGATTTTAAACGCTATCAAGGGGAGGAATCTACGTAAACAGGTTCACTGGATGAAATAAGGCTGTCGTCATCAAAAGATTGTCAGAGAGTACGAAAATAACTTATAAATGTTTTGTGTGCAAAAAGTCCATGTACTTTTGTTCTTCTCTCTAGTTTTCTACTGACATATAATTTGAATTTACCATAAATTGTGAAAAAAGATAAAAATGTTAAAGACTTAGACTATTTAGACTGTTAGAATCTGTTTTAATTGCTCCGTGTTTCATCTGATAACTTTGAATGCGCCTCATTATCTCACCCTTTGCTCAACATGAACTTTGCCAGCCTTTTGACTCCAGTGTGCAAAGTGGGAGTTTTCCTTCTTGCTTGTATTTGGAGCTCTGTCTAAAGCAGCCTGTGTTGCCTCATTAGTAATCCGTTCACCTCTTCACAAACTTTTGGCCTGGATGAAAAGCAGCCTTTGCTGTCATTGTTACATCTCAGATCTCTGTGTTTATGGGCTGGCGTAGGGTAGCGTGCTTCAGCTATAACACTGGCATCACACTGCCTGGTGCTGCCAAGTCAAAGGGACCGCAGCTTTTATTTTTCACAGTATTCGAATGACAGACAGGGTATCATTGGCCTTTGGGGTGAGTCAGCAATCACATCTTTTCCACTGTCGTTTCATACAGTCTCACAGACACATAACATGTGCCCCAACTCACCAACACATATATCTACAGTAATCTTTTACTTGGCCTCCATTATCAGCTCAGTTTTTTACCGTCTGGTTCTGTCAGAAACTTCTAAGAGGTCTATTTTTTTCCATTGACTGTATGTATCTACATATTCATATTCTAATAGTATTAATTTGCTTAAAACAATGCTATAGGCTCTGACATTCCCATCAGCCTCAGCTGTGCTTTGCCTTCAGTTGCTAATTAGCAAATGTTAGCATGCTAGCACTAAACTACGACAACATGATAAACATTAGACCTGCTAAACATCAGCATGTTTGCATTGTCGCTGTGAGAATGTAGCCAATGCTAGCGTTAGCACTTTGATAACTTGATTTGATGAACTTCATGTGTTCATATGTTTTTAGTGTTTCAGTTCACTCCTCTATTCACCACTCCTGATTTATTAATTAAAGGACATAATGGATTTCAGCTTTAAGATATAAGCCTCGTTTTGTGTCCAGATTTTATTCTGACACCATCAGCCCAGCTACATCTAAGAGCTCATTGTTGCTAAAAGTGGTTTAAATGCTAAAGTGGAGTGAGGAAGAGAGGATTTCTTTTCCCCCTCAGTGTATATGGAACAGTTCTAACAGATGAGAGCAGTTCTTTGAGTCACCCCAGTGATATTTTTGAGTCATTAGAGCTTCCCTTAGCTTCCCTGGGGTGTGCCTCTCAGTATGAATTCTTACAGCACTAGTTTATCTGAAAAGCCATGACAAGAGAGTTGGATATACTGTATTTAAGATGCATTAGGTGAAAGTTGTCACACTGGAGTGAAATTTGGGTTAAAAACATGTTGACAGATAAATTGATCTAATATTAGATCAGGAGTCTGAAGTAAAGGTAATCTAATTTAATAAATTGCTCTGATAATGAAGGTTTTTGACCTTGCCTTATCTCTGAGCACAGGCGGATACGCCAGCTATTCAGCAACAGTATGCAAATGGATCGCGATCATTATCGAGGATGCTCTCTGAACTCAATTAGCAAGTATGATCTGCTGATAACTTTCCATTAGCATAGGTGTCTGTGGTGCAGATCACCCGATAGAGCTCAAGTCTGTGTACCATTTATAATAAAAAAAAAACAAAAAAACATAAATTTAAAAAGAACCATAGCAACAAGGGGATGAAAAGCAAATAATCTGTTAACTGTGCTGAAATTTCAATGTGCAGCACACCCATCAATCCACGGTAATGGGGTGATTTTTCTAACACTGATAGTTTGATGGAGGATATTTATCATAATGATGCCATATGTATACTGTATCAAAATGACTCGTGCGGGAGGTGCTATGCTGCTGTTGCACTGCCTAATTAAAAAGTTAAAGGATCTCCAAGTTATGTTTTTGTCTCTCTAAGCAGAAAACAGGGAAGCCCGTGATTTCGGGAGATGATTAGAGCTACCTTGATTTCCCTGCTGAACAGAAAGCAGCGAGAGGGCTGGCTGTTTTTGGGAATGACACGTTTCTAGGGTGTCCCCAGAAATTCTTAGTATCTTAGCTGAAGGCGCAAAAGCAAACACTAAATCCACTGGTTAAGCCTTTGATTACATTTGTAGTAGCAGATTCAATTTCCCAGTCGTTAACATTTTGCTTGTAGTTGTAATGAAGTTGTACACAACTGGTTTGTCATTGTGTCTCCCATTGCATCTGAGCATCTTATTTTCCCTCTGCAGCGTGATGACTGGCCGTCACAGATGTTGCAAGGCTGCCAAGTTTCTCCCCCCTGGCATTTGGCGCTGTTAATAATGCAAGCGTAAAAGAGCAGTGGCACTACAGTCTGTATAATATACAGTTAATGCTCTCTATGCAGACACTCATATTGCTGTTTCTGTGCAAAGAATATTCCCTGAAATCAGTATGGTGATTAATTATAGAATGTACAGTAAGTCCTCTTAGACTAACTCAAATAAAGACAGAGTGGAGCTTTTGTTAGTATATCACATTTATTTAAGGACCACAACTTAAAAAATTCATACTTTTTAAGCCAACATTAAAAAAAAAAATATTCCAGAGTTCAAGAAATTAGCTCTGAATGCCTTTAATCTTATTTGAAATTGCCTTTTTGGAGTGTCTTAGTCAGAGCCCACTGTGAGGGAGAGTATATTCTATTTTCATCCGCCTCATTAAGTTTTTCACTTTAATTAATGGCAGGATGTGCTCACAGAGGAACTATCCTGTCTGTTCGTTAAAGCCCATTATACGTCTGCGCTCAGGCAGACTGCTGGTGTCAAATAGGCTCTCAGATACTGGAGTTTACATTTATTTGGTGACCTGCAACACAAGAGTGCAGCACTCAGAAAATATGTTTATGCAAACCATCACCCATTAGTGTACAGATACTGCAGATCAGTCATGTAGAGAAGGCAGGAGATTTCATCTTCATGGATCATCAACCAGTTGTAGTGGAACCATGAAGAAGTGTCACTACCGGAAAGGGGAGGTGATGAAGAAATGGGTGATTACAGCTGCTTTTTGCCTGTTGAGTCATATTTAACTAGAAGCTGTGAAGAGTATTGATCTCACTCCTTTCCTCGCTGCGTGACCCAGCAGTTGGAGCTGTGTGACACTTTGGTTAATGTCTATAGAAATTACAGCTATTGGTGATTACAAATAAGTTTAGTTGGATCCATCACATCCCTCACACAGAAGCTAGACTTTGTGCTGCGAATGAATGGAGCCAAACTATTGGACTAAATATGTTTCATTACCACCTCTGAGCATTATACCACTGATTAAAGTTGGTATAATGCAGACATAGTTTTTGTAGGTCAGTAGTTTTGCATGCAGTTGTTGAGTTATGTCATCCGTGTCAATTTTAATTGACGTTTCGCTGGAAAATTCCTGTTTTCTTTTTTTTTAAGGAGAGGATTGGTTTAAATTTCCCTCTCCTGATGCATTTTAATAACGTTGTGTTGACGACTGCAAGAATCAATATTTTTTTCAATTCATAATGAAATACTTAAACTACTGAGTGTTTGTGCTGCTGGCAAAGTTATTTTCAGATGGATTTTTATAGTGTGCATTTTTAAATCAAATGTAGTTTGTCCATTTATTTTATTTTGTTGTTATTCCTGCAAATGGTGTGAGGGACAATGCACAGTGCATCAGGACAATACATTTTTTTAATATCTTATCTATTCTATGAGAAAAAACATTCCATGCCATTAACTTCTTAATAAGAAACTTTTCAATAGGATATAAATTACTGGGACTTCAGAGTTTTTTGGACTTGTGAATCAAGACTTCTGATCCAAGAGATTTTGTGTTAGCACAATATGAAGCTGGTGAAATGAATATATTCCCTTTTATTAGTGTTCTTTTTTAAAATATGGAGATCTCATTGTTGTTATTGAAAGTGTAATCTAAGAAATTCAGTGTCAGAATTAGCCAAAGAATCAAATAGAAACTTGTGATTCTAGCCTGTTCCAATCTTACTCATTATTATATTTGCAAGAAGTCTAAGACGTGATCCTATATATATGTATGTGTGTGTATATATATATATATATATATATACTCCATCTGTTTGAATTTAGCATTTATTATCACAAGAGATTATTGTTTTAGTTCATTGATCCTGAATGCGCTTTTTCAGTGTGTTTTTCTTGATGTTTGTTCAGATCTTGTTCCCACTGTAGATCCAATGGTACATTACTGAACAGAGACTCAACATCAAATGACACAAATCTGTATCTATTTTCATAAAAGTCTACTGGTTCTGTAGCTGAATGACAGCTGTCATGAGTCTAATTCAAACATTTTTAAATATTAACCTGTATATTCAAAATAAACATATCCCCCCTCGTTTTATTTATTTATTCTTTTTGAAAATTAAAAACTGAAAATAATGAGCCTCGCATATTGAGCAGTAATATTTCTCAGCCGGTGGATGCAGTGGATGGAAACACATTTCAGCATTAGTCCAGTGTTAAGCGTATCAACTATATTGGCATGTTCACAGCTGCAGAAAATTGAGTGAGGTGTACAGAGAGGGAGCCTGTGCTTGTGCAGACAGGATGGTGGTAATAGGCTGTCTGAGTGCTTAGCAGATGGGGGGGGGGGGTCTCCCACACTGAGGCCAGAGAAATGGACTTCTAATGGCTTATCCAAAGGTGTTCAATGACAGTTAACCTTTCCAGCTAATGATTAAGGTGACTCTTAATATGTATCACACATCGGCCCCAGATAGCATTTAGTCAGCAATGGAGATAAATGCAGTACATGAATATTGTATAGCTTTAAAATACCCTAGATCCCTCAGCGTTGTAGTCTCAACAGTGATGGTTATTCCTGTTCAAGGTCAGTTGGTCGGGGCAGTGAGGGAAGCCCCAGTCCTGTGCCTACGCTAATGAAATTTATACCTTCCAGTAAGCTCAGCTGATCGGGACCCTCACTGCCACAGACCTAACATAAAGTAAGAGACCAGCAGATGATGCGTGAGGAACCTCTCGATTCCCACGGGAAGCTCAGTTCCAGTGACGGTTTAACTTAAAACATGACAGAGGTGGACGGCTCCGTTGGAGCTGCCTGTGCAGCAGATGTCTGCTCACCTGCCAGTGTCACTTACCTGAGCATTACATCTTAATGCCCCTTTATTGCCTGCTCATGAAACCCTGATGCAATCCACTCAAGTGGCTTAATAACCGCCCTTGTTTCACCTTGCCACCTTTTATTGCACATTCTGATGTATCTTCATGCGATGCCTTGGGCAGTGATTTGTTGCAGGTTGTTTACTGATTAGTAATTGTGTGGAAAATGCTTACGCCAAGAAGCAGGGACCAAGACTGAGACACAAGAAGAACCCAGGGTGATTGTTCCTTAAATAAAATAAACCAGGTTATTGAAAATGCTGTGCTTGACATTTTTCTCCTACTCTCATGATAAGCTTTTTTTTTTTCCTCAGTGGGTAATTCCTAGAGATTAGTACACACATTGTTGTATGGCGGGGTTTGCCAGGGAATGAAGTTAAATAGTGGATGGGCCTCTGACTCTGTAAGGAGCAATCATAATTCCCCTCTAAAAGCTTCATGCCACTTAAGTTATTAACATTTAATTCTGCGACATCAGAGTGGATTAACCCATCAGACAGTGTTCTCATTAAGATCTACTCATTGCATCTTTTTTCGGGAGTGCCTCAAGCCCTTCTATACCTCAGTCTGCCATAGAGAGAGAGACTGAACCTGTGTTTCACCTCTGTTGGAAGCACACATTCTGTCACAAGGGCAAACACTTACTCTTTGTGGAAGTGCAAACTACTGTTTTTTCTCTTCTTGTCTGGCTGCAGCTTTAACACTACAGTTCAGTTTTCCAATTAATTGTCATTGTATATTGTGTGTCGTATCTGTTTTGCATCTTGTAGTGCTTGTTTTTTACCTATCCAGGGAAAGCGGATAGAAAGTAGCTGTCAGCTAAAAAAAAAAAAAAAAAAAAAAGCATCCCTTCCCTTTAATGTTTTTGAAGAAATATGTTGAGTAAAATAAAATGAAAATAAAAAACAAAACTTGAAGAAACAAGAAAAAACATAACCCAAACGTCTGACTCTTTTCTGACATGAAATTTTCTTATGAGTTCAAATGTCAAATGTTGTGTATGGTGGTGTTTGCATGCGGTTTGAATATGAATGCCACAAGCAAAGTTGTTGCACAGAGTTAGAAACAATAGATGGGATGTAAAAACCTTTTATTTTAAGGCAGGAAAATGCTCCTTTCATCAGTAAGAAGACTAGATCCAAACACATTTCCTCTTATCTTTCCAGAGTGTTCCTACGGGCCATTAATCAGTATGCAGCAGTGCTGAACAAGAAATTTCTGGATCAAACCAACTTTGAGCTACAGGTAAGACCTGAATCAATGAAAGCATTTTTTTTTTTAAACAACCTTGATACCAGCCCTCCTGCCCCCCCACCCACTCCCCCAAAGACAATGTTCTTTTAGTCAAGGCAACACTGGGTTATTATTTTAAGTAGTTTTAGAAGATGTCTTTTTTTTTTTTTTTTTCCTTTTTTTTTTTTTAAGAAAGCACTTCACTGTAGTTTCATGCTGAGGCTGTTTTTAATGTTCCAGATGCAGCATTGTTGGACCTTTTTGAAAAGAAAAAAAAGATCAGTGAAGGCAGTAGACATAAAAATTGTGGAGCTGGAACATCAGTTACTCTGTAATGGCTCGCAATTTGATGTGCATTTCTGAATATTTTAACCTGCTCCCCTTTGAATAGGGGGAATTTCAAATGTCTGACATGTGGAAGAATGTTAATGTTGTCAACAACTAAACTGCTCTGAGCTTTTAGAGCCTTTATGGATTGTATTATTGTGTTTTAGTGTGATTTATACCACTGCGTGCTCTCTTTACGATGTATGAATAAAGCTGTTGGGTTTTCCTTATTTTCAACTACAGCTCAGTGGTAGATCATTTATCTGGATACATCCATAAAATCTTACACAGCCATTTTTTTACTGTTGTAGCTTCAACAGTCGCGTATTCTGGCTGATGGGTATTTTCATAAGGAATTGTGTGCTATAATATATTTTTTATATTATACTCTTTGAAAACTCATCAAAGAAACTTATTTCTTATGTATGCATGCATGGACTATTTGCCCAGCTATGAATGATGGTGGCTACAGTAGCACTGCTTCTAGCTGCTGTCATTGTCTGATTGAGAGTGCACTCTGGAGGCAAGTGGCCTAAATCACCAACCTCTCCCGCTGTTGGGACAGCTTCCTGCCACACAAGTGTACCCATCTCATCCAAACCTTTTGATTTAATGAAACTGTAAGTCTCTCCCACATAGGTGAGGTCTCGTATGGAGTGATATTGTTGTAAAACTGGTTTTGGACTACACTCCTGTCTGTCTCTTTGTCTTTATCTGGGTCAGCTGTGGAACAACTACTTCCACCTGGCTGTAGCCTTCCTCACCCAGGAGTCTTTGCAGCTGGAGAACTTCTCAAGTGACAAAAGAGCCAAGATCTTCCACAAGTGAGTATGAGCCCTCTCTCTCTCTCTCTCTCTCTCTCTCTCTCGCTCTCTCGCTCTCTCTCTCTCTCTCTCTCTTTCTCAGTCCACGGGACATCCTCATTGCACACCAACACAGCCCGAGCTCCATTCCCAGCATGAGCAGCCTTTATATAATTCATGACATGGAAGCTGAGGGATACCCAACTCCCCATGGCTCCAATAGAGGCTGCACTAGTTTTTCGCCCTTCTGAACAAAGCAGAACCGCCTCACACTTACTCCAGGGGTTATGGAGAGCACATCTTGTACTCAAATCTCGAGTGTCAGACAAAGTTGGGAATCCCCTCTTGGAATTAAGACGCAGGTCTTTGGTTTCTGCTGAAAGCATCTCCCCCATGGTTTTGTTCTTCTTCTTATTCTCCCAACAGAAAAAAAGGGGAGATTAAGTTTTAAATCTACAAAGTTTAGATATTTATTGTCAGTGAAAGTGTGCTCTAAAGCCTAACCCTCATTTCAGCGTTCAAGTTCAAAGAGCGCTTTCATTTCCCGTTCATCCGCTGCCTGTAACTACAAAGAACCATTCATCTACATTAGTATTTCTCATAGAGTCTGGTAATGCAGCCAAATGTGTAAATGCTTTCTGGGCAGACGTGCAGCATATTGGCTCACATCTTCATTTGGAGGAGCTTTTGTCACTAAAACATACATCACACTGGCCCGTGTTTGACAGAGAGACCTCTCATTGGTCAGTGCTTTATTATTGGCCCTGATAATCTCCCACACAAACAGCCAAACACAGTAAACAAGACATCCTCAGCCTCCCCTCCCCCTGCCTTTCTTCCACTTGTCAGCCTTCCCAGAAAGAAACAGCTTTGTGATTGACACACATAAGAACTGCCATTCCTGTTGTAAGTCTAGGGAAAAAAAGGCTGATCAACTGCCTTGCTATTTCCGGACTGTTTAGTTAACGTTCCTACATATAGCATACAAATACAAGTAGGTTGCTTCCAGAGAATCAGATCATATACAGGGTTTGTCAGTTTCTCTTTCACCCAGTCTTTCTACTTCCACCCACCCACTCTCCCCTGTTCTATCTCTGTGTCTGCCTCTCTCCACCTACCTCTCACCTTCTGTCTTTTACCTCTCCCTCTGTGCATCCCGTTTCCTTGTGTGTTGGCGCATGAACTGTCAGTCCTGCCTGCAATACCAATTATTGTGCCTTGCTCGGGAGCAGAGAACAGAGGGGGGTGAAATCAGAGGTGTGCGGAGCGCGGCTCTTTACCGCTCTGCATCGGCTTCTCTCCTGCGTCACACACACGTCTCCCTCAGTGCTGTTTGTGAAGTTCTGCTCTATTACTGTCGTCTGTGGGATCCTCATTTCCTTCTCACACTTAATCAACCAGGACGCTGATGACAGAGTAATATGTCTCAATAGATATGTACTGCGTAGTCTGCATAGGAGGATAAATGCGTGCCTTTACTCGTGTGTGAAAGGACGATTCCAATTTTTCACAATCTGGGTCATGATTTCGTAGTTTTTGTCATCCACATCAATAATGATAACACTGTACTCACCAAGTTATTTGCTAAGATCTAGCAGTACTGTGAAATACGCACAGGTCAAGAACCATGAGCAGATCAACAGGAACACTTACAGCAAACCCCAAGGTTAGCCGAACTTATTTAGAAGAGAAAATAATTCATTCTCTCTTCTACTTTGATCTAGTGTTCAGTTTTGTTCAGCATTTTTTATGGTTTTGATCCTCGGCTCCTCCAGTCTGCGTTTAAAAGTGTCCTTAAGCAAGATACTGAACCCCACCTTGCCCCTGATGGCTGTTCCATCAGTGTGTGATTGTGATGTATGAATATGTGAGTGAATGGGTGAATGTGGCAAGTACTGTAAAGCGCTATATAAGTGCAAGTCCATTTACCATGATACTGCCATATCGTTAGACATACCTCAGCAACAGACTACGAAAATAAGATTAAAGTTTAATTTTTCATCCACCTGTTCATGTGGAAGGGCTACCGCCCGAGCCTGTGGAAACGAAGCCCCACATACACATCCAGAGCACGAGAAATGAGCATGCGGCAATGTCATTGTCATGGTGTCCACGTACAGTGTGAGTGATGAAGAGAGGGAGTGTCATATTGTCAGGTTTTGTGAATATCTCACACTTCTTTAGCTTTTGGCTTTGATCACATCTCATCTGTTCTTACAGGCCACTACCTGTCAATCACACTGTGTGTGTGTGTGTGTGTGTGTGTGTGTGTGTGTGTGTGCGTGCGTGTCTCTCTTGCTGTATCTGCCACTCTGTCTGTCTGTGTTTTTTTTTCTCCATCTCTTCTGTTTCCATCACCTCATGCCTCCACATCCATCTCCTCCTTTTGCCTCTCAATCCTGCTCTTTGCCCTGTGACCCAGTTTCATTACACAGCACAAGCTGCCGAGAGCCCCGCATCCACTCCCCGCTCGCTGCTGTCCCTCTGTGTACACGTTATTCTTAGTTAACCCCACAGAGAGCTTTCCCGCCCCTCAGCTGACAGGTACGTGTTGTAGGTCCTGACAGGCGGCAGTCATTGCTGCCTGTCTCGTTGCCTATAGGAGTGTGACAGAACAGCACCCTGCATCTGTCTTGGCTCAGACGAGGATGTGATGCGTCCTGCATCCGTCCATAAGCGGAGACACAAACCCACATGCTTCCACTGGCGCACATACATGTTGTGAGCACAATCATACACACAGATATGTGCAGGAATAAATTACATATAGTTGTATATTAATGTGTGGATGACAGGCCAGAACAGTTGAAGAGCTGATGCATTATGCATTACCAATTCCTCTTCTTCTTCTTTTTTTTTGCATGCAGCTTTACAGTAATTTGTAGAGGCGGGCATCTTTTTATATTTTATCATCTTGCCAATACTCTGCCTAAAGATCAATCCTTGGGCTTTGCAACACTCCTCCCTCTGACAGCTAAATATGGTGAAGTCATTTGACCTGGCCAGGCTGTAAAGAGGTGACGCAGCGTCTTTGTTCAGGATTCTTTCGATGCTCTTCTCCTCTCTGTCAAAATACATCAGTGTGTCTTTGTACAATATTGGCAAAGCAATTGATTGGGTTTCAGAATTCCATCAGGGCTACGGGGTGCTCTGAAATGTCACATTATGTGAATGAGACTCTGAAGGGATATTAATTTGAGTTGAGGATAGGTGTCATGCTCAGAGCTCTCACTCTCATCTCTCTTTACTTCTTTACAATGTCATGCAAGGTGTCATGTCACCGGTAAGCCATGAAGAGGAGACAGAGGCGTAACTCCATTATTCGCTCAGTGTGATAGTCTGTCGTCAGCCGAACCTGATTCTTGGCATTGGCAAACGGCGCAGTCGCCTGCAGCGCCACCATCTGGAGAGGGCATGAGACCGGAGGGAGGAAACAATGATTGATGACTCTGACACCACATTTAAGCTTTAAAAGAAGAGTTTTGTGAAATCTACTTTTCTTCTTTGGGGACCCTGGTTGTGCTGATGAAAATGTTTCCGTAAAGGTCCAATATTGTATAAAGAGAGATTTCTTTTATGATTGCACAGCAGGTCCTATTCTATATTAATCTGTGAAACTATCAAAGAGCTCGCTCCACAGAGAAATGCACACAGCCTGTATTCAGAAACTGTGCCTTACAACGAGGCGTCAGGACTTCTATAACTTTGTGATGTCACAACACAGCCATGCCCTAAGACCAGCCCACCTGGACCCACCATCCAACCTCGCAGGATTTGGTTTCTCTGAGTGTTTACCTGAAATCTGCTATATTTTTATTATTAGATCATTCAGAAAGCAGTCGGGCAATCAGAAGAGAGGCTCAGAGCCTACATTGAGATTGTTTTGGTGCTTAAAAACACAAATTGATCTTCTTATGGATATCAACACTTCAATTAAAACACCAGAAAAGTGTAAAATATGGGACCTTAAAAAAGAAGAATGTTTTTCATTTTCAAAATACAACATGCTTTAGAATAGCAACAAAAGAGGCCGTTCAGATTCACCAGTTCACAGCTTTTGCACAAGGTTGTGAGGTAACTTCGACCAAATGAAAACAATCGCCTCAATTAAAGCTTAAACACATTATAAATCAGTGGGTTATTTATCAGAGTTATCCATCAACTTTGCGCACAGCTTCTTTTTTGGTTCAGCAGCCTGGTCAGCCTCACAGCCTGGCTGAAAGCAGAGACTGTGATGGTTTGGCACTGCTCCACAACAGAGCCACAATATTGCGGTTCAGTGCAGATATTCCCCACGGTGAACCACCAGTGAAAATACATCTGATTACTTCTCAGCAGGCAATGGTGCAGCTAAAGTGTGCCATACCAGGCCAGTGGTAAGAGGGTGAAAGCGGTGAGAAATAGCTCTCTCAGGACTGCTGTCTTCATTGTGTCCACTATATTCTTGATCTTAAAACAGCTCCAGGCTTGAACTTACTCTATTTTCTTATCCATCTTTTTTAAGAGAACTGAAGCCATTACTGTTGTTTCATGTGATCGGTTTCACAGAAACTCGCTTTCTGCCTCTCTGCCCACTATTTCTACTCCTGTTAGTCTCTCCATCATTCACTGTCTGTCTTTCCTTCTGTGTCCTTTCCACTTCACTGTTTGTCCTCTCTGTGACCGGGGGACAGTGTGGCGGGCAGGGAGATGGGTCCCAAGCTGCCATGGAGATTGGTTCATGACCCGGACATGGCGGAGCTGACCAGCTTATAAGCCTTCATTTGTAAAAAGCTTGACAAAGATGTCCAGCTTCTTTTGCAAATCTTTGTTTTATATAAAGGCTCTTGACCTGCCAAGCTGACCTCAGAGAACTAGTACCAACAAAGACTGTCTGATCAAACACTTGCCTCATGTCATCTGTCTTTGGTTTTCTGTGTGTTCAAATTCACAAAGAGAAGAGAAGATAGACCACAGCTGACAGTCTGCTGACTGCTCGTGTGCACGGCGTGTTGTGAACGTGCATCAGTGGAAAAACCTCATCCGTGTGCACAACAAACTAACTTACAGTGGTCAGGGCACCGTAAACCTGTCTAAACATTCTCATTGTATGCTTGTGTAATTGGTGTCGTTCAGACATAGATGAGACTCAAGGAGCTGCGTTCCACCATTTACACTATTTAGCAGGAAGAAAACAGGAAACACACACATTATATATGATCTTTAGTTTGGCCTCTGGACATATGGACCTCCATCAGAGCGAAGCAGCACTCAGAGGGGCTGTCTTTGTTCAAGAAGCTTGTTTTTCAGTAACTAGATTTTGTGTTTTGTTTTTTTTTTGTTTTTTCCCCTAGTTTTTGGGTTCATTCTCTTTCTCTTTGCTCCTCTCATTTCTCTGTCATTGACTTTGGGTCTGTTGTCAGCGGCAGAGCCAAAACACAACGTAGCCATGTTTGTTCAACATTCGGGGTTCCAGTCCTTATACATACAGCTTTACACATTTGAAATTGTCGGCACTGTTTTGTGTTGTTATAGTATTCACTGAGTTTACCCATGAGTAAGTGCCATAAATTGACTTAAGCCTGTGTAACTTTTTTTTTTAATCCTGTTTGTGTTTCAGGTACCAGGACATGAGGAGACAAATTGGCTTTGAAATCAGGGATATGTGGTACAATCTCGGTAACTTTCCCAACTCCTTTGTTGATATGCTCACTTTTGCTTTCATGTAAACAAAAAAAATGTTTTTTTTTTTCTAAAGGAATTCACTGTTAAAGATCAATTGTACAAACTCCGCAGTAGAACGGCAGCAATTGACATGTGTTAAAGGGTTGATTTCTCAATTTGTGTTCATTATTATCTGCCAGCTAAGTACCTACACAGTCATTACAACTCAACCCAGCAAAGAACGGCAGCTAAATATAGACAATCATGTGTTAATTAGCTTTATGTTGTGTGATGAGAGAGACTCAGCAGCAGTCAAGCCTCAATGGAGTGAGATTGTAGTGCAGGGATTGGGGCGTTAGATTTGGGCACCTGTGCCTCCTTTAAAGTTCTCTCATTGTAACCTACACCATCTGATCCTTTAATTAGAGCTTTCCACCAGATTAGATTGACTCATTCACTGGGTTTTTAATGAGCCCCTTGCTGTTTTTTACATGAGGTGTTTGGTTTAAAGTTATTTACCGCATGATTGTTATTGAAAAATCTGACGAGAGGAGACTTAATAAACACGGGGAGCTGGATTTCTGTTGCGTTCCCTGCAAACAGCTACTTTTAAATCTGCAGCACAGTAAGGATTATTCATGCCCTGTTAAAATCTTATTTTGTCCAAACTGAATTCTGCAAATGAGCTGTGTAGTATACTGTGCATTTATTTCCTCTCTAAGGGCCCCACAAGATAAAATTCATTCCAGAGATGGTGGGTCCTATCCTGGAGATGACGCTCGTTCCTGAGATCGAGTTGCGAAAGGCCACCATCCCCATCTTCTTCGACATGATGCAGTGCGAGTTCCACTTCACATGCAGCTTCCAGCGGGTGCGTCTTCAGATACAGGAAATAACTGTAGCAAAACCATAGAGGACACAAAAGAGGAGTAATATTAGAGGAGTAATGAAAAAAAAAAGGGGGCTTTATGAAAAGCAGTGGGTGTTGGTTTGGCAGTCAACAGTGCAGAGGGATAGCCCATCTGAGGAAAAAGTTTCATAGCCACAAGCTAATTCTGCAAATCTCATTTTGTTGTGCTGCGATTATCAACAGCCACGGTAAGTGGAACTTAATGTTATGCCTCGTTACAGAGCAAAATTAAGCCTTTCTGCATGAGGAAATCTGTTTGGCTACAGCTGTTCCGCCATAAGATGTCGCAGACACTTTTTAGCTTTGTGATATTTATGTGGGCCCCCGAAGTATGTGATGCCTATTGTACTTGTATCAAATTATAGAGCAACACAGGGATTTCCAATGTCCCTTAATATTCCTGTGAAGACAGTGGTAGTTAAAGCAGCGCCCCTCTCTCAGATCATTCCCGCCAGTAATGCAGTCTGTTTGGGGTGGGAGGGTGAAGCAGCGCCGCTAATTAAGTCAATGTGTCAGTCAGGATCTGGCTCATTGGAGGTGAGTGCCACTTTCTTATTCTTTCCTTTTAGTGAAATGTGATCAATTTCCCTGTGGCCTGATCTCCTTTTATGCTGTAAGCCAGTAATATTCCCTTTACTGGGTCTCTCTTTTTTTGTGTGTGTTGTAAACCCTTGATTTAACAGCGAGCAGCAGTTATATCTTTTCTTTCTCGACTGCACTCTCCATTCTTTTTGGGGTTTTGTGCCCTGCCAACAGTCAGTGAAGTCAGTGTTATAGTGCAATAAAACCTGCTTTTTATACAGCTGTCGCATACTAATATGGGCATACATCAGTGCCAGAAGCTACAGCAACAGCAGTGCAAAAAAAAAAACAAAAAGGGGGGGGTGATGTGTCTCATGATGTCGCCCTGTTCTGTAATCTAACCAAATTTACACAGATAAAGAAGCGCTTTAATAATGAACAGAAAACACCAGCCTGCAGCCAGCTGGGCTTCAAGAGAGTGACGATAAAAGTGGAAGCACAGATCCCCTCAGCCGAGCCTTGATGCAGAGAGCAAGCAAGAGTGAGACAGGGAGATGGCGTTAATGAATTGAAAAATTAGCTACACTGATTATTTACGCCTGCTCTGTCTAATTGCAGTTTGAGAACGAGATCATCACCAAGCTGGATCACGAGGTGGAGGGGGGCCGCGGAGACGAGCAGTACAAAGTTCTCTTTCAGAAAATGTAAGTGCTGATTAATGGGCAGGATTACGCCTGAGCTTCTCACAAGTTAGATAATGCTAATTGCAACATAGCACTCCTCAAAATAATCACAGTGTGCTGATGATCACACGACTTCTCATCGCAGTTTTGACACTGATATTTGCTTTCAGTACACTGGGATGCTAACTTTGCTTTAATGGATGAAGAAAAAAAAAAAAAAGAATGTTTCCCCAAATCCTTAGAGGCAAAAGTTTGACATTTTGAACAGTTGAAAAACCTCTTATACATGCTTCACATTTGTTTTCCCTCTCTGCCCCTGGCTTCTCTCCCTTCACAACCACGTCACACACAAAACATCACTGCACCGCCACCACTCCAAACAAACACAAAATACACACACACACGCACACACTCACACACACACACACACACACACACTAGTTTACTGGAGCACTGC
Organism: Seriola aureovittata; assembly: GCF_021018895.1. Taxonomy (NCBI): domain Eukaryota; kingdom Metazoa; phylum Chordata; class Actinopteri; order Carangiformes; family Carangidae; genus Seriola; species Seriola aureovittata. The sequence continues at coordinate 13,369,639 of NC_079384.1, forward strand.
AGGAAGCACAAGTATTTGGCCAAGACCGGCGAGAACTTCGTCACTCTGGTGGTTCGTCTGCTGGAGAGGTTGCTGGACTACAGGACCATCATGCATGACGAGAACAAGGAAAACCGCATGAGCTGCACTGTCAACGTGCTTGTAAGATGGCTACTCTTGAGTTCCTGAATACACACAAGCCCAGTAAACATGGAACCCCCACCCCTCTCCCACCCCCACCCCCGCATGAAGTGACATGTATAAAACACTCAAACGTCTGTGTCATAGACACCTAGGCATTGTTCAGGAGGCTATTGTCGATAAAGTTGACCATGATGACATGCGTATTACCCGCAGACAGGAAACAATAATGGCCACCTCCGCATGCCACAATGAATTAAGATGTTATCGCAGAGCAGCTCACCTGAAACACCTCACCTCTTTGAAGTGACATTTCACCAGGGAGCAACCCAAAATGTCAGTTCTGTTTTCATGTGACTGCTGGCATTGGGAAAAAAAACAAACTATAGGCCCATGCCCTATATTCAGCATTTATCTGAGTCATGTTCTCTCAGTGCCGAGTCATGTTGTGTAAAGAAGTTGTCAGGAGAGCAGTGTGACAGCCTATCACTTTATGTTTACCTGCTGCAAGCCAGTACACTATTGTTTATCACAGTTTTGTCACACAGCTAAAATATAGTTTTAAGATTATTATGTGCAGTCCAGCGATTTCTACTTTGCATTGTAAGCGAACTAAACACTGAACCTTTGTAAACAGTATTGCATTGTGGTCAGTGGAAATATATGAACCCTTTAAAAACACATTTTAATGGCTTTTCTCTTTCCTTCCTGCAGAACTTTTACAAGGAGATAGACAGAGAGGAAATGTACATCAGGTAAGACCCAGTCATAGCCAACCATGTGTCATTCTTGTGTCAGGCTCTTCGAGGTATTTTACACACATCGCTAAGGTAAATTACATACAATACATAAGAGGACTCGATGACATTGAGTTGAGCTCATTTTTTACCTGTCAAAAGACAGAACGCTGTACATTCTGGCTCCGTTCCTCCACGCTGCATATCCCCGGAGGATCCAGAAAAAAAAATAACACCTGACTTTCCTGGAAAACGTTTCCATTTCCACGATCCAGGAGTTTTCCATCTTTCTGCCGAGCGTTATTTGAGTTTAAAGAGGCTGTCAAGACGCATCAGTCTAGCAGAGTTAACTTTCTGTCTGTTGTCAAAAATGTGAGAGGCTCTCCCAGAAATGACCCATACATCATCGCTTGTTTCCTGCCCAGGTACCTGTACAAGCTGTGTGACCTCCACAAAGAGTGCGACAACTACACTGAGGCTGCCTACACTCTGCTGCTGCACGCCAAACTGCTCAAGGTACACAGACACAATACCAACAACAAATAAAACGTGGAGGCACGCTCTCCAAAATACTTCAAACAGCATAGATCACTGAACCCAAACCCACTCAAGCGATCGTCAAAACAGACGACATTTAACCTCAGGCATTAAACAAATTGTTTGAATTTGAATGTGTACAGGACTTAGAGTGATAGGTCGGCGTCCTTTTAATCCCACAGTGGCATGAGATGGCTGCTAAGAGGACAGATTTGCTGATCGGCATCTTTTTCACCTTGGGTAGCCGGCGCAAATTATGGCTAGTATCTGATCTTTTCCTGGAAATGGCAACGAGATTGTTCAGAGCAGAAGGAAAAAGCAGATGCAGCTACCCGAGGTGCTTCGAGATAAAGGTGTACTTTCACTTTACTGTCCTCTTTGTCAGCTGGAAATGAGGAATCCTCCACTGTAAATCACATAGTTCAAGGCCCCCCGGGTTTTAATGTGGAAAAGGGGAAGGGTTCTACCACACTTTTAGTGCAATGATATCTTAAATTAGATACATAAATATTTATAAGTTATCATGAAGCATTACTCTTGAAATTTCACCTTCTTGTAAATGTAGACCTGCCCTCAGTCTCAGAAGTTTCTGTCCCTAGCCAGAAATATTCCACATCCTCACACAAAAGACTGCAGCGTCTATTCCCAGTCAGGGTGTGGTGTAGGCTGAATTTGGAGTTGTTCGTCTCTTCCTCTTTAACCAAAATGGTTGCACCCGATATCTCATCTGTATTTGCATAAATAGCTGCCTGTTTCAGCCTTTGTACAGGTCCCGACAGGGGAGAGCAGACTGTGACTGAATCACATTTTCCTCGCCGAGCAGTCACAGCGGCATTTTGCAGGACTTGTTTTTGTCATTATTATTATTTTAAATCTGCTCATCTCGCAGCAGCTGCGGCATTTCCAATCACAGCACACCTTTAGAGAAGGACTCATAATTATATAGTGGAAATTGGTTAATTTTGTTCCACTAGAGTATGGATGAATCCTTTCTTCTCCCAATAAGCTCTGCTAGGTAAACTTTGTCCTCCTTTTGTGGTCACACACAGGCATGTGTAAACAAGCTTGAATGAGGATGGATGATGGATACATCATTCTGCATCCACCACCACTTGCAGAGTAAAACCGGCTCCTGTCGTAATAAGCAGTCATCCGGCAGAGTACCTGTCGCAGTATAATAACAGTTGATGAATTTACATCACTCTGTGTGTTGTCAGAGATGTATCAGCACTTTAGTTTTGTCGATGCAGGGTCACTGGCCATCCATGAATAAACAGAGATCCTTTTACCATCTAAATGCCGCAGTCCAGCTGTAAAGGAATCAATAGCCTAATCCAAAGCCTCCCGACATCCCTCTTCAATACACAGCAACAATGTGCACAGCAATTATTTCTTTTTTTTCTTCTTCTTCTTTTTTTTCCCATCTCCAGCGCAGGATATGCAAATTTCCTGGCTTTGCTTTTCAAATACGGCCCTCCAGACAAAACTTGTTCAGATTTTTTCTCAGAGATCTTAACTTCCTCAGGTTGCTCACAACACTACAGAATCCCAATTAAAGCCGGCTGGTAATGAATCGGTCCTGGCAGGATGCATAGGATTATGCTTCCTCGACACGCAGGCCAATCAGATTTGTCCATCTCCTTGTAAGCCAGGCTGCTGCAGCCTTTCACAAACCTCATTATTCTCCATGGTAGGGTATAAAGAAAAGGTATGATGGAGTGCACAGTCAGCACAAAAGGCTACCCCCGCATTCTTGTTATGTTTTTTTTTTCTTTTTTTTTTTCTTTTTTTTGCATCATTCTTCCTCGTCTGACACTGTACAAAATCAAGCAGAATATGTAATGAAAGATTACTCTGCTGCATGACTCAGTTGTATCTGATGTTTAGTGTTAATGCAAGTATAAGTGATGCTCTCTGCTCCCCTACCTCACCGCATTGGCTTCCAGTAGCCAAACAATTTCGGGTTGTAGGGAATCTCATGTCAAATACTATATAGCTAGCCAGCAGCAAGTGTTAGCTACAGAAAGCTGTGATTTGCATCGATGCTGTCTCTGAATCATTCAATATGTATTGACGCCTGTTTCATTGCCTAAGTCTCTAGTTCCCATCTTGCCCTGTCAGAGTGCAGGACAGCTTTAAAAAGAATTACACATCAGTCTCGCCCATTTGCATTGGCTATAACTCAGTGATTGATTTCTTGTCTCTTGTTTCCCCTTTTGCTCTGTATTGTATTGCACAGTGTTGACCCCAATGCTAACTTGTCCTCTTGTAGTGGTCGGACGAGCAATGTGCAGCTCACCTGACCCAGAGAGACGGCTACCAGGCCAGCACTCAAGGACAGCTCAAGGATCAGCTCTACCAGCAGATTATCAATTACTTTGACAAGGGCAAGGTAAGAGACACACACACACTCACACACACACACATACATGTAATAGTGGGCATAATCATGATAAACCCTGGACTCTGAGGATGCTATTTTTAGATACTGTCATCTCTGTTAAATACCGCTTCTGGCCTGAGAAGGCAGGTTTCGAAGAAGAGAAGCTGAATATAAATTTTATATTCCTTCTCCATAGAACAGGGATTGTAAATAATCCTCCTCTTTTAGCTGATGCTCTTATGGGCAAAGGCACATATCAGATGGCACAAGCATTAATGGGGCTCTTTTGTGTTGTCTTAAAACCTTTTTTCTTGTTCCTCTCTCTCCCACTGTCCTTCTATCTCTTTCTCCCTCTTAACCACTGTAGAGCCATTTTTATATACCAACTCTGGGTTGTGATGTGAAGAGTAGGTTATTCTTATGTGCCTCAGATATGGTTGCTGTATTATTCTTCTACACTCTTCATGTTTTATTCCAGAGGAGGAAAATGTATTTTTTTTTCCAGCCTCTAAGCTGAGCTTGGAAAGGGTCTGTAGAACTGTAGCCAGAGCTTCTCAGAGATGATGTCCCAAGGCTTTGCATGTGTCATCAGTGTTGGGGTGCAGCCGCCACTCTTGGTTCACTAGCCAACTGTCACTCAGCAGGATATGGCGAGGGAAAGACAACAAATTGAAAGAGCATTGGATAAACTTGCAGTAACAAACACAGCGGAGCGATCAGGAATCGTTACAGTGGCTGCGAGAATACTTCAACACCCCAGAGAGAGCGGTATCAACTGAGGACACTTTCTAGGAGTGTCTTCGGAGTCATCCAGAACACAGTCCCAGATGGTGCTGCCATCACTGCTCTCACTGATGGCAGGCTGATCTGAGTAGCAGTCTGGATTCAGTCCACCTCCAGCCTGACCCAGATCAGCTAAGCCCAATCTAGTCTGTCAGGGAGCCTCTTAGAAGCCTTTCAACATGTTCGAGTGGCCCGCACATATCTGTGACACCACTCCACTTCGCTGGATGAGTCTCGAGGGGAAATGCATCACTACCACACTCTCCTCCCAAGAGTGTGGCATCTGCATTTTAGTGTTTTAGATCAAAGGAAAATAAGAATAATAATAATAAAAAATATTGATATAATAAGAAGAATTTAGATTTATTTATTTTGAAACTGACTTACACCATTGCCTAGGAGAGATCATTTGCTTTATTCAGCTGGCAGAAAGGGAATGCTTTATCTCAGCTTGAATCTTGATAATTGATTCATTTGCTAACTGTCTCTGTTTATGTGCCCAATAGATGTGGGAGGAGGCAATCATTTTGGGAAAGGAGCTGGCTGAACAGTACGAGAATGAAATGTTTGACTTTGAGCAGCTCAGTGCCTCTTTGGTAAGTAATACATGTTTTGTTGAACTGCTCCTTCATGTCATAAACAGTCAATAAAATCACTACTCATTGATATCAATGAGTTATAATAAGTTACCTTGTTTTTAAGAGAGAAGAAGAAGACTGCAACATTTTTGTTTTATTCATTTACACTTTATTTAAGCAGCAAATCCTCAATGAGATTAAAAAAGTGGCCAAGAAAGGAGGCAACAAGATAAACCAGATGATGCAAAACAAGACAAAAATTTGTAAATAAAGATTCATTCAAAAGAAAAAAAATGTCAGTGTTTCCCATGCCACTAAAACTTACTATTTTACCCCCCAACAGAGGAAGCAGGCCCAGTTCTATGAGAACATAGTGAAGGTCATCCGGCCCAAACCGGACTACTTTGCCGTAGGCTATTACGGCATGGGCTTCCCCTCCTTCCTACGCGTGAGTACACACATCCACGTACATCTCCCACAACTCTCAGCACCCCACACTTTGGCTGAAAGCACCGTGTGGGTGACCCCACTCGTCAAAACAGAAAATCGATAGGTTTACGGGTGGTTTATTCTCGGCCCTCAGCCGTCTATGCATATGTGTTTCACACATCCCAGCTCCCACGGGTTTTGGTTGCTTTGGCAGGTCGGACCAGTTCAACTTCCCACCTGGTCCGGTTTTCACTTTACTCACTTACACAGAAAACAAACCGAAAACAAACTGTGAATCATTACTGTGAAACATTGTAGAGTAAATCCAGGATAATGTGCTGGACGGGTGCCCTTCAATGTGCGAAAAGTGGGTCTCTGTGAGTTAAAAAAAAAAATCTGTCTCTCCCTCCGAGCCGCCTCCTCCCTCATTCATGGTCTATTTCCTTAATATGTATCTGAAATCTGTCTGTTTTTAGCTTGCACTGTAGGTAAGTGTCTCTGTCTGCTGCTCAGTTGGTTACTCCTAAAGAAATCCCCCAGAATCCATCATTGCAGGACATGGCTATAAAATCTGTGGCACCCAAGAATGACAGCAAGAGCTGACCCAGCCTTGTTCGTCCAATCAAAAGGCAGATCACGCCGCAAACACAGGCTTTAATTCCATTACCTGAACTTCAGCTGAACACCCTTTTCTCCACGCCGTGAGCGTGGTCTGCATCACAAGGTGTCCCATCACCACCTGCACAACAAAAAAGCAGGCACCCACTACAAAGTGAAAGGAAGTGATATGGTCACATTGTAAATTGCTTTTGGTGGCTGCTGAATCAAGGGTTATATTCCCAAAACATTCAGGTCTACGCTTGTTTGTTGAGTTGGAGCTTTACTTCAAACGGTGAACAATCATCTCAAAGTGTATTTAAAACCCCTACCAAGTATACTTGGCTGCCAAACCTGAAACGATCTGTGTTTCCCCTCCAAATGTCCTGTTCTGGCCTCGCGCCAATCTGATCTCAGCTTATCACAAATTAAGTACGTGTCCAACATGCGTTTGATATCTCCTCACCGGCCTAATTCAGAGTCTGAGCTGCTACTGTGTGCATATCAGACCTCTTTTGCTCTGTCTGTGAAGGCTGTCCCATTCTGTCCACATATCAGATTATATTTAAACATTTCACTGATGTAGGAATTTCTGTGTGATGCCGTGCCGCAGAGAGTTTAAAGTTAGCTCTGAGCATTCTGACGAAGGACGATTTGTTTGCTTTTCATTTATTCCCTGTTACAGCTGTTTTTAGGCAGTCGTCTGGCACGCTGCTGAAGGTGCCGTTTTCCTCTCTCGGAGAAATTCAAGCCATTTTTATCACACCAGCAACACACTAAATGCCCCACAAAGGTCCGCACGGAATGAGATAATGTGAATGTCCAGTTTCAAGTACAGTGATCCCCTGATCATATCCTTTTCATTCTATTATGAGGAACAGCCATTTCACAAGGGTCTTTTGCTACTTTCCGATCTCAACGTGCCCCTCCTAACCTCTTTCATCTGGCAGGGCAGAAACTCCATTACAGACAGGGCGTGCTGCACCGGCCTAATCTAACTGGCTATTTAAACAGCCTAGAGGACAGCTGTGAGTTCTCTTTTTTTCTCTCTTTTTAATCTTTCTGCGGCAGCTTGACCTTACCTGAAATAGCCAGAGCAGGTGTATGCAAGTTTGTCTTTTTCCAGGAGGATCTGCACTTGATTTACCCCTTGATTGATTTTGCCTTTTTGGTTTTTCTTATGCCACATTAGATACAAGGTAGTTTAGTCATTTCCCGGCTGTATTTATAATCTCATTAAGTTTTGATGAATGAATACATCAAAAGAGATACAGAGCGAGTCAGTTGTCGTGCATCGCGGCTCTCACAGTGTCCTGTTAAAAGTGGAGATGTTCCAATACCACTGCGTTAAAAATGTTTTACCTACTACTACTAGCCCTGTATGGATGTGATATGATTGCCATCATTGTTATATGCTAATGATAGCTCAGAAGTGGCTGAGGTTAAACCCTTTGTAAAACATGAACAAATACATGAATCTCATTGAGTCTTTCCTTTATTATCTAATTTGAAAAAAACTAATAAATGTAGGAATAAATAACACTTCCTATGCTATTTGTCCGAACACTAGCACCACCCCTCCAAATTAAAGCCTTAGTACACATTGCCTTCTTACTGGTGCGACTTTCCCGTGTAACATATTGCCAAATTTCTGATGTTTTGTTAACAGCTAATATTACACTATTTACCAGAGATCAATCCTTCTTCGCTGCTCTAAAACAGTAGTGGCCGGTGGCTGCACAGCACAATTTCCTGTGTAGGCTAGAGCTGCAAAAAATTATTTATTTCCTGGAAAACTTCTGATTTATCTGGGTGTGAAACTATAAAGTTTATTAATAAACTACGTAGTACGGGATAAGTGCATAGACTCACCAATATCTGATACCGTATTTGTGTAGGAGTAGGTAGATCAAGGCATTTCCGATACTATCCAATGTAGTGTTGGTATTGGATCAAAAACGGCTCTGGATTTGTACACCCTCTTGATATGTTTCATAACTATGTAGAAATATTTCTGTGAGCACATAGGAAATGTTCATGTATGAGTCACTAATTAAGATAAATATAGTGTGGTGGGTATTTGCTTACAACCCCATTGTGCTGTTTGTGTTGCAGCATGGCAGTGTCCTCAGGGGAAAGTATGTTATGTGAGAAAATCAATACTCTTGATAAAGGTATTTTGTTTCCACCCCCTTGAGAATTGATTTTATGTGAGAGTGCTTAATTCCGCTGCTTATGATTTATTAGTTGTTAATGTGGTTAGACACTAGGGTACTTGCTAATTGTAAAATGCTCTACATCATGTCATTTGTTTAGCTCCGCAGTCGCAACTAACTCCAGTTCTTTCTTGTGTAGTTGAGTGTGTTTTTGCTTCGCTTCCATCGGTGGTGACTTTTTAGAGACTGTTAAGTTCTTCTGTTACGAACAAAACCATCATTATGAAGACATGCGCAGAATATTTATCTGAAGTCATGATTTCAACCTTCAAAGTCACAATATCTTGTCAACAAGCTTTGAAGCATGACTGAATGCTTCTGTATTTGTCGACTCTATAAAGAATCCTGAGTTGCTTTCAGCTTTCTGACAAATGAAAGGTATTTTCAGTATTTCAAAGACGGGCCGCTACAATTGTTCGCCTCACTTTGCATCCAGTTGGCATGTTTCTCCTCCTCTCCCTCTCTCTTCCTTTCAGTCCTAAACTTTATTTAATCGCCGTATTGAGTTTCCTGTGAGCGCTCAGCTTAAAGAGCAGCTGAGGCTCGTGTGAAAGTTGGTCTGAAATATGTATCTTAACGCGCAACATTTGGAGACGCTCGGATATGAGCTGCCATGTTCTATCATTCCAAACGGTCCTCAGACGGACCCCTGAGCACACTGAGCACACTGAAGGAACGTTCCCGGCTCATGCATTTTTAGGACCACTCTGTGCACTGTTCTCATCTAATTTATTTTTGTTTTGGAATAAAACAAGATGACCTTTCCATCAGACTGTGTGTCAGTTAAGCGTTATCTGATTCTGCAGTAGATTGAAAGGGAGAATCCATAGATTTTACAGACTTTTTCTTGTTAACAGTCTCTGCCAAGAGGCTGAAACACGGATATTGCATTAGTTTTACCGTAGATGTTCACCCCATACATTACATTAGCCATATTAAAATACCCATACATCCTCTAGTATTGCTGCCAGCATGTCCAAGGAGCTTAAATCTTGACCATGTGTGTTACATTTGAACTCAACAATGTCGCACCTCGATGAACCTTCGTCTCTTGACTGTATTAAATTGCCTTTTTACCCACTAGCTGAAAAAGAACAGACCATTTTTGCATGAATTATTATCTAAATTACTTTTTTTTTGTTTGTTTGTTTTGTCTTTTTGCTAATGTATGTTTGAGGCTAACAAAAGTATACATGACCAGAACGTTCAACAACATAATGTAAATCTGCAGCCTTCTTATGAATAAGCACAGAGTAGTGCAGTGATGGGAAAAAAGATTAGATCTCTCACAGTTGCTCACCAGCTGAAAATTGCAGCGACGTATTGTCAGGCAGATTGAGGGGAATCTCCTGCAGTTGAAAGGGATGGCTCTGGAAACCAACGTGCTTTTAGTCAACTTATCTGTCAAAGCAAATTTAAAAAAAAAAAAAAAAAGAAAAATGGCCCTGGGCATATTCCATGGCTGCAGTTCCTTTAATTAATTGGGGAATTGAGATCTGTGGTGTGCATGAGTACAGAGCTTGCTGTGTGAGAGCTATTGTGCAGTGATGGTCTGTGAAAGAAAGAAGGAAATGTAAAAAAAAAAAAAAGGCTAGGCTATTCTCCCTAGATAAGATCCTGACTTTCAAGCTGTGTAATATCCCTGTTAAGCTAATGAATGAAGCTAATAATTCATTGTAAGCCCTCTATGAGACGTACAACATGATCGTCTCCAGAAGGAGATCAAGCCGCTGAGATGTGAAGAGGGAGTGAATAGGGCCGCCGTCCTCATCCTCAACTGCCATGATCTCACCACGCTGATTTGAAATTGGCAAGACATCTGAACCATTGCAGCAGTTTCATTAGTAGCTGTAAGCAGCCGTTTGTGAAAGAGCCTCCAGCAAAAGTGGTAGTAGCCATTTGCAGTTTGTCAGTTCGCTAAGGCAGAAGCCCTCTCCCCGGGCGAGCTCACTATGAACTCAGCTGGGACTGACTAATCACTGAATCTGTGCCAAGAACTCTCTGTCAACCTCATATCCAAGTATTTAATATGAATATTATGATAATGTATTTTAACCCAGCCACAGTAGCAGGCCAGGTCGCTCTCATCCATGTAACTTTCTTTTAATATTACAATTTTGTCATTGTCCCGTGTCTGTCCTTACTACCACCATTGAATGAATTCTGGCTACTGGATCTAATCTTCTGGTGAAATGGGCTATGAAATGACACTGTATGCTGTCACTACCGCCATATTCATAAAAGAGGGATGTCCCTTATGTCCACATAATGCGTGTTAATTAGCACCAGCTTGCGTGATTGTGTTCCTGCCTCTATGTACATACCCGGGGACTCACTGTGTTTCTTTATTGTCCTTCAGAACAAAATGTTCATCTACCGTGGGAAGGAGTACGAGCGCAGGGAGGATTTCGAGGCACGTCTCCTCACACAGTTTCCGAACGCGGAGAAGATGAAGACGACCACGCCACCCAGCGAGGACACCAAGTGTTCCTCTGGACAGTGTATCCTCAACACAAATTACTAATTCAGTTTTTGTTTTGCTTTTTCATTTTTGCTCAGACTCAGGTCACTGCCAGTGCATAAGATGAACATAAATATGTTTTTAATACTCCACGTAGATTTGTACTTATGGGGAAACTATAGGGCTGGGACACATAGTTTAAATCAGTGTGGAGCAGGAGGTCGGTGGTTCGATTCCCTGCTCCTCCAGTCTGCATTTTGATGTGTCCTTGGACTGATCTCCAAATTGCCTCTGATGTATCATCAGAGTGTGAATGTGCATGTATGGTAGAAAAGCACTATATGTGTAAGGGAAAAGCTGTATGAACGTGTGTGTGAATAGATGAATGTAGCTTCCATTGTAAAGGGCTTTGAGTGGTTGATAGGACTAGAAAAGTGCTATACAAGTGTCCATTTACTATATTACTTTAATATTAGTATATTTTTTAATGCATATATTTTTTCACATTGCAGTCACTGTATGCAACATTGCATATAAACTCATGAACTGTATGTCAAATGCAATGAACCGCCTTTCAAATTTTACATAGTACATCAGACAATGGCTTTACTGAAATGATAGCAATAAGATCATATTTTACAGTTTGATGTCATTGAACATTGATCAACAGTAACGCTGAATTATAATCAGGTGTGAAGTAATTGTGTTTCATTAGAGTGCAACAGTTTCATTTATGTCCTTGATGTTTCTACTGAAGACATCCAGTGTTTCACGGTGAAGCCCATTCTCGACTTGCCTGCCAAGTTCCAAAACAAACCTGTCTCTGAACAAATAGTGAGGTAAGCAGGATATCCCCCGTGCCACACACACACACACACACATACACATTCATTGCTTTAAAATTACAGAGTCTGTTACTCAAAGTCACACAGCATGAATTTCAATCCTACAAAGCCCAATTTACTTTCCCAAGTCAAACTCACAAACAATTTAGAGAGCTTGTGATGACATGCAAAAGCGCATTTGTATTTATTTATTTGTTTTTTTTTTTGGAGTGTGGTGTGTGGAGGACCACTGTGGTGAAGGTGATTAAATCTTGATGTAAATGTGTGTCTGTGTAGAACAAACAGCGTCTGACCTTCTTGTCGTTCTTGTGCACTATTAACTTGCAACAGCCATCTGCTATTAGTCACTGTGCCAAGTACAACATCGTTTCTCTGACATCATTAATACCTTTGTGTCGTGCACCGGGGCCACAGCAAACAGTGGGGCCCCCCCCTACGCTCCCGCTTGTTTGCCCAATCTGTACGCCGGCCATGCACCGCATCACTCAGCTGTGCAAATTCACTTTGATATGCCACCCAACGCATCAATGGACATAATTAAAAGAAGACATTTACTTGGAAAAACCTTTAGGCAAATATACCTGGGCACCGATGTTATCACAAGCCTGCAGCATTGGTCACGTCCCCCTGCATTGATCCCTTCAGCAGCCTGTTGGCTTGTTTGCTAACTGTGTCTGATTGGAATATGTAACTCCGTTAATATCCCAGATTAGACAGCCATGTTTAGAGAGTAATAGAGGACTGTTCCACATCGGCTGTCCGTCCGTCTTTCTCTGCCAACTCTCTTTCTCCAGCTCTCACCGCGCCTTTCCCGGTTGTCTCTCTCTGTCCCTATCTCTCTATTTTCTCTCATTTATTCTCTCATTCACTGCAAAAAAATCAGCGGTGCATAGCAATGAGACTGAGCTGTTTGAGCCAAAGGGGTCACAGCAGCAGGCAGAGCACACCCCCTTCTGACCTTGCTTTGTCCAGACCGTGCCACTGCATCATCCCTAGCCTGCCAGCTAATGACATGTAAAAGGTTTAATTGGGGGAGTACAGCTGATTTAAAGCTGCTTTATTAAACTGTTCATCAGATCAGAGGCGCAGAGACTCAGCTTTTTTTTTTTTTTTTTTTGGTTAATGCCACGCTCTCTCAGCTGATTTGGGAATGGGTCTCATCATGTTCATTAAATAATGCGTTGCCCTTTGTGACCGATCTCAGAAGGGAACATCTGGTTGTCAGTATAATGTAGTAAGTGGCTCAAGTGCCAGTAAGACTAAATTATCTGTGTAGTTTGAATGTCAGGAAAGCTTTGTGTGGTCTGTTCATTCACAAAACGGTAGTAGAAAGAGTTGAGAAGTTGTTGCAGCCCATCTGCACACACTTATTGCTGCTACTAAAAAACATAAAAGTGCAGTGGTTTTGGAATGGCACAGATTCATTTCATATTTTATTCATAATGGTGTGCTAATGAAGTCGGACCGTGCTCTTTGAACCACATAGTTTGGTTTTAGGAACTGGAAAGGCAATATGCTGGATAGGGATAATAGATCTGTACTCGTCTCCCCAGGAAAGTGTGAATGTGTATTCCTAGTGGTAAAAGAGGCTGTTAGAAAGATAGAAAAGGAGCAAGTAATCTGCTCCCACAGCCACTGTGTTCCACCATCTTTTTCCTAGTGTGAAAAGTCTATTAACCTTATTTGGCAAAGTTCATCCCTGCTGGTCATGTGCCTCTGTCACGTACGCTGCAGCTTCTCTACATGTCCGACATGTCGGGCGAACTTCTGCAGCTGTCACTGATGTGTGGGAGCTGAAAATTCATTTATTTTCCCCGTAGATGAGACCATGTCTAAGACGTCTTGTCAGCACCAACATGCTAAATGCCACAGTTCCTGGCAGAGCCAGCCTGGAAGGGGGGTGGGACTGTCCTGTGTTTGACCTGGAGCAAAGCAATCAACCTTTTGAATCAAGCTGTAGATTTCCCATAACAGTTTTAATTTACTCAGATGCTGATTTTCTCCCTCCACAGCTTCTACACAGTAAATGAAGTCCATAAATTCCAGTATTCCAGGCCAGTGAGGAAGGGAGAGAAGGACCCCGACAATGAGTTTGCGGTAATTACTGTTTTGGTTTTTTTTTTACTTCTTCGCTGCCATGAGTTAGCTTCTTTATTTTATCTGTATATGTTTTAATGTATAACTGGCTAACATTAGACATCCTTAACATAATTTTCTTACCTTTCTAAATGAAAAATTGATTAAGCCAGTTTGAATTTATAGGCTCCTTGTTGAACCATAATATAGAACATTTTAGTATCTACAGTGCATGTATGTACAGTATGCACTTTCAGAGAGCAACAGTAAGTACCCACATCAGATCCCACATTTTTGTAATGAAAATTGGTATCTAGAGTAGGTCAACATATATTACATAATGTGTTTTTTTTTTCTCTCTCACTAAATTTTTTTTGTTGTCACTCACACTCCACTAACAGGGCAAACACTTCCGAATGAAAAGCCCCAAAAAAGTGTCCTGAAAAGGGCTTTTTCATTTTTATCTGTCTTGATCTCGTCTCTGTTTGTTTGTCTCGGTATCTCTACGCCCTTCGTGTAGTTTATTACAGGACGCAGCTGGATTATTGTTTGAGGTCTATGCTTCACATATTCTTTTAGTTGTCTCCAGCAGAGTGAATCAATAGTGTATCAGAGCTCTCATTTACATAGGCAGAGGATCACATCAAGGAAGAGGGATACAGAGGATTTTATTTTATTTTTATTTTTGAACACAGGAAAAGTGTTTTCCGACAAGGAGATCCAGACTATATAAAAATGGCTGGCAGTGGTCCAAATCCAGTTGCCTAGTGCAACTGTCAAGCTCTGATTTTTAGTACATCTAATGAATTATGTTTTTGTGCACACTCAGTATCCAGGTTGCAAATGAAATCCTTTCACATTTCCCTCTGTATGTTTGCTGTGGCATCACAGAGCAGGATTATGTATTTAACTCTTGACTTGATGTTGTCAGTCGTGACAGAGAGGTGATGTATATCTATAGTCAATCCTATTAAACATGTTAACACACACATATCTTTGTGATTTGCCATGTCTCCAAGGTGAGCAGTAAAGCTGGTTCTATTAACTTTAATTGTTCATAGTGGGAGATTGTTTTTTCTTTTCTTCTGACACACTGATAAAAAAAAGGTTTAAATACTGAAAGCGTCTTGCCAGGGAAATCGTCATCTCCTGTGGTGTATTTTTTTTTTTTCTCTTGAAGATTTATTCCTTATTTCAGCTCCACGATTATTAGAGTATTAGAGGAGATTCCATCTTGTTTGGGTTGTCTGTGAGCGGGCCTTAATGAGCTGCCGTCCAGACAGGGAAATAGTGGACACCTCCTTCCCACCAGCCCACCTTCAATCCTTCATTAAGCCTTCAATGAACAACCATTACATCATCTTAATCTCATTCATTCAGCGTCAGTCTTGCGGCTTGTTTCAACATGGTTTGGCACTAAAAACGGCTGCTGATTGATCTGCACCCCGTCACGCTTAGTTGATTTCTTTTTCTTCTTTTTTTAAATTGTTTTTGGTAGTTTTTATTTTTTTACATTATTTTACAGACAAGCACACAATATAGTGCCTGACAAAGGACCATATACCCTTGAAAAAACACAAATTAAATAAAAAATAAAATAATAATAATTAAAATAAATAAATAGAAACACACATTTCTGAAAGGGAGGCAGCTCTCAGTGTGCACTAAAGAGGAATATAACAATGACATTTTCAGTGACAGCCCATTATAATGACACAGTTTACAACAATCCATCTCACCATCTAGCCATTGTGTAACACGAGTTCACCTTTGTGTAAAAGCTGTGTTGTACATGCTCCTAATAAAAATAACAATGATCAAGGGACACATCAACTTTTAAAATGTTGCATTGAGTTGATTTCTGAGGTTACAGTTTTTGACTTTGTGCATTCTGTCTACAGAACATGTGGATCGAGAGGACAACGTACACAACGGCATACAAACTTCCTGGCATCCTGCGCTGGTTTGAAGTGAAGTCGGTCTCCACGGTGAGTACGAGCAGGGGCATGTCTGCCAGGCCGGCCCGCTAATCAGATGAGAATCTGCAGCCTTGCTCTGAGGCAATCGATATCATTTCTCCGCTTAAGCGGTATAGACAGCTGCGCGGACGCGGGTGTGCCGCTCCCCGGACTAACGACGGCACGTTCGCTCTCTGCCAGAGGGCCCGCATTGATTCACCAAGCACTCCTTAAAGCCTGTTTCCACCGAAAATAGCTACACAGCACAAATACAACTAGAGCAGAGTTCAGCACTCACTCTGTTGATTTTCCTGTAATAGAATTACCTGCATTGCTCAATTTTAAACCCTATTGATAAGAGGATGGCCTGTCTTGGTCTGCACTTGGAAGGGGCACATTTCCTCTGCATCCCAATGAAACTGCATTAATTTTTATTATCTTAGTTGTTTTGACTAATTAAAGTGCTGGTCCCCGTTTTGGCCCAGAGGTTGTTTTTTGGAAGGGAGACTGTGGAGAAATGAGAACAGCGATATATGCTGGAGCGCAAGAGCAGGTTACAATATCACTCTCTCTCAACCTGTTAATGTGTCATTTGTTTTCCCCAAAACAAATGCACTACTTAGCATAATTATGCTAGCGAAGTATTCCACAATCAGTTACTCTTTATTTGTCGGGTTTATTAGTCACTTTTATGTCTGTGCTGTTGAAAAGCCTCAGAAAGGGGAACACCTCCTCCTCTTCCCAGAGCCAGGGTGTTCACTTCTGTCGGCTCCCCCTGCGTTCATGGCATCACATGACGCCCACGCACCCGTGCAGTTCCAGCCTTTATGCCCCCACAGTGGTCCCTCTGGTCGCTACATCCACAATCATTTCACTAAAAAAGACTTGATCCCTCCTCTAACTCCTGATTCCATGCAGTTAAGTGTTATTCTACATCGCCACACTAATTCATGGCAGAACCCTTCAGGCTGGGTTGGAACATACTGTCAGGAGCAGCTTGCCCTCCAGATGAGCCAGGGAGAGGCCAGGTCCCCGAGGTCAGACTCTCTATTTAAAGCTTAATGACTGGGCTGAGATTCACCAAGCTAAAGCCTTCCATCTGACAATGCTTTTTATCACGCTGGCCTGAGACATACCGGCACAGATTGGAGATTTGTCTCCCTGGCACAGAATCTTATCTTTTTTGGCTGGGGTCTGTATCTGACATTTACTCAACAATCCACTCATGTTCCTTGTAGATTCTTAGTAAGCAAGCTGCAACAAGGTGATTGTTTTGTTTTGGTGGGGTTTTTTTTCATCCGAAGTAATGAGATTGCCCCCATGTGGAGTTGCACGGACTGAGTAGGAGTTTGCTCGCACACAGTAGTGGAAGTAATGACAGCATTTCCAAGTATTTTATTCATCTTTTCTCAGCATTGCCAATCATATTTTGTTGACTTGGGAATTGAAATTCCCCTACACCAACACACTATCCATCTTCATTTGACAGTTGCAGGTTCGTATATGGGCGCAGTGAAGAATGATTCATTGCTTCTCTATCCTACATGATTTATGTGTTTAGTTAAGGGTTCCTATGCCCATCTTCTAATAACCTGGTGAAGACAGAACGTTTCCACTTTGTCGTTGGGATCACAGAGACATTCGTGATGTATGTGTGAAATACACTAAGTGCTGAGGATATTTGGTGACACCTTCTCTTACTCTCCTGCACAGGAGGAGATCAGTCCACTGGAGAACGCCATAGAGACAATGCACCTGACCAATGAGAAGATCAGCAGCATGGTCCAGAGGCATCTCACAGACCCCAACCTTCCCATCAACCCTCTCTCCATGCTGCTGAACGGGATTGTGGACCCAGCTGTCATGGGAGGTTTTACCAACTATGAGAAGGTGGGCAAAATGAAAAAAGTCTGAAAGTCTGTTTTATTGTATCTCTATATTGTCTTAACCTGTATTCCTTTATGTTAACAATTTCATTTTACTTTAACAGGAGCGTTAAAGTCATAGTTTGACACTTTTGCTGAAAGTTAGATGAAAAGATTGATACCATTCTAATGTTTGTACCATAAAACTGAAGCTAGAGCCAGCAGGCAATTAGCTTAGCATAAATACTGCCGGGAGAACAGCCAGCCTGGCTCTGTCTAAAATGTAAAAAAAAATCAGCCCATTAGCCCCTTTAAGGCATATGACTGCACCCATCCAGTCTGGTCGGGTGCTGGAGCCAGGCTAGCTCTTTCCTATTGTTCTCAGTCTTTATGCTAAGCTAACTCTAAGCCTGTCCTGTTTCATATTACACATACAGATATGAGAGAGGTATCGATCTACTTATATTATTTTACCTGAACAAGTTTAAGCCTTTTAACACATTTTATTTTCTTAAAAGTGAAACATGAAAATTATTTGTGGCATATAATTTTAAACTAAGGTAATTCAAGCATGAAAGCTAACTCTTGACCTTGGAAACAGTAGTTATATCTAACTAGGTGAATGAGCTGAGCGTACCTTGAGTTAAGATGATTTAGTCAAACTAATACGGTAATTATACACTTCATCAATTTCTAATAAATCAAACTATATTTGAAACTAATTCAGGGGGACCATATTTTTCCTCGGCTTGATTTCATGCTTTGAAAACAAATCATGATCTCATGCATATTTCAGATCCTAGCCGCTCTCCTGCCATCAGCCTTAATATTTTCATCACTACACACTACTCAACTCCCATATTGTTTGCCTCTCAACATCATAGGTCATCATAAATCTCTTTTTTTTTATTGACCTGTGCTTTTTTTTTTCTTTTCTTTTTTTTTCATGGGAAAAGCTCAACTCAGACTTCACCGAGTCCCGTTTTTCATCATATTTCTAGGGCTCTCACTGGTTTATTGGCTGCACACTCCATTCACCTTAACACCATAGCAACTCATGTAGAAGGGGTAACTCTTTTTATCTTGTGTTTGATGATAAAAAAAAAAAAGAAGAAGTGCCTGTTAGTTTTCTAGCGTATATCAAGACCTGGAATAGATTCATTTTGGTCTTGTGAAACGGTGTCGTATCAGTCAGAGGAAGTGCGACGTGAATTCTTTGCTCTGGGGTCAGTCCTTCATCTCAGTGAAATAATGCAGGTGGTAAAGGAGAGACGGATATCTTGACTGAATTTTTCTCATTTTAACTGCCTCTCTCAATGCTTTCCCTATTGACTCATCAGTTTTTTCTTCCTCATTTCTCTTTTCTTTTTTTTTTTCATAACACAAACTCTTTCACCTCTCTGATTGTTCCTCAAGTCTTTCCCTGCACTTCCTCCTCTTCTTCCTCCCTTCCTGCAAAACACACTTAATCCATTATCTCTTCTCCCTCCTCTCCAGGCCTTCTTCAATGACAAGTACATGCAGGAACACCAAGAGGACCTTGAAAAGATAGAGAAACTGAAGGACCTTATCGCCTGGCAGGTGAGACTGCAGCGCAGAATGGTCACGTACATGTATGTGAAGTGCATATAATCACGCTAAAGCATCACACTGTGCTTTGTAAAGCATCTGTCTGTCTCGCCAAAGATGTCGGGGTTCAAGGCAAAGTGTCATGACCAGCTCGCCGCAAAATTACACGCTTGTTTACTTTAAAAGAGGTCATATTCATTCGTATTTTCCATGGCACATGTAAGGAAAGGCACGGCCTCCAGGCAGTCAGAATATTGAGCGTGAATTGGATGCATGAGAGGCATGAAAATGTGAATTCACACCACTTGGCCTTTCAGTATAATTGAGCTTAATTTGTGTGAATTTGCTTTGGGCTATTCATGTAACCTTTCAGGTGCTGAAACTATAGTGGCCTTCTCTGTAAGTTACCATGGGTTGAATTATAAGAGATGAGGAGTTTATTAATGGAAACAGCACCAGAAATTTGGGAGCCATGATCCACCCGCTAAGGGCCCTATAGACACCAGGCAGT
Organism: Seriola aureovittata; assembly: GCF_021018895.1. Classification (NCBI taxonomy): domain Eukaryota; kingdom Metazoa; phylum Chordata; class Actinopteri; order Carangiformes; family Carangidae; genus Seriola; species Seriola aureovittata. Next base: position 13,389,304 of record NC_079384.1, read on the forward strand.
GTGCTTCATATGTAGAGAGTTTCAGTGCTGAAGGATAGACTTCTTTATATTATGGCATTTATGTCTGAAATGCTGTTGCCTTACTAAAGCACTGTTACTGTTAAAAAAAAAAAAAAAAGTCACTCTGAAAGGTTACAGCTAGAATATGATATCGTCTGAAGAACTTGTGAGTGCACTGGCAAGAATGTCCAGTGACAGTAACTGAAGTGAGCAGGGGAAAAGTGTGTTAAAGAGTTCAGGGGGAATAATAGGGGAGGGGGGAGGGAGGGAGGGAGGGAGGGAGGGAGGGAGAGTGCTGAAGCAAACATTCTGAAGTTAGGGAGGATGCTCCGCTGCGTGAGGAGACAGCAAGAGATCAGCACTGGCGGTTTTGCGAGCTTTGCACCCTCACTGAGCCTGAAGGAAGTGCACACGCAGCAGATGAGAAATGTAAATACTCACATATTGTTGAAAAACATCACAACACGTCCTGTGTAACAGCATACCATGATGACACTCAACAGATCTTTAGCTCATTTGAAGCTCATCCTCGATTAAAAAAAACTCATGGCTAGTTTTCGCTTCGCTCCCTTTAGGATTTTCAGATTTTGTTTTGTTTCGCTTCTTTTATTCCTCTCTCTAAACTCTAGCTGTGAACTAAGGGTCACTTTAATACTCGGGATGTCATGGTTTTCCTGCCTCATGGTGTTCGCCCTGGAATTGAGCTCATATACAAGCAGTTTTTCTGTCTGCTGCCTATTGCAAGTCGTGAGGTAAAAAGGAAAGTTAATTGAATTTTCAATAGTTGTTCCTTTCTCTGTTGTTGAAAAATAGGTCAACTTTGTGCTCTGTATCTCTGCTGGAACTCCTCCGGATCTGATTCTCGGCTCTTTTGTGTTTGTGAAAGCTTTTGTCTTTATATGATTCACAACAGAAATACCAGCCTAATATTGCCTCCCTGCTTTTGACGCTGAAGTCTCGATATCATTTGTGGTGCTGCTCATGTAGTTGTTTTGCCTCAGAAGTAAGGCACTTTTTAACATATAATTACTTTTTCCATACTGGTTGTTACTTACTCCATATTCATTTTTTAAGATGTTCAAATTGTGTGAACATGGGAAAAGATAGGAAATCACTGACTGATATAGTTGGCAAAGCAGGTGAGAGGAAACTAAAAATAAACGTGTCGGTGCTTCATCACTCCTGGAAAGAAGTGAATAGCACAAACCAGATTTTACCTTTAAGACATAAGTTATTTTTCTAACCATCGCGAAGGGGGAAATCACTGAATAATAATGTAAAAGCACAAAAAAATCTTGTTTCAAATCATTTGTGTTGGTTCCAAAGTGATGCTCAGATGTGAAAGAGACAATTTTTCATTTTTGCATCAATGTGAGATTTCAACCGGACTAAAATAGTGTTAGAAATTACACTGCAATTTTGAAATCATCATCCGCCCACAATCCACAGTGCTAATTAGCAGGAGCTCTGTACGCACCAGTCCTACCAGTAAGAGATAAACAAGTTGCTTTATCTCGGCAGCTGCGTCAGGTTAAAAATGTCCTTCACATTCTCTTAAATAAGTCTTTGAAATCGTGGTGGTATGCGTCTTCCATAAGCACAAAAAGATACGATTGAAGTCGTTTGGTGTGATCATCACTGAGATGTGTCACAGAGAAAGCAGAAATATGTTTACAGAGCCCACGCCAAACATAGACACACAGGGAACTTTTAAAAAAAGATGGGTGAGGCAGATTTGTTGATTTGAAATGGTATCAGCTGTCTCCTCGCATGAGCCAGCGTTGCTTGTTTATCTCACGTCTTGAATCTGTCTAAATGAGACAAATGAAGACGAGCCTGCTCCAATGAACAAACTAAACGGGGAGAAATGAGCCAGTGGGCTCTGTTATTCTGAAATACCCACTGTCCTCCTCCAGTAATTAGGTGGGAAATGAGCAACTGGAAATCAGGAAATTGGGTATTGTAAAAGAAAAAAAATAGTACAAAGTAGGTGTTCTCCGTGATGTTTCTCGTTATAATTAGCAAACGCTTTGGACAGATGCTTAAATTAGTACTACCTAACTTTTCACTGCAGCGTGATCCACTCTATTAAAAGTTGCTAAGGGTAGCTAAGAGATCAATAAACTGCATCACAGACCGAAGGAAGCTGTTTTCACCGGGGCATCAACGACATATTCACACGCATATGTGAAGAATCTTTTAGTGACAACTCTCTCTTTATGCTGTCTTTTGATTTGAGTTTTTTTACTTGTAATTTTGATGCCCTCATCTCACATACAGTAGAGTCTGTCTGCTTAACAGTCTGTCCGACTCGCCACTGGCTGTGTACGTCTCAAAGACATTTGTGACCTTCATGAAAGGTCATGAAAGGTCTTAATATGTCATCATAGCCTTAATACCAGGCATCTCAAAGGCAATGTGGCTATCCCAGCACCCCAGGGTGTGGCTCTGAAGGGATAGAGCGACAGGGTTCAGCTAAGAACAGTGGGCTTCAAGCGACACAACTCGTACTAAACAGCAATGCCATTTCTTTTATTCTCCTTGTTAGCTGACACTATTGGCATTTGCCTGTTTATAAATAGGGCTGGGGACTCATTTGTAATCACTGCATGCCTCCAGAGTGTAGTTTGAAAGGTGCATGTTTAGTTTAAAAGTTGTGATTTGCATGGGAATATGATGAGGAACATCTAGGCTAAGTTACTAGCGGTTTATCAAGTATTCCTGGCTAACCTGTTTGGACCCTCACACCAAATGACGGACATTAGTGCTGGTGAGCATCTATGGCTCACCATCGCCTATATGTAAATTTTTCATGGCGTGGATGGCCGATGACATAGACAGTTGGTGAGCGTGCTCTGTGACAGGCCTGTGTAACGGGGCATGAGCGTCCCATTTGAGTCTTGCCTCTGGCTACCTGACAAACATATTTCCACCTTTTGCCCTGGTTTCATCCACCAACCCTCGAGAAAAATATCTTGCTCTGTAGCTGTTGTACGTTTGGCTCTATTTCCCAGCCACTCATTTTCTTTGGCACATTTTGTGCTGGGAATGCAACTACCTTACACTCGGCTTGTCTGATCTTGTTTGCTATGTTTTGTGTGGTTGGTTAGAGCGGTGGTACCCAACCTCTAGTATTGCCACTGTAAGGGCTTCTCATTATCTGGAAAGAAACCCCCAAGTGTCCTCATGACAAGGCGCTTCTTGACATTTTTATGCCTCCATACCAACGACAGCCAGAGGCATTATGTTTTTTTAAGGCTGTCTGTCCGTCCGTCCCATATTCATGGATGCAATATCTCAGGAACACCTTGAGGGAATCCCTTCAAATTTGGCACAAACATTGGACTAAAGGATGAACTGATTAGATTTTGGTGGTCAAAGGTCAAAGGTCACTATAACCTCACAAAACACATTTTTGGCCCTCTGAATGTGATATCCCAAGACTGCCTTGAGGGTATTTCTTCATATTTTGCACAAAAATTCTCTTAGAATCAAAGACGAACTGATTAAACTTTGGTGATCAAAGGTCAAGGTCACTGTGAAATCCTAATGTAAAAACACTTCTGGCCATTATTCAGTGCTGTAACTCATGAACAGAATAGGAGATTGTGACCATGTTTCCTGCATCATGACTAGTTAGATGGAGGCGTACAACCACGAGGCAGTAATTCTAGTTTGCATCATGCATTGTTCCTCTTTTGGAAGCTAAGCTTTAGAGCGATATCCATGCTGGATTTCATAATTGCAGCCCCAGGTCTCAACTGTCTAATTATGAGATATTAACATCAGCCTACATGAGGTAATATCTCTTACTGATCTCCCAAATCATAAACCTGCTGGAGAGGAATAAAAACTTTTTTGTAAAAAAAGAAAAAAGAAAGTTAAACTACTGAATACTTGCATCTGCGTGCATGTGTGTGTGTGTGTGTGTGTTTGCAACCTTGAGCGTAAGTGTCTTCCACAATGAGCTTACCTCCATGCAGCCACCAAGCAGAATTCTGTTGCCATGCCGCCACTCAGTTGCACTCAATCATCCTAAGGTCTATAAAAAGATGTGGGTATCCTGGGAGACGTGAATCTTGCCTCAGCTTTCACTCTCACTGGTTTTTCTCCCCCTTTCTGTCTTTTTTTCATCTCACAACACTTCGTCCTTCCGACTCCTCCCTCCCCTTTTTCTCACTCCTAACCCTCTTCCCCTCTGCCTCCCTTTCCTTTCCTTCACCTGTTTTTTTTTTTTCTTTTCTTTCAGCCTCGTCCTCTATGCACTCTTCTTAGAGGTCCCAGCAGTGATGATGAAGGTGCTCAATATCAGGGGAAATCCTTGCAGGGTGTCTGTAGCCTCCTCTCATTTATCTTTCTGTGCTAAAGCTTTGGTTTTGTGGAGCACAGCACAGTAACTAACATTCAGTGAGTGAAATATCCTGGATTTTAGCTGCTATGGTGCATGTTCAAGATCTCTGCTCATCTCTGATCTTTGTGCTTCTCCTATCACAGGATGCTGTTTAATGCATCAGGCTCAGAACCTGCAACAGTATGATTTTTCAATCAGCAACATTATAGATGTGTGTTTCTGCATTAGCAAGTTTTTCTCCCTGTTAATGAGCCCCCCAACATGTTGAAGCGGTGATTAAATAAAACATGTATCGTTTGAGATTATTACAAAATGTTGCATCACAAAACTGAACTGGTGTTGTGTGCCAGCTGAGTGAAGTCAGTTCTTGCTATAGCCTGCTGTGGAGGGGCAGTTTGCCCTCCAGGAAAAGGAAGAAAGGCGAGCAGGCTCTAGGGAATCAGAGGTTAGCACACACATACAGACACACACACACACACACACACACACACACACACACACACATATACACACACATAGTCTTCTCTTAACTGGACCAGCCAAGGCAGATACTTCACAGACTTCTTTGTACTCTGAGCAGATTCTTTGTTCCATTTGCTCAGGGCTTAGGTGAATATGTTAGCCGTAAAAGCTACTGTACTTAAAATGAGGCACAAGATGCACTCTGAAGTTCAGTGTTTCCTTGTTTTTTAAATCAGCAAATGCACCACTCTGACCAGGACAGATTAATATAAATGTTTGAATTAAATACCCTCTAATGTGCTTTATTTTTGTGTCTTTATTTATTCATGAGCATAATAGCATGAGCTGTTTTCTTTTCATGTTTAACAGTATTTCTCACTTATGGCAGTGAGACAGTTGCCATGGGAAAGAAAAGGTCTGCTATTACCACAGATGACTGTAACATCTTTGCTGGTTTGTGGCGAGTTTTTGTGCAGTCCTTCCCTGCCTTACCACAGCCAAAAGATGGCACGTAACACGGAGACACCAGGTTCTGGAAAAAAAAAAAAAAAAGCTTAACTTGTGTGTTTCACTCCAAACGCTCACTCCCCAAGGGATGACGCTTTCTCTTCTTGCCAGATTTAGTCAGCAGAGCTCGCTGCTGACACCGACTGTGGCACTGGGGTTTTCTAATTACTGGTTTCCACCAGTTCCAGGCTCTCTCCTTCGCTCTTTCTCTCCCTTCCTTCCTCCCTCTCTCCTTCTACCTTAGCTGCCTCTGTTATGTCTTAAGATTTTGTTATTCACCAGCTGCCTACAGTGTGAGAGGCAGCAGTGTGCTTGAAAGGGTGCATTGCGTCTTTATTTGCGTCAGAGGTGGGGAAGAAAAGAATCCATCACATGCTGTACATACCCATACATGTAATCTGTCCATGCTTTCTCATTGCGATGTTTAATACACCTGTTATTATGTTAACTTAGGTGGTGGGAGGAAGGGTGGGGGTGGAGGGGTATCATGGCAACAGCCTTCTCTTATATAGACTACTTCTACCTGGATAAAGTTGCAGTAATATTCTCCTCTCACACACACACTCTCAAAGTGATGTACATTCACTGCTTATGCTGAGTATGCACACCCATGGGTGCAAAGGTCATGTGCATTAAATTGGATATATGTAGTGGAACAGAAGCGTATTCCTCCGACGAATGCAGAACCAGCATGTAGCTAACTTCTCATCTGTCCGGGGTATGTTGGTAAAGGTTTCTTACGCTGCATTTTTTTTTTTTTTTTTTTTTTTCTCCCACAGATCCCACACCTTGCCGAGGGTGTTCGCATCCATGGAGAGAAGGTCACAGAGGCACTCAGGCCTTTCCACGACCGCATGGAGGCCTGCTTCAAGCAATTGCGGGAGAAGGTGGAGAAACAGTATGGTGTAAAGACCCTGGTAAGACCTTTTACCTGTTTGTGACCTTTCTGTTGCATCATAAATATGTTTTTGCTCAGCTGACGCTCATGTAATTTGCCCCTTTTTTTTTTTTTTTTTTCCTCACAAGAAAGTAAAATGACTCAAAATGAATCAGGTTAGAGGCTGGAAAAGGCTAGAGGAGAACTTAAAATTACATCAAAAGAAAAAACATGAACAACATCAAACCCAATGTAGAGAGGATGGAAGCTGGTAGCTAGAAGGGGCATTTTACCACCATAAAGCTATCCAAAGCCTGAGAAAAAACTGAACTCAAGCAGGAGCTAACAGACTTCAAAAATGACACTGACAGCGTGTCGGTGGGGATGTCCACAACATGGTACAAGGCAGCAGAAGGTTAGGTGGATGACAGACAGGTAACACTGTGCACTCTGCTTTATTCTCTGGGACAATAGAGAATCCTTCAGGCTAAAGTAAGGGACGAAAGAGGAGGGTCGCACTGTAATGACATTTGCGTATATGACATTAAGGAATGTGCAGATGGAAGCCCAATGCTAACATTCATTTGAGATGGCACTTAACAGAAACCCTGATCTACAGATTCAGCGAGCCCACCGGCCAGTCAGCCCTGAACCTCAAGATGAAGCTGTCTTAAGACACATTGTAGTTCATTTCCAAAGATGCAAGACCAAAAGCAAAATAGTTGAAGCAGCCTGGGCAAAGATCACTTATGAAGGAAAATTGGTCACTGTTGCAGACAACTCCCTGCATAGGAAAATTAATGAGTACAAAGACAAATCATGAGGTAGATTCCCACGTTTTTTTTTTCCTTTATCAAGAATTCAGAATAAAGCAATAAAAATAAATGAATAAAAAACAGACAGACACACACACACACACACACACACACACACACACTAACACACCAACTGATCTCTCGATGTAGGGTAGATAGAGAAAGTATACTGTATTTAGTTGATTTGAATTTCATGTACTTTTACAGTAAGTCCTACAAATTCACTTAGAACATGTGTGTCAGTGTAGTGATGTGCTGCTGGGGACTACCTGCCATCTCTCTCCTCCGTTGCAGATTTAATTTTTGCTAGGCCAAGCTTTTCCTTCAATCTTGCCTGAGGTAAAGAGGCCCTCGCTCAATTTAAAAGGAGAGGGTGGTGACCTTTCAAACGAGAGAAAAGCCATCACTTTCCAGGGTGTGATAATAAGGTTATCCTATCAGATGTGTGATGGCCCCTTTCTTTGCTTCAAAAGACTCTTTAAATGCAGAAAGATCCATTGTTATTGCCTCTGTTACCAGATTTTTCTTCCAGCAGGTTTCAGCAGAAATTAGTAGTATCACCACAGTTTTTTTTCTCTTCCTCTAGCTTTATGTGTGATAGCATTTAGAGCTATGTAATGTATAAAAACTAAGTAAAACTCATCACGACCTTCACCATTATAGTTTCTCTGTCCATCACACTGGAGTACTGAATCCCATCTTGAATTTCCATGTCCTGTTGTCCCTCATAATATGTAGTGTAGCTATAGACTGAACAATTCAATAGCAGTAAGGACAATGTGATGGTAGCTAGCTAGCTAGGAGATCGTATACAGTGTATACAATGAATAAGCTCTTAAAGCCTTCTCTAAGGACAAATACTTACGTCAGGAAAAGATGTACAACTCCATTCGCAAAAGAAAATATCCGTCTAATGTTAAGTTTTTTCTAAGTAGAAGTCTAAATATACCTGAACTGTACGTTGTGAACAATTTAAGCAGCCATGATTATGGTAGTAGCTGCTAAAAACCAGTACAGATTAAGTGCAACTAACAGTCTCTAGATTAGATATGACTGCATTTAATGCAAACATTTTTTTTTACTCAAAATACAAAATATTTTTTTAGATACTTTTTTATAAGTTTTACATTGAGTTAGGTGCTAATTTGCAAATGCTAGCATGCTAACATACCAAACAACAAGCTCATCAGTTTCTTTCCTTTTACTTATGTACACTACTCTGAGCACGCTCTAAGGACATGAAACCAAAACTAAAAAGTGAACATGATAACTTCAAAGCAGACACTGACTTTTAAGCTGAATTCTTTATTTTTCTGTTTTTTTTTTTTTTCTCTGTGGTGTCAGCCGGCAGCAGACGAGCGGCGGGGGCCTCGTCCACACTCCATGGTGCGTTCCTTCACCATGCCCTCCTCCCAGAGGCCGCTGTCAGTGGCTTCAGTCACCTCCATTTCCTCTGACAACTCCCCCTCCAGGCCTGGCTCAGATGGGTAACGACTGCTTCACAATTCTTTAGGGCATAAAAATACAGTACAACCTCTCTGGCCATTGGTCATGCCATTTGAGCAGTTTAAAAATTGTTTTTCTTTTTTTTTTTTTATATCTGTCGTTATCTTGATAAGTCAGTCTCAGGCCTTATATTTAACATTTTACTGAGATTTCCAGTTTCATTTCAAACTTAAGAGGATTTCTGAGGATGTGCTTATGCAATATTTAAAAAATTAAAAATATTCAGAATTATTTTTTTGTTGAGTTCATGTACAGAGTATAATAAATCCTTACTACATTCATTTTGATGATTTATTCCCATTAAACTAGACTCAAGATTAAAAAACACAACAGCAGTGTTTAGTTTTTTATGTAGTTTACTACTGATGGAGGAATACCTCAGTATTTTCTCTGACATGAGTCATGTATTAATTGAAGGCTGTATTGAAGCTGAAATTGAGTACTTACAAAGATCCTACTCTACCCTGCGTCCCAAGATGGTTCATGATTGATAAAGCTGCTTCAGGTGCACAGAGGAAAGGAATTTTGATTGGACAAATACCATATTATCTTTTATTCAGTTTTGCCCTGGAGCCTCTCCTGCCAAAGAAGCTACACACCAAGTCTCAGGACAAGCTGGACCGGGACGAACCTGAGAGGGAGCGAAAAGAGAAGAAGAAGGAGAAGAGGAACAGTAAGCACCAGGAAATCTTTGATAAAGAGATGAAGACCACGGAGATCCAACTGCAGCCCACTGAAGCTGTCATACTCTCAGAGACGGTACTATTTTGCTCTTCCCTTCTCTCTCTCTCTCTCTGTCTCTCTCTGCAATGGAATTTGCTGTGGATATTCACGGATAAAAAGAGGACGATGTTAGTGGCAAGAAGAACAAACAAATAGTTTGAACTGGCAGCTACTCTGGATGCAACATGTTTCAAGCTTGGCACTCTCCCTCAGGCAGCATCATGATGTAGCTTTCTTCTTTGTGTGATTAGGGACCTGCAATGATATACCCTTTTTCCATTGTAGCTTGTGGATTCTTGCATATTCATGATTCCTAATGATTCTGGAGACCCAAGAATTTTCTTTTAGTGCCACCAAAACCTGTGATTGTTCACAAGAATAATCAAAATCAAATGGGCAGATTACCATAAACGTAATGCTTCTAATGCTTGAATTTTTTTCATTTTAGACCCTCCAACCCTCTCTAGTGTCATTCTCAAATTAGTTTTTTTAATTTGTTCACAAAATAACTAATGGCAAAAATGACTGTGAAAATGTATGCTATGGTTTTTATATTCTCATTTTAGTCATATTTTCTGCTCATTCATTTTAACTTTATTTTCCTCTTTCCCTGATATTCTCCCTTCTCACGTTTCTACCACACAACTACTCCCCCTCCATTCTCTTTGCACTCTACATGTCTTTATCTTCCCCCTCTCTCTGCTGCGCTCATGTTCCTCTTTACCCCGCTGTGTCCATTACCGTGGAGGTATCACTGTGTTCTGCATGCCCAGTGGGAATGTTCCCTTGCTAACAGCGTTAAGATAAGCACAGGAATGGGATCTAAAGGGGGGCCCCTGGCAGCGGTGGAGCCGTCTGGCTTGTGATAGGAGCTTCCTGCCTCAGGGGTCAAGGGTAGAGCACCTAAGGGTCTCTGGTGGTTACCGAGCAGTTGTAGGAAATAGTAGTTGCATTTGAATGTGTCGTCTGGGACGGAAAAGTCAAGAAATAGCTTTTTAACCCTCAATGCAAATTTCAGTTTTGTGTTTTAATATCCCAGATAAAAAAAAAATTACATCCCTGAATGAAGTGTGCTGTTATTTTCAGTGTCTCCCTTGTGGCTAGCTGTTTGAGTCTGGCCAATTACAAAGTTGTTTGTTAATGTAGCCTACAGTGTGGAATAGCCCTGAGGATATATCTTTTCATATTCAAATTCCAGCCATGAAGGTGGGAGAAAACCGTCTTTCACGCAAACAATTATTTGTAACCACAAATACGATATTGCAACCCAATGAGCCCATTTATCCAAATGGTTTCTCCTCCAGGGATACAAACAGCCAACTTAATATGTGCGTGGATACACATCAAACAGTCCCAAAGGAGATGTGAAACAAATTTTTCTCATTTACATAATTTTTTATTGATCTTCTGTTATTTTTCATCATAGACTCAACTCATTTGTGACACAGTAAATTTTGTCCTGAGTTCTGTTTTATTGACTTGTTGTGTAATTTAGGTTATAAGGCTTCCACATGATTTCGGTTGTCTGTCCGTTCGTCTTTTACTGTTTTGTCTATTGTGTCTTGTTCAGTCTGTGATTATTTTGGCACCTGACTTCAGTGTAATGCAGGTTGTCCGTCAGTCTGTCCCATATTTGTGTACGTGATATCTCAGGACGCCTTGAGGGAATCTCTCAAAATTTGGCACAAATGTTTACTTGGACTCAAGGATGAACTGATTAGATTTTGGTGGTCAAAGGTCAGAGGTCACTATGACCTTTAGAGTCCTCATTACATACAGACAGGTGAAAAATTAAAGCAAAAAATGGTGTTCATCCCTCCAGTAGAGTCCAGAGATTTGCAGAATCAGTTCCAAGGAGCACTGAAACTGCTCCGGTGGCTCATGGTGGCCCAACACCTTTATTTAGTTTTTCCCTTTAATTTGTCAACCATCTTTATGTATCTGTAATACCCATGGAATATATGAGTCTGAACAGACATAGATGCAAACTGCAACTTGACAGGTTGGCCGAGGCATTCAACTGCGAGGCAGTAATTCTAAATATACTCAGTAATGTCTCACTTTCTGATAGTGACCACTTTGTTTTTCTTTATACATGCTCACACAGATCAGCCCCCTGCGGCCTCAGAGACCAAGGAGTCAAGTTCTCAACCAGATGGGGGGAGACCGCCGCCTCTCTGTGTCCCCTGGACCTCCTCTTTCTTCCTCCAACTCCTCCTCCTCACCAGGACCTCCACCCATCACACCCAGGAGCAAACTCTCCTTTAGCGCACTGCACGCTGTTTCCAGTAAGAGCGAGCTCACTTTACTTTCTCTCTCTCATTCAAACACACACACACACAACTGAGAGGTTACATCGTCTTTAGAGTAGAGCTTGCACAATCTCTTTAGGCCCTCTCTGCTTCCCCCTGGCTGTGTTTTATCTCTTGCATCACTGTTACCACATGCTGTGATGCACATGATGATGCTCAGTTTGATCTCAAAGAAAGCTCTACTGTATGTGTGATATTGGCTACACTTCTTTAAATGGCCATGTAAATAATAACTGTCAGCACTCCAGATTTACCTCTAAATTTGTCTCTTTGTCACTGTGCTGGCTTCTAACACCGGGATCACACATAATGGCTCGATGTGTTAACTTGCTTATCAAGGATGTTCATTTCCTGAAAAGAAACCCTGCAATTGCTGCTTCAAATTAATTCAACTTCACTGCTTTGCAATACAGACGTTACTTCAAATTCACACACATTGTTTTTTCTCTTAGAGTCATAAAGTGAAACATTTCCCCTGATGCATTTTAGGACTCAGGTGAATGAGTTTCATCCCAGTGTCTTTTAAGTCTCAAGATTCCTGAATTACAGTTTAGTATTTCAACAACTTCTGTAAAGTTAGGGACTTTCAAGAAACATATGTTTAAAAAAAGAAATAGTCAAAATCAGTGCAACAGAGGTTGAGATATCCTGGCTTGTAGTTGATTGCATGGATCAAGCTTCAACAACTGTGGATGCAACACTACCCATAGTGCAGCTCTAACAGCATAACAACTAATAGCATCTTCGTGTGAGATCCTCCCTGCCTGCCTGGTCTTCAGCAACACAGGCTCTTAGTTATACATTCGTGGTAACACGTAACTTTAAACTCCCGTTACTATAATAACCCATTTAATAAATATTTATATAGTGCCCATAAATACTTAATGGGGGTTAAAGTTAAGTGTTACCAAATCTCTAGGCTCTAAGTCTGATGACATTATCAGGGTTTGGCTTCAAAGTTCCTACTTATTATGATTGAAATAAGTGAGTGCAGAAATTTCTCTTAAATTTGAATTGTCTTACATTGTTTCTCGTTTTTCAAAACATGTAATTAGCCTTACAGAGAAGAAATAGGCCGTGTGATCTATTCTGTGTCCCAGACCTGCCATTTAAGAAACATTAATGTGGTTTGAGGATGAATGTGAGCTGATGTGCTCCCTCTTGCACAGGTCTGGAGCTGAACGGGATGGGCTGCTCTGACAAGGGTGAAACCCCTCCTCCGCTGCCTGTGAAAGGCAGCACGGCTGATTATGGCAACCTGCTAGATAATCAAGACTTGACGAGTCCCTCGACGCCTCCACCACCTCCGCCACATCAAAGGGTAGGTGTTTTAATTAGGCCTGAGAGGAGCTCCTTAATGATGCATGGCACTTATAATGAAACAAGAGGCCACTACACACAATTGACATTTGGGTCAACCTCCTCCACTGTCTCCTACCCCTGTACGTCCTGTACTAATGTGCGTCCATTCATGTCTCTGTGTGCGCATGCATTCTTTACACTCACATTTGTGCGTGTACTGCATTTGCACATCAGTTTTATAATCTGTGTCACAGAAGAGTGTAGGCATCATTTAGTAAGCAGCAAGGGCCTACACCCGCCTGTCCACCCCGCTGTTATTTATACTCGTTCCCCCCCAGCCGGCCCGGCGCTCAGACGTGATTGATTGGATGATTACTTTACCTCTCACATCCATCAGGAGCTCTCCTGCTGTTAATCAGCAGCTCGTCTCTCCACACTCACCGACGTCTACGCTAGCCATCCTCTCGCCTCGCCACTCCGTTAACTAATCTTATTTATCCACTGTCACGGCCCATGGACAGGTAGTAAAAACGAAGCCTGGGCACACGGTGTGGCAGTAGACTGACAGCAATGTAGTGAGAGCAGATGTTCTGAGACTGAGTGACAGTCGCTCTTCATTTACAGTCCTTGATGCTGGCAGAAGTGAGGTCGTTGACGAGCATTACTCTTTGACTCTTGTGAACTCAGGTGTCTGAGGAGGGTCACGTAGAGGAGAGAAAAGTACAAACATTTCAGACTTTCACTGTCTGGATTGAATAAAATCCAATTTTAGGCGTCTCTAGATTTTCAGTAAGTAAAGCTTAGAGTTCATTGAAATAACTTAATAGTTTGACTCATGGATGAAAAATAAATATGGCTAAAAATGGTTGAGGTTCTGACAAATATGCAGTCTGACAATTTAAGGCACCGTTAAAACACCTAATCTGACATAGTGACCATCTTAAAAGACATAAATGTTGTGTAAGCTGATCCTGGCATTAGTTCTTGTATTAAAAGACCTGTCAATCATTTCGGAGGTGATGGCAGCTGTTTATCCTGTGTTTTGGATTTTAGTAGAAAGCCAGGTTGTCTTTACTTGAAAGTATTGAGAATTCAAGGCTGCTGTTTTGTCTGTTTGCAGCCCATTCCACCTCCTTTGCCCAGCAAGACCCCTCCACCACCTCCTCCCAAGACCACCAGGAAACAGGCCTCCATCGATTCAGGAATTGTACAGTGAACAAAGACGCTGACAGTAGGACCAAACAACACACTGACAACACAACAAAAACACCATCAGTACAGTAACCGCCCCACCCCTCCTGAAAAAGCGGTTGTTTTTACCCACACATTCCTCGCTCCCTGTCTCAGCTTGACAAGATGAATACCTCACTGCAGACCACCCCCTCTTATCATCTGTTTTCATTTTTTCATTTGCCTTCAGTTTGCAATGATGCAGTCCGCAACAGGGAGCATGTTGCACACATGAGTAGTCACTGAATTTGTAGATGCTGTCTACGACTGACACCAAGCCACTTCAAGACTTTTACCATGACATGAGATTGTGTTCAGATAGATAAGCTTGGACCAACAGCTTTCCAATACTGACCCACTCTCAAGTATATGAGAGCACATAGCTCATTAAAGTATAATTCCTATCGCTTTTTATTCATATTCCCACTATGTACAGAGGTTTGTATATATGATTTGATTTTATTTCAGGTTTTTTTGTATGTGATTTGATCATGACTCTTTTTGTATTAACGTATCATTAGATTAAGTGGCATTTATATGAAACAAAAAAGGGCCTGTAGGTTTTGAATTGACAGGGACTTGACAGAGTTGGTATGTGAGAACCTATCACGGATTTTATTGGTTAAAATTTTGGAGTGCACATACAACTAACTCCTATCACATTATCATTGTTCAGACCTTGTCCTAGATTGCTGTAACCATGGATTTCAATAATATTGACTGTTCCCAATTCACTACTGACATGACTTCTGAATAAACTTTAAAATGTATGTATTTTTAAAAAAAAAAAAAAAAAAAAAAAAGATGTTTGCCTCATTATTTTGTCTCCAGCAAGAGATGCTGAAAATAGATGTACGAGTGTTTCAACATTTCAAAAATCCAAAACAAACCGTCAATCTGTACGCATTTCCTCACTTCCACTGAACACTGAGTAACGAAGCTTTCTGCCTGCTTGATTGACAGCCTTCACAAAAGTCACTTCATTATCAACACACAAGGCGCTTTTTACCGGGGCGTGTTACGCCACGGAATGACTTCTATATAGGCTAATGCAATCTCATTTACATAATGCATCCGCTCACCAAGCGATCATTTCTCATTTTCAAAGCTGAAAGTGTGAATCTGGAATGTGGCCCATATTCGAAGAATAGTCGAGCAGCGTAGATGAGCCAACAAAACACAGGTGCCAGCATTATCCTGCTTCCTGCAGTCTTAAATTCTGCTTTTATAGACGCAGCTGAAGGTCATACTTAAAGTTCTCTGTTAAAAAATGGTGGTGTCTTCACATCGCCGCAGTGTAATAACACGTCATGCGAATAAGTTAATCAATTTTTTTTATGGTTTTATTTAATTTTGTTGTGTGAAAATTATAGATTGGGTGTCATGGGACTTGCATCCAAGACACACAGGCTGACAAGTTTTTTTCCTCAGCTTTCTATGCTTGACAGGTTTAATGTATTTTGACTCCAAATTAATGATTGGAGTTTGAACCATTAAGTCAGTGTATAATTATCTGTTGTGCAACAGCTTTAATGAATTACTCTTTAATTAGTTTAGTAATATGTGCATTACTTTGGCTGTCGGTGGAATAACTTGACTAATATAAAGTTTGGAGACCGTAATGATTCTGGCATAGACAGCACTCGAGGCGTACAGCTTTTAGGAAATACAGTCTTTAATCATAAAGCCTTTCTGTACTATGTGTCGAAGTGTGGTGTTCTAGATACTTCAAACAATCAGCACAATCGCTTTTACCAACTGGAAGGAAATCTTGTGACTTTCACCATGTGGCTATATTAGTCTTCTTCCTTCTTAAGACAACTCTTGCATTGTCTTTCATTCAATCTTGTAGTTTATTATAAGCAGTTGAACAAATATTTTGTTTTTGGTTTTTTTTCCAGTTTCCAGTTGTTATTTGTGCTCTAGTGGCTCAAAGCTGCTATATAATTGGCCTGTTGAACCTCATTTTCCCAAACCATATTTAATTGTAGCCTGCACATTTGGTAAATGTATTTACAGGCCCTGTTGTCTGTGCCATAAAACCAGCTTGTGGGACCTTTTTTTGAAGTGTTTGCCCCGGGTGGCTCATATTCCTCTGTACTCCCATTCTGCTGACACTTTGAGTGGGTGTGCGCCTGAGGAGAAATGCTCAAACTGTATCATCTGTTGTTTGAAGGTGCCTTTTTTTTTTTAAACATCTCAAGAAAGTTAGGGCTCTCTTATCCTAATTAGATACACTAAATGACATCTTTTCACTTGGAGTTTTATTTAGGAAAAGCAGTCATAGGAGACCACTTGTAATACTGCAGCTCATGCGTTGTTATAATATATTTTGTCGAACAATTATAAGGCTCAGTAATGTGTTGTCAAAATGCAGAATTTAATGCAGTTTCCTCATATTTCTTCAATAAGCATTTAAAAGATGCGTAAACAGTTTGACTTGTGTATATAATTCTCTGTAGAACCAATGTTCTCCTGGATTCAAAATAATCAGGAAGGTGCTAAAGCTTTGAAAAATCATTATTGTGTAGATTAAAAGTTGATACTCATCTGCAGTCTATTCCATTTCCTTTCATCCATCCTGCACCACCCCCTCTCTCCTCATAGTTAAACAGTACAATAAATTTAATCGTGGAAAGAACCAATCATTGTACATGTTACCACTGCTGAATTCAAGGTACCATATTTGCAGTTTAGAACCTTCATTTGACCATGTACTATCTGTCGGGATGATAAATTGCTCTCCAAACAGAAAGAAATGGAGTAAGTAATACTCAATAAAAATGCAAGCTTTACTATCATACCAATAATATTTTCTCTCATGGTTTCTCCTCTTTCCTTGTTCTATTTTATTCCCAGTTCCTCTCAAAGCTTGACTACCTGACTCTCTCTAAGGACCATTACCCTTGCTACAGTGCAGTGCCAACATCAAACTGTCAGAATGTATGTTTTCAGTTGACTATGTAAAAAGCTTAAGCCAGTGTATAAAGTGCCACAGGAGAAAAATGAAGCACCATTAATGGCCACTAAAATTACAGCCAGTCCTATTTGATAATCAGTGGCTACAAAATGAAACAAAGTGCTAAACTAGCCAGTGAACTACTTACCTACATTAGGGCAGTTATGCATTGATGATTTAAAGCATTCATTTTCTATATTCTCTACAGCATATATTCTTCACCAAATAAAAGAAAAAGACTAATTTAATTTAACTAATTTAATTTCAAAATAAAACCTCTACAAATTGATCTTAAATAGCTCCAATTGAACTATCAAAATAAGTGAGGAAAAAAACACAGGTTTTAGGTTTATAACATTAAGAATGGCTTGATTCTATCCCAAGTAAGCCGCTTAGCCAGTAATACCAGGAGCCCGAAACCAAAGCAGCTAAATGGAATTCAGCCATCGTTAATTAGATTATTTACACCTGTGTGTTTCCTCTTGTGACATGTCTTCTAATATGTTCGTTCACTATGACGCACCTGCGCTCATCACTGGTGCAGCCAGTTGTTTTTGCAACTCACATAATTAGTTGAATGAAAATCACCTGTGTGGAATTAAGGTGCGAGTGAGTGAGTGAGTGAGTAAGTAAGTGATTTTAGGTTAGATACACCTGAATCTGCCAATGTCCAACAGCTGCTTGGTCAACATCCAGGCAAAGATACTAAATCATGAATACAAAGTGACACAAATCTGCACCAGCGTTACTGAGAAGGTAGAATCAGAGGAGGGAGGGTACAAGAAGATTTTCAAAGGCACTGAATATCAGTCAGAATACAGTGACGGTCAATTATAAAAAAAAAAACAGCACAGCTGTAAATCTGCCTGGAGCAAGTTTGTAGACATTTCAAAGGAGATACAAGGATCTATGGCTGGAGGTGGGAGACACTGCATACAGCAGATGTTGCCCCTGTGATTCATGGACCAGCTTCATGGAACAGTGACAAAGAGAAAGCCACTGTTAAAAATAAATAAATAAATTACACACTGCGTAATTTGTGATGTTTCACTGCAACCTGGACGGTTTGTGAAGTTACAGGGAACATAAATGCAGCAAAATACATAGACGTTTTGGAGTAAAGTCTGCTGCAACCTGTGAGAGAGGTGACTGGGATTTGGAAGATTTATTCTTCAGCAAGAGAACAACCCCAAACATAAAGCCAAAGCTATAGAGGAATGGCTTCAGAAAAAACAATGTCCACACCTCAGTGCAATATTTTCTGGCAATAATAAACTTTATAGTTAACTGTATTTATGTAGCTCTTTTCACTTAAACCATAAGCAGTAGAGGTTGCAGTGAAGCATTAATAAACGGTAAAATATACAACAATTATGTAAAAGCAGACAATTAATATCAAGGTACAATGTTGAAAGAGTTGGTTATTCAGTCTTGGTATAGAGTTTGACCAGTTTTGCAAAGAATAATGGGGAAGATTTCACTGTTAATGGTGTACAAAGCTGATACAGTTCTATCAACACAGACTCAAGGCTGCTATTGCTGTCAAAAAGTACCTTTACAAAATATTGACTGGAGGAGGGTGAACACTTATGCCATCAATTACTTGGTTAGTTATATTTGTACTTAATTTAAGTCAATGTTACAGATTTGTTTTCACTCTGGCATTTAAAAGTTTTGGGGTGATGAATATCAAAGCTTTATTGCATCCACAGTTGTTTAAAGTTATTCACCAATAAAACTCTGAAGTCCAAAGGGGGTCCAGTACTTTTTTTATAGTCAATGTGTAACCTGCTTATTGCATTGCAATGATTAGTTTTCTCCAAACTAAGGGATGGGAATAAAAAGTTTCATCAGTGGCATAATTCACTTATCAAGAATACCCAGTGCACACTCAATATCTAGCCTTGCAATTGAAAAGGTATAAAGGGTGAAGCATTTCAGCAGTAGTAATATTACATAGTTAACTGGCAGCTATTTCAATAGGCTCTCAGTGATTTGTGCTCAGGCATTATGCTTCGCCCTCTCTCTCCTCAAAGCATAGGGAAATGCATCGCTTAATTGAGAGGATTTCCAGGGGCTTTGTGGGGGAAAGCTGTGAGCTAGCTCCTTCTCTCCAGGAGAAATGTATTTACAACGCACTCTATCCCCATCGCATTTGTCATTTCAGCCTGGAATAACATGTATATTTTCCGTCCCTCTTGACACACTTTCATTTGCTGGGAGGCTGCAAATGTCTATGCTTCTCTTTAAATGTCTCCTTGGCATAATGAAAGAGGACAACATTTGCATAAATCAACAGCCATGCATATATCCAATCACAATTGTCTATGGGGTTTTCATGGCTTTCCAAATGGAGACTCACTACAAGTACACAGTAATGGACATGGGTAGCGGCTGCTATTATACTGTTAATATGCCAACACTCAAAGAATACATAATGTTTCAGGAGTTAAAGTTAGCTGCTCTGATATAGTATAGAGCCATTTTTGGTTCGGTAGGGTTAGGAACAAGACTAATAAAAGTTAGGTACGAATGTATGTTGTTTAGTAGTAATCTTTAAAACTACACGGCAGTAAACTTTCAGACTAAGAATCTACAGCCATGCTAGCAGCATTTTGTAATATAGCCATAAATCAAAGTAATGTCGGTACCAATTTCATTGCAATCCATCCAATAGTTGTGAAGACATTTCACTCAAAACCACAAATTCAAACCAGCAGGTGGGAATAGAGGAAAAGTCAGGGCATGACCAGAATCAACAGAATCCAGCCTCTGGGGACTATGAATGCCTACAAAATCCATCCATCAATCCATCCTCTTGTAGTAGTTAAAATATTGTAGTCTTGACCAAAGTCGTGGACCAACCCAAGTGGTATCTTCTGTATAGAGGATCTTTGCTGCAGTTCCTCGAATGGCCGCCTGAGGCTGGCTCCAAAAGCGAGTCAATCCCCATAGACTCCCATGTGAAGAAGCCTAACTCAACGGCAGAAATAAACATGTTTACAGCTTGGTACAAAAACAGGCTTAGTGTAACTAATTCCCCCTCCAAGACAACCGTATGAGTGGTGAATTTTTTCACATAAGTCACCCATAATTATGAATAATTGAGGGACGCTTTGAGTAGCTGTTTGGTGCCGTGGCAGTCGGCTAGCTGTCTACTCTGCGTCACCTTCAGCTTATTCGAGTCAGTGAACGTGACCTCCTGGTCGTGTTTGTGGTTTTGGTGCCTGTTGGAGGATTTTTCGTGCAAAAATCGGACCAAGAATATGGTTTGGTGTTTGGTTAATTGGATAACAGAAAATTAGGAAGACTGAGCTCCTGTATTTTGAGGTGAGTAAAACTCTAAAATTATTTTTATTTATATGTTAGCACGAATTAGCAGGTGCTCACCATACCCGGCTTGTTAGCTTAGCCCGTTAACTAGCTAATTAGCCGAAAAATAAATTAGCCGCGGGTTTGCCTTCTAGCAAGACGCTCAGCTGTGCTAAATATGCTAACGGGAGTGTATGCTTTCGACACATGCCCCACCTCCTTGCCCGTTTTTGCATTAACCTGAGCTTCAAAACTGCTCCTCCAAAACCTGTAGGTTTACGTCCATCTTTATATACAGTCTATGGGACCGGCCCACTGACTGACCAACATTGCCATCCATAGAGCCAAATCGCTTGCATGGCTCAGATGTTATGATGGATAATGGTGTGGTTTGATGAAGGTAGCAGTTGTTTAATGCATATGGTAACACTTTCTGGTGATACTTAAGATGTAAATATAACTTCCTGCATGCCAGTCCTGCTAAAAAAAAACTTTTATCATAAGCAACCCCCTTTGTTTTCTCTTGTTGAGACAGATGCTAGTACAGTTAACCTTATATTAAAGAAGAAAATGCCATGAAGTTTATATTAAAACTAACATGGTAATTGCCATTCTAAATGTTAGCCTGGGTGAAAATGTGAAAGATTTGCATTTACACGTGTTGCCATCTAAATGTACCACTTCCTGTTGTAGCTCCTTGTAAACAAACATTTAGCTTCACCAGCAGTCAACAGATGTCACCATGACAGTGCAGTGTTGTGTATAGCTATCTCAGCAGAGTTGTCACTGAGTGGTTCAGTAAACCCACTGAATGATTTGTGTTCAATGACAGAGCAAACATCACTTGTGTGGGGAGAACAAGGCTGGTGTTATTTTACTCTTTTGTGAGAGGATCTGCATTGCTCTCCAGAAATATGAACATAAAAATTGTCATTGAGTCGATTCAACTAATCGCCTCAATACCAGCCCCTGCTGCTTACTGAAGATTCTTTGTTCAATTTCTTTGAAAAGATAATAGACGCTGAATCATTGAAGATATGAGACTGAAGAATTGTTTCAATCATGCTCCTCATATAAAAGCAAGATGAGGTTAGTAATATGATGGCACAGTTTTAGTTGCATGTCTGTTAGGACATCTAAATTAGAGCTGCAACCATTATTCAATTAAGAGTGCAATAAATTGATTGCCAATGTATGATACAGTATGATAGTAAACTCAACATCTTTGGGTTTTAGACTGTTAGTTGGACAAAAAAAATGCAATTCAGATATGTTAACTTGGGGTTTGGGGAATTGTGATGAGCAGTTTCTACAATTTTCTGACATACCCTTAATGATAAACTGATCAATAAAGAAACAGTCATCAGACTAATCGATAATGAAAATACTTGTCAGTCGCAGCCCTATGCTAATACCCCTATGCTTGAATAACACTATGTTGCCCCAAGTTTTTTGTGTTAGTTACTGTGAAGCTATTTGATAAACATAATTGTATTTAGAAATATATGCTCATGAGCACAACTCAAACTGTTTTTTAATGAAGTCTTAAATAAAGATAAAAAGTGTCAATGAAGGACACATCTTAACTGATGCTGCACTTTAGTGTTGCAAATTCATAAAGACATTTGCAGTAAATCAGTTGACATGGTAGATACCTACTTTTTCCAGTTGCATTTGGTGACATCACAATGAACTTTAGCAAATTTTAATGGCCATTTTACATTGTTCTCTTGTGTCTGATAGAACTAACAGTCTATGGATGAATAGAGAAAATAATCAATATAGTAATCAATAATAAAAAAAATTTCATTATTTGCAGCCCTACTCTAAATGGACTCCAGCAATTAATGATAGAAGCTGATTTTGAGTTACTGTTGGTGAAGTTTCAAATTACTTTATTCTATTGAAGTGTGAGATTTAGCTGATAGCAAACTGTCCTTTGAGCATGTTTCTAATCTGTGGGCAGACTTTGGAGTAAACACCTGCACCGGTAGCTGTGAGCCAAACCTTTGATTGAACACTTTAATGCTGTTTTTCTGTGCTGCCTCCAACTTTACACACTCCAGACAGACACTCCATCACTCTCTTATCACGAGCAACTGTCACAGGCGGCTCTTACGTACAGAGACTAGTCAACATTGGACTGTAAAGGACAGGAGGACTGCTGGCATTTTAGATCTGAGCCTGTTGGTGTGGATGTTATTTTGTGCTATATTCAGCACTAAATACAAAATGTACATTCTGTACACAGGCCTATTATCTTGGTTTTAGAGAGAGAGCCAAGTGGTGGTGATCTATATTAGCTGAGGCTATTATGAAGCACTGGGTTTTCCCAGGCAGTCAGTGAGACGTGTTGCTAGGAAACATACCTAGAGATCGGGGGTGGAGAACTGATTTGATGAGGAAGCAGAGTTCCCAGCTAGTTTCAGCCTCACATGGAAATGACTAAAAAGGGCCATAGGCATGCTGTCTCTATAGCAGAATATTGAGTTGATTATGGTTAATTAAATCTTTATTATTTCGTCTTTTGATATCATCTCCATATTTTTGAACTCTTTCAGAAATGTTTTTCATGCAAGGATAAGACAGATGGATATTCTTCAATGATTCCTGCTAATATGATGATGATATGATTTCACAACTAAGACTGAGAGCTAGAGGCTGTTTTCATTACAATTCTGCCTCTTAAATGGCAAAATGTGATTAATCATCATACACGCCAATGCTTACATCTGACATTATAATACATTGGCAACGTGTTGACCTTTTCGAAGCAGAATATGTATATTATTATTATTGTAATATTATATCTAATTCTTGAGCAATGAGTATGATTAGTGTTGGAGAACTGTAAAGGCTGTAAAGAGAAAGACTCTGTGCATTCAGACAGTTAACTTTGAGACAGTGGAACATTTTTCATCACTTACACTCTAAATTCTGAAGCCTCCGAATTTATTAAATTCTGTGTGATTAAAATCAATACACTGATCAGATTCTGGATTTTGATATATTTTGCCTCCCAGAAAGCTGCACAGTGCTGTTGATAGATGGGTGGTTTGTTGAGGAATACTGAAGGTATCATGTCTAAAGCAATGCTGCCCTCATCTGGATGATACTGTTAGTGCATCTTGCCTGTCACATCACACTGCCCAGATGAGTAACCACAACAGTGACATAAACCTTTGGCTTATGTACATATAATTTTAAGGTCATATTAATAGTCTTGACACCACCAGCACCCTCCTACATCAAATCATGTCCATAGTGCCTTTCCACCAGTGAAATCAAAGCAGCAGTTATTTAATGAGGGATGGAATTTTAGATTTTAAATATCTACTCTAGGAAACAGCGGGTAGAGTATATTTAACCTCTCTGCAGCTGATGGTGAGCCCAGCACAGTGTGATTTTGGCTCTAACAGACCAGTAACTTCTGATCTCTCCAAGGATGTAATCAGGGGCAGAGGTGTAAATCTGCCCAGCAGAGGAGAGAATTAAGCTAATGCAACTAGCAGCGGTGAAGCAGAAGGCCCAGCTAGCTGTATTTCTCCCTTGGTCAGCGTGCTGTCTGCAGGGCTCCCTCTTCAGCTCTGGGAGACAGACTGACAGCGCCAAACAGTAATTGGTCAGAGGGGACAACACAGAGAAATATCTAAATACTGAGAAACAGATTTCCCTCTTGGGCCTCGCAGGTGGACAAATTCTGTGAGATATTTATGTGCTAACAATATTTGGGTTTTGAATTGAGGCTACTGACCCGAATGCCTTAAAAGCAAACTTGAAGCCCCCCCACACACAAAAATGAATAAATTCTTTAGATTTGGACTTCACTTTGCAGAATTATGCATGTGCACAGTTTGACACTAGAAAACTCTTCACGTTTATCTGCTGAAGGCGAAATTTTCTGTTACTTGTTTACAAATATATTATCCTTTAAAAGTGAGTTCTTTATACAGAGGCCTTGCATAATGTAGCAGCTAAATGTGGATTTAAAATGCTGCACATTATTTTGTCAACATCCATATAAGTTGTCAAAATTACACAATGTGAGATTTGGAGTGTTTAAAAAGAAAAGCAAAGAGATCACTCTCCAAAAATATCCATTATTCGCCTCTTTAAACTTGTGAAGCCGGTTGAGAAAAAATGTAAAGCTCAGCTAGAGATCCTATTATAAATGTCTCGTGCAGTGAATATGTCTTTGCCATCTTGAAGAATAAAGACCACTGAGTGTGGAAATGAAGGATGCTCCGAGGCCAGACAGTTGCGGTGCCTGCCAAGTCTCAGATCACATTGCTTCAGTTCAAGTGTCTTTAATCTCCTGCACGAAGCCAGAGCTGCCGAAGAATTAACCTTGTGCAAAGTATTCAGAAAGACCAGCTTTCATTTACATGTCACTCTGCATCCAGACTGTACATTAATTAGCACTCCAATTGTGTTGTCTGTTTTGCTTTGTTTCTCCACTAGGGGGAGTCTCTGAGAAGGACAGGCTTCTGGCTGCACAAAGGGATCATTTTGTTTACACAGTCAAAATTAATGACTTTATCTGGGCCTTTCATGATTTTATTGGCTTTAAATACATCTGATAGTCTGGTAATTACTTCAAAGTAATAAACACTTAGCAGATGTCTAACTCATACAGCCACATTGTTAAAGCCAAGGCTGTTTGCAGAAAACAAGCCTTATTAACCCTGAGGGTCTCTGTTGATTCCAGCGGGTGTTTAACTCTAATCCCAGCAGTAAAATGTGCTGATACATACTGAATGGAGAAGTAGAAGTATGGATGATTCCTCAATCACCTGCAGCACTGTTTCTTTTCCCTCTGCTCTCAATCTGAAGGAGCCTGTGGTGGCTCTGCCCTACCTCTGTGACCTCGCCATGATTGACTTGATCTCCCAAAGAAAAGCTCCCATGACCTCAAAAAGCTTGAGGAAACGGGGGATGAAGACAGACATGGCAGAGTAACAATAGACACCCCCCACTCTCCCCCTCCCACACACACACAGAGAGCATGTTTGAATTATTACTTTACAATGACGTCGAGGCTTGAGCTTGTCAAGTTGAACCACATTTGACATCACTGAACTTAATCTGAGAGAAAAACAGATAAGAAGAATTGTGATTGATGGCTGCTCCTGCACCCGATTTCTGATGTCTGCCTATTTTTTAGATAAAGCCCAATGCAAACTGAGTGATTGAGTGACTGGCATTATTTAAACAAAATAATGTGTCATATTTAAAAGTTATCAGCAACCCAAAACTACCTCCTATTAATATTAAAGTGTGAGGCTGAGGAGGATCATTGTGGTGTTTGCTTGGACTGTTTCAGATTCAGATGTCCAGTCAGCAGTCAGCAGTAATTAGCTGTACTGGGTGTTAGACACCTAACAGGTTGCGTTGTTTTCATCTGGGGGTTAAATGCCACTCCCCTCCCATGGAGTCCACTGCTTGCCACTGCTGTACAGCCTGTGGTCGGGACAACGCCTTGGAGCCAAACAATTACATCAAGGTCATGGAGAGGAGGAATGCACTGCCGATTAGTGCAGGAGTGCAGCAGCGACCTGCAGAGCCCACTCCTCACAGGGATGACAGCAGACCTGAGCACGGAGGCTACGCATGATTTTCAAATTCAAAACGCACTCGCTTGTAAATTTAAAGTTCAGTTGTGTGAGTGAGTCGTAAACACACAGCAGAACGAGTCTTGAGCCTATTAACGTGTGCCCTTATAACAGCAGCATATTTCAAAATGATTTATCACATACAGTAGTTCACAGCCACACAGTAATAAGTTCCAGACGTGTTATTATAACTTAATATCGTGGGAGACAAAATGTCAAAGGATTGCAAGGAAACGAAGTCTGTGTAGAATATTAGTCTGTAGTGGGTTTGTTTTGTTATTGTATGTGTTTACGAGTTAAATTAGAAAGAGCTTTCAACAAACTTTATAGGGCGGCTAAAGTATCGGTGGGTTAATTATCCTCGTTCCCGCTTTACTCTCAGTCGAAACTCAGACCATTTACCTGCTAGAGGTCGGACCCAGCTCCAGCTCCAGGCTCCAGAAACCACCAGGGTTGGTAAAGTCCCTCTGACCAGATGGATAAAATAAAATTAAAATAGTGCAAGTCTGCTGGAGCAGAATATTGTTTATGTGTTAACCCCCTTTAGTAGCCTTCTAGGACTTCCATGTTGTAAATGAAATCTTGTCCTGCACGGTGTTTATTCCAGTTTAACTTTAAAGTAAAAGCAGCAGTTGAAGGATACTCTTCACCTTATTCTAAGTCATAACATTTTTCCAGTTTGATCGATTTCAGTTTAGATATTAAAGTCACATTTTAATTACATAATACCAAAGTTGAAGCAGGAGAAAACCTGTTGATTCTGAATTGTTGTGGATAGAATTGATTAATGTTAATGTAACAGAACGACATAACTGGCACACAATTTGGACTGGCTTTTATTTTGCAGGGCAGATACAGTAGGCCATGTTTTCTTCGGGAGCCTGCTGGGGGTAATTTTTCCACGAGTCACTTGTTGACACTAAACTTGCGGCACTTGTGAAGTGTTTATTGCAAACGAATATCTTTTAAGAGAAGGTGGCTCTTTACAAACACACGCGGGTCTTTGTTGTTGGGTTTGATACCGTCGCTCAGAAAGTTCAGCAAGTTCAGACATGATGACGATCAGTGCGTAACAGCACATGAATTATAATTTATTCTGTTTTATATTAAATTGTCACAACCCGTATTTATTGGTCATCAGGGTGCTGATAAAAGGGAGCTATTTCAGACGTAGTTTTGTATAAATGTGATAATGATCTATTAGTGACAAATATTTAAGTTTGCATTAAAAAACTAATATTTGCTATTCATGCATGGACGCTCTTGTAAACTGGAGTTCAAGTTGTACCTTGTAGTTTCGATGACTGTATCTCAAAGCCGGAGAACAAAGACGAAGCATAAAAAAACCCACATATTTTGAATCCATAAACGATCAGGACAAATGTTCATTCTGGTGACCTCCAGTAATTTTGTCAAATGTATGAAAACAAATATTCTCATCGCTCTACTATGTGTTAAACATGTGTTTTTGCTGGCTTGTTTAAATAGTGAATTTGAAGATAAGGACTTTGCCGCAGTCAGGATAAACTCCGGTGCGTAATTACGCACGGATAATGACAGATGTAAACCACTAATGTTCCTTAATGTGAATATGCCTGAAAAATATCGTAAAGCTCAGCAGTGCAGTTAAAAGCAGTATCGATGCTCATGAATAGGGAGGTTGGGTCAATACAAGTGGGCTGTTGCGGGACAGAAAAGAGAGGTGTGACCCTCCCAAAACTTTTCTTCAGTGGGCTACCTGTGGAGGCTCCGGGCGCTGCGCATAAATACTCCTCCCTCTGAGGATGAGCTCAGTCCTGAGGGAGACGCACACAGACGAAATTAGGTTTTGGGAATCTGGTTAGGGCGGATTATGAACGCTTTTGGACACCAACCATCTAACCAGCAGACCAGCCCTATTCAGCACCACAGCGCTCAGGAGCTCCTGGACATGGCCGTGTACTGCGACAACTACGGTGTGTACCAACAGAACCTCCACCATCATCATCCTCAGAGGCCGCCCACGCACCCCTCTAGCTACGGCCTCGGAGAGTACACGTCTCCGTCCGCGAACCCGTACTTATGGCTGAACGGACCCAGCATCAACTCCTCTCCTTATCTCCCCGGGAACAACAGCACGTCCTACATTCAGTCTGGATACGGGTCGAACCAGAGGCAGTTTTTACCACCTCCCACCGGGTTCGGTGGGGCAGACCTGGGGTGGCTGTCCATATCCAGCCAGCAGGAACTCTTCAAGATGGTCAGACCACCTTACTCCTACTCAGCACTGATAGCGATGGCCATACAGAACGCCCAAGACAAAAAGTTGACTCTGAGTCAGATCTATCAGTATGTGGCTGACAACTTTCCTTTCTACAAGAAGAGCAAAGCTGGATGGCAGAATTCAATCCGTCACAATTTATCGCTGAACGACTGTTTCAAAAAAGTGGCCCGGGACGAGGATGACCCCGGTGAGTCTGGATTATTTTGACTAAATTAAGTATTATTGTGTGGAGATGTTTTCATTGTCGTGGTGTTGATGCTGCTAGTGTTTTGATTAAACTCTTAAAATGAATGAAACCTCTTGAAACAACAAAATCTTCTCAGCTCATTGTCAGTTTGAGTACTTTTTAGAGGAAATTAAATTATAAAGATGAAAACCCACATTAACAGAAAAAATAAAGCTCCAAATCTGTCCCCCATATATTTAACCCTGGTTTTTTTTGCTCGTCCAGGTAAAGGAAACTACTGGACACTGGACCCCAACTGTGAGAAGATGTTCGACAACGGCAACTTCAGGCGGAAGAGAAAAAGGAGAGCTGATTTAAGCGGAGCTGACAATACCCCTCTCCCCGTAAAGTCAGAAGACGGCCCACACAAGCTCTCCGACACCGCCAGCCTGTTGAGTTCCTCCCCGCCCAGTCTGCACGGATCCCCGGCCTCCACGGAACCTAAGTCGTCTTCGCCGCCTCCCTCCGCGGAGCACAGCCCATGTTTCAGCAGCTTCGTGTCCAGCGTGAACTCGCTGCTGTCGGGCAGCGGCAGCACCGAAGGCTCCCGGGGCGGGGAGCGGGACTACGGCTCCGGGCACCTGGGGGGATTGTCTCAGACCAGAGAGGGCATGTCTGGACTGGGCTCCTACTCGCCCACTTTAATCTCTCCTCTGAACTCTGACAACAACAGAATTAATTATTACACATCAGTACAGAGCCTCTCCAACCATTTCAGTGTTAATAACCTAATATACAGCCGGGAAGGAACAGAGGTGTAGACTGTCTGTCTGTATCAGTGCTGGGCTGCTTACAGAAAAATAAGTAATTTATCACTCATTGTTAGCCTTTACATTTCATATGTAGCCTACTGTTATTACTTATTACTCATTAACTGGTTTGGTAGGCCTATCTGTAAAACCACCACTGGGATTAAACTGGTGTCTTTCACAATAATCCTTCCAAACAGTGAAAAAATATATTTCGGTGTATTAGAAAAGGAATATAAACTGCCACTGCTCCATTATGGTTTGTTCACACTAGTGCAACAATGTAGCCTCTCCTTGAACTGATGGACTGACTTATTTTTTTCTTACCTATTGTAGCTGTTCGGTTGGGCCGACTCTGTCTTAAACGAAGAAGAAAACACATATGTACAGAAATTATTTTCATAAGAAAAACGTGACGTGTATTTTAGGCTGAACTGTGTTTTGTGTTTTATTTAAACTCATGTCGATGTTTGAATAAAAGTCATTTATTTTAACTCCATTTTCAAGGCTTATGTGTCATTTTCCTGCTCATCTTCATGAGTGTTGAATTTAACCAATCAGGGAAATTACAGTCTAAACTGTGTAATATTATATTTAAATTTTCATTTCAAAGATATACTTTATTAATCTCCCATTTTGCACTTGGCTATGAAAGTAATGTCAGGTCTTTCCTTGATTTTATAAGTTTTATATTCCTAGAATATTCTTATTGAGACTTACTGCAGGGTCACACAGTAGTTTCATCAGCTACTTTTGAAATAACTTGAATCTGTAAGAGGTCATTATTTGTTTCCTGTTGTACAGTTTTTGATTCAGATGAAGCACAAAGGGCCCTTCTGAACACTCCCACCCCCCATTTTTTGTAGATTTTCAAGTTAAATCGGCCGTTTAAAATATTTTGGAGACCCCGCTGTGTTTTCTGTCTCTCTTCATAGCCCCTGTCAGGCCAGTAAAAAAAACAAGGGCCTTACAAATTTTCAGATTAAATTCTCTTTTGGAATTGTAAGAAAGTGGGAATCAAACCAATAGAAATGCTTTAGAGCCTGTCAGGAAATCTGAAGTCAAGTGGCTGTAAGCAGTAAAGTGTGTAAGACAGAGACATTTTCCGCTTGTCACTTCCAATAGCCCGATTTCAACAAGCAATCAGACCTTTAACTTATTTCCACAAGGTTCAGAAGTTCAGCTTTTTGTCTGGGGCTGGATTTGACTCAGACTGCGCCTGTTTGATAACCTGTTTGCTGAATATTCCACCTGTCTCCATCTATTCCCAAAGTCTTGTCACGCAAAACGCTGGCTGTTCCGTGTGTGTCAGTGTGAATCCTGTTAATGGGATTTGTGTTTTCTTCTTTTTTTTCTTTTTTTTTCCTGTATTGGGAACTACTGTGGAAGAGCATCTGCGGAACAATTGGCGAGAGAGTTCAACGGCATGTAATGTGCTTCTGTTGTGCTTGCGGCCCAGGGGACACAACAGAAAGCATGCTATTGGGGAGAAAATTTAAATGTTCAAGTGATTTAACACCCGGCTCCTGTCTTATTTTCAAACAATATGGATACGCACGGAATCAAAGCGTGTAAATAAAAGGAAACACCTCTTAATTGGTTGATAATTGAATTCACTCAGGCGCTCTGTGGTCTGGAATAAAAGAAAAATTAATTGACAAGACATTCGTGCCCCTTGTTGGAACACAATGGAAGCTGGCAATTCAAGAGATCCCCTCCTGGGCTCAAATGAAAATATTGCGATCTGAAGATCTGGGAACAAATTATCTCCCTCAGGCCACATTTTGCTCTATTATCTGTGGAGCAGGGCCACGGATCAGACAAAGAGGATTTTTGTCATACAGGAGCAGGTTCTCACAGTAACAAGTTTTCTGTTGAAATCCTCATCACGTCCAGTGAATAGAGTAGAACGCACATTCAGAGGCCTTTTAGTTCTTATTACTGTCATCTCTTTACAACTCAGTCAACTTTGTCACTCAATGTGGAATTGTCAGGAAACATTAATTCAGTATTATATGAAAAATAATATTATATGAAATATATGTGGAAGGTCATTTTTACTCCACTACATTTATTTGACAGCTTGAATCACTTGTTACTTTGCAGATTCAGATATATAATCAACTAATAAATTATGAATTATTATTGTAGATTAAGCTACTATTAATGATATTATTGTGAAGTGGGTCACTCTGCATAATCAGTGCTTTTAATTTTGGTACTTCAAACATATTTTTATGCTAATACTTAAGTACTTTTACGCAAGTTGTTTAGCATCTCTACACTGGTATTGCTATTTTTACTAGCAACCCACTTTTGTTAACAACTTTTAACTGAAGCTTGCATGCAAGCAAATACATCACACCAGTAAATCTAGCTGCTTTCCAAGTTTCCCCTCTCAGTTCTCAGAAATGTAACGCTCCAGTGCCCTGTGCCTGAAGGGCACATTTACCCGGTCCACATGAATATCAGTCAGGCCACCATGTCTCTGTGCTACCTGCTTGAGGGCCCCTGCCTCGAGGGCTTAAAGCCCAGGCCCTGCAGAGTACCTCAGCATAAGGGTGGCCCCGGTCCCCATACATGCCTAGTGGGCTAAACCCATAATGATGGGTTTCAGCCTCAAAGGGTCATCCCTCCAAAGGCGAGGTTGGCTCATAATTGAAGGAGCTGGTGTTTCAGAACTGGATTATTTTAATCCTCCTTCTCTTTATGGGAGTAGATACCAACAAGTCATCCAATGCCAACTATGGAGAACAGGGATGGGTATGTCCTTCATGTGAAGTGAATTTTACTTAATGAATCCAACTGCTACAGAGAGAATGCATAAACAAATACACAAACAGGGCTGGTCCACTTTTTAGGTTTACTTTCAATTGAAGACAGCACAGATAGAACTACCAGAAAGTTATTAAGAGAAGTTGTCTGTTGAGACCTGGATGCTTGTCCACGTTAGCCAGTGAGTGATGTATCACTGCTGGATAGAGTTGCACTCAGCAAAGTGAGAAACTTAACTCCCATTAGCTGTTAAGCGAGATCTCAACTGATAAATA
This sequence comes from Seriola aureovittata, assembly GCF_021018895.1. Classification (NCBI taxonomy): domain Eukaryota; kingdom Metazoa; phylum Chordata; class Actinopteri; order Carangiformes; family Carangidae; genus Seriola; species Seriola aureovittata. The sequence goes on from NC_079384.1 coordinate 13,421,560, forward strand.
AGCAACTGCAACAAAACTTGCAACCCTCCCTCGCCTCCCAAAACCTGCTTTTAAAATGTGCAGTGCAGGTATTTGCTGTGTCATGCCTTGTAGACTTATTTCTGATGATGTAGAGATCTACAAGTAACTGTATGGCAATTTGTTGGTTTGTAAAGCATTCGGGATTTCAAACAAAAAGATGTGTCCAGAGCCTAATAATTCTCCACAGCCCATATAACACTACCTTACAGACAAATCTGAGGGGTAATATGAAAAGGGAGACTGTGTGTCTGACCCCAGTGAAGAACATGATAGCTTGGCCATAGGGGGGCTGATTACAGTCTGGGTCTACCCTGAAATTTCACATCTGTTTGTAGCAGTCAGTGGGCATTATAGGGATAATTTCTTATATTACAGCTCAATCTCTTGAGGAAGTTAAATATTTAAGAGAACAACATGATGACAGCTTCTGGGGAAGCCACTACGAGGCTGTGGGGAGGGGGAGCACCTCTCTTTGCTGCACTTTAAAAGGATGGTGTGTGCAAATGATAGCTGAGGCGAATGTCTATCAATTGGCATGACCTGATTCGGTTTCATCATTCCCCTTCCGAGGCCCATAAAAAGCCTAACGTATGGGTCGGTAACGGCATGGGATCCTCGGTCCGGACGAGCAGCCATATGGATTATTTTATACAGAAGAAGAGGCAGCTCAGTGCAAACTGCTTGGCTGCTGAGAGCATGTGAAAAATGTGCAGACACATGTCATACTCTGTTTTTCTACTTTGTTTTTCTTTCTTCTTTATTTTAGATTTTATTCCAATGAAAATTCATATTTGGGAATATTATTTTTCTGTTACTCCTGAATGCTAACATATCTAAGAACATTAGATTCTCACTTATCAAATTCAAACAAGTTTCTCACAATGCAATTTGTTGTTTTTGTTGTACATATAATTTTCTTTAATCATGTTAAGCTTGATTATCCCTCCATTTTACCAGTGAAAACAGGTTTGCTTGCACCAGGACTAGAAATTATTGGTGAGCACAGGAAGGGCAGCCACTTCAGAGCCCGTGAGGCTTGCCAACAGAGGAACCTGTGGAAAGAGTCAAAGAGATACAAGGATTAACGGACTAGAACGAGTCCCAGTAAATCCACAGCCAGGGCCTGTCTTCACATCGCTCTGTCTGGAAAACCTATCCCCAAAACAATGTAACTTATCCCCCGCTCACTATATTGCTGGAATATATTTTGACAAAGTCTTTGTTCTCACATTAGGGAACTGTAGGCAGATCATCCGTTATCCGTGACCTTTGTCATAACAAACCATGGCAGTGGTTTTACACACTGCTGAGAAGCCGGGAAAGAAAGTTCACATCAGCCAGGCTGATGTTTCTAACAAGTTATGGGTCTTTCTGACTCACTTTAAACAAACCCCCTGTTCAAAAAAATCAAATATGTAAAGAAAATACTCCATTAAGAAAACCTTTTCCCAAATTCTTTATCACTATGGATTTTTCTTTTCTAATTATGTTCTCTGATAAAGTCAATACAGTGAAAGGCTTACTCATAAACTCCTCAGTAAATCTGCAGCCATTCATCACCTACATGAAATTCCAAACCATGACCTTATGAGAAAAATATCCAGGGTTCACGGAACATCAATTTCTATGTGCAGTGCAGCAGAACAAATATCTGAGTAACGGCCAATAAGTAATCATTTTAGCTCGGTTCAGGGACCACTTTAACTCTTGCACATGATAATGGTGCATTTGACCTATCGTGCACGCCAGAACTCACTATTGGTGATTACTGCAATATATGAATAAGTTGGAAACACATTTTTTTTAAAAACTGAAAAGTAATTTAAACTTGCATTTTGAAATTAAAGCAACTGAATCAAACAGTATTAACATTTCTGTGGGGAAGGGGGGGGGCATGCCTTGTGTTGCTGACAGCTTGCAGTGATACCACCCGGCTAGCAACACCTGCATGCTGTCATTACCTGCTCTTCACAGACAGGAAGCGGTGACAGATGACAGAGGAAGTAGCTGCCCAGAGGGAATCCATTTTACCCGCTGCAGCCTGGACTTTTGGTGGCGAGACGGAAGTGGGGAGATCATTCAGTACTCAGGGTATCCTTAAAATAGCTACCTCTGCACCACTTGTCAGTCGTTGCGAGTAGTTCTAAAGGAAGCTATCTCTCAGTGTGAGTCTTACATCAGATGAAGTTCCTGTTGTCAAAAGACGCAGCCCACCTGGAGCACTTTTGAAACAGATCTTGATGCACGCTTGTTTCACAGCATAGAAGTTGCAGAAGTGAATGAGAATTGGTCTTATGTGTTTTTTATGTTGTTTTACCTGCTCCTGTGATGCATAATGCAGCTTCAGTCCTACGTGATGGTGCATCTGCCCTCAGGAATTCATTGACTGCCCCCCCCCCTTACCAAAACAACACTCCCCCGGCCCCTAATGAGACCCCCTACCTCTTGCCTCTATTATGAGGGATGCATACCAATATAGAGACAGGAGAGGGGAGACAGACTGAGCCTCAGAGACCTCTGGAGTCCTCCCTAGCCTAAACCATCAAACGCACCCCTCACAGAGAGTCAAATAATGGGCCTGATCAACATTTAACCAAGTTTTCCCCCATGTAAGCCGCCGATGATCTGCGGCTGAAGGCTCTAAATGATAGCCTTTCAAAAGGGACAGACATGCCCCCCTTCCAAACGCTCCTTTTGTGTTCGCCACTAATCTCAGCCTGCACTTCAAGGCTCTGGCTCACTTCTGAGGCAGCTGCTATCATCTTAAAGAGAAGGGAAAGAAAGGTTGCACTTTAAAACTGCTTTAATCAAGAAGATGTAATACTATGATAAGCTGATCACCCCCTTAAGCATCTAATTATACCATAATCAGTTATTAATATTATTACCATTGATGGCTGTTCTTTTATTGCCTGGAATAATTAACATGCTGAAATTTCTACACAGTATAAAAATACAGACTAGGCATTGTTACCTTTTTTTGAAAAACTGTTGGATTCATCTCCTTGTGGAACGCAGGGACTATTTTAGAAATAAAGAGACACCAAATACATGAAAATCAGCCTTGTCTTGTGCAGCAGCAGCAGCAGCAGCCCAGGAAACAGAAAGGAGATGCTTATTTGTCAGACAAGTGTTCAAACAAACATCAGCGCACAGCAAGTGCTGTGTGTTGACTGGTATTGGAGTCTATCAACCCCAAACAGTTTGTGTGTCAACTATAAACACAAGACATGCACCCTGTCTGGGGAAACGGGCTTCCAGGCTCACTGCTGCTGCAAAGGCTCCCCTGCTCTGAGCTGAGTTCACTCTGCTGCTGTAACTCACGCCGTGTTTTCGTGATAAAAACACAAGTCTGCCGTGTCGCTCTAACTCATTTAAAGCAGCCTGTTCTCCTTTGTCATGTGATTGCATTCCAGCGCCATGACATAATCCAGGATGCACACACAAGTGCACCCATGCATGTTTTCATATATGTGTGTGTGTGTGTGTGTATCCACTCCACCCTTATGCTGACAGCACTGCTCATCCACAGAAGTGTGTTGACATGCCCCCACTTGACAAAGAGGCCTTTTTTTATATTCAACATGAGGGTAAATAGGTTTTTACAAGCCTCAGATAATCTGAGACATGCAAAGGCGTAATTAAAACTGCAAAGGAAGGACTGTATTTGGAAATGGATATGGTATGCTGATCAATGTGAATCACTAGTTCACTCTCATGCCCCTTTTTCTTAACCTGAAACCCTGTAGAAATACTCCATCCTTCTGAGATTGCAGTGGATGGAGAGTCACAGTATACATCTTATTAAGGATGTGGACTGCTAATGTTTAAAGGCACTTCTATGGGGAGATAATGCTTTATCAGATAGATAAATCTGATAGAAATCTGGTGTTAGTTTAGTAAAATATATGAAAAACCAATATGGAATTTGGCAGTTCTCACAATGTCTCAGTGTCCCTCTCAGGCTGTGGTTTAAATATCCTTGTTTTTCTAACCCCTACTGTTCTCAGCATGGAGCAGCTTTTTAAACCCTTGTCACTACGACAAGAAAGTGGTGAATTGGCTTCTGAATGAAGGTCTGTGGAGGCATAGCCAAGTTTTCTTTAAGTTTTTTTTTTCTCTTCATATTCTTCTGTTCCATGAGCTTAAATGGGCCGTTAAAGGAATTGTGGGGAGACACACTTTTCTATTTACTTTAAACTGCCAGGGAATAACTCACTGACAGGGACATCAAGACTGATGGGACTCCATCTTCATTAGGTGGGTCAGGCCTTGACCAGATAGCTTTGTGCGACTGTCAGTGCCCCTCCCTATATAAATTGTATAATAATCCCTTTCATTACACTGAGCTTTCAGGCTACCTGATAGAATTCAAAGGGAGGTGTCGCTATCTCTTATCATTATGCTAATGGCGCTTGTGACCAGCAGTTAAATCACAATAGGGGGGGGGGGTGAACAGCACCTATCAAGCTAGTCTGCCAGTCTAGTGGACGACCCCAGTCAGGGACTTGTCTGTCTGCAGGGTGATGGGCCATGACATGTCCACAGGCCCACAGGGGATTCAAACCAGGAGGGGAGAGCCAGCTTGGGACAAATCCTGGAGGGCAAGCCCCCCTGACCTTCATCTGCATACTGGTGGGCAGATCAGAAGGCTCCTCAAGAGCCATTTGAATATGATTAGACATTAATGGCCTTCACAAATGAGCAGACAGAGGATGCTTTGTGTTGGTCCGTCTCAGGACTCTTCTGGTGTCTGGGCATGTGTGGTTGGGTCTTGTAAATCCCCCTTTTGTCCTGTACCTGTCCCTAAGAGTCGACAGGCTTCGCAGTCAGCATTCAGCAGTGTCAAATGTGGACCCACGGCAGTGTAGAGAGAATTTGATGAAGGGGGAGTGACAAATGGTTAATTTCCATTCTGTTAAATAAGCCAGGCACACTGCCCTCTGCGTACATGTCAACACTGGGAGCTTGTATGGGTCACACACTAATGATTGAGTTTACAGCTTGGTGCTTTTCTTTCACTGACTGAACAGAAGTAATATTGTAGATTACATCATCTTCTATCAGTCCTTTTACTTATGAGAAAGAAATTCTCAGAAGGAAAACCTCATAATCACATGTCCCTTTACAATGAACGTTCAGAATGCATCAATCCCTCAGCATTTATCATTCAATAAAAGAGAGAGCCTGCAGAGTGGATACAAAATAATGACACATGTTGAGCTATGCAGAGGTTGGACTGCTTCTACAATTAGATTAGGCCATCTTTCCAATAAATATAATGAGGATGAATCATTCATTCATGATGAGAGTTGTGCTGTTTTTGATGATGTGTAATGGTATGAGCGCTGACAGAGTAATAGCCCCGGCTCTATTGACTTTTCTCATTACACAGTGGCAGAGGCCTTGTCCAACCACTATATTTAACCACCGCATGGGCAATCATCTCAGCCCTATATTACCGGACAGCCTTTAATGAAGAGCACAATCATCAGGCATTTGGGTTTAATGAAAAGAGCCACCTGCTAAAGTGCACAATCAGACATCAGAGACAGGCAACCGTTTAAAATGATCCTCAGATGAATCACGCTACTCATGGATGTAATGGATGCAATAATCAAATGTGCTTTAACTGCAGATCCGTGAAAGTGCCACATGTTTGTTGTCCCACGGTTTTATTTTAAGCTGTGAAAAACCAGTTTGCTTATTTGCAGAGTTTGTAATAAATCAATCAAATATCAGCAGAGAAGAGACAAAGCCGTATTTCATGTAAGAGGTATTTCTGAGATAATGGTGTCAGTGTAACAGCACGGCGGTGCTCTGGCTCTGGTGTGAACAGAATGATCAAGTGTACAGTGTTGTTTCTGATTAAAAGCAAAGCTCATGCTGGAGCCGCGGAAGCTGTCAGAGTTTGTGTAGGACAAAAGAAAGTCTGCTCTCACAGACAATGCATCCTTATATGGGTTATATGATATGGACTCTGCCAAAGTCCATATCATATAACCCAACATTTTCCAACAAAGGCCAGTCTACTCACTGATTCTGAAGGGAAAGGTTGTGTAATGAGGAAATAAATTCCTGATCTAAGTGGAGAGAGGATTCGGAGGATAAATTGAAGTGTTGGCACTGGCTTCACGAAATGTTCATTAGCTGATATTTCACGTTAACCGGTCTATCTTTCGTTCTCGGGTAAAGATGAAAACTTCTCAGTGTCTTTCAAGTTGTTCTTGTCTCACTTTTCCTCAGCAACAGTTGGAGGGAAGCATACCTGCAGGTCAGGTCCCACTCTTATTTACAGTCAACAGTAATGATCCATCCTACATGTGGGATGGATTGAGTTTTAAAAAGTGATCACCTGGATGGCTAATGGTCATCTTTGCTGACTGCTATAGATGTTCAAAATAGTTTTGCTATTGAGTCCCAGAGTTTTTTACTCAGTTGTTTTAAGGATTATGAACATACTGCAGGTCTGTGTTTGGCAGAGATTTAGATTTTGTGAGGAAAAACAATGAGCACCGTACGTCATTAAAATAGTGAGTTTGCTTCTATTTTCCACCGTTAGTGTCATCTAGGGTTGTTATGGAATATGTCACATGTACCATATCTCACAAGCAGGGAAACAGTGACAGGCAGTAGAACAATCAAATTCAAGTCACTCTTAATCTACAAAGTTCTGAGTCTGATCATATTGTGTCTTTTATAAAACACAAAAGGTAAAATAGTACATAAAAATATAAGAAGTTATTTAAATAAAAAAAAAGGTAAGGAATTAGGAGGAAAAATATATATAAAGATCCCATGCAATCAAAGATTAATTGTTTGCTATGTAAAATGTCAGAAAATAGAAATAAAAAAAATCCTACATGGTGATGAATTTGAATTTCAAATGTCTTTTTTCCTCAGTTTGTTGCCACATAAGACAAAGAAAAGCAGAAAATCGTCACAATTTAGAAGCTGGATCTAGATCATGTTTGACATTTTTACTTGAATAATTATCATCAAAATAGTTGCTGATCATTTTTCTGTCAATAGACTAATCAATTAATAGTAATCAAGTAATCATTTCAGCTCTGATCATAGTGATGCAAGATGAGTCATCAGATTCTGTCCATGTTTATTTCGTGTCTCAGCTTTGCATAGTCTGTATTAACTCACATTCTGTAACAACAGAGTCCACATACTGTAGATAAAGAGGAGAATAGATTTTCCTTTAACAGCTGAGAAGTCCAGTAACCTTACATGTAAAGCTGCTGTATGTAGCTGGGTGTTTGTTTTGTCACTGTTGGTCCAGGGCTCTCACAGACATGGTCTTTTTTTCCTCTGTGTCCTGGTTGCAGACTCGACTCGGGCTTTGTCATACATGATGGCCAGCTCTTTGAGGCCGTGCCAGCTCCTGAACACTCTGAGTTGATTATTTTGACATCTTATGGCAAGGAGAACTCTCCTCTCAGCGGGTTGTGCTTAAGCACAGCGAAGAAGCATTCCTTTGTTAAGTGTTTGTGTCACACTTAAAGGATTAGAAAGCATTTGAAAAGCACAAGGAATAATGTTTGGAATCACCTACTGAATAGTTCCTCTGCTCAGGTCAATGAACCGCACATTTATTTATGGAGTAAAATTAGCAACTTCACCAGAATACTGTGAGCAACTAGTCCCAGAATCCAGGTTTGGGCCCAGTTCCAGGAGCTGGCAGGGGTTCACTGTATGGAAGAGTGTGTGTTACCCATATGATATTTTACCCATTTGACAGAATGTACATTTATGTTCCCATATTTCAAAGTTTCTGTCAGGGTCATTTTAAATCCCCTCACCTGTATCTTACATTTAAATCTTCACATGTAGGCATGTCTGAGTCTAAAGTGGGAAAGGCATGCTGGGATAAATCACTGCAGACATTTCTACTTCGATGGTTCCCATACATCTCCGATTTTATTGTGTCTCAGGGTCCTCCGTCTTGATATGGTTCTGGTGACAGAGGTTTTTGGTTTCTGGTTGGAGGGAGGAGGGAGGCCTCTGCTGGGCAGGTTGTAGCACTGATTACTCCAGTGCAAATATTTTATATAAAAATACAGTAATTATAGATTAATATAGAAGCTCTGTGTTTTTTCTGTTTTTTTTATTTTATTTTATTTTTTACTTTTTTCCTGCTCTAACTTTGTTGATGGTGCTTATAAACACTTTAGAGAATAAAACTATTTCATGAGAATGTGATGAACTCTGAATTTCAAGGATCAGTTCACCCGAATTATAAATACTGCACATTTTCTCACTTAACCCTAGAGGTATCTTCCTTTGAAGATAGTTTGGGTTTTATTTGTTTGGGTTTAAGATGGATGTCTCTGAGATTTCTGCTTCCACAATAAGGTTAATGTTATTCTGTTTTTGTTGTTGAAAGCAATAGAAAATTGCATTTAAACAGTTTTCAGTGGCAGCACTTCCAGCTAAAGACGTGCTCTGTTTATTATTGAAGAAGTTATTTTTCTGTACACAGTTTATTTTTATTTGTTTCATTTATTTATAAGGGACCATGTACAATATTAAAAATACTTTCTACCATTTGCAGGGCACAGTTAATAGTTTATTTTTTAAATTTTGAGATAGAAGACAGACATGAAAACAGTATAAAAACAACACGGCTTGTGATGTCCTTTTAAATCCTTTTAAATATATATTTTCAATTTCCCACAGGTTGGATATTTCAATGCCTGAGCAAATACAACCCAAACTATCTGCACAGCAAAATAAGTGAGAAAAAAAATATATATATTTTAATTTGGTTGAACTAACCCTTTGAAAGTACAACTGGATTCTTATAAATAGATTGTTTAAAAGATCCTAAGTGAGAGAACTCAAAGTGTCAGTCATGTTCTCCAGTTTCAGCTCTCTGAATGACTGAGGGGAGATGGACATCACTTAAGGATCCCCAGGGGAAGAAATTCCTCCAAGACTTAGTGTTTTTCTCGCTGTTCCTCACAAACGAATTCCCAAGCCATTTCCATTAAGAGACTTGGAGCAGGCTTTTCTGTGAGCTGCAAAAAATGTATAAAAAGCCAAAGGGCAGTGTTTTGTCCAACAAACCTCTGAAGGTGTAATCCATAGTGTTAAAAACAGAGTGGCTGACCTTTGGTTTGAGCTATCTGATGTCTATCTTCCTCACTGTGAACTCTGAATTTTTCTCTGGTTGGAGCTTTGAGTCTGATTTTCACACATTGGTGCTGTCAGGCTGCGTCCAGGTCTCTTGTAAATCTCCAGAGGAGAAATGAGTGACACGTCTCAAATGTTTACATGCGGCCCCTATTCCTCTGCTCAGGATCTGAGAGGGAGGTTGGCAGCGCAGCATTTCCCCCCCTATGCCTTCACAGAGGTTGTGTTACTGCGTCCATACATCACCCTGACACGGGTGCACTCATTGAAACGGCCCGGCTAGGCCGCGTCTCAGGATGATGACATATTTGCCATTCCATTCAGTGAGGTGTGCAAGCATCTTATCACTGTCACAGATGAAGCAGCTCAAACCATAACGCATCCACCGTCCAATATATTCAAAGGATATGTGCAAGATTTCACTCTGTGGCTTATAGCGCTCGATAGATGATCTAATTAGCGCAAGACCCCAACATTTCGGCACCGACATCGATACTTCCCTGACCCTGCCTGGGAGCCCCCCTTCGACACAGCTTCCCCTGCTCCTCCTGGGGGTAATGGAGGGAGGAAGAATGTGGAGGGAGGAAGTAAGTTTCCTCCAGGCAGATTGCTGGATGGAGAGGCTGAGAGACGGACAGATGACAATGGCGGGGAGGCCGGGGCCTGAGTGTCGCCTCAGGGAGACCTACACCCTGCTACATGTTGGCTCCAGCCACTATACGCTAAGTGCACTGAGCAGAGGCCTTCACAGCGGATTTGGCAAGGTGATCCCTTCACCCACCCCCCATCCATCTCCTGCCAGCCGCTCCCCTTCTCCCTCCTTGCCTCTACCTCACCCCTCTCTCCTCTTCCTCCCTGCGTTGACACCCAACCAGGAGGTGATGAGTTGACACAGGGTGAAGACAAGTCTGGGAGTTTTATCTTCACCACCTCCGCTTTCATATCTTCTTTTTAGCGGTGATCATGTGTGCAGTTTATTTTAGGAAACAGTGCAACTGAAAATATACTTTTGATGTTGTTTTTTAGTTGAATGTGTGTGTATACATGTATATATCTATACATGTATTTATTATAGCCAAGTTGATACTGGATTTTTGAGGCTGATACTGATATTTATTGGGTTTTCTTTAAGGAATTGTGACCAAGGTTCACACAGAGTAGTGGACCTAGCTCTAGTATGAATGTACGTGTTATATATATGTGTGTGGATTTGTATAAAGATGTATATGTGTAGCTTAAAATGTTTAGACACACTAAATCTACAAATACAAATAGGACAATTCATTATAAAAAAAACTTTTTTTTATTGTAGTCTATAGTCTGTAGTCTAAAAATAAAATTCCAGTTAATTACAAATTATTACATATTTTTGTAGTTTTGGCCATACTTCCTATCAATAATGATAATAACAACACTGGTACTGATCCAAAACCAAGGACAAAAAAAAAAAAAAAGCCATCACATGGTCATACTAGTTTTAAATGAACCCTCAGGTTAGCTAAATATATCTGAACAAGGAAACAAAGGTGAAAGGTAAAATTACTCAAATGTCCCTAACAGTTTCAGTCACACACAGGATCATGTGGACTCACAGTTTTCCTGTGCGATGAAGGAGCAGTTTTAATGTGTTTATTTAGTTTTTAGCTTTAGTTCTTATAATTTCACCAAACTGTCAGATTCATTTCTGAATCTTTCTTGCCCCACTGGACTTTGCTCTGGTGATGTCACAGTGCCTCCCAAATATCTAAAACTACTTCAGTGAGTATAATGTTATCATGGCCAATAGAAATAAGGCCCAAAACTAGACAACTTGACCCAAATTGTAATAAAGCACAGTTTTCCTTTAATGGAACGAGGTCAGGCCTGCGGTGAGTTCGGGGTCATCTGCTTATATGGACAAATTGTTTCATACAGATGCAAACAGGCCTGAAGCACTTGTGATCCCTGTAGCAGTCAGACACCGTGTCTCCAGGCCTGTGCTGAATGACACTGAACATTGCCTCCTGTAGAGAGGCTGCATTGTTTCTTATGCAGGATTTAGAAAGCCGATATCAAATTCTGCCCCATTCAAAGAACCTCTGTTTTATTGGAGAGACGGACAGGTGATTGCAGCTTTCAGGACTCTGCATCATAGCGTTGAGGTGCCACAGCTCAGAGGAGAGGTGGAAAACCTGATGATGAATGGAGCAGAGGCATAGAAGTATTGAATTGCAGCAACATTCCTGAAGGTAAACTTCAGGTATTGCGATGCTGTGGTAATTTGTAGAGTCTTGTGTTGTGGTCCCAAACTCTGCTTTTCATTCTCATCGCTCAAGGTGTTGATGTTGAGGCGAACATCTTGACAGATGAAATTATACTCTTTATGACAACAGCCTCGAGGCCTTTTCTGTGGTCAGTGCCGTAAATTTCAGGCGGGTGTGACAATGATTGACGGCCTTGTGACAGAGCTTTGCAAATCCTTTAATCCGTTCATAAAGCTCAATAGGGGGCACTTGATGCACTTTATTCTGGCACCTCTCCCCATCTGGCTTCTGTAAAAGACACTCAGTGCTGTCAGATGCTCCTAGAGCCTTGACAGGAGCTGATGCCATGCAACGCTGAGAGCTTTTTATGAGACATGATCACAAAACCGTTCAGTGTACAGTATTACAGTAACACAGATAGTGGGAGCCGCTCTTTAACCTTCACATTAACACCATTTCTTATGCTTACCCTAATACACCTCAATTCTTTGCCCAGAAAAAGTGTTGCAGACTAGAATTTATATGTGCTGTCCTTGACTTGCAGACTGCTGGAATCTCTGTAGGTTTTACGGCCATATGGATTTAGAGAACAGCTTGCAGCCTGTGACTGAGTATCTCAGTTACAGTCCGGTGTCTGTGATCTATGGATTTGTGTCCCGCTCCAGTGACACTCTGTGCTCCTCCTTCACACTGAAGCCTTTTATCTCGCGGAGACACAGATGAACCTTGAAACCGCTAAGAGATACAAACTCACGTGTAAAATAGAATAGTTAAAGTAAGCATTGCTTCCTCCATCAAGCAGGAGTGTATTTATGCTGCTCTTGTTTTCCGGAATATTACAAACTTATATGACATAGACAAGATGCTTAACGCTCAAACCTAAAGGTATATTAGCCCTGATTTCATGGTACACTCAGATTAATTCCCAGTTATTGGGTAACAATAAACACAACAATCTCTGTACTTTAAGCTTCAGGTGGGGATTTGTTTGATTCAGTTGATTCAGTTATTGTTTGCTGCCCCCTGGTGCAAAGCCTGAGCAACTTACTCTCCTCTCTTAGAGCTCTTAGCCTCATGTAGGCCTAATGTATTTGCAGAAGATTCAGACTAAACTGTGACTGTATATTTATTCATATGAAAATTAAAAAGAAAAGGTGAATTTGTGGGTCATTATCAGATGATCAGTTAAAAAAAATGTTAAAAAGGAGACCTTTAAGCAGGTACACTAAGGTCCCAGCACAATGTGGAACTGCTGGCGCACTGACTCGCTGAATGGGGTTTGAACAGGTGGTTTAAAACACATATTTCTATACAGGCGATCAGGCTTAGATGCCCTCCTGCAGTGCAAAAGATCTGCCCCGGCCTCGGACCATAAAAGCCGCAAAGTCCGTGTCAAAACTATCCTCAACAAGTCATTTTATGAATCAATCATAGCCTTCATTCCTAAGCGCTGTGAAGTGTTTCCGTGGTTAGGTACCGTTCTCCTCAATACATAATGCAGTAATGATTCATACTGTATATCATGTTCTTTTTTTCGCCCATTCACTGATTTCTTATACACCATTGTAAGTGCACAGGAAAATAAGCAATGTCTGCATGCCCAGATTTGAAAGGAAAAAAGGATGAGTACTTATTGGGGCTCTATCCTGGAAGAAGCAGGTCACAGATAGCTCTGTATGCAAAACAGAAAGAAATGCAAGGACTGAAGATCATGTCATCATCTTTGTTTTAAAAATTTATTTTATCATTTTCTTCTGTGGACCACCTGTCTGCACTGTATAGTGGTTCTTTTAATTAACATAAAGAAAAATCTATTACATTCTCTAGCTTTTTTTTTTTTTTTTTTTTTAACTTCCCTCTAAGATTTATTGTTGTTGATGTTAACTGTCTTCTTTGTTTCCAGGTCAAATGGCGCCAATTCAGTTCAACCATGTGCTGTGTCAGTAGGTTAACTGTGTGTCCCTACGTGTTGCACCCACTGATATCTATCACAGCTGCCAATCAGGGCAACATTAATCAACAACAGTGTCAAGCGGCATGGGGCAGAGAAAGTGCTCAGCCCTCCTTCCATCCATCACTCCGGCTGTAAACCGTCATCCGACATCTGACGTCCTTTTTTTTTTTTTTTTTTTTTTTTTTTTTTTTACAACACAGACAGATTGGTCAGAAAAATTCTGCACAGATTGATTAATTCAGTTTTTCTCATTCGTGCTTGTAAGACCAGGTTGAATACCCTCCATATCTTTTTCTCTGTTTCTCTGTCCCAACCAGGTAAAGTGGAGAATTGGCTTCAGGTGATTTGGAGAAGATCTTATCTTCTGTTAACAGAGGAATGACACCATAATGGAGCAGCAGGGGTGCAATTACCTTTTAGCCCTCCTCCTCCTCCTCCTCCTCCTCCTCCTCCTTCTCTCCTTCCCTCCACCTTCACCTCAGCCTTCACTGACAAATTAAGATTAATGACAGAGATAAATAAGGAACCTGCCCACCTTCCAATATCACATGGTGGGATTGAGTGTGAGAGCAAAGAGAAGAGGTGGAGCTCTTGTTAGTCTCTTGTAATATTAGTTCTGTTCTCCCCAACCTTTTATTAAAGTGAAATTTGAATTTCAAATCTAAATTCTAAGTCAAATATAGGGCAGCCCTCTCCGCCTTGGCAAATGAATAAAATAGTATACATATAGAGAAGCGAATGTAATATTTAAAGACGTAATGAACCATCAACAATAGATGTAAGTTTGTACTTTTTTCCTGTGTTTAAGTTTGAAAAATTATTTGTGAATGGTGTGAAATCCCACTAAAAAGCCGCTAAAGACCACAGACAGTTTAGAGTAGGTCTAAAATATATACAACCATTAACGATAGTAGACAATAGGCAGTATAAGAAAGTTTGATGAGAGTGACATGTAAAATCTGTAATATACTGCTATCAGCACAGCTGCTGTGAACGTGAGGCGTCAAGGCAGATCAGTGGCAGTGCCATAAATTACATCATTACATCATTCAAAGATACAACACGGACACACACGTCATGAGACTCACACCTATTTTACAGCAGCTGCGGGGTAGAAGGTCGTTCAGCCAGATAATGATAAGGACAAAAAACTAAAAGACTCTGGGACGTAAATGGAGTTTTCAGGTTGAGAGACTTTTTGGTGTATTTTATTTTTCATATTTTTTACTAGTAATAATGCATCCATGAATTCGTAAGTCAAAAAAAACTTTTTAGGTGTTTGGTGTTTGTGAAAGTGTTAAAACAAGTCTTGTAGACCCCCTCCCCAACACCTACATATATGCACCCACCCATACCTCTCAGTTGTCAATGTGAAAAGAGCTCCTGAAGGTGGAAGGAGACTAGACCCCCCCCCCAAAGCCGCCATGCCCGACCAGAGTGGACTCTACACGGCTGAATGTGTGCACCCCCTGCCCTGCAGCTGGAGGTGTCTGTTTCACAGGCCTCTGTAATGCGGGACCTGGGAGGATAAGGTTTCACAGGTACAAAAGTTTCCGCTTTAATCCTATCACACAGAGTGAGTGGTCAGGGCTCAAGGCCTCTGCATAATCCTGAGTTTATTCAGTCTGCTGAGCCAAGAGACAGGGAGTATGTAGAGAGGAAGAGATTACTGCCCATCTCTGATTTGATTCAATCAATGTTTGCACAGCAAACGGCGAGGAGGGGGGTCTCGCAATAGCAATTCAGCTTTTCCACACCTCAGCGCACACGGGAGAAGATGAGTAAAAGATACAGTTAAATGTTTCCTCTGGCAGCTGTTAAACAGGTTGATGTTCAGAATCAAGGGATACTACAGCCATTTAAAATGCCTTTATTCCCTGCGGGTATTTCTCATCATGGCAAAAGTAAAAAAATACATAGTGTGTTTATGTGACAGCTGACTGGAAGTAATAATTTTAGAAATCAAATCAAGGTAAGTTTTAATATTTTGTCTTTTAGTGAGTGGCTGCAGTCTCACAGGTAAAGGGTGAAAAATTGAAATAAGAGGGTATGTAATGGCTGATAGATCAATGCTGTTTTGTAAAGAGCTTATCAATGTCACAGCAGGTTTGTGCTGAAACAGGCTTTGACGCGGCCTCCTCTGGAGAATACAACCTGCCCCGGCTTCACACTGGGTCCTGGTCACCGCTGCAGGGTTACACTACGCTGCATCATCCTGCATCCTGAATGTTATGGCAAGAGTGTGGTGGAAGGTAAGACAATTAATGTTGAAATTAAAATTCAGTGCCTTTAGACTATTGGACTAATAAATAAGACTTTATTCTGACTGTCTTCACATGAAACTTTTATACTTCAGAAGGCATGGTGTATTTTCTACTCCACTAACAGAATTTCTGTCGGGCCTAAGATGCTTTTGAGTCATTGTATAAAGCATGCATTCTGAGAAATTTAATACATATTCACGCTGACGACCACAAAGCAGATTGCTGCATCCCTCCGCAGGTCCCTTGAAGTGCAGAACTTGAAGAAAGAGTGGTTCTTTTGAAGGCAAGTAGAAGGCGTTGCGGGGCTGAGAGGTGCTGGAAAGGGCATGTCCAAACAGACTTTAGGCCCTGAGTGATGGGACACGGGAAACAGTAACAGGACACCTCGCCCCTGCTCTCATGTCAACACAGTCATGTGAATCACAACTGTGAGAGCGTCTGAAGATCAGGGAGACAATAGACATCGACTCTCAGTAAGATCTTTCTCAGTTTCTACAGAATCACCAGCTTTGTTTGGATCACTGTATTTGTCAGTATTACCTTCTTTTTTCTTTTTTTTTTTACTCGAAATCCTTTCAAATGGAATAAACAGATCTGTAATAAATCTTTATCTCTCATCAAGGCTTTTCCAAGTTGATCCCACATGGAAGTGGATACAGTTAAGATGCAATGCATCACTGAAGTTTAAAGGGCTCAGCTTAAGCACTGCTTCTGTCATGAGCCATGAAATGATGAAGGTGAAGTAATCCATGCAGCCTTTGTCAGTGATTCAGGAGGAACAGTTGCCAAGTGGGACAGTACGTGGAAAGATTGTAGAGTAGATCAACTCATTTGAAAAAAAACCAACAAAAAATAGATTTCATCATTTGATTAAAAAAAATATCCACATATTGAACAATACCTGTTAAGATTGAGAGCGCATGAAAAGTAGTTAACAGTAAGCAAGCAGAAAGGTTAGCTTAAAAAACTGTTGAATAGACAGCTAAAAGTAAGAAGTTGGAACAATTAGATAAAAGTAGTGCTTTAAATTTGAAATAGCTAAAAGAAATGGGTAAACTGTTGAAATAGTTAACTAATGCTAGTGGTAAAGGCTGAAACCCAGAAGTGTAAATGGTTTAAACACTCAGCTGAAAATTAATGAACAAATTGCTGAAAAAGAGAGCTAAAAGTATGGATGAACACCTGAAATGCAAAGTCGACCAAACCTAAACACTGTCAGTTCAACTGTATAAAGACTTTTCTGTAACAATCCGCTTTTATATAATTAATGGTGTAAAATAACATGTAATCTGAAATCAACTCATATTTTGAACATGGTGGGTGGTGTTACAGTTACTGTGGGGGAATATCTGACAAAAATGGTTGGGGACCACGTCTATTCTAAAGCTTGAGTTTTCCATTTGAGGGAACATCTGTGAGAATCCAGATGTGTGTGATATTTGATCCTGTGTCATTGATCCATCCTGGAGATATTAAAAGAAATGACAGCTGTATTTACTTCATAGTTTGTTTTTCTCTGGTCAGAAATATCCAATGACTAAAAAAAAGAAAAACACCAATAATAACAATATAACATAAAATAATTTATAATGACTGAAAAGAAGCAAATCATTTTCTCTTTTACTCCTGCTTCAGTGTAGTTGTTGACTTGACATTTGTTTTGGGACGTCTCTTTGCATTTACATCCTGTCAGAGATAGAGGGCAGCAGACATCAATGAATTCCCACTGCCACTTTTCTCCACTTCTCTCACCTTTTATTCAAATTTAACCTTTATGGCCTTTACTTTGATTTAAAACTACATATGTTTTGTACTTAAAAAAAAAAAAGGAAGTTAAATCGGGAACATTGAAAGACAAAAATACGGATAAAAGTTGGCCGTAAATCCATCATTTAAAATAAAAAGGAGAGCCAACCTCATCTCATTTGTTAATTTACATTTGCTCATTTTACACATAACAAAGAAAAATGTAATTAAATTCATATTTAGCTGTTGATTTGTAAGACGTGGATGTTTTGAAGATTTAAAGGTGCATTTGACTTTCATTCCAATATGAAAAATAAACTTTAAAAAAAAAAATCTTTTTAAACCAACAAACATTAAAATGTTCAGACACAAAATAAATAGATTTTTCAAAGTAATTTCAAACTATAAAAGATATAAACCTAATTCGATTTATATATCAATAAACTCGGATTAAAAAGCTGAAATGATAAAACTGTTGCTCATACTATGAGGACATTAACACGTGATATTTGGACACTGATAATCTAATCCTACTCTTTGTACATTAAAGAAGCTGTACATCCATATTTTACTGTACTTACCTATAATCTCTGTAATTTCCCATGACAGTGAGTTACAGTCCTTAAAGTCTTGATGAGCAATTTATCAATGTCACTGAAAACTGAAGACGCCGTCGCCATTAATACATCATTATCTCCTTGGGTGCGTCCTCGGTAGGCCTCTCCTGTTCTCTCCTGTGTTTGTAGGCTGCATGGTCGTACATGTATATCACGGCAATGGCAGAGAGAGAGAGCACTGTGTAAGGGATGATCAGGTAGTATCCCAGCAGCATCTCTGCGGACTTGTTCTGCAGGTCTACGGGCACAGCTTCAGAGAAGTTCTTCACCAAATCCTCCCCCATGCTGGTCACGTTGATGTTCACTGCAAATATGATGAGGACCACACCTGACAGGCATGCTGCAGGGAGAAAAAAGAAAAAAAAAAAAGGTTAGTACTGTCACAAATTGTACCACAAACTCCATTTAAATGTCTTTATCAGTGATTTCGTGCTTTATTTCTTTCCGACGATTCCACTTCTCCCAGTTTCTCCCGGATGCTTTGTGCCGCAACATATGTGTCACTTACCGCTGACCGAGCTGCAGGCGTAGACTCCAGCAGGACCCATGTAGGTCTCATAAGGGTTACTGACGCTGTTGTAGAGGGAGATAAGGATGCTGCAAACAGAGAACAGCAGACACAGGGCCAACAGGCACACCACCAAAGCGTACAGGACAACCGGGGTGACTCCTGTTTCTGTCAATTTAGGAATCACTACACACACACACACACACACACACACACACACACACACACACACGTACACACACCACAAGAACATTATTAAATATCTTCAAGGCATTATACAACTATGATTACAGGCTGGTAATTTGAAGATGTTATCCAGTCACGTCTAATATGCAGTACTGGTGTAGGTAGGGTCAAGTCAACCATTTTAACGAAAGACATGGTGCCTGACAGGATGTTTTTTTTTAAATATTCAAAGTAACAGGGACACTGTTTCTGCTGCTGTAGAATTATTTAAATGTCATTTTACAGTGCTGGTGTTTGTTGAAGGCAGGAAATCTCAGAGACGGATATGTACTGTATGTGAGTGAGAAAGTATCTTGTAATCTGGGTGAGCCGGCCCTTCGAGAGCCTCGGACAGTTACCTTCAAATGTATCAATGCTTCCAAACAAGGGGCAAAAGGATCTGTTCAAATTGCCATTGAAGAGCTCCAGAGTGATTATAGCAGTTCCATTGAAGAAGCCACTTCCTCCTCTCGCGCACTCCATGGTCATCCTAGCCCACTGTTTTGACATGCTGTATCCCATCAGCCCCACAGACATGGCAGTGACCAGCGCGCAGGATGTGAAATATAGAGTTTTGGCAGTGGAAGGCATTATCGCTGTATCCCAGAGGCACTGGTTCAATGTAAATCCCAGCGTAGACTTCTCTAAAGCTCTTACGAAGCCTCAGACGCAGATTAGGACCCTCTGATGCTCCAAAGATTCTGTGTATGACTTACCTACCTGGGAGGAGTGAAAGGTGGACTGGTGGTCATAAAATCTGTTGATTATGACTGTGACCTTTGGTTCCAAAAGAACAGGCAGGGCTGGTTGTCATGGTAGGGACCAGATTTCACCAACAGGTTAAACATGAGACCTGAGTCAGCAAAAGAAACTCATACATGTCTGGATGTATAGTGAGGGTTGGTGAAATCTTCTCTGAAAGGCCAGTACTAACAGTGGATACTGAACAAAGCAACTTCAGAACATGTAGAAGACACTTTTAATAACTCCAGTTCCTGTGGTTCAGTCTCTACGCACATGTTTGACGACGTTCTGGATTCAAAGTCCTCTTCTCGAATCTGTGGGGTCATAAAACATAATGCAGATTAATTATTAACAGGTGTCACTAAAAAAAGAAAAGGTTTCGGGAAGAGGAATGATATTATCTGGTCACATGTATCAATGAAGCACTAAAGCCGGGATAGGGGTTGGTATCACTTTACAGAAGACACAATGACACGTTTGGCTCATGATAGGGATGTTGTGTGATGTTTGTTTACGATAAAAAATAAAGCTGATTTACGAGACAAGACAGGAAGAGTGGAACTATTTTTCAGCAGCTAGTGGAGCTTCAGGAGTTCCTGCTGATGGCAGACGAGAAGTGATCTGTTTATGATTTAGCAACATTTTTTCCACTGATCCTGTTTAAACTAAGTTTAGTTAACATTAGAAAAAAGATCATGATTTCAGCAGCAGTGATATCTGTTCTCTCATATCATTTTAATATATTTCCTTATTACATGACATTACAGAGGTAAATTTACAATAAAATACAGAGGTCATACAACTTATTTTCTCATCTGATTAACATTACAACCTTCCTCCTACAGAATATGTTTAAATAAGAATTTAACCTCTATTTGAAATAATAATATAAATATTCAATATTTATTATATTTTATTAAAATTCAAATGAAATACTTAAAATTTCCTAATCTACATATATTGTGAATATTTTTTTATATAGTAACAGTAACAATAGTAAGAGTAATAAATAAGCAGTTTGGGGGATTTCTCTTTTTAAATCACAAAGTCATTCATTCATTCATTCACTCCAGTCAGCTCGAGTTTTTATTTATTTTTTGTCTTAACATGGATTAAATGGAACAATGCTAATAACAAACCATATCTGGAGTGACTGGGACACAGTGGATGCCTCCAGGTTAATTAAATCGTTAAAGACGCACACGTGTTGTAATGAAGCTTGTGGCCAGACAGTGGCTCCCTCTCTTCGCCAACCAGGAAGACGATCCGTGTGTGTGTGTGTGTGTGTGTGTGTGTGTGTGTGTGTGTGTGTGTGTGTGTGTGTGTGTGCGCGTGCGTGCGTGCGTGCGTGCTCTCTGTTATGTTGGAGTAAACACAAACTCCTCCTTCCCGGTGACAGGCGGCAGCGCTGAAGCATCGCCTCGCCTTTTCCAAGACAATCTACGCTCAGGACTCCACGTCGAGGCCACCGAGGTGAGTGATAAGATTACTTTACCCCACCACATCGTCTTTTGCCCGCTGACACTCATTTGTCGAGCGGGGAAAATGTCAGGTTTGCTGTCCCCCCCCCCCCCCCCCCCGGTCTCACACGGCGCCGCGTTACCTGTCCGTTACGCAGAGCAGCGCACGGGTGTTTGTCTTCACTGAAACGTCCATTTCAGGTGCGCGTTCAGCCCTGATGTGGCAGTGATTGTGATCTCCGCGGTGTTTCATCGTGTGCTCAGATTGTGGGAGCTCTTCGTTTGACAACCTGCCGCGACTTGAGCCAACCTCCGGTGCGTCAATGTGGGTTAATGGAACAAGCGTTTTGGAGTTTTTTTTTTGTCCTCATCTCCCCTTTCGGTTTTTATTTCCCCCTCGTTTGTCTGTTTTGTTGTTTTTCCATTTATCTCAGTACAATCATCGTTCTGTTCTTTTTATATTCGGGAGCTGACTGCTTGTCTGTGTCGGCTGAGCCAGTTTCAACATGTCGGTGAACAGAGGGTATTTTACTTCAGATATCATGGATGGATCTGCTGAGACTGGTTGTACTGTAGGAGGGCTCCTCTCCGGGGGGGGGGGGGGGGGGGGGTTGAGTTATGTCTTGAGATTTGACACTTGTTTGAGATTTGTTGATGGCTGCAGAATAAATTTTGCTGTGGAATAATCACTGGATGTAACATTAATCCCCAAGGGGAAGGTCTCTCTGCCTGGGAAAAGGTCAGAGGTCGGGGTCAGGGACAGATCAGCATCCCTGGAGCAGATTTTCTATAGCAGGGGTGCAGGGTAGAGGGACGAGGAGATGAATTGCTGCACCACAGGTCTGACATTTATCTAATCAGACCATGGAAATGAAAAGTTAAATGAACCAAGGCACCGCTGAGATTATGCTCCACTGACCATTAACAAAAGAATGGCCTTTGACAACCTATACCCCTGATAAGATTTTAATTTAGACATCATTCTCACACAGTTTCACATTGAGAATTAGTCTGCTTCCTCTTCCTTTTCATCACTTGGTCCCTATAGGACCAGTGCTGACATCCTGGTGGTTAAACACTGTGCTGTCACTGTACTTTTGGCCATAACACGGCAACATGGCTGGATGACGAGCTAAGTCCATTACTGTCAGAGAGACGCTACTAAATTACTGCAAATAAATCTTGTAGTCAACCTGACAAGTGACAAGTATTTCAGCCTGAGCCAGGCTGCCTCTATAATGAACAAATGAGGGAAGAAGATTGTTCTTTAACTTGTTTAACTTGTGTCTCCCGCAAATAAGAAATTACTGTTAGCTCATCTTCAACGTCCTCACAGACACTTGACTTGTTTTCAGCTCAACTTGAATTCTCAGAGCAAGTGAGCAAGGGTCAGCTATTTATTTTTGTTTTTGTTTTTCATGAGCTTGTGACTGACCTCTTAAAAAAACACAGCTTTTATTGGCTGTAATCAACTCCCAGAATTCAACCGACAATCAACTATTGATAACTTTTTTTTTTTAGAAACCAGTTTAAAAAAAAGACTGTATAGTCTTTTTATTCCTGCATTTACCAGCTTTATCTTAACACATCTGTCTTCATTTAACTCATTCTTTATGTATAGCAGCCATACGTTACATCCTATTCTACTGTCTTTACCTTTTCTCTTGTATTTTTCGCATTGACATTTCATTTTGGGCTCCGTTTCAACTCCGCTGTGCGGACCCCAGGAAGAATAGGCAATCGCCTTGGCAGAAGCTAATGAGGATGCAATGAAATAAACAGTCAGTAGCTCGCCAAGACAAATGGCAGGAAGCAATAACATTTGACTGATGTCTGATGAGTGCTTTTGGCAGATTGATTTGGCTTTTATCTCCCTACTATTCATGTCTGTGAATCCAGTTAAATTCTGCTCTTGTTCTTGCTGGGGGGGAGGAGAGGGAACCTGCACGGGTGTAAGTGTAATCCCTGCTGTAAACTGGCTCAAGTCTCAGCTGTGACAATATTAACTATGTATATCATGTGCAATGAAATATTTCACTGGGAGATGTAAATTATTAAAGAAATAAGGGTGAACAGGTAGGTTGTTTGTGCTAGTGTGCAGATACTCAACAGGTTTATGATTGCAGTAGCTATTTCCAACCTCCACTGAATTGCAATTGAACACGCTGCCAAGATGTTCACGTCCTTTTTTTTTTTTTTCTCCCCCAGCTCCAGTTAGGACTGTAAAATGGCATATTGGAATGCTTGTGAAGTGCATGTTATTTGAGCGTGGGTGTGCTGTGCTGAAATGAACAGATGTGGTGATTAATGAAATCCACAGCGAGGTGGAGAGGAGCGAGTTGCGCATACCTGGAGCTACACAGCTTGCCGGGTATAAACCTCAAAATTTCCAGCCCTGGAGTTAATCCCCACCGCTCGCCCACCCTCTATCTCTCTGCCACCTCTCGCTAAGTCTTGGAAACACTCTGATTCTAACTTTGAGCTGCCAGGGCGAGACTGCACGCTGCGCCGCACTCTCTCTGAGGCTGCAGACACATTAACTGCACTCTGCTTGAAGGTATGCTTCTTCATTTTTTTTTTTCCTCAAATAGGCGGAGAAAGAACTAATTGGTATAAAGTCATGACAATTAGGGATGAGCCCGGTCTGACCCAGAACTTGTCAGATATTTGCCGGCAGAAACGGCTGTAGCCAGACTCAGAGAAGTGCTCATGAATTAGGCATGGGAATTGTTGTAGTAAGATCTTCCTTTTTTGATACAAACAGCATTTGTATCAGACCTGTTATTTTTCTGCTTGCCTTAGTGGAAGCTTGCTAAAGCACATTAAGCTGCAGTATGTTGCAACCATAGGCTTGTTTGTGCTTGCGGCAAGTGGTACAGAATGCAAACCCTGCATTCTGCCTTTGGATTTTGGCATCATGCTTAAATGATTTAGTGATGATAAAACACACTACAAGTCATGCAGTGAGGAGATAAAAATGTAACCCTCATTTAACTAGGCAATGGAATTTAAAAAAATAAAAACTAGGGGGAGGATGTTGGGGGCAATATACAGCTTACATTATATGTGACAATGTATTTAAAGGTCCAATATTGTATAAATTGAGATTTCCATGTCTGTTTTTAAAAAAATTTTTTTATTATAAAGCAGGTCCAGGTTCTATATCGACACCCTCTTAAAATAATGGCCTAAGTCATTTTTTCAGGTTTTTCAGGAAACACAAAAAACTCAACAAAAGAGTCACACTTTTGACATAGGCCATTATACAACCGGGGGTAGAATTGCATGTTCCCCTCAACTGAGGATTCAGGCGATTTTACCAGAGGTGGCCAGCATCATGAGGGGGTGATTTAGGCAAAAAAAACATTTTTGTCAAAACATGACTTAGGCCATTATTTTAGGAAGGTGACGATATTATACTAAGTATCAAAGCGCTCAGTCCACAGAGAAATGCATACAGCCTGTAATCAGAAAGTGAGCCTTAAAATGAGGCGTCAGGATTTCCTTAACTTTGTCACAACCGCTCTCAGCCATGCCCCAAGCCCAGCCCACCCACACCCACCATGCAACCTTGCAGGATTTGGTTTCTCTGAGTGTTTATCTGAAATCTGCTACATTTTTTATTAGATCACTCAGACAGTCGGTCGATCATTCAGTCGGCCAGTCAGAAAAGAGGCTCTGAGCCTCCTCTCTTTTGATTGGATCACCAACCTGTTGTTACTAGAGCTCCAGAGAGAAGCCTGAGAGAGGAGATGTAAAACTACATTGAGATGGTTTTTGGTTCTTGAAACCACAAATACTGTATATCTTCATATGGATATCAAAACTTAAAATAAAACAGTGTCAAATATGGGACCATTAAAAAAAGTGTGAGCTGTGATAGTGAATAGAACGTGAGCATGTGAACGTGGGTATTGCTTCCTGCCCACAGGAATTTGGTAAGATCCGGAAAAACCCTATAGCCTCACCAGAGGTGGGACCTCGGTGAGGCTATAGAGAGGGTGCGTCCCCATCAGAGGAGGGCTGTATTAAATATCTGTGTTTAACACCCTGGGCCAGCACGGCTGTTACCGCCCGCCGCTGAGGGCAAGTGAGCCACCGCCACCGCGGCTTTCGATTGAGAAGTGCACAAACTGAAGCCGAGCAGATTTGTGTTTGTTTACTATCAGCTGTGTTTAAGACTCAGCTGGATCACTGCGGCGTTGAAACAGCTGGACAGAGATCAAGGTTCTCCCTTTTCAGATGCGTCAGAGCTCACCCACCATCTGTTCAAAGGAAGCATTGTGAGTTCCTCTGAGATAACTGTGAGGCCGAGCACATGAGACACGAGAGAGAGAGAGAGAGAAAGAGGGAGAGTAAATCTTTTGAGGAGAAGTTAAAATTAAATCAATCTGTCGTTTCCAAATAGTGCTACAACCCCTGAAGTCCCACAAGTACCACCTGTCTGTTCTAATAGTTGTTATAGTGACTGAGCTATCAACTGGATCTCCAATGATTAGTTGCTTAGTAGCTGCTTTTCTTTGTCTCACATGATAGTAAGTTGAATATTTGGGGGTTTGAACTGTTGCATGGAGCATTTTTCACTCTCCTCTTGATTAACTGATTACTTAAGAAAATAATTGGAAAAATAATATATAATGAAAACAATGGTTGTTAGCCTGCTGTGGTACATTTATATCCAGGGGATGACACAGAAAGAAAATGCTTGCGACCCCTGTTAAATGAAGCAGTGTCTGCTTGCGACCCCTCATTATGAACTGCGGCCGTAGCGTGGCCCCAGATCGTGAGCATTTCAGCCAAAGAGTCATTTTATTTTTATTCTTATTTTTTCTGTCTCCGGACGCCTGAAGAGGTAAAATTGTCCAGACAGCTGGAGAATAAGAGAAAAGTCAGAAAAAATAAAACATGATTTTGTGCAACAGACTAGGGCATTCTTAGGAGTTCCCGATCTCCAGTTTGGGAACCATTAGGTTGAGCCCTCCTGGTTTGAATAAGAGAATATAGCCCAGGGAAATACTACATGATGTCATGCCACAATGGCTGCCCAGTAGTAATATGGGTGTATTCCCACCCTGCAGGCAACACATACTTTCTCTATTGTATTTCTGTCAGTTGCTACATGAGCACATTACAAAGTAGACCACAAAGCTCTGAGATGACAAGATTTGGGACATTGAGCTGGTGACCTTGCAGCTGTTTTATGGGCTTCAAAGGGGTGAAAATACATTGTTTAAACCATGTTAGATGAGTATGTTTTTGTCTGCGTTTCATGTTGTAAAAATTAAAAAAAAAAAAATAAGGGTGTTGAGAGATGTGATTGTAACATAAAAACTTTTATTGAATTGAGATTTGATTTATTTATTTATTTAATTTTTTTTTAAAAAGCTGAAATATGGCAACCTAATTAGTGACCTGCTCAGGGAAAAACAGGGTGGAGCCCAGAAGAGCTTAACTCCCTTTGCTATGTGGCCTGATTTTAACTGAACCAAACATCTCTCAAAACATGTTTCAGTCTACTTTCGTTTTATCTGAATTAGCGACTAGGAAAAACAAATATTAGGTTTTCTATTCAATCCAGTGGCTGGGAACATAATATCGCTTTGACAGGCGGGAAGAAAAAAGATTCTGGTGTTGTTGATTTCTTTGAGGGCTGTATGTTTTGATGTGAGTGTGAGATGCAGTCATTTTATATGCACATTAGACATCACACCCACACATTCCTAGATAGCTTGATATTTATGAAAATGCATAATGTCTCTGGAGATAAAAGAGAATGCAGACACTGTGAAACTGATGATGTATATGTGTTGGAATTACTGATGTTTCCTAACACTCTTAGGCATTTACTAAGTTGGTTAATGTCCCTCTAAAATAAGCCTCTAAACAAGTATTGAACTATTGAAATGTTCCCTCTTGCACACAGACATGTAAAGTGGCTTTTAATTGACTCCAAAAGCAGCAGGCGTGGATGTGTCTCACATGGCGACGGTGCATATAGAAAGAGTGATTATCTCCTCTCGTTTCTGTAGCACCTTAAACTGTGAAGCCTGGCTGCAGATGCATCATTGTCTCCTGCAGTCTTGTGACTTCTCTTATCAGCCTCTGCATTGAATGTCAGATCTTTTTCTTTTTTTTTTTTTTTCTACGTAAAATATCAGCACATGCAATTATTTCTTTTTGTTCACCTTTTATAAAAATGCTCCTGTCTTCACTGGGACATTAATGTCGGATCAAAGTCTGACATCAAATACAGCTGGATTGTAAAAGATGAAGTTTACAGGCTCTTAAGTGTTTGGCCGATGATCGTATAGAGATGGGATGAAAGCTGCGTGTGTGTGTGTGTGTGAGAGAGAGAGAGAGTGAAAGAGGAAATAACGTTTGGCTGTGTCACTACTGAGGTTGTTGACATGGACGAGTACAGTACTTAATGAATAATGGATGCTTACTAAAGCAGCCCATTTCCTATTCATTCTTCCAAGGCTGCTACACAGGGAGTTGTTTGTGATCATCATATCAGTCCTTCTATATATATATATATATACACACACATACATTGTGTTTTCAGTAACATGATGCAGTTTGAAAATACTGGGAAACCATCAATAAACATTTTCACACAAGTGCAATAGGGTCATTTAAAAGGAACGCTCATTTTATTTGATTATAACGTCAAATAAATGCAGAGCAGCACTTTTAACACACCATCTGTTATTTGTAGATTCACTGCGTACAAAAGGAGTCTTATTTTATTCATTCAAACTCTCCGCTCCAGGGTTCCTTTTAACATCAGTATTCCCGAGACTTGTGGTAATTACAAGTGCGCTGATCACATCGCAAAGGCCTGCAGTGACAGTGACAAGCATTAGTTCAGTGTCTGGGTTGTCACTTTTTGTGTTGAGCTGAAAAGGATGTGACGTGACCTGAGAGGGCAGATATTTCATTAAAGGCACCTTTTAACTTCTGACTCTTTGGGGAAGCTTTATAGTGTGGAGGCGCCTCTTCTTTTTTTTTTTTCACTGTGATGAATGCGTCTGAATGAGTGCAGTTAGATGCGGCAGTGAGCCCTCAGTCAGGGGTTAGCTGACATGCCCTGCATGCTAATTGGTATGTATGGCTCAGGCGAGCACCAGAAAGCAGTAATGTATGGGATGATAATCAGAGCTGCACTGGATGATATAAATGACCAAGGTTAAAGGCAGCATGTTGGAACCTTGAACATGCTTCATGTTATTGAATCCCTGTCTGTGTTTAAGGATGTAATTTCGGCCGTTGTTATGCGATGGTATCATACAACTATTTGTGTGATTTAAAAGGAGAGAGGATGTGGTTTGGATAAAATGAAATGCAAACACTAATAGAGACACAGGAATAATGGTGATGCAAGGCTTGTCAGCTTTTACATATGATACTTGGCTTTCTCAGATTTCTGTCTGGCTGCTGGTTTGGAAAGAACTACTGGTGGTAAAAGCCAATAGAAATAAATGCAGGTTTAAGTATAGCCCAACAGATACACAGACAGGTTTTAAGTATGAAGGGCTCTTGTAATGTGTGTGATACTGATATTGATTTTTGAGGGGAAATCTGATAACATTATATTGGCTGATATTGGTTTTTACTAGCCATGCCTGCCACATGGCTCTAGCAATGGCAGTGTCAGTCTCTTGTTTGGTCCACCACCGAGACTGAAATACAACAACAACTATCAGATGAAATTTTGGACAAACGTTCATGGTCCACATGAACCCTCTTTTCATCTAGTGGCACCATGAGGTTGACTTTGCTTTTACTCTAACGCTGTCATTAGGTCAAAATTTAATGTTCAGATACCTGCAAAAACTAAATGCGCTCCCATAGCCTCAGCTGTAGCCACCATGTGTTTTATGCTATATAGCAAATGGTATCATGCTAGCATGTTAAACTAATATGGGGGCCATTGTCAATATTATACCTGCTAAAGGCTTTCCTAAGCACATTTTCCATCAGCAAATGAATCACCAATTGGAGAAGGCGTCAATAATAATTTTGAGCTTGAGAATACGATAAGCCTGGTATATAAGGAAATGCATGACTTTGTCACAGTAACCTTCAGCTGTGGAGATCTAATCTAATCTATAAGTGCTGTGAAACATTTCGAATGTGCAGCAGCGTGTCGCAGCTCATACTTCCATATATCTACTTCATGCTTGTTTTCATGCTTATCAACAAAATTATGCTGTACTGCACTGTATGTTGCTAATCATCGTAGCATTTGGTCATACAATATGTTTTCCCACTGGGAAAGCTCACTGTTGACAATAACACTCGTCTAAACACTGCCAAAGCCCCTTTTTTTGTGCTCAGCCAGAGACAATGCCAGATCCACACCATTCACTTACAATGATGGGACATGTGTTTATCATAATTAGAGTCTGCTTTGATGCCAGTACAGATTCAGCCATGAAGAGCTCTTTGGTGTTTTATACAGAAGTGAGAACTAGTAATTGGATAACAATGCCATATATGTAGAGATCATTATTGACAGTTTTTTATAAAAAAAAAAAACATGTTTATTGAATATTATAAAAACATTTCCTTCCAATTTTTGCTTCACAGTTTGTTTTTTACCTTTTTTAAGGTTTTTGTGCTCTACTGGCAGGGAAAATTTGTTTACATTGTATATTATCAATTAAAGGTCCCATATTTTACACTTCTCCGGCTCTGAGCATCTCTTCTGATTGGCTGACTGTTTTCTTAGTGATTGAACAATAATATAGCAGATTTTAGATAAACACTTGGGGAAACCAAATCCTGCAAGGTTGGATGGTGGGTCCAGGTGGCCGGGTTTGGGGCATGGCTGAGAGCGGTGACTGCTTTGTTGTGACATCACAAAGTTACAGTAGTCCTGACGGCTTGTTTTAAGCAAAGTTTCTGTATACAGGCTGTGTGCATTTCTCTGTGGAGTGAGCGCGATACTTTCACAGTATTAATATATAATATATATATATATATATATATATAGAAGCTTTATAAACAGAAAGACCTTTAATCTTTTGATTGATAAATTCTCAATAAATTGCTTTGTCTGTAATGTTATTAATGTCCGACCAACAATCTTTATTTTCTTTCATTCGACTAATCTGTTAATTGAGTAATCATTCAGCTTGACTTTAAAGTTTTAGGATCTATTGATGTGAGATTGTTGAGGCCATAGTGTATCATAAAAAAGCTCATAGGCTTTGGTATAAATACTAAACAACACACTATAAACACACTATTTGTTTTATTCTGAAGAAAATCCTTTGACTTGGTGCAACAAATGGAGAGAAAACAAAGGCATCACTCTCAAAGGAGGATCACACTATTAAAAATAAGTCATAACCAAGTCCAAAATGTAGCTGTGATTTACTCCGGAGCTGTTAATGACCTCTTTCATTAATGCACCACAAGTCTTGAGGATATAATGCTAGTTGTAATAAACAAGCAACATGTGTTAACAGCCTAATTTGTCCTATATCCGCCCACTCGTCCTCGGGGCCTCCCTGTTTCAGAGCACCTCGTACAGTGAGACAGATGTGTGATGGATAACAAGGAGCAGGGATCACAGGCAGCTATCGCAAAATACCCTGAGTGTTTTTCTCTGCTGCTCCTAGAGAGCCAAGACATGGAGGCAAATGAGGCTAGAGATCAGGGTAATCATAATAATGATGTGTCCCATGGCCATGAATATCACAGAGTTTCTCTTGTAGGCCCAGCCCAGTGCAGTGGGTGGCTCTTCACACAAAAACCTCTATTTTACGGCTGGTGAACTATGAATTGTTCAAAACCCTCTTCCTCCGCTCTTTCACTCTCCCTGCATCTGGAGCTTTAACAGAAAACAAATATACATTATGGGATATGTATTTTTAATGCTGGGAGTCTGTGTTCCCCGTGGGGCTTCTCCGTGTGGTGTGTCTTTTGCACAATGACTAATTTGTTATCCTGCTGGAAATTACACTGGCGCTTTAGAAAACAGCCACACTGGATGGCCTCATTTGTGTATCCGTGTTGTTCTTATTTAGAAATCTCACCACTTCCTGCTCTGCTGATGCATCTTTGTGGTTTATAGAATACTGTCAAACAAGTGAAATGCATTGTATGTACCATCACTTTGTTATAGTACACTGCTGTATCAGCTGATTTGCCTTGGTGCACAGAATGTGGCTTCCCAAAAAAATACATATGGAATTTGTCTGCGATTAGTTCCACATTTCCTTGTTTACCTTTTGCAAGTGTAATCTCTCGGGGCTGCACATATTCTGGCCTTTTTTATCAAAGCCATTTGGGCAGCAGAGTATGACACATGGCTGACATGACATGAAAAAAAAACGGCCTCTGTTTGCTGCAGAGAGGGGCTCAACAAGGAGACAGGAAAGGATTTGATCATCAGATCGGTTTTCCCTGGAGGGGGAAAACGCCTTGCTCTCTGAACACACTAAGACACTCCCTCATTTGCAGTCTTTTATGACCGCTCGGGATGAACTAGTTTAAGACGAGGAGGCAGGCAGTAGATGGCATGGCTGCTGGCTCTGTTAAGAGGCACAGCTTGGTGGGATTTTGACGCCAAACAGAGACCTGCTTTGTGTTGCTGTGTTGTATTTGATTTGAAGCAAATGTTCAGTCTTTTGTGCACTAGGCAGCATTTTTAAAATAAATCCGACACGTGGACACAGCGCTCTGAGCCATTAGTGATGCCTGTCCAAGTAGGCTGAAGTACAACAGGAAATAAATACAAGGCTCTGTACTGGTACCAGTTCATTACTGTAGTCTCACATCCAGCAGCTGGGCCACAGCAGGGGACTAGTTAGCCGCTTAGTTAGCCAGAAAGATGCCTCTAGTCTCATGGCAAAAACTCATTAGTGTAAACTAGTTGGAGTCCATTTTCATCATGTTCAGCTGGAGCTGCTCACTGCTCGTCCTGTGTGGCTGCAGCAGGGAGCGGTGGGTCCTTCAGCGCTGTGCACTTTTGTCCCATAAACAGCCAGAGCTCCCGCCGCTCTGCTTGATTGTTTTCATTAGTTTGCCGGCGGTAGCTTGATACCACTAGCTGCCACCGTGGCTGTCATTTTCCATGAGCTCCAAAAATATGGGAGAGGTGAAGCAGAGGGTTGTTTTTATAGCTATACCACACCCATGTTGTTACTATCATATCAGTGTGAAGTATGACATAAAATCCTACATGGTCCAGGCTACGCATTTCACCCTGCATTCCTGTGCCTGTAAATGGTTATTGTAGAAATACATAGGAGGGGGGCGGGGGTTGGGTGTAAGCTGTGGAGGGGAAATGAAGAGAACGAGGGAAGAGGGAGTGAAAAAGGGGGGGTGGGTGTATATTTCAGTTCAGACTACAACCACAAGCACAACTGGGAGACTTTAAACACAGGGAGCTTTGGTTGCTGGTGCCAAAATACATCCCCCCAATGATGAAGAGGAATTTTTAAAACATCTTTTATTTGCATGTGTCCAATTAGGTTTCCTTCAGATCCTGCTGGGGCGATGGTGGAAAGGGGGTGCCTGCTTCTGGGATCTCTTCTCTTAAAGCACACAGCGTTTTTCTCAGACATGATGACGGGTGATGGGTGTGCCAGAATGATGACATTTGGGTTCTGAACTAATTTGGTTGGGTTTAATTTTTTTTTTTGGGGGGGGGGTGTAGACGAGCGGGAAACCCCACATAATCTCCGTCCCAAGCTTTTTATTTACAGCATTTACCCTTGAGCTGATAAATCGTAGCATGAATTATTGCATCGCTCAAACAATTGGTTGATTAGTTGCAAAACGTATTGAACAACAATCAATAATCAATAAATTTTTTCATGTCATTTATCAAGCAAAAATGAAAAATGTGCTAACTTCTTAATTGTGAGGAGTTTGCTGCTTTAATTTTAAAGACCTGTACATTGAATCTTTGGGTTTTGGACCACTGATCACACATCAAAACGGGCTCATTTTCGAACATAGAGCAAATCTCTAATTGATTAACTGGAAAAATAAGAATAGGGAAAAAGGAAACAGTTGTTAGTATCACAGCAATGTTTAAGGAGAATAAAACACTTTGTCTTATGATGAATCCAAACCATTTTTGCTTTGTTGAGCGCTTATTTCAGCTCTTTTTATCTCGCTGCCTCCCAGACAGACCTGGGATTCTCCAAAGTCATCCAGTGCATCCCAATGTCCCGCTTCTTCATGCGTTTTCCTGGTTAATATGCAGCTCAGCGTTTTACTGTGTGGGCCCTCGTTACAAAACATTAAGTATTTTGTCTGATTCAGATCTCTGTAGCTTTTCATCTTGGGACAACCTCATGTATGTCAAACACTCTGGGGAGGCTCTCACTCAATCACTGCCCAAACTCATTTGCTGCTTTCGCTCACACTGAATTAACATGCAGTAAATTAGATGATATTTTTAATTTTTTTTTTTTTTTTTTCTAGTGCAGGACTTTTGATAATGTAATGTTGGGTCGAAAGGGGGCACCTTTAATAGTCTTTTCAGTGCCATAGCACTGCATATATCTTATCATTAAAATTGGCTTGTGTCTACTTTGTGACAGAAATGGATGAGTAAACAAGGCCTTCAGATTGTTATTCTGGAACAGTAGGTGGGTTGATTAGAAGGAGCGCACTCTGCTTTTGACCTTTCGATACTCAGCAGATTTGAAATGATTTTCTGTCAACATTCTCCAGTGTATGATGCTCTGAGAGGAAGAAGTCTGATTTCTCTCCTGATTTCAATAGCTACAGCTACAATAATTGGAGTTAAATGTTAAACAGTAAACATGTTTATTCACATACATATATTCAAATTTAGAACTTTCAGTACATGAAATCTATACTAATCCATGGTATACAAATATTGCAATATTGAGTTCAGAATGATACTAAATCTACACTAGCTGTCAGGCTATAGTATGTAAACACTGCAAAAAATGCATTAAGTCTTGAATTCTTCTTTCTTCATTAAACAGATTTTTTTTTTTTTTTAAACAATGACAGTGGGACATTTACCACTTGAAAGTTGTAGTGAGTATAAAAAATAGGGTCCCTGATTTCAGAAAAGAAAGAAAAGTTTGGCTTCTCATGTCTAGTCTGTAACCACTGGTTTTGTTGTCTGAAATGACAACTTTCACTCGCAGATTTCATCTGCTGTAACTAACACTACACTTATATTCTAGCATGCTAAAAGACGGAGGCTAAAGCTACAAGTCAGCATCATCACCGGTTGATGGTCCATGTAGAAGACGTGGAAATAATGCGTTATTCTTGTATTGCAGTGTAGAGCTAGTCAACACAAGCAAAAACCTAAAATCAGGCTATTGTTGTTGCTTGTTCTAGCATTTTCCTGTTTGGATGCTACAATTAGCTTACGTACTTATACAAGACAGACAGATGATATATATATAAATATATATATATGCTTTATTGTTCATAGTTTTAAACGGTGCATTACAGTATTACTGTTATAAAGTCTTTGAGGATGTTGCCTTGGTGTGTTTGGTAAATATCAGACAATGAGTTTAGCTTGTAAGCTAGTTAGCCAGACATGCTAATGTCAGGCCCGCCATGTCTAGTTATAGATGCTGAGCAATGATTGGCCAATCGCTGTTCAGGGGAGGGGTTTTAGCGATTGTTCAAGTGGAATCCGGTTGATTACTGATATTTAATGTAATGTAAAGTGCAGTCCATAGATTTATAACATGGTTTGCTCTAATGACAGACAATGATTCCAGTTAATAAGGGCACGGTGAGATTGTTGGCTTTGAAATGGCAGTCGGTGGAAGCGCCTGTAGCGATTGTCGTTTGTGATGGTTTATGCCTCGTCACCAGAGCCGCATCTAATTACGTTCATTAGAGCCACTCGTACCAGTCACCGTAATTGCTTTTAAACTTTTCCTTTTAAATTGATTCCCTTTTTAATATGACTGGAATTGAATAAGATTGAGGTGTTTTGTAGAATCACTTTACTGAGGGGCAGATTTTTTGTTCGAAGAATAATAGGCTGTGCTTGTTCGCTTGCTCAAAACAAACACACCACTGTAGGCCACAATGCAGGATGTAATTTCCATGTTAAAACATGATGTGAGTTATGTGAGATTTGACTAATCCATGGTGTGATTGCAGTGAGCGGTTTTTTTAACAGCCTCTCTCTGAGTCACGTCAGCTGATTGGCAGCTACTCTGATGTCATTTGTTTTTGTGGGGCAATGACAGGTCACACTGGCTGATCTGTATACCCTCTCTCTTTCCCTCTCTCCCTCTTTCCCTCTCTCCCTCCGTCTCTCTCCCCTCCCTTCCCCTCCACCCCCCTCAGTCTTCAGATTTTCCTGTCTTCACTTCTTGTTTATGGTAACTCCCACTGATCCTCTCTCTCTCTCTCTGCTTTGAATTTCTGCCTTTGAAATAACAATAATGTGTTTTATTGTAAGAACGGTAATGAAACCCAAATTATCAGACTATTTCTTTAATCCCATAAGAAAGGAAAACAGGTGCGGCACTGTTAATAATACAGCAAAAAAAAGGATAAAACACTGTTAATTATCCTTGAAAACCGGCAGATACAGCAGGACACCACCATGCCATTTAGTATATCTTCTGAGTTTGAACTTTTAGTTGTAGAGAAATAAGTTGTGGTGAAGTGTTTCAGCTTACATTTGGTACAGATTCAGTGGTCTCAGTGTAATTTCTTTTTGTGGTGGTGGTGGGGGGCTGATAAATTATGCATCAAAAGCACCACAGTGCTCACAACAGCGTAATGGATAGGCTGCCATCACAAGATATGTGAAGATGTCTAGACAGCTGGGTGCCACTTGTAACTTGAAAAGGTATATGCTGTTAATACTGACTGGTTTTTACTACAGACCCGTATTATAATGAAATATCTTCAAAAGTCGAAGCCTAGAAACTTTATTGCCAGTTTTACAACAGCTAACTACACTAATAGGCTAATTGGAGTTGGTGAGGTTGTAATCTGACAAATCCAGTCTGATTCTGGGGGATTCTGGGGGATCTTGGGCCCCTCTATGGGCTGCCAGGGCTGCCGCTTGTCTAATCACTCCTGACCCTATTAGAAATGAGTCCTTCCTTTGTTACTGTGCGGTACTGTCAGTTCTGGGGGAACAAAAAGTGCCATTGTCTTTCATTGCTGGGGCTGGGATAGAAGTAATCTGTAGCTGTAGAGCTGCCTCAGGATTGGTATAATCCAGATTCAGTATTAATGACAGTCTAATCCTCACATTTTTGACCCTCTGGAGAGGCTGACTTGGCATCTCTGTTGTTATTTGCTTGTGTAATGTCACTGATTCTAAAAATGAAGGGGGCTGCTTACGGCTTATGTCACGAGGGATGCAATATCCTGTTCAGATTTTGTGTTCTGTGTAGCCAAGATGCTGCACTTGTCTGATACCAGCACAGACAATTCAGGGCTGTCATGTAGCTGGATTTGTCTGATATATCCATGGATTCACTCTGAATTCAACCAGCTTCCCTGATGGCAAATGAGAACAGTTTTTTGTTTTATTCTTTTTTGTTTTTTGTTTTTTTTTCATTCCTGGAAATATTCTTGCCTGAGACCAGTGTGTCTGACAAACAATAATTGCATGCCTGTGTTGAGCGTGCCAAAGGACCATGGGGGTGTGTTTGCTCACCCATGCACGATATGCAGCAAGGGCAAATGACATGAATGGCAAAATGGAGATCCTCTACTGTGTGCACTCAGGAGGGGTTCTTTTGCTCTTTGTTGGACACAAAGGGATGCAGAGAAGGACGAGAAGATGTGTGTGAAATCCATCACACAGCTGCTAGTTTGGCACAATGATCAGTAACCCCCTCCCCACTCCCGACCCCCCCTACCTCTCCATCAAAACCCCTCCTACATCTTCTTATCTCCTCTCCTCAGAGCTGTGCACGTGGGCCTTTTGTTTACAGCTCTTTCCAGTGATCCACACCAGTAATCCCCGTGACAGGTAGCATGACTCTCTGACAAGCCCCCAACCGTTTCATCCCTTCAGCGATAGCCAGGACCGATACTGGCCGGACTAGAGCTAGCACCAAGACTAGATCCAGACAAATGGATGTGAGATGCTGAAGCGTGTAGATAATCAAAAAATGACCAGATTGCTTCCCTTTTTTTTTCTTTTTTTTTTTTTTTTTTTTTTTTTTTTCTCTTTTGCTCAACAAACAACAAAACTGTGCATCGCTGTCAATAACTGTTAAGAAGCAGAACAGGGAGCCTCAGCTGCTTAAACCTTCACTCTGTTCCTTCCTGCTCACCATGGTCGTACTCATACTCTGCTTTACAGCAAAAAATTCAGTTGTAATTTACATTGTTTTTCTATTTATCCTGTCAGAGACTTGAACGAGTAGTAAGTTTTCCTTTTTATCGTGGGTGGTAAACGGTGAAGACATACAGTATGTCATATGATTGCACTGAACATGGTCACTTCTCTTTCTCTCTGCCCATGTTTCCCGTCTGTATGTCTACTGTCACCATCAAATAAAGGACAAATGGCAAAAAAAAGGAACAAAATAACTAAATAAATAAATGCTGCAAGTTAACATGGCTCAACTAAAATGTCGAACAGATTAATGTTTCCTGATCTGACAAAATATTATCCCAAATCCCATGTGATTGGATACATTTATGTCACTACTGCTGTGTTCAGGAAGAGGAAGGAGAGGAATATAAATATAAAGTATATAGATATAAAATACTCAAAAATGACTGGAATACATATTTAGACCGTCATCATCATCATTCATTTTATTTCACACATCAGAAATAGCATACAAGTAAAAGCATAAATATGATAATAACAATGGGTGAAAATGGGACACTCCAAAAAAGCTGCCGGAGCTTGTGAATAGGGGCCCAGTCACTGCATGTACAGAATACAAATCCAGCCACAAGACACCTAAATCCTAATACCTCAAACCCTAGAAAGAATAAGTAAATGGTCCAAAAATATCTGTCCCATCAGTTCAAACGTTAATTCAATAGGCAAGATACACAATCAGCAATTAATGGTAAATGAAATAATAGCTCAGTAGAATAACCAGTTCTGAAGACTAAATGAACTGTATTATTCACTATATTTGTCTATCTGTACCAGTACGCTACAAACAAAATGCTTTCCAAATCTCTGAAGAGATTCCCTGGTGTGTGTGTGTGTGTGTGTGTGTCCCCCCCCCCCCCACCTCTTTGACATCGGCACTATAGGGACTTCATAACTTTTAGGTTTTTTTGTAACTATTTGTAGCTTTTCCAAACACTTGTGTGTGTGTGTGTGTGTGTGTGTGTGTGTGTGTGTGTGTGTGTGTGTGCGCGGGCGGGCGTGCGTGTGCTAGATTTGAACTTCTCAAGTTTTCTTTTTTCATTCTTCACACAACGTCTTCTCACTTTTTGTGTAAACAAATTGCACAAAGCAAACTGGGTTGTTTCAAGCGTATTGCCACACAGATCCTGACCATGTCTGAGCAGATGTAAGTGTTTGTGTGTGTGTGTGTCCTTATTTTCAGATTCTAGTCAAGGCTTGAAAGAGAAAAAAAAAAAAAAAAGTTCAGTCTTTGATTGTGAAAAGCTGTGGAAGGCCAAAGCAGAGAGAAAAAAGCTGTGACTTAGTGTGAGCCTGATGGAAACTCTGGGCAGCTGTGTGGACAGTGGTTACAGAATATCACTGAACTGAGCGCAGTGATATTTACTGTAGCTCCAGTCTGATTTATAGACAAGAGTAAGAAGAGCGCTGGCGTTTGGGATCAGTGGAGGCTAATAACACAATCACAGTTTATACTGTCATGATGAACTGTGATGTGGTAAATACTGTGAAATGTCATTAAATGACATAGACGTTTATTGTCTACACAGTATCTCACAGCTCTGGCTGTTTTATCACAAGACAACATTTAATTTCCCTAACAGGAAATCCAGTCTTACACAAAGCTTTGAGTTTTTGCTGCCTTCTCGATAATTTATTTAAAAGCCTGATACTGCAGGAGAAATGAATGGACACATTTAACGATAAGCTGTAAATAATGTACATGACCAGACAAATAAATCAGTGCCCTTGAAATAAATCTTACCTGTCAACGTTGCCTGAACTCATATATCAGTTTCATGGGCTGAATGTATCACCACAATATCACAATGAAGCCTTAAAAAAAAAAAAAAAAAAATTGACATTATCTTGAATCAGCAGTCTAGGGTTCTATGAGAAGAAAATCAATGGCGTCGCAGCTCGAGTGTGACTTGCCATCCATCAGTCCGTTGGCTGACTGGAGCAGCGACTGTAGATGATATGCTGAATGGCCAATTTCCTGTTACCTGTTAAAGATAGAGTACCACAGCAGTGCTTGCCTCTTGGCTCTTCAAATCATGAGTTCCCTATAGGTCGCTGTAACACTGCTAGGAAATGGATTGAAATAACACACCGTGCAATTTTGCATCTGTAATCTCAGCCCCTGGATAATTTCGTGATCCAAGAAGAAATTCTGTGTTTGATATTGTTTGAAGTGAGACAGACAGTAATGCTATGCCCTAAAGAACAAGACCCGCTTCTCTCGGCCTGTTCGCGGAACGTGCAAGCACGTCCGTGTCAAGAGATGAAATTCCATCTTAACTTTCATTTTTAGAAAATTGTGGTCAGTGCATCGGCCACCAGTGCAGCAAATCTGATCCATTTGCCCTCCGAGCTGCAGCCCTCAGTAGCCTATGTTTGACGTTACATATCAGATGGTTGTACAGCAGAGTATTTACATCACTGTTTCCTGGAAGGAGGGCAGGGTGTGGGGTGCAAGTTCCCCTCTGTCTGATGACCAGATTACAGTATTTACTCGTGCCAGGCCTGTAGATTAGCGGAAGTGATGACTTTGAAGAAAAGGTTTCAGAACTTCATTTCAGGCGTGGCCGGTCACTACTCCTGAGTGCAGTAGATGTTACCCTGTAAATCATCCATATCCTGTTGATTTAAGTTTACGGGACGTCTTTCCTATGAGCTCTTACTTCCTGTGTTGGGCATATTTTCTTCTGGGCCGGCCGGGGTTGTTGAGCTGTAGCAGTGAGATCACAGTTCACTTCAAGTAACTTTGCTGTTGTGATAACTTTAAGATTAATGTAAATGATTACGGCATGCTGTCTGCCTATCACCTGACCACCTCGGTGTTCAATTTTACAGTTTAAGTCCACAATGCAGGACAGTACAGTCACTGCTGTTCCTGCAGCATTTTTTCGCCATGAGATGAGAAGTTCTCATCATCTGGGTTCTTTCAATACGAAACAGTGTTTAGGGTTATTTCGGATTCAGACGTTATGAGGATATGCAGTGTAGCTTATGGGATTGCAATGTCAACGATCTGTCTGTCTTGTCAACACTTTCGCTCCGGAGTGAAATATCTCAACAACTATGTGATGGATTGCAATGAATTCTTGTGGCTTGTGAGAGGCCAAACTCTGTAGGAATTAAGAAAAGTTGTCTCCCAATATTTTATCTATTTTTTTATTTATTTTTTTTATAGCGTGACGGCTACAGAGCTTTTTTTATTCTCTTGTCACTAAGCCAGTGGTCTTCGTCAGCTGTGGGCTGGTATTTTTCAGTGTTTATTACAGAGTGAGTAATATTAGAAAACCAATATTTAGATAATGGGTGTGAGACACACCCACAATAAATGTCCTAAGCCGTAGCTTGCACATATGCAGTTTTAGTGTGCCATTTCCTTCTCTATTCTAGCTTA
This sequence comes from Seriola aureovittata, assembly GCF_021018895.1. Taxonomy (NCBI): domain Eukaryota; kingdom Metazoa; phylum Chordata; class Actinopteri; order Carangiformes; family Carangidae; genus Seriola; species Seriola aureovittata. The sequence goes on from NC_079384.1 coordinate 13,462,219, forward strand.
ATAGGCCTCGCAACTGAGCCAACGCCGATCAAACGATGGCATGTGTGTTGGTATAGTCAGTTGTCACACGTTCAACAGGAGCTGTTCCAGTTATGGCTCCAAACTCTCTCCCTCTCCTGTATCCTTGTGTGTTTCTCTGTTTTGTATGTGTCAGGGGTCTGAGTGCGCCCCCCCCCCCCACCCCCCCCCACCCCCCCCCACCCCCACTCCCTATCTCTTTCTAGTTCTCACAGTCCAGCTAATTTTATACCCTTCATGTTTGGCTGTTAACCACAGCTCACACACAGGATATGATCTAAACTGTTCCTCTTCCTGCTTGTGGACAGCGAGTGTTCTGAGTCAGCTTCATACAATGACAGAGACGTGAGGAGGAGAGAAACCGTTTCTCTGACCAGTAGCGAAAGGTGTCAGATTCATGGTTACAAGGACAGCGGAGTTGAGGTTTTGATTATCTCTCACTTAAAACTATTCTCATCCATGTTTTTTTTTTTTTCGTTTTGTTTTGTTTTTGTTTTGTTTTTTGACACAATGATCCAAAAGACAGCCTGACCTTTCTGTAGCAATGATATGAAGTTGATAATTATTCCCATCTCCGAGAAAGAGCATGATTACATATTACCTCGCAGTGTGGTTTGTGTTTCATTTCTCACTCCAGTTCCTACTTTTGGCAGTTCTCCGTGAAAGAAGTGGAGGCGTTCATGGCTTTCTCTCTGACGTGTGAAACATCTCCATTCCCAGACAAGGTTGTGCAGACAGACAAGACATGTAGCCTTGGGCTGTAGCCAGATATATACACACAGATAGCTTGAGAAATCCACAGAGCTTTTTTTTTTTTTCTTCCCTTTGTGTGGGTGTACATGTTTCTTACATGCCCATTAATGTCAGTCTCTATGTGTGGGTTTGTGCCTTTGAGTGTGTGTTAGAGACTGGTTTTGTAACTGCCAGTGTGTTGAGATGTGCTTGTTTCTCGCCACTTGTCTTGGAATACCACTGTTTCTCTGTCATGAATATTTACCAGGTGGGGTTCATGGAGTTTAAGTGTTGCAGGGAATCCTCGGCTGGGGACTTGTTTAATCCTAACCCCATTCTGTCTGAGCTGCTCCCAGGCGCCTGGGAGAATAAGCTTTGGGAAAGGATGTGAGAGGAGGAAGGGAAGAGAGACACCACCGCTGAGGGGACGTGCATTGGATTGTGGGATGGAGGGCTGAATAATGTCTGTTTTTACATGCTGCAGTTATAAGGAACTGAGGATTTCTTAAGGCCTCTGGCCAGCTGTAAGTCATGTCTGGGTCTTTGGACTGAGACTCAGACCTGGCCTGATGAGCTGTCCAGACCCACCATCCTTCTTATTGTTGCTCAGCTAAAGTAGCATATAATCTAAGCAAGGTGCATAGGAGAATGGGATAAAAAGCAATGGACTCCCAGGCACTGTCAGAACATTACTGATTAAAGAAACCACATTTCACTCAGACATTCATCAGACATTAAACAAACAATACAATAAACAACATCTTTACACTGTAGCCCCCGGCTGCAACACAAAAGGGCTAAAATCACAAGATCCCCTGAGATGGCTATAAAAAACAAATCAATCAAATGCATATATACAGTGTGTCAGAGTAAACTGATAACACTGAATACATTGCTAGTATGTTGATGTGTATCAGTTATAATGTTTATCATCATAATTTAGCATATTAGCATTGATTGTTTTGGGGTTTTTTTTTGGATTAAATTAGCACCAACCAAGTTAGCACCTATTCCCCAACTATAGAACGGCATTATTTTGGCAGGTATAAAGTCATAAATAAAATTTTGACTTGACGATAGCATGATATGAAATGTTAATGGTGGACCAAAGTTAAGTTGTTGAGGGGGACATGAACGCCTGTACCAAATGTCATAGCAATCCATCCAATAGTGGTTGAGATATTTTAGTCTGGACCAAAGTGCTGGAAGGACCAACACTCATTCTGCTGTACATTACGTCTGCCATCAACAGAAAATAGAATCTCACACCAAGCTCTAATGATGTTAACGTGTATGAAATATGTAGCTCATGGGAGCTTATATATATACATACATATATATTTTTAAAAACCATCTGGAAGTCATTGCACTTGGCCTCAGCAGCTGTTTTTCACACATATTGTTGATGGATTTTGGGCATTTCTTACATTGCAGGGCCTTATTCCATCACTCTATTGGTTATTGATCCGAGAGAGCCACAGGTAAGTATTAAATCAGGGTTTTCATTTAGCTGCCCACTAAATGAATAACACTATTGATGTAGCCTGTCACATACACAGCCTGTCTGTAAATGATCTAGTCCCGCCTGGGCCCTTTAGGAAATTTCCAGATATTTGATTATAACGGCGATTGCCAAGTTTAGAAGAGCTGCTATATGATATTATCACATTCACATCCTGCTTGCTTTGGCTAAGGGCCACTCACTCAATCCTGGATGCCAAGATACACCGGTGTGCTCGGAAGTGAGGCGGACAAGCGAGGGGAGTCTCAGATAACAAAAATCGCACTCCTTGTTGCCGCCTGTCCTCTCGCTCTGGAACATTAAGCGCACAATGTGTGGACAGCTCATCAGGGACGTGGCTCTATTCACATCTGATCACAGAGGCATAAAGTCCACAGGCGTGCATTTGTTTTCCTGCATTGCCATTTATTATCATTTCTGCTGCTGCAGTTTTCATCTAGGGGCTGATTTTGTCCCTTTCAGCTTTGCCTGTAAACACCATAAATCACAATGAGCCTCGCTTCTCTCTCTAACACACACTTTGGTAAAGGAAGCCGCTAGACTGTTGCTGCTGCTCTATTCTAATTAAAGCCTTTGTCTTCGTCTTATTTTTAAATATTTAAGACCACCTTATTGCTGTGTATTCTATTATTTTCCATTACACAGAATTTAGGAAATAGTCATGTTCTCTTTTCTGTCTTGCCCGAGTGTGAATCTCTCAGCGCCTTGTTGGAACAGAGAAATGTTTAATTTAACAATCGCGTGCAGCCCCTCGTCACATATTGCATGTCTACTGTGAAAGAATTTTTTTTTTTTTTTTTAATAATGACGAGAGGCTTGAGAAAGTAAAGTTAACCCAGTAATCAATTTTCATGAGAAAAAAAAAAAAGAAACAGCAAAGCACGACCTTTGAGATTTATCTTGTGACCCCCGCCCCCCGGGCGAGGTCCTGAACTTGTTTTTGGAGGCATTGTGTTTTTGGAAGTGACACACAGCAGCAGGTCAGAGAGGACTTTTGTAAACAGTGTTGTGCTGATACCGGAGCCCAATTGCAGCTCAGTGGGTGAAGCGACATCCCTCTCTCACCCTGGTTCAGTTTGTGTGTGTGTGTGTGTGTGTGTGTGTGTGGTAGCAGTTGCCCTGTAAGCTTATCTCTATAAATGGATTTGTGTTGGTGCACTTGGAGATCTCAGTATGATGCTCTAATCTGATTGACCACAACCCTGGAGAGGTGGATGAGTCAAAGAGCCAAGTGTGTGTCTGTGTCTGTGTGTGTGTTTGCATAGAGGTGTGTGTGAAGTATCTGTCTGTCTTTGAGCTGCTATTTGTCACCTTGGTACGATGTATTCCCAGCTGAGCTTAGGGGCTTGTCAGGGAAATAACAGCTATGTGAGACTTTTGGTGAAACCTGCAGAAGTCCACGTGTTGTACTTGGACAGTATTCACCAAATAAAACATTGCCTGTATGAACGCTGCGATACACACACACACACACACACATACACACACACACACACACACACACACACACACACACACACACACACACACACACACACAGAGACCTAGTACCTGGCCCGCCAGCAGAGATCAGATATAGCGCCAGAGATGATTTGTCATTTCTGTGCAACATACAGGCATGTGTTATGTTCCTGTGAAAAGGTTAGTTCATTTTGAATGTGAGGTGAGTAATTTGAAAGCAGGCGTGTTTATTTGCTGCAAACAGATTTTAGACAGTAGCTGTTACAGACCTCATGCATTGAAAAAAAAAAAAAACAACATACATTCTTTTATTTAATCTTTTTCCTGTTTCTCAGTTTTTTCTCTGTATGTTTATGGAGTCTCTTCCAGTTTTGTATATATGATGTAATATATATCATGTGGCCCATGGCCCATTTGAGCAAACATTAGTTTCTAATTAAAGCCATCAGTCACAGCTTAATAAGCCTTTATAAAGGGTACCCTATCAGAAATTGTTGCCTGGTTTTTCTTTCTTTACTTACATGCGAACATTTTTTGGCTGCCAAGTCAAACAGTCATATTGGCTATGTGAGCATTACCCATATTTATGTGCTGTCTTTATCTGCCTGTGAGGAAGTGATACGTAGCTGTAGACAGTCATGAAAGGCTGCCGCCTTCAGCACATACTGTCACTGACAGTGCTCCTGTTTCCCCCGCAAATAAACTGTGAAATAAACACGATAATGGTTGTGCTATTGTAGGTTAGAGAAGATCAGGAAATACGCTTTGGAGCGCAACCTGGAGAAGCTCCTTTTTGACAAGTAAAAAGCCTGTTATACGTTATTTCTTCTCTTCTCCTCCCACATCTTTCTTTTCTTACCTTTTTTCATGTGTCCAGTGTCCACTGGCTGGGTGGGACCGTCACCGTAGCAACAGACGGCAGTAATACTGCCCAGTCAGTGCCGTGAGAGGGCACGCAAGTTGACCCTTTTTTAGATGGACCCCAGCTTGTTCCAGCCACATGAGGGATATAACTTGATTATACACATACAAATCATCAGCTCTCATGTGTTGCTGTTTTCTCTTCTGATGCTGTCTCTGCGTTCGGCTGCATTACAGGAAGGTTCTTCTATTATTCAATAGTTTGCTTGATCTGATTCCACGCTGTCAGACCTCGTGTTATTTATTTATGAGCTTGAGATGATACATGATTTGAAGCACTCCCTCGCAGAGCTTTCCAGGAACTTGGGTGTAAATCTAAAACTATTCACAGGAATAACAAAGGGATCTTTTTTTTTATTATTTATTTTTATTTTTTATATAGTCTCCATCTTCATTCTGCTCTATCCCGCCTTCTGACTCTGTAGCTCGAGCCATTATTTGGCTGTCATGGAAATCCTCAAGCATGACACCTCATTTTCCAGGATGTCAGCGAGCAAATGTTGACTGCCTGTTTTTCATTGAGCTCCAGTGGGAGAGGGGCGGAGATTGGGGGTGAGGTGGGGGGGGTGGGGGCTCTCGGAGATGTGTCCATTCATTTATCGCTACAGACTAGAAACAGGGAGAGAGGACCCCCCCGCCCCTCCATCACAACCACCACCTCCCTTCCCCACCTCCCTCCCTCTGCTCGGCTAGACGAGAGCGTCGCCATAGCAACCGGTCAGTATGCTCCCTGCCGCTGTCAGGTGAAAACCTTGCGTCTCCAAAATGTCAAAGTTGCGAGAGCAGGGACAAGGAGACTTGTGAGTCTGGTGAATTTTTTTTTTCTTTTAGTTCTGGAAGCAGTTTCACGTTTTGAAGGATTTAATCTGCCTGTGAAAGTTTTTATCCAGAATCCTTTAACTGGAGGTAAAACCATACTTACAAGGTTTCCATATGAAAACTCTCCATCCAGATTCTTTGGCTGCTCAGTGCTCCCAGGTAGATAAATTTTGCTCCTTGTCCTGTTTTTTTTTTTCTCACACTCCACTCCTCCCCTCATAAACCTCCTTTCAGACCTCCCCTGGGTGATAGCAGGGATTATATATGAGATGGCACCAACCTGCAATCTCTGCTGCAGCTTATGCACAGTACGTGTAGCAGTATTTTCTCACACAAACAGACCGAAATAGTAAAATAATGATTTAAAAAAGACATTTACTTTTGCAGGGATTAAAATAAATCTGTTGGTAATGAGACAAAAGGAGGTTTTATGTAAAACTATGCTCCAAATCTGAGCCGATATGCATATTTATTCCATCAGTAGATTCAGAAATCAGGGGAAACTAAATTTTTTAGTTCGTAAATGAGGTTAGCCTCGATGCAAAGGGACACGCAATGTGAGTTAGTGTCTGCTGGATTTGGAAGACTGATTTGCATTGCAGGCACTTTATAAAATGTTAGCCGCAAAAAATGAACTCATTGAACTCCTCTGACTAATTTAAAAGTCTTTTCTTCACCATGGTTACATTTGTGACCATCTGCATATCACCCTCGGGCACCTTCTTAGCCACCATTACCACCATTCCTCCAGTGAGGAGAAAATGTTCGTACTTTCTTCTGAATTTCCTTTAAAGCAAAATGGCATCATCGTGTTTGAAGGGCAACTTATAGAGGATAAATATATATATACATATATATTTATGCTGCTTCACAATGCTCTAGGGTCTTCTTAGTATTTCACAGCCTCCCTCTTCGGGGAAGCTGTCGTCTGTCTAAACTTCACTCTCTTCTGCTTCTTGCTACATACTGTTCTGGCTTAAAACAGGAACTGCATCACACCCTCCCCATCCTCCAGCTTCTCCTCCTCATCTGTCGCTTTGTCTTTGCCATGTTATTAATTGTCTGACATGCCGTCTGCCCTTCTCACTCTCTGTTTAACTAAAGGTGGCCAGCAGCATCCCTTTAAGACTCGCAGCACTACTCTGCAGAAATTCAGGGTGAGCTGCTGGAGGAAAAGCACCGACGCCAATAACTCACCGCCGCCTTGATCCGGGGATCAGCTCTCCTCGCCGGGCTCAACACCTCCACCGTGTGTCCAACCTCTTGACTGAAGACGACGACAACAATGTGACCACTGGACTCGGTCAGCACCATGTGACCTGCTGTTATGGATCTGAGAATCAGCATACATTGAATCAACACTCATCCAGGTAATTCTTCCCACTGTGGCCTGCACACATAACACTGTATGAATGTATTCACGATGTAGTACACTTATTATTAGTCTTAGTGATCTTTTTCAGGCTTTCAGTTGGACACAACTCTATTCCACTTGCACGGGGCTGATTGTTTTTAATCACAAGTTCACTGCACATTTTTTTGTGGCAATTCAGCCGCTTCCTCAAATTGGAGCTTCGTGGCTCCAGTTTGTTGTGTTAACTGGTGAAAAAAGGCCCAAGAAAAAGGAAGTGTGTCAGTGGTGTGAAACCGTAGTGAGAACAGAAAACTGCACAATATAGTGTACAGTAGTAAAAAACACCATTAACTTGACCGTGCATGGTGCAGCTAATTCAAACAAGCCATGCAGTGTAGCTGTGATTAGGACTCTGTTTTGTAGTTTGCACTGATATTCAGATCTCGTTTTGATAAGACGGTTACATTTTATTGTCTTGCGCTGTAAAAGGGCTTTTTATATTTTGTCTCTTGAGACTTTTAGCCTCAACGTGAGACTTAAGTGCCTTTGCCGTTCCCTCGATGCCACACTTCCTACCTTTGTTGACATTACACAGGCAGATTTTTGCGCTTAACAGCATATTCTGACCTTAAGTGGCAAGAATAATGAAGACAGCAGACTTACAGGTGTCACTGTATTAGCTGGGGTGGGAAAACAAAAGCAGATGGAAGTGATTGCAGACATCATCCTGTTATTACAGCCTATGCTTGGTGGCTAACAGGAATTTCACTGAATGAATGTCGCCTTTAGCAGTTTTGTAGCTGCAAAAATACTTTTGACTTCTCCTGTGCTCAACAATCCCCTGCATTGTTGTGCAATTCAAATATTTTAGTCCCCACCAAGCTGTTTAATGATTTGTGGAGGTGTGTGGCCATGATAAAGTAAGGACAAAGGGAACATACAGTAGATGGAGGAATGGAAAACAAAGCCCAAAGTCTAAGACGGGAAGGAAAGAGAAAGCAGAGGAGACCATTTGTGAGTGTGTTTGTGTTGAAATGTGTGGTTAAATTGCTGTCTGTCCAGCTGTGTGTGTGTGTGTGTGTGTGTGTGTGTGTGTGTACGTGTGTACGTATCTTATCCAGGGGTTTTCTTTTTGTCAGGATTGTGTGTGTGTGGCAGTCTCGCTCCCATTTCCCCTCTGGAGCAGAGCAGTACAGGAAGGCTGGCTGGTTGGCTGGCTGCACAGGAAAGGAAACAGTCTCTATCTAACAGCAGATGGAGGACAGCATGTGCTTACACTGCAAAAACACACACACACACACACACACACACACACAGGCATGCACACATGGAGTCCTACACAACACAAGAAACTATGTGCGAGTACAGTAGCTTTTCTTGGTGTGGAGTGCGACCCAGATTGCACATCACAAATGTCAGCTGTGGAGAATCCGAACTTTTCGTAGAGCTCTAGCTGAATGAGGCAGATAGAGGACACTTTTGAAATGTTGTCATAATAGCAAGGACATTTCTTCTCTGGCTGGAAGGTTGTTTTGCCCTTTCTCTCTGTTTTTCTTTTTTTTTTTTTTCTTACAAACCTTATTTTTTTCCCTCCCTCTGTATTTATACTCTACATCGTGCTGCAGTCCCCTGTAGCTCTTCACCCTTCAAATTTTTATTTACCACTGAAGAATAGACCTGGGTCAAAATGTATTTGCGCACAGGATTTAGTTTTCACTTGCATTTGGAGTGTTGGCAGGATTTTGTTCACTAAACTTGGAAAAAAAAAAAAAACTTGATTATGTAAGGTATGAAAATGACTTTCAAACACTGACAACTTTTTTTTCAGTGACCCCAATCTGTGTCTGGAAAAAACAGTCAAGTATTATAGATTCAGCTCTAGAGTTGAGTTTAGAGCTCAGATTTTGACCCTTGTGTCACCTCTGCCGCTTGCAGGTCAAACACATTTGTCTGTTGTTGAGGTTTAGTGATGTGACATACTGCCTGTTGTGTATGTCCATGATTTCTGATGCCCTGTCATGCCTCCATGCCTCTGTCAAGAACTATTAGGGACGGGACAGGCCTCCCCCCAGCATGCTGGCCTGTCTCGCAGCAGTGTGTGAAGACTGGATGTTGTGCTTCCTTTTTCCAAGAGGGCAGTGAGTTCTCCAAGAGGCCTTCAACTTAAGCTCGTCATTTGCTCTCCGTATGGTCTGTGTGTGTGTGTGTGTGTGTGTGTGTGTGTGTGTGTGTGTGTGTGTGTGTGTGGGTATGTGTCCTTTCTCATTCTTGTAATAAGACTGCCTAGGAGAGAGGACAATGAGGCTCACTATGGTGCCCAAGGCCCCAGTGAATGACTCATATTCCTATAGAATTCAGGCAGAGAGCAAACAACAAGGTTACACAAGCTTAATCAACAAAGTGCTGCTCATAATGTGCTCTGCAGGGGCCGTGATCCTGCGAAGGGATTGTGAAAATGTGTCAGGTTGGGGTTTGGGTTTGGGTAACATAATTACTGTGCTTCCACTTCGAGTTTCTCTGAGAAGGCAGGCCGCTGTTTAAATCAGCTGTCACTGCGCCCTCCTCTGTGAATCTGGACTACGCCGTGAAAATAGGAGTTGTTTTTGTTTTTCTACGTGTTTGTCAAACCTGTTGTCGCCGGGTGTGTGATAAGGAAATATAAAGGTGCTGTTATGGCGGAAAATGAAGTGTGATAGTGCATATTTGCTATGGCAACCGGAGCTGTGCGACTGTTAAAATCTTGCTTCCCATGCAGACAAGCCGGGGACATTTCCAGAGCCAGAAGACACAGTCCTCGTATCCCTTTATTTTCTGAGACTGACAGGAGGGTTTTATAGTCTGCGTCTGCACCTCGCAGACAGGTCTGCTCTATCTCTGCATAGCAGCAGAGGCAGCGTGGGCCGCTCGCTCATCCCTTCTGGTCCCACATCTCCTCTCCTCTCTTCTTCCTTCTCTTTTCCTCCCTCAGAGTCAAGTGGCTTTTTGTTCTCCCGCAGCAGTGCTTATCACTTGTTTCTCCACCGCTGCCCCCCTCCCTCTCCTCCTTCTCTTCCCCATCCTTCACTCAGGGAATGAAAGGATATTTTGGGGGATAGATCTTGTCTGTCCTGTGAGGACCCCAAAGGAGTATGGTTATCTTTGTCCTTCTCCTTGTCTGAAAATGGGGGGGGGGTTCTATGCAAGCCCCCCCACTCTATGAAAGGCAGGTCTGTTTAGCTCCTGTTCCTGCATCAGCACTGACGTTAAATAAATCTAACACCAGTAGAAAAACTTTGTGGATTGTCATCATTACAGGCACTGACACTGCAATTTATTCTCATTCCTTTGAGTGAAGTGGGTTTCTTTGTCCCACAGGATTTCTCAATTGCCTGTTATTTCTCCGCTTGAATGACGTGACATAAAAATGAGCCATACACTCTCAGGGGAGACAGTGTGGTTGGTTGTAATGCTCTCAAAAATCAGGCCTCCAGACGGCTTCTGAGTCAGCTGTTATGATTCTGCACAGAACTGCGTTTTAATCTGTTTAATCCCTTTTATTGACCATAAAACTAAAAGAGAACCTCTGACAAATTTATGGTCAGTTTTAAGAGGTGATTTACCCATAATGTGAGCACCAGTCATCGTTTTATTTATTGTTTCAGATTTTGTTCTGATGTGTAAGCTGATTTTAGGTAATACCGGAAGCTTTTAATGAGAAAGGGTTGCTAACACTTTGTGCTAATGCATTGATTCCTGGTTGTGAATGCACTAACACAAACTAGAAAGTAACCACACAGTCTAAACACATATCCACAGTAAAGATATGTTACAAATTGTAAGAAAAACCTGAGAAGTTCAAAGGGAAACTTGGTATTTGTCTATCTGTGTCTCATTCTCATATTTTTTTCCATTATGAATATTGGTGATGATAAAAGTTCTGCCCTGCATTGCCATAGTGGGAATCACACTTATTTGCTTTCTTGCCAAAAGTTAGATAAGAAGATCAATACCACTCTTGTATTTGTGAGCTATTAGCTTAGCTTAGCATAAAGACTGGAAGTAGGGGAAAGCGGTTAGCAGCTAGCCAGTGACTGAAATCTCACAAAGCCTTGACTGCACCAAAACATTGTCTTTTTACATTTCAGTTTTTGTAAACAAACAAGATGTAATTACTGAGCTTAAGAGGCTAGTGGTTTGTAGCGGTGTAGTAGCGAACACAGTAAGATGGTTTGTGTCAACAAACTCCCAAGTAGCAGAAAAAAAGACACACAAACAAACAGTGCAGCTTTTTAATTGACTGCCACTATACATTAAAGGGAGACTCCAGTTGTGGCTAATTAGTCATTTTACCAAGTTTTGCAAACCGTTACAGGGGTTGTTTGTGTTTTTGGACTCAAAAAGAAGTGTGTGAGATTGGAGGAAAAAAAATCCTACAATTATAGCTAATAGTCATAATGGACAAAAACATGAGAAAACCCTGAGGTTGACAAACATCCGAGTTGTCCTTTTAATGGAAAGAATGCAAGTGAAACATGTACTTAGGCCTCTAAAAGGTTCCCTATATGTGCTCACCTTGTATACACGAGTCTGAGAACTCATGAGTTTACCACCATATGTTATTTTGTCCTCCCTGTAATGGCCCTACAAGTTGAGCAGTATATTTCCCATATGTCACCATGCTGACATGTCCCCAGTTTTATAGACAATCCTTTCTTCTGTCTTCCTCTCAACATGTCTCTCACACTCGTACCTGTTCATCGCAGAGTGCCCGTAATCATAGAGTGCTGGGTGATAATGAGAAGTGTCACAACGCCGGTTTCGTCACTTTCAGCCCAGCTGCCGCTCATTACGCCGGCCGTCGACGGCTCCGATTCCAGGCCATAATTGCTCTGCCTCTGAATAATTGAAAGAGGGGACAAGGTAAATCCCAGAGGTGTCAGGGTGGGAGAAAGATGGATGCCTCTGTGTTCACCGCTGTCAGGTTGGGAGGTGTAAGGGGCTGGGAGGACATGATGAGACCCTCACTGGGAGATTGTCTCCCCGCACACACACGTGTTGTGGATGATGGACCACTAGCAGAATGATTTCTGGCACAGTGGTCCTCAAACAGGCCCTGGCACATGTATGTCCCATGGATCCTTGCTGTAGCGTTTGTCGATTTGTGGGTATGCATTTGTCCTCGTGTGTGCGTTTTCCATGCCAAGCAGCCAGGCAGTGTAGCTTTGCATGCCAATAGTTAGCAGATTTGGTGCAGAAACGTATGCATGTAGTGTGTCTGTGCAGGCGTGTAAATCTGTGGATCAGCAGTGATTAAAAGACCTACTGGCTCCTTGGAAAAATATTAACTGTGAGTGTGTCTGTGTCTGTGCAAGACACACTTGCACATACACAGCCGTGCGAAAAAAACACAGACTAAATGACACTCAAACAAGCCGACCAAGTGTAAGATCAGATGTGATGTTTGCTCGTGCAAACCAGACTAGGGTAAATATTTACTGCCAATTACACTCTTGGTTTCCATGCCTCACTAGAATCTGACAGTAGCTTCTAAATGCTATAAAAGACATTAAGTTCTACGCTAAATGAGTGCTGCTCTCAAATGTTACAGTTATGGCTGGAATGTTTTTAAGAGGATTATCAATAATCGCTTCTCATCTAGCACCGTGTTATTTTTAACTAATATGCAGCAGCTAAAAGCTCTTATTTCCAGTGAGGACTACTACTAATGGCAGTGCTTTCAGGGTCAGACACAGTGGCCGCCATATCTCAGTCAACAGGATGTTATGGCCTGAACCTGGCAACCAACCTCAGTCTTTTTTTCTTCTTTTTTTTTTCCCTTGGCAGTGGCTAATGTGGTTTTCTCTTTGTTTTTTTTTTATAGAGTAAATGTTTCTCCGCTGCATGCAAACCAAACACCAGCACACATACACTTATCACATATGCATTTTCTCACACGTTCAGCTGAGATCTCCGTGGGAGATGCTATACATTTACTCCCATAGAGGTGGAGGGCTGACGCTGCAGAGCGGAGCCAGCGGGTCTCCAAGGTCATTACCACTGCCACAGCGTCTCGGCGCCCTGGGAAGGAGGCAGGAATTGATTAATGACAATGCTAGGAGCGCAGGAGGGGAGGAACCCAAAGTGGCAAGAAAGTAGTGCTGCAGAGGTAGAGTTGTTACTGTAAAATGCTGCTATAGACAGCACTAGTGCGAGATACCGCAGAGTGTGCCACACTACTACAAATGCTCCTAGTAATAATAATAATAATAATAATAATAATAATGATAATAGCACTCTTTATTATTCTCCAATGAAAAGATTCTGAAATTCCAAGTTCAGACTGCCACAGCGATTCAGCATGAACAGACTCATTCTCTGCTGACACGACTGAAACCAGTGAAGTGGCATTTTGTAGATGTAGATTGAACAGGTGGTCCTTGGCAGAGCTGGTTAGTTATGTTACTCATTACAATAGTTATATTTACTCAGACCTGCTCCTTTTTAAAGGTGCCAACAGCTTCAGAGCCTGTACGCCCACATGTTGCATCAGCTGTTTAACAGGAAAACGGCCTATTGCCTTTCATGTCAGCCTCCGACTCGTAATGCCCAGTCAGAGATATCAGGAACTTCAGATGCCTGTTGGCAGTAAGAACTACAGACGTTAAATCACAATAAAAACCAACGTTAACACTAATACAGTCGGTTATGCTAATTCCAGAGGAGCTAGGCACTGTTTGTGTCTGGTCTCACCTGGTAACAAACACGTAAGCAGCGTATGATTTATTTGAAGTTCTGTCAGTTGCAATAACACAACAGTTTCAGAAAGTTGCATCTCAAAATAGTTTGTTACCAACTTGGTTTCATATTCGTTACAGCGTGGCCACAGGTTTTGTTTCTTCCTACAGTTAGCAGGGTTGTCTTTTTAATTGTCACTACCTAAACTAAACTGACTTACACATTCATACTAAACAGCAGATCTCCTGATGTAAATAAATTACATAATACAAACTTGCATTTCGGCACATAAAGCTTTCCTAGTTTAATTTAATCCAGTTGTCGAGCATATACAGTACATTGAAGTATTATGTGCACATCCATGTGCCAATTTACTTGTTTAATTGGTTTTTCAGTTGTGTTTAACATGATTCCCAAACACTTTTCGCCCCATGCTTTTTACCCAACTGTTTTTCAGGAGCTATTAAGTCAGACAAAAGGTTGGATTGATATCAGGTTTTCAGTGCGTCTGTCCTGGGTTTTTCTTTTTTTTTTTTTTTTTTTTTTTTTTTAATTAAGGCGACTTGTTCAACATCCTACAGGTGCCACGTTAATGGCAATGTTACCATGGGAACACATTGTGAGGAACAGCGGTATAAACGCAAAATAAAAAATCTGCATTTTCCACAGTGTAATCTTTAAAATCTTTAGAAAACTGGCTCCTGGGATTTCATTTGAAATATTGAATATATGTGCAATTGACTGCACTGTGACACAGTCTGAATGTAGATTATAGACGTTAACTGCGGAACCGAATCAGCAGGAATGGAGGGGGTACATTTAGAGAGAGCAACACTGAACACCTTGTCCAACTAGGTTACACTGCATAGGAAGCAGTCGCACATCTGTGTGAGCAGATGGACACCCCAGCTTCATCTCCACAGTCAAGGCTGTGAATGTAGTGCGCTGTCCTTTAAATAGCTAACCCGACCCAGGTTTACGCACTGCAGCTCCCCAAAGGCAGAGGCAGAGACAGAGACGCGGTGACACGAGGACGACCTACTCAAATAGAAAGTGTGAACTTGTTCAACATCCTGCAGAGTTCTGCTCAGAACTGACTGACATAGAACTTGACCCTGCGATTATTGTTTTCTTTTAGAGGTTCTTATGACGTTCTTCACATTATATACCCAAACATATAAAAACATAAGAGCACTCCAGTGACTATGTGTTGCATTTCAGTTAAGTTGGGATGAAGAAGAAGAAAAGACAGATTTAAAAAAAAAAAAGAAAAGAAGAAAAAAGACGGTTAGCATAGTTACAAAAACAAACACAGTGCAGCCTGCAACTAACACATGACTTGATATGGCACAGATCAGCTGTCTCATAGCATCGCTCTATAAATAAAGCTTCTTTATTTTACTCACAGGTCATTCTGTGGTAGCACCACAAGAAAGCAGTTAGCGCAGTTGCTTCATCACGTTTTTAAATTGAGAGATGTAAGAGAAAAAGAGAAATGTAGAGTGTACTGAACCTGATGAAGCTAACTTTCTCCTGGCTGTAGCTTCATTTATCTCACAGACATAAGAGTGGTATTGAGCTTTTTATCTAATTCCCTGCAAGAAAGCGATAAACTTACCTTCTAAAATATCAATTTTATACCTTTTAATTAAAAACATATAATGCAATCTGTATCTGATTATGAATTATAAACACTTGCTTAGGTTGATCAGTTTTAGGCAGTGACAAAAACATGTTTGGAACACAGCAGTGAGGAAATGCATAGACGGCTTTAGGCTGTTGTTTTTTTTTTTCTTCTAATAAACCATCTTGCAGGTTTCAGTTATAAAAAAAAAAAAAAAAAACTAAACTAAAAAAAACGTTTCGGCCTAAAGGATAAACAGTCTGGCAGCTTTTTGCTCAGAGGACACAATGTACCTACTGCCCGCTCACCCTGTCACATCGCCCCTACACCCACTACCCATTTTCCAAATTCCCCAGCTGATGTATTTGAAGAGACAGAGAGACTCTGTGCCCAGAGAAACCATGTTCAGTGGAACTGACAGTGCTCTGTCTATGGGAAGAGATGATGCCAGGGAACACCGCGTTTCCTGTCAGAGGCAAAGACAGCCAATTTCTCTATCTTATCTTCTATTTGTAACAAGCTTGTCCTTTCTGAGGGTTGGGTGTCTGGGGCTAATTAGCGAGACAATAGTAGAGAACTGCAGAGGTATCATTATGTCACCTCAGGGTTTTTTTTTTTTTTTTGGTTTTTTTTTTTAACCCAGGCTAAAAGAATGACAGAGCAGGGAAGCACACCACAAGGAAAACACAAATCCACAGAGAGGGATAGCTCATTCTCCAAAACAAAACACTGTCAGGGGAAATAAATGATCAGCGTCTTGGTTTGGGAATACAAACAACACGGCTCACCATGAGTCACAATTCCCACACTGATATTTTTTTCATCTTTGCAGCGAGGATGAAGAAGCGAAGAGGCTCGCAGTGGCCTGATTGTCTTTTTCCGTTTCCTGTCTGTGTATTGTGACATGACCGTATCTGTGCATGTACGTGCCCACATTTTTGTTTGCCTGCTGTGAGGTACGCGGGTTTTCAGAGGTGGCAGGTTGTAATCAGTGGAGACAGATCTGTGAGTCACACAGTGCACACCAGGTGCTGGAGGGTCTCTGTGAACACATAACAGTGTTGTCACTTACAGCACTGTATGTAGGCAGAAACAGGCTGATGTGGCTGAAATCAGATTCATAATATTATTACAAATGGATGCAGAATGACATATTACGTAATCAGATTGATGTTTAAGGTTTAAGTTGCTGTGGACGTTAGCAGGAGAGCTAACGTGAGATGTTCAAGGTCTGTGGCTCTTGGTGTTTTGTGTGGAAGGCAGTCATCTGGCTCTTGGTGTATATGCGTACCATAAACTTTCACTTTGTGCAAGTGCACTAATGAAACACACTTGATCAGCTGTATAAAAACAAGTTTTCCATCTACACAGATGCAGAGCTAACAGCTTTCTAACTAGCTAATGCAAAGACGGAACATTCATGAAAGCAAAACAAAAAAGATAAAATATACATTTCTCTCTTTTGGTTGCTGCTGACATTGTCTTAAAAGAAAGCATGTGACTTGTGATTTTGTTGATCAGATATGTAAACTGTAGCAGAAAAAGTTCATTTCAGTAGGACTTTATGGCAATAAACTGTTTTATTGTACATAGTCACATGCCTTCTCTCGTTCAACCCTTGGTTTTTACTTGTAGTTTGCTTGCTTGCAGTCTTGTGTTTACATGACAGAATTTTGTAAAAAGTTAAAGGTTACAATTACATGCCATCCACTAAAAGTTGATAAATTTTCTTTTTTTCTTTTGCCAAACCTGAGGGGGGGAAAAAAAAAAAGAAAAGTTATCTGCCAGATTATTTGCTTTCAGTTACAGTCTATGATAGGGTCAGATTTTTTCAGGTCTACCTTAGAACAATAATCACATGCTCATATATACAATAAATGATTTGTCCTGGTGGCGTAGGTGTTGTGGCACCGCTGCCAATCGTGTCCCGCAACATCCAGCCAGGGACCTTTGTGTTATTTCATTCCCCGTCCCTCTGTTCCCAATCGTTTCATATCATCTCTCCACTACCGGCTATCTAATTAGGAATTTTAGAAAATCGTTATTGGTCGCTGTAATAATTTCCTCCTGCCCATTTGGCTGTGGAGAGAATCTTTCCTAATGCAACTCCAGTGTAAAAGATCGGGTGACAAGATCCTCCGTCATTGTTCAGTACAAAGATGCACATGTTCGGCCGAAGCTAAAATGAGGCCTCAGCAGTCAGAGTTACACAAATCAAGTCTGAATCATTCAAAGTTACAGCCTCTTTTGTTCAAATCTTCCTGTTTTGTTAGAGTCTCTCTGCTGTAGGACTAAAAACACTGTATATATCCACTTGATTTGGCTCTTGCGTTTGAATCGCACTGAGGGGGTTGCTTCACAGAATGATCAATAACCGACCAATAACTGATTCAATGTACATAAGGGCATGTGAGTATTGTGTATTATATAGTGATCCTGTCCTCTCAGTCTGCAGCGCTTCAAGTTGAGAGTGATTCTCATTCCCTACAGTATTTGTAGTGTTAGAGCTTTGGTCCAGGATACTGACCCACCAGGAGACCTGGGCCAGGCCTGTGTAACCCAGGACATACATACCACTGAAATAACTGGCTGGCCAGGACAATACCCTTCTCCGAGGCTACTTGCAAATGTCTCCTATCGGAAAATAAGGACGCCTCGGAACTTCCCCCGAGCTGACATCTCCCATGACCTATTTTCATTATGGCTGATGGTTGGTGACTATCTGCGGCGTGCTAAACGGAGGAGGAACAATAGACAGATGAGAGCGCACACAATGTGATGATGTTTGCTCAGAGTCTGACCCTAGCTAAATGATGACTAACGCTAATAGTCTAATTTGAGACTTGTGGCCTGGGCCGGTTTATGCAGAGTGAGGAGAAATAGCGAGAAGGCGATTAGATACCCGGAGGAATAGGGAGAAGTGTTATTTATAGTTGTACGAAGGGACATTTCCACATAGAGACAGAAGAAGGGAAGTTGGTGAACTCCTCCGAGATGCTGAAGGGGTCAGGCTGGAGAGCACAGCAGTGACAAGATGGGAAAAGCTGGAGAGTTAGGGGATGAACAGGCTGTGGTCCCCCAGGAGCAGTTGAGCAGGGGTCGGAGGCCAAATCATGACAGGGTGACATCTCCAGTGGTGATGGGGAGCCAGGAACTGGGAGCCATTTACAAGAAGCAGCAACACTTTACCACAAGGTACAGCCGTAGGGCTAGCTGTGAGCGCTCTGCTGGGTGTCCCTGTTATGCCACTGCGCGGGCACACACACACATACACACACACACACACACACACACATACACACAAACAAACAAAGCATACATAAAATTCAATGCAGCTTGTGCAGCGGAAAGTCCCAAATGGCACCATGAGCGTATTTCCACATCACAAAAAACCTCAAGTCTTGTACACACAGTCGTACTCTAAGGATTCATACACACTGTACTCTACTAACTCAGCTCAATATCCTCCCCCTCACCCAAGCCTGTGACATTTGCAGAGGGAGCCTTAAAGAGGGAGGAGAACTGGAGAAAGGGGGGGGGGGGCGTTCTTCCTCTCCTCTCTACTCTCATTAGAATTCTCTCATCAGTCTTCCCCACGGAGCGGTGGCTTGACATGTCAGGGTTTATTAATCGCTCCAGGAAATATTATTGACCTGGACCTTCTGCTCGCTCTCTCCTCCCTGCTGCAGTCAGTGTCTCTGCTCTGCTGCCTCCACATTCCTCCGGTGTCCTGCCTGGACACATTACAGGACACTGCGGCACAGCGTGGAGGCTTCAACACACAGTGTCTTCATTGACTATGCACTTGGCCTAGGATTTCTTTTCACTGCAGCTGCAAAGCACCACACATGCACGCACACACACACACACACACCTGCAGCCTTGGGGAGACAAAGCACGCTCTGCTCTGCTTCATTATGGGGTGAGAGCAGCTCTGTTCAGATGCGCTTTGCTGAGATTCCAACTTTTTAGAGAGCTTTTGGTGAGAAAAAGGAAGAAAAAAAAAAAAAACACCTTTAAAACTGCAAACATCCCAAGGCTTATTGGTTTTCGAATCTTACCAGTAGCTTGAAATAGAATAGAGATGCTTGAATCAAAGTGATGTGAGACCCGTTCTGAATGCTCAAGCGCAAGAATCGATCGGAGATACTCCCTCCTCTGCATTCCTCTACGAGGAGAAAATGAGGGGATGATCAGAGTCAATCAGCTGAGACTCCTGGACGTCGTTGTGTCTAGGGGGCTCTGGGCAGAGCTCATAGTGCTGTGGGTGTTGACATGCGTGTGCGTGCGCCTTCGGCATGTGAACGAGTGTTTGCGTAGGGGTGATGTTATCAAAGAGGAGTGGGGGAGATGGCATCAGGGTGTAGGTGTTAAGCCCCTTGCTGATTTTAGATGTGAACTCTCCCTGATCTGATACATCCAGTTCAGCGTCATTTGTAGATCAATGTCAGCTGACATCCAGGCCTTTTAGTTCGGCATGCATGACGTATGAATGCATGCTTTCTAACATATAGCACGCTAAGACCCTACACATGCTATATCCTGGATATCACATTTCACTATGGCATTGCCACGGAAACAGCAGAAGGAAAACAGCTGTTGTCAGCTCTAAGTGGCATTTACTCGAGTTGTCTTTCCTCAATCTGATAAAACGAAGATTAAAGCATGAGCATATGTTTTATAAGGCTTTTTAGGACATTCAGTTGGGGTTGTTGTTGTTTCTGGACACACGTAACTGTCACTCAAACCTAATGTCACCCTTTTTCTTTAGATACAAATTTCGATTATAAATTTGAACGTGTATTTTGTTTTTTTTCCCCCGGCCTCTCTGCAATTTTTTTCTCAATGGGTTTGATGAGGAAGTTGACTTGTTTTTCAAATATTGGAGCATTGTGCCTCCGTGTGGACATGTCGGGCATTACACCATGGGCTTTATGACAGGACTAAAGAATGACCAGGATATGAGTGTGTTGTTCCATTGTGTCTCTGTGAACTTTGCACCGATGAGCACATTCCTGCGAGCAGCAGTCATGAATAAAGTAATATGCCTTAGATCTGTCAATAGTTTTTCTATTCCCTTGAATGGTGATATTATCCAGCGGCCATGTTCTCATGAATCTTGACTTTGCAGACATGTCTGGCACTAAATTTAATATCCGTCTTCGTTTTGTTTTTCTGCAGTCACAATGGTCCTGCTTCTGTTCTTTGTGGCAACCACAACGACATCCAATTCCACCGGCAATGGCAACCATACACAAGGTAAGAACAATAACAAGGGCAATGCACCTCGACATGTGAGACTGAATCACACTGAACAATTTGCGATGGCAACAAAATACCATCGCTACCCACTGCAGTCATCACTTTTCCGTAAGATATGATTATTCTGTATGTTCTGCAGCGCATGCATCTGCTTGATAATAGCTTTTTCTACAGCCTTGTTATTACCGGATCACAATGAACTTCTGCAGCCCTGGACAGTAATTTACGGCTTATTGTCTGTCTTTATAAACACAGCTAATAGCTGGCTGTGTGGCTGTGACTCTTGGCTGAGTCTCCATTCTTAGAGCTGCTCATTTTCTGTTAGACATGCCGACAGGACAAAATGGGCTGATACTTATCTCTGTAGACAAAATACAACCGAAGCCAGTTATTAAATCAGTCCTGTGGCCAGAGGAGAACATGGAAGGTGTGTTGCTGTGCCAAGTATTGATTTAGTTTTATCACTTCATGCAATAACCACATGGTTCAAACCTATGAATGCGGCCAAGCATTTGTACACACAAACATATGCCCCCCCCCCCCTTCCTGCTTCTTTGTTGACGTTGCTCCCTGACCCCCTGGCTCTGCCTCTCCTTTTTTCCGCAGAAGACGTTACATCCTCCAGCCAACACATCCTCCCCACCGTGCTGGTCCTGTCCCTGCTGCTGCTCATCTTTGCACTGCTAGCCTGGTACTTTCTCAGGTAAAAAAAAAAAAAAAAAAAAAAATTCCCACCCAGCAAAGACTCACCCCCCCACCCTCCACTCCACCCCCAACCCTCACTGAATGGCTATGAGCCAGATTCGGAGGCAGAGCTCAGGGTGACAAACACTTCCTCCTTTAGTCATTGAGGCGGAGCCCTGTCAGGAAGTACTGCTAGCTGACTCCCTTTCACACTTAGTGAGAAGAGAACAGGCTGTGACAGTGGACGCAGACACGCAACAGAGGAGAGAGAAGAAGAAATTCTGAACCACATTTGGACTAGAGTGCTGTCTTTCCAAGACATCAGCTAATGAGAAAGAGTAGCTTCTCAAGCTTCAGATGGTGGGATGGATAGACTTTTGTTCATGGCTACTTAGATCATTTGACAGATATTGTGATGATTTGTGTTGCTGCACTGAAAACATGTTATTTTACCAGGACTAAACTGAAAACTAATCTTGTGATCTTACATTTGGTGCCATTGTTTTTTGTTTTTTCTTCTAAATTTTATTGTATCTTTTCCTGGCAGGTTAAAAAACCAGAAGAAACCAGTTGTCACAACAGTTGACAAGAAGATACCAAATGGCATCCTGGAAGAACAAGGTAACGTTGTTGTAAACTGAACATTATTAGAGACAGATTGTTGATTGTGAGAGCGGCAGGCTGGCAGTCAAGAGACATAGTCTGATGGTAATAGAGAGGTACAGAGACATGAGTCAAAGGAAAAGAAGGAGGTTTCAGACAGTGGGAGGTGAACAAAAGGCATCAGCTTTATATTTGAAACTCTAAGTTGCATGTTGTCCCGTCATTGTCATGTACAACCACAGACTTCCTGTGGTTGAGGTGAAAAACAAACCTGTGTGTTATCATCACCGAACTTTCATAGCTTTTTGACACTGCATGTATGGTCGGTATACACCAGTACTAGTGCAAACATCAGAGTGGTTGTCACTGATGTATTTGAAGCATGGTGGCAGCTTGTTGGGCTTTACAGGAAACAACACGTCTTGGGGACGTGTGTATGTTCTTAAGAAGTATTTTTTTTATCCAACATTACAAAGGAATGTACAGAGCAGGTTGTTTAATATAGGAAATATAACTGGAAACAAACACAGCACATCCACAGGTACCTGCAACAAACAGTGTATGATTTTCAAGGTGTTGGCTGAGCTGCTGATTGTTATTGTCAATATGACACATTTTCATATAACAGTATTTTTATATTTGTTTTTCAACAGACTGGGGAAGCATTACAGTTTATATTAAGATTTAATTTTAAATCAGTTCAGGATGTAGATTTTTCAGCTAAATCTAAAAGACTTCTTGCCACAAGATCTTATAAATAAATTATAAATGATAAGAACCGTATACATTTTAACACTAATAATGTATTTATGTTCTGATTACGTTTTTAATCGATAAAACCAAGTTGCACAGTGTCAAAACAGATCAAATGCTATTTTCTAATGACAGTATTATTTCGTTCTCTGACTCCATGTGTATTTGTGCTGTATGTGATTTGGTGTGTGTTGTGTTTTAGAGTTTGGATACAGTACTGAGTCGTTATACACCACTGTACCCCCAGGTCAGGTATACAGGGTGGCGGTATCAGGAATCACGTTACTAACTCTGTCTAATTGTGAGCACTAACAGAATGCTTAGTCGGGTGCTTTAGAGAGGTTTCCATTGAAAGACCTGCCTACAGGGTGCTGTATGTGGCGTTTTCCCTGGGCTCCTTTTGGTTCTCTAACACCCCTTGATGTTTGGTGATCATTGAATACTTGTAGTCTTTTTTTTTTTAAGTTAATCACTGAGGTGTTGGAAAACACATACATGTCATAAGATCTGAAATCAGTTTGTTGATCATTTTGATCTTTGATTTGTTTATAAAATCCTTGCAGAGTAGTTCAATAAGCTGATTGGCTGAATCCCAACCAGAGGTGCTTGTGTCCCGTGGTGTGTAGTTGCCAGGGGGCATGAAATGAAACTGGAATGAAATGTTAAAAATTACAATTTGACTAACAATATATATTGAGTCACCTTAACACTACATGTTGCAAAAGAGTGCATGACAACTAATAAGTAAGTGAACAGAGGTCAGAGGTCTGCGTCAGCAAAAAGAAATGGAGAAACGGTTTCAGAAGCCGTTGTTGAAATAGCTGCTGAATGGAAAAAATGGAAATTGAAAACAATTGAAACAGTTAGCTACAAAAGTATGGGAAAAATTATAAAGTGTTGTAATGACTAAAAGTAATGGATTAACAGTCGAAACAGTCAGCAAGTTATGGATAAAATGGTTGATATAGTTTAAAGTGATGAATAATGAAACATCCAGCTTCTGCCACTTCAAGTGGTAGTAAAAAAGAAAACTTGACCAAACCAACGTAAGCACTGACAGATGTATGAAAATATTATTGTAACAATGTACATTTTTATTTAGTTTTAAATAAACTCAAATGGACGTATCTGGAACACGATGGGTGGTATGAAGTGGTAATTTGGTTCCTCTGACAGGGCGATGTAGGTTACGTCTTATTAAAAAGGTTAGGTGCCACTGGTCTAATTAAACCCAATCCTGTTTCATAATCAAGTTTCTCTGTTAACACAGGAAAACTTCACTATGACATTAACCTCATTTATTGGTAGAACTGTAAAATACTGAGCTGATTTGCAAAGTTTACTTCGTAATTTTCTTGAACACAACAAATGATTCACAATCACTACATTAGACTCGATCAGTCCGGCAGGGATGATAAACCCACTGTTTTCCTCACAGAGCAACAGACGGTCGTCCTTCTGCCCAGATCCCCTTCGGCATCGAAGACCTTCTTCCCCATCCTAGTGGACCACCTCGAGGAGGAGTACAGGCTCCGCTCTGCTGATGATGGCAAGCTCTTCAGAGAGGAGTACAATGTAAGACACCCCCCACACACACACACACACACACACACACACCTCTTTTAGAGTAACGGATGGCCAAAAGGCAGCGTCCTCTGTATTCTGTGCAAGTGCTGAAAGTACTCTTTACACCAGGCAACTGCTGTTAAAGTACCGTGTCACTGTGGTGCATTCAAACTCAACAGTTTATAGGATTTGCTCAAATGTGTTGAGTGAGTTCTGTTTAGCAATTTATTTTTATGAAGTGCAGTTTAGGACTGCATTTATTTGGAATAATAAAACTACTTATAGCTATGTGTCACGTTGGCAATGACACATACTGTACACATACACACCCACACCCAGGAAAAATACCCTTGTGCCTATTTGTGACCATGATTAAGAATCTGGGTCAACATAAAGTATGTGACTCACTCTTCATGAAACACATAAAACTATGATTTTATTCAATGTCAGCACAGACAGAGGAAGTTGAAGTTCTCAGCTGTTAATTGAGGACTGTTTACTGTAAGTAGCAGAGGAAGTGCCTACATCAAGGCTGAACAAAGCCCTACATGGAGCAGAAAAACAATGCACTGGTAATGAGCTGCGTGTGAGGTTATGTAAAAACTAATCGTCGATTCGCTTTGCAGTCCTTGCCAGGGGGTAATGCCCATGGGACGTACGAGGAGGCCAACAAGGACGACAACAAGGAGAAGAACCGATACCCCAACATCCTTCCCTGTGAGTGTACTTTCTGTTCTGCAGAAAGTAGGATTTAGTTCGACTCACACCCACATCTCAGTTTCCTGTATGTGTGTGCACGTGCCTTTGTGTCTTAATGAGTGTTTTTTTTTTGTTTTTTTTTTTACAGTTCAGATATGGCATATGTGTTTGATTGGTTTCCCTGTGTCACGATGAAACACCATCACTCAGTTTCCTCCCCCTTACTCCTTTTTACAGTTGCCGTTCTTATATTTCTGTCTCATAATTAATTCATTGTGAACATTTTTTGACCTATTCTATGCTTATGTAATCTGTAAAGGAATAGATCACCTTTTGGGACTTATGCTTATTTGCAGTCTTGCCAAGAGTTACATTAAAATCACATAAATATAAAGCCTGGAAACAGCTAGACTGGCTCTATCCAAAAGGTGACAAGATTCACTCATCAGTGTCTCTAAAGCTCTTTAATTAACACAACTTTACCTTAATTGTTTTATCTTCACAAATACCCAAGTGTAAAAATGAGAGTTTGCCGTTTCACAGGGATTGAGAAGTGCTGATAATAGATTGAGTGTCATCTATTTACCAACCTAACTCCCAGCAAGAGAGCAAATAAGCATTTTACCCCAGAATGTGAAAATATTCCTTTAATGCTCCGTAGTTTACCTGCTCAATATCAGTGTTAAATCATGTAGTAGTGGCAGACCTGTGGATTATTTTGCCACTGTAACTCTCTAAACCTTCCAACTTCAACAGATGATCACTCCAGAGTGGTGTTGACTCAGCTGGATGGAAATCCCTGTTCAGACTATGTGAATGCCTCTTACATTGATGTGAGTGTTGAGTCTTTACGTCTTTTTAAATCAATCCCATGACCATTACTTGAACAATGGTCGGTTTGAATCGGCAACACTGACTGTAGCAAAATTGCGATTGTTTCTTAGGAAAATCCTGCTCCTCTGTTTCATGAATCCACCGCAGTAGCTGAAACTTTTATTTGAATGAAGTTTGCCTAGTTATTGTGGAATTACAGATGTTCAAATGCCATTTTTCTAAGCAGTTTAAGGACCTCTCATCCTTTTAGGATTTAAAGTTAAGTTTCCAAATCAATTTTTGATCTTGGAAACAGCAGTTAACACAACAAACTCAAGGTCCAACAGTAGCTGTCTGAAGCTTTAGATTTATATTCATATTCTTGGTCTTTTTCTTACAGGGTTACACGGAAAAAAACAAATTCATAGCAGCACAAGGTAGGAAATGAAATGAGGCATAAGTTCATGCCTTTATTTTTAATTTCATATTTAAATAATCATTAAATCTTAATATTTTTGTCTCTCAGGGCCCAAAGAAGACACTGTAGCGGATTTCTGGAGGATGATATGGGAGCAGAAAGTAGCGACTGTCGTCATGCTTACAAATCTGAAAGAAAGGAAAGAAGTGAGTGATTTTCAGCTGTGTTTATTTCTTAAACGTCTCTCAGCTCCCCTGTTTAAGTGTCCGTGGACAAGATAAAATGCATTCCTACAAGCTCCAGGGTTTCTCCTCCTGCCAAGTCTCTACTTGAACTTTCCTGTGAAAGAGGGGCAAGCGAGAAGGCAGATATCTCTGTCGGGGTTAATAGATCATCACAAAAAGATTTGAGAAAGAAATGTGCTTCAAATAGATTTCATTGGTTGTGGTCAAAGGTGATACCAAAGGAGTTTAATTTAAACTATTCATTTCACACCTTAATCTCTCCTTTGACTTCTGTTTCTTGCTGTCTTTATTGTGAACTCGAACCCCTTCACTGAACAAGGAGAGCGGGAGAAAGGCTAAAAAGATCAATAAGAAGAGAACTGGTGAAGATTTAAATCAGCATGTGGACGGGTTGAAATCAATGGCCACATAATGTGTAATAAAGTCCTCTAAGGCAGGATCATAATCACCCAGCAAAGTCTTCTATTGAGTGGTTTCACCCCTCCCACTTATTTTAATCCGGACTGACTGGCTGTGAAATTGAAGCACGTGTGTCATGCAAGTGAAGTACTTTGTCTCTTGAAAGGAAAGTCCTCGAATACGGTTCCAGAAGAACCGCTTTAAGTGTTTAATTTACTGAGTCGTGGCTGTTATTTCTCCCCCAGGACAAGTGTTGCCAGTACTGGCCAGATCAGGGCTGTTGGACCTATGGGAATGTGAGGGTGGCAGTGGAAGACTTCACTGTCCTGGTAGACTACACCATACGCAAGTTCTGTGTACAATATGTAAGTTTCAAGCAGTACTTCTGCAATTCATAGAAGTTATATGCTTATGGAAACATGAGTGGTGTTTGTAAAACATTACTGCATGATGTGTCATGTACAGTTCAGTTCCTTTTTCATAGTAATCCAACAAGCAATTTCTACATTCTTAGTAGCTTCTAAATAACTTCTGAAAAACATCTTGTTTTAGGGTACAGACGGTGAATCCAGATCATTGAATAAAAGCTGCTGCTACTTTGATAACATTTACTGTTGAAACAGATTCATAAAAACATGGCCCCGGGCCCAGACCAGGTCTGTTGTGTCTTCAAACAAACTCTGTCGGCATTGTTAACACTGTTTGTGTGTCTATGCAGCAAGCCAGTGATGCTGCTAAGACTCCCCGCCTGGTGACCCAGCTGCACTTCACCAGCTGGCCTGACTTTGGCGTTCCCTTCTCCCCCATCGGCATGCTCAAGTTCCTGAAAAAGGTCAAGGCGGTGAATCCACCCTTCGCTGGGCCCATTGTGGTTCACTGCAGGTACAAGAAAGCTGAGCTGACGGGACTCATTGTTTGTTATTTTGTTGTTTACTTGAATCCAACATTACTTGTAATGGTTTTAATTATCCAATTTATCGCTATGGAGATAAAAAATATTTGGGCTTGAATGTCCTGTGTGTGTCTGCAGAAAAACAAAGTCTCAGCAAACATTTTGAGTGACTACAGCGATACATGTGTTTACAAGCACAGATGTCGTTTTGTTTCCCTGCTGTTGTCCATTAAAATGCAAGTGTCAGCTGAGGATTGTGGTTCATTCAGTCTGTGGTTTGCTTTGTGTCGCTGCAGCGCAGGCGTTGGGAGGACGGGAACCTTCATCGTAATAGATGCCATGATTGACATGATGTACACGGAGCAGAAAGTTGATGTGTTTGGGTTTGTCTCTAAGATACGAGAACAGCGCTCACAGCTCATCCAGACTGATGTGAGTTGGAGACGGATCAAATTCCCACTTGTCTGTCACTTTGGATATACATATCACTTGGCAGTTATCAATGTGAAAGATGCTGATGATGCTTCATCTTTAAATGTACAGATGTGTCTATGCATACATAGCATGTGTGTTTATGTGTTTTCTCACTCCAGATGCAGTACTCATTCATCTACCAGGCCCTGCTTGAATACTACCTCTATGGAGACACAGAGCTGGACGTGTCATCTCTGGAAGGACATCTGCACAAACTGCACAACACCTTCACAACCGGTGACCGGGTCGGCCTGGAGGAAGAGTTTAAGGTAAGACATCTTATTTCACATAAAATAAAAAAATGTCAAGCCTGGTACACTACTAAAAACTCATTTAGTTTTGCTAAAGATCCCACTTGATTAAATAGGAGTTTCTTTATTGCAAAATTGCCAAATTAAAAAAACAGAATGCATGAATGAAATGTGAAAGTTTTTATTATGTCATGCATAGGTCTTGCCCACAAAAACCCACATTCATATTAGCCAGAACTCAAATTTTTCAAATAACATTGCAAAATGTCCAAAAATAAAGAGAACCAATGTCAGTGATTTTCAGACACATTAGAGGCAGAACATGTACTATAATACTGAAATCAGTGGAAATTCTAATTCAACGGGTCAGTTTAGCCACCTTCTCCAGGCTTTTGAGATAAAACATAGAAACTTAAATGTGGTAAAATTGAGCAGCCATTCCAGTTTTTGATCATCTCTACACCAGACTATTTATTTGAGGCAATTTCCATTGAAATCATCATCATGTACAATACAACAGAAACTGAGACTCACATTCCACTTCTCCCAAAACACACAGCTCACACCATCTGTTTTCCTCCTGAATATTTGAATCCTCAATAGCCCAAGGAAGAAAAGCAGCAGCAAGATCTATGGCTTCTAGATAATCTATTTTTTATCCTCTACCAATTTAATTATAGGATTCCACAGACAGATTATTTCACATTTTCTTGGTGTGCAGCCATGTTACCCTACATTTGAGTAGCTGCTGAAGACCTAGTCCTGTGTTAATTGCAAATAATTCTCACTAATACAAGTAACTTGCTGAGATGGACAACGGACACAGTGAACCACATGAGCTAAAGAAGTATTTTAGCACCAAACCCCTCAGTCAAGGCGAGCTAATATAAATAATTAGTTTCTTGTTACATGATACATACAGAAACTTTCATACAGCTATAAATATTTAATGTGATCTATAAATCGACAGTGAGATTTCATTTCCCCATTTGAATTTGTGAGCAAAAGCATGGTGAACATTTACAGGTAACGTTTTTACTTTGCTTCCTTGTCTGTCTGCCCAGAAACTGACCAACATGCGAATAATGAAGGAGAACATGAGAACGGGGAATCTTCCTGCCAACATGAAGAAGAACAGAGTTCTGCAAATTATTCCATGTAAGGAAGAAGGAAAACAATAGTGCAGAATAGTTTTTTTCAGCAGCATTGGATAAGTGGTGTTTTTTTCATACCTGATGGTGTGTGAACGTGTTTATGAGCTGCTCTATTCTCAACGGTTCTATTCCCGTTTCAGATGACTTCAACAGAGTTATTCTCTCCATGAGAAGAGGTCAGGAGTTCACCGATTACATCAATGCATCTTTCATAGATGTAAGCGGATTTTATTTTCCTGACGCCTTCCTTCTTGCATGTATTATCCGCTACAGTTCATAGATGTTGCTATTAATGCCCATACTTGGACCTACAAAGCTGAAGAAGTGTGTGTGTGCTTTTTGCTGTGACACAGGGCTACAGACAGAAGGACTACTTCATTGCCACCCAGGGCCCTGTGCCACACACAGTGGAGGATTTCTGGAGAATGGTGTGGGAATGGAAATGTCACTCCATTGTCATGCTCACTGAGCTCCAGGAGAGGGAGCAGGTGAGCTGCAGTAGCTGGTGACCACTAGCCAAACTATGATTGACAGCTTCAATAACTGCTACAGCAGTGCAACACAAACCATGTCTGCTCTGATTTCTTGCTTCTGTCACAGAACCGTAATATGTCAGTTAATGTTGATGTATTTCATATTTTAAGCCAAAACTACTTTAGAATATTTACATTTCATATATTAACCTGCAGTTTCTGTTTTATTTTTCTGGGGTTTTTTTTTTTGTTGATTTTTTCCTTCAGGACAAATGTTGCCAGTACTGGCCCACAGAGGACTCAATCACCTACGGAGATTACACGGTAGAGCTGAAGGGAGACACTTTGTGTGACACCTTCAGTCTACGAGACTTGGTACTCACCTTTGTCCCGGTAAGCAAATTGACCTCACACTATAACACAGCTGTCACAGAGGCAGTAACACCGCATCACATTTGCCTGTCAAAATAAAGAGGCATCAATTAGCCCTCTTGCAAAATCAGATAATTCACTAAATATCAAATGAGCCATTAACATTGGGTCTTCTTTAAATCATAATGAATTAATTATATGTTGTATTCACATCATCCACTGTAGTAAAGGATACAACAATGTAAAAATACTCCATTACAACTTCAAGTTCTGCATTCAGAACCACAGAAAAATGTCCTTGAGAGAGATAATTATTTTAGCATATTACTGCTGTAGTTGTTAGAGGTGCAGCTAGTTTACATACAGTCATTTAGTCCAGTGTTTCCCATCCTGGGAGTTTGTGATTAGATCATCAGACACTTATATAAACCAGTTTAGATGGGAAATCAACCAGTCACCCAGAAATGTGATGTGGAGACTGTCCAATCATTCATGTGTAAATATCTGAAACCTAAAATTAACTCCTGAAAATAGTAAAAGGCACATTTTTTTTAAACAGTGTTTACGAATTTCAAAAGCATTTTTCTACTTTAATTTGAAAAGCTACAGGATCAAACATAATTGCCTCAAAACAGAACAACAACCCGAGTGAGTGCATAACTCTCTTGGCTGCCAGAGGAAATGTGGTGGGCAGGATGTGCATTTTCAAGCCGGAGCCTCCCATCTCATATATTTCATTAAATTCGACCCACATCACCTCTCAGAGGCTCAGCAGTACATTCTGCCTCCCAGAGCAACACTCATCAGACCACCACTCATCGACTACACACTTAACCTACACTGACATTGCACCTGCCGTTTATGCTTTCATATACTGCTAATAAATCACATTTGAAAGGTGCTATGATCTTTTGTCTGCCTGTGCATTTCCTCTCAAAGGAGAAGCAGACGAGGGTGATCAGGCACTTCCACTTCCACGGCTGGCCTGAAATCGGCATCCCGGCCGAGGGGAAAGGCATGATCGACATCATCGCCTCAGTGCAGAGACAGCAGCAGCAGTCTGGGAACCATCCCATCGTCGTACACTGCAGGTAGTGCCAAATTGCTCTTTTAGGAACTAGGGTTGCGCACAGTCTGTACAGTACATACTACACTGCTGATCACGCCAGAAGCGCTCCTCTCTCCGCTATGCAGGTCGATTTGTTTCAATATTATTTGTGTGAAGAGATCGGCAATCCGTGCGTAAAAGTTTAAATACAAAACACCATTTACAGAAATATCTTGAAAATACACAAAAAAAAAAAATTGTCTTTAAATAAATAAATATATATAATATACCTGGGGCCATTCCGTGTGGATCCTGCATGGGTTCTCTCCAGTTACTCCTGCAATCCAAAGACATGCACCTTACCATATGCCTTACCATACTATTGACTTTTTTTTTTTTTTAGCCTTACTATACTATGACTTTATGAATTATTATACAATGATTTCTTTATGCCTTAACTATACTATGACTTAGGATAGTAGTCATACTATGACTTTTTTATGCCTTACTATAACTTCATGACTTAATATAGTATGACATTATGACTTACTATAATGAGTGGTCAGAACTGGTGCCTCACAGTGAGAAGGTTCTGGGTTCTCCTGGCACCATTCTGTGTGGAGTTTGCATGTTCTCCTTGTGCCTGCATGGGTTCTCTCCATGTACTCCGGCTTCCTCCTGCAATTTAAATACATGCACATTAGGTTAATTAGCAACTCTAATGCTTTAGCATACTATTGACTTTTTTGCTCTACTATACAATCACATTTTATGCCTTACTATACTATGACTTTTTTATGGGGCAGCAAGGTGGTGCAGTTGTCAGAACCCCAAGCCTGGGGCCTTGCTTTGTGGAGTTTTTATGTCCTGCATGGGTCCTCTCTGGTTACTCTGGCTTCCTCCTGCAATCCAAAGACATGCACATTAGGTTAATTGGCGACTCTAACCGCATAGTGTACTATGACCTTTTTATGCCCTACTATACTATGACAAACGCAATTTTAAGCAGGTGATCACTTGTTTTCCGAAAGTGGCCGAGTGATACAAGTCAATTTTGATTCAGACTGGCAGCAAGTTTGTTTCAAAACTCTCTGTGTGTAAAATTGACATCTACAAGTGTAGAACTGAAATCCACAAATGCTTTTTTGCTTCACAAATAGAAAATTGATTGTCTGTTTAAAAGTTGAAAATGTTAGAAAGATATTCACAAATGCTTTTCATTTATTTATAGATTTTGTTTGTATTTGCAGAAGGTGTTTTATATTTACAGATTACACATTTTTTACGCAAGGATTGTTGATCTGCCTCCATATCCTACACACAACAAGCAGCTTCATTACAATCAGCTGATCAGTGTGCTCGCTTTCGTTGCAAGCGTCAGTTTTTATGTGATTATATAAGTTAAACTGTGGCAGGCATATTAAATTCAGTATTAATTTAATACTAAAAAAATAAGTTACTACATTAATGGCAAAACAAGTCAAATATTGCCGTGACATTTGCAAAGGCATGAGCAATCAGCAATCGTTCTAATGCGCGTTGATCACCGATATCATCGTCCATCAGCACAACCCTATTAGGCACGCATCCAGACATTTCTGTTTTGCTTATGATGACTTTAAAAACTGTTGGATTTGGTATTTGTAAGCAATGTCCATGCTTGAAGTAACTTAATTTGTGTGTGTGCGCTGCAGTGCTGGTGCAGGGCGAACCGGTACATTCATTGCACTGAGCAATATCCTGGAGCGAGTCAAGGCAGAGGGCCTGCTGGACGTGTTCCAAACTGTGAAGAGTTTACGCATGCAGAGGCCTCATATGGTCCAAACTGTGGTAAGTATCAGCTCAAGTGGATCCTAAAGTGCTTTAAAAAGTTAAAAATATAATTTATCTCTTCCAGTTTTTTTAACCGGTATAGCTGTTCTAGCCTTAATGGCTTTGGTCACGTGATGCTACTCAGCCAATCAGTGTGACTTGAGTCACTGAGATATCACATCACATCCATACAGGTTTAATAGTTTACAGCTGTTAACTTTTTTTTTTAACGCATTGGTATCAGATCGTTACAGAAGAAAAGGAATCAGGACATCTCCAATCCTGACTGAAACCAAGTTAACAGGCCGACATCTAAGTCATCTTCTGTTTTTTCTCCCCACAGGAACAATATGACTTCTGCTACAGGGTGGTACAAGACTTTGTCGACATTTTCTCAGACTATGCCAATTTTAAATGACGAGATTTGCCTTAAACATGGTTTTTAATGTTGTTTTCTAAAGCTGGTTTGTCCGTTTTAAGTGTTTCTTTAACTTGGTCAAATGATCTTCTATTTTGCTATGCACTTGTCCTACCATTAACTTCAAAACTCCATCCTCGCTGTAATATAGTGTATGTCAGTGAATGAAAATTGTAAATGAAAAAAGTTAGATTAATAATGTATATTTCACATCATGTATGATAATTATTTTGTCATGAAGTGTTTCAGACATGGTCTCTTATTTCAGTTTTGTTGTATAATATTGTACTTTAAATGTTTATCTAAGTGTTATTTTGAATTGACCACGTAATATTTTTAAAAAGTTGTTATTGTAAATGTATTTATGTATTGGCAATGACATTCTAGTCTTGCATTTGGAGAACACAACAGGAATGTGAAGAGTTGGGTTTGTTTTTTTTTTTTTGGTTGTTGATGTTTTCAAATACATACATTCTTTCATTTATTGATGACTTCTATTTGAGATTAGAGGCGTTATTGAAACTATTTTTCATTGTCCTCAAGCTTCATGCCCATCACGAATGTGATACTTTTCTAATGGAAATATTGCCAGAAAAAAAACGAATGAATCACCTTGGCCATAATGCAGAGAACAAGGTTATGCAACACAGGCTGAGGTGACAATATTGGGGTGGATTTCCAATATAGATTCAGGCAGAAGTTTCACAGTTAGATGTATCACAGGGTCATAGAAGACCATTAAACCGGTTTTGTACCTCAAAATGTGGTATGCAACTGCATTTAACATGGATGTAATGTTACTACGATCTGCCTTTTATCTGTAGACAACAAAAAATATTTTGCTAAAAATGACTGCACATAAAAAAGCACATATAACTAAGCCTTTTGCCAAGAACCTGCAATATTTATTGCTTTATTTGTATTATAGATTAGAGATTTTTCACAAATCAGTGCCAATGTACCTTTTTTTTTTTTTTAAAGACATGGAAAAGTAGAACAACCCTAAATTGAAGGCCGAGCATTGACAGGTGATCCTAGGAAAATGTAAGTGTGGTCGCTAAATACAGTAGAGTCAGTACAATTTCATGACAACCTGTGTGAGATGTATAGTTAACACCCACAGGAACGCATTAAACAGTAACATCAGATGAGTCTTGTATTTGCAAAAGCCACAGTAGACAAATGTGGTGCTTCAGTGCCTGCTTAATGCCAGAGCAACCAAAAAACCCAAACTAACAATGTTTTCACTTCCTTTACGTTTTAGATTAAATGGGTTCAGGAAAGTGTGAAATCTTAATGTGAAATGACTTTTCTGTGCATTTCTTCTAAGGCAGTAACTCCCATCCATCTGGTACTCTGAAATTAAACCAAACACTTGGATTAATCTGACCCAGCTCTGCTTTAATCCTCAATGAAGTGTGTAATTTTGTTGATGCTGTATGTAAATACTACATGACGAAGTGCTAACATTGTGAAAGTCGCTGAGCAGCAAGGAACTGTCAAAGTGATTGGTCATATTTTTCTGTGCTATCTGTCTGTGGGGGATTGTGAGGCGTAGCACAAGAAGAAACCGAGACTTAACAAAACAACCCAAGTCTATTTTCCCATGGCTTCTATTCGGTCTCGTAAGACTATTAAGGAGGGTCTGTTTAGACTGCAGCTCTTTGCCTTTGCTCTCTCTCTGTGGGTGGTTCTATCCCTTTTTGGATTCTCAATGTCTTTGAAATGCAAGTTGCAATATTAAATTCATCTGAAAATGCTTCATGGGTCAGTGAAACTTTTTTCAGATGTCTCTGCTCGAGTTTGCGACTCTGCAACAACCTGGATACAGTTTGTTTCATCTCAACTACAAGCTACTGCAACTACAGTCTTCACCAGTGGCAACAATGACACTTAATGACATCCTCACCAAATAACTGACCGACAGTCCAAAATGTAAAGATATTCTCTATACTACCATTGAGAACTAAGACACCACCAAATATCATTTAAGAATCTAAATGCCAAACAGTTATTGATGGATTAATCAATGAATAGACCAAAAGTTTCAACTCAAATTAAAATAAATAAAAGGTGGGATTTCAACACAAGCCTATCTCACAAGCCGAGGATCCAGATCTAGTTCAGATGAGACCATCAGCTGGATCCGATTCATCAGAATCATGATTTTAAAAAATAAAGTCTGATTCTACTTATCATTACTTTACATTAGAGCTGCACCTGACTATTTTCCTTGCACATTATTTTCTTGATTAATCAATTGATAATTTGAATTACAAAACTCAATTATCAAACTAGTTGCTGATTACTTGCTATACATTGACAGATTGATTGTCTAATCAATTCAACTCTACACTGCATTTTTAGTCAATATACTGCCATTAAGGTCACCAAGTCTCAGACTCAAAATAGTTCCAAACCTACTCTTCTTTATCTCTCATTGTGTCTTTTCACTCATGCTGGAGAAGAACCTCACAGAAGAGCAAGAATATGAAAACGTGGAATTATATAAGGAAAGAGGAAATGGAAAACTGAATGCACAACTAAAGGCGAGTCGAAAAGAAAAAAAAAAAAAAAAGACAATTATGCAAAATACTGAAAAACCTCAAACTAATTCAGAACATGCTCAGTAACATGGAGGCACAGTTTCTCCTGTCTTCAACACATTTCTATTGTGTTCCAAGGAAAACAAACTGGAAATAAGTCACCAGTGAAGATCGTATATATCATCCTCTGCTCGAACAACCATAAAATTGCCCCTGTTATCAGCAAACAACAAATTTCTTGACCTTGAACTGTAAGTAATAGTTTAAGCCAACAGGGGGCAATGTCCCTCAATCTATATGTACATTAGAAACTCTTAATTAAAAGGGGAACATTCAACTGATAATAGAATGTCAATTTCTTTAATATTATACTAGTCAGTCAAAATTTGGTTAGTTCAGTCTATCTTTAAATTGACTACCAAAGTGTGAGAGCTGCTGTGACGGTGAATGATACATGGACGCCTACATGTCGGCGTAATGAAACTGTGATTCAGATTATAGAGAACAATAAAAGGTCATTTAGTTTTACTTGCTCAAAGTTAAAGTTCAGAAACTCACACGACCTTCAATGATTCTAATTAATGATTAGTATTGTATGAGCAAGCAGGGTGACTTCTTTTTTTTAAGCAACAAAAAATGAATCACCTGGAATTGAAATCAAGTTCCACATCCACATAAATCCAAACAATCATTTCTGTATTAGAAACTGCTTTCCACTACATTTCTACAGAGACTGATGAGACTTCACAAGCGCCAAAAGCACACACTGTAAGACAGGAAACAAAGTTTCTCTGCATGATTCGTGAGGAACTTGAAACAATTTGATCTCCTACTTCAAAACATAACTGCGTGCTTATATAAAGCCTTCGTCCATGTGATTGCCACCAGTCAATAACGAGGAGGAGTCAATCTGAGCTATTTTTTGTCAAACAATCATGTTTTTTATCTCGCCGAAAAAACCCAAGAAACAAAAAGCCTCTTTGTTGACGATTTCCACTTCCTCAGGGACCTGGCGCCATGGTAACACTCCTCAGAGGGAGGGGCTGTAGCCCAAAAAAAGGTCAGCATGAGTGAAGAGGTCATATGAATTATGTATTAACCCTCACCGACTCCCTTATTTTAATTGACCCTTAACTAATTCTATTTTGTCATTCACAATGCTTCCCATTTTCTATCTAATATATTATGGACCATGAGGCCTTTAGGGGCAGGGTGGCCCGAGCTGTGACCCCTCTGATGAAATGCTTTCATGTGTGACTTGGAAACTAATTTCTGATTACACACTGAACGTCAAACACAGTCCTCTCACTTGTTCGGTCTGTCACTTTATCCCGCTCATATTCCTTTCACTGTTTCTTATATGGAGTGAGAATTCAAAACCACAAATGTATAAATATCATGTAGATATACAAGATGTTTTTTAAGCACTGAGAAATATAACAAATATACTCATTTACAAAGCTGAATCAGTCCACACACTTTCTCCATATTAACACACTAATTCTGTCAACCTTTTGGTGCCATTAAAAGAAAAAAGTACGGGATCACCAAAATCAGCAGGATCATCCTCTGGGGATCATGGATGTCTACCAACTTTCATGGAAATCCACCCAAGAGTTACTGAGATATTTCAGTCTGGACCAAAGTGGTAGATGTGCTAGCATGTTAAAAATCTAAAGACTCCCGTTATCTTCAAAACGTAAAGAAAGAAAGGAAAAAAGAAGATACAAGAGTTTGAATCTTTTAAATTCTGTATGTTCCAAATGGGGTTTCTAAGATGTCAGCCCAACCATGTGAGCACACTCTCTTCTCCTACCTCAGTGTGGCTGTGGCTGATAAAAAGAGACAAGCACAGTGTAGAACATGGAGAGCACCATTAATATCCTGACAATGAACCGGAGATCCTGTGTCTTTCTGCCTCTGTTTGTCTGTATATCTGTCTAGATGTCTGCTCCACATCTGTGAGCCCTCGCTGGCTTGATAATGACTCCTTGTTAGATTTGTTCTTTTGCTCTTGCTGTCTCTCTTTCACAGCACGGCATCTTGCTACATTCTCAACAGACGCTTTAAGACTCACCATAATTCAATCACGCAGCTCTTACTGGAATGTTAATGTGACATCATAACCCCCAGAATGCATTACAAGTGTTATCCTATTCCTCCCTTGTTCCATCAATATGCTTTTCAAGCTTCTTTCTCAGTAAATCCAGTGGATGCTCTGATGAAGCAAGTGCATGGTTTGATCAAAATGTTTAGAAATTAAACATAGATGGGAAGGGAACAGTAAAAAGACAATACAATGAAATCATAGCTGGTGATTGCAAGGCTTTCCCTTTTTTATGCTACGTCAGGATAAGCCTGATGATATTTTCTATTTTTGTTGTTGTCAACAGATTTAATGAAAAGAACAAAACCAACAATGCATTAGTCCATCTCTAAATGCTTTTCAGCTTCCCTGCCCTGTTTATATCTCCAAGCCACAATCCCATCATTTACTACCGAGGACATTTAACTTTAAACTGTCAAAAATATTTTATTTTTGAAAGTGTAACGTAATTTCCTGAAACAGATGGGCATCGTTTCCCACCAGAGGGAGATATAAATGGCACTAATTAATTTGGAAATCCATCCAATAGTTGTTGTGACGTTACACTCGTGGTAGAACAAGAGGAAAAGTCAAGGGATCATCAAAGCTCAAAAATTAAATCAAAGCTAAAAATTTTGTGCCAATCCATCTAGCAGATGCTCACATATTTAACTGAACTGGTGAAAACGTGGACCTGCGAGTCATTAGGATTCATACTCTGGCAGAGAAGATATCTCTATCAAATTTCATAGAAATCCATCAAATAGGTGTCATCATATTTCAGTCTAGATCTAAGTGATGGACCAACTGATCAGCAGATAGACACTGCTATCCTTTGCATGGCTAAACATTTATGAATATTTATGTTTGAGCAAACTTTCTAGCAGCAGCATGTTCATTTAGCTTCAACTGGTTATGTTTTTTGGGGGAGCAGACTACAAAAATTACAGTAGTCTTGTCTGGTGACAATGAGTTAAATATTTTTTTGAGTTTGTTATTTTTGTTTTTTTTGTAATTTGCCTTACATGATAAAAAACTTAATTAATGATGCCACTTCCTGTTAGTAGGGCTACAATCCCTTGATGACAATGCAATGTAAAGCTATGACATGTCAATATAACTATAGTATTGGATGTTATAAAATATAAAACTTAAGGAACTATATAAGTCAAATTGTAGAGGGCTGTAAAACCGACCCTGTGGGACACCACTCTTATTTTTCTGATTTAGTACTACAGTTCTCATGAAAAGATGATTGCAAAAAAATCCAATTAGAGCTATTTGGAGACAGCACTTATCAAGAATAGGGAGGTTGGTTATATTCCTATAATTACGGAGTTAACTTCAATATTTTATTGCTTTGTTAACATTGTTGATGAGATTCTGCTTTAATGAAGCCCAATTAAAGATAAAAAACAAAAAGACACAAGAAGACAACTATTAAAAACTGAGAAGATGGAATCAAAAAATTAATTAACAAAATGGCATCAAACTAAATCTCAAATTAAGTCTCACATCTAAGTGAGAGACACAGTTGGGTTATAGTATATAGTGTATCTGATTTTAATCTGTTAGATTCCACACAATGAGCTGTTTTAGACACTCAGCAGTGTGGGACATTTTGCCTATGGATGTGAAGTGCACCATCAATCCAGTTTGTTTTAGTATGAAAGTCAAATTTTTATTTGGATTTTTTTTTCTAATTTTGTACTTTGGGTTGCTACAACTTGTTGTTACTGTAAATGTGTGTATTGCCATTGTTTCATGCAAACTGAATCCATGTGTTATTCTCGCTGTTTATATAATGAGGACCACAATGGAAAAACTTAACTAAAATAAACCACTGAGTGAATTTCCCCAAAGGACTCTACATTATTGTATTGAGTGCTTACTGGCAGTCCTAAAGGGTTCATGCTACATCAGGGTTAAAGAGCCACACAGCATCAGGATACAGACTGTGAGGCGGGGGTCTGACACCACAGAGTCTCTCACCAGAGAGGAAGAATAAAAAAACAAACAAAACAAGTCAACACGTCTCCTTGCCATAAAAGGGAGGAAACTGATGTGCAACCACAGTCAAGAGGCTCTACGAACGACCCTGTCGAGCCCTCTCTTCGCTCAGGCATCGTTGTCATTCCTCACCCACATGAGGAGCAGCATGTGTAGTAAAAGTGAATGAATACTTCCTAACTCACACTGAACCTTTTAAGCCACCACAGAAGAAAACCTTTGATGTGCTTTTTGAAATAGCTATGTTCAGGTTTGCCTTCCATGGGAGAAAGAGTAGTGCCAAGAAACATTAGTCTCCACTAACTGGTCTCTAATAAAGCAGTCGAGGTCTATTATCATTCAGCTTATAAAAACCTACCACCGTTTTATTGTTTGTTTGTTTTGTTTTTTTATTAAATACAAAGCAACCAAAGTTTACTGTTAATGCTACATTTCCAACAGACAGCTTTATAATATATTAAGTCTACTCACTTAAAAGACATCAACAAAACCTCTGTTAGTAAATAAAATAAAACAAGAAACAGAACAATGCCTGACTATTCAGCTTGCTGACATCCCTCATTATTAGAGTGCCAATATATATGACCTGAATAATGTACAGGGTTCTTTTTTAAGAGGATAGACACACACTAAACATGAAATACTGTTGTTATGGCTGCATTTCATTAAACAACTGCTCTCTAACTGAAAGCATTCTGGGCGCCAGTCAGGGAGAGAGGTCATAGAATTAAATGTCTGATTTATGATCGTCACGTATCAGTGATTGCCGACTGAGAAACGTCAACTTCATGAGTCTTGCCTGGTGACCTTCTTGTCCCCTTTCCCCTCCTCTGTCTGACTGTCTGCCTGTCAGTTTGCCTCCTATTGTTCTGAGGAACTGTTAGATGTTGCATCAGTTAGCAAATAAAATGAGGAAACAATGAGAATTGTGAAAGGCCTTACAAAACAGTCAAACTGTTCATCCATATTCCTCACTACGGCCTCAGAAAGCTTCAGTATTTCAGATAACACTCATCCTCTTCTATTGTCTTACATTACTCGTGTTGTTGATCTGTCCCGTGCTCGAACAAAAATCACCAATCAATTTCATGTTGCTAGTACTACTGTTAACCACTATGTCTTAAAATGCTCAGCAGACCTTTGGTATTTGAAGATCAAAAAAGGGTGAGTCCTGTGAGGTAAATATCTCAGTAAACACCAGTGGTGACTCATTGCCAGCTTAATTTAGCTTAAGCTCGCCATGCAAACATTATAAAATCCTACAAGAGGCGTCAAAGCCTACAGGACCTCCATATACCAGACCGTGATGAAACACTAGTTGATCTTTTTGCTTGTTTAAGGATGAAAGGCGAGGTTTTCTGTAAGGGCGATAATAAATGAGCGCCAACAGTTAGAGGACACTGTACAGGACATTGTACCTGGATGTCATGAATCATCTCCAGATGAGGAGATTGTTTTGTGAGAAGTGTTGAGCAGGAGGTAAATGTCAAGTGGTTTGGATTGGCAAGTCAGTGCTGATGCTTCTATTTAAAGTATTCAAAGCGTTGTAACTGCAGTAGCTTTTAGAGCGACAAAGTTAGGCATTAGGATTCTGTTTAATATTTGTCCCATCATAAAGGAGCAAGCCAGCAACATATAGAGTTACAATCATGTCTTATTTAGATAAAGTCGCAGCATGTAAGTAATGGAGATTTGATGTAAGAGATGTGCTGTGTCTGTCCTACTGGCTAAAGTAAAGATGATCAAAATCCAGTCCTTTCTTCACTGTACTCTGTTTTGTCCACATCAGCCTGTTAGTGTTGCAGTGCTGCTCTCCATAGTGACAGCCATGCTCTACACTGCGAGCATTTCCCTTTATATGACAGTGAAAATGAAAGTGTGTTGATGTGAAAAATGATTTGGTTGCACACGTGATCGGTTCTGTTCCATCAGCCGGATTATCGAAATTCACTTAACTCCAACAGTAAGGAAATCATGACTTATCCTCTCTCTTTCTTAATAGAAAAGATCAGTGTACAAAACATTAAGGTATCATTATGGACTCAACCAAAGATTGTTTATGGAGGTAAAGAAACATCACTCCATAACACCATTGTACTGTATAGCTGCCAATGGACTGTTTTTGTAGTCCCAAAAGAGGGATTCGTCAATTCCAGGAGTTGCATTCTTCCACTTATCAATAATTTAAGCCTAACTACTTCGTATTTTGCTCAAGCAGTTTGTGAAAATGTAGGTGTGTCAGACTGAGTAGCAACAGCTGTCATTTCAATGTCAGATGAGTCTGTGCATGCCACTGCATGAAGGGACAACTTTTCAGCCTTTAAATCACAGACTAGTACTTGACCTTACCAATGAGTTTCCGCTGGAGGAGATTCAAAGAACCACTTCAAAATAAGTAGTTTGATATTGTGAGAGATATGCTGATTCGCTTTCCTGTTACAGTTACATGTCACGTCTGCACAGTAAATATGAGGCTACAGCCGGCTGCTGGTTATCTTGGCTTAGCATAAAGACTGGAGACACACAAATCAGCTAGACTGGTTGTGTCCAAAGGTTAACGAAATCATCAGGCTGCCGACACCTTAAGGTCACAAATTAACATGTTATATCTTATGTTTTCATTCAGTACAAAATCAAATTTGGTTTCATGGGTGGCCAAGAAGAAATCTGGCACATAAGCAGCCATAAAATACAAGTTATATCAGGTGTTAATATTGATGTTAATCTGACTGGCTGATGGCTGTAACTTAGGGCTGTCTGAGAAAAAAAAAAAAAAAAAAATTCAAACACTATTGACATGTTCAAATTCAAAAAGTTTTATTGGCAACTGCAACAGACATTTTTAAGTAACCTAATTTGCTTTGTTGTCCAGCAAAGGGCACTCTTAAAATTCAACCAGCTTGACCTTACATGCCCTATTGACCTCTGAGTAAATTAAATCGAGTCCTGCATATCAGATAATCAGGAAACCCACGCTTTTGAGTTCTACACCATAGATTAGATGACACAATTACCAACAAAGATAAGGTTGTCTGCCAAATTTGTAAAAAAAAGTTGCTTTGTTTTACAATGGCGACAAATCTGAGGACTCACCTACTAGCTTACCAGCCAGGTGGCAAAAATCTGTCAACTTGACCAGCTTCATATTTACTGTACCGATTCGAGAGTGGCAATTATCTTCTCATTTAACTCTCAGCAAGAAGGTAAATAGATGGGCACTTAGGAGCTACTTGGACCAATGAATAGAGGGGCAATTGTGCAGATCAGAAGGACTCTTGAGCTCATTGCCTTTGGACCAACCAGATCAGCACTTCAGGAGGTACTTGGACTAACTAGAGATGTACTCATACCAAGCAAAAGGACACTATGACCAACTTATGTAGGAGTAGGGGTACTTAAACTCCGACACTCAGAGCATAAGTAGCAGAGGCAGTAACCCCCCCTCCCACAGTGCACACCACTGGATAGATAGATATTTACCCTAACTAATGATGATTTTCATATTTAGTGACAGACTGATGGAGCGTTTACAGATTCAAGCAGAGCAATAGGACACTGCCGCCATCTTGAAGGAGATATTCTGCGTGTCATTTTGAATATTAATCAGGGAGGATTATCATTGTCATAATAATGTTCCTTTTTCTTCCAT
The DNA here is from genome assembly GCF_021018895.1 of Seriola aureovittata. Taxonomy (NCBI): domain Eukaryota; kingdom Metazoa; phylum Chordata; class Actinopteri; order Carangiformes; family Carangidae; genus Seriola; species Seriola aureovittata. Next base: position 13,506,011 of record NC_079384.1, read on the forward strand.
CGCTGCACAAAACACTGGGCACGCTCCAAGCAAAATAATACCCCCGTCTGCAGTCCCCACATAGACAAAAAACAACACCACTTGTACTGATTGTGCTATACACATTTGCATGCATACTGATCACAGCCATATATTAACTGTTTTCTGCTGATGGTGGCAGATTTTTCTCATACAAGTAGCAGTGCTGAGGAGTGGAGGTTCATTGTGATGGTTAAAGTGTACCCTGGAGTGTGTGAATTTGGATTGGACTCCCCCTGTGACCATGACGTAAACAGACACGGCTTTGTTTTCAGCCTTGGTAAATGTGTGTAACAAGCGGAAACACACACACACAACACACACACAACACACAGGTGGCAGTGTCCATGTCATGGCCCTGGGCTCAAGGTTTCTTTATCATCCTGAACTGAAAGCTTCCTGTTCCTGCGGCTCTGCATGTAGGAACCTTACATAATGCCTCTTGGAGTTAACTTTATAGGCTTGCACTTGAAGTTAAAGACTTCAGTAGAAGCCATTAAGACGCCAGTGTTTTTTCCACAGAGTGAAGATTACATCTATAAAAACGAGGGTGACGGGTGTCAAGGATTTTAAGCAGGAGACTGACTTTTCCCGCTGTTTTCTCTCTAATATCCCTCCAGCTTCAGCTGCAGCTCCCATCCAGATCTAACTCTGCTTTCATGTTTGACCCACTTTACAAGACAGAGCCAATGACAAAGAGAAAGAGAGGCAGAAGGAAAATGATTAAGAAGACATGGTGAGGAGAGTGGGAGTGTTAAGGCAGAAAGAGAGAGGGAGACTGAGAGGGAGATGCAGAAAGTGGGGAAAGGAGAAAACCCCAGAGGAGTGAGTAAAAGAGTGACAGCGGAAGAGAGAGAGTATCAGAGGTGTAGAGAGAGAGAGAAAGAGAGAGAGAGAGGGAGGGGAAGAGAAAAAGGGGTAAACAGAAGGCACAGCTAAAGGCGCCTCGGAAGGAGGGGAGTGGGCTAAGCAGGAGGGAGGAGGGAAGCTGCTTCTCCTAATAAAGCGAGTGTATGTGAAAGGGAGGTGCTGATAAACCTTACACTAGGCAGAGAGGCTGTGCTACCAGAGGGAGAGGGGGAGAGAGAGAGAGACCGTGTGTGTGAGAGAGAGAGAGAGAGAGAGAGAGAGAGAGAGAGAGAGAGGGGGAGACAGAGAGAGGGGCAAAGAATAGAAAGAGCATTGTGTTGCTGCTGAGAAAGAACCCATGTCCGCACAAAGAGGTAGGTGTACTGCTATGACTGGCACACATATACACACACACACACACACACACACACTCACATACACACTCTGTCTGCACACAGGAGAGTAGGAAATCCTTACCACCCAGTGTATCCAGCGGTAGGATGTACCAGCAGTCTGTACAGTAAATGTTAAGTTATCAGGTGAGTGTGTGTTCTCTTCCAACTGTGTGACTTGCTTTACTGCATGTAGCGGCTCTGTAGCGGTGTGGGGCAGGTGTGTGACTTTTTCATAGCATGTGCCTAAGTGTGCGTATGGGTGGTGTAAGCAGGTGCCTGTGTGCATCTGTGTGTGTGTTTTGTACACTAGATTTACCTGGAGATTTGAGAGTCTGTGTGTTTATTCCACTGAGGATAAACACTGTGGCACACTTATACAAGATCATGTGAGGTTTATGTTAGTTGATCAGGCAAAGTGCATGTCACTGTGGGTAACCACCCAACATTATCTGAATAACTGAAATCAGTTGATGGGGGTTGGTTAAAGTTTAATTGTCAATATATCTGACAGTATGATCTAATGATTGTATTGATGGTGCCATAAAGCAATTACTGTGACAGCAATCATGTTACATGCTCCGTATGAACCATACTGGGTGCTGCATTTGTTGCCAGGTCTAATGTGAGCTTTCAACTGAGCCAAATATTATTCGCACCTAAAAAGTTTGTTTTAGGCTAACTAAGAAGTCAAGAATGTTTAAAATTGTATACCAAAGTCATATTTGCTTATGCTTGGTGATCATTACTTGATCTGAAGAAGTTAAACCAAAACTATGTTTTTGTAATTTGGGTAACTTTAATATTAACTGAGCCCAATATTGTTTGTACCTAAAAAGGTTTGTTTTATGTTGTCTAAGTATCAGTGAATTCAAGGATTCCGAAAAAGGAAGTAAAGGTCAATTTGGCAAAACCAATACTAAAGTGATACTTTAACCTGTAAAGATAAGGTACCTTGCTCTGTGTAGAATACTTCACCCAAATTACAATAATACTAAAACCTATTATGTGACTGGACAGCATCATAGACCATTTGCATTCTGCCTAGTTCCAGCCCTTTTTCTACTTGCTTCTCTCCTACTATCTGTGCTCACCTATACAGGATTTAAATACAGCTGAATTCCTAATAAAAGCTGTTCTCATTTACATGCTCATTAAGACTACATGTTGACCAGCAGTCACTTCCTATCCTTTCCAAGCTGCTGCCCTGCACAGCTTAAATGCTGACAAAATCACCAGATCACCATGGCTGTGCTGTGATTTTGGCTATATTTACAGAGCTGCCAATGCATTCAGCATAGAGAGGTGTACCTTGCACTCGCAGGGCAACACTGGCAACTCTCTTCTACATAAGTAGCTAAGGTTTGTCGAAAAAGTTGCTAGATTTCAGTGAAAAGTCAGTGAATGGGTCTGAAAAGTTGGGAAATCTAGCACCAAAGGCACTATGTTCGCAACGCTGTTTGTTCGCAACGCTGCTTGTTCACAACGCTGCTCGTTCGCTCGGAATCATTTTGAAAGAGCAACAACCAATGAAGAAACTTGAAAACTCGGCTGACTGATCAGTGGTGTAACCTTAATCACTCAGTCACGGACATTTGTTTTTATAGGGCAGGCCCCGCTGTTGCGGTCCAGGCAAAAAAAAAAAAAGAAAAAAAAAGAAAAATGTATGTAATTCTAATTATGTTCAACATATCTGTCTGTGTCCACCCCAATAAAACGGAGGTGAGTGAAATTTCATGCTAATTGTCGATACTGTGAGCACCACAAATTAAATTCCATTCACCTCCATTAATTGGTGAGGAGGCAAATCTCAAATATCTCAAAACCTGGATAAATTCAACCAAAATTATCTGCAATACAAGACACCACTTTTTTGGTTTTGTTTTGGTGCTTTGGGTGACATGATCCTTTAACATCAACTGAGCCCAATAGTGTTTGAACTTAAGGTGATTTATTTTAAACTACTTGCTTATCAGTGAATTCAAGAATGTTTGGACAACCTGAAAAGTGTATACAAAAGCCAGATTTGCTTATGTTAAGTGAGTGATAGCTTATCTTAAATAACTGTCAAGTTAAACAACTGGCTCTCAATGAAGATGAACACAAACACCAAGTAACCATTGTGTAATTAAATTATATCAGTGGCCATTATTTCATCCCAGCTGGGGATGTTCAGCAACACACTTTGCACTGAAACAGCAAATGCTATTTTTATTCTCTGCTGAAGGTCAGGGCAGACGCAGGGTTAGTGTCAGTCTTGTCCTGTGGGGGAGGTCAGACTGGACTGAGAACCAGCTAGGACGGACCACTTCCCCGTGGCGGGCAGAGATACTTCCTTTTTCATCATATGACGCGCGAGAGGTTCCCTTTTTGGGGAAGCAGCAAACTGTGCTGTGCTGTTTCACAACAGCCTGAACAAGGAGTATTTATAAAGCAGTTAATCCAGATTAACAGAGAAAATATTGAAGCAAGAAGCCCACTGACAGTTCAGCAGTTCAAGGACAGTGTTGTGCTGATTTCTGTGGGTGATTATGCTAAGGAGGAAAATAACATGGCCCATTTACTCTCAAGTACATAATTAAATACAAGGATTCACTTATATCCATCATTGTAAAGTGCTATTTATTCCAGTTACTATTATGTCTTCTACTATCCATTGGAAAAATAGGTCTTAGTCATTGCCCGTCATGCCTGCAGGTTTGAGCATGTAAGCAACTCAATGGACAGGTACTGGTTCTTTACTACAGTACATCTGTATTTTATAATTAATATTGTATAATATTGCACTTTTTTACTCCACTTCATTTTTTTGACAGCTGTAATTTGTAATGGATTACATTTAAAAAAAAGTATAAAATATCACATAATATTTATAAACTGCCTATATTTTTTGTTCTCCCATTGTTCCTTATTTTCCTCCATCTTTCTGTCCTTGCTTCTGACATCCCATCATTTCTTGAGCAGATCTAGAACAATGAGAACTTTAACTTGGTTTAATCTTACAGCTGATAGTCACACGTAGTCCTGCGTTATATTTTGCATAAGTCTTTTTCTACTATGGTCTTGCTGATTTTTACTAAAAGGTTTCAAATGCTGGTTTCAGCATGGTGTGCGGCGAGCTGGGGTGACTAAGCCTTTGTCACATTATGAACATGTGTCTACACAAAAAGCTTATGATTTGTTGCTGCATAACCACCAGAGCAGTACAGCAAATTTAAGACTTGCCTTACAGGGACGTTGTTGTCATCTCGTTCTTCCATCATTATGAAACCACACAACTTATCCTCAACTGTGTCACTCTTTGACTCATCACTGAATGCAAAGAAATGACCCTTCTGAGGATCTGCTGATTCAATATATGCCCTCCTTCTTCTCTCTTTCACATCTCTTTATCTCAGATTTATGAGCCCAAAGTTTCAGACGAGCAAGGGTGGGGACTCCGGGCATGTGCTGTACTTTTACAACTTGTGAAAACTAGATTGAACTTTAGACATTTGCAAAAGGAAATAATTTGTCTTTAGAGTCAGGACTTACTTTTAAGGTTAGGTTAAGGTAAACATTACAATCAGTGAGGATGAAATTAAAGTTTAACTATTACAGAATGAATGTTCTTAATGGTCATCATGACACAAGGAAGAAAAAAAAATGGCTTTGTGCCTGTGAATGTTATTTTGTGTGTTTATGAGTTGTTGAACGTTGTTTTTGTAAGTAAATGATCTGAATGTTGTTCATCTAAACACTAATATCTACTGCAGGCAACAGAAGTTTATGTTGAATCTCAAGTCTTTCCCCTACAGTGCTTTTTTAACTTTGTGCTTACTGATAACTAAAAGTTAGTTGAAGCACGTTCTAATGCTTTTCTATTTACTTTGCGTACTAAAAAAAATCTCATAAAATTCTTCAAATATTTGAGTTAAACTTCCAAAAAAAAAAAAAAAAAAAAAAAAAAAAGGTTGCAGAGTCGTACACTGAGTGACGGCAGATGTTATGTTTTCCACTTATGCTCCCTCTCCCTTTTCCCCAACCACTCTGTCTTTCCTCCTGTCGCAGTCTGAACAATCCAGGCCTCACCTTAACAATACATGTGTTTACAGAAGGGTCAGAGATGGAAAGACTGAGGCGCACATGAGTGGAATTGTGTATCCGTGACGTCCTGTGTATATGTGCCTGTGAACAAAAGATTGTGTGTGTGTGTGTGTGTGTGTGTGTGTGTGTGTAGGCCTATATCTGATTCACCTTCTTCATGTGGCTTTTTGAAGAGTACACCTTCGTTTTAGGGTTAGGCTGGGTTTAGGCATGTAGTTGTGATCATTAGGGAATGCATTATGTCAATAAATTTCCTCACAAGTATAAATATAAACCCGTGTATCTGCATGGCCTAAAAGCCTGTGTTCCCGTCTGTGTTGACGTTCCAAGAGAGTTCCTCGATTTGCTTTGCTGCTCAGGTAAGCCCCATTTCCCGTCTCAACGTGTGTTTGTGGTTATGCGTCTGTATCTGTTTAGTCGGCTGCCAACAACATCGTCATCAGTAAGTGATTACACATGATGAAGCACAGTCATCTGTGAGCAAGTCAAAGGACTTTGACTGGAAACTCAGTGTTCCAAACTGTTGGTAAATTCTTCTCAAACTTGACAGAAACAGGAAGGAAGGGCAGTGCAGAGTGTCTTTACAGCTCTAATGTAACCACTTCCCCCACACTCTTATTTGTGCTATAAAAAACAGCAGGTGTTTTGTAATTGGAGTCAGCTGTTATTAATGGTCATTCATTAACGGTAAGGTTGTTTACTTCAAGCACCAGATCCATGACAGATGTTTTCATAAATTTTACATGTTACAAGATGGTGTAGTACAAGTGCACACACAGTTTGGGAAAATCACATGGTTTCATTCTTGCTACAGTGAAGCTGCACGCCTTCGAGGAACTGTTTGATGAATCCTCTTGAAACAAGATGCTAGTCTGGTATGATCTAACGCAGACAGTAAAGCAGTCAGGGTTAGTGGTCAGACCCCCACTGTGGTTGGCACTGTGTCAGCTTTTAATGGCTGACACCAAATGTGGCAACCTTTATATAGAAGTTCTTTGTGTCTTGTAATTTGTGTTGACTGCTAATGTGTTTTTTGATTCCACTTTTTTTTTTTTTTTTACAGTGCATGTATGAGTAAACGTTCAACTTAAAGCAATGTTTTCTGCTAAATTTTGGAGATTTTAGACTCACCAATAAACTAGGGCTGAACAATTTTGGAAGATACTCTAATTGCGATTTTTTTTTTTTTTTAACCAATATTGCAATTTTGATTTAATATGCGATTATTTTTTAAAGCTCCTTATCTTCTGTATTATTCAACAAACAAACAATAAATCTACATTCTATATTATGACTAACACAATATTAGATTAAACAAACTGTTTTGTCCTGTAGGCCCTATATGTCATGATGAAATTAGATAATGCATGAATTGATATGAATGACACATTTTTATTTAACTACTTCAATCACTGTAGTATATTGAACATTTTGTTTAACTTACAGCCTTGTAAGCATGTAAAATTGTTCGTCATTATGTAGACATGGTTCTCTTCATGGAGATCCCAGCTGGTTGAAGTCTTCATTAATGAAATGCACCGTAAGACTCTGATAGGGCTCTGCTGTACGGCTTGACCACATGTCAGTTGTAGTAGTGTTTTCAGCTCTGCTGCGACTCTCAGCTTGTATTTTTTATTTATTTATTTTATTTTATTTTTTTTTTTTTTTAAATATAGCTCCGGTATGACAACCTGGCTAAAATATGTGCGGAAGGGCAGGCTTGGTCACCGTGCTGAAAAAGGCATCATATCTTTCCCTATGAACTCTGTTATTGCCTGAGTAATTTCCCCATGCACTTTTGAATTACATTCATATGGAGTTATGCTTTCAAACATTTCAGTCAGTGATCCTTTTCTTCCACTTTGCTCAGATTTAATTCTGTTATGTAGGAACACTGGAGATGATCAATTAACATAAATCCAATCATGAAAACTGAATTCAAAGAGTGACATCCGAAACATACATGTTTTTGGATTTTATAGGTCTATTGGTCCAAGTGTCAGAGGGTCAGTCATGTGGAGGGTCATTTGCGCCTTAAGCAGTCTAGACCTGTCAGATGTATACGGACATTCTCTGTCTCCTTCTTCCACTTTGTACATTTAAAGTCTGATGGTGCTTTAAACATTTTATTGTTAACATTTTTGTCTTATAATTACATTCTGTGTAATTTATTTAAGGCAATTTAATTAAATAAATCAGCAAGACATATTTCTGTCTGTCCAATAATAATAATTTCCATGAGACATGCAGAATGCTACACTGGCTATTACAGGAAAGACGATGATTTCAGATGAGAGACAAAAGTATGCTCACTTAGAGAATACAGAGTAAATAGATAAACACCCAGACCTTATGTGGTTCAGATAGTTCCAGGGTAAAGAAGAAAAAAATACTTATGAACTTTGTTTACCTGCTCAGAGATGAGTCAAACAATTACAGAATACTTTCTAGTGTGTGCGTGTGTGCGCACAAGAAAGTTTCCTTAATGTGGAAGGCTTTGAGTTATACAGCTCTCTCCAAGGAGGAAGTTTAAAGGATTTATAAGTGATATAAATTATTAGTTAAGAGCAGTAGTCGAGTGCATGTTTCGACATAAGCATTTATGTATTTTCATGAGTGTAGCAAAGAGAGGGAAATAAAGAATGGATCTGTGAATGGATCAACAAATTTGCAGGCAGGTCATGTTTTGGGTCTGCACACACACTGGCTCTTGAGCAATCCCTATTCTTCTCACACACACACAGAGCTTCAGAGAAAAGCAGGGGATCCCGATCCGTCACAGAGATGACATCACAGCCTGCCAGTAATAAAAAAAACAGCTCAACAAGGGAGTCCCCACTTCCCCTCCCTGCTACACATCCCACAGAATGAACAGAGAGAGTAGTGCTGGGGCGAGCGACTCAGAGAGAGAGAGAGAGAGAGAGGAGAGAGAGAGAGAGAGAGAGAGAGAGAGAGAGGAGAGAGAGAGAGAGAGAGAGAGAGAGAGAGAGAGAGAGAGAGAGAGAGAGAAGAGAGAGAGAGAGAGAGAGAGAGAGAGAGAGGAGAGAGAGAGAGAGAGAGAGAGAGAGAGAGAGAGAGGAGAGAGAGAGAGAGAGAGAGAGAGAGAGAGAGAGAGAGAGAGAGAGAGAGAGAGAGAGAGAGAGAGAGAGAGAGAGAGAGAGAGAGAGAGAGAGAGAGAGAGAGAGAGAGAGAGAGAGAGAGAGAGACAAAAGTGCACTGACACACGCACGAACACACTTTAGTTGCGTCTCCATAGTGACCAGCTTTGCGACCCCAGCTTGAGGAGGAAATGCCAAACTCAGTGCTTCAGAGCCGCTCCACCAGAAATGCGCACACACACACACACACACACAGCTCTATTCTAATCCTCTATCTGGCCACGACGGAAAAACCTCTCCTCATATCACTCTGCTACCTCCCTTCTGTTCATTCTCTCTTCTTCCTGTACTTCCCGTATTTTCATCTCCTTTCCACTTCCACTGTGTCTTCTTCACCCCCCCCCTCGCTCCCCTCTCTCTTTCTCTCTCCCTCCTCTCTCAACATATCTCTCTGTCTCTCTCCCTCCCCTGTCAGTGATAAGTTCATTGAAGTGGACAACAGAGGTAAGTGCTCTCTCTTCCGCTCAGTTCACTGTTGGTTAGCTGCGTAAATGTGCTTTAAGTTTCAGGTTTTCTATGTTTTCCTACAGTGGACAAAGGTCATGTTCACTATCATTGCTGCATGTCCTGCTGATGCAAAACAGCAGACACAAAGCTGTGTGTGTGTGTGTGTGTGTGTGTGTGTGAGTGAGTCTATGTCCTCATGAATTGTGTACTGTACTCTACAGTCAGGTCTGTTTCTACAGTGTGTGTTTACTTTGCCAACTGTCATGTGGACCTAGATACTGTTTGTCAATTTACCAACCTTGGTAATAAACAACCATGTGCATGCTTGTGTGCATGTGTGAAAGGGAGTGAGTGAGTGAGTGAGTGAGTGAGTGAGTGTGTGTGTGTGTACTTTACAATTCATGCTGGTATCTTGTTCATCTGAATTTTCCATCACAATGGCCTTATGAATACAGACAGTCTGCTACACCCTTTTTTGTCCCTTTATAAAACTGTGTGTGTGTGTGTGTGTGTGTGTGTGTGTGTTTTTTTTTTTAAATCCCATTAGTAAACAGTGGAAACTAAATGAGTACTTAGGAAGGAATGAGAACCCAACAAAGTAGTTGCAGAGACAGCAGCCAAATATATATAGGATAAAAAAATAACACCTATAACAGGATGATGAAGTTACCTAAGAAGCACCTACTGTACACATTCAGTGACTCACTGCTATAGCTTTAATCATAATAGGTCAATTGAAGCCAACTGCCGTACTGTTTTGTATAAATGGCTCAACTAATTTCCTTTTCATCTTTTTTTCAAAGCGTGTTGATATTCCCGAATTAGCTAAGTACTTTGGTGTTGTTAGAAGGAGACCTTTGTAATGTGCTGTGGCTGAAATAACAACTGCCTCCTATAATCAATGAACAGCTCCGCTTGAGTTCAGACACAGCAAATCAGATGTCCATCTGTAGTCCTTGGTTACAAAATAATAACAGTTTAAACACTTGCAACCCCCGGCAGACACTCTCTATCTCTCTCATACGTACAAGCACACATGCTGTGACATCACACAGCACATCTGGATGCAAGACTGGGCTAACGCACACACCTCCTTTTCTCTTTCCAATGTGTCCCCATTTTCCACTTTCTACCCCCGGCAACCCTCTCGCCTCTCCTTTCCTGTCTGTCTTTTTTTCCGCCCCCGCTCTCAGAGATGAAAGAGAAGAACCCCTGGCACACGCCTGTGACCATCATCATCACTGTGATTGGTGTCATAGCGATTGTTGCCTTGGTGACGGTAGCAGTTTTGCAGAACAGGCCTCTCGCCCAAAAGTACAAGGTATGGTAGAGGGAAAACACTCAAATACTGTAGCCTGCTCCCTGTGTGGGAAGTCCACTAAATTACAGTGGGATCTGAGTCCAAAGTCCACAAGCCAAATATGATGTCTTGTCAATATGACCTCAACCTGTAGTACTAGTTCTAGAAAACCGTCACCAAATATGGCCAGTGGCCACCGATAAGGATATTAAATCACCAGTCCTTTTTGTCACAAATGCAGGCCCAGTCTCATGGCTATTAATCATTACAGTCTCTAGGCAACTGTTTTATAATAGTTAAACTAATATATCTCTGTTTGCACCAATAAATATATCTGATATACAGTTATGAAAGTTCTTCAATGGGCCATTCAGCCATTACTGTAATGGAGATTATCCTTTATCCCATGGTGTATGTCATGCTTTGTGTAGGACTGACTTACATGGCTTCTAAGGACTGCAGGCCGGTGAATCCTCCTATGTTGCATGACATACACCATGAGACGGAGGACAGAGGACAATCTCCATCACAGTTATACTGCATGTTTAAACTGTGTGTCTGGATTGAAGTCATCCAGAGTTAACATGACTGAGCGCTTAGCTGGAATTCCTCCCCCTGTCTCCACCACAGTATGGGATCGTGCTGGACGCTGGATCCTCCCACACAGCTCTGTATATCTACGAGTGGCCGGCGGAGAAAGATAACAACACTGGACGAGTTGAGCAGACACATTCCTGCAAAGTCAAAGGTAGGGTACGCTGCGCCATGTGTCACACGGCCACACACATTCAGGCGCACAACCTCTAATGCAAGTAGTGAAGTGAACTCACATTAACATGCACACAGTTATATATTTCACTTGACTTTTAACAAATATTACTTCTGCAACACTGGAACAATTCTCTAGCTTTGAAAACATCAATAGTGACAGACTTGTTCGTACCACCTTCTTTATGAGTGGTTAATATGTTGTAAATAATGGATTTATTAATGGTCAATAACCCATTCATGCTTCATAGATCAGTTATTAGGCATAATATAAACAACTTTTGGGTTGACACAGACAAATGAAATGCAGCATTATTTATTTGTCTTCTAGTCTAATGGATAGTGCAACCAATTATTTTCTGAATTAACTGAATAATTGTCCGGTCTTTCAAGTGCCAGGAAATTGTGAAAAATGCGCATCACAACTCCATCAAGCCCGAGGTGACCTCTTCAAAATGTCCTTGTTTAGTTCAACCAACAATCCCAAACCACTCAATTCACAAAAGCAGCAAATCCTCATGCTGGAGGAGCTAGAGCCAGATAATGCTTGGCTTGGTTTAGCTTGAAGAATGACAATCAGTTACCAGTAGTTGCTGATTGTTTTTGTCCATCTATTAACTGACTAATCATTTCAGCTCGAAACTGTTTACCTTCTGTATGAGACTTGCAGGGCATCCGCAGCCTAAATCTATTTATTAAAAACTCATTAATATTTAAAACCCCAGACCTGATGGATTATTGTATTGGAATATCACTTTATTAATAATTTACTTGCATCAGATGTGATGGCTCATTATAAACATGACGCTCTACTAATGGCTGACTCACTTTGTGCTAAGCCGAGTAAAAGCATTGGGTTCCACTTTTCTAATCAAGTCCCCAAGTCTGTTGTAAAGATGAATAAGTTTTTAATAAATGAATTTCAGTGCGGATGATTTGAAGCTGTTCTTTTTTTCCCCCAAACGATTCATTGGACGGTCTTTCACAATGAATTAAGAGATCACTAATGAGACGAAGCAAATTGCGCTCGAGATCTATAGCCTACACCAAAGAAATAGATTTTCACACCATGGCTATGGAAACATACGACACAGACAAGATCTTCTCGTTCCACAGCAAACGTGTTTCTCCTCTATACACAGAACTATTCCTTTACCATATACCACATTGTAACTATTGTCTTTATTGAATCCAAATGTGTTTGAAGTGCCTCAGCCAAAAGGGAACTTCTTATGCAAACAATTGTTTTGGCTGGCTTATTAACACAGCCTACATGACAGACAGGCCTGTCAAACCAACTCCTGCTGTTCACTTCTCTTCTGTAAGCTGATTTAACTACTGCTTTTTATCTATCAAAGCGCCATCAGTGTGTGATGGCCTCTTTCATCATGTTATTTTCATCAGTTATCAAAGCTTAAAGCAGAACCCTTTCATAGGCACCAGACCGTGGATTCCCGCAGACAATGGGATCAACACGTCTAACAATTAAGTTTGCTTTAAACTACGGCACCCAGCTGTTTTTCTGAGCCTTTTTTTTTTTTTTTTTTTTTTTTTTTAAATTGAAATTATATTTTTGTGCTGTTTTTAAAGACTTATGTCGTTAGTAGCAACCAGTCTCGAGGTAGAGTGCCACAGTCAGGGTATATTCTGAGATGAACTTGCTGATTTTCATCTTTTCATGTGATTTATGAACAGCCAGAAAAAAAACATTAAAAAAAAAAGAAAAAAAAATCACACAAGTTATATCCAAAACACCAGTAGAGCACACATAATTTAAGGATAAGGTACTTGCTCAAGGGAAGGTACATCAGGGATGTTACAGGATGCTCCCTTTCCTTGGCAGTGCATGAATTTCAGCAGATGTCCCTCGAATCTCAAGAATCTCATTATGATTTATGGTCACTGAATTTAAGCTGAATTACTTCATCCTTACTTCCACCTATTGACATTTCATTCTTCCTTCAGGTCCAGGTATCTCCAGCTATGCATCAGCTCCATGGAGAGCAGGGGAGTCTCTGAGAGACTGCATGCAGGAAGCCAAGCTGCGAGTTCCCGGGAAAAGACACCTCGAGACCCCCCTTTATCTAGGGGCTACTGCGGGAATGAGATTGCTCAAGTACAGTGCACATCCACACATAATCACACATAAAACATGCATCCAAGCTTCAACTCTAGAATTGTTTTGGCAGTCAAATGCTGTCCATAGACTTTTCCATCCTCCTATTTTTATGATTTATCTCTACATGAACTTTACTGCCAGAGCAGCAAATATGTTACTGTCAAATTCATTATATGCTACACAGTCCATTTATTATTTATGTGCTGCTGTATTGATTTGAATTATGAATGTGACTCAATCTAATGAATTTGTGCTGTTGTGTGCATGCAGCATTGAGAACAGCTCAGCATCAGACGTGGTCTTCCACGCTGTGGAGGAAGCCCTGCAAAAGTCCCCATTTTCCTTTCAGGGAGCAAGGATTCTAAGTGGCCAGGAAGAGGGGGCCTTTGGCTGGGTCACAGTCAACTACTTGGACGATCGCCTCAAACAGGTTTGTACACATACCAGATGTGTGTCTTTTCACATTTGTCCACTTTTAGATGTGCTTTGTGTGAGTCAATCGGTGTGCTACTGCTGTGCACCGGCTTCAGCGCCTTTTTGTCTCTGCTGCAGGGCCTGGAAACCACAGGCGCCCTTGACCTTGGCGGGGCGTCCACTCAGATTAGCTTTGTATCCGATAATTTTGACGGCTCGGAGTCACCCGAAAACGCCGTGGCCTTCAGACTCTACGGAAATGACTATAACCTGTATACCCACAGCTTCCTGTGTTACGGTAAAGACCAAGCGCTACGTATGGTGCTGGCACAACAGACTCAGGTAAACTTCTGGCTTAAATTTCTCCATTAACATTAATGTGAATCTAATCAAATCTGAGATGATTCAACACTTATGTGCAAGACTGAAAAAGCAAAAATATTAAGAATCAATTCACTTAACTTACTCTGTCTATTACACCTCTTTATCTCAATATCTCTCTTAGTCAGGTCCAGGAACAATATTAGATCCGTGTTTCCACCCTGGCTACAATGAGACAAAGAACTACTCAGTCCTCTATGACAGCCCCTGTGTGTCAGACAGGAAACCCCAGGGAGCTCCTGCAACCTTTACTCACTTGGGGAAAGGAAACTTCTCACAATGCCTGGATGTTGTAAAAAGTATCTTCAACTTCACATACTGCAGATACAGCCAGTGCTCTTTCAATGGGGTCTTCCAGCCACTTTTGCAAGGGCCCTTTGGGGTAGGTTAACACAGTTGTCAGTGTTTATTAATCAGCATATATCAGTGACCGACTGAGATGCTGTGTGCTGTATGGACACACAGAGCAGTTACACAACATGCAGATCTATCTGTTATAATCTTTAAATGTCACAGTCCAGCAAGTGACTTCTGTTTTTAGCATGACTTGTCTTTATGATCAGTGATGGCTGAAGTAGCAAGTGCAAATTATTGTTCCTGATTTGCATCAGAATATACAAATAACTGATTCGAAGTGTCACCAAAAAACATATTTTCACTTGTCTCTAGCCGTGCAGGCACTTTTGGTTTTATTTTATGTCTGCCACCACCCCCATATAGTGTAGGGGAATGGCATTTAGTTTGTGGTGCACACAGCCTGCATGTGAAACATCTCAGAAACAGTGCCTCTGAGTTACTCTGATGATTAATATCTCACTGTGCAAACAATTCTACATGGAACAACTATCAAAAGACAAACGATATGAGTCAGTAGGGCCAGAAAAAAATAATGAGAAATTATCTCATTAGTACCTATATAAACTGATTCCTGCATTTGCTAAAGATACCATGACAAGTTCACTTCCTTTTGCCTCATCTCTTCCTGTCCCCTCCTCTCTCTCATTGTAGGCTTTCTCCGCTTACTACTTTGTGATGAACTTCCTCAATCTGACTGATACATCCATCCCTCTGGACACTGTCAGGAAAAAGCTGACAAGCTACTGCTCGACCCCTTGGGATCAGGTTGGGGAATATTTACGCATCAGTTACACACAGAATAAAACGTCCTGCCATGTTTATCTATGTCCAGCCTATAGTAAACTCTGATCATATCACTGCATTTGAACTGAACTTGAACAGATAAAGCAGCAGCATCCGGACGTAAAAGTAAAGTACCTGGCTGAGTACTGTTTCTCTGGCACATACATCCTCACCCTGCTGACTGAAGGATACAACTTCACCTCAGAGAGCTACCCAAATATAAAATTCATCAAGAAGGTTAGTAGATCAGAGTCCACCCTTTTCCTATCTCATGCACCCCGTGTGTATGTTGGCAAGTGAGTGTGTGTGTGTGTGTGTGTGTGTGTGTGTGTGTGTGTGTGTGTGTGTGTGTGTGGACATTGTGGAAAAGTGAGTGATTTTAACTGATCCTCAGTTAAGGGCAGTTAAAGGGCTTTTTCGAGACTTAAAGGGGTTTTAGGATGCAGGTTGCCAGGTTGGTATGCAAAGTCGTCGGTCTCAGCATTATCCTTTAGCCAAATATCTCTCTCCTTCGAGATGAAGTTTATATCCCGCATTAAATATATATTAATAGCAATAACAGTATTCTGATTCAAAGTTAATATTTTAAGCTGAATCCTGTTGCAATTTGCCTTGAATGGTAGCAAAGCCCTTCTCATCCGAGGTGTAAGTATACAGAGTCAAATTGACTAAATCCACTTATTAATCATATATTGGGGCTTTTTAGTACACTGAAACATAGGAGGAAGAGGAGCAAGGGAATCAGCCTATAACATAGCCAGTACAGTAAACAACGCCCCCAAAAAGACCAACACCATCAGGAATAGCCATCACCAAACACCACTGCAGCAATATAAGGAGTAACTTTTACTACTTGGCCTAAGCCATAGACTGCATATAAAAATGTCAAAGAATAATGTCTATGCCAAACTACAACAACACAACAGGAATTTATCTCTTCTGCCACAATAAGTTATTTATCGCCAGCAATGCAAATGCACGTGATTTAGCATCACCAATGAGCATGCGGGAGCAATAGAACCAGATAATTCAAAGCTAAATGCATGCTACATGTTGGTCAAGCCAAATAACAACAGCAGTACAGCTTCATTGCCATTGCCGAGGAAAATAAAATCACCATCAACGAATGAAAGTACAAGTAGCACACGGGCAGGTGCTTTACCTCGGGTTAATGGCGAGTGGAAATCAGGTGAGTGAGCGGTGGTTTTCGACTCGGCTCTCTTCTGTCCTGGAAGCTGAAGCAGCCGACCACAGCGTCTCTGAACACAGGACAGCAAAAAAGTAAAGTACAGAAAATTAAGGCGCACTAAAAGAAGACTGAATTAAGTTATAATTGCGGTAGAAAGCTGCATTGGCACCTTTTTATTGACAGAGTATCCTCCAGAGTAGTGAGAAATGTCGTAAAAGCCGCGTCGAGCACCTGCATGAATATGATTAGCCCTTACTAGTCAGGTGGTAGCGTCCTTCTTCTTCTGCTTCTTCTGCTTCTTCTTCTGCTGCTGCTGCTTCTTCTTCTTCTTCTTCTTCTTCTTCTTCTTCTTCTTCTTCTTCTTCTTCTTCTTCTTCTTCTTCTTCTTCTTCTTCTTCTTCTTCTTCTTCTTCTTATTCTTATTCTTATTCTTATTCTTATTCTTATTCTTCTTATTCTTTGAAGTTTATTGGCGGTTGGTAAACAACGAATTGGTACATTACTGCCACCAAGTCGACTGGAGTGTGGATCAGGTTTTCTAATAGCCTACTCATATTCCGAAATTAAATACAGAAATTTAAATAAATAAATAAACTCATATCCTCTTAATCAGTTT
This sequence comes from Seriola aureovittata, assembly GCF_021018895.1. Classification (NCBI taxonomy): domain Eukaryota; kingdom Metazoa; phylum Chordata; class Actinopteri; order Carangiformes; family Carangidae; genus Seriola; species Seriola aureovittata. The sequence continues at coordinate 13,522,888 of NC_079384.1, forward strand.
TGTTATTTTAAGATCAGCTGACAATCAGCTTGTGATGGCGACTTTATGGATGACCACAAGTGTCATTGAATTGTTATTTGAAAAATGAATTCAGCTCTCTCCTGAACTATAGTGGAGGTATGAACACCATTTTTCAAAAATAATGTATGTTCCTTCATTTGGTGTTTTAATGGTTGGTTGGTCCAAGAACCTCCCATAGATTTTCAGATGTGTTAAGATCTGGTCACTCAGCATATGCTCACAGCATATGATTCATTTAATTTCAAAGCGTGTGGAAGCATGTGTGTTCTTTCTGTTTCCCCACTATTTTATTCATTTTTCCTTTAGTTTTATCATCTGTCTGTCTTCAAGTACAGTATGAATACTTCTTAAGTGTACGGGCCTGTAGTGCATCAGTGAATGACAATGATAGTTTTCCCGCTTCTCGTGTTGTGTCCAGATTAAAGGCAGTGACGCAGGCTGGACGCTGGGCTACATGTTGAATCTGACCAACATGATTCCAGCTGAGGCTCCCGACTCTCCTCCTCTGCCCCACGCCGGCTATGTCTCCATCGTCACCGTCATCGCAATACTGCTCTTCGTCCTCTTCATCCTCAGCCTGCGCCCTCTCTGGCCCCGTTGCTCCAAGCAGCCACAGATCATATAAACACACACACACACACACACACACATATACTGTATGTAATGAACAATAGTGATGAAGGGAATATGTGTAAGGGTTTGTGAGTGTGAATAAGACTTAACACCTTCCAGCCTTTGTGAGGATGTCAAAGGTCAACGTCTGCTGCATAACAACAGTCCTGAAGCTCATATGGACTCGAGGACATTTCAGAAGGACAAATGTTTTCTCTCGCTAGGGAGTGAGTTCTTTCTTCTGTGGTTGAAGGACATTTGCTGTTTTTGTGTGTGAATGTGTATGTTTGAGGTCGAGTGTGTGCATTTGAATGCGTGCTTGAATGTGTGTGTACCCACATCAGTCTGCATGTATATGTCTTGAAATTACAATGTGGATATGACACTGTACAAATAAAATAACCGAAGTTTATAAAAAAATGTTTGATTTGCTTGTCATTTGAACATTTAAAAAGACACAATCAATTATATAATGTTTCATTTTGCACAATTTATTTACACATTATGCGTAAAGATGATTGGATTCCTATAAAAATTACCATGACAAAGTTCTGCTCTTGTCTCAAAACCATAAACCAGCAAAATGACAATGAAAACAGCAGTAAAATGATCTTTAGAGGACAGGTCACATCCCTCTTCCTTTCAACCAGTTTTAAGCTGTTTTGTAAGTGAAAAAAAATCACTTAAAGCATCCACCTCCATATACGGTACATTCAGTTTAGCACTTCCAGTAACAGGCATCGCTTTGACAAAATATATGGATGTTTAAAACCTCTTTGTTCTACACCATGTTCTCTCCCCCAACACTGACTTATTCTTGAACCTTAATTATATTTTTAAGTAACACTCCGGTAAGCAGCATGAGAGATAAATTCCCAGTAACATATAAATATATCTTTTGCATATAAAATGAAAGTGCTGCCCTCTAGTGGTAAAAGCACACATACTGCAGTATAATTACCACAATGAACTAAGTATGTAAACATGACATCAGGAGCTGAAGGCCAATCATCACCTGTGAGAAACCAGGAAAAAAAAATGTTCTTTCCTCCTCGTTATTTGATCTTTTGCTTGGAATTCTTTCACATAATGTAGAGTAGGAAAGGGATGGTACAACTCATTATCCTGGTACTGCTTTATGACTTCCAAGAAGGCAAATTTCTTATGCAAATACCACCATAGATTATATAATGTGCAAAGGGGGAGTGTGAAATCCTGTAGGGCACACTGTGCTCTGAGATCTTGGCAGGAAGTGGAAACTCACTGGGTTTTCCTCCGTCTGGGGGCCTAGCCCTTCCTCTGCGTTATAGATCTAACTCTTATCTGCAGGGAACGGATTAACAGGGGAGAACAAGAAAACAACGCCATCCTGATTATCTGTGGGTGGTTCCCACTTTTACAACACATATGCGTGTTGATGTTGGCAAAGGCAGAAAGTAATTACTTTTTAAGTAACTGAGTGACTCTTGAAGCTTGAGCTTCGATGTAGACATGGTCAGACTGCCTATATACTCTTATATACATATTTTGATAGAGGCCAGTGCCAGTATGTCATGAGCAGCCACATAGAGGACAAAAGTTCATAGACCAGTCCCTTAAAAACAATGTCTGGCAGACAATCTGTCATCTCAGCTTTCTGTTAGCAGCTGATCCTGATGCTGGGGTATAATGCGGTGACTTGCTGTGTTGCCGTAGGGACGCAGCCTGCTCTGACACAGAGGGGATGACTGGTACGCCATCCGAGAGGTCAGTCAGCTGGTCACTCATGTGTTCCCGGTCAATGATGTTGGTGGTCTCTGAGTCCAGCTCCCGAACGTTTTCTTCGTAGAACCTCTGTCTGAGGCGTCTCATCTGGGGAAGCTCACAGCACGTCTCCAGCACCACAAGGACACACACCAATCCCAGCAGCAAGTAGACTGAGAATGCAAACACACACAATGGTAGCATGAAGGAACAAAGTCCAATACATTGTGACTAATAAGATCATACGAAGGTTTGGTCTATAAATAATGGGTGTAGTAGCTAACAGTCAAGGCTTTGTTGAACCTTGTCAATCAGATTAAACAGCATGGTAAATGGTGAAAAACAGACTGAACTTGTAATATGAATGAAAAAGTGTACTGTAATTTTTTTTAATGATTTTTATGTTTAAATCTCAGTTAAAGGATCACGTGGTTCCCAGTATGGGGTTAAGAAAACCAATATTTCAGAGCTATGTTTATGTTTTTTGTTTTTTCTTAACCTGGCGTAACCTCAAGTTTTACTAAATTTTGGGGTCATTTCAATTTATAGCCAAGCTAGAAGCATATTTCCAGGATATTGGGGGATCGGTCCACTACTTCGGCCCTGACTGAAATAGCTCAACAACTGTTGGATGCATTGCCAGGAAGTTTTGTGCAGACATTCATGGCCACTAGGGGACAATTTCTGATGATTTTTCCTCCAGCGCCATCATCAGGTCAAAATTCCAATTAATCCAATACTGCTGCTACTGGTGCTAAACTATGATGGCTTACATGGTAAACAATACCTGATAAACATCAACATGTTAGCAGTCATTGTGAGCACATTAACATGTTGATGTTAGCATTTAGCTCAAAGCTCCACTGTACAGTCACACAGAGGTGCTAGCATGACTGTGGACTCTTATACTTGTTGCTTTTCTTTGTGAAATACTGAATAATGTTCACCTCTCCAGGGATTTAAGATCATTCAGTTGAAACACGACAAAGGAAAATCCCTTTTTGGTTGAACTGCTCACAACTCATAGACTTATGCTAAGTGAGACAATGAGACACAAGTGAACAATGCTTTGCTTTGAGGGGTGACAATCCAGCAAGATTGGAAACCACTGTTCTACAGAATGAGACAATTCACCAATGCTCAGTATCATGAAACCTTTTCTAATCCAGTGGGTACAATCAAAAATTCCTTTTGTCCTTCATTCAAATAAAAGGGTTCCACCTGACAGCAGTGGCAATATCTTCAGCTACCTACTCACTTGTAATGGTCAGCCTGTAGAGCTGTGAATGTGGGTTGGCCTCTTTACTGTGGGTCTCTCCAGGGACATAATCCCCGAGGCCAATGGTTGTCAGAGAGATGAAACAGAAATACAGCGACTCCAGAAAGTTCCAGTCCTTCTCCAGGTTGACAAAGACCAACGCAGGGATGATGAGGAGCAGCAGGGTCATGAAGATGGTGAGGCAGGTGGCATGGATGGCGGCTAGCTTCGATCTAGACATGGCCCATCGACGGTGGAAGTAGGACACTGGACGTTGAGTCACCAGGACCATGATCCTCTGCACCACAGCAGAGAGGAAGAAGAGGGTAACAGGAATGCCGAAGAGGGAGTAAAAGATACAGAAGGCCTTCCCTTCATCTGAGAGAGGAACAGTGTGGCCATAGCCTGAAAACACAAACAAATATGCAACACAACCTTAATTATAGCGATATAATTAGAGGTGGGATTCCAGCAGGAGCCACTTAGGCTCTGTGAAGCTTCACACATAACAATAATTAGAGAGGAGGAAGGAAAAGAATGACAGAGGCTCATTCAACAGCTGATTGTCTTCTTGGAAAGCTCTATCCAAGACTAACTATAAATAAATGAGTGAGCAGAATAAATAAGTGAATTATTCATTGAGTTTTAATGTTAAAATGTTTTTTTAAGTAACCCTCTTTATAAATTACATGGATGTATGTTAACACTACAGGGGTCTGGAGGGCTGGTGGGTTCTCTGTGGACTAGCAGAACTAACAAATAAACAACCACATGTGTTAATGGAGATTCAGGGTTGTGAATTCTCATTAAAACCCCTAATAATTCCCCAGCAACATTTCCAAACCTTTTTCTATTTACTGAGTAAGAGGCGGTGGTGCAACAGCTAAAGCCTGACAAGATATTCCTGTGACGACTTCTAAATAAATCAACGACTGCTTTTCATGATGGAAAGTCCAAGCACAGTAACACAATACTACCACTTTCTAATATGTCACTGTATACAGGGTTTGTAAGTTGTAACTAATGAATTTATTAATGGTCAACAAATAATTTACTAATTCTGTATAAGGCAACTATGGTTTTGGATTTTCATCCTCCATCTCTACACTTGTCATTTTAGCTCTTTAAAGGATACTTTAAGGGATACTTCATTATTGGAAACTGTTCTTTCTTGCTAACAACAGTGATAAGGGACAAAATCCACAGTCCTTGCTTCAATGCAAAAATGTGTTACAAAAGTTTATCAGAAGCTAATATGGTGCTTCAGCAGCCTGTTAGACAAATTAAGGATGTATCTTCCAAAGTTGCAAACGTTTTAGTACAAAGTTCCCTCTTGTTGTTTGTTTTTTCACTGCAGCTCAACAGGAGAACATTGTTGCAAATAGGGAACAGCCTATTGAAAAGACAGGCGTCCACTTGATTTGACTGACTCAGCCTTATATTAGATAAAGTTTCAGTTAAACTTCTGACAGCATTTCTGCACAAAAGGAGGACTGTGCATTTTGTCCCCCATTGCTTCCATCCAAAACACCCGAGGCAGGGATCTTTTAATGGTCAGTATGAGCAGGAGGAATTATTACAGTAAGCAAAAACTGCAATAATGTTCATATTGGCACCTGACTATTGTTTTTATGCAGGCTTAAAAACTGTCTTTTAATTCACTGAGAAGGCCCTTCAATGGACAATATATAACAGCAGATGCGATGGTTTACTAGACAGTGAGAATCCCAGAAGCATCTATTCATGGATTAACAACATTCATAACTTTATTATTAGCAAATATATAAGGATAAAGAGCAGCCAGGTTTATATCACAACCTAACCCAACCCACAAATTGTTCTGATTAATGACTTATGGGTAACTGATCTATTAAGTATTAGTAAATGATTATTAAATCCATCAACTCAGAAATGTCTTTTACTTATTGTTACTTCACTTGAATGTTTGACCTTCACATCCATCTGCTTAAGAGGAAAGTGCTCAACTTATATTCAAGTTTAGGACAGTATATGGATATAGATGCACATATGACTAGTTTAGAGATAATAGTGATCCAATATGCAAATTACAGCACTCCAGTGCACATACAGGTGAACTTTTCAGTGAAGCAGGAGACATATTTTGTCCTGTAGTTAAACTTTTCAAATGAAAAATGCATTTCATATTTCCTTTATGACAGTTTCAGTGTTTTAACACCTGTGTCCCGGGCCTCACCTGTCGTAGTCAGCACGGTGCTGGTGAAGAACAAGGAGGACACGAAGTCCCAGTTGCGGTCGGTGTCGTTACCCAGCACCGACACGCCATAGTTGCTGGCCTCCAGCGCGCGAGCCAGGAGCTCCTCTAGGCGCGCGTCGGACACACAGGTGTTGTTGTTGAGGAAGTCCTGCCGGGCCGCCTTCAGCTCCTGCCGGAGGTCGTGCTCGTAGGGCAGCTCGATGACGGAGAAGATCCCGGCGCCGATGATGAGGTAAAGGATGTAACCGACAACCAACAGGGCGAAATTCAGCGCTGAATAGTGTCGCTCCATGAACCGCGCGCACCAGCCGTCAGTACATCTGCGCACCATCCCTCCTGTTTCCACAGATGAAACACACCTGGTTTCCCAATTAATTACACTATACCACCTTTTACTAACTTCAGAGAAGCCCTTGTTTTAGGTCACGACTTCTATCCTCTATACCCGGTGGAGGGACTGCTCTTCCTCATTCTTCACATCTCATTGGAACCGGCTAGTGACGTCAGTCATTCACCGCGCCAGGTAGAGAGAGAGAGAGAGAGAGAGACCGAGAGAGAGAGTGTGTGTGTCTGTGTGTGTGTGTGTGTGTGCGCGCGCGTGCGTGCGTGTGTGTGTGTGTGTGTATCGTTGTGCCTTGCTGCACTTCCCACTCCAACCGGTTGAACAGGTTTTGTGTTTTGAATCATTACAAAGGATTTATTTTCCATGAGACACAAGGTCAGGTTTATTTGGAGACACAGATTTATTTCTGTAAAAACTTTGAAATAATAATGTCAAGAAAAAAGATTAAGTAAGATTAAGTAAGTAAATGATAAGCTACAGAAAAATAAAACCACTTAAAACAAAAAGTAAAAAACATGGCTTTAATTGTTTCTAAGGAATGTTGGCTACATATTTCTCTCTATAAAGGAAATCTTTTTTTGTTGTTTATATTTGTTTTTTGCAGGATGTTTAATCATTGCTCTAGTATATTATGTTTGGTGATAACTAATTCAATTCTTATTAACCTTGGCTATTGGTAAAAGTAACTAACTATATTTACTCAAGTAGGCTACTGCACTTGTGTATTTGAGGTAGGCTGCTTGGACTTTACTTGAATGTTATAAAATATGCTGCTATGGTATAGATTAAACATCCCATCCTGATTAATCTGCTGTCGCACAGGGAAAATATTTTGTGATAAATGGATTTTGCAGTCGTGCAGTAAAATCTTGTGACCGTGAGTCCAATGATCCAGGTCATGTTAATGTTGGACATCAACATAAACAGTTTATAGCTCTCTGCAGTGTGATTAATCATACCTAAAACATTGTTAAATCTATCCATCATACAGGACCTTCTTACCACATTTGTATGTTTCCTAACATCCTATGAAATAGTTCAAATGAGCCCCACCTTGACCAACTACTGACAGTTATTCTGTATAATGAGATAGTACGTTTATTGAATAATATTTTGAATGCAGGGTTACAAATTGTTATTGAGTATTTTTATTTTTTTTATTCCTGTATAAATAAATTATTTGAAGACTTCTTCCACCACTGGCTTTTGCAACCTCAAATAACCTTTGTCTGCTAAATCATTTGTAAATATCACTTGTACCACTTGAAGGCGCTGGAGACCACGTTTCCACAGGCGTATGTGAACTGCACTGGCGTCATCAGAAGAGAAACAAAAAAAAGAAACAACTGGGGAAAAAAAGTCTTTTATTGATAAGTTACCACCAGAAATCTTCTCCACTGACTCCATCGTCTGTTCATCCTAATATCTCTTCCTTTTATATTTGGTAGCTGGCAATAAATAATTATTTACAACCAATAGGAAAGCCCAAATGAAAAGCAATAAGAAGTTACTGTCAGATGCTGTCAGAGTCCTGCAGTAACATACAGCAAATGAGATCAATACTGTTGCACGAAAAGCTGATAGATAGATGATGGTCAGTAATTGATAGTCTTGGCTGGACAAATGCCTGGATCTGGTGCATCCTCTCTCCCTCTCAATTGTATTAAGATCTTCCGGAATAAATGTGCATCCCTGGTGGGTTGATGTAGAGCTTCCTGAATGTGCCGGCAAATTTCAGTTATCTGTGGAAAAAAATCAAGAAAATCAGATTACAGATATGGTCATCAGAGAGACACGTGTCAAGAGAGGAATGGATTTGCAAATGCTGAAGATATACTTGTTCTTGACTTGTGAATTTCCATTTTATGCTATTTTATATTTCTACCCCATTGCAGTTCAGAGGTACATATTATACTACTACTAACATTTTAAATAAAAAAGAAACATAACATGACATAAAAACATAAATTGAGCTTATAAAATACAGCTTTAGTGGCTTTGGCTTCTCTTGGTTGCATCAGAATTAACAATCTATTATCTAATAATACATCAGTCACAGGTCAATTTTGTGCATAATAAATACTTTTATTATGCATCATGCATAGGTATTGGATTGCAAATGGTGTAAATGCTTTTACAAAGAACGGAGAAGAGGATTTAAGTAAAGGATCTAAGTGCTGCCTCCACCTATGATCGGTAGCCAGGACAAAAGTTTTGACAGGATGTCTCACCTCTGCACTCATATCTGAGGTCTGAGAAGAGGACGTGTTCCTGAGAGAAGACAAACAGTCCCAGTCTGCCTCCAGCCAGGGTGTGGTCGTACACCGCCCCCGAGTCGGACAAAATGTCCCTGCCCTCATACACCACCACCCTGCGAAAAGGAACACAGCAATACAATACTAATCAATGGAAGCCATTTATATTTGTCTATAGATACAGTCCAGCTATAACTTCATTCATTCATTCAAATGCTGTACCTCCAGTCTGAGGTATTCCACTCCACTACATTTACCCAACAACTACAGAAAACAGCTGAATCACTGTCACCTGAGGCAGCTGCAACATTAAAATGCATTGTGGGTATCTGTGTTCTTGTTTGCCAGAAATACTTATTTTTACTGAAGTAACATTTTGAATGGACTTTTACTCCTTATGTATATTATACAAAGTGGTATTGCTACTTTTGCTCAAAAAAAGGTATCTGAGTCCTTCTTTCATCACTAATGGCAATGAGCACTGCAATTCTGTGTGCGTTCTTTCCAGTTCCCATTCTTAACGCGTATTCCAGGGGATGATATTGAGGACATGACGTCAAATGGGGAGATATTTAAAGCAGTTACAATGGAACTTTGTAACAGCCATAAAAAAAATGAAAAAAAAATCAATGTGTGTCCGTCCTTCACAATCAAAGAGCAGGGGCTTCTTTTCAGGCTCACATTCAATAAGTGTGCAGCTGTACAGTCATCCTACACAACAATCGTTCTGTACCCACAGTGCAGCATAGCCAATGCTTCAAAGATAGCCTTCTATAAGACTATTTAAACAACTGGGCTACGCTCATAACAGCCTTGTTCTCATTCACCTCTCTTTTTCTCGGCTTGAAAACATCGCTTTAGTACTGATGTGATTCTCTCCATCTGCACATAAACACAAAAGCACAAGCACAAAGCACAGAAAAAACTCATTGCCTGGAGGTTTTTTTTTTTTTTTCGGTTTTTTTTTTTGAAAGTCCATTAGTGAGAAGTACTAAGTAGAAGTAGATGTGGCAGGTTGAGGAGAACTGGGTACAACAAAGAAAGTGAATTACACTGTTATCATAAAATAACTCGTGGAGATTGATGATATCCTCGAGTGTAAGAACATCTGAGAGTGAATTATTCCTTCAAGGGCGACTCTGAATGTGATTTCCACAGATTTAAGAAGTTATTCAGCAGATTGTTGTTCCACTAAAACCTACATGAACTGAGCTGATACTGACTGAGTCCAAAATGTGCGATTTAAAGGAACATACCAGTGTTTTTTGCATATTTTTGCCCATTTTGTAAAAATTGAAATCTGTTTTACAGGGATGCTAGTGGTTTTTAGGTGTGCTTTAGTGTTTGAGACTTTTGAATTTTCAGCTATTTGTTTTCATTCACTTCATTAGATTATGAAAATCCACTCGCAGACATTTGCAGTGGTTGGTCCGCACAAAGCAGCTTGCCTGTTTGTAGTGTTATTGAAGTAATATAATTTCACGTTAGTGGTTGCGAAGACAGATTGATCTGACTATGTTTTTTCACAAAAATAGATACAGACATGATTCTCACTCATCTCAAGTAAATATTAAATTCCTACAAGATGATTTTAATAGAACACAGAAATGGATGGGAAATAGTGTCTGCTTGAGTGTCTGCTATTTGTCACATGTAGTAAATGGGCTAAAACATTGGCATGGTCCTTTAAAGGCCAAGCCAATAATATCAAATACTTTAACTGTAAATTGAAAGTTAAAAGGTTACTGCTAATGTGGAGGTATTTCCACTAGGAAAGATCTGTTGGTCCCCGGAGGAAGCCCACAAGAGTTCAACAGCTCGAATGTTGGTCGAATTCCACGATCGTAATCCAGCTGTGGTTTATGACAAGCTCAGGCTCCAAAGAGGAAAACTAATCGAGCAACGAACAGTTCATACATGTACAGATTCACATATCAGCTGACTTGTTTATGACCATCCTTGTAGAAATAACCGTGACTATATTTAAGAGAGCAATATCTCCAGTTAAAAGAGAGAAAACACAGATGGAAAGAGCAATTTCCTCACATAAACTGGATATTCTGGATTCTGTCTCATTCAGGACTCTTGCTGATCATCCAGTGATAAAAATGACACCTTATATGATGAAGCTATTTTATGTGATGACTGTGTTTGTACCTGATAAACCCAGTTTTGGGTCTGTGGATAAGGTGCATGCGGTAGGCGGTGAAGTCCTTCCAGCCAATTTTATTGGGGTCATGCCACAAAGTTCTGACCTGAAATAGACACATGAAAAAGTCAGTAGGGACAAGAATATTATACTTTAGTATCTGATGTATACTGTATCAGTCTAACACAGAAGAGTCTGTCCAAGGTCATTCTTAGAGAAGGTTTGCCTGTTCAAAAAAGAACTTTAGTGTTTTATGACAAGCAGAATATACTGTGAAAAGACTGGTTCGTGCCTGGTTTCTGGTATTTCCGGTGTGCCAGAGGGCGTTTCGTAGATACTGCCCTGGTCCTGTGGTGGAGTTGACCAGTTTGATGGAGACTCCCGCTGTGCCAAAAGCTTTGGATGGCCTTTTCTCCCAGTAAGCCTGAGACACCTGAGAGAAAGAACATGGAGGATGAAAGAGTGTGAAGGTTGAGTTGACGTATGTGAGGACTGTCGCTGTGCACAAAAAGATGAGCTTGAAAAGTCAGGTCTCTCCTTTTCTGTTATGCACTTTTCCATTTCTGTGAGTGAGAACTCTAATGTACAAACTGTAAGAAATGCAAAGGAGAGTACGGTCAAGGAGATATTTGAAGCTGAAATACCTTTTGATTCCAACCTTAAATTAAAGGTTTTAAAGGTCCATTTCAAAGGAAACGTCTGCTGCCACTGAATTGAAGCCAATAGTAGTAATCATCAGTGTTAAAGTCTCACCTGTTTCCACATGACAACATAGAAGCGCTGGGTGGACTGGTAGGCGAACACAATTCCCGCGTAGTCGTCATCTCGGTTGGTGTTCACGTAAAAGGTCACACTGAAGTCTACGGCACTGAACTTGTCGTATCCTGTTCAAACCGAGGGGACATTTGTTTTTGTTTTTTTAGACTCCAACAACAATTTTCTCTATACTTGGAATGGGGTTTTGATTTTTCTGGAGTCATGACCCATCTGACCTAAAGCGATGCCTGGGTCCGAGTTGGCCGTCTGCAGCAGCTCTCTACCCTGGCTGCGGATCACCCAGAGGGGGTCAGACTGTGTTGTGCCTTGTGGGTCCAGCAAAACAACCTGAAACTTCCTGAAGTCTGTAGACCCAATATCCTGGTTCAGTGGACAGGGATCTAGTGCATCTGGAATACTGTCATTGTCAAAGTCATCAAAACATGCTTCCCCACTGCCATCACCTGCGAGAGAGGTATAGAGACATTGAGTGTAACGATGCGACTTTCTATGATTTTCTGCCAAGAAGGGAACAAAAAGGACTGGATCGGAAACATACAAATGTGGTAAGAAGGTCCTGTATGATGGTGGATAGATTTAACAATGTTTTAAGTATGATTAATCACACTGCAGAGAGCTATAAACTGTTTATGTTGATGTCCAACATTAACATGACCTGGATCATTGGACTCGCGGTCACAAGATTTTACTGCACGACTGCAAAATCCATTTATCACAAAATATTTTCCCTGTGCGACAGCAAATTAATCAGCGTTTGTTCACATCTGTATGATGATATCAGAGCTGTTCTCACATCTGCTGAGGGAGTGTCCGCAGATTAGGCTTGTTTTGGATTTTAAGACCTACTGTGCCATTGCAACAGCACTGACCGTCAGAGTCCAGCTGGTCCCTGTTGGGCACCAGTCTGCAGTTGTCCCGGTCGTCAGGGATACCGTCGTTGTCATCGTCGTGGTCACAGGCGTCCCCCCTCCCGTCGTTATCATGGTCGGCCTGGTTGCTATTGGGGATGTAGGGACAGTTGTCTAGAGAGTTTTGGTGGCCGTCCTCATCGATGTCGTCATTGTCGTCACACATGTCCCCGACCAGGTCACTGTCAGAGTCAAGCTGCAAACACACACACACATGCATGTAATATACTGTATATGTTTAAATTAGAGTTAAATCACAGGACTCCATGATTAGTTTTCCATTAGCCACTCCCCGCATAGACTTCCAAGATTTACTGCCACTAATAAATTGTTAGGACAGTTTTGTTGGATCCCGCTGGTTAAATGTGGATCCCAGACCAGATGTTCTGTGAGGCAACACAACCACATTAACTGTAGTTTTGTCAGTACATAAGTCAATACATGTGATCTTTTGAGCATTGTGTGTTTTTATTTGTGTGTGTTTTCAGTAACCTGCAGTGGGTTGTGTAGAAGGGGACAGTTGTCACACTGGTCTCCGACACCATCCATATCTGTGTCCCTCTGGTCAGTGTTGTAGACTAAGGGACAGTTGTCACGATCATTCAGAACCTCTGGAGAAAGAGGGACACACACACACACACACACACACACACACACGCAGACAGAGACATCGGATATAATACGTTTCTTGTGGCTTTTACTCTTTTGATACATAAAAACAAGCCCCAGCAACCAATCAATACTGTGTTTGGGGAAATGTAATTAAATCCATATTACATCCACTTTTTCTCAGTAAATTATGGTAGCATTTTATAATACAGCTCACAATTTACAGTATTGGCGAGGTTTGTTGTATGAATCAGGTGCCAATACAACGCTGACCGGTTCCAGTGATCCTTAAATGTAGATACACTGGAAGAAAACAAGACTACGGGGAACAAGGGAGTAACAAATGGGCATCTTAGAGGAAAGGAGAAATAAATTACACCATAAATCCTTTTGTAAATACGGGGCAGCTAATGGGTACAGTACTGGGTAAGAGTGTTTAAATTTGGGGAAAATCCTGTTTACAACCGTGTTCTTATTGTGCAATTAAAGAAGAGGGAGGAGAGAACAAAGCATTGGATAAGTATCCATAAGTAAGTAGCTCCTACCATCTCCATCCATGTCAATGCTACAGGCGTCTCCCTCTCCGTTGTCATCAGTGTCTGTCTGCAGTGGGTTGCTCTCAAACGGACAGTTGTCACATCGGTCCCCGACCCCGTCTCTGTCCGAGTCATACCGCCGGGGGTTGTACACCAGAGGGCAATTGTCCTACACCAAACAGCCCCATTCAGACACACATATACATACACATACACAAACAGAGGATGTGAATATACACCTGTTTGTCAGACACGGTATTCTCAAAGTTACTCTCGATCACGATCCCACCCTCTCATCTATGATGTCATCATTGTCGTCATCAGGATCGCAGGCGTCTCCCAGTCCGTCCCTGTCCAGGTCTTCCTGTCCAGAGTTTGGTATCGTGGGGCAATTATCCTGCAGCCAATCACAGCTCACTTTAGTGGAACCACATCCAACCAGAACACAGCTGCAGATAATCAGATTAAAATTCTTTACTTCAGTTTCAGTGTTGTCATTTTTTTACCTTTTGACAGTGATAGGTCGCATTTTGCTTGCAGGTCAATTTGTAGTTGGGCCAGCCGTCTAGATCTGAGTCGTCACCACACAAAAAGCCATCACCCGCAAACCCAACAGCACACACACACTTGAACAAGACCTCAGATGCTAGGCCCAGGTATATACATTCAGCATACTTGTGGCAGGTGTGTGTGTTGTCTTTGCAAGGATTGTATGGTTCGCACACCTGCAACAAAAGCAAAGCATTTGAGAATACAAAAGTGGATCATGATGAAAGTAGTTGGTACAAAAAAAGACATGTAAGGCTGGAAGAGTAAAACACATGCCTGCTTGGTTTCCTGGGCTGCCTGCAGTCCAAGGCCATATGGCTGTGTGCCTTTGTAGCGATGAGGACAGGGCAGACAGTAGTACCCAGGGTCTGTGTTTACACACTCTGTAAAACACACACCCTCCACTTCACACTGAAGAGAGAGGGATTAACCGTGTTCAGCATATCAAACATGAACTTTTTGTACAACTGTGTTATGTCTTGCCAGGATCTGACGACAGAATATTTATGTTTTTTGAGATGGTCACTGTGTCAGATCAGCTGATCAGGGACTTGAGTTATGGACTAGAGGTTAAACTCTGACCAATCATATATCATTTGGGTCTTTCAAAACTTGCATGAAGTGCAAAGGTGATCAGGCAGGACCAAAGACATTAGGATTCATCCTCTTGGGGCCATGAATAGCACTATAAACTTTCATGACAATCTATCCAATAGTTGTTGGGGCATTTTGCTAAAAACCAGAGACATCAACTGCATGGTGGTATTACAGGAAAAGTCAGGGATCTTCAAAGTCTTTAGCGCTCATCCTCTGGGCACCATGAATGTCCTTAAAAAAATTTATGATAATCCATCCAATAGCTGTTGACATATTTCAGTCTCAAACACTGGGGTTGACTGCCTGCCCTATTGACAGACTGACTTTGATATCCCCAGAAAAATTCTGACAAGCTAGTTTTTATGTCAGAGCCTCTCAAGGCGTTGAACTTGTTGTCTTCCATTATAAAATGCAATAATAATTCAGGAATTTTTTGTTTCTAAAGCCCCACATCTGTAGTCTGATCCTGTGCCTGCCCTCATGATAGACTGTCACTTCCCAGTTTTAACTAACATGAGATATGTAGTTATTACCTCATTCTCGTCGTCGCAGTGAGTGCCATTGCCATGTAAACCCAACGGACAGCGTCCACATTCCCATGATCCATCGCTATATGATGTGCACTGCACCCCAGGAAAACATGGATTTGACAGCAAACACGTGTCTGAAAACACAGAGCCACAAAGCAAATAATCCAAGATTGGGTCAATGGAAATTCATATTTGAATCATTCACTCTGTCCTAAGCCTCAATAATTGAATAAAGGGAGAATAAACACTGTAGGATATTGTTTTTAATCCTCTATTGTTTGTAAATATGTTTCCTCCAACAAAAAAGGATTAGGTTTGTCCATGGATGTGAAGCTTAGCCTACTTATAGAACAATATCTGCTTACACAATTAAGATATACCTTTTCCCTGAGGTTTGTGGACATGGTTAAGTTTACCTATGGGACATGGTTGTTTGTTACAAGCTTCATAGTCTACGGCGTCTCCAGCACAACGCTTCCCACCATTCTGGGGGACAG
This sequence comes from Seriola aureovittata, assembly GCF_021018895.1. Lineage (NCBI taxonomy): Eukaryota > Metazoa > Chordata > Actinopteri > Carangiformes > Carangidae > Seriola > Seriola aureovittata. The sequence goes on from NC_079384.1 coordinate 13,538,508, forward strand.
GGTTTATGCACTCTCTCTGGCGACTTGAAAGGCCTCCTCCACAAGACTCTGAGCACAGCGACCATTCATTCCAGGACGTCCAGCCTCCAGCAACTACAGACAAACATATGGTGTTATTTACCTGTAAGGCAGCAAAGTACTACAGTACACTTCATGTGTGCATATGTACTCCCATACTCACTGGGGCAGAGTGTGTTGTTGCAAGCTTGTGTTTCCCTGGCGCTGCCCGAGCACCCCTTGCCACCCTTATGTGGTGGAGGGTTGTTGCACAGACGTACTCGTGTGATGTGTCCCTCTCCACATGTGGTTGTACACGCAGACCAAGGAGACCACAGGCCCCAGTTCCCATCTGCACGCGCTACACATAAAACATGCACATAAATAAAAGTGCATAAAAACAATGTTTTTTGTGTGTGGGAATGTGTTTGAGTAGAATTCAACACAGACCATCACCACAGCTCCACACTGTGTGCACATTTATAGAACCAAAACAACATGTTTCCAATTATGACGGCAATGTCCAAAATCCTTTCGCCTGAAGTTCCATATGTTTGCTCTTTGAGGAATATTCTCTTATTTCCTTTGGATAGGTTCGTGTTCAATCAATCACAGAAAATAAATGAATTCAAGACATGTGATGGATCAGATGTGCAGAGTGATGTCCTACCCTTGCGCTCACACTTCATCAACATGCAGCTGCGGGTTTGAAGTGACGGGCCAGCACAGGCCGGCATGATGCCGTTGCATGATCGGCCCCTTTGCTGCCCTCCTCGTCCACAGGTGACGGAACAGTGGGTCCACTCAGACCATGGGGACCAGCCGTCTCCGTTATCTTTGTGCACAAAGACACACACACACACACACAAACACTGTTAGTATACTTCTATCACATTGTGGGATCTGAGCATGTTTTCAACAGTATATCATAGATGACAGCAAATCAGACTTACTGAGACAGACAGGGCAGCACTTTCCATCAATGAAGGATGGATTGAGGCAGGACACAGGGGGGCAAGACACCTGCTGACACACCACCTTTCCATCCTTAACAAGGTAATGGAGAGACATACCAGTGTTCATATTGTAAGGATATTATTAGTCATACCATGTTATTTGAGCCAGATGCTTCTGCTAGATGCCAGTCCTTGCAGAGGAACGGTATGCTGTCATGACTCAAAACTAATGATATTTTATAAGGAGAAACAGACTCGGAGAGGTCGATGAAGCAAGCATAAAATATAGATAGATGCTAACAAAGGCAGCTCTGGAAATAAATGAAACCACATTGGATACAAAGTCAAACTTCCCCAACTGGTAAATACATTTCAAAGCATTAGTTTGACATTTGGGGGAAATATGTTTATTCGCTTTCTTGTCGAGAGTTAGAAAAGATTGATCCCGCTCTCGTGTCTCTGTCAAATGTGAAGCTACAGCCAAGAGACCGTTAGCTTAGCATAAAAACTAGAAGCGGGGGGAAACAGATAGCCCGGCTCTGTCCAAGGGAAGTCACTGCTCTCGGCCAAGAAATTGTTTGGCTCTTCACGTCCCATAAAACCACAAGTTGCCTTTCAAGGTTTTTGTCAAAACAAACAAGATATAAAAAGAGCTTTAGCTTTTTTTTTTTGGACAATCTAGCAGTCTCCCCATGATTTTAGCCTTTATGTTAAGTTAAGCTAGCCATCTCTTGACCACCTCTAAGTCTCATGCACATTAAAGAAGGTGTGCCAGACTATTTCTTGGCTGGTGGCAGTGAATTCCTGGATTTGGTGGATTGTTTTTACTTAAGAACTAAAGCCAGGCCAGCTGTTTCCTGCTGTTTCCAGGCTTTATGCTACGAATTAGAAGGACTCAAACGCCTGACTTAGAGATACCACTAAAAAGTTCAAAACAGGTCACCTTTATTAACAGGTTGGTAAGGCTGGAAGACTACGGATGGGATGGAACAAGAGACACTCTGGCAGAGTGTAGGTGAAAGTGGACTGGTATATACATGTATACTGAGAAGTAAATGGGGAATGAAGATGGGGAAAGGCTGGGGTTACTGCAGGGCATGTGTGAGTGGCAGGATCTGAAATGACAAGTGAGTTAGTGATTCTTGGCAAAGGCAGGCAGAGAATGAATGAATAACTGAATGAACTGTGACACTTAGATTCATATTCAACGGGCAGATATATGACTGGCACCAGTCTTCTCATCTAACTCTCGGCAAAAAAGCAAATATGCGCATTCCCCCAAATTTCTTTAATCAATTTCTTTAGGGTTATTGGCTACATGAGAGACGTGGACCTGAGACTTTGAATTCTGACTCTTTTATTGTTCCAGGATTTTACCAGGTCAAAACTTAAGACTTAAATGTTATGGTGTTCAAGTCTCAATTCAAGTATTTAATCAAGTCTTTAGAAAATCAAATATTAAGTTATTCAGGTCTTACACCAATCATGTCAGAGTCAAGAGACTTCATGTATATAAATGATTAAAATTAAATGACAAAAATGAGGACTTTGACTGTTGCGAGATGTGAAATCAAAATGTAGAATTGACTTGGACTTCCCGTCAAAGCTCAGGGCGACACATAAAGTTAAATAATGTTAAGGCCTGCTGTCTATCTATGACAGATCTTCCGTTCAATCACGGAGCTCTCCCTGGGAACACCTCACTACTAAGTTGTAGTTACATGAGATTTGTTCAACACAAACCTGGCAATTACAGGAGGTGCAGCTGTCAACCTCCCAATCCTCCCCGTGCTCGTATATTCGTCCGTCTTGCACACACCAGACCTCCTCATCTCTGTCTCTGTCAAGATCATTGTAGTCAGCGCCGTAGCCGTCGCCGCCGCTGCCGTCGCCGCCGCTGCCGCCGCCGCTGCTGCTGCTGCTGCTGCTGCCGCCACCGCTGCTGCCACTGCCACTGCCGCCACTGCCGCCACTGCTGCTGCCACTTCCACTGCCGCCACTGCCACCGCCATTGCCGTCACTGCCGCCCCTATTGCTGCCACCGCCACTGCCGTCACTGCCGCCCCTGTTGCTGCCACTGCCGCCACTGCTGCTGCCACTGCCAGTGCCACCACTGTCACTGCCGCCACTGCTGCTGCCGCTGCCACCACTGCCGCCAATGCTGCCACCACCACCACCACCTCCATCACCAATACCATTACCACTCCCACTTCCACCACCTCCACTGCCACCACCTCGACCACCACTGGCACCACCACCTCGACCGCCACCACCACCACCTCCACTGCCATCACCTCGACCACCACTGCCACCACCACCTCGACCGCCACCACCACTGCCACCACCTCCACTGCCACCACCTCCACTGCCATCACCTTGACCACCACTGCCACCACCACCTCGACCGCCACCACCACTGCCACCACCTCCACTGCCACCACCTCCACTGCCATCACCTTGACCACCACTGCCACCACCACCTCGACCGCCACCACCACCACCACCTCCACCACCTCCACTGCCACCACCTCGACCACCACTGGCACCACCACCTCGACCGCCACCACCACCACCTCCACTGCCATCACCTCGACCACCACTGCCACCACCACCTCGACCGCCACCACCACTGCCACCACCTCCACTGCCATCACCTTGACCACCACTGCCACCACCACCTCGACCGCCACCACCACCACCTCCACCACCTCCACTGCCATCACCTTGACCACCACTGCCACCACCACCTCGACCGCCACCACCACCACTGCCACCACCTCCACTGCCACCACCTCCACTGCCACCACCTCCTCCACCACCGCCACCACCTCCGCCACCTCCATCACCACCACCAATACCACCACCACCACCACCACCACCTCCACCTCCACTGCCACCACCTCGACCACCACCACTACCACCTCTGCTTCTGCTTCTGCCGATGCTGTTAATACTGCTGCTGTTGCTCAGCTCAGCCAAAGTGATCCGCATCTCTTCATTTTCTCTTGACTGAGAACACAAAAACATACATGTAGCATTTTCAAAATATTAAAATAATATTTTTTTCTATTTATATGTATAACATCAAGATTTACCCAGTATTCATACACAGGGGCCTGCTGTGTTAGGCTCGAACGATGGTGAGATGATTAGTGGCCAACATTTGAACACTGATGACATTTTTTCTTTTTCCAAAACTACCAGGACATTTACCACAAACCACAGCGCTTCCTGACAAAAATAAAGGTTGTTGCTGCTTGTTCCATTTGTACTGGAAGACGGACTACTCAATGTTGGGTTTGTCGCACAAATTTCCCACAAAACTCAACCCTGTCACATACAATGTAAAGTGCACTGAAAAGGCTGGTAGTATTCTTAAAAATTATCTCAAATAGTTCCGAATAATCATGAAAATTTACAACTTTCCACTGATGTTAAAACGTTACACTAACACCTTTAACTTTTTCATCTCAAAACACATGAAAAAACATATGTTTCAACTTTATTATGTTCCAAAATTCTCTCTTTTTCTTCTTTTAAAATCCAATTTCTTGCCTGTGCCATATCAAAATAAATACAGCTTTAACAAACATGCAGATACATGTGCATTTATTTGTGCAACTTACTACTCTCTCCAGGTCTTCAAGCAGGTTGCTGGTCACAATACGCAGGCCCTGGATCTCAGTGAGCAAAATCACCAGCTCCTCACATGGATGACGACAGACTTCTGACGACGCATTGTCAACCTTTGCACCACCCACACCTGCAGAGGAGGCACAAGTGTGTGTGTGTGTGTGTGGTCTGTGCTAGATTTTAAACTTGAGTCTACATTAATGATTGTAGAGCGAGGGACGGAGAATGTGTATTTGTGCATAAATCTGAATGAAGGTAGACGGTGTGTGAGCATATGCACATGTGAGAGCAGTGTGTGGTACCTGCACACACAGCTGCTGCATAGAGGCATATAAAAAGCCAGGGGGAACCTCTCAGCGGACTCATTCCTGTTCAAACATAAATCACATATGAAGTCATCATGAAATATAACAACCATACTGCTGCTACACTAGCGCGCAATACAAGCAGTGCTGCTGCCGGGGAGATAGAAGAAGAAGGAGATAAAGAGGGAATTAACCTTGCATACCTGCGTTCTCCTCGCAGCTCTGCCTTTCTTCACGATTAGAAACCACAGCTGGTAGGCTCGTCCCTGCTGCAGCTCCACAGGGGCAGTGATGGAATGTCTGTCTCCTTACCGCCTTCCTTATTTCCTTGTCTCCTTGTTTCCTTCTCACCTTGGCATCCGCACCGGGGGATCACCAGCGCAGCTTCCACGGCAAATTTGTCGTTGCTGCATCCAAAAGAAACAGGGAAGAGGTTTGGTGAGAAAGGAGTCTGAGTGAAGAACATGCGGACAGCTCTGTTAGTTCTGTAGAAACTTCTAATGTGGTTGTGTATTTGTTTGAGAGTGTGTGTCTGGATGTGTGTGCGTGTGTGTGTGTGTGTGTGTGTGAGAGAGGCAGGAGCGGGGGTCATATATTACCCGCCTGTCTGGCGATGAACTGGGCTGCATATCTCCCAGCGAGAAACCCAGCTGGATGGAAGGAACTGTGTGTGTGTGTGTGTGTGTGTGTGTGTGTGTGTGTGTGTATGTGTTGACATCTCATTGCAGGTTTCCCAGACACATCATTTACACTCTTCACCCTCCAAATTTAGACACACACATAAAACCATGCACTCACACGCTGAAGCACACGCACTTATTGGCTGCCAGAATTTTCCAATATTTTTGGAGCAAGAAAACTGGCATCACCATAAATCCCTGGTGGAAATGAGAAGCTTGATGTGTGTGTGTGACTGTGTGTTCTTTGGGACTGGATTTTCTTGATTTCTGCAGAAGATTGTGAGCTAAAGATGAGCAAGCTGATGGAATACAAAAACATCTACCTCCATTGGGATCATCATCTCTCTTTCCTGTCTCTCTCTCGCCCCCCCCCCCCCCCCCCCCCCGCCCTCTGTTGGGTCTTCTCCCTGCTGAGTCAAAGAGGCATCATCATCATCATCCTGAATCATATTTTCCATCTGTAGACTCCACTTGTGGAATAATGAATCTCACAGATGTGTGCACACTCATTCGTGCGTGCACACGCAAGCGCCTGTGCCCATACAAACACACTCACTCACGCACACACACACACACACACACACACACACACACACACACACACACACACACACACAAAATTCCAACAAATTCTCTGTTTCCAGATCCCCAAAACATTACAAGGAAGAACAAATAGGAACAGACACCATGTTTCTTCCTGGATGCAGTTCAAAATTGGAGACAGTGAAAACAGGTGCTGTCACTGCTCTGAGAGTCAGAAAAAGCCCAAAAGTAATAAGATCTGAGGGGATATAAAAGGGAAAGACTTGGGTGAGATTACTTGGCAAAGTCCAGCGTGACTCTCCTGGGCTGATATGCCTTGTGGAAGAAGGCACACTCTGTTCTGGGATCTCTCTCAAAAGGCTGTCTGTCTTTCTCTGTGTTTATATAGAGAAAATCGTTTTAAAGAGGGCACTCCGCTCGCTGTCTCGTAAAGGTGAAACTGATTGAAGGCTGCAGGGCTATCATGGTCTGTAGTCAAAACCTGCGAAAGCATCCAGGAGACCTCTAGTGAGATTGAGGCAGGGTTGAAAAACAGGACGCTTTGTGCAATCTGGCATCTTAAGAAAAGGCAGAGGTGGAGTGGCAGCAATAGCCCCATTTCTCTGAAAGGAACCAGAGCAAAGAACTGAGAGGGCTTTTGCATTATGCTCTAAGCTCTGGCTGTGAGCAGAAACGTCAGCGGTAGGCAGGCCAGACAATATCCTGCAATCGCCGCACCACTCTAAGCATGAAGTGGTCAGAGAATTACATGGGCTTAAAGTAAAAGGATTTACATGGGAGGGTGCACAGTAATGCTAGAGTGGAGAGGGCCGGGGACAGAGGTGTCATAAGATGGCAAAGGTAGACATGGATAAGATCAGCAGGAGTTGCTATTGGGGACTGTAATAAATGTATTACCGGCACATTTCACCGTACATAAATAGATAGATAATCTGCCCCTCAGTTTATCCCCAGTAACGGGGCTGTGGGTCAGTAGAACAGGAGAGGGGCATTAATCCAGTTATCAGAACATCCTAATATTCTGCAGATTAGCTCGCAGCACACGCACTCATACAGCGCCTCTGGGATTTGTAGTCCAGAATGAAGCCTGCAAGGTTTCCTCCTCCCAGCCCACTTACCTAGTGCCCACACATGAAAGCCTTCACATATCAAAGGCTTCACTTCTTATTAAACTCAGTGGTGCTGAAATCAAAGCCTGACCTTAAAGTAATGCAGCCTTTCTTGCAACCTGTGGGCTAGTCATTTTCACTCGACCTCCTGTCGTGCGTCACCTGCCGGTGCAAGACCCCCCCCCCCCCTCTCGGGGGCAATGCAGCCTGTGGATATATGTGAGGTGTAAAGTGAGAGGTAACGCAGCGCCTGCACGTCGCAGGTCAGGCTCTCTTCGGCTTTGCGCAGCTCAATTAGTCTGACATACTTTCCCCCTGTGATCACCCTCCTTCCGCCCGGGTTCCTGGACACAGCGGATTATGCGCACTAACTTCGGCAGCGCACCTCCCAGAAGGCACAACGTCCATTAAATAAAGAGATTTATTTTTTCTTTACTAAACTGCAGAAAAGGTGACCAGACTGTCAGTGGGATATGACTGTGGATGGGGATATGGCTGGGTTTATCCCTCAGAAGGAGGTCGTGTATAACAGCCTGCTGCCTTACTCCGACCGGTTGGACCGGGAGGCCACGGAGCTGTTGGCGGAGATCAAAGCGAACCTGTCCAGAGCCGTCATCCTCAGGGAGCTGTGGCCAGGAGTCGCTTTCTGGTCCAGGAAACTCTTCTCGTAAGTGTTTGTGTAAGGTTGTTTTACCACAAGTTAAACCCATAATAAGTGATTTGGGATTCATGATAATAGTCTATTTAAAAGTTCTTTCAAGTTGTGGTACTTTAAGGTCTTTCTTTAGGCACTTAATGCTAGACTGTGCAGCTAGTAGCCTACAACACAAACTACATCGTGACACATTATCATAGAGTTATATCAGTACCTCTCTGGTGCCATCAGTGACACCTAAAACAAAATGTAGTATGAGATTCACAAATAAGATATAATATTTGTTGCCAGGTAGATCTTTAAGTCAATTGCACTTTAACAAATGGGAAATAAAGTGCCAAAGAATATATGTGTCATTAGAGTCTAAAAACAGACCACATGGTGTTACATATAGAGTGCCATCATGATCTGCCCTTTAACTTTAAATAAGCCCTGGACTTTTAATTCACTTTGTCCATTTGGCATCAGCTCAGATTCAGTGAGGTTAGTCAAGGCTTCATTTTGGGACAGTGGGCCACTGACGTGTTCGCTGTGGTTAATTGAAGCAGGAAGTGATGGTCACCTTTCACCCTCAGGTTTCTGAAACTGTACGGCCGCAGGTTCAGCAAAGAGGACCACATCCTCTTCATCAAACTGCTCTATGAGTTGGTCACGCTGCCGAACCTGGAGCCCAACATGATGCAGAGCTACGCCCGGCTGCTCATTCACCTCCTCAAGTGGGTGTGACACGAACGCACACATAACCGCACACATGTAGAAGGGGTATCTGATCAGCTCACCCTTAGGGATGGGGTGAGGAGCTCAGACATCTGGTAGAACCACAGCATCTTCTTATTAATAAAAGAAGCCAGTTGATGTGGTTCAGGCATCTGATTAGGATGCAACCCGGGTGGCTCCCTGTGGACCCCGGGGCAGGCCCAGAGCATGCTGGAGGGATTACATATCCCATCTGGCCTGGGAATGCCTTGGGATCCCCAATGGGGCTGGAGGACGTGGCTGGGGAGAAGGTTGCCTGCAGCCTGCTGCTGGATGGATGGATGGATGGATGGAGTATACTAAGCAGTACAAAATTAAATAGCTGTATAACTAATAAAACATGACAGAAAAATTATTATTCACTATCACAAGCATTGACAGACATTTTTTCACAGCAGAAAAAGTTGGACACCCCAGCATTAACCTCTCCTGGCCTTTGGTATCCTTTAGTATAATGAGATCACAGAACAGCACCGGTGGTAAACATTACTGTGCGACAAGATGCTGATGTCACGTCACATGACGTGTTAAAGTGGATTTTTCACTTACGTCTCTGCCATTTGGAACGAAGCCATTTGGAAGTTTAAACAGCCTGCAGCGTTGAGAAAGCAAAATAAGAGTCACTCAGAAAGCATTCAGAGAGCGGATGTCTCCACCAAGTCCTCGCAATCCTCTAAATCTTTGCTTTTAATTATAGCAAATGTACACACCTGCACCTAGATATGGATCTGCATCAAAATGAGTAGTGATTGGTATTCATTCAAGAGAGTGCAATACCGGAGTTCTTAAGAAAATTGCAAAAAACAAACACACATTCTATCTTAAAATTTTTCTTCATCATTCTCCAAAAAATCCTTGATCTACAGGCGAATCCAGGTCTGCAACAAAAACTAGACAATTGCCGTTTACAAATGAAAACTAATATTCATTGTAAGTTCAAAATTCAGCACACTCAGGGGTTTTGTTGATACAGCCTTACTTGGTCTGGTATGACCAGTAGCTTATGGTAGCTAATGTTAGCTGACCTTAGATAGATATTACTGTGTAACTGACATTACGGAAATAGTTTACTGACTTTACGGCTTTTCTCTATTTGTGCTACTGTTACACTACAGTATGTTTTAGAATGCACATTTTTTTCTGTGTCACTTGTGGACATAGTAACTGCTGTTTAGCAAAAGTTATGTAATCTCCTTTAAAGCAGCCATTGCTCCGTTATGATTTCCCTTTCATGCTGTATGAGTTATTTCCAAGAAAATGCATCTTACTTTAGTTTTTAGATCTTCAGTTGCAACTAAACAACTATTTTAGCCTCATTTCAAACCTCTGACTAGCTGCCCAGCTTTTAGATTTGTTTTTCAGTGATGGATGAAATGCATTTCAGTCATATTATCAGAATACAGCAATATGGCTTCATGTGTAGTGGTTACAGAAAGTATAACAATCATATGAAGTAGTCTTCAAAGTCTTACTACTACATACTTCTTGGTACATTTAAGCATCAAAAGTAAAATTACTCTGTGTGAGAAAATGAAATGAAAACGAGGCTTTTGGCTGATACATTATTAGTAATGACATCATTAGATTATTATCGGTGTATAAGCAGATTTTTACTTCTACTACGGTTGGTCAAGGTGGAACCAATTTACCTACTTTAGATGCAGTTTGATAGTTTAAATCAGTGGTTCCCAGTTTAGGGGTCAGGCACAATCCAGTGAGACACAAAATAAATCTTGGGTATTATTAGATGAGGGAGGAAAGAACAATTCTATATAAAGTTTTTGTGCTTTTCTCTACTCTTTGTTTTGTTTTGTTGTTTTTTATACTACCTCTTTAGTAGTTTTGCCTTTTATTTATTTTTAGCCATTAAATTGAAAAACACTCTCTCTGGTAGGGAGTCTCTCTAGGTTTGCTGGAAGGCCTTTTTGTAAGAGGTAACAATTAAGCCGAACAGATGAGGAACCACTGCCTTTTATCAGCTTGATATGTTTTTTTTTTATATGTAAAGACTGGATCTAAAAAGAAATGAGTGATTATAGCTTTCAAATATATGTTGAGGAATAAAAAGTGCAACATTTCTCTGTGAATTGTGTTAAAGAAGTGGAGTTAAGGTTATAGGTTACAAGTATGTCAAAAATGTACAGTGCAAAAAGGACAATACTTGAGTAAATGTAATTTGTTACGCACCCACAGACTCATGCACTCCAACAGACTCACTCAGAGTAAGTAAAAAAGACAGCATGTTGGTCTGACAGTACATTTATTACTTTTTGCTTTTGTCGTTCAAATCAGATCTGTCACTTTCTCCTGCGACTGCAAGATATTCTCCGAGACGGTCACATTCATCACTTCCCATTTGTCTCCACTTGTTTCCATGATTTTCACATCCATCATGAAACAACATCTTAATGTAGATGTCATTTGTCTGAGTGTTTTCCATTAGATGAAAAGAGAAAAATCTAGGCTAACTATATATTAAGTGCCAGGTCTCACTGCTGAGAGATGAATTTGATACTCAACATCATGCATTTGGGTCTCAATAGGCTTTTTCTTTTTTCATTCCTTACATTGCACCGTCAGTTCGTCTTTCCTTCATTTTTCAAATCTCCCCAATGAGAGTGTGTTCCATAGCTGTTAGATGAATGAGAGAAGAGGAGACAAGAGGAATCTGAGGCTGTGGAAATTGTGCATATTCTTCAGTGCAGGGGCTCTCAACTTTTCTGTGGGGTTTATTCCTGTAAAAAATTGCCATTAAACAAAGAACCAAGTAATAGAGTACAAGGAAAGCAATGTTAAAGTTTCTCAGGAGGATTAAAAAGAAAACCTGCTTCGCTTTAAAGCTTATAAAGTACTCATCAGTGGCACACTACTTACCATGCAGTTTAAAAGCTTAACAGGGTGTTTGAAAAATCAAGAATTCTAGTAAAAGGTGACTTTACTGTGTGGTTAGCTTGCAAAAAGTTGCGTTGTGTCTACTTTCAGATCTTAAGCCCCTTTCATTTTTCTCTACAGAGCCCCTTATAGGACATTTGCATTGTGTGTTTCTTACACCAGCTAAATCTACACCTACGAATTTCTAATGTCTGCGGCTGTCAGTTCAAATTCACTTTACTGGAAAAAAAAGAGAATCACAGTGTTGTGTTTGCAGACATGTCTGGAAGTTGGCAGTCATCATGTTGAGCACAGCCTGCGAGGTAGTGACTCACTTTCCCACAATTACAGACCCTTTCAGACACCCTGTAGTTTCTCACGTCAAAATAAAATTATTACTGTGATTGTGACTTGACCAGGGATTTTTTTTTTTTTCGAATGTTTTAATGTCAAGTAACCTGCCTGCAGTAGATGCAAAAACTCTTATAAATTGGCTGGACAGATGGTAATTTACTTCTTTTTCCAAACAGGAAGAAGGAACTGCTATCAAGGGATGACCTACAGTTGCCGTGGCAACCCCTCTATGATCTGTATGAGAGGATCATCTACTCCAAAACTGAGCACCTTGGACTCATCTGGTTCCCCAAGTATGTAGTTTTTCCTTTACAGTGAGCCACTGTGAGAAGTTGAAGCTGGTTAACAGCTGGTGCCTGGTTTTATAGCTTAATATTTAATTTTTCAAAATGCTATTCAAACCTTAACCCGAGTACCTACCTTTCTGCATTAAAGGAAAAGTTTGACATTTTGGGAGATATGCTTATTTGCTTTCTTGCCAAGAATTACATTTCATGTATGTGCACAAAATATGAAGCTAACTTAGCTTAGCATAAAGACTGGAAGCAGGTGGAAACAGATCTCTTCAAAAGTAACACAATTCACCAACCAGCACCTGTAAAGCTCGCTTATTACCAATCTTAAGTTGTCTTTTTGATCTAATTAAAATGACAAATTGCAATTTTAAGGGGGTTATGTGTCGGACTTCCTGGAGTCTCCCTTGGTTGTACGTGTTACCTTTGTACGTGATGCTCCAGGACCGAAGTTATCCCAAACTCTGAGGCTAACCCCCTTCAAAGGAGCCCGGCGTTGGTTTTGAGGAGTGCAGCATTTATTTTCTAATAACCAGTTACAACTGAGCAGATATTGCCCTGGTACTTCCAACTAATCCTCACTCTCTGCTCCGGTCGCTAGCTTCACCTTCGCGTACAGCAATGTACAACAACACTTACACCCTACACCACCAAAGTGCCAACCTGCCCCAGTGGCCAACAGTGGTACTGCAACAAAAAATCCCCTGCAGCCAACCCCAATACATTGTCTACCACTTTAAAAACGACGTGTATAAAACACCTGACATGATGCAAGATCAATATATATATATAATGAATTATGAAACGCAGCATCGTGCTGTTGTGAAAAATCGATGGGTTGCAGTGGGCAGCTCCAGATGTGAATGTGTGTAACTTGTGTGAGTAAATCAGGGAAAAAATGGTCAGTTATCAAGGAAAGATGCCAAACATTCTCTGGGTTGTGAAATATGAAGATTCCCTGCTTTTCTGTCTTTTGTATTACTCTGAACCAGTAAGTTGTCTTTTACAACTGATGGTTAGACACAGCAGATAATTTCAAGATGTCACCTTGGGCTCTTGGAAGTTTTTACGGGCACTATTTCCTGACATTTTATAGACTAATTGATTGCCTAATTTGAAATAACAAACAGATTAACTGATGATGAAAATAATTGTTGTTTGCAGCCTGAATACTGAAGGTTTTTTATTTTTTTTTACCCTTGGTGAGGACATGTGGTTCTCGCAAGATAATTAAAGCAGAATTCCTACACAAATGCACACTCACACACCTCCTCTCTCTGCTTGTTTGCAGCTCAGTGGACCACATTTTGAAGGCTTTGATCAAAAGCTGCAGACTGTAAGTCTCATTCTCTGTGATCATGTAATTTGTGCACCGGATAATGTACTGCTTTGATCTCCAGTTGAGCTGTGTACTGTAGATCAATGTGTGTATTTGTGTCTCCAGTCTGTCTTTGCTTGTCTGCATCTGATTATACTCATGTTTTGTCGTGTCCTCGCTGTGTATGTGTGTGTTTATACGTCTGTGTGTGTGTGTGTGTGTGTGTGTGTGTGTGTGAATTTCCCAGGTATTTCCCTGCACAGTCCACCAAGGAGATGCTGGATGAGTGGCGCCCCCTCCTGTGCGTGTTTGACGTGGTGATGCAGAAGGCCATCAGCAACATGGAGCTGTTCCTGCCCACCATCATGCCCCCAGAGGAACACAGCCAGGGCTTTCAGTAAGTGGGCCAGCTTGAATGGCTCTGTTTAGAAACAGGATTGGACGCCAAGTGCAGCTTGTCAGAGCCAGAGCAAACACAAAGGGTTTATAAAGTTTTAGCAAAAGCACCCTTTATAGAACAATCTCTGCCAAAAGAAAAAGGTAAAATATGTTGCATTTTTGCCATTTTTAGTCCTGTAATGGAAATGCAACCTTTAAATCTGTCATTAAATCTCAATATTTTCCTAAAGTGATTTGGTTGCATCTTGTAACTTAGCACCAAAATGCCCTGCCTTAAGTGCACTTGTCATGCCTGACCACATTTACAGGCTCTGCAAGTGTTAACACTTTTGCACCTTTTCAATAAATAATGCTCTTCTTGCATTAGCAGTGCTTCCCCTCTCTTTGTTTTGCTTATGTTTTTCTTTCCTGGAAAACCTTTGCCCCCACCGCCCCTCTCTCTCTCTCTCTCTCTCTCTCTCTGCGCAACCTTCACAGTTGTGTTCCAGCTACCAAGCCTCTTCGCAGCGCTCAGTGCATTCTTTAGTGTATTCACTCTTTCACAAGCTATTTGTCTGGATTTACTCTTGGTTTCATCAGCGGTTTCTGCACAGTTTCCACAATACATCATCTTTAATACTCTATTTTTCCATTTCAGTTTTTCTCTCTCGCTGCTCCAGAATCTACAGGGGAGGGAGCGAGTTCATATTTTGGGGAATTAGAGATAGATGAGGGGAATTCAGCCTCAGGTGTGTGTGTGTGTGTGTGTGTGTGTGTGTGTGTGTGTGTGTGTGTGTGTGTGTGTGTGTGTGTGTGTATGTGTATGTCAGCGGGTATGAAAATAATGTTTTTTTTGTGTGTGTGTTTTCAGGTTGTGGTTTGATGAATTAATGAATCTTTGGATGTCAGTGCAAAATCAGCCAAGCTGGGAAGGGGTGAGACATCCACATACACACACAGACACACACGCACACACACACACATCCTTGTTTAACTATATCCGTGGGGACCCCTCATTGACAAAATGCATTCCCTAGCCCCATATCCTAATCTTAACCATCACTACTGAACGCCCACCTCCACCACTTATCCTAACTCGTATGCTAACCTTAGTCTAAACCTGGATAGATGATGATTGAAATGTTGTGTTTAAGTATTGGTTTCCACTTAACTCAGATATAACTTTTTCCATTTGTGCCTCCGCTCTGCTTTCAGCCTCTTGGCCCAACGTGGCCTGGCTGCACACACTTCCTCTCTTCTTGAACATCCTTACTTTTTTTTCCAAAGTGGATTTAATTCTTGGAATGACAGCCTTCACTTTTGGGAGTTTTGTTTGTTCTAGCAGTGATTGTTTGTCCGGTTTTGTCCGGCAGCACCTAGTGAACCTGTTCGCCCGACTTGCCAACGATAACATCGGCTACGTGGACTGGACCCCCTATATTCCCACAGTGAGTCATGGGCCGAATTATGTGGATATGCAAGTATGTCTGTTAATGTATTTTAATACTTTCCATTGTGTGTGTGTGTGTAGATATTCACCAGGATCCTGCGCAGTCTGAACCTTCCAGTTGGAGTCAGTCAGATGGTGGCACCGCGGTATCTTACCAACTCCTACGACGTTGGACACTTGGTGTTGTGGATCACAGCACTTCTGGTACGAGCTGTGCAGACTCATGAAGATTCATAAAAAAAAAAAAAAATCGCAGCTGATAAGTTAAATACTTACTTTACATCCCTGCAGGGTGGACCAGGAAACCCTGCACAGAAAGAGCTGACCTGCCTCTTCAACAGCATTGCCTCCTTCTACCATCCCTCCAATCATGGTCGCTGGCAGGTAAGTTTCTCTTACTCATACATACACACACACACACACACACACACACACACACACATGCACACACCGTGAGTAAGTTGGGAATGTTTTCAGCAGCTTGCTGTCACACTCCTTTGATTTATACCCTGTCCTTCAGGACTTGGCTGGTTCTCTTCGCACTAACAACACAATAATGAAATGCACAAGTGCTGGAGAAAAGAACGATATCACAGATCTGTTTACGGCAGACTGTGGGAATGTGTCTCCAGATGATAACGGTAATGTTGAATGTGTGTGTGTGTGTGTGTGTGTGTGTGTGTGTGTGTGTATGTGTGTGCGCCTGCAGTCTCGACTGATGCGGCTGCTTCAGCGTCTCCCGGCGAGTGTTGTGCGCCGTGTGCACCGAGAGCGGCACGCTGCCCCCAGCTGGATCACGGTGGTTCCTGAGTGTCAGAGGATGACTGATGCAGACTTGCAGGAGTTCACCCGCAGCCTCATCGGAGCCGCCCTGCTGGCCATGTTCAGGTACAACACTCGAGGGTGGCTGCAGTGACAACTACAATACAGAAAGACAACCTCACCTCCTGTACATAAACATTTTTTATTTACACTCGTTTTTCAACATTAGACATGGAGAAATTTTATCACTCATGATCCCTTTTACTAGAGGTAATATAACACATGAGCATGCATACATCTACAAGTTAACCTACATACACACACATAGGCATATTCAGACATATGTTATTTACATGTAAATACTAATATCTGTACTCATACACATGCATAAGACATGACATGGTGAGCCTAAATTTAATGTTGGTAGGGACAATTACTCTCCGAAACAGCTGGATCACTACAATAGCAACACAGTAACTCAGCGTTATTCAGCAAGTCGTTTATTTATGGAGCACTTTTAAAGCAAGATGTACAAAGTGGTAAGAAGATAAAACACAATAACAAGACACAAGAGGCCCTTAAAAACAAGAGCATCGCAGAAATTAGCAGCAAGTAATAATACAACACTTTGGAAAATTGGTAGTGAAAAAGTATAATGACAATGATACAACCAACAAACAAACAAAAGAGGGAGATTAAGAGAAGTGCATACAATTAATATATGAGGATAATATTAGTTAAGTAAAGCCATTCTGCTAAAACAGGTTGTAAGATGACATTTAAAAACAAAGACAGTGCAAGACGACCTCATGCTAAGTGGGAAGGCCGATAGAAACTATTTCTACTCAGGCAGAAATAGAAACGATAGGTGTCATTGTGGGAGTAGGTGTGAGCATTCTGTTGCACCGTCAGAGCCAATCAGTAGTCTTGTTAACCCACGTTTAATGACCAGACGTCTTTTCATCTTTTCAGCCAGAACTTTAGTTCACAAATAGATTCTTTCTGCTAGTTTGGTTTTTAACCTCCCTGGTTTCAGTTTAGACTCAACAATTATGTCCCTTTTTCCACCAAATATCAAAGCTACCAAAGACCTCCTGGTTCGCTGGTGATCAGCAGGGCTCAAATTTGTTTTGCTTAAGTCACATAACACCATTATTTGAACAGCATTTTTATTAAAGCGTGTCGTTCGCATTAAGATATGGACTAAAACAACTAAAACAACAGTTGGATATCTAAAACACCGTTACTTTTCAACCAAATTTAGCCTAGTTTATAGCAGTTTTGACCTATCAATTATTAAATCTGGTGTTTACATAGTTGTTACTGTGTAAACATGTCATTTGTATCACTTCCAGCCAGCAATTGTAGTCACACAACAAGCCTAAGCTGGACAAAGACAGGTCATCTGTGATTATCTACCTGCTTGTGTGTGTGTGTGTGTGTGTGTGTGTGTGTGTGTGTGTGTGTGTATGTGTGTGCGCCTGCAGTCTCGACTGATGCGGCTGCTTCAGCGTCTCCCGGCGAGTGTTGTGCGCCGTGTGCACCGAGAGCGGCACGCTGCCCCCAGCTGGATCACGGTGGTTCCTGAGTGTCAGAGGATGACTGATGCAGACTTGCAGGAGTTCACCCGCAGCCTCATCGGAGCCGCCCTGCTGGCCATGTTCAGGTACAACACTCGAGGGTGGCTGCAGTGACAACTACAATACAGAAAGACAACCTCACCTCCTGTACATAAACATTTTTTATTTACACTCGTTTTTCAACATTAGACATGGAGAAATTTTATCACTCATGATCCCTTTTACTAGAGGTAATATAACACATGAGCATGCATACATCTACAAGTTAACCTACATACACACACATAGGCATATTCAGACATATGTTATTTACATGTAAATACTAATATCTGTACTCATACACATGCATAAGACATGACATGGTGAGCCTAAATTTAATGTTGGTAGGGACAATTACTCTCCGAAACAGCTGGATCACTACAATAGCAACACAGTAACTCAGCGTTATTCAGCAAGTCGTTTATTTATGGAGCACTTTTAAAGCAAGATGTACAAAGTGGTAAGAAGATAAAACACAATAACAAGACACAAGAGGCCCTTAAAAACAAGAGCATCGCAGAAATTAGCAGCAAGTAATAATACAACACTTTGGAAAATTGGTAGTGAAAAAGTATAATGACAATGATACAACCAACAAACAAACAAAAGAGGGAGATTAAGAGAAGTGCATACAATTAATATATGAGGATAATATTAGTTAAGTAAAGCCATTCTGCTAAAACAGGTTGTAAGATGACATTTAAAAACAAAGACAGTGCAAGACGACCTCATGCTAAGTGGGAAGGCCGATAGAAACTATTTCTACTCAGGCAGAAATAGAAACGATAGGTGTCATTGTGGGAGTAGGTGTGAGCATTCTGTTGCACCGTCAGAGCCAATCAGTAGTCTTGTTAACCCACGTTTAATGACCAGACGTCTTTTCATCTTTTCAGCCAGAACTTTAGTTCACAAATAGATTCTTTCTGCTAGTTTGGTTTTTAACCTCCCTGGTTTCAGTTTAGACTCAACAATTATGTCCCTTTTTCCACCAAATATCAAAGCTACCAAAGACCTCCTGGTTCGCTGGTGATCAGCAGGGCTCAAATTTGTTTTGCTTAAGTCACATAACACCATTATTTGAACAGCATTTTTATTAAAGCGTGTCGTTCGCATTAAGATATGGACTAAAACAACTAAAACAACAGTTGGATATCTAAAACACCGTTACTTTTCAACCAAATTTAGCCTAGTTTATAGCAGTTTTGACCTATCAATTATTAAATCTGGTGTTTACATAGTTGTTACTGTGTAAACATGTCATTTGTATCACTTCCAGCCAGCAATTGTAGTCACACAACAAGCCTAAGCTGGACAAAGACAGGTCATCTGTGATTATCTACCTGCTTGTGTGTGTGTGTGTGTGTGTGTGTGTGTGTGTGTGTGTGTGTGTGTGTTATGTTTTATGCCCTCCTCTGGCCATGTGCAGTAAAACCGGCAGTACGGATGCAGCCTACGCTCTACAGAACCTGGCTCTCCTCACACCAGAACTGGCCATTCCATCTGTACTTGAGAAGTATGTAATTATGTGAGATGTCTGTTATGAAGCATGTTGAGTCTTTGCACTGTCAAAATTTTTTTTTTTTTATTATTGATGAATTAATATCAATGTATTTTGTAACTCCTATTGTTATTCTTTGTCTTACTGTGATTCTGGCAATGATAATAACAATACATGTGAAACATAGTTTGAGGTTCTTGGGATGTAAACAGGAAGTATAATGTTGCCATGGAGTCAGATAGTTAGCTGTGGGCTAAAACCTTTTCTTAGCCTGCATGTATGTTTGTTCCCATTTTGACATCATTAAAAGTCATTATCTGCTTGCAGTGTACCCATGGATGTATAGACATATGTCACTGAATTCCTTTCATAACTGAAGGAGAGTTAAAGTCATGGTGTTTCTAGGGGAAGTTCTGCAATTGGAATATAAGGAGCATATTTTTCTGTGATTTCTAAGTAGTTTTATGGACATTTATTTGCAATGGAAATCAGAGATGATGATGTCCTTGGAAAGCGTAAGTCACACAGAATCAAAGAATATATGTATCATATCTGTGTGCTGAGATTAGACTGAGTTATGACGCAGAGAAGGAGTATGAACTTTGACAAATTGCAGCTATTGGGTTCTGAGGGTTTTAAAGCACCTTAATTGCCTCCGTGAGCTGTGTGTCACACAACTGCTGCAACTGCTGATCATGTTGATAAGCAGCCAAATCAGCAACCAAAATACAATAATTACCTTCCAGTTGCTCTCAGAGCAGCGACATGCACCTGCGCCTTTCACTTCATGCAGTACCCCCCCCAAATCATCTCACTTTGTAATTTACCTTCTTGTATCTTGTGTACAACAGGACCTACGCAGCGATGGAGACCCTGACGGAGCCGCACACCCTCACCGCCACTCTCAGCTGCATGATCGGCATGGCTCGCAGCCTGATTTCCCCTAACAACAATTACCCAGAGGGCCGTGCACATGTGCTCCCGCTGCTCATGGGCTCTCTGCCAGGGGTGGACCCCAACGACTTCAGCAAGTGCATGGTGATTAATGGATGTGTTGATTAGTAATGAAGAAGAATTGTTAGACAAGTAGACAATACAGCTCTTGCTGATTAAATTTCTTTCTAGCATGCTCTGCACTATCCTATTAATAATTCCTGAAAGTGGAATGAATATCTCAGTTTGAAGAACTCGCAATTAATGTGGCCCAATCTTCAGTTTCTGCTTGGATTGTAAAATGGATTGGATTTCTCGTTTGGTATGCTCATTGTCTCCAGACTACATTAATCCATCACAGCAGAATAAATTAATACATTTTAAAAAAGGTATTTCCACTGACATCTGGTAGGTTATTTAACTTAGGCTGTGATAACGCAGGATGATGTAAATTGATCTGTTTCCCGCTGTGTCGCTCTGTTCAGATAACGTTCCAGTTCATCGCCACCTTCACCACTCTGGTGCCTTTAGTGGATTGTTCGTCTGCTCCCTGTCGACACAGTGATCTCACAGAGGTACGCACAGGACACACATGAACAATTTAATCACAAAAGAGATTAAATAAACATAATATCTGTAAAATGATATGCAAAAGTCTTGAAGTACTTGGTATTAATCATTTAAAGACCCTTTAACTTTTTCTTAAAGGAATAGTTTGACATTTTGGAAGAGCCAGATCAAAAGATTGATTCCACTCTCATGTTTGTGTTAACACACTGTATCTCATTCGTTTCATTTGTACAAAAAACTAAAGCATAAAAAAAAAACATGTTGTGTTTTTTTCTTGAGGCTTGTCATCACCAGAGTCAGACTAGCTGTTTCCCATTGTTTCCAGTCTTTGTGCTAAGCTAAGCTAAGCTAACCCTCTCCTCGCTCCTGCTTCAATATTTAACAGAAAGACACGAAAGTGATATCAATCTTCTTGTCTAACTTTCAGCAAGAATGTAAATAAACATATTTCCCATATGCCAAACCATTACTTTAAAGTGGGCTCATCACTTTTTGGAATAAAACCAGCTCACATACAGCATCATAAACTAAAGCACACACACACATTATACTAATACACGGACTAATCACCTCTGTTTGTCCCTCTCAGATGGAGAAAGATCTGTGTTTTGCTTCAGCTGAGTTTGAGGACTTTGTTCTTCAGTTCCTGGACAGGTAGAGACAAATTAACAAGCCAAGCTGTCACTTTGTAAAGCCTCACTGTCAGCGCCTGGGTGTGAATGTGTCTCTTTCTGTTTGAAATGCACTGGTCTGCATCGCTAGCTGTGCTAAAACAGCCTTTTTGGCTTTTTCACCTTTGACATGTTCATCGCTGACAGGTATATAAGCGTGTGCTCATGTATGTGTGCGCGTATCTGTGGTGCTCTGTGCAGGTGTTTCGCTCTGATAGACAGCAGTACCCTGGAACAGACGAGAGACGAGATGGAGACGGATACTCAGACTCATCTGGAGAGCCTGGTGGAGCTGGGCCTGTCCTCTACTGTTAGCACCATCCTAACACAGTGCTCCACAGAAATATACAAGGTATCACATACTCTCTCAGATACATCCCTGGTAGCGCCAGTCCCTTTACTTAAGTTCATTTATTGTCTATTCCGAAAGTCTGACTTGAACGCTTCCTGTTTCTAATACAGACCACAAACCTTAAAGGCCCTGAAAACATATATTCTCAGTCAGCTTCTTACTGTGGGAGATGGACTCCTACATGAAAACAAAAGTTTCTGCCAGAGTTGGAACAGTTTTGGTTGTTTCACATGAGACATTTCTGTCTCTGCTGTTTTGTCTGCTCTTCTCACTGGTTTGAAGTAGGCGGGGAAAAAGGTGACGTCACATATTTCTGTGCACCAATCAAGATTAGGCAATATTTTTGATCAAAATAAGATGACAACTGTGAGGTTATTTGCTTGTGTTGCCAGAGAACTGACATTCAAATATGATCAGATCACACCCATGTAGTCCAGATAAAGCAGATTAGCTGAGTTTTTAGTGTTAAACTCTTAAATAATTCCTTAAAATGAACTCTGATAGTTGGTTATGTAATCATGAATATTTAATGTTATAGGGGAAAAACTCAGTTTCCTAGTTTGCAGGGGCTTTACAGGTACATATCCATTAATAATACATAACTTAACCATGAAATTACATTTATCTGGCTGATGCATTTGTCCAGAATGATTCACATTAAGTCCGTCCAACTTCAGTACAAAACCTCCCCACCCTAAACGCCTCACAGATGTACGTGTCTTTCAAGCCCCACAGCTCAAGTTTGACATGAAGGCTTTATATAAAAAAAAGAAAAAAGAAAAGAAAAGTCTCAAGTCCAAGCTGAAATAACCCTGATGACACCATCAATCATCAGGGTAATTTTTTCTTAAATTTTGAACATCTCATCCAGAGCCACAGAAGACAGGATACAGCTGCTTTCAGAGGCTGAGTAATACGTCTCGTGACAAGCAAACCGACCTTCACGTGTATGATCGGTGCAGTGCCTTTTTGATAATGACCAGAAACTACATCATATTACCTGAGTAACATTGATGGTGGTCTGAAAATTCTGTACCGTAATTACACTTTAATGTCATCTAAAAAATGAATAAGCAAGTGAATTATTCATACCCACTTAAAACATATGCAATGAAAAGTGGTAGTATAGGTAATATAGTCACACATAATTCAATTAATGCTGGCTGGATTCCATTTAGCTGCTTCGGTTTCAGGGTCCTGGTTTTGTGCATGCTGGCTCACTGTCATGCAGCACTTGGATACTTGAACAGACCTCAGGCATCATTAATTTTACTAGTTACGCCTTTGCTTTTCCTACTGCACCAAGTCAAAATGTGTGCTGTTAAAAAAGGCTGGTTGGAATGAGGTTATAAAGGGTTTATGGCTCAGAGACAAGAGAGGCCACTTATGGTGTATGAGCAACAGAGACTTGGTGAACACGCTGTAATGCTGGTTGTGACAGACTAATATAGATTTGCAGCTATACATTATGAATGATTATCAATCATTCATTTGTATGTGGAAAAATATCGCACACAGGTTGCTCAAAAAATGTCAAAATTTAATCTATACACATGAGCTGCTACATATGCATCACCTGATCCTCCTAAACTTTTTCTTTACATTAGGTGGCGTTGCAGAAGGTGTATAACTTTGCCACCTCCAACATCTTTGAGACATGCGTGTCAGGCAGGATGGTGGCCGACATGTGTCGAGCCGCAGCAAAGGTAAGCGTGTGTGTTTATCAGGTGGGGCTTTTTATATCTGTCATTCTGCTGTGTGGTCTAGATTTGTTTGACTCAGTATATCTCAAGATTAAGAAATAATGCAACACAGAAGAAAGACTGTATTTCATATGTTGGTGCAGGTTTTGATATAGTTGCATGAAAATGCAACCTAATAAGGTCATGGTTATTTTGTTTGGTTTTTATTAATTCAACACCTCTGCTCACGTGTCATACTGTATTTAACTCCTCATTTACTGCATGTTATTTTGCTAATTTTCAGTGTTCACAGTGAGAGATCATTCCTCACTGATGTATTTTTCTGCATGCTTGTGCTTGTGTATGCAAATGTGTGTGTGTTTGTGTGTATATGCATGCATTTTCTGTGTATGTGTTTGCAGTGTCATCCCACCGAGTCGCTCCGTCTGTTCGTCCCTCACTGCTGCAGCGTCATTTTCCACATTACTGACAGTCAGTACCACACTGTGTGTGTGTGAACAGTCTAGTGTGTTCATGTGCGTATAGAGTAGACAGTGTGTTTGCATGACGACTGTTCAAGTCCTCTAGAATGTAACAGTAATTGAATGAGTTCATTCACAAGGTCATTCACTGTTTAATGGTTTAAATTCAAAATTCAATTCAAAAACAAACAAAAAAAAAATTGTTTTTTAATCAGTGATTTTGTTTTGGTGATTTAACAAGTAAAAGTTGCCTTTAAGCAATTGGTTAACAAAGTGGTATCTAAATGTAACAAAAAATATGTGTTAAATTTTAAGAATATTAATTTAAATTAATTTTTATGCAGGGACTTAGAAATAAAATATATTTAACAATATATTCTACATTTTTAACATTTATTTTATTGAAAACAATAAAATTAGTCTTATTACCAAAGCAAGATTAACAAGGCTAAGACTACAGCCACGCTAGCTACTCTGCCAGGCTATATAATACTTAGGGGCTGTTGTATTTTGAGCTAAATGCTAACTTTTGCATGCTAACAAGCTCACAATTACAATGCAAACATGCTGATGTCATTATGTTTAGCAGGTGTAATGTGCACCATGTTCACCATCTTAGTTTAGCCGTTTGCTAATAAAGCACCAAACCAAATACAGCTGAGGCTGATGGGAATGTAATTTAGCAGGTGTTTGGTCATATGCAACAAATTACATTTTTGACATGATGGTGGCTCTAAATGAAACAGAGGAATCATCAAAGTTAATACATTTCATCCTGAGAGGGACATGAACTAAATTTTCTCTTAGGACCATGAATATATTGAAGATATGGATAAGGACTGAAGTGGTGGACCAAACACCCCAAAATCCCTAAAAATACACCGCTAGCATGGCTAAAATCTGAAATGACCTTAAAATTCTGCAAAAGGAGCTCAGCCTCTCAGGAGAGCAATACAGTACATAACTCAGCTTCTTTATGTCTGTGTGTGTGTGTGTTTGTGTTTGTGTAGACGAGGAGTTGCAGAGTGAAGACGAGCTGGATAAGGAGCTGTTGTGGAATCTCCAGCTGCTCTCTGAGGTGAGACAAGGATCTATCACCTCCCAAGGGCTTCAACACTCTAAACAATATGAATCCTAATAACTTACGTCATCCAGTTCATGTCTTAAAAACTTATTTAATCTTAAAATGATTGAAAATGCTACAGTGGGGTCGGTATATTTACTTGATTCCATTACAGATCAGTTTGTTTTCAGAATTTCATTTCCTCACTACCATGACACTTTTGTATTAGAAAATAAGACTACAGTTGTGATATTGTACGAGAAAAAAAATTATGACCCAAAGACATTTTTTGCAGTGTGCGCCCTGCATGGTCATAAATATCAAAGAGCATTGTTGTTAACCAGAACATATTGATACCCTTTCTGTTTTGTTTTATTACTCCTGGGAGCTTAATGCGAGTGGGAGCGAGCCAGATGCTGTGATTTACAGGAGAACCTCGATATTTAAGACACAACTCTCCACTGAATTGCCTGTGTCTCGTGTTTGTGTGTGTGTTGTTTTTAGGTAACCCGTGTGGATGGTGAACAGCTGTTAAAATACCAGGGGGACATGGAGCGGATCCTGTGTGTGTGTGTGCGACTGCGCTGTAAACGTGCGTACACACTCGCCTGCAGTCTGCTAGAGCACACACTCCGGTCGCTGTCCCTCATCTATCCCACCGAGTACCGCAGCACCTCTGGAGGTTTTGATTCTGACCTCCCTATACGGGTAAACACACACACACACACACACACACACACACACACACACACACACACACACACACATACAGTACATACTAAAACTGCTGTGACACTTTACTGCACAAAAGAAGATTATTTTAAGAGACAAAACAATGACTACCACTTTAATCTTACAAACTAATACGTGAATTAAATCCCATTACTTGTTTCTAACTGTATGGTTTCAGCTACAGCTTATTTGCTAACCACCTCGAGTGGTAATTGGCTGTCAACACAGCTATTACAGTATCTAGTCTGTGACAGGAAACAATGAGGTTTTCTTGGAAATACAAAATGCCACAAGTAGAATCTTTAAAGCTGCTCTTTCCCGCAGTTAAATTAAATGGGATGTTACAGGTTCGGTAATTGCACACAGTCGCCTTCCATTTCCATGAAGACAATTAGAAAGCATTTATCAAATTGAAATTAAATGGCTACACTGCTGGGACATACACTGGCTAATGCTGCTCTCTCTCTGTTGTTGTTGTTGTCTCTCTTTGTATTTCTAATTTGATGTCAAGTTGCTTTCTTTGCACAACAACTAAACACATTTGTACACAAAGATGGAAAATAGCAGATAAAGGGGGAGGAAAAAAAATAAAACGTTGATAACAGCAAAAGTCTAACACAGTGAGCGTAAACTGTAAAGATGCAATCATTCATCTTAGACAGTGGTTCCCAACCTGGAGATTGGGACCCCCGAAAGGGTCACAAGAGAAATCTGAGAGGGGGTCACAGGGTGATCATTATTATTCTGACTTGTCTGTATATTTGCTTTTTCCTGAGGAATATTGAATACCTCTTAAGGCCTGTACAAACCCTTCAGTACAAGCAACTTATGTCCATGTCCCGATCTGCAATAAGAGACATTGTGTCCATGGTAGCTGCTTTCTTGTTGGCACAGGAGTTACTATGTTTTGTTTTGCAATATTATGACAGATCTGACACAGGGGCCGCAGGTAGTTGCAGTTTTTCACATTTGTCAAAGAAATATGTTGAAGAGTTGTTATTTCTGTACTTGGCCACAGCATGTACAGCTGAATGCTTGAATGCTGAAGCTTAATGTAGCCAGGTAGGTTTGGGAAGGTTGTGTTGGATGGCATCCCAATTCATAATCCTTCTTACTAATGCTGCATTCAATGTCAGCAGTGTGGGAAGAATAGGAAAAACACCCCTTTTTCTGAGTGGGGAGTGTTAATGTGTTATTCCAAGGTGGTTCACCGTAGATAAACTGCCTAATTTAGCTAGAAGCAGGACAAGCTAGTAGCAGGTTTGTTGCAAAGTGAAACCATGAGTGATAGAATTGGATTTTATGTGGATGTAACTGCAAGCTGTGGTGCACTCGCAGCCATTCTGCCAACAGTTTGTTGACATGTGTACGTTGTTATTTTCAGAAGTTCCCAATGTCTCAGACTCAGAATAACAACTTAGAGGCTCACATGAATGTTTCTTTTTCCGCACAGCATTTCATAATTATGAGTTAAACGATATTACCTGAACGTGGCAGGACATCAGATTTGTTGACAAGATAATGATAAATAATAAAACATAATGTGTAGGACAAGTGCAGAAAAGTCAAAAAGGACTGACTGGTCACACCAGACCGAGTGTGGCTGTTGAACATGTATTGAATTGAGAGAGGTTGGATTTTCTTGCTTGCAAACTGGAGTTTTTATTTTTAATTGAAAGAAAATTAGCTAGATTCTTCTTTTTTAAAGTCTTGCTAATCTTGCTTAAAGGCTGATAGATAATTTTGTCTGCTTTACTTTGTGGCAGCAGGAGACCAACCGAGCCGCCTTCCCTGCAGTAGTTCTGTAATCATACATGAAAAGTTTTTTTCAGAACCTTGACAAATATTTTTATTTTTCTAAACGACTGCATCGTGTCTGGGTTGCTGTAATTACAGATACATTCCTCTGCTGCTTTCTTGCTTTTCCAAAAATCTAACTCTTTTTATCTGCAGTTCATGGCCACTGAATGTGTATTTTGTTTGGATTTGATTTTCTTTGAGTTTCTTTCAGTTAGTGGTATTTTGCGTGTTGGATTCAGCTGTTAGTCTGTCATCAAAGTAGGTCAGTGTGTTGCATGATTTGTTTTCTTCTCTCCAATGTTGAGTGTCCCTACCCCTTTAAAATGTGTTTCAAATAATTCAATGCCAGAAGATGACACTGGTCTGCGGTTGTGAGGTGGATTGGTTGTTCTGGTTTGCCTGCAAGTTGTTCCAGTGGAAAAAGTGGCAGCATCTCTAGCTCTCTCTCTCTCTCTCTCTCTCTCTCTCTCTCTCTCTCTCTCTCTCTCTCTCTCTCTCTCTCCAACTCTCTGAGAAAACGTCTTTCTCTCTGCAGGACTGGGGCAGAGCTGGAGATGTGGCAGCCTTAGGTGTGTGTTGGCACGTGCCTAGTACGGAGGAGGAGAATTTTGTTTTCCAGCTGTTGTCCCGCCTCCTGCAGCCCGAGCTGGAGCGAATCAAGGGCCACGTCTCTGGAGATCAGCCAATGAGCAGGTGTGCTGTCTTTTTCTTGGTTTTCCATTTTTAGATGTAATCAGGCACGCACACAAATAAAACAAAGAAAACCCCAGCCTGTCAGGTCTGATTAATGAGATTTTTCTGCGTCCAAAAAAATGAAACCTGAAGTCTAACATCTGTTTTTAATATCTGTCCTAACGCTTTAGCTGAAGCCTCATCAGGGGACAGGGAAAAGTTTAATTTAGCACCATTAAAGACTTGCTAGTTAATTCATAACACACACCAACACACACACACACACACACACACACACACCACACACACACACACACACACACACACACACACACACACTGCTATGAAGGGACTGTAATGTGTGACCTCTTTCACAGGGAGGAGCTGTTGCAGAGTCTTGCTATTGTGCAGCACTGCCTTCTTGGAGCAGGAAGCATGCTGCCCCCTCTGGATGGACCACACGTATCTGACCTGTGAGACCCGCAGCTACACACATACACACACACACACACACACACACATTATACACTGTATATAAAAACACACTTCTTTTTTTTTCACTTCTTCTCAGGGTGCCCTCCATGGTGGATCTAGGCGAGATCAAGCTGCATATAGGTGTTGAATACAGTAAGAAAACACAAGCAGCCAGACACACACACATAAGTAGTCGCTCTCCCAGCAGTTTCAGTGGGAGATAACATCGCTCGCTCATCCTGTATTCTGTGTCCATACGGGACATCTGTGTGTTTCCTCCCCTCCAGATGATTCACAGGAGAACTACAGAGAGTCCATCTGCCAAACCATGAGACTGCTGCTACGTGAGTGAAGATTTGAACTCCCCTAGACTCCAGCTCTTAACTCACTCACTCCGTTTGGAATGTGATTGGATTGCACAATTAATCTGTCTACCACTTTCCCCCCATCCAGATCACATCTTGGAGCACTCTGAGGATGACACAAAGTCACTGTTTGTCATCATTAAGGTGTCCAAGCCATGTTGTTTTTTATTTTTATTATTCATGTATTAAATGTTATTATTCTACGCTGTGGTAGGCCCGCGAAGGTCTCACAGCGCCCTTTCTCTGACTGTCTTGACAACAGATCATCTGTGACCTCATGTTTTTCCGAGGCACTCACAAGAAGGAGTTTGACTCACGCTGGAAAAGCTTCACTCTTGTCAAGAAGTCTATGGAAAACAGGGTGAGCTGGGAAAAAAAAACCGCACAAGGCTGCTGATTGTTGTCACTTGTCAATGAGTCACTTGTAGAGAGATTTTTAAGTATGTCGCCTCTTTCCTCCTGCAGCTTCATGGGAAAAAGCAGCACATTAGAGCACTGCTGATTGACCGGGTTTTACTCCAGCATGAGGTTAGTTTAACAGCACACACACCTTGTGCACGGTCACAGATGTGGCTGTAATCACATGCGCGTAATATAAAACTCATCCTGTCACTCTCAGTCAGAAGCTGCTGTTTTCGTAATATTGAAAACTGTATTTCCGTGTGAATAGATGAGGAAGCTGGTGGTCGAGGGCAGTGAATATAAAGTGGTTCATCAGGAGCTGCTCTGCGACCTGCTGCTGCTTTCTACCAGCACTTACAGCCAGGTAAAAACTGACAAAACACACATTAATCAATTCATTCATTTGTTTTAATGAGAAAAATACAATCAGAACATCTGCTGGTTCCCATTTTCCTGATGTCCTGATGGCATTAACATAAATATCTCATGTGAAATAGAAATTAATTGAGAGCGCATGTGTGTGTGTATGTATGTGTGTGTCCTTGCAGGTCCGTAGCAGGGCCCAGAATGTGCTGACAATCGCACTGGGGACCTATAGCTTCTCCTACAGAGACTTAATTCCCCGAATCCTACAACTGCTCTCACCACAACACACCACCGGCACACAGCAGCAGTTCAAGGTACCATACTGGCCACTGTCCGTGGTGCTGAAAGTTGAAGTCAGTCCAAAACTGTGTGCCCTTTTCTCACTTTACATTCCTGTTGGTAGCCTGAGGTCTGCAGACCAGTGACTTTCCCTAGGGCTAGACTAGACACAGACGGTTGATAGGGTCAAGGAACTTATATTTACTTATATTTAATCCCTTGAAATCCTTGAAGGTGCTACTAGCCAGGAGCAAAGTCCATAGAATTCACACATTACGGAAGCACCAACAAAACACGTTTGCAGGAGGAAAAATCTGTGAGTGCTCTCCTGATGTGTGAATGTGTGAATCCTGTGGTTCTTGTCTCACACAATATGACGCCAATACTTCATTCTAATGGTGGCTGTTTGGTTGCTTACATAACTGTCCAAGCCACACACACACACGAGATGTATGATTTACTGTTTACATTTACAAGAGATGTGGTTTCAAACAGGATGACTCGCCAGAGATTTTGTCAAACTTGCCTAAATCCAAAAGAGCAGGACAAATTTGACAGACAGTCGTCATGGGGAGGATTTGTCAAGTGATGTATTTTTACTTTAGTATAAGGTTAATGGTGAACGTTCATGTAACTTCCATTTATCTGTAACGATCTGCAACTGGATTAATATGATGCCAGTGCAGCTACGGAGAACAGTGAGGTTTATGCCTGGTTTCTAGGTTTCTATTATTCACATCCTGCTGTGGCATTTTAATGGTGCTGTTCAAGTGAAATATTTCAATGATGACAGCCTGAACACAAATACCAAACACATTAATGCGATGCAGTCGTGACATTTCCTGACTTTATGAATTGCAAGGATCGCCTGAATGCAGGTTGTTTGTCATTTCCTCTAAATTCAGACAATAGCCCAGATTTCAGTGCTCACACCACCATCATCGTCTTCTGATTTCATTACAATAACATGGTCTTTCATATGTCTGTGTCTGTGTGTGCTCAGGGTGCTCTGTACTGCCTGCTGGGCGTACAAAGTGGTGTTTGTCTGGCCAGTGCGAGGGACTGGGACTGTGTCGGAGAGGTGTGGCCCGCTCTGGTCCGCTGTGGCCTGTCGCCCTCGATGACGCTGGAGAAGCCGTCCATCGGCAGACTGCTCGACGAAGTCACTGACAGGATCCATCGCCAGCACGACACCATCGGGATCTATTTTACAGTGAGTAACGTGTCCATTAACAAGTCAATACACTGCCCTCATCTGATCCTTTTTTTTTTTTAATTGCATACTGCTCCCCTTTGTCCACTTCCACGTGTAGGTATCTGAGAGTTGTGTAGAGACAGCCTATCAAATTGCACAGTCTGAAAATCCCACGCCTTGCTCAGAGGCGCCGACCACAGAGGAGCTGAAAGAAGGGCTACAGCGTCAGCGAATCAAAAATGTGGTTGCTGCAAGGTAGGGATATAAAGTGGATTATTAATATCTGTTATAACTCGCTCACTCATTCAGTTTCAATAACACTTTTAGCTTTTCTCAAGGTTACATAAGATCAAGAGACCATCTTTACATTTATTGATTTTTTTTTTTACTATTTTACCATTATTACTGCTTTTACACTACTAGTACATGAGCAGTACTATTGACTAATGCTTGTTTTTCTTTTTACAGGAAATATGAGAAACTGGTCAATGACCTGTTGGATTGCCTTGAAGACAGAGAACTGTGGGTTTTCTCTCCACCTCTATATGTATTATATGTATATGCACTTGTTATGCAAATGTGTATAAACATGTTGCATTTGGACGAATGACATTATTTCATACAGTTTGTATTCTGTTCTTCAAGAGGGCATTATGGACATAACCACAACCAGTAGCAGTTGCAAAAAAACTTTCTTCCTCCCAAAGCGTCTAGCCAGTGATGTCAGCCTGTATATTTTAAAATAATATGAAGTCATATTTAAATAAAAGACTTGTAGCAGAGACTCACCACAAATGTCTATTTTAAAGATACACAGATGACAAATGTATGTACCGTCATTTCTACCACAGTAAAAACACCTCTCAGCCACTTCTTGTATTATCACCAACATTATTCTGATATTCCTAATGTGCAGGTGTGTTTGTTTGTATTAAAGGCCCTGGAAGTTCGAGCACATGGCCACAGACCTGCTGTCTCTCCTGCTGAGAGATGATCACCCGCTGCCCTCGGACGCCGTCCTCTACTTCACACAGAGCCTCATACACGACTCCATCAGCATACGCAAGGTCTCTGCACTGAACAGTGTGTCCCAGTTTCATACTACATACCAATCTTTATAGTGCACTGTTTTTATAGTTAGCATACAGCATGGAATGTTAGAATACACGCACCTTTGGGTGTCAATCAAAATGTGACATTAGATTGTCACTTCCAATTAAACTCCACAAAGAGAAAGCTAAATGTCCTTCTAAAGATTTTACCATCTTTCCAACATTTTAATTTAATTTTATTGAAATTGTTTGCAGCTGTGATAAGAGCCTCCATGTCCTTTGTATGGAATGTTATATCATTCATTCAGTCTTAGTTATGTAAGCTTGTATATTTAGGTTTCCTGCCTGCAAACTCTGTTGCAGGTTTCATTCAGTTCCAGACTCGCAGACTTACTGTCAACAAGCTGTGAGGCAAAAAAAAAAACTGCACACACAGACTTTTGACAGGTTTCCTGCACAGTCAAGTTTTGTAAGTAGAGCTTTGTGAAAGAATCACATGGTCTGTAAGAAGCGAGAGAGAGAGCCAATCAGCAGCTGTGAAGCTGCAACAGGCAGCACAATTTGTGCATTTTATTGTGGGACAATAGCATCCATCAACAGCACGCTCAACAATCAAGCGTTTTTTAGCATGCATACCCACTTAATTTTTTTCTCTTTTATAGAGTGAATGCATACTCAACACCTGCATGGAATTAGTGTGTTGTGCTAATTTGGGACACAGCTGGGATTTTAAATTGTCATTCATCCAATTGCAAGTATGGAGTTGAGCAAAATGTCACCTTCTCTGGGAATGAGGTGCAAAATAAAAGCATAGCATGGATAACACAGCAGTACATTGACATCGATTTTTCAAAGGGACCTGTGTAAAAACAGCAAGTGCATGTAGCTAAAAAGCTACGAGCAGTATGAGGAGTCACAGCAGCAGTGTATTATAGTAAAAAAAGATCAGCAGCAACCAGAGAATAAAGTAAAACTCAGACTTACCAGTGCATCTTCCAGCCCACTACCAAGATTAGGACAAAGGCACAGACAGCACTTTTAGTACTTGCAGCACTTTTTGACTGGATCCAGAGCAGCCACTTTGTTTATGTGGGGCTCCAATTAAAGTGTGCTACTTGTAGGTCTGGATTTAATTGTAGTTCGGGGTCACTGTGTGGCATCACCTCTGGGATCTGTACCAACAGTTAAGAAAATGGCCAACTTCCCTCCTGATATGTGGCTTTACTCCTGTGTATATATGTCCTTTTTCTCTCTCTTGAAGGTGGCGATCTCAGCAATGGCCGGGATCCTGAGACAGTTGAAACGACCAAGGAAGAAAGTGGCGGTGAAGCCTTCAGATATTAGTCAGTATACACACACACAAACACACAATGAATTTCACAATCATATCTGCAGCTGTTACTTTTAGTTCTTGTTTAATGTGTAGGAAAAAGCAGTTATATAAGTAAAATAAATGTATACATAATACATCATGATGTACAGACTAATTTTATAGTAATTTCCCAGTGAGTAAACAATCTGACCAGAACATATATTTGCTTTCCATTAGAAAATAAATAGCTTAAAATTTGAAAACTCACACATTCACTTACTGATAAGACATTACATGCTGATCTGTGTGTGTTAAGGAGTTTTCATGTGTTTGTGTGTTGTGTTTTCAGGTGGTATAGAGGATCCGGAGGATCTGTGCATAGGGGATCGTGAGGGGAATCGCTGGCTGCAGTACGACAGCAACAACCTACCTCTCACCGAGGAACAGTGGGACTCTCAGCACTATGTGGAAAAAACACACTGGGGCTACTACTCATGGCCGGGGTAAAGAGAGTGACTGAGTGTTTAGGTGGTGGATTAAGAAAGTGGAAGGCTGATTAACTGCCTGGATGGATGGAGCTAAAGAGCTGATTGACTTAACTGTCTGCTTGATTTGATACTTGGCTTTGTGGCTAACTTTACGTCAGACTAACTGCTGGATGTGCCGCTCTGAGTGGCAGGATAACTAGCAGGATGTTGAACGGACTTCCTGTCACAGCTCGGCCTAGATAAGGCAAACTGAACGACTTACCGCCTGGCCTAGATATAAGCATTGATGTATAGGTGCAGGGGCTGTCTGCCTGTATGCGGATGGCTTGCTGACTAACTGACTTTTTAATCATTCATTTATCCTTGCTGCTCATTTGAAGACAGTATGTGTCTATCCGTACTTTTTTCTGTGTTGTTATCTATAAATCACAGCAGCCTTTTCTTTGTCTCCCGCCTGTTTTAGAGAAATGATGATCAATGCAGTTTCTGAAAAGCCAAAAGATGACCTGCCGTATGAGGAGATGAGTGAGGTGCAAGCTCACACCACACACAAAGTCTCTCACTGATGCCTCACTGTTACTATTATTACATTTGGTGTGTGTTCGTGTGTCATTCAGGGTGAAAAGATCATCTTTGAATATTTCTCGGACCCAGAGTTTATTGACCAGCTTATAGAGTTCCTCTCTCTGGAGGATCGAAAAGGAAAAGACAGCTTCAACCCCCGTCGCTTCTGTCTCTTCAAGGTACAATTTAAATTCTCATTTTAAATCGATCTGACAAACCTTTTACAAAGAAGTGACACAGCATACCACCGCTACCCAAGGCTGATTTGAACGTCGCAGAGCTGGAATTTGTGTCATCAACTGCTGTGATTCATTGTTCTCCGTCAGTCAGCTGACAGTTCACTTGTGTCAAACAAATGACTGTAATCTGTCTTTCTTTGGTTGGGGAAAAAAAAAGAAAAGATCTTAGTTTTTCCACATCGAACCAACATTCACGCTCACGCTTGATTGACAGGGGCTGTTTCGTAACTATGGTGACGTGTTCCTGCCGTTACTATGGCCTCACCTAGAACAGCTCGCGAGTGACCCCCATGAGAGCTCCCAGCGCTGTGTGTGTGAGATTACTGCAGGACTAATCAGAGGCAGCAAACTCTGGAGTTTCAGCAAGGTGCTGTAGATACACGCACACACACACACAGCGACAAGCATACACACTGCACTAGTTTTTGATAAGAAAAGTCAATATTAATAAAAACTTTCATTATTGTGTGTGTGTGTGCTCAGGTGGACAGGTTATGGCAGCTTTTGTGTCCTTTGATCAGAACGGCATTAACCAACATCACAGTGGAAACCTACACAGACTGGGGCACCTGCATCGCTACTGCCTGTGTGAGTCTCTCACATGCATACAAATACTCTGTATGCAACACAGCTCAGGGCTCATTAAAGAAACCTGGGAATTGATCTGTTTATTTTTCCATATAAAAAGTGGTGAAAATCAGATTAAGAAGATTAAAAATCTGTGAAACAAACATTTGGGTGAGAATGGGATTTTGAAAACACCATTTGCAGCACAAACACTCTTTAGTTTAACAATTTGTTGTTATTTTTAGCCAAGTAGTGGCATGGATGGCAATGTTGGTTGGTTCACCACTGTGGTCCAGACTAAAATATCCCAATAACTAAGGGAGTGCCATGAAATTATGTCCAGACAGTCATGGTCCCCAGAGGATAAATCTTAATGACTCTGGGGATCCCCTGACCTTTCCTTTAGCACCATCATGAGGGTGACATTTGTCATTTTGAGTGAAAAATCTCAAAAACTATTGAATGGATTTTTTTTTAAAAGTGAGCCATTCACTTTTCATCTAGCGCCATCATCAGGTACAACATTTTAATTTGTTCATTTCGTTAATGACCAAAATACTTGCAAAACTAATGATGTTTCTATCAGCATCAGTCGTACTTAATTAGCAAACGTTAGAATGCTAACATGCTAAAATTAAAATGGTTACAAAATAAATACTCAAAATGTACAAATAATTATGATCATAAAATACAAAAACCACCTACAGTTTTGAACCAGGAACTACTTTCTCTGTTTCCATTGGAACTAAAAGTATGGGAATCTGTGTATACAGTACAACAGTGTGTGAATACAACCTGAAGTAATAGTTCCAAAAATAAGCCTATTGTGTATTTGCTGCCATCCAATAGGAGGGCCGGGACCCCAGGAAGCTCCACTGGCTGTTGGAGCTGCTGATGGAGAGCCCCCTCAGTGGAGAGGGCGGATCATTCCGGGATGCCAGGTATGTGTGTTTGTGCGTGTGTCCGTGTGCATGAATAACTGTGCAAACAGGGTCTGTGTTTATGTCATCGACAGTATTTCAGAGGTTTCTGATTTCAGGCTGCTGACGTATGTTGAGCTGAAGTGCCGCAATAACACAGCGACCCCCCCCCCCCGTCCCCCATCCCCCGCTCCCCCCCGTCCTCATCCTCCTCCTCTCTATTTTTCTCTGTCAGTTTGCTGTATGTGCTTCAGGGAGGTCTGGCGCAGCAGCAGTGGAGAGTTTCTGAACTGCTGCACAGACTGCTGGCTTACCTGGAGCCCAAACTCACCCAGGTGTATAAGAATGTCAGGGAGCGCATTGGCAGGTACTAAATCAACTTGGTGTTATCTCTTCTGGATTATATAATCATGGTTAAATAGGTTAATCTAATTATCTTGTGTGTACTGTTTGGGCTGTTCAATTTTAAGCCTCTTTATTTGTCTGCATGTGTGTCTCAGCTGCTCCTATTGTGTATTTGTGACACTATTCCTTGTCTTTGTTTCTTTTCCATTCTGTTTCCCCTCCATCCTCCTTCTGCCTCTCCTCCCTTACCCCCTCTCCTCCACTCTTTCTCTCTCTCTCTCTCTCTATCTCTCTTTTTCTCTCTCCAGTGTCCTGACCTATATCTTCATGATAGACGTGGCCCTGCCCCACACCCAGCCCACCTTCTCCCCCCACGTGGCAGAGTTCGTCACTCGGGTCCTAGAGCGGCTCAAGCCCCTCACATCGGAGCCAGAGATCCACAACCACGTCCACGAGGAGAACACCCAGGAGACGGACGAGCGCACCCAGGCTGTCAAACTGCTCAAGACGGGTCAGAATGTGGATGCAAGCATGTAGACTGTGTGGTGGATAGACATGGTGTAGGATGAGGATAGACAGTGACTGTGGGAAAAAAGAAAAAATATATATATAAATATATATATATATATATATACAAGGACAACTTGTTCCGTTGATGAAATAGACAGACACACTGAAGCAAGATGAAACAAACTAAAATTGGCTCCTTATTGATTTCACCCCTCAGATCTCTAGGTGTAGATGAAAGGGTATTTCAAGGGTTTGTGTTCAAGCCTTTCAAAACTAAGTTAGGGAAAGGTGTCCAATTCAATATTTTGGAGGTGGTCTACAGTATTAACATTTGTACAGGTCACATAGTGCAGTCATTTTTACTAGATTTTATTATTGATTTTTTTCCCCTCTTAGTTACAGGCCAGTCTCCAGTAGGAGTTAGATAAATTGTGTTTTTCAGCATTCTTTCTTTTTTTTCAAATATTCAATTAAAGGGTCAGTTCTCCCAAATTACAAAAACTATTTTTTTTTTATATCACTTGCCTCCTGTGGTATGTTGCCATGCACGTAGTTTTTATTTTATTTGACCAGGAACGATGGGGACTAGGAGGTGGATTTTTACTGTCGGTGCTCACAGTGTGGAAAATTTTGATTTATAGCAATGTCTCTTTAAAAGTGCTGGAAGAAACCTCAAACATGGTTACCTAAAAGCCATGAAACCAAAATTATCTGCATGGCCAAATAGCACTGGAGGTATGTAAGTAAAGCCATAGTAATTACTGAGGACACACTTTAGGGAATTTGGTGGTTTTTGTAACCTGCTGGGACTCAAAAACAAAAGAAAACTAATCAAAAATACCACCAAAGTCCACTTGAACTTGACCACTTTCAGCTAAATGAAAAATAAAGTGTTCAATATTTTCCACCAGATTTTTATGTCTAGCAGTGAGGAGGAGGCTTTGAAACTGTGTTTAGACCTTCATGCAGGAAAATAAAATTTACAAAAAATGTAGCTGAAAGTGAACTGAAAAAATATGAAAACATTATTACATTGACCAAGCAGTAGGTGTGTCTCTTAAGGGCAGAGAATGATTTGAAACTAAAAATCATGTTTGAGGCAGATATTTCATTTTAGATCCAGACTTTCTTATTTAATGTTTATTCACTCCTGTTCAGGTTGTTGGATTCCTGTTTGCCAGTGATGGAATTTAGATCTCATCTCTTGTCTTAACATTTTTGCGCATTGTTGCTCTTTCTGTTATTATTACTCTCATCTCCTTGATACAGATTAATATCTGACTATGAAATTATCCAAATCATTAGATACTAAATCATGATAGATTATGTTTTATTACCAGAGCAATGCAGGAAGGTCACAGCACCAAGTCTGTTGTTTTTATTATTTGGCAGCAATCCAAAATCTCCTCTGTGTGTGCATGTGTGTGTGTGTGTGTGTGTGTGTGTGTGTGTGTGTGTGTGTGTGTGTGTCCCATTTGCAGTGTTGAAATGGTTGATGGCGAGTGCAGGGCGAACTTTTACCACTCCTGTTCAGCAGCAACTACAGCTCCTGCCTCTGCTCTTCAAGGTAACAACACACACATATGCAGTATACACACACACATGCACACACACACACACACACACACACATACACACACACACATACACACACATACACACACACACATACACACAGGTCCCAGCACAGCATTATTACCCACTCAATCTTACTTGCCCATTAAACTCAATTTCTCTCTTCATTTACTCAAAGTGCGTAGCTGTGTGTCTTCCTACCTCTCTCCATCTCTCTCACTGTTTCTCTCTCCCTGCAGATTGCCCCGGTGGAGATTGATGAGAGCTATGATGAGATGAAGCAGGATGCGCGCACGTGTCTCTCTCTCATGTCCCAGGGCCTGCTGTATCCTGAGCACATCCCTCTGGTTCTGGCAGCGCTGGAAGAGGTAATATGCACGTACACACACACACACACACACACACACACACACACACACACATACACTGGCCCACCTGCCTGCTGTCAGTGTTGCGAGCCTAATGCTGCCCAAGGTGTTGTTAGACTAAAAACAACCTGTGCTATTTTAATTTGCTTACTTTCAGATGCTTACAGTGTTTCCACTGT
Organism: Seriola aureovittata; assembly: GCF_021018895.1. Lineage (NCBI taxonomy): Eukaryota > Metazoa > Chordata > Actinopteri > Carangiformes > Carangidae > Seriola > Seriola aureovittata. The sequence goes on from NC_079384.1 coordinate 13,577,842, forward strand.
GAGTTTTGTATGTGAGCATCACCCCTGTGGAGAAATGTCTCTACTCAAATCTGATCATCTGGGCTTCATTTTCATATTTGATGGTAGCCGGGATGAAAAAGCGTTGCAACATTTTTTGGTCTCACCTTGACACCCAAACCTAAATGTTTTTATCTTGGGAAGAAGATATCATGTTGTGCGCAAGTTATTTAAAGGAATTGGTTGACGTTTTGGGAAATGTGCTTGCTCGCTTTCTTGCTGAGAGTTGAATGAGAATATCACATCTGAATGCTAAACATGAAGCCGCAGCCAAGAGACAGGTAGTTTATCTTAGCATGAAGACCAGAAGCACAGGGAAACAGCCAGCCTTGCTCTGAAGGTATAAAAAGGTTTGATTTCGGGTGTGCACATGTTTGGGACAGCTGACTACAGTAGCACTTTTAATGCTATAACCCCCAGTATCTCTCTGGTGACTGCTTGTTGGGCAGGCATTCAGCCAAATGATTTTTTCGTGAGAAGCCGTCAATCCACTCATTAATACACACGAGTTGCTAGATTAATATGGTGCTTTTTAGAAATCCTGTCTGCTGTGAAGTCAGTGCCATCTGTGTCAGTCCTAATTCTTTTTCTTTACATTTGATATCATGTTCTTTGCACAATATAAATATCCATCTACACATATGCATCTTCCCCGGATGATGTACTGTGACTGATCATGGATGGAGTCAGTGATGATGTCAAAATAGTTAGCTTGTCCAATTTGTATATTAAAATATGTCCCTGTCTTTAGCCTCCTAGTGGGGTGGCTATAAAGTTGGTGAATCAGTTGGTCCACCACTTTGGTCCAGACTGAAACATCTCCATAACTATTGAATGGTTGAACATGAAATTTTGTACAGACATTCATGTTCTCCAGGAGATGAAGCTTATGAGTTGGGTAATCTCCGACTTTTCCTCTAGCATCACCAGTCGGTTGATATTTTCAGCTTTTAGTGAAATATCTCAACAACAAGTGAATGGATTGCTATGAAATTTGGTGCAGATGTTCAAGATGTTATTCTAAAAAACTTTGGTGACCCCGCTGACTTTTCAGTTTGTCCAGTAATTTGTTTTTATGACCGAATACCTGCAAAAACCAAAGACAATTCCCTCATTCTCATCCATTACTGTGTTCAGTGCTAATTAGCAAATGTTAGCGTGCGATGCTAGCACACTAAGCTATGATGGTGAACAATATGAACATTATTCCCCGGATCAAAATGTTAGCTTTGTCATTGTGAGCATGTTAGCATGTTTATGTTAGCTAACATGGCTGAAGGCTGTTAGTCTTGTTATAGCTGAAAGATTTTCAGTGTATGACAGGCAAAATGATCTTATTCTCACAAGACAATAACTTGTGCGCACAACGTATGAATCTTACAACATAACTCATGTCCACAATATAGTATTTTGTTTGTGCAGGATACATAAAAACATCTTTTTTTTGGGACTTAAGGGGCTCTGTACAAACCCCAGCCCAACCTCACTCCTCATTCTCTCTCCCCTCTCTGTAGATGGCAGGCAGCAGATCATGGCATGCACGCTACTCAGTCCTGACCTACCTCCAGATCATGGTTTTCTACAACTTGTTTACCCTGCTCAGCGTGCCTGCTGAGGTGTTACGCATCCGAAAGCTGGTGATGCAGCTGTTGCTTGACGAACAGCTCGAGGTAATGTATGCACAAAAAGGCAGCACACACTGGTTTAATACAGCCATCGCTGCTCTGTAAGGTATAAGTGTCAGGGGATTATAAATGGCCACTTATTGTCCCCTAGTCTCTCTTTACTAAATCTTAATCCCTCTTTTCTATTCACAGTTATTGCTTAAAAATAACCCCATTACCTCAGTGCTCATTTGTTTTGACTGTTGATATTGGCGAACTGTTGCTATGTTCATTCATTATTAATATGTGTTTATTGAATTCAATAAAATCAACTTTACTACTTCTGTGCAGATCCCCTCTAATACGTCATCTTTTGTCCAATCCATGTCTCACTTGTGTCTGTGCTTTTAAAACCGTCTTCAATCTGTCTTTTTCCATTGATCTGGATGTACAGGTGAAAATCAATAAGCACTAGGCTTCAAGCGAGATGTCTAAATTACAAAAGCAGTTGCTGTGCTTAATATTTTGTAAACTGTGTAAGTGTACAGCTGGTGAATGTGTTGTCTTTGTATCATTGTCTGTTTCAATGCATCAGCCGTCACTCAGTGCTTATTCATAATTTAAGCAAAGTGATGCACGAAGGCAGTGATGTTCTGCAAGTGAATTTTACCTCAGCTCAACTCAGCATCTATCCCTCCCCTTCCTCCTCGTCTGCTCATCTCTGTCCCATGTACCTCGCTTTTCCCCGATCTCCTTGCACTCACCTCTTTTAATAAATTGTGTACGCGTTTCTCGCCTTAAAAACTGCCCTAAAACTGTTGGTTCTGATCTCCACAGGTCTCTTTTTTTTTTAAAATTCAGACTCTTTCTCTCTCCTTGCTGTCCCTCCCTCTTCCCCGCCTTCTCTCCTCCTTCTCCCTGTAGGTGAGGGACATGGCAGGCACCACCCTCAGTGGTTTACTGCAGTGCCAGTTCTTCCCTCTGGACTCCAGTCTGCAGACACAGCTCCAGACGCTGAGTCAGACTCGCCTCCCCAAGGCCAGAGGAGAGCTGGCCTCCACAGGTACACACACACACACACACACACACACACACACACACACATACACGCGGAGAGTTAAAATGGCCCTAATCATTTCAAGGTTCACAATTCCCTTGGAATAAGAAAGGGTAATAGGGCAAGTATTACTGTGATTGCCTCAATGTGTGATTGTGACGTGTGTGTAAATGTGTGTGTGTGTGAGTGCAGACTTAGTACGGCGCCATGCTGGAGTGCTCGGCCTCAGTGCGTGCATCCTTTCAAGCCCCTACGATGTCCCAGACTGGATGCCTCAGATACTGATGGACCTGAGCGACCATCTCAACGACCCACAGCCTATAGAGGTACAGACACACACACACACACATTAGTACACACACAGGTGCAAACACTCATATACAAACATCTAGCTCGACACAGTGTGAGCTGAAAGAATATAATTTCATTGTCCAATTGAGGAGAAAATTGTGTCTTTGGCTTTACTTCAGGCATGAAGAAGACATACAATGTAATCCGTAGTGCAGAGTTTGAATAATACATTACAGTGATGGGGAGCCAATGATGATGATAATTTAGACCTTCTCCTGTTGCAAAGTGAAAGAGATGAGAAAGAGAATACAATGGAATACAGTTTAAAAAAAATACATTTGCAAGTAGATGAATTAGCTTCTGTTGCAAAGACTCCTGGAAAAAATAGTTGAACAAATTCTTTATAGAAAGGGCTGAATAATAAAGGACACTAACTGATCTGTAGTCTAAATCAGTTTTGCTTGTCAGGCTAGAGGAACCTTGTTGCTTCCCTCCTCAAAATCGAATCTAATTGTTTTGTTTGAAGGCCATAATGTAAAATGAATGTGCCCCATGTTTAAGTCATGACTACATCCTTGATTATAGTGATCATCAGTTTAATTCCCCGTTTTTGTGTCCTTGTTGAACCACACTAACTTTTCACTCCAAACTTGTTCCACTTTAAATAATTTCTCTGCTGTATTTAAATTGTTATATCTGGCATTTTAGCATCAATAAATTATTAGTTTTTAATTAATTGAAACAAACAAGACCACGGCAAAGAAGGATCATCAGCTGCTGTAGGATTCTACACTGCATTTTATATCGTGAGTCTCCAGATCAGAAAGTGGCAGTAATTTTGTTTTACCGCTTCAAGCAGGAACCGTTTACTTTGCAATATTCAGCTTGTTTCTAGTTCCACTATTAAACTTAAGGGTAGCTCCTATTGAAAGAATAGATAGTGGTTGTTATCAAGCGCTCCTCAAAACAAATGAAGCAAGAGAAAGAACTATCAACATCCTCCTCATTGAAGGAGTTTTACTGCAGACTTTAATGGAAACGTCCTAATTCTGATAAACAAGTCACTTGTAAATGTACTTTTTCATTCCAAGAGGGATATAGGAATAATTTGTGTTGTAGTTTAATCCATTCAATTAGCTTTTACTTAAGTAATAAGAAAAATAAAGTTTTGAAAATATCTTTTCAAAACCAAAATGAATGACCCATAAAAATATTAAACAGGATCATATGTTGCTCATTTACAGTCGAGAACTAATGATCGCCCTCCGGCTGTTCCGCTCACAGGGAGAACAGATCGTATGAGTTGTGTGACGTGCTTTTGTAAATTGCATTTATACAGTATTTAAGGACTCAACTTTGATTTATGACTCAATAAAACCCTGGAATACAAACCCTGTACAGGTGAATGGCTTTTTAATTTTGATCTGTATGAGTTTTCTAACTTTGTGACAAAAGCCTGGAAAAGAAAGCAAGATGGATTATTTCATTAGTATTTACTCTGATTTCTCCAGTATTATAGAGTAAATGTTTTTGTCAGTGATTTATGAATTTTGTTGGACACAAAGAAGCCTCTAAATAACTTGTTTGTGACAAGTATTTGATTTGGTTTTACTTTTCTTTTCTTTTCTTTTTTTTCTTTTTTTTTTTTACTGTTTTGCAATTTACTGACTTGGTAAATGAAAGAATCAGGTGTGTTAAAAATGCAAAGTGTAGTTAAAGTATCAAGAGTAAAAGTGCACATTATACAAAAATATGGCCCTCTAGGAGTGTTGTATAATCATGTAGTTTGATCATTATTAGTGATGCATTAAAGTAGCACAAATCTTAACATACAAAGTAATTAGTAACTACAGTTATCAAGTAAATGTAGTGGACTAAAGTACTAGTATCTAAAATTATACTTAGGTACGGGACAGTAGAGTGTGCGCTGCATTCTGGATCTGGTTTATATCATTATGTGGTGTCTTGTGAGCCAATACGAGCTGGGCGTGGTTGTATGAAGACTGTGTCAGTAATTAATCTCTAATGGATGATTATGTTGTTTGTCCCAAGATGACGGTGAAGAAGACCCTGTCGGAGTTCAGGCGTACGCACCACGATAACTGGCAGGAGCATCGGCAGTGCTTCACTGACGATCAGCTGCTGGTGCTCACAGACCTGCTGGTGTCACCCTGTTACTACGCCTAGACAGCCAGCTGCCTTCCCAGGTCCTCTACAGACTGACTGATCAGTACCATAGGGAAATAATTATACCTTTTAACACTGTTGGGAACTCCAGTCCTCTGTGCAGCCTGTTAAAATGATATCTGATAATGTTGCAGTGGCTTAGAGCCCTGCCTCTGGAACCTCACGTGCCACTGTTGGCCTTTAGTAAACATAGCAGGAAAGCAGTCCTAGACAATCGGTTTCAAATAGCTAACCTCATTGGTGTGTTTATTTTGTCTCACCAAGCAGCTCCACAGCCCCAAAGGTGGCCACCTTACTTAGAGATTACCACCATTTAGGTGTAATTTTTGTTGTTGTAGAAAACATTCAGCCAGATACCTCTTTCTCTTTTCATATCACAATTTCTGAGCATGTCACTCTACTGTACCTACTTTAAAAGCATTTTTGAACAATACATAAAAAGTTGGGCCTGTCCAATTTTTTACTAAATACAAGAAAAACATATATAATAAAATATGTAGAATTAATATAAAAAATGACATGAATAGCACAAAATACTGCAAACGCTAATGGTATTTCTGGTATTAATGTAATCCAACACTTATCATACAATGTGATGATGCTTATAACACTATATATAATACTTAATATTCATATAATTATGTAATTGATTGTATATAATATTTATAAACATATATAGTATTATAAGTAATAAAATATATGCTATAATAACATTATGTCATGTACCTACACAACAAACTGTGTTGTATTATACAATAGCTCAGCACTGAGAATTTACTGTTGTTCCCAGTTAAATAAATTCACTGCATCATTTGTAAAGTGAGATGTATTTGATTCCAGAGAGGAAGAATGAGTGTGGCGCGCTGTATGTTTGGTTCACTTTGGTTGGGTTCACTGATCATGTAAAACAACTGCAGTTTATCTGCCGACATCCATCTCACATACAGTAACCGTTCACAGCAGATTAGGGTCTGCACAGAGCGGGAGGGCTCAAAAATACAGTAGATGAGATGCTTATTTCTGCAATGAGTGCCAAACATGTTATGTTGTACAGATGCTGCTACTGACACCGGTGTGTTTAAGAAGGACAGGATCACGCAGATAGACATGTCACCATTTTTATTCGGGATGTTGATTTTTTTTTCGATGACTTGACTTTGATGTGTTCACTGTGCTGAGATGCTGATATGTTCGCTGTGCTGACACGTTTGCTGGCAGAATGAGAAGCAGCTGATAGCTGACGCTGTAACACCAATAGGTCCATATATACTGAGACAAGGTAAGTACAGTCTGGAATAAACAAGATTCACTTGAGAACTTGACAACATGATTACAGTGGTTTGATGATACCTTCCCTGAAATTTGCATTTCGTATCAGGAAGAGAGATGGCAGGTATTTACTACAAGTGGATTATCAGGTTAATCATGTAATCAAGACCGCTAGACACTGCGGCAAAAGGCCCGGGCTGGATTCAAACCCAGGGCTCATAAGCCTTTCTACCAAGTGAGTCACCGGGGCGCCCTTTATTGGACACTTCTGTCTGTGTTCTTTTTCTCTGAGCTCTTCTCACTTGGTTGGAAGTGGACGTGGCTCAATCGGAAAGAGGTGGTGTGGCATACTTTCGTGCACCAATTAGAGTTTAGCAAGACATGAATCAAAATGTGATAACAGTTGTGGGGTTGTTTGCTCATGTTACCAGCATATCTGACCAAGCCACGCCCACACAGCCCTTATGAAGCAGATTAGCTGAGTTTGTGAGTTTTAAACTCTCATAAAGATGTTTTCTGCGCTGTTGCTTATTTTGTCCTGAATATTTAATGTTATACAGTAATAATAAATATTTGAAACCAAGCTTTCAGTGGCTTTAACTGTGACAAAACTGCTCTAGAGTAACAAAATACACCTACTGGAACTTTTACATTTCATGCCACTTGGGATAGCAGTGCACACATACTTCACATGATGTTTTTATGTTTTAAAATGCATTAAATAGACCAACTGTATCTATGAGTTCACATATATTCAGTATATACTACATATTCATTCAAGACATTCCTCTTTTGTGCTGCTGGATATTGTACAATGAGTAAACCTAGAGGTTAATTCAACGTGTTTGTGATCACTCAACATGTAGCTTGGATGCCAGTTACAGTACCTTTATGTATTTGACATTTGTCCTATTTTTATTAAGCTTATTATTTGCATTGTCATGTGTTGGCATGGGATGAAATGGTGAAATTTCTTTGCAGTGTAACAATAACGAGGATGAAAACAGACTTCGTCGACATATTCTCTGAACCCCACAAACATCCTGATTGGCTCCATGTGTATCTTAAACCCTGAGATTATTTGCCAAATCCAGCCTGGTATCTATCATTGATCAAGACTTATTATTTAATTATTTAATTGCAATCAACCTGTTTGAGTGTTTGAGTGTTTCTGCCCACTTTGTAGCCTTTCTCTCACTAAAGTTTCTAGAGAAAACAGGTGGGCGTCTGAATCCTCAGGCAGAATTGTCCTCACAGCATCAGCGAGCTGAAAGAGGTACTCTGTGTTTTGCCCACTTGGACCGGTTGAGCGGATGATCTGGTTGGCTATCTCTTCCAGAGGGGCGGGGCCGAGGTAGTCTGGATTGTCCTGAGAACCGATATAGAGCAGCGTCTGGTTGGGAGGGGGAGTGAGAGGTGGACGGGGGTGAAAGGTCACCGTGATGACCTGATAACCACCTTTTTCTCGGTAGTCGAGGTAGCTTTTCACTTCCTGCTCCCGGCCCTTCGGCAGCTTATAGGCAATGCCCCAAACGCATCCCTGAAAACAAAGATTAAAAGCAAAAGAACATTATTTAAATCATTTAAGTCATTATTTAAGCAAAAATGCCAAAAGTCCACTGGCTCCATCTTCTCAAAGGTGAATATTTACGGGTTTTCTCAGTCTTCAATGATCGTAAAAATGAACATCTTTGAGTTTTGGACTGTTAGATGGAAAAGACAAGCAAACTGGGTTTAAAGAGATAATGATGATGGTTTTTTTCACTATCAAACAAATAATTGTTTAATTGAGAAAATGATTGGAAGTGTAATCGATAATGAAAATAATTGTCAGTAGCAGCCCTACTTGTAACCAATACTTAATAATAATACTAATACTTAATTCATTTTACTCTACATATGATTAGTCCAGACTGACCATGTATTCAGTATTAACATAATGTAATCTTGAGTTACAGCAACACCACTGTTTGCACTAACATACTGTTCTGTGGATGTTATCACAGATTGGGACTCGCTTTAGAAAGATGATGAACGGTTATTTCAAGCTCACCAATAACACTTTTAAGATACTCATCAGTCACCTCTAAATTCATGTTTTGTGGACACTTACCATGTTGTCACTACATCACAGGACACACTCTGTATCTCTCTTTATCTTCCCCATCAACTACAACAAATGATCCCTCATCCAAGGTCACACTACACTGCACTGTCCTTTCTCTTGAGTCAGATGTATAAGATGCCACCTTCCTTCTTTCTTAGTTTGCTGGCCTCCACACTGCAAGTCTTCTGTTAATTGTACACACTAATACAGTAATAAATGACAAGGTGAGTGAATTATGATTCTCAGGTGGTGCTAATCTAATTATTACTGTATAAATAAAAGATGATTCTGTTTGCTTTGCCCCTTAGTATGGTCTGTCTTCCAATAACAACATAACCTTCATGGCAACTATGTCAAATTTAATTAATCGTCATCTTAGTGGATGAGGGAAGCTAGGTATTCAAATAAAAAGGTAGATATGTGTATGCATCTTATTACACATCAAATTAATAACTGATGAAAAACTACTAGCATTCTGCTGAAATGATATATTGATTTATTAGCGGAGAGGAAATTCATCTATAACACTTCTCCAGTGTGATGACTTGCTGTTTTTCTCTGTTATATATCATTCGTAAGCTGAATATTTAAGGGTTTTGAACTGTTGGTTGGACAAAACAGTACATCTGAAGACATCACCTAGGACTAAGATGGACATTTTATCACTATTTTCTGATATTTTATAGACTTAACAATTCATTAATTAATCAAGAGAATATCAGATGAATTAATAATGAAAATATTCATTTTTACAATACACTGTATGGTGCCATTAAGTTTAGGAGGGGTATGTCTAACCTCGGGATCCTCCACAAGTGTCACGACCCGGCCAGGCTGTAAAAGACAGAGGAACAGGCACTTTGAAAAAGAAGCAAAAACACATACAGTACATTACAGCAACCAAGTAGGTCATGCAACAAAACAAACTATGGGAAGTACAGGAAAGATTATGGGAATGAAATAAGATGTGTACTGTAATGTATTACCTGTAACGAATAGTTTAAATTCCCATCATAGTAGTCATAAAATAGCATCATAATGAGCTGCTAATGACTTGTAGATCTCCATAGCAACATCTTTTCCCTACAGTTACTTTACTTTTAATAGTAGTAGTAGCAGCATTGTTAGTATATATTCAGACACTGCATTTGGATGAGTACAGCTAAAGTGTGGTGTGTTTTTACAATGAATTAACAATGTAATGTCAACAGACTTCAATGTCAAATTTGTGAGTATCTTTCTGTGTTTACACAACTTAACTAAAGTTCAGGAATTCACTTATCAGGACTTATCAGTACTAGTGGAATGTTTAGAGGAGTTCTTTCATACATGTTTGCCCCTGGTTTCTGCCCTGTTTGACAACGCAACTTTGAGCTCCACATAGTCTCAATTTCAGAATAGCAAGATTGCATCACGTCCCAAAGCAATAACGTATACTCACCTTACCCGGTACTCCCCGGTGGTCGGTACTGCCCTGCCAAAAACGACGACTGAAGCCTTTTATGTAGCCAATTCTCTTTTCTTCATAGGGAAAGTCCACTTTCCATATCAGAGACCCGTAACCGAAAACCCACATGATAAAGACGTTGAGCTAACGGTACCGCGACAGCAAAGACGGTTAGAGCTAAGTGGCAACGTTAGTCTGACAGCTAGCTAGCTTACATCGAGAGTCATAACATTGTAATGACGGACAAGTCTACCTGTAACAGAGAAGGTGTTCTTTCACGGTGTTAACACAAGTTCATTACGCTACAGGACTAGATTGATAAGTCATCTGCAGTGCGTAAGCACGTTGACTTCCGCCCAACAACTTTCAGTTTAAACGGTTACTGCCGATCACATTGTAAATGTTAAAGATGTAAACTACATAGAGGGGTATTCAGTTATCAATAAAAATGAAATATCACATTTTCATAGCACATTGTATTCATTGCCATATACCGTAACGCTGTAGCCATGTCTTTTAGACCTTTCTTCTTTTATTTTGAAGGCGAAACCACAATTCCGGAAGTTTTAACTAATTTTATATTTTAAATAGGTTATCGCATTATATCCATTTCATATTTATTTTATCTTATTCAAGCAAATGGTCGAGGCAAAGCAAAACCCTATCAAACCCACATCTGTCCAATCACAGCTAATGAAACTTTTTGCTCCACCCACTCCAGGAATAAGCTTTATTTGATTGATTGATTGATTGATTATCATTGTTATTATTGCTACTGTTATTATTTTACAATTATTAATCTAAACATTGCATAAAAGCCTACAACATAGGCAACATGGACAAAAGGACTGAGAAACAACCTCAATGCACACATAAATATCAGAACAGAAAAATGTCTGAAAATTACATAGACAAACTATGAGTTAAAAAAAGAAAATAATAAAAACATTTAAAATGTAATTGATTAAATTAATTATCCCTTAAAACAAAACGTTCTGTTCTATTTAAAACATAATAAAAATGTCTCTATTTCTCCTTTAAAGACTGTGAGCAAAGGTATTGTTTTTGAGCATTTCACCTTATAAATAAAGATTTTCTCAAAACCAGACAAGCCATATTTGTTCTTTCCAGCCATTAAGAGCTTCAACCACTAAAAGCCTGATTTAAGTCTCAGAAACAATCCTACTCTTTTTTTAATCAGCTAAATTATGTATTAATTATTGTGCTGTACGTTTCTATATCTTGTTGTAGGCTACCTTTGAGATGCAGCCATTAACTGACTTTCGAAGAATGTCTAATTGTGTATTAATGTTTTTTAAAGCGTGAACTGGGAAAGTTAACACAGGGAATGAGAGCTTCCATCTTGACACCAGGGGGTGCTGGATTTTCTGTTTCCCACAGTATAGCGTTGTGTGTCCTAAACAACATGCTCTTCATGTATGCAGTGTGAGCACTGATTCAGATCCAAATAAAGTGGACAGTGACAGTCTGGCCTGTAATGTCAGCTCTATGAAAAGCAGCAATGCTCATCCCTCTGCCTCTGAGAGATCCCGGTCAGCAAACCTTTTATGTAATTTACAAGCCTCGAGTTTGGAGGGGCAGATCTGTGGTTCAAATCCACAGCTGGGCTGGCAAATGCTGCTGAGGAAACATCTGCCATAAAGCTACCATCGTTCAAGACACCCAAACTTCACCTGCTGCAGTGGAGCTGCTCATCAGCCAAAAGCAGAAGACTAAAACCAAGCACACTTGGAAATGTGTGTAAATATGAAATATACATGAAAATGGGAACTCCAATTTCACTGCTCTTGAAACCTGTGGCCACCAACACAAAACCATATTCTTCTTGATTTTTACCCTCTTATGTGTTGCCTGAATGACTGTTATAACACTTCCTGTAATTCAAGACAGGTTGTTAGGGTTGTTTCAGGCAGCAGTTTCCAATTTCTATGTTCCCTACTGTGAAAATAATGAGCTAATTATATTTACTATAACCCTCTACAGAGCTACACTGAAGTGTGGGCAAGTAAGCCAAATCTTACCCCAAATAGTTTAAACCTAATGTACACATAATTGTTATCTCATTCATATGTGGATCAACAGCACAAAAAGCTTGCACAAGCTGTCCCACTGGCTCACCTTTTGTGCAGTATTTGTCTTTGACAGGGACACATTTCTTGTTTTCTGCTGTTTCTGGCATATATTTTATTATAGAGACAACATCATAGGCATTTAGGAAAATATAAACAGTCTGCCGCTGTAGCTAGGTGAATTTGAAAAATTTGTTATCTCTTGTTTGGAAGATGGTAAACAAAGATGTTTCAGTAAATATGAAAATGACTCAAGAGGAATGAATGTGAATACAAATGAGTAGAAAAGGCATAGTTCTGCTATCTCTGTTTATATCACTAAGATAAACTTTTTTAACTTTAGTTTGTAGCTTTCAATCTTAATACAGACCATACGTAATTAAGTGACTTCAAAAATACAAGTTAATCCACTCTTTATTCCTGATGTAATCAAAAGAATTGTCGTATCAACACGATAATCATACCAAATCAAATAAGTCATTGTATTGTTTTGCTCATGTGTCGTCCTCCATCAGTGTTTTTCTCCCAATTTCTGTATATGTTCCATCAGCTTCATTTTATTCTCATAGGCCCTCTTCCTCCCTGACAAGCACATCCTTTCAGGTTCAGTTTCTTTTCCCTGTGCTCCACCTCTCTTTGTGTTCCGTCTCCAACTCCAGAGCTGTTTCTAAACCTTCTTCTTCTCCTCCTGCACAGTATTCTGTTTATTCATTAGGGAGGTGACCAAGATAGAGCTTTACTCCACCATTTTCTCCTCCAGTTTGCTAATTTGTACCAGCTTCTTTTCATTTATAAAAGTCCACATTTCACTCAACAACATCTTATGTCTTGCTTCCAGAGGCAATCCACTGATTTGACACATCAGACTTTGTTTAGGATTAGAGAAAAATTGTGTTTTCAGCGTGTAATGTTGATTATGTATAATCATGTCCTGTTTCACTGTCACAGTGGACTTTCCCTGTATTTTACCCCTAAACTTAAAGTTTCTCTTCAGACATGTTTTAAACTATGTAAAAATCCTATAATTATTATTTTGTTTAACATGATTTGACATCTTACTTTCTCTTTCAAAAATCTGGATCAGGCCTTTAGCCCCGCCCACCACCGCTGCGTGCGCGAGGTTGGCAGGTGAAACAGCTGTGAATATCAACATACTGTATGATCAGCCAAGGAAACATCGTAGATACAGAGCTATATGTTTGAGCCTCAGTCAGACGCAGACTCAGGAGTTTTTGGGGAGTTTATTGTGCACGAAAACCGGCGAATAGAAGATGTATCAGCACGGTAAGCATAGTTAATTGGTTATGTTGTTTGTAAGGTTGTAACTGGCAGTGGCTGTGTTAATGCAAACTTTCTGCAATGACAAGGTTTCAGTCACTGGTGAAGGAGCAGAGAGTATCATGATGGTTATTGTTTGAGGAAACATTGATGAGACACAGCTACATGTTTGACCCTCAGTCAGACCCTGACTCAGATGAGGAGTGTGTTGGCTAGCAGACATATCAGAACGGTTAGCGTAGTTAGCATCTTTTAGTGCTGTTGTTAGCTCGCAACTGACAGTGGCTGACACAGTGTTAGTGGTTGTGCTAATGCAAACTGTTGCTCTCTGCACTGACTAGATTTTGCGTTTACTTTGTATGCCCCTTTTTCCCTGCAAGATGAAGGGATTGGTTCCTTAGTTATATGACGTACGAAACCCTGGTTGTCTGAATCCGTGTTTATGAGACTGTCATTGGTTCACTGTAGTTTCAAGATGGAAATACTCCGTCATGGTGTTGACTGCTTATTTCGATCAGTAGTGGGAAGTTGTTAACATCGACAAAGCATTGGACTTTTAACATGGGACTGCTGTTCATTTCAGTTCGAAATAATTGGGCATTAACCAGGCGAACAAGAGGTTCTATTGAGTTGCATTATGGGAAAAAAGCTTTGTAGTTTGACCCATACTGACAAAAAATGCAAACCCCCTGCTATGTCGATTTTGACCCCTTTATTTTTTTCAAATCTGGCATTTGCAAGTCCCCCAACTTTATGGAAGTACAATACTGAATTGCAGTAGTGTCCCTTTGAGATGAGTTACACTCCCCAATGTCTGTTTTCTTGTTCTCTGTCTGACAGTCGATTTCTTGTTGAGACTAAAAATCTCAGAAAATGCATCTTTTGTAGTTTGTGCCAAGGCCTTATTATCTTTAACCCAATTATATTGTGCTTCGCTGAATGGAGCTTTCAATTTCCAAGAATTTTTCTGAGTGTGTTTGTTCCAGTCAAGATTTGAAGGCAATGTGAGAGGTTCTGTTCCATGCTGGCCAACCTCAATCATTTCATTCCTTGTTATTGCTCATAGTGAGCAAAATGTACACCCACCTCTCTTGCTTTCTTTCAGTCCATCCTTATAAAACGTTGACATACTCTTTAGCTTCTTAACCTGCTTTTTCACTCTGGTTGAGGTTTGAAAAGAGATTCCCTCAGTTAGTAGAACTTATTTTTTTACCACCATACACCTGCAGTATCATCTTAATAACCTCTGATATTTAGTTGTTCTCCTGCAGCGATTGAGGTCTATAAAACCCATCCAAATGTCTCCTCCATATTGACTCATTCTGGCAGCAGTTGTTGCACTCACACAAAAAAACTCTTGAACCTCTGACTCAGTCTGAGCAACCATGGTGAAGAATTGGAAAGCTGAGCCATAAAGGTCCACTATATGTAGAGAGAAGAGTAGATTGAGCCATTCAGGGCTCTGCGGCCTCAGACTGTTTGATCCTGAACTGCTCATATGACTCCTGAGATTTCTCTTAGGAGGCTCACATAAGGCTTGGTGAAAGCAGCCACATCTATCGCCACTGTTGTACTTGCCCGAAAATGTGATTCTATTCTGGGTATAACAACTAATAGTGATAAAATGAAGGACTGTAAGATAAGAAAGCCATTATTAGCGAGTCAGTATTATCTATTTTGACTCGGTTTTTACACTGAGACTGCAAAAACCTCATTTATAAAAAAAATGTTGGACCAGCACAAGCATTGACGAATTAGAATAAGAGAATGAGAGAATCATGTTCACTTTGGCATGACTGATATTCTTCCCCTGTCTTCAAACATTGTAGATGTCATAATAGAAACGACGATAAGATAGAAAGTTTCACAGATGATAAATGCTGTGTTCTCTTTTGTCTTATCTGCTACAAAAGCCAAACATTTGGAGTCCATGTGATGATAGAGGCTTTTGTTAATACAAATATTCATGGCGCTGACGTTTATGCCAAAAAAAAAGAAAAAAAGAAAAAGAGAAAGTCTTTGAGTTGATGGCAATAAATGGAAAGAAAAAGAGACGATACAGACTCTAATAAATTTGTTTTTCTGCACCAATAAGAAGAGGGCAATATCCATGTTATACATCTTCTTTAAAAAATTATGCTTTTACACACCTAAATTACATTACTGCTGATTTTAATTTGTTTTATAATAATGAACCACATCCTGCTTTTCCTCGTTGGCTGATATCAAATAGAAAAACTTTAGTCATTGCTCCTTTTTCCTCATTTAATTTTTAAGTTAGAAAATTAAATGTCTAAATTGGGGTCATTGTAACCTTTGAAATTTTTTATTAAGTGTCCAATCATCAAACTTGTATTTTCTGTCTTCATTCATAGGATGAGATAAGTATAAAAAACAAATTCCTCTCTTCAAATTGACATCACTGAAAGGATTTGAGATATTTTCCCTGTAAAATTGGTATAAATACGGCTTAAGTCCAGTCACAGCAATAGAAACTAATACTCCAAAGCTTCCTCAAGCTTAACCAAAGTCTATAACTTTATCAGCATGTTTGAGTGAGAGCCATGAAGTATTATAGGAGACTGATCAGAAGGGACTCCCTTTGGTTTCTGTGGCTGCCGGATTGTCCAGTTTAAAATGATCTGTCTTGGGAATAGCAGACTCTGTGTGAGACTCCATTGCACAAGTTGCAGTGACCCGTGGGACATGAGGGATGTAAAAATGTAAATCTACTTTATAAAAAAATGCAGAGAAGGAGCAGAAGTTATTATACATATATGGGTTGATACAACTTTGCCATTAGTAAAACCACTGTATAAAAACCTTGGTTATTTTTTTTCAAAATGCTTTAAAGAACGTATTTTTTTCCCTGTTAATAGTACGAATTGTTCAGATAATATATTTTTGCTCTGCTGTAAAAAATAAGGCAGATGCATGTGCTCCTTTTTTTCTATAGACTTTTGGCATTCAATAGATGTTGCATCAGCTGAAGTTAATGCTACAGTATTTGGAGTGATAGCAATCCTCAAGAAGCAAAGAAAAGGATTTCAGAATGTAGAGGACTGGTGTAGATAAAAAGTGACCCTGAAATAAGTTACACTCCTGTTAACTATTCGAGCAGAACGTTAGATAGAGCATGACTAACAGTCTACAGCCACGCTATGGCTTGCATTAGATTAAGGTGGTCCGACCCAGGATACTATGGCGCAGTCCACATCGTGTTCACTGAGTGATGGCAGAGCCAATCGAAATCTAAAATTATGTTTCCTGTTGCGCCCCTGCCATGATTGGAGTTAGAGCATATAGGTTAGGTTAGGTTATGTCAGGTGTAGCACAGATAATTGGTGAGGGTTAGGGCTAAGGTTTGGTTCAGAATTAGGTAAAGCGAAACACATATCGACAGGGAAACGGTCTTCAACACAACAGCGGTGACTCCAACATCCTACGTTTGTTAGTGTTATATTCAGTCAGGGAGGTTTAGTCTTAGTCATATTCGCTCTTGCTCTGTCAGCTTGCAAATGCATGAGTGCTTGATTCAGCACAGTTGGCTACAACCACCACTAACAGCCGTGCTACTGGCGCTGTTAGGCTGTATTTAGGCAGAGCAGTGCTTTGAGCTAAAATGACAATGCTACCATGCTGATAGTTAGAACTTATAATGTTTATAATATCTTTCTTTATTTTATTTTAACATATTGGCTAAACTTGCTAACAAGCACCTAACACAAAGAACATCTGAGGCTGATGAAAATATCAATTTTTAACATATTGGACATATTGACATTTTTAAATGATGGCACCAACATCTAGATGAAAAGTAAAGGTCACCAAATTTTTTACAATTCTTCCACTGGGGCATATAAATGTGATGAGGTATTCCAGTCTGCCCCAAAGGGATGGACTGACAGGACCTAGAGCCACTAGTGTGGCTAAAAATTGACCCTGAAATAGGCTGTGTCACTGTTAACTATTCAGGCAGAACTCTGAGTAGAAAATAGTCTTAGCACTGTACAAGCACAGCTTTTGGATTGGAAAGGTGACAGGCTTGGGTCTAAGGTTTAAGAGCAGCGATGAGTCAAAGCCAGAGTTGGTGGACAGCTGGCGTGGAGTCAGAATGGAATCAGGGCCAAAGTGGAGTCATAGCCGTATCAGAGCAGAGCTGATGTCTGTGCCAATCTGGCCGAAGGAAGGATCCACGGAAGAGATGGAGCCGAGACTGCGCTGTTGCCAGAGAAATATTTGAGCAAAGCTGGAGCTGATGCCCATTCTGGAGATGTGTAGGAGTTGATGTCAGAGAGGGAGCCTCGCTTTCACTGAGGAAGCAGGAGCTGATGACGAAGAAGATGATGAGTGGAGTCTGAGTTGCGTCAGAGTGGAACCAACCAGATAATTGCTGGAGAGCATTAAAGCTTCTGGAGTCTGTACTGAAGGCAGACAGAGAAGTGGAGTGGGGGAGGAGAACTGAGATGAGAGGTGTAAGAGACTGGGGATTCATGAAAGTTTTCTTTCTCTTTCCATTTTAGTACTTTTCTGATCTTAACAATGTGTTGAATTTAGAAGCAGGGAACAGTGTGAAGCTGATGAAGAAAAAGCATGCTGTCAGTGAATATGTTGAGCTTGGCAAGTGAAGAGGACTGATTTGATATGATGAAAGGGAGCCTGTCACTCTGGCTGGAGACAGAACATTTTGCTATGGACATTTGACAGATTTGCTGGTGGTAGCCACAGAGAATAACATTTTCTTTTCCTTTCTTGCTCTACACTGTCATTTACAGTTCTTATGTTGACCTTAAACTATGCAACTATTTAAGATCAAATCTGTGATGAATTTTATTTTTTCATTGGTCTTAATATCATCAAGATAATACATACCTGAGGATAGCTCTCCTGAATGAAATGCTTCATTGGAGAAGGTGTTGAAGATGGCCCATTGAGGTATCCTGAATTACGTACACATCTTATAACATCTTACAGCATCTTTCTTTTCCAACTTGGTCTCGCTGCAGGTGAAAGCTCTTCATTCATATTTACTTCTGACTTTATTGTATGAAGTCTTTTTATCCTTAAATCCTGCTTTAGTATTTTTACTAATGCAATCAAGGTCTTTAGCCTCTCTCTCGCTGCCTCAGCCTTGTGAACAGCTTCATTCATAATTCTTTCTTTTTGTGATCAGTATAAAGAAAGCCTGATTGTGATTTATGGTATTCAAGGACTTAGTATATTCTGTATGTACACCATACGGTTGTCAGACCCAAACAACTGTTTGCTGCATGGCAAGCTCCTTTGGTTGCGTACAAGTCCGTAATTTAAAACCTCTTCTTAATTGTAGCAGCCATGTTTATAGTTCCCAGCTGTGAGATAGAGCACAGTAAAATGGCTTTTTTGTCATATCATTAATATTTTCTACTTTTTCTCAGCTGTAACATTTGGATGACAATAATTTGGACGATTTAGTGATTGTGAGGGGAATACGAGTTAGCGCACTATTGACTACCGCATAGCACACATCACATAATGAGCACAGTGGGACAACATTGAAAAAATCCTGGAAAGAAATTGTAGCTCAGAGTTCATGGTATGTTCCTACCACATGTATCATTTTTAAACATTTCCTACAAATGTTGTGTTTACTTTAAGAAATGTTCTTTAACTAAATCATCATGCACATTTTTTTTAATTTGTTGTATTTGTTGGGTTTTGTATTGCATCATTTGTTGTGTGCATTTTTCCAAAGGCTTTCTTCAACTGATTTATGTGTATGTAACTGAATATGTTCTTTTAAAATTAGTAACCGGTGACTATAAAAATGAAAAACAGACACATTTCCCCTTTCACTTATCGACCTACTGAATATCATTCCAATGGTTTTAAATGCTGATCATGTGTTGTGCTGATTACAGACTTTCATATCGCTTACACAGGGCTGCTGATTAAATGTCTTGAGAAAACAAGATGTTTTCTAAGAAACAATATCACGTAAAGGAATAGGTTGATATTTTGGGAAATACGCTTATTTGCTTGAGAAGATGAGACGAGAAGATCAACACCATTCTCCTGTTTGTATGTTAAATATCAAGCTACAGCCAGCAGCTGATTAGTTTAGCTTAGAGTAAAGACTTGAAGAGGGGAAAATAGCTGTTTGGCTCTGCCTAGAGGTTAAAAAAATCAGCCTACCAGCATCTAGACAGCTCATTAATTAACACATTATATCTTGTTTCTTTAATCCATTGAAAAAGCAAAGTGTAAAAACTGCAATTTCATGGTTTACAGGGAAATAGCAAAATTACCCCTCGTAAAACGACAAGTAGTTGTTTCATCACTTTGGTTTTTGTACAGATAAAACAAATGTTAATTAGTGAGCTGTAGAGGTGCTTGTGTGTGGATTGTTGTAATATTGGAAAGAGACAGGCTAGCTGTTTGCCTCTGTTGCCGGTCTTTATGCTAAGATAAGATAAGCTAAGCAGCTGCTGGCTGTAGCTTCACATTTAGCAAACAGACATGACAGAGGTATTGATCTTCTCTTTCAAGTATTTCTTCATCTGACATATTAATTTAAAAATCCAGGTTATTCAATCATATTCCTGCATGTCTTTTAAATGTTTATATCTTTGCAGCTTTCTGAACATCTGTCTTAATCTTTAGAAACTCGAAAAAATTCAAGTGGATATTGGTCAGTCCCAGGCAGTCCTCTTTGCTGTAAAGTCCTTTGAGACATGGCTTATATGATGAATAAACGCATCACTAAACCTGACATCACTTATGTAATTTTTCACTCTAAAGTATTAATACACATATTGACATTTGCATTATGTGTAAATGAAAAGTCATCCATTTTAGACCACAGCCTCAGACCTATTACAACTTACAGTCTCTGCCTCCCTTTCTCTCACCACCATCTCCTCTTTTGTTTCATTTTATTGTGACAGTGCGTGTAATAAGTGCTGAAGCGGAGGCACAAATGGAATGGAACCAGTTTGTTTCTTGCGATGATGAGGTGACCATGACTGTGTGATGGGTCAGATTGGAAATTTAGCCAGGCCACCATGGAAGGTAATTGTTTTCCAAGGATGGCAAGGGTTATAGGGAAAGCTAAAGGAAGAAGCAGGGAATGAGAATGGAGACAGGGGAGGGAGGGTATGAGTAGGTAAGCAACATAAAGAGCCATTCTCTTTTCCTCCACCACCACCTCCTCTTCTGTCATTTGTATCACTCTGTCCCTCCTCCTTCTCTCCTCCCATTCCTTGTCCTCATCAGATAAGTGAGGACACCTTCATTCTGAAGGTGCTACTAGACATCTCCAATAACTATGCGTGTGTTCATGTGTGTGCCTGTGTGTGTGTGCGTGTGTTTTCATGACAGTTATGGGAGCTTGTCATCATGCTCCTCTAGATCAATGGAGCACAGTTGCCTAGCAACCTGCTGATCAGGAGGAAGGAGGCGGGAGAGAGAGCGCGTGAGAGAGAGAGAGAGAGAGAGAGAGACAGAGAGAGAGCGGCATGAGATTAGAAAAGAGAGATGGAGAGGGAGGGAAAGAAACAAGAGAAGTGGGTGAGATCAACAGTAAAGAATGCTGTGGTTGGATGACAGGAAATAAGACCTAAGACAGTAGAGCTTAGCGTGTCTAATCGGTCTTTGTGTGTGCTGTAAGAGTAGGGTGAGGAGGTGGGAGGTGGTAGGTGGAACGTGGGGTGTGAATGCATGAATAGTGCATATGTGTGTGATTGTGTGCATAGTAGTTTGGGACTGATGAGTTGATGTTGATACTATCACGCTGAAATAGAACATCAAAGCACTAACATGGTGACGCCAGCAGCACACTCTCTCTCATTTAGCTGCTGATTTAATTATCTTTATCTTAAAGGGGAACAAAGTGGTTAAACGCACTGCATTGGGAAAGAGCGGCGGTAGAGATAAACAGCGGGGAATGAGCGGGAGGAGGGGGAGAAAAAAATGGAGAGGGAACTTGGAGGGAGATGAATTTGGACAGGAGGAAATGAGGAGAGGGGAGATGGGCGTAAAGAAGGAGAGGGGAGGAGAGCAAGGAAGAGGGGAATGAAACGAGGGAAAGATGGATGGAAAGAGACTCTGATGATCAGGTGTTGGTTGGCCTCATGAGAGATGCACACATATGCTCCAGATCGCCTATGATATTTACACAGTCTCCCTCTCTCTGCCAGTGATGGCAAGAGGAAGGAGGAGGAGATGAAGGGAGGATGGGGTGTCATTACAAATGAAAAAAAGAGGGAGGGAGGGGGGAGAGATGGAGGAATAGCTGTACATCCCAGAGGTATACTCTGTGACTGAGTTAGAATAACATGTGGAGGCAGAGTGGCTGTTAAACTTTATGGAGGATTGAAAATGGACAATTAGCATCTCAACGATCTGGCTGTCACCTGGAACATTCTCCCCCGTTGTCATAGTAACCCTCCTCTCCTTGCTCACACTTCCTAATTCTTGCCACCCCTCTCCACCATGGCCTCCACCAGTGCACATACTTGCACCTGCATACTCCTGCACACACACACACACACACCTGACCCACACACACACACACACACACAAACACAAATTGGCCAGCATCATGTGCATGTTTTGTGTGCTTCTTGGCAGGGGCTGATTTCAGTAAGGGAAATCTTAATGCTGCAGCGATGTTTTAGGCAAGAGTGTGCTTCCAACTTTGTGGCAACAGTATAGGGAAGGCCCTTTCCTCTTCCAATGTGACAATCCCATCACACACAAAGCAAGAAGCATGAAGAAATTGTTTCCCAAGTTTGCTGAGGAAGAACTTTCACAACACCTTTTGGATGAACTGGAACACTGAGTGCCAGCCAGGCCCTACAGCCAACATCTGTACTCAACCTCGCTAATGCTCTTGTGGCTGAAAAGGAACAAAATCCCTTCGTCCAGCTTCCAAAATCTTATGGAAAGCCTTTCCAGAAGAGTGGAGGCTGTTATATACAGCAGATTAATGCCCATGGTTTCGCAATGAGATGTTCAACAACAGGCAAACATTTTGACTTTGCACAGGTGTTACTAATCACATTAACGATGACTACATTCTATTCAATTGTCCCAGTAAGCCATTACAGTGTGACAGTAAACCAGTATCAAGACCCTGAAACCAAAGCAGCTAAATGGAGTTTAGCCATTGTTAATAGTGAATATCTTTCATAAGAAAGGCTATGGGTGTCATGTTCGGGTGTCTACATACTCTCTACATAGAGTTTTTCATGAAAATCCAACTGTGGTTTACTTGTGGTTTGTGTAGTAGTAGTGTACTGTGTATGAGGTGAGGTGTGCAGGTGTATCCATTTATTTTTCTATTTCCTCCTTTGCTCTGTGAGGTGCATGTAGCTTCAGGCAGTGGGGCACTGGAGCGTTCTCCCTGTGTGCTGTGCAGCTATTATGACATTTTTGAGGCCATGAGGTAAAAGGTCAAAGGTGAAAGTTAAAAGGTGACGATGTGCTCCTTGTTACTGGTTTCCCTCATCATTATCTGCTCTGAAAGTCTGTTCCACTGTGCAAAACTGCTCTGACCCTTGACCTTAACTGTAGGGCATGGAGTGCCGTGGGCTTAGAGTGGCTGCATCGCCATGACAACCAATAGCAGCTCATAGGTCAAGATTTATGGTCACTCTGATGTGCGCGGACACACACGAAGTGCTGCACATGTACACACACACACACGCACACAAACGTAAATCAGTGGTGTGAGGGCTAATGAACTATGGATCTTGACTTTTTTTCCATTTGGTTACACGTGTAAGCATCACTCTCTCTCACTCACACACACACACACACACACACACACACACCTCCTCTCATTCGACCACTTCACTCGCTTCTGTTCACAAACATGCACACATACACACAATCAGACAGCCTTTGTTTGGTCCTTGTCGGTCACTCTCCATCTGCTGGTCAGATGATCAATGCTAATGCCTGTTGAGAGTTCTAATGACACACAGATCTATACGCAGATAGACTGCGCATTTGCTCTTGGTGTGTGTGTGTGTGCAAGTGCATGTGTGCGGGTCTCCATGTGTGCATGTTTGCGCACATGAGCTAATGTTATTTGTGTTTAGAGATTGCAATCCTTTGATGAGGACAGGTCAGCGCTATTGTTATAAATGAGAGTAAGACTGCAAGGAGGTGACCTCTCCTACCTCACACACAGGGATACACACACACACACACACACACACACACACACACACATACACATATGCGCACGTGGCTGTTTGCACTATTGGCAAGTTGAATTAGTAAATGTATGAGCTACACAGAAACTCATTACAACACGATTAGAGACAAACCTCCCATTTAATCTCATTTAGAAAAGGGTGGTTGCCTGTCAAACACACTCATATACACGCACTAACTCACTTATGCGCATGCACAGACACACACACATTTATACTTACACAAAGACCACCTTCTCTGTATGAATGACAGCAGGGGTGTCTGTCTGACTCATAAAATTATACTCTTACAATCATATGCTCTCACCACTGTGTAAGTACAGTGTTTAAAATGACACAGAAAGTCTTCTACAAACATATAATCCTTCTGTTTATATTATATCATCATTAAAAACCTGAAATTTCTACATGTGGCACTTCAGCTCCTCCCTTCCTCACCCCCTATGTGCTGTTTGTCACCATTCACAGCGCAAACTAGGTAAACCTCACCGTCTCAAGCTCAGCTCCAAAGACTGTAGCACAAACTGACATAAATGCAGGCACAAAATATGGGCGCGCAAACACAAACACACACACATACCCGCTGGATGCTGACAGATGAGTTTTTATTTTTGGCTGTATATTCTCTCTGCTGGCAGTTCAGACACATATTACCCGTGCACAAACGCTCCTGCACACACGCACACATATATATATAAAGAAAATATGTATACACACCCAGACACACACGTATACAGTGACCTTCTCTCTGCTGAGTAGGCAAAGAGTCAGGGGTCACTGCTTGCTGTCAGCCTGTCAGAGAGAGAGAGAGGAAGGGGAGAGGGGAAGTGAGAGGAGGCAGAGGAAGAGCAAATGTGGTTGGAGGAATGTACAGAAAGAAGCTCCTCCGCCTCATCATTCAATAAAGACTAATGCAATCAGAGGCGGCCCATATCTGTCACGGTTAATGTTGGCTGATAGAGTCGCAGCAGTTTAAAATGCTCATGGTATAATGCATTTCCCTGTGCCTCTTACAGACTGATGATGCATCACATCACGCCTTGATGACTCTTGTAGAAACAGATAACCTGTTCTGCAGCACGCTAAATTGGGCCTCCAGTATGTCTCACCATTTTGCTCGTTTTTATCTTCACCGGCTACAAAGAGGTTCCATTCTGAGATCCATTTAAAAAACAAAAAGTTACCTTTAGTTCACTTCTTGTCTTACAGAATTATTGCAGGTAATTATATCCCTTTTGTTGTGATTTCGTCAAGCAAAAGCGATGCTCTAACAAAGGCCACAAAGGACATCTGTCACTGAGTTTTAATTTAGCAATCACTTTCTCAGAATGGATTTTCTTCCCAAATGTGAATATATTTTTAGAATACTATCACTGCAAAACTCAGTCTCCACATGTTTGTGTTTTTATTGAGTAATGAAAATGTTATATTCTTTAAAAAAAAAAAAAAAAAAAAATTCAACCTGTTTCCAAAGTAAAGTAGTTTGTTGAATTTATCTATGGAGTTGAGAATCAAGTGTCTTTTTTTTATTGATTCTAGTGCAGTGATGTGCTTCATTTTGTCTTCTTTCAAGGTACTGCCATGTATTTCTTGAAAATCCTTGAAAGAAGTTGTTTTGTATGTGGAAGAAGATTAAATAATCCATCTAAAATGGCTGATTTCTTTTTCATTCATTTTAAGAAAACAACGCATTTGAAGCTCAATAGACAAAGTTACTTGTTAAGATTAAATGTGAATTATTTGTTCAATACTTTACCTTTTGTTTGTGCATGTTTTTCTACTAAATATGTGTTTCAATGTCTTTTTTGTGGTGTTTTTCATTGCACAGGGACGAGATGGGGGAACGTTATTATTTTATAATGCCATTTTGTCCAAAAGGTCAGCCTGGCCCGGGGATGGAGGGGAGAAACCGAAAGGGGAGGAAAGAAGGGAGGAGCAGAGTTTGAGGGGATTTGAGGAATGGTTGTGGTGGTGTTGGTCAGTCCAATGGGAAACCAGGTGCTGATGTTGAGATAGTTTCCATAGTAACTCTTCCTCCTCCTCTTTCTCCCTGTCTCATTACCCCGTCTTCCCTCTCTAACACTCCCCTCACACATAAGAACACACACAGAAACATGTGTGCCACTGCATGCACAGACCTCCCCTCTTTATCCCAGCGATGTGGTCAACCCCTTTCGCTTGAATATCTGTTGCTCAAATCAATTTGAGCCTTCTTGTTCTAGCTGTGTGGTCATACGACATACTGTGGCTCAACCATTAAAGCTGCCTCTCTGTCAGTCGTCTGCCTTGCTGGAGTAAATATGTACATGAGTGCATATCTCATAGCACCAAAAAGCCGTTACAGACTGTACAACAATCTGCAAACATACACAGATAAAGATGACAACTACTGTGCAAAAACAGGAATAATGCATGTGTGTGTAGTTGACAGCTGCACAAATGCTGAATGCTGCTCCATTCATCATTTCTTTAGTGGATCTTGAATTGGCATCTCTGATCAGGTCAGGGTTGTTCTTTTTACAGGAAGACCCAGCCTTTGGTTGCCAATTTTCCAGCTTCACTACGCCTCCTCCTTCAGCTCCAGCACTCGATGAAGGTGAGTGGCAAAGCAGAGTAAAAGGACTAAAGCAGATGTGTTGGCTAGTCTTGACATTCTATACAGAGAGAGAGAGAGAGAGAGAGAGAGAGGGGCAGCAGCAGTGGTAGCAGCTGGCACAGGGAGCCCAGGGAGAGCACCTCTGAGCTGGGCTCAACACAGCTGGAGTCCATCCCTGGGACTGGCTGGAAAAAAGCCCACTGTATGTGTGATTGCTGATGATCTTGCATGGGATTGTGTGTATATTTCAGCATGTGCAGCATGAATATAAAGACATTACATGCCCAAGAGTGTGTGTACACCTGAACGTTAAATGTGATTGTCATAATGCCTGAAGCAACGTACTTCACAAGAATCAAATAAAGTGGATACACGCCTGGCCACACATACAGCACTGTATAGTACACACACAAATCATGAGTAAACAGTGGTGTCTGATACACAACATGGCCAAAAGTATGTGGACACTCATTCCAACATTCCATTTATGTGCGATTGTTGGACATCTCATCTAAAAACTGTTAATATGCTACTATAACAACTTCCACTTCCAGGAAGGCTTTGCACAATATTTTTGAACCTGGCTGCAGGGATTTGTTCCCATTAAACCACAAGAACATTAATGAGGTTGGGCATTGATCTTGGGCGCTAAGGCCTGGCTCGCAGTTGGTGTTCCAGTTCAAAGGTGTTGGATGGGGATGATACCAGGGAAATGGGATGTTAAAACAGGCGATGGCCTTTCCCAAACTGTTGCAACAAAGAAACTAACCCTAACCCACTGTCTGAAATGTCAGTGTGAATTGTGAAATGAAGTTTAATTAATTTACCATAATTGGAACTAAGTGGCCTAAACTATGGAGGCCTTGTGAGAGACAAAACACAAACAAATGAAGACCAGAACTTTAACAAATTGACAACACATGCACAGCATTGAGACAAAAAAATACTACACATATTGAAACACTACCAGTATCACAGAACATACAATTGACCAAACCAACAATTTCATTCAGTCTTTAGAAATTTTGGCATGTTAATCACTTTTAAACATCTTTCTCCATTTGCTTCTGTTTTGCCTTTTTACATATGTAGCCTAAATGCTGTGCAGGTGCAGGGCCACAGCACTAAACCATGAAAGGAAGTAGCCCACACAAGTCCATATAGACCTACTTTTGACCGTAAAGTGTATGATTGTGCATCCAATAGTGGGTTTGTGTGTGCAGAGGAATTAAGTGTGGTCTGTATATGTGTGACTAACTGTGTGGGCAAGGAAAAGACAGAGAGTGAGAGAGATTTGTAAATTGAGACGGCCTTTCTCTTTCCTTTTCATCCCCCCCCCCCCCCCCCCCACTTCTCTGAATTGCTGTCTTTCTTACACTCGATCCTGTGGCACGACAGAGGTAAAGGCCATCGTCACTGTCACTCACGGATTTAATCATTCGGATCTTCCCCGGTTCTCGCTTTATTTTCTGCCTCCGGTAATTGCGTTTCTGTTTCGTGCGGGCGGTGAGTGCGCGCTGTCCAAGGTGCTGCAGCAGCGCGCGGCCCCGCCCTCTCTCTCTGTCTCACACACACACTCACACACACACACACACACACACACACACACACACACACACACACACACACACACACTCTTTCCCTTTCGCTCTCTCTCTCTGGCGACCACGTGACACTCCCTCTGCCGAGTCTCGCGGAGAGCATCAGACTGCACCTTTTCCTCCTCAAGAGAGCGAGAAGAGAGAGAGACATTGAGCCAGACAGAGAGTGAGCGCGAGAGAAGGAAGGAGAGCGAGAGAGAGAGAGAGAGTGAGAGAGAGAGAGAGAGGGGGAGAGCTATAGCACCTTGTCGCCTGGAGGCGAGCCTGTGATAATTTTGTTCCTGTCCGGTAGACCGGCTCTATCTACCACCAGGCACGCGACTACTCGCTTCCCTCTCGCGCCTTTCAGGTTCTCCTCAAATGGGAAGTGAAATCGATGAGTCGCGCGGGGTACTCTTGCCACGGAACCAAAGGATGTGCGTGAGGTAGGTCGGTTTTCCAGCCCCTATGTGCCTACGTTGAGAAAAAACGCTGTTGGGTTGTTTTTTATTTTTTTTATTTACCGGGGTGAGGCTGTTACCTATACAGGTTGGGGCGTCGATTAAAATGCTTTTTAGTAATTACAGTGTTACCCGTTAGCTAAGCTGTAGTTAAGTGCTAGGGCGCAGGTGATAAGACTGAACCCCCGGTGTAGTCAAGCAGCAGGCGCGTAGGAGAAAAAATGGAGAGGAGGTATGGTGGCAAATCGAGAATCGATATTTCAACCGCATGCATTCACCCCGTCTATCAATAACTGTGATACCGCCGCTTTGCACCTGTCAAAGATTCGAGACGCGGAGAAGAAAACTATGTGTAGCCCGCTATGCAGGCAGTGTGTGTCGTGTGTTCAGTTGTTAAAAATGAGCTCTGGAGCCGTTAATTCGATAAAGCGCGAGGCGGTTTTGAGTCATCCGCCGCAGCGCGCGGTGCTGCTCCCGCTCTTTGTGATGTAGCTAACAGAATCCTTGACGGTGGCGCGAGGTGTCTACCGCTTACTGTTATTAATTCCGTCAAAAAAGATGAACTGAAAACACAAAAGTCGGTGGCTATGGTATCGTCAAGTAGCCTATCAGAAGTGATTAAATATAGCCTATGCTCTATGACTTTAAGGCAGTCGCAGGTAGGCTATGCCACCTTTTAAAAATCTGCGGCATGATGAGAGCTCCACTGAGGAGGTGCTGTTTGTGCGCGCGTGTCTGCACTGTACGTGTTTAGTCATTGTTGTGTGGGCTGTGTGGAAGTAAAAAAGCTTTATTGTGCATGTTCAGTATGTTCATAGACAGTCTTGATTTGGGCCTGTTAACAATGTGGTGTGTGTGTGCGTGCGTGCGTGCGTGCGTGCGCACACAAAATGCTTGAGAGAGTAATTTGATAATAATAGCAGGCTGTTCTTGGGTATGCTGTGCGTGCGTGTGTGTGTGATGCCTTCGCTTTGCGTGTGTGATGGAGAGTTTGTGCGTGTTTACGTGTGTGTTGTGTGTGTGTGTGACCCTGGTTGATTGTGCCGTCTCTGTTCTCTCTGTAGGTCGCTGGAGAGAGTGATGACGCGGCAGTGAAAGACACACACATACCTCACTCTCACACGCATTACACACACACACACACACTCTCTCTCACACACACACACACACATATTTGCCCACACACACTTTAAGTCTTGCCCTACTAAGATAGGGAGGAGGGGGAGAAAATTCTGCTATGAAGGTGTCATTTCTCTCCATTACCAGTGTGTGAGCCACACACACTCCTACTCATACTCCGTGGGGAGTTGCCTGCATGGGGGATAAGGCCCTATCTAGGGCACAAAGATGGAGTTCACATCCTATTCATCACATATCTAACACTCGCACAGATGCAAGCACAGATACACACACCTGGAATCTCAGATGTCAGAAGTGAAGAAAGACTGAATGGAGAGAAGACGCTGAACAGAGAAGACACAAACACCAGGCCAAGGCCAAAGAAGATGTCCCAGGCGTGCTGAAAGGACAGAGGGAGCTGCTGTTTGACCCTTTCCCCCACTGGAGCTGTATCGTCTCGGAGCCTCACCTTGTAAAGAGCACTACCCTCAAAGCAGGGTGCACCTGAGACACCTCGAAAGTGTTCTACGAAGCGCCCTACAGTTGTCACCATGAGCTGTAGGCTAGAGGGAACACCTCAGCTCTAGCCTCTATCTCCTCCAGTGTGTGTGTGTGAGTGTGAGAGCGAGTGTGTGTATGAGTGTGATGGCGGTGTGTGTTTGGGTGGCAGCCCCCCTGCTATTCCTGGGACTGTGCCTGTGCAGCGTGGGGGGCCAGGCCCAAGGAGAGGTCCTGGAGTTTGGAGGCGTGTCCAGCCAGTGGGGGCGGTTCCCAGTGTGGAACGCCTGCTGTGAGAGTGTGCTGAGCTTCAGCCTGCGGACTCACAGCCAGGAGGGCCTGCTGCTCTATCTGGATGATGAGGGCTTCTGCGACTTCCTGGAGCTGCTGCTTCTCCATGGCCACCTCCGCTTGCGTTTCTCCATCTTCTGTGCTGATCCGGCCGAGCTGCAGTCAGGTGTGGCTGTGAGTGATGGCCGTTGGCACGCAGTGCGTGTCAAGAGGGACTGGAGGAACACCTCGTTGGAGGTGGATGGGCGGCTGGAGGGATGGGCAGAAGTAAAGAGCAAGAGAAGAGACATGACAGTATTCAGCCACACCTTCATGGGCGGGTTGACGCCAGAGCTTCACTCCTCGCCATTACGCCTCACCTCCACTTCGGTGCGGGAACACCCCGCCTTCCGTGGCTGGATCACGGCGGTGAGCATCAATGGCTCAATGGTGACGCTGAATGGCTCAGAGGGCGTCACAGTAACATCTGGCTGTGGGCCGGACCACCAGTGCCAGAATGGAGGGGTGTGCAGCATGGTCAACGACCAGGCCGTCTGTGACTGCTCCGACACCGGTTACCAAGGCAACGACTGCAGCGAAGGTAAGGCCCAGAACCATGCTGACCCATCATATACATCTCATCCTTTAGATACATGCACATGCACATAAACACATGCACATTCAATTACTTTTGTGGATGCATATCTCCAAATTTTTCCCCTCTAATTCCAAACACCAGGTTCTTCAGTATAGACATCTATTTTTCATTCACACCTTCACAGCTGCCCTCAGTTGGTGTGTATGGACCAGCAGCCTTCACAAACAGTGCAAGACATGCATACTGATTATGTTTGGTATTGATTTTTTATGGCTGCCAATTTAGTATGTACCTCCAGGACTCAGAGCTAAGCCCCCTCCCAAGATGTGCAGTCAGTTTAGTGGAGCTGGAGCTGAGAGTTTGCGAACAGCTGTTCTGTGCTGCATTCAGACCGTGAAGCTTGGTAGTCTGGAGATTTGAGACAAATTCCTGAAACTCACTGAGAAGCCTTACCTGGTTTGCAGTATTAAAGCTTTGAAGGGCTCAGCTGGTGTGTTTGGCAAAACACAATAACCATATAGATCCAATACAGATATGGTCATTGGCTCGTGTTGAGAGACTTTACCTGGAACTAGGCTAAGAGGCTGGAAATCAGTGGTTGTTACATGGCCGACACCTAGCTGCCTGTGTTAATGGAATCTCATTGATTCTAGATGGCCTTCACAGGTACCATACATAGGGTGTTGAAATGAAGTGTGTAAAATCAATTGCCTGCCATTAATTTAAACAGCGTGCAGCCTGGTGAGATGCTCTGTTTGTGCGTGAGTGTGTATGGTATGTGTTTTTGTGTCACTGTTCTCATGCATTATAAAAGAGGAAATAGTGTCCTGTCAGTACTACTTTATGAATACGAAGAAGTGTGACAGTAAACAATATAAAAACAAAACTTTTATGTTCCTTATTGGAAGAGGCAAAAGAAAAACGTTTCTTCACAAATGATTTAATATCTCAAATCTACAAGAACACCCTCCCTTAATACTGTCAAACAAGCCTTTGGTCAATACAAATGCCAATATACGGGCAGTGTAATGATGGCCATTACAAAAACGAAACAGCTGCTTAATGAACTCAGCTACCTTGTTATGGCCAGTAGTGCAGATGCTTTCATTTCCCCCCTGCTTAGTTGTGTGTGTCGTCAGATTTGCTTCAGTTCATTCACAGAGCAAATCTGCATTCTTAATCAATAGCTTTCTAAACTACTGTGTGTTTTTTTTCGATGCCAAAGATAGCGCAATCGATTTTTTAGTGACACAAATGCATCTGCCAAAAATGGCAGAGTGGCCTTACTGCGTGGCCACCTTTTGTGTCTGACCTGACCTCACACCCCACCCAGCACCGCTGTCAGCATCGCACCTCCCTTTAGCCACCCACCATATCACACCCTAGCATTTAGTGGACAGTGGGATGGCCTATGCTACCATGGAGACAAGACTAATAGGGGGACCTCATGCCAGGAGTGTTTCTCCATTCTCACTCCTCCTGCCTTCCTCCCTCCTCCCATTCCTCAGCTCTCCAAACTCCTTGCTGCCTCTTTAGTTCTAATTCCCCTCTTAGTGACTTCACAGGCATCATGTCTGCAACACAAATCTATGGCATTTACAAGTTTGTGGAGGTGAGTATGTATGTATGAATGGTTATGTATGACAGGCATCTTTAAGGCAATAACTACTGTCTTGACCATTGGGCCTAATTTTCAAAGTAGGTAGGGAAGGTAACTGGTGCATTATGCTACTCATATACATTTGTGCTGAAATGATTTATGAATTCGATGGGAAAATAGTTAATCATTAAAAGGGGGGGAAACAATAAATCAATTAATTAATTAGTTGCTCAGCAAATATTTTGATAATTGGTAACCATTTTAAGCGAAAAACACCAAACATTTGCTGGTTCCAGCTTCTCAAATGTGAGAATTCAATGCTTTTCTATTTCATATATTATAGTAAACTGAATATCTTTGGGTTTTGGAATAATGGTTGAAAAACACAAGCTATCTGAAGACATCACTTTGCGCTGCCTAAAAGGCATTTTCACTTTTTTCTGACATTTTATAGGAAAAACAATTGATCAAGCAAATAATCTGCAGATTAATTGTTGAAATAACTTGCATTTAAGTTACTTTGAAGAAAAAATACCAAATGAGGATTTTGTTTGTTTTTTGTCATTGTAGATTTAATACTTTTGGATTTCGGACGGATGGTCAGACAAAATAACTATTTGAAGACCTTACCTTGTGCTCTTCGAAATAGTGATATACATTTTTCGATTTTTTTTGAAAGACTATAAATTGATAAATCAGAACAACTGACAGATTAATCAATAACGAAAACAATTGTTATTTGCCATGGTAGTGCTCGCTGCTGCATGTGGGGTGTCTATACATTCAGGAAGTGACAGGTGAAGCTATGATCTGCTCTCTGCAGAAACTCAGTGCTGCACTGAGAATTACGTGTGATCCAAGCCAGTCTAATCCAGTCTGCTGTTTTGCTGCTGGTTAGGGCACAGTGGGAGTCACAGAGCGCACTGACACACACACATCCCTGCACAAACACATGGAAAAACACATTCACACAATGTGCAGACTCTACTACCGCCAGTGGTCACAACACTGCTGAGGGTCCAAACAGCAGTGTAGCTGTTACAGGCTAAATTGGAGGTGCAGATTTTACAAAAAAGCTCTTACCTGCTTTGCACCGGCACTTTATCACGCGACATGAGGCTACTTATACCTTTGAAGGGGCTATTTTATATTCTTAGAGATGGACTCACATTTCATCTGTGAGTGATGCCAAGTTTTGCTGTGGAGAACAAGTGCTACAATTATTTTTTCTCTTGGCAGTAGTGACCGGTGTTAGTATTAGTAGTCTCATAAAATGGTTCCATTTAGAAGGTCTGCTTGGGTGAATGTACATGGGGGGCAATACTGTATTTGGTTGTAGCAGATTTGCTATCATGTGAAATCTTCTAGCCTTGCCAGAGTAAATAATGCTTATATTCTGCACCAAATAATAATAAAAAAAAAAAATTGGATGAAACATAATAATGAAGTGCTCTTGGGGGAATTTTGCTGTGAGATTGGAATGGAAATAACTCCCGTTTTAAGTGTTGGTATGAGCATGGTGTTTCAGACTGGTATTTCACTAGTCTCCTCTTGGTTTCTCAGATTCACATTTCAGAGTTTAGGTAGAAGTTGCTGCAGGGTTTAGCATGTGATGTTAGATGATGGTGTAAATTGAGAGTAGCTTAATGACTTAAAGGTTATATCATGTCTTTTCTGTGGTTTCTCACTGGATGTGATATTACAGTAATTCATGCACGTTAGTTCAGGGAAGAATTCAAGGGACGGAGCTTTTCCAGTGAACTGTCAGCTTTTCAGACAGAAATAAACAGCAGCAAATGGGGCCAGTTAACAAAAACATAATTCATGGATAACAGAGAGCAACAACATCTTAAGAGTATTTCCGAAGCTTGGTTTGTTGGTTAGACCTCTCTACTTCATGTTTCCCATTCTCTGAAAATAGATCAGACATACAGAGAGGTCTGAGAGGAGATTTGAGCCAACTTTTTTAGTGCTCTGTTGTGGTATAAAATGTTTTTTAAAACTAGCCCCATGTACTGCTGTTCATTTTGGTCTGACAAGATGCTGGCTCAGTGGGATATCTCCGACTACAGGCTGAGCTAATATCCATGCATCAATAACACCACCAGCGAGTACTGTATACCAACTTATAGTATGTCAAAGGAAACCTCTCAGGTGGACTGAGGCACCCTGGAGACATAAATTCAAAGCTTGTACCTGAGAGAAATTAAGTGTATGGCAAAGGGAGTAGATAATAAGAGCTCATGTCAAAATCTCTCTTTTACCAAAGAAAGAAATATTATCTCAACAGCATCTATGGTTCTATAGCAGTTGATTGTATGAGGTGGAGCCATAGTTGTTGCTTTCAAAATAAGGGTATATGAGTAAATGAGTGTACAAGTCCAGGCTGTGTAGTTTGTTTTGTAAGAAGTCAGGCAGAGTCAAACATAATAGTTTATCTCTTATATGGTAACTTCAAGTTATTGTGGTATTTTCAACCCAGAAACCTCACTGAATTTGAATGAAGCTTTGAGAAAAAATTATAACCCTCTGAAATTAGAAAAAAATTCTGTTATGAATCTTTAATACAGAATGAATATTCTCTGCTAAAGGAAAAAATGAATCCTTAGGACTGTGTTTGAAGCCAGAAATAAGCAATTTGGCTGTGGCAGTGCGAGTTTCCGTACACGTTTACAATTACATGATATCTTCAAGGCTCCCAAATGATCCACTTTTATTCACACTCATATTTTTGCAGATTTGAGACAAGCTTCAAAACATTTGTAAAGTTATATATTCTTATTATTTACTGTAAGCATTGTTTTCTGCCCCAAAAGACAGTATATTGCATCTTTTATACCAGCGTTAGGAAAGAGCACTTTATGAGGGTTTTATTCCAAAACACATCAAAATGTCTTGGAGTTTTTTGGAGAAAAAAATAACTATTTCGGATATTCAAAATATAGTTGTAGTAAATGAATAGAGGTAAGGCAGGTCTTTGCGTAAATGTAATTACTGTCTAAGCCATTCCGCCCTCCAGTGAAGGCAGACTGAACCTGGCTTGTTAGGCCTGGCCTGGCTTGCATTGTCCTTGAGGGCAAATCGCTGTTAGCATGCTAATGGCTCCACCTGTTTCTGCCATGCTACTAGCACAAGGGCAGAGTCAAGGAAACACAGATGAGCACACAGCGCAGAATACACACACTTACTCACTCACAAACACGCACACTTTCATATGCATATAAACATACACACACACACTCTGTCCGAGTATTGAACCATGCATGCCCCTTGTCTTCCTGCACTGCTAATCCATCCCTACATGTTTACCCTGCTATTACATATCATTATTACTGCCATAGTCAATGTTAGTGTGTGTGTATGTGTGTATGTTTGTATGTTTGAAAAACAGAGTGAGTGAGGGAGAGATTGTGTGTGTGTGTGTGTGTGTGTGTGTGTGTGTGTGTGTGTGTGTGTGTGTGTGTGTGTGTGTGTGTGTGTGTGTGTGTGTGTGTGCGCGCGTGTGTGTGTGTCTGTGTGTTGCATGTTATCTGTCGGGGGGCTCTGGGGAGAGGAAGCAGCTGCAAGGTAAGTTCTGGGGTAAACGGCTCTTGAATCCAAACATACAGGTAGGAATGTATATTTACGCCCACACCCTCAGAATCTACAAGTGTGGGTGGGTATGTATGTGTGCACTTATGTATGTGCATTTGTACACATGTGGAGTCATAGAGAGAGACTGCATTTTTTTAATGCTGCTATACTGTATATAGACAAACCTTAGTTTTGGCTACCAGTGCAGCATGGTATCCATTGTGGCGTTTGCGTGGACTTTGCATGTGTGTTACCACGGTAACCCTGGACGGGTGTGCATGTACAGTAAGTAGCCATGGTAACCCAAGGGCTGAGCATGCATGTTAATGAATGTCTGTCTCTCTCTCTCCTCGCCCGGCTGCGACACCTTTCCAGAGCACAGCTACACTCCAGGTAGGTTATACATCTATCTATCTATCTATCTATCTATCTATCTATCTGTAAATTCCATCTGTAAATTCCATCTGTCTGTCTGTATTTGAGTTTCTCTTCCCTCAAACATCTTTTCCTTTGCTTCTCTATCTGATTCCCTCTTTTCCATGTTCTTACATTAATACTCAAGTACACATTTAGCTATATCATCATCTTATTGTCACCATTCCTCTTCACCCTTCTCTGAAGCCATTCATATCTTTTCCTTCGTATTCTTCTTTCTGGCCTCCATGTTCTCATTACATCCTCTGTTGTGGAAATACAGTACAAGGTAGCCAGCGTAAATGTATGTTGGTCTGTGGGGGTATGTAGGGGTTGGTTGCTGACATCTGGTAAGTACTACATCCCATGTGCATCATCTGAAATGGCTCTTGCCTTAAGATTACATAGACATTGACACATGCGATATTGTACTGCATACGACCTAGTTGTATGGCTGTGTCCAAACGTCTGTGTGCATACCTGTTTGTGCATAGGATCGCTGCCTACAAGTGTCTACAAAGCAAGTTTTTTTTAGACATTTGGAATAAATTTAAAGGACTCCCACACAAAGAAACAAACAGAAATCTTTAGCCTTCACCAGCATGTCATTGACAAACTCCTGTATCACAAAAAACACATATGCACTAATGCACACACATCACACCCCATAATCCTTTGCTATGCTGACTGTGCTCTTGTCTTCCTTTAAGGTCTGGCACACCTGATGATTGGCGACCAAGGTATGGCCTCCTCTTACCTCACTTCCTGTTGTCCTCTGCTATACCATCATCCCCTACCTCCTCACCCCCACACTCACAACTCCCTGTATCCCTCCCCCACATCATCACCACCTGGCGCGGGAGGAAGTTGTCTCTCTAGGCACTGAACTAAGGTCAGTTTTTTTTCTGTAATTGAGTTTCTTTTCATTTTAAATGATCCCATTTGGTCTCATCAGAAATTTCAGTTTTAATTTAAACTGAAATGAATGACTTGGACTTTTGCAATGGAACAATTAAATATGAAATATGGGTTTAAAAATCATTTTTTGGTTTAATTTTTGAGGAGAGTGATGAGCCTGAGAGCAACTTCTGCTGGGATATATATACTATTATCATGGCTGCTGATGTGGGAGGGAGTAATGGGAGGGAGTAGATGGCTGTGGCTTGATGGCGCTAGGCTGGGTTAGGCTTGGCAGGGTTCCAGGTCATGGAAATGGAGCTAAGGGGCAACTGACCGACTGACTCCATGGATGGTTTGATTTGGTCTTTACTCTTCCATCTCATCTCATTTTCTCTCATCTGTATTCAACAGTTTGATTGAGGGGATGACACCATTGTCTGTGTGTGTTTGTGTGCGTGTGTGTGTGTGCGTGGAAGCACACAATGTATCCATATGTGTGCATATATGCTTTTACATCACGGTTTGAATCAATGACTGTGGCAGTTTTCACAAGAACATTCATCCGCATTGATCCATGGCTTTTCATCGGTTTCCAGCATGTCTCGCTCTTCCGTCGTTGCTCCTCACATCGGCTCGTGCTCATACATTGGCGAGCGCATGTGATTCTGAACAGATGTTCCTGCAGTGTATGAAAGCAATGCTGTTATACCTCAACCCCCGAGTTGTCCAGTGTTTTTGAACGCAGCTAAAAAACAAGTGCCAGTGCTTTGCCTTTTGAAAATTGTTCACTGATGAACAAATCTCACATTGCTACCCCTGTCTTCTTTGCCCCCTTTCTCCTTTTTTCTTGTTTTCTTTCCTGCCCTCTTTCTTACTGTTTGGAACACCTCCCTCTGTAAATTTAGGAAAACTCAGAGGTACCCCCCTGTTTTTTTTCATGTGTATGGCTAATGGGTTGTTCTGGTTGGTTTTGAAGTTGATTGTATTGACAGGCTCTTGTATGTATGGTAATGAAAACCTATGTAGAACTGTTCGGCTTCAAGTTCTTATTTGCGGTTGCCGTTAAATTGGAATGTTTCATTTTTGGTAAGGTAAGCTGCTGATGCATGTGTGTGCGAGTGTGTTCATACTCAAGCGTGTGTGCATGCGTGCGAATGAGTAGGAGCTCTGGCCTATGGTGCTCTTGAAAATCTGAAGGTAGGTGCTGCTCGATTGGTTGTCTCTGCATGACGCTGATGAATGCACTGATTGGCCCACATGAAGACAGGCTGACTGTGACAGGCTGATCTGCGTCTATTGTGCTCTTTGATTGGATGAGAGAGGACATGATGACGGCTGTCACCCATTGTGACAGGGCTGCCATGTATTCCGTGAAATGTGCTATTTAATGAAACGTTCATCCATGCTGGTGGATAGAAATATCTTGAATAGAGCACAAATGATGTCTCCAATTTATCCATCTATCACAGTGAGACATCTCTACTCTGTCAACTGTATTTCTATCTGAGCATTTTTGCTATGTTTTGATTGCTAAGTAAGCTCCTAGAGCTAGAGTTTCTGCCCTAAAATGTCTGCCATGAATCATCCAGGTGGCAGTGAAAATTTAATTGCTTCATCTGGCTTATGCTCAGCATTTTAAATCACCTACTTAAGGACCGACATGTATTAACATATGTTTCCAGCATTATTACACAATGTATTTGGTGTATTTGTGTATAGTGGATGCCCTCACTACTACGGATGTTTGGATTGTGATAGGCTGAAAGTAGAACTGTGGCCGATGTTTTTCTTTTCTTTTTATTTTTTTCAAACCTTTGAAGTCTCTTTCAGAAACTGTACACATGAAAAAGCTGTGTGTGTGTTTGTGGGAGTGTGTTTTTGCTCAGCATACTGAGATGTAAAGGCTGTCAAATGGTGCAGACGAAGCCTAGCTTAGGTTAGCTCAGCGTAAAGAGGCTTTTTGAGGAGCCCGCAAAGCTGAAATGAGTTTCTTTGAGGGGGCGGATGGGTGCGGGGAGGGGTGTCTTAGAAAGATATATGGCATGTGTGTCTGCTTGTGTGTGTGTGTGTGCTGGAGAAATTGAGAAAAAGAGACTGTGCCTGTGAGAGAGGAGCTAAAGGAATGAATGATAGAGGGAGCAGAGAGGGAAAGAGGGAAGCGAGGGAGAGATAAAGTGAGTCGTCTTCTCTCCTGTGATGTAGAGCAACTGCCTGTATCTGCAAAGGGACAGCGTTGCTCCTGTCTGCCCTCCCAGCCCAGTCATTCTCCAAGGGACATCAGCCCTGATGGGGAACCATGGACCTTTCCCCTCCTCCATAAAACACAGCTATCATTCTCTCTGGAAATGATACCCACAGATCACTAATCACTTTGAGTGGGTGAAAATGCACGAATTGTGGAGGGAAGAAAGAAAAGAGGAAGCCAAATTGGATTTTCATAAGTATCGAGCAGCCAAAGGAAGAGGGGGAAATGGATTTTTTTTTTTGAAAAGTATTGAGCAGCAATAATCTGGATGGAAAATGTGCTTAAAGCCAAGTAGCAGATTTTGCCCTTTCTCTTCTCTCTGTCTGGCCAAGAATAGACCGTGAAGGGTTCTGGGTGAATGAATGATTGTAGGTTCTGAATAGGATTGAGGAATGGCTCTTGGACGTAATTGGCTGCAATGCTTGTTTATGATATTTATTTATTTATTTCATCTTTGGGGCAGGTTGTGCGGTTAATAGCGGTTGTTTGCCTGCATGTCCAAGTGTTCTCGATATCAATCCAGCAATCTGTGCACAGCATAGACAAGTGGTCAGCCTCGCTTGAAGTGACCTTTACACATGCACGTACGTGAACGGGTGGACAAACAGACACACACTCACACACAATAACCTTTAGAGAGTGCCCGCTGAGTAGGTGAGTGAGTGTGTGTTCAGTGTAAATATGCATGAGTAAGGCTGCCTGCACATATTCTTCACGGTCAGTGGATGAAAAGAGAACGAGGTGTGTGTCTGTGTGTATGTGTGTGTGTGTGTGTGTGTGTGTGTGTGTGTGTGTGTGTGTGTGTGTGTGTGTGTGTGTGTGTCTTGTGTGACTTGCATGAGTGTGTGTTCTGGGGAGGTGGATTGTGAGTCATCACTTGTGACTCATAAAACGTCGGCAATCAAAGCGGCTCATTTTAACACATTGTCTTATGGCAAAAAAACACAGATGGACGCACGCTCCACTCAGGCACAGGCTACACATACACACACACACACACACACACACACACACACAAATGCTCAGTGTCAGACTCTTTGGATTTCCCTTTAAATTGTCTCTTGTTTTTGTCCCTTCACCTCGCTTGTAATCTCCCGGACATTCACATGTGCGTGGTTTTCTCACGACACACACACATATGCACACACTATCAGCGACAAGCTCCTTGCTGACTCCACCATATGTGGGGTTGGGAGTGGTAGCCAAGACGCCAAGACAAGAGGAACCAGTCAGTATCAGCAAAGTACAGCACGTCTCCTACCGCTTACTCATCACCATCTAACAGTACTAATAATAAACCACAAAAGGACTGATTATTCTTTAATAAAATACAGGCACTGAAACTAAATTAAAAAGGAAATTTTTGTTGTTTTTATTATGCTTGTAGAACGTCTCCGCTTATCTGACTCAGGTCAGTCATTAAACTAGTTGATCTGAAAATTAATCAGCAATTGTGATAATTGATAAATTGTATAAATTGTGTTACTTATTAAGGAAAAACACCAAAAACATTCACAGATTTCAACCTCTTTTATATCATTTAAGAAGGCAGCTAATGATTATTTTTATTATAAAAATAAGAAATTCTGATTATTTTCTTGATCAAGCAATTAGTTGTTTTGTCTATTAAGCTGATGACACCAACATTTATTATCATGTACAATATGACAAAAGAAAATGATCAAATCTGTGAGGATGAGAAACTGGAATCAACAACTGTTTGGTGTATTTGTTTTAAAAAGGACTATAATGATTACTTGATTATAGAAATAGTTTCAGATTAATTGTCTGGATTAATTGATTAATCAGCTATATTGCAACTCTGGTATTATTGCAAATAAAGTATCTTTTGGTTCTGCCTGTTGGTCTGTTGTTGGTTATTTGAAGACATCCACTTTGGCTCTGGCAACTTGTGATGGGCATTTTTCACTAAGGCTAAATGATTAATCACTTAATTGAAAAATAACTAGACAAATGAATCAACAGTGAAAATATAGTAGTAGAAAGCTAGGAAGGAAGTTGCCTTACATTTGTGCCAGTTGTATTGAATCGACTGCCCCTGTTGTCAAGAGTATTATCACCAAATTCAATCAGTGTAGAAATGTAAAAAAAAAAAAAAATCTGCAAAATCATCTAAAGCTTGAAGTAAACAATGTAACATACTGTATATTTGTTAATAAAAATATTTGACACACATTAGCTGCTGTGGTTTGACATAATACAGTAAGATGGGCAAGTGAGCAGCACCCAACTCGAGGTGAGAGAAAGCCGCTTGGTGTTAAAAGGCAAGTGTCTTGTGATTGGCTGCCTGCCTGAGTGACTGGCATGAATTCGGGTCCTGATGGCGACATCTTGAACTGTGGAAAAAACAAAAATGTTAAAACTAAGTTGTGTCCCCTCTGGCCATCAGCAGTGATAAAGCAATTGCAACAAAGTTTTTAGTGCAAAATGTACAATTTTCCTAGATATACCCTCTTCACTAATGGGGTTAATTCTGCCTTTACTCTCTGCTACTAACACCCATTACAGTACTGTACTACAACACTCATTAATGCTTAACACCCATGCAGTTCTTGTAATGAAAGTCACACCACCACATACAGAGCTCTACCCCCACATTATCAATGAGATACACAGTTACCGAATTCACCATGGGAAATGTGTAGCAATCCCACTGGTAAATGTATACATTTGCTGGTAATTGTATGCAATTACCATCCTGTTAGCAAGTGTACACATTAACATTTTTGCGCATTCACTGCAACGCTAATAGGGAACACACAAAGCCAATGCACCCTGTTATCGCCTAAAAATAAAGACATCAAACGGACTTCCCATTTACAGAGGATGAAGGGAAAAGATAGAGCGGAGGCTGGCTGCGAGAGTGTGAGGGAGGGCGGGAGGAGGGGTGGGTGGGATAGGGTAAAGGAGTGTAGAAAAGTGATGGTGAGGAAAGATAGGAGGGCATTCAGAAAGTGGGAAAAGAGAGGTGGAAAGAGAAGGTCGGACACGTTGGGGGGAGATAGGAGGGGAGATAAGACTGCAGCGTTTCTCAGCAGGGGCGCTGCATCTCTCCTTGGGCTTCCCGACTTGACACAGTCTCGCATCAGCCAGGATGGTATTCATCAGTGATGCACATATGTCATCAAAGACCGTTACATGCACACACACACATACACACACACACACACACACACACACACACACACAGACAGACAGACACAAATACACATACTCTCTAAACAAGCTAGTCGCTGCTCCAATTGTCTATTACCTGTTCTAGCAATTTCCATTGTGTCTGGGTGGGTGCTGAGGGTAGTGGCCCAATTGGCGATTCACTCCAGTACCCCATCTGGCATTTGAAGTTCATTTCTTTGCTGTTTGCCA
Source organism: Seriola aureovittata (assembly GCF_021018895.1). Taxonomy (NCBI): domain Eukaryota; kingdom Metazoa; phylum Chordata; class Actinopteri; order Carangiformes; family Carangidae; genus Seriola; species Seriola aureovittata. The sequence goes on from NC_079384.1 coordinate 13,620,633, forward strand.
AGACAAGAACAAACACATGAACAAGTGTACACACACACACACACACACACTCACAAGCATGCACATGCACACACAAACATTCATTTACTTGTGGTACTTGTCTGGCATAACTACAACAACTGAAATAGCCACCGATTTCATTAAAAACCCATTACATTACCTTTATGAAAAGAGGTCTTTATGCTCTTGTTATTTGTTAACAACCTGCTGGAAGAGGGTTTCATTAGGTGTGCGTGTGTGTTTGTGTGAGGATGGGATGGAGGGCAGGATGTGTGTGGATCTACATGCATGCAAATATCTGTGTGGGTATATTTAACTTTATGGTTTCAAATGGGTTTGGCTGCCCGTTTGCACAAATGCACATTTTTCCAGTGTGTGTGCTTTTCAGTTCTCTATGGCCTCCTATGTGCATATGTTCCATGATGCATGTATGTGTGTGTGCATGTCTGAGCGAGTGTATGTGTGTCTAAGAGGGATGAAACTGACTCTGATCTTATCTAGCTTAAGACAAATACGCTGTTCTGCCTGCAGACATTGTCATGGAAACAAGCCGGTTTCCCTGGGTACCAGAGAGAAGGCCAAATTCAAGCTTACAGACAGAGAGAGGGAGAGAGAAAGAAAGAGAGAGAGAGAGATATGAGCACAGATAAAAGAAACAAAAGGGACATGAAATAAAAGATTGAACATAATGGGAGGAAGTGTGCTGCTCATTGTATTTTTCTCTTAAAATGAACTACAGTGAACAATATATGATATTTAGTTATATTCAATTTGTGCCTCAAAGAAAATTCATTTTGAAGTTTACTGCAAAAAAATTACTTTATCTGCTCTGTTTACGAATAAAAATGCTCTTTTTGTCTGTTTTTTACACTGTAAATTGAATTTCGGGTTTTGAACACATCACGTTGGACTCTGGAAACTTTTACTTTATAGGTTTAACTATAGATTATTTTCAGTACTGACTAATGTGTTCATAATTTTTTTAAGTTAGCCTATAATTTTTCATCTTTCAAATTAAAAAAGACCCAAATTTGTTCCAGCTTCTCAAAAGAAAGAATTTGCTACATTGTAATCCATTTTTCATTGGGTTTGTCAGACAAAACAAGGCATTTGATGACATCATCTAATCTGCAGATTAATTGATTAAAAAATAAGTTTGTTGCAGCCCTACAGTCTATAAATTGCTTGAACTATAAAGTGACTATAATGTGACATTTCTGCACTACTTTTACTTTTGGGCCAGTAACACAGAGCCGGTGTCACATTTTTAAAACTCTCTCATATATCTCATGTTGGGAATGAATGCCTTCAATTTAAGAACAACAACAACAAAAAGAGGAATAAGAGCTTAACATTGCAGACAACCAATCTGTCACTTATATCCTGACAGTAATATCCTCCTCTACAGTATTGCTCCCTTGGCTGTGATGTGATAGCCCAATCGGTTTCAAAGCCAGATGCTGTATATCACGGAACAGAGATGGAAACGGCAGTCATATCCTCTAGTGAACTTGACTGTATGGATTTTCACACTTTAAGTTAATATGGAAACTATGCATATATTAGCATGCATTTACATACATTCCCTACACTGGTCATCTATCTGTATACTGTATGAGTATATAGTTAATCCACCTGTCTGTTATTAAGGAGGGATGCCTTCATGCAGGATGTTTGAGTTTATGCTGTGAGTGTGTGTGTGTGTGTGTGTGTGTGTGTGTGTGTGTGTGTGTGTGTGTGTGTGTGTGTGTGTGTGTGTATGTGTGTGTGTGTGTGTGTGTGTGTGGACAGTCTGAGAGAAGCTGATAGCAGAACTGCATGGTGGGCTAAAAACGAGGTGCAGGGGAATTGCAGTGTGCTATCTCCAGAATGACAGGGCTGCCATGATTGAGGCTTGCTACACTAGGATTTAGATACACCAGCATTTTTCTTTCTTTTCGTTTTCTCTAGCCATCCATCCCTCGCTCTCTGCCACTCCCTTTCCTTGTCTCTCTTTCTATCCCTCTATCTCCTTCTCTCTTCTCACTCTTCCATTTTGTGTCCCCCATCTCAATGAGTCCCCCCATCTCCCCCTCTTCCTCTTCTTTCAGATTCCCCCTGTGCATCTTTCCCCTTTTCTCTATCCTGCTTCTTTTCCACCCTGCTCCCTCTATCAGGTGCTGTATAATGTAGGCTCCCCTGATGTGCTCCCAGCCTCCATCCGCCATTTTGATTCAGTACAGCTGTCCATGATAATGTACTGTTCACTCAATCACTCTTTCTCTCTCTCGCCCTCCTTATTCATTTCTCTTCCTGTCTCCCTCTCTCCCTGAAACACACATGCACAAGAACATTCATATTTGCCGTAGCCCCTGCAACACAGGGTTGCCATGGAAATGACAAATTAGTGTGTGAAATGTTGAGGAGGAGACCCATGAGAAGAGACAAAGCCATATGAGACACACACTTGCCATATGCACACAAACGCACAGTGAAATCCAAGTGATGTGTGTTTGATCGTTGAAGGGGCGGTACAGTTGCAGCTGGTCCCAGCAGCCACCATCAGATCAGTTATTCACTCTCTCTCCCTGCTGCCTCCCCACAGAATGCTTTATTCATTAGAGCAGTAGTTTAATGATAGCCTTCAAGGTCTAATGCCAATCACCCTCCATCTTTACATTTTTCCCATTCCCACTCCTTCTATAGCCTTCATATTTCATTCCTTACATCTTTGCTTTACTCGTTCCTTGCATATTTTCTTATGTTATTTCTGACACACTTAACTACATCCCTGTTTCAATTTTTTTTCACCCACTCTCCTCCTTTCCTTTCCTTTCCTTTCCTTTCCTTTCCTTTCCTTTCCTTTCCTTCAGTAACTTAATTTAATCATAGTCTCACTGAGATCAAGATCTGTTTTTCAAGGGAGAGCTGAGAAAAAAACACATTTTCAGTCAGATAAAGCTGCATCAAAAGATTATTATACAACTAAAGATTAACCGCAATTAAACTGTTGATAAGTTTTGCGAGCAGTCGATTAATCATTTAGTGTATAAAATGTAGAAAAGAATTGGAGGCGACATCTTTGGATTGCCTGTTTTGTCCAACTAAATCCATAAGATGTTTGATTTATGATTCATATAAAACAGAGAAAAGTAGTGACTCCTCATGTTTTAGTAGTTTAAACTAACAAATGCTTGGCATTTTTACTTGAGAAATTACTTGAACAATCACTTGATTATTAGGATTGATGTAGATTGATATTCTGTCAAATGACAGATCAATTAATTAGGTAATCTCTCCAGCACTACAACAATCAATTTAAACATTTACAAAACTGATTAAAGAATCTGATTATAAAGCTTTAAAATCTCCAAAGGAAATTAGATAATCCATCCTGAGAGATTTCTATTCTTTCTATTTCCCTCATTTGAGTTTTTCTCCCTCCTTCAGTGTATTCCTCCATTCTCCTGCTCGCTTGCTTTGATCGACAGTGCTCTCCACAGGATGAAGTGTGACATGTGGTGTGTATGTCAGTGTCTGTCTCACTGTTTACTCTGAGCTAATACTGACTCACTCCATTTATCTGAGCTACAACAGATCCACTCCAACCTGCCCACACGAGAACGTGCGCGTTTCTGTGCGCGCTTGTGTGTCCGTGTGCCACACACACCCATGCACGACACGCGTTCATCATTGTGCTTGTGTCAACCCAATATGCATTTTCCACACCTGATTTGGGTGTGTGTGTGCCTGTTGTGCTTGTGATGTAATAGAACAAGGAGTGAGTGTTTGCGGGCCAGAGCTTCCAGATCGATGCAGAGATGCTTTATGTGCTCCTGTCTGGTCTAATGACATGTCTGTAAATTAGCAACAGAATAGTGGAGCACCACACTGAAGCCTAATGGCACCTCTGTAAATTACTGCTAGAATGCTGTTGGACGGCTGCGTGTGTTCTCGTTGTGAACAACTCACCCCTTTCCCATCCCCCCCCCCTCCTCACTCTGACACCTCATCTACATTTGTCTACGTGTCTGCATGTGTGTGTTAGTGTGTTTGTGTGATTGTGTTAGCCTTTCCATCTCTGTATATGTGTGTGTTCTTGTGTGTGTTTCCCTCCTCCTCCTCACTCTCGCTCCTCTCAGTAAAGACTAGCCCGAGGCCCCGAGTTGGTAATAGCTTTTCTGACAGCAATACACCAATATTTACAGAGACCAGCACCCACCCACACCCCTGCACATTTCATGCGCACATAAAAAGCATATACTTGTCTGTGCACACATACACATTCATATGCTTGAAAACAAAGTTTCAAACATTTTTTTCAAATGTTAAGGTATGCACACACACACACACACACAAACACACACACACACACTCATAATTAACATGCTGGGAGAGAAGGAATCATACACCAGGGAGAACTCACACATGCTGGCAAACAACGTGTTGTTTCTCACTCATTTATTGGCATTCACACTTTGGAATTTTTTTCATGCAACAGAAGGAAAGAAAGACAATTTGCCACAATTGCTCTTTGAATTGTGATATATTCTCACTTTTTCCTTCTCATTATTCTCTCAGAGTTATATTCACTCAAGTGCAGCCGATTCCATTTCAACACTCTTCTCTTTGCCTCTCACTACCTTAATAACCTATTACACTTCAGTCTGTTCATTACGTGGCAATACCCCCCCCCCCCCCCCCCCCCCCACACTTCCCTCACCTCCCCTACTCTCCAGCGGTTCCTCACCAAGTGTCAGTCTTGCTCCAGCCTGACCTAGTGTGTGTTAAATTCCCCTCTGTTCTCCTCATTATCGTAAACTACAAGATGGTGGTCATGCCACAGGCTGCACAGAGCAGGGAAAAAAGAGGCCAGCGAGATGTGCGGAGAGGAATGGTGGAGGTGTGAGAGATATAAGGACGGTGGTGAGGAGAACGCTAGAGCGGATGCAGAGGATGGGTGAAGCTTCAGGGGGATGGGTGTGAAGGAGACAGATAATGTCGCCCCAGCTTGTGTACGCCAGCACAATAGTATGATCATTTTTTGCACGCAGATGTGTGTAGGTGTGCATATTTGTTCTTTTGCTGGCTTGTGTATATGGCTGTGCACTTGTATGTGAGTAGGTGTGAGAGAGTAGATAACAGAGGTTGAGCTTAAGGATGATGGATTGCAAAACCTTGGTCTAGTGTCCTTGGGGGTCACAAAGGATGTGCAAGGTAAGTTGCTATTGGCTGTTTGCCTGTTATTCTGAATTCTAATTGGCCAATCCTGCCTGCTTTGCCTGCCATGTTTCTTACAGGCTGCTGTTCTCCATCTTCATTATCATTTTCCATCCTTCTCCAAACCTTTCTAACCTTTACTTCCGCCACAGACACACATTCTGGCTTTTGACGAACATCACGAAATGAGCCATGTTGTCAAACAAGACCACATCACTTCAGACTGCCAGCACAGCTGTTCTCTCAAAAGAGAGGATGGCAGGTTTCATAACGAGTTTGGAATGCTACAGACTCACGACTGTCTCTCTCACATCCACACTGTTTAATCTCCAACCCACATGAGTGATCAAAGCTTGTTTACACACCACTCCATGGTACGATTAGAGGTATGGAAGGAAGTGTTTCTTCCAAGTGCTGGCATCAGTGAGGCTTTGCTTGACAATAACAACATTTTCAGCATCTTCAACAATATGTTCTGTACTGCACATCTGAATCAAATTTAACCAGGCCCAGCTGAGCTTTGTTTTACTGGCTTGCTCTGATGAACACCCACCATTTTATCATCTTTGAACATATTGTGAAGAGCAGTGTAGGAAGGAGCACCATAGCTTGGATATTGTACTAATCATGATAATGTTCAACAAGAGTGTAATGGTTTCATCACGTCTTTGTTCTTTCCTCCTCTTCTTCCTCTTCCACCTCTCCTTGTCTCTCTTAGCTCGTGAGGAGTACGTTGCCACCTTCAAGGGCTCTGAGTACTTCTGCTATGACCTGTCGCCCAACCCCATCCAGTCAAGCAGCGATGAAATCACACTCTCCTTCAAGACACTGCAGCGCAACGGCCTGATGCTGCACACCGGCAAGTCAGCCGACTATGTCAACCTGGCACTGAAGAACGGTGCCGTGTCACTTGTCATCAACCTCGGCTCTGGGGCCTTTGAGGCCTTGGTGGAGCCTGTCAACGGCAAGTTCAACGACAACGCCTGGCACGACGTCAAGGTCACCCGCAACCTGAGACAGGTAACCAGACAACAGGAGATGGACGAGTGAGAGCCCGAACAAAGAGGAGAGGAGAGGAGACGAGAGGAGATATAAAATAAGTTACAATATTGTTAAACCTTGGAGAGGATTTAAAGGGTCATAGGGAGGGACAAAAAGATGGCAAGAGGTAGATTAACGAATGGATGAAAGCATGTTTGGATTTCAACTAGTGATGAAATGATTAAACAGCAGAAAATTGGCAAGAATTTTAACCACTATGATTAATGCTTTAAGTCATTCATCAAGCAAAAGGCCAAACAGTTGCTTGTTTCAGCTTCTCAAATGTGAGGATATGCTGCTTTTGTCTGTTTTATATCATTGTAAATTGAATATCTTGGAATTTTTGACTGTTGATTGGACCAAACAAGATGTCACTTTGAGCCCTGGGAAATTGTGGTTATAATTTTTGACTATATCCTTACATTTTATGGATTAAATGATGAATAAAGGAGTTTGAGAAATAATTGACAAATACTTCAAAATTTGAGATAATTGTTATTAGTAAAGCTAATTTTAGTTATTGTTCAATAGCTTAAATGTGTATTTGAGTTGTATGGTGAACCACAGTGACTGCTGCAGATGTTCCAGCTGAAAAGACTATAGTCCGCAGCAAGAAACTAATCAATGTAAAAGCTACGGTCAGTGGTCTGTTGTCCAACTGCAGTGACGCTGTGGTAGGAAGAAAATACCTGAGGTTTTGGTCTTAGTTTACAGTGGGTTAACCACCAGACCAGCACTGCTTTCAGCTCTAGGTGAGTGCTTTTTCAATTGTGTGTGTGTGTGTGTGTGTGTGTGTGTGTGTGTGTGTGTGTGTGTGTGTGTGTGTGTGTGTGTGTGTGTGTGTATGTAAGTGAGTGAGTGAGTGAGTGAATGAAAGAGAGAGTGAACTAGAGAACACTGAGGGTAACTAGCACTCAGGTGCTTGTCACCCACCTGTGGCCTGCCTCTGCCGTTTGCCTGTTTGTACTACTAACTTGACTACTAACTTTACTAACCTGCTAGTGAAACTAACCACCATCCATGGAATGATTCATTCTACTAACCTAACCTGTGCCCTTCTCCTAGTGAAACCACTCCAACCAACCTACTAACCTCACCAGAGGCCTTCTAGCTTTCCTTTTTTTGTTCCCGAAGTTGTTCTGTTCACAGTTTTTTGCTTTCCTTTCTCCCCCTCTTCTACAAAGCACTCAGGCATTGGACACGCTATGGTAAACAAACTCCATTGTTCGGTAGATATCATTCTAATTGTTTCTTAGTTTGGGTTTGCCCCGTGTCTATTTCCTTTTGAACCATAGACATCAAAACTAAACCAATAAAAGGATAAATGCGGTTGGTAATCTTTTACGCTTAAAAAGCCCCCGCCCCCCCTCCTTGCCAACCACTTTTTTTTCTTTAAGTCCTTTCCCCCCCTTTCTCTACCGTTTTTTTCACTACATCATCCTCTGTGACTGACATGTAGGCGTGTACTGATTGGCTCATCCCTCACCTGCACGCAAATGGCGAGCCCTCCCCTCCCTGCATGGCGTGACTCAAAAACCCTTCCCCTCTCTGATTGGTCTGTAAAATGGATAGAGAGGTCCCCCCTGCCCCTCTTTCTTTTCTACTTCTCTTGATTTTTTTGTCCGCTACTCTGCCACTGCATGTTGCCCATTGTGCTATGATTCATTCTGTTCCTCTGTTGTCATTTTTTAATCTACTGTGTCCTCTTTGCCAATGGCTGCATGCAGAGAGAGGAACAGGCTGCATGTTTATATATTTATGTAAGTGTGTGTGTGTGTGTGTGTGTGTGTGTATGTGTGTGTGTGTGTGTGTGTGTGTGGAATGAGCCATAACCCATCTAACACCTGTGCGTGTGTGTACATCAATTTGTGTGTGTTCGTCCGTGTGTCATTTCATTCAGACTCGCTGATCTAACAAACCCCCCAGACCACAAACTAACTAACTAACACCATCATCACAACTCACCCTAACAACACAATAACATAACATCATCGCAACTACTAACAACATTGAAATCATTAACCCTAACCTCAGTAACCCCACACAGCTTGGCCTGACACCAGTAACACCACTGTGGCTGCCAGCAGTGCAACAACTAACAACTACTAACAAGTAAATAGTACTAACACCTACTGTGTAGCACGATGAAGCCTGTGGATACTTTACTAACACCTGCCTGGCTGGGCAAGTTTGCCTGGCAATGATAAGCACCATCAGTGCGAGCGTAGTAGTGGTGGGAAAGTAAAGAGCTCACAACCTTTATGAGAAGTTGAACCTGGACAATTAATGTACTGTAGAATATCAAGGTGATACCACTAACTGTGATTTACATGTGACAGAGTTGGCTATGTGTGCTAGCTAAAAGCCCCTGTACAGTCTATTATGCAGCAAAATGGGCTGGTTAAATTACAAGAACACCAGTGCTGGTGTCATGTAGGTGGATGTAGGTGGAGCATTAAGGAAAGTTGTTGTTAGTATATAAGGAATAAATCAAACTGGATGTTGTATTGAAAGATAAAGCAGCTCAGAGTCTATGGCAGAGAAATAAAGAGAAATGTAAAGGTTGACTCAGTATACGTAGAAGATTAGGCTAGCCTTGTAATGCAATGCTGCACAAATTGTGTTGGTTTAGTCTCTTTTGTAAAGTTGGTACAATGCAGTGACAGGATAATAGACTGGATTTGAAATCTGGGTGTGGAGAGTCATAAACCACCAATGGTGGCCCTGAAGCTTTGGGTAACAGTAAATCTTTATTAATCACACACAGGATCTAGTTGTCATCTTGTACAACTGCTGCTGACAGGCAGAAGGAGGTAGACCACATAGTCTCATTCTGAGTATACAAATAGTAGATGGAGCTACTACTAACTATTACTAACTGTAGGCCGAGGAACTGAGTGGCATTTAGCAGTGCATAGCAACATATTCCAAATGCCAGGAGTACAAGCAAAGTCGAGAGGCAGCACTACTCAATTACACTACACAGTTAGCACTAATACAATCACACCAAATCAAAGTCCCAACAGAACAACTGGCCAATTCCCAAAACCAATCAGGCCTTTTCCCTACCAGAATGCATACACATTGGTTACCAGAGTGACGGGGGCTAATTTGGCTGGTCAGCGCCTAGCTAGCGCTTAGCGCTACCTTTGGTGTGAGTATATAGCGTGTCCTTTCCCTGTGCTTTGTTGTGTAGGTGACCATCTCTGTGGACGGCATCCTGACCACCACGGGCTACACCCAGGAGGACTACACCATGCTGGGCTCTGATGACTTCTTCTACGTGGGGGGGAGCCCCAGCACCGCTGACCTGCCCGGTTCTCCAGTCAGCAATAACTTCATGGGCTGTCTCAAAGAGGTGGGATGCGTGTATTACATGTATATGCACATATGTATATATGCCAGCACATAGAAAACACATTTGATGTACTCATACTTGTGCTAGGCAATACAATTTAGTAAAATAACATATTATTGATAATTTCTGATTGTTTTGTATTGATTTACAATATATTGTGATATGACAAATGTATGTACTTGTTGGTAACTAATTTTGCTAGTCTTTAACTACAGTCTGATCAGAATTATGAATTTAGACAGAATAAGACACTGATATAATCTCCACATGATCTTTTCTTCACAATATGATTCCACTGAGAGTCAATGAGTGATAATATTTAGCTATTGGACAGGCCAGGACATATATTCATGCTGGACAAATTTTTGTAATCTCAAGTTATAAGAAACCAATCTTCCCCTTTTTTACACTTTCTCTTCCTCCCTTACTGTTTCTCCTGTTCTGTCGTGCATCACCCTAACATTTTGCAGATACTATATTATAAAGCACACACATACACAGAAATACTTCCATTTGGCAGTCTCCCACAAACAGTCCCAGACACACACACACCCTCCCCAGCATCAGAGAGAATCAGTGATGAGTGTCGTTGAGGGAGTAGATATAGCACTAAGCACTAACATGCTAATTAGCTACGCCACAGAGACGTTCCATCTATCTGCTGTGCTTGAAATGGGCCACAACACTGCAACAACAAAAACTCACATGACACACTGATGAAAACACACTAATACATATGCATGTACACATTAACACAATCTTTGCATGTATGCACTGCAGGAATGCAGGAATATACTAACTAAAACACATACACACTGACAAAAATAGTGAAAACACAAATGAGCATACATATGCATACACAGCACTTGACACAACAAAACTCCCAAATACATTCTCACATCCATGATATACATACCCCTGTCTAAGTCTCCATTTCATTCACACAGACTCACACAGAGGCATAAACAAACAACCAAACAAGCCGACAGATGATGTGCCAAACAGAGAGCTATCTGTATCAGTGGTGAATGCGCTCTGTGTTGCTTCATTAAGACTGATGGTGTTTAAACGAGGCTGCCTCTGTCAAAGTGAACCCTCCGCTGGCACATTTACATATTTAATACGATGATATGATAATCCGTGTGAGCAAATTAAGATGTATGCAGTGAATCACGCGCATGAACGATCACAGCTGTAACAATTTTGTGCATTTTATGCGGTGCAGCCACATTCCTCCACGCACACACCCACACGCCAGCACCATTTTGCACACTTGCAGCTCTTATTATATTCAAGAATCACCCTCATTGCACTAAGCGCACACACACAAAAGCACATATACGTACAGAAAATTAAAAACAGAGATGAAAAGCCAATGCAGGAGAAATTTTTTAATGTTGCTGAGTTGCTCACAGGTCATAGAAGGAGGTCTGGATTAATAAAGCAGAGTCTGTGTGTGCTCTTCCCTCTTGACATCAAAATGCTCAGCACAAGCACACTCTTTACGCTCTTTACACAGCTCAGTCAGAGAGCGTACTGTGTCAGGGAAAGGAAAGAGAAACAGAAAAGGGAAGAAGAGAGAAAACGTAAAAGCGATCATGCAAGTGGCAGGGATAAATGGGAGTTATCAAAAGATGAGGCTGGAGTGGCTTGCTGGTCTTAAGGTTGTCACTTTCATATAAAAATGCCAGAACACTTGAATAAAAAACTGTTTCCTTAGTTGATAGATTAATGGATGTTTGGTGATATTTAAAATGTCTTGTCCCCTCTTCATCTCTTCAACATTCTCTTCTCTTGTGACTTAAAAAGTTTAAACCGTATTATTCTTTCTGCTTGTTTTATGATTATTGTTGTAAACACTGAATTAAATAAAGAATAATAACAATAATCCAATTTTGTGCCACACCAGAAATATTTGAAAGGAACCCAAGGAGTGGGTACGTAAGTGGAGAAAATGGCTTGCTTTTATTTAAACTGAAAGTGAATTCATGTTTTATTCCTTTCTCTTCAATCCCCTCCCCTGAAGGTGGTGTACAAGAATAATGATGTACGGTTGGAGCTGTCTAGACTGGCTAAACAGGGAGACCCAAAGATGAAGGTATGCACTTCCAACAGCAAAGTACAACTTGAACCAGACAACACCTGATCCTCTTGTACACGTAACACAAACACCGTTTTATATCACAACCTCCATTCAGACCCTGTGAGACTTATACTGTGGGGACTTTGAGTAAGTGGGATTATATTTTTGAGAGGTAGCCACAAGCTTTTGTCTTTTAGTCAGCTCACAGCTGGAAGCAGCTGGCTGTATTTCAGCCCGACAACAAAAGAACCATTTTGGTCTTGATATTCACTGGACATCAATGTAATAACCCAATTTCTCATTTATTTTGCCTCGATCTGCTCCAGGTAAGTGGGGTGGTGTCCTTCAAGTGTGAGAGTGTGGCCACGCTGGACCCCGTGACCTTTGACACCCCAGAGTCTTACGTGGCACTGAGCAAATGGACAGCGAAGAAGGCAGGATCCATCTCGTTCGACTTCAGGACCACAGAGCCCAATGGGTTAATGCTTTTCAGCCATGGCAAACCCCGACAGCAGCAACGCAAGGACCCACGCACACCTCCCACAGTCAAGGTGAAAAATATAACATATATGTTTTTTGAAACTTGAAATGAGATAAAAAAAAACAGGACTAAGAGTCTACAGCCATGTTAGCAGCTCTGTGAGGCTATTGTCAAGTCCATCCTCTTAGTTTAGCAAAGTCATTGCAATTCATCCTGAGCAGGACATGGATATCAACCAACCTTAATTGCTATCCATCCAATACATGTTGAGACATCTCACTAAAAACCAAAACTATCAACCTCATGGTGTTGTCAAAGGAAAAGTCAGAGGATCACTAACGCCATTAGGCTTCACCCTCTAGGAACCACAAACGTTTCTACATAATTTCATGGCAATTCATCGAATAGTCATTAAGATATTTCAGCCTGAATCAGACAAATGACATCTGTAACAGAGGAGATTTCACTCTATGCACTGGAAATCCAAGCTGGTTACTGGAAATTAGGCCTTTAATCATCTGTAGCGTTTTTAGCACCATTGGATTCCTGACTGTCACTGAAAAATTGGGTTTATTCACTAGAATCATGACTCTAAGAAAGCTAGAAAAATCCCTGTTCCAAGATGGCTTTCCATCATGTTCACATTTGGGAGAACTGGAAAACATGTTTTCTGTTCTATGTAGATTAGAAAAATGTATAGGTTAACTAATCCCCACTAAAATTAAATGACATTGCACAGGGAACCTGATTATAAAGGGTTAGACAGAAGCCCAATCACTTTATTATAACTTGCAGCTATAATTTGCATTTTTATTGCCAGCCATCAATGTCCATGCTTTTTCACAGAATACTGATTCTGTGAGGGTGTGTGTGCGTTTGGCTTACAGGTGGATTTCTTTGCCATTGAAATGCTTGATGGACACCTGTACCTGCTGCTTGACATGGGCTCAGGAACCACCAAGACCAAGGCCATCGATAGGAAGGTCAACGATGGAGAATGGTATCATGTGGACTTTCAGAGGGATGGACGTTCAGGTACAGCTCTCAGCTCTATGATGCTAACCCTGACCACAGAGGTTGATAAGAAGGAGGTAGAGGATAATGAGCCTAGCAAGGCCATTTGGCTGCCATCTGTCTGCTGTCTGTATTTAATTTAAATTGGGGTTATTGAACTTGACTTTAGGGGTGCTGTACACACCATTGTTAACTGAATCAATATACAGCAGCACTGTCACATTTATTGTAATATCTTCATATAATTACCGTAACACTGAGACTATAAGTCAAGCAACTGTGACTTGTTTCTCATCTTACTGTTAGTACTCTTAATGTTTTTAAAAGTTATGGCCACATTTGCTATAAACCCATACTTCCTGCCACAAATACTGTTAGATACATAAGATACATAAAACACACTTAAATAATGCCTTTTATGAACGTTACATCCTTTTCTTGCCTTTATTTTCTCCTAGTCCTTTGAACACCAACCATACAGTATATACAGCTCAGGGTTTTTAATGTTTTTCAGCTTCGTACCAATATAGTTATAATTTGCATGTCAGTGTCAATTACAGTCTAGAAACCCGCAGTGGGGGCTGCCTGTCTCCTCAGTGGGGGTCTTGTTTGTTTACTGTAGCTGTACTAATGTCTAAGAATAATTCTATTAATGATTTATTGTGGATAAAATGTTTAACATAGCACTTTTAAACCAGCACAGCTTCAAGGTACTAAATCATGATTAAGTCTGTGCAGTTTGAGATTTCCATTGCTCCTGATTATCGTGGTGATGAGTGGTGGCGATGATGAGGAGGAGGAGTGCAAAGAGAGCAGGAAGGATGATGATGATGACAAAGATGATGATGATGGTGGTCATAATGGTGGTGGTGGTGGTGATGACAGTGATGATTGTGATGAGGATGTTCACACTGAAGGTCATAATGATTACTGAAGTTGTTTTGATGTCTGTGGTTTCTTTATTCAGGAACCATCTCTGTGAACAGCGTAAGAACAGCGTACACGGCTCCAGGAGACAGCGAGATCCTGGACCTGGATGACACCTTGTACCTCGGAGGACTACCTGAGGACCGTGCTGGATTGATCTTCCCTACAGAGGTTTGTGTGTTGACATTTTGTGTCTACTGTATTACAATTGTTTTGATAATCATTACATTTTTTGAGTCATTTTCCAAGCAAAGATATTGAACATTTGATTGTTCCAGCTTCTCAAATGGTAGAATTTTTTGCTTTTCATTGTCTTACATTCCAGTAAATTAAATTACAGTCTAGTAAATTAGATATCTTTTGTCCAAAAAAACAAGACATTGTCAGCTGTAGAAAATTGTGAGAAGTGTTCTGTCAGGAAACAAGGACAGAGAGAGGGGTAGGACATGCTGCAAAGGGTCCTACAGTCAGGGAATGAACCGTGGATGTTACGGTAATGTGATATGTGCCTTAACCATCAGCCCACCGGATGCCCTCACGCCAAGGTTTTAACTATTTTCTTGCAGTAATATGCATGTTAGTTTGGTGGTGTGGCTCTACTCGTGTAATGCTTTGGGAGAAATCTGAGCAAGCCTGATACAGACTGCCTGTGCTCACAAACTCTTCCTGGCAGAGCCTGGAAGCCTAAACACATATAAACAAACAATCAAAATTCACATATGACTAACTGCTAATACAGGAGCAGGCTGGTATGTTGGCAGCCAGTGGTGTAACAGCGAAGTTCAGAACTCAGTGTCGTTGTAAGCCGACGGAATAGCAAATGTTTCTATGGCCCGTCTATATTGAGAGATAGGTCATGGACATGACTAGAGACTGAATGAAATGTGACTAAAAAATGACTTCTGTGCCTGCCTGAAATGATTAATTGTTTAATTAATTGTTTTTATCGTTGTTTCTTGTGTTTCTTTTATGATGGGTTTTTAAAAATCAATTAGTAGTTGTTATTATTGTTGATAACAAACTTGAAGTGCGCTGTTCAAAAGTAGAGCTGCAACGATTTATATGTTTTCATCATCGACTGTCAAGAATGATAATTGATTAATTATTGAAGTAATTTGTCAGGCAGAAATGCCAAACACTTGATGGTTCCAGGTTCTTGAATGTGAGAATTTGCTGCTTGTCTTTATCTTACATTAGAGGAAAGTGAATGTCTTTTGTGTCTGGAAGGTTTGTTGGACAAAACACGTCACTGGATGTTGCTGCCTTGTGCTCTAGGATATTGTGCACATCATTTTTCATTGTTTTCTCGATAATACAAATAATTGTTAGTTGCAGTCCTACGCAAGACAAATATACCATGAACTTTTGCTACTAACAACAGTTATGCTGAAATAGAAAATACATAAAATAGATATGAAATAAGAGGTGAAATGTAAATATAGAATACAACATATACATCATATAGCCTAGGAGAACAGATGAGCATGAGCTTTTTTTCTCAACATTTTCACCGTTTGAAGAAGTCTGCATAACAGCCTGGACATGAATTCAGATGAAACCACCCAATTTTGGTTTTTAAGTGAAACAAATTTTAAAACAATAAAGTAAGTAATCTTAAAAAATAAATTTAAACATAGTACCTGAGCCAAAAATAACTGGAAGATATGGGGATAACTGTGGCGAAACTATGTACACTCTTAATTTTGAATACAGTTTACCACCAAACACTGCCAATTTTCCCATTTATTATAAACTATGTGTTCAGTGAAACTACTCAACACTGGTGATTTCTTCCTCAGGTGTGGACAGCGCTGTTGAACTACGGTTACGTGGGCTGCATCAGAGACTTATTTGTGGACGGGCAGAGCAAAGACATCCGGCGGCTGGCTGAGGCCCAGAGGGCAGTGGGGGTGAAGCCATCGTGCTCCAGAGAGCCACCCAAACAATGTCTGTCCAACCCCTGCCAGCACACCGGCATCTGCAGGGAGGGCTGGAACCGCTACGTCTGTGACTGCTCTGGGACGGGCTACCTGGGACGTTCCTGTGAGAGAGGTGAGAATGACCGAGTGAGAGGTCGGAGAGAAAGAGGACGAGAATAACACTTCAGCTGGACTATTAGCAGCTTGTACAATACTTGGCATAAGTGTTGAGGCCACATTTTCTCAATAGAGATGAGTATGCTGGCTAATTACAGCCACTAAACAGCACAATTTTTGTGAAAAATTAATGATACGCCACAATGCAAGATACAGTCATAATGACAGCTTTGTCATTTGCTTATGGCTTGAAAACTTTGAGTAATGCCAAAGGGATGATTGACACAAGACAGTAGGTATATGGTGGAAAGTCTGACGTTTTAAAGTCAGAAATAACTCCATCATCCTCTGAAAATATATTATGATCATCATATATATTGGTTATAAAATCTTTATTCATTATACCTTTAAGTTATGCTTCTTTTTTTCTTTAAAATACCGATCCTAACATATTACAGTTTGAAAGTACTTACTCTGATGTGCACTAAAAAGGTACACACATAAAGATTTATGGCAGATGAAAAATGTAACAAAACTATTAGTTAAATATAAAACTTGCAAATTTAGTTTGACCCTCTTTTTGTCCATGGTGATGAAAACAGGATGGGAGGTAGGCAGTTGCTAGAGGTGACAATAGAAAATAAGGACAAGGAGAGAATGAGCCTGTTTGCTCAACAACAAAAAATGATAATAGTGCAGGTTGTCTATCTTGGGCTGTGTCAAAATTACACATTTTCTGTGTGGAACTGAGAGTAGTAAGATGGAGGCAAGGAGAGGAGAGGAGCAACAGAGGTGAAAGAAAAGAGGTGGGAGGAAGCAGAGCTGCAGACAGTACTATTGGACTGCTATGGATGTAGAGATTGGGAATCGATGGGAGAGGAAGTGTGCAGAAAGCAGGGAGCAGGAGCTGTGACAGAGGAGGGTGGAACCACCAGGCTGGAACCACCATATGACAGCAGGTGAGGAGATGAGGAGGAATGGGAGACGCGAGTAGAAAATCTGACAGAGAGAGAAAGTTATGAGAAAAGGTATGAATTCAGGCCGAGAGAGAAATGGAAAGTAGGGAAGATTGGCAGAGAGACTGATACAGGCCTGTTGAAAGAAGTGAGATGGAGTCAGACAAGGAGAAGAGAAGAAATGTTGTTTGTGCCACAGCTGCTGACGCGTCTCAAGTGATGTTTGTACTATCATCTATCAGGAGATATACACACACACACATGCACGCTTTCTGAAGGGTGTTGATATGAAGATGTTTTATTTCGGAGGACAAACATCCGCAGTTTATACTTATCATAGAAATGCACCTTCTCTCTATCCTTCTCTTAGCTGTGTCTTCCTCTCTATATCTTTCTTCATCCCTCTCTGTGTGCATTGAGGGGTCACTAACTGGTGGTTCAGTGGATTAAAGGAAGCACAGATGGAGAAGCAGATGGAGAGAGTGATTGGGCATGTTTACGCCTTCTACCTGCGGTTTCTCCCTCCTTTTTTTCCTTCCTCACTCTTTCACTCTCTCCTTTGTTCCCCTTCGCCACGCTTGGGCTCCAAGATGAATTTTCATTTCATAAAGAGCAGTTACACACATATTTGGAAGTCATTTTAGGTTTTTTTTTCCTGCCGTCCTGCTTTCTCTACGGAAGTCCTTTAATGTCAGGAAGAGAAATACGATGAAATGACAGAGTTCATCTTAAGGTTAAAATCTCTATTTTCAAAAGAGCAGATTCTTTACTCATTTTCAAGTTTTCAAATATTAAATATTAAATATTTTCAAGCTTATATATGTATATACTATATGTACTGTATGTTTAAATGTCTTCCATCACCTAATACTAATATTAATTACCTTAAATATTTAAAAATCTACTGTTGACCTTAACACATCTGTCCTTTAATTAAAGTTCATAATGTTCAAAAACAAAGTAAAATCAAATATTTTGAAGAATAACAAAGTTAAAAATATTCAAAATTTTGATAATAGTATATCAGCGTGATTTTTTCATCAGAATTATGAGATAGTAGATCAATATGATGGCATATTAAGTCCAAATTATGAGATAAGAAATCAGAATTTTTAGTTTTCAAGCAAAATTACGAGCTTACTCAGATACATTATGATATAATAACTAAGGGACTAAGTCAAAATGATGAGATATGAAATAGAAACGCATCAAAACACCCATGTCAATGGCACATAATGGCGGCGACTAAGTAACATATGAGGTGCTGCCAGTATCACATTTATTCCCACCATCAATGTCAGTCACCTGTTTGGAAATTTGATCATGTTAACTCTGTGGATTGATAATCCCAGTTAGCACACCTAAACAGAAGAGTTTGGTGATATTCTACATTAATGACTTTTGTGTGTGAAGCTCAAAGCCTAATATAGTTTTTTCCCACTCTGCCCAGACCTCCATTGTTGTCAAAACTATTAAAATAACATCAGTGAGCTACACTGTTACACTGGGTAACAGTTTCCTTCATTACGATGAGTATGAACAGTGTAGTTTATTTTGAGTCAATGCCACATACAGCATCCTGCTGCCATAACTCCTAAGTAGTGCACCAAGTCTCCAACAAATGTCCTATTCACTCATGTTTAAGGAATATTTAGTAAAAGCAACCGTGTCAAGATGTTATAGGAAACTACTGAGACCTTTTTAAAAAATGATACTACATATTTGTGACCCATTTTTAAGATTTATAACTTCAGAAGGAACCAGTGGGCTTGGGTATGTGTGCCACAGGCAGGGTGAGGATGTTTGAAAGTATTGAGAAATTAACTAATACATTGTTGGTTTCAGTCTTTTCATTGGATCAATAATATAAAATATCACTAGCCTTATCCTTTAACTACTTACTCTGCTCGTATGGTGCATGTGGTGTGTGCTACTGGCTTCAGATGTTCACTGTGTTGATGTTACACTTCAGTCAGTTCTTTTCTTCTTTTCCTGGCATAAATGGTCTTCCATACTTTCCTTCTCTCTAAGCCTCCCTCCTCTATTTGTCTGGTAGTGAGTCAGGTGCCGTGGTGAGGAAAATTTAGTCAGCTGTCTCCCTTATCAGAGATGTGTGCACGTGTGTGTGTTCAAGTGTGCTTGGGTGAGTGTATGTGTGGCTGTTAGTTATGTTATCTGTGATATAACAGGCCAACCACCTTCTTTTTTCCTCAAGTTAATGAGGGTTCATTTGCATTTTAGCCAAGAGCTTTTCTCTCTCCCCCCCGCCCCACCCTTCTCCTTTCTCTCTGTCTTGCTCTGTCCCTATTTTCTCTCCCCTTGCTCTCACTTTACTAAACCCTCCTCTGTTCACACTTAAATTCACTCACTTATTCTGACATGCACGCACACAGACACACATACACACACTATCTCTCTCTCCCTCCTTCTCAGCTCATCAGTATTCATGAGGCCTCCCTCTCTTCCTGTTCTCTTGTTTTTGCCTTGGCTCCAAACGTCTCCCACGGAAACAGGGAGAGCGAAAGCGAGAGAAAGCGAAGGAGGAGTGGAGTGGAGCGATATAAGAAGAAGCGAAGAAGGAAGAGAGGGGGAGATAAAGACACAGAGACATGGAGAGTGTGTTTGGCTGTGTATGTAATTGGCCAATAAAAAACAGGGTCCTCAGAGGTAAACAGTTTAGCGGTCGGGGATTGGCCCCAGCAGGTAGCAGGGAGAGAAGATTATGAATATGTAAATGAGTATGCAAAAGACATTAAAGCGGGATCACCTGAGCTTGTTACATTATGACTCCAGGGTCTGGGATGTCAGCGACGGTGGCTAACACACTCACCGCCATGCATTCTGATTTAACCGGATAATAGGGCCAGCCAACCAGCTCCGGCTATTTTTACACCCTCTTCTGTAAGGCAGAGGCAGTGATGATGAATTAAGGGTGGAAAGTGATGGGGTAATTTTGTTGGGAGCAGGTTTTGAGTTTCAACATGACGTGGCGGGGGAACAAGGGAGTGAAGCCACGCTGCAACATATTTTATTATGTATGAAGCTGGTTCACTCAACGTCAAATTGCCTTTGTCTCCTCCCACTTCGTGTGTTTTCTCCTTGTCAATCATCTTTTCTGTCTCTTTTTTTTATGTTTCTACCCACCACGCTCTCCTCCGCCATCATCTATCTTCCTCCGCCTGCCTTTCATTTCTTCCCTTCCTCTATCATTCGCTCCTTGTCTTGTCTGTCTCTGTGCATCTTGTACAGATGCGACTATCCTGTCTTACGACGGCAGCAAGTTTATGAAGGTGCAGTTGCCTGTGGCGATGCACACTGAGGCAGAGGACGTCTCGCTACGCTTTCGCTCCCAGCGGGCGTATGGCGTTCTCATGGCAACCACATCCCGTAACTCCGCAGACACCCTTCGTCTGGAGCTGGATGGGGGCCGTGTCCGACTAACTGTCAACCTAGGTACACACACGCACACAAACATGTAGATTCTCAAACATTTTTTTAATTACCTGTCAGGGGAATGCAGCTGATACTGGCCTCTTGGCTGTTTCTTGCATAGGGATGTTGATTAATGATATGTTGTCCCTGTAAAATAAACTCTTTCAGATCATTCTGCTGCACTGTTTATACTCAGTATATTCAAGACACGGGTTTCACAGGCTTTTTAGCATTTGAATTGATGTCATAGTATAGATGTTACTTATCTTTGAATGCAAACACACACAAACATGCACAAGTGAAGGTTAGTAGTATTGTTTTTGTGTTGAACAGAGGGTCAAGCCTCAAGCTGCATTCTCTGCTCACTCCCAGTGGACCTGTGCATCCCTAACACCTGCAACAATCAACACAAAGCTCACAAACTGTACAAGCACAAACAGATAGTATACTCCACATGTAACTGCAGGAAAATCCCTTAACTTTGTGTACATTTCTCCTTCTCAGTTCAACAGCCAAACACATTTTCATTTTCACTTTCAGTCACACACTTTCACATAAATGTAAGTACATTCACATAATATACACACATACACTTACAGAGGGGTGCATGTGTTGGTCTCTGGTTGTCTGCAGCCACGTCTTTTCTGTGGTTGACGCCACACGACACACCAAGGCATCATGGGTAAAAAATTTAAAATAATAATAATCATAATACAGGGGCTGAATCTTCCTACAATTTGTGAAGATTTGTGCTCTGGATGGGTGACAAAAATTATGGGATGTGTTCGATGTCATCAGACAGACTGACACACATGACCCATCTCAGTCTCCTGGTGCTTTTGATTGGGGACTGAAAATGTCGCCCAGGCCAGAGCAGCCAGTGAGCACACTGCTCATGCTGGGACACACCGCTCTCCTTAACACGTCACTGTGAAGATCAACAGATTTTTTTTCAGATTTTGCTCTATTGGCTAAAAAATCTAAGTCACAGAAACTCACACTGTTGTAAGAAAATACGCTATCCAGCTTGAGGTCCTGTGACAAAGGAGAGTGTGTGTTTTCTCAGCAGTGTGTGTGTGTGCGTGTTTATATATATGAATGCGGGGTGTGTCAACGTGTGCGTCCCCAGGGCGTGGAGAGTATGTGTATGTGTGCAGCATTAACCCTCTGCTCTGCTCTCCCTCCAGACTGTATCAGGATAAACTGTACAGCCAGTAAGTGATCCTCCATCTCACCTAACCCCTCCCCCTTCCTCTTCCTTCTCAGAATGTGTGTGTGTGTGTGTGAGCGCGCAGTAGGGTGTGTGTTTTTGTTAATGTGTCTGCCTATTTTTCTCTATCTTTCTTATCAGTTCATCTGATCACAATCTCTCATTCAACATATCTTTGTACCATGTGTCTGTGTGCATATATGTGTGTGTGTGAGTGTGTGTTCAACAGGGGAGGTGCACATATGCGTGTTAGTGTCTGCATGTTCAGCTACACCACAGGAGTGGTGTGATTTTTGCTGAGGGCCAGGGTTTTCCATGTCGGCCATTTTAGCAAAGAAGGATAGACGGAAGAGAGGACGGTGGGGGTTGATGGAAGGGAAAAAAAGAAAGAGAAGTAGAAGAGGAACGGGGGCAAAATATATCTGAGTATGACGTGTTCAGGTAAATTTGGTGTGTTGAGAAGTGTGAGCTAAAGAGGCAGGGAGTAGTAGCTGGTGGCTGAACGCAACTCAGAGCTGCAAGCTAATTACTTCTCCTTCATGCCAGAGACAAAAGACGTGTTATCCCTCTGCTTTTCTGTCGCACCTTCTTTCCAAACGTCTGTCTGGTTTGCTTCTTTGTTTGCTTGTTGTTTCTCTCTAAACTGTACATGGGGGATTTTTGGGTAGTGTTTCATACAATGTGTTTAGTGTGTGTTTGTGAGTGGCTTTGCATTCTGTATTCTTTTCGTCGCCCATCTGTGTCTGTATTTTTTGGGTGTGTTTTCCTGTGTGAAAGTGAGTGAGTGTGTGTGTGTGTGTGTGTGTGTGTTTCTGTTCATGCTGCTGTGAGTGGAGCTGAATCCCTGATGAAGTTTAATTCCCTCACGTGGAGTTTCTCTCTGTCACGACCACAGAGAAAGCGAGAGAGAGAGAGTGAGTGAGAGAGGGAGAGAGAGAGAGACGAATGCTCTGTGACGGCAAAGAGGTGGTGAAATGGACGACTGCAGTTGCCATAGAAACCCTACTAGCCACACAGCGCCGTTGCTATCCCGCATGTCTGTTGGCCAATTTTAGACCAGTTGTCTCAATGAACATTTCAGTAGGCAGCCACTTTTCTGGCACACTGTGTGCATACAATAAATTATACATCTGATATTCGAAGGGGAAGAAAAAATTTATTTAACAGCCAGGCGCCACTGAAATAGTCCACTCAGCAGTCAAATGAAAGCCTCGGCATGGGAGAGATTTGAGGCTTATCCAGCAGAAAAGCCATTTGTTATTTGGAGCTAATGAAATATGAAACGCTTTTTGTCATTTTGTTTTCATTATCCTGCTTTTATAATCACCAGTAGCTTATGCCATTTGATTTGAATTGTATTTCTATTGCAACAAACAGTCCCTCTTGTCTCTCTCTTTGAATTGTCTTGCCTTATTGTGTTTTGGTTTGGCGGCACAGAGTGCTGACTGTATGCTGACCGCGAGTAGCTCAACATTAAACCTCAACTCAAAGCTCACCATGCTGCTGAACGCACTGTTAGCATTGACCTAAAATAGGTGTGTGCGTGTGTGTATGTGTGTTTGTGTTTGTGTGTCTCTCCCTGTTCCCAGGTTGACACAGATCACTGCCTTACTCTCACATCAGTCTGCTCATTCTTTGAATATTCGGTTACATATGCACTAACACACACACACTCCTAAACTCACACATACATACACATATTCTCTCCTTCACTCAGTGCTAGGCAGTGATCCATGGTAACAGGATGAGATGCTCATGCCCAGAGCACAGCTGAGTCTCCTCAGGGGAACCCTGTGTCCTCTCTGAATGCACAACACACTCTTTTAGTGTTGAAAAAACATACACACACACAGTGCCATATCCATTTTGATTGACTTTTCATAAATAATCATGCTCGCGTGTCAGTCTGCCTGTATGTCTCTCACTTTTTTTACCGCTCTAACTGTTTGTGTGTGTATGTGTGTGTGTGTGTGTGTGTGTGTGTGTGTGTGTGTGTGTGTGTGTGTGTGTGTGTGTGTGTGTGTGTGTGTGTGCTGCCTGCGTGCCTCCATGAGTGATGTAGGCATGCTTGACATTTTCTGCAGCAGAATCCGTTCGGGTCAGTTTACCTCTCACCTCCCCCGTCATTACCTCCTATAGGTCACTGTAAGCAGACTCACTCACTCTCCTCAAGCCAACAGGGCTCGGAGGAGGAAAGGGAGTGTGTGTGTGTTTGTGTGTTGCGAGTTGGTAGGTGTTGTGTTCAACGTTGGTGGGGTGCTTGTAGAGAGTAGGAGGAAGGGGACACTTGAGGTCTTGGGAACAGTCAGTCCATCAAATGTGTGCAGTCACCTATGTGAGGAAATGAGCTGGTAGATGGACAGAGAGAGAGACATCATGAGAGGACAGCTCAGCTTCTTTCATTCTGCTGCACATCAGCAACTTGGAGAGCTCTCTGATCTTCCTCTGTGTGTCTAGTGCCACCATGAGGCGCACTGCCATATTGCGCTCTTGTGGAAAATAAAAAAGATCCTGCATGCAGGCACATGGGCTAATCTGTGTTATATGTGCGGGGGCGAGAGGATTGTGGGGCAGTTTAGGCGTCAAGTGGGTGCGAATGTGCTATCTGTGCATGTATGGGTAATAGGTGGTCATCATGGCGTTGTGATCTGTCCACAGATGGATTGTCTCAGCGTGGGCCTGTTGTGACTCACAGTCTCCATCTTAGGCACCCATGGCATCCATTTATGTAAATCTTTCTGTCTGTCTGTGTCACATCATCTGTCTCGCTGGCTTATCTGCAAAGAGACCTGTCTGTCTATCTGTGGAGAGAGTGTCTTGACACAGAGGTGTTTGTCTCCCCAGGATATGTATGGTTCCTCCTTCCCTCCGCTATTTCCCTCCATTTCCTCACTCTCTGTCCTTAAAATTTAATTCAACCTGCCTGGCTCTCTGCTTCTCGTCCTTCTTCTGGTTCTGTACTTCTGTCTCTGTCTCTCTACATCTCTATCTCCTCCTTCTCTCTCTATCTGTCTATCTCCACCTCTCTGTGCATATGTTAATGGTGCTCTGGGCTATGTGTAGGTAAAGGCCCAGAGACCATCTTTGCGGGGTCGGGCCTAAATGATAATGAGTGGCACACGGTGAGGGTAGTCCGGCGTGGCAAGAGCCTCAAACTCACCGTGGATGACCTGCAGCCTGTTGAAGGTAACCACAGCAGCCTAACTTAAAACCTTTCACCATAAATGACACTTTACACAAATTGCTGTTTGATTCTTTTTAAATTTAGACCAACATTAAGGGTTTTATTTCTTTTTTTAGAGAACATCTGTACCTGTGTAAGTGAAAATGATCATTCTGAATTAGCATTGAAATAAGACTCAGGATTAGTATTTGGTTTAGGATTGAACAGTACCACTTGAAATCCAACTTTCCGTAGCCCTCACCTTTGAAGTTTACCCCCGCCACCAGGTCAGATGGCGGGCGACCACACCCAGTTGGAGTTCCACAATGTGGAGACGGGTATTGTGACGGAGAAGCGCTTCATACCTGCCGTGCCCTCCAATTTCATCGGCCACCTTCAGGGCCTGACGCTGAATGGCATGCCCTACATCGACCTGTGCAAGAACGGCGACATCGACTACTGCGAGCTCAATGCTGTTATTGGCTATAAGAGCATCGTAGCTGACCCTGTCACCTTCCGCTCACGCTCCAGTTTCGTCACGCTGCCCACGCTGCAGGCCTACTACTCCATGCATCTCTTCATGCAGTTCAAGACAACATCCCCCGATGGCCTTATTCTCTACAACAGGGGAGACGGCAATGACTTCATAGTGATAGAGCTGGTGAAAGGGTGAGCTGGACAATGCACAGGGTGTGATATTAACATTAAATGAGTCAGTGTGATTAGTATACGTTTGTGGTAACAGCTTTCCTGAAGACATGCATGTGCATTTCCAATGGTGCTATTTTTACTGTTATTAATAGTTAAAGTTTCCTTTGATAAACAAAAAAATTGAAAATTCTTGACTGTAAGGCTGAAATATCAAATATGAAAAATTTACAAGTCAAGCAGGTCTTTTTCTATTCTCATAATTATGCTTCTACAAGACAGATTATAATGCCCTGAAGTGTATGACCCTGTGTTGTTCTTCATCATGAATATAATTAATTTGCCTCTTCTCTTCTCACTTGTTTAAGCACCTCCTCTCTCCTTTCCTTTTTCACTCTCTAGCTACCTGCACTACATTTCTGACCTGGGCAATGGGGCACACCTGATCAAAGGCAACTCTAACAGTCCTCTAAATGACAACCACTGGCACAACGTGCACATATCCCGAGACACTAACAATCTCCACACGGTCAAGATTGACACCAAAGTCACCACGCAGACCACCATGGGCGCCAAGAACCTCGACCTAAAGGGTATGCACAAAAATACAAGGAGTGATACCTCAGTTTAGGTAGCTTATACAGGAGACAGGGATACACATACTTGATAACACATACAATATTTGTACACAGTCAGGTCACAACATATACTTAAACTGTTTCATAGGAGGCTTGATGAACATATACTGATTAGTGCTGAAACAATCTGTCTCACCTTAACCCTAACATCTGGGGGGGAAATGCTCATCTCATGTATTAATGAGAGCTAAATGACAAAAATAATACTTCTATCGTGTCTGTATGATAATACCAGCACTTCTAAAGCTTACTAAAAAACACTTTGTTCCAGGCGCGTTCTTGGCGGATGAGCTCTAGGTGGATTTTGTTACCTTTACCAGGCTGGCTGTATTTCCCTGGTTCCAGTCTTTTCGCCAAGCTAAGCTAACTGTCTACATATTTCTAACTAGTCAGTCGGAAAATAAATGGGCATAGTTGATTAATTATTTGTAATTTATCAAGCGAAACTGGCAAATATTCATTGATTCCATATTTAAAAATGAGACAATATGTAGCTTTTCTACTTGTAAACTCAATATATGTAGGTTTTGAGCTGTGGATGAGATAAAACAACCAATTCGAAGACAGAACCTGAGAGAGATTTGTTCATCGAAAATAATGGATAGATCAATCAGTACTAAAAATACTTCCATTACTTGCATTCATCTTACTGATAGACTTATGCAGATCAAGACAAAGCAGCGTGACTTGGTAATGAAGCTGCCATTAATTGTGTTGCTCTTCAACAGGTGATCTGTACATTGGGGGTGTTTCCAAAGAGATGTACCGAGACTTGCCTAAGCTGGTCCACTCCCGTGAGGGATTCCAGGGTTGCCTAGCAACTGTTGATCTAAATGGCCGGCTCCCTGACCTTTTGGCTGATGCCTTGGCAACCATGGGACAAGTGGAGAGAGGCTGTGAAGGTGAGGTGCAAACGCACAATAAAACACACCAGTAGATCTGTCCAGGTCCCATGTCCTTACTGCTTTTTCTTTCAGTTTTCATTTAACTCATGCTCTCTGTTATTAGGATAACCCACTAACCCAGCTCTTGCTCTGTTAGATGTAAATTTGACTCTCTTTCTTCTCATCTCCTTTTCAATCTTTCTGCACATTGTGGTTTCTCTCTCTGTTCCACTCTTTCAGCAGTTCACAGACATCTGTGCGCATTGACTAACCATCTAACTTAATTTGCTTGTTTGCTTTTTTGTTTGGCTGACAAAAGTTACATTGATGAAAGCTGACTTGCAAGGTATATCGCTTTGTGTGAGCATGTGAGACACGTGTGTAATGGTGGGAAAATGTGTGTGTGAGTGTGCGTGTGTGAGAGTATGTGTGCGTGTATGTATGTGTGCGTGTGTCGAAACTACCCAGTGGTGTCCGGTGTTGTGTGGATCCCAGTGATCCAGAGTCAAAGGTCAGAGGTGACCTGTCCTCTCCTAGCCACCATAGTGACTTCATCACAGTAGTAACATCACCACCGCTTGACTTGAGTTGACCACAGCTCCACCACCTGGGTTGCCTAGCAGCATGCTCTCTAACCCCTCCTACTGACTCCCATCCTAAACTCCAATACTCTATTTGTGAATGATTTCACACCCTTTCCTCCATGCCTCGTGTTAAAAGTGTATCGAAGGAGAACCAAGTTTCAACTTTTGACGTTCTCGTCCTGTGTGGTTTTAGCACGAAGCAGGGAGAGAACAGTGACAGACCGCTGAAGGAAGAGTATTGAGAAGAAGGCTTTTAAACATAACTCTGACCTCTTATGTTTAACTCCTCCTCCTGTCCTTGCCCCACTCATCTAGCCTCACCACCTGCATGCTGTAAACATTTGGCTCTTTTCATCTAATAACATAGATTCCAGTTTAGCTTTAGTTCAGTTTGTATGGATAATCCAGTCTCCTCTGTAAATGTAAAGCTAAAGAATGGGAGCCTATCCACATTATCCTAGTCTCACAAGGATTTTCTACTAATACTACTAATCAAAACACCATTGCAGCACAACAGACTACCCAACCATTTCAAAACAGCAAAATGTTTCAAGGAAATACGGTCTAAAACTAACAATACTGGCCTACTATTGTGAACATACTGGGCTCCAGACAAAAACAAAAAAGTGTTTCTGTTTGCTTTCTCCTAACTTTTGCACCCTCCAACCCCACCACGTCTCTCACTGCAGGTCCCAGCACTACCTGTCAGGAAGACTCCTGCTCAAATCAAGGAGTTTGTTTGCAGCAGTGGGAGGGCTTCACCTGTGACTGCAGCATGACTTCGTATGCTGGGCCACTATGCAATGACGGTGAGTCTTTGCTCTTCATTTTCTGTCTGATACCAGAGTGGACTTCAGATCATTTCAGTGATGTAGACAGGTGAAAGTGGAGGATTTTTAAGATATTTAAATCCAAAAAAAGTTAAAACTATTGTGTCTAAACTGTAGATAACGCACCCATCTAACCTTAACCCTGGCGTTGGAGCTGCACTTGGATGATTTGGCTTTAGTCACTGAATTGAAGCATTTTAGTGTGCATTTTGTCAGAGCCACCACGTGAGGGCACTGTCAACTGTTCATTTTGAATTGCCACTAAAATATTACAGTACCTGTTCAATTTCTAGTTCGGCTGTTCAGATCTCTCTCTCTCTCTCTCTCTCTCTCTCTCTCTCTCTCTCTCTCTCTCTCTCTCGCTCTCTCTCTCTCTCTCTCTCTCTCTCTCTCTCTCTTTGTAATGTTTAATAATTTAATCTGCTATCTTTATACTCTAAATTATTCTCTGATGCCATACAAGCAAGATACGTGTTGGTTTTGTAGTCACCCAATGAGTCAAATAATTGTATGAGTTGTTATTTGTATGAGTCAATTATTACAGTCAGCCTTCTGCAGTAATGTTAAGAAGTACTTTGGGAAATACAGATTTTTTTTTCCAGCCTGTAGGTGGAACAAGCCAAATGTGCAAGACCAGTCAACTGTGACATTTTAGAGTTTTTACTATTATTTTCCAATATGCCCCTTGTGTATTAAACATTTAGAAAAAAAATAGGCAGAGGTACCATCTGCAGTATGGAACCACTGATGATAGATAGTACTATTTGGGCCATATAGACTTGCTTGCTATTAAATTTTTTATCTGTGTGGACCAGCTGGGACCACTTATATCTTTGGGCGTGACGGAGGCATGGTGGTTTACACATGGCCGCCGAATGAACGTCCCAGCACCAGGGCAGACCGGCTCGCCCTTGGGTTCAGCACCCAACAGAAACACGCCATTCTACTCAGGGTGGACAGTGCCTCCGGCCTGGGAGACTACCTTCAGCTGCAGATAGTAAGTACACATGCTCATATTCAGTAGGCCAAAGAAAATGTGATTTTTCATTCATTTAAGATTTTAAATATTTCTACATATTGTTTGACCAAATGTGCTTAATTTATTCCTTTATTTAACCAGGAAGTCTCTTGAGATACATTGGGTCTGTCCCCATAGCCGCTCTTGAGGTTAGGGGGTTGTGCACGTTCACATGCCACCAGGTAGTAGGCAACTGTGTCCCACACCTGAAAAAAGCCAACAGCCAGCACAATGAATCCACACTCAATGCACACTCATCCTGTTAACCACTTGCAGAGTGAGCAATATTCCAGTGATTGCCAGTGATGCAAACATGAAGTTGAACTTTATGTTGAATTCAGCTTGAGTAATACTGTTCACATCCAAACACAATCCAATTGTGACAGAACCAGCACAGATGGATATCACTCAAAAATAAGATTGATTATCTGTCATTAGAATAATTATTAGATATCAAATCCTTTTTATGAAAGCATTAGACAAATATTCCTTCCTAAAAATGTTACCTGACAAAACATTTGAAATAATATTATATTATGTCTCTTCTATGTACAATAGGCCTACATACTTCCATTACTTGATTTAATTACTGCACTCAGCTCTTGAATGTGTGTTTGTTTGTCATCTGGTTTTAACCATGATAATACAGTGTTTGGTTGATCCTATTTATTTGTTCATTATGTTGAAATGACACAAAACCAGCAAAGAATCTGAGCTCCATTCAGCCTTATATTTGTGTAATAACAGGATGTGGTTCATGCCCCAGTGAGCTTTGATAAACCTCCATCTGGTTGATCTGTTGGCAGTTACCTGATATACCTGCCTGAAATGCGTCTCACAAGTCTGCATTTGACGAGGACTGGGCAATAACACCTAAAATCAATATCACAAATCAATTATTACATTCCCTCAGTGGGTACTGATTGTGGAATTATATCTTATTAAATACACCTATGCACAAGATTCTCTCCCTCGCATAGTGGAGCTCTTGTTAAGTCTTTGTACTGGATATAAACAGAAAATACTGGATTATATTTATTTAACTAATACAGTAGCAAAGAATACTTAGAGATCAAACTAAAACATGCTATATTTCACATTTGTTGTGACTATCAAAGCAATTGATATCATAAAGATGATCTGAATAACACCTTCATGGCTTCTACTACCTCAGTGATATGTCTCAGGGTATGGACTGACATTATTTTAAAAAACACTGATAGACTGCTGCATCCTTTACTGCCCCAGGGTGAAGTTGTCAAGTAGCATAAGTTGTAGCTCATGAAGCTAACCTTTTTTGTACCAGCTCTTTCTCATCTGCAACTGCCCCCTGTTGCGTTTTGGCAACATTGTGTTGTTCTGTTTTGTTTCTCTTACAGCTGCTGGTGGAACATTGCCAACTGGGCATATGAATGAAATGAGCCCACACATGTCGGTTTTGGTTACTTTTTGATTTATTCCGAGCCCAACATTTGACTGTTTGCAAGTGTGGGTATTTGGACAAATTCATTATCTCCTTTACAAGAGACTTAAGAGCGTAAAGTTATTAACACAAAAACACACGCAGTGGCATAGCGAAATGAACTGAAGACCTGAAGACATGAGAGAAATTATATTGTTGCCTTTTTAAAAGAATTACATTCCTCATTAAGCATTTTCGTATCTTTCCCCCTCCTCCTCCTCAGGACAAGGGCAACATTAGAGTAGTGTTTAATGTTGGCACTGATGACATCAACATCGAGGAGAGCTCCAAGTTTGTCAACGATGGGAAGTACCACATAATTCGGTTCACCCGCAGCGGAGGCAATGCGACCCTCCAACTGGACGACCTGCCGGTTATAGAACGCTATCCCTCAGGTAGGCCCCCACCACATCAGCCCAACCCACCCACCCACTGAAGCACTGCCTGTCCTGGGGCAGCGCTAACTACACCTTAGTCCTAATGAACTCACCTCCTGATTGATGAACCACATCAGTGTTCCTATCAATGTTTATATTCAAACACTGAGGTTGAGAAATATAACTGCAGCTTTGTTTTATGTTATTGTGTTTGAAATGAAATATGTGTGATCTGATATGAAACATGACTTTTTAAACCATAAAATGAGATAGTTATTACAATAGCTTGTATACTAGCCAGCTATGTTATGTTAGGCCTGTTAAATAGTGTTAAAGGTAATTTATGAAAATATTCAATTCAGGTGTCAGTTGTTTTTTCACCATAAAAGAAAATAATAACAGTTGGTGCATTTTGGACAAACAATAATTTAAAAACATGTCATATTTTGAGTTAAATGTTTAACTAGAGAGAAAAAATAAGAAAAAGAAAAAAGTGTATTTTGTCTTTGTTTTTATATTTGTTGGTTTTTATATTTAAAGTGGTAATCTTAGCTAGTAGTCTTTAACACAATGAGGTCCAGGCTTTAGGTAGTTGATAGATAAAATGCTAAATGCTAGTTGTTGTGAGGTGTGTGTGAGGGTTCTTCCTGTATGTAACTCTAAACTCAGTCAGATATATAGACAGTATGTGGCAGCTGTAACATTATTTCCCTGTGCTCTTGCAGATGTTAACCCCTGAAATGTCTCTTTAAATTAAACCCAATGAACAGAGAGTAAGAGTCCGCTCACTGGAAACATAGTGAATTCAGCTCCTCTTCTCTTAGCACATCAAGCTTACCTTAACGCAGTGACATGCCAACAATGAGCAGACCATTACTTTCTTTTCATTGCTGTTCTTTTTGTATCCAGCTCCTGTACCACGTTTGGATGTGCGTAATTACTACTGTGTTTTCATCTCTAAATTAAAGGCAACATTGATAACGAGCGCCTGGCCATCGCCAGACAGCGAATCCCCTATCGGCTCGGTCGAGTAGTTGACGATTGGCTACTCGACAAAGGTAAAAACCCTGATTAAAATTCCTTAAAACTTTGAGCTTTAAAAATACAATTATGAAGACAGTTGAATATACTTTATTGTGCACCATCAACTAACATCTAAAAATCTAAATCCATAACTAAGTATTTAAAAGTTGGGCAGCTGTAGTGTGTAATACTGTGTAAACTGTAGTGCCTGTGAACGTATCTTGTTAGTGTGTATCTGATAATATCAGGTTAAAGGGACGATGGAGAGATTTAAATGTGAATAAATCAGAAAATAGAAAACAAGTACTGATAAAAGATGCTTTATTAAGACTGGTAAATAATTTTGTTTCTTATCAAATTGTAAACAATAAAGCATTTACTAAAGATGTTATGTTGAGAAACAATTTTGTAATCAAATTAAAGTACATGCAAAGTATTGTGACATGTAAGAATTATGTAAATTTGAAATTACTAATAGAGCAATGCTTTTTGAAAAAATGTAAAAGTTTTCCTCCTAAACTTCAGCAGAGCTCCTTAAATTAGCCTCTAGTCCCTTTAACAGTGAGCAGTGCTAGAGCTTATAACCTGTGCATGCTTCATAGGGCTGTTACAACAGTTCTCTAGATCTCTGTCTCTCTGTCTGCCTGTCTGCTGCTCCTTCAAATACAATGTCGTGCCGTACAGCCATCACCATAGCAACCATCTGTCAGCCCTGTCTTCTCAGGGCCCTCTGACTCCTCTCATCTGCTGCCTCTTCCTCCTCCTCCTGTTCTTTTCCTCTTCATCCTCCTCCTCGACTTCTCAGTCTCTTCACCCCCCTCCCCTCCCCTCCCCTCGTCTCCTTCTTCCCCCTCTTCTTCTCTGCTTTCTGTTCTCGCTCTTATCTCTCTCAGTCTCAGCCTTCTCCACGGTTCTCCACGGCTTCGATTTGCTCTGCCATGCTTAATCTATCCCATCCTCTTACCATGGCTTGGGGGTGGTGGATTGTGTAACACTCAAACACTCTTGTGTGTGTATGTATGCACGTATGTGACCACTGGTATGTATGTGTGTGTGACTGTATTTGCGTGTGTCTGTCCACCTTTCTCCCTGGTGTGCCTGTGTGTCTTTGGCGTGCGTGTTTGTGTGTGCGTGTAGGTCGCCAGCTGACCATCTTCAACAGCCAGACGACAGTGCGTGTTGGTGGAGGTGAGCGAGGTGGTGGCATGTTCCAGGGCCAGCTGTCTGGACTCTACTACAACGGCCTCCGCATCCTCAACATGGCCGCTGAGGGGCACCCGCACATCAGAGTGGAGGGCAGTGCACGATTGGTCGGTGACATGCCGTCCTCCTCCATCACCCCGCAGTCCAGTGCTGCAGCTGGAGGCAACCGCTCTGACTCCGCTCCCTCCATAAGTGACATCACAACCACCACAGCCACCAACCGGAAGCAGGGCGCCACACAGCAGGTCAGGGCACAATCACAATCATGTTTCTGTGGCTGCTTGTGTATGGAAAACCAATTCAGTCCCTGCCATGTGTGGTCATAAAAAGATCAGATGAGAGTTCAAATGTAATTCCTCAGATATCTTAAACATATATGTCCAATGCCATTATCCGTACTTCTTGTCGTGTGACAATGGGTAATTAAAAAGTGTTAATATCCTATGATAAGTTTCTTTCCAAGCTCAGTAAGAGGATTAGCCAGCACACAGCCCACTAATCAGGGATGCGAGAATGGCAAGATACTGTATGTATGTAGGAGTGAGATTGTTTTAAACAATTTATTTATGTCGCACATTTCATACACAGAGGCAATTCAAAGTGTTTTACGTAATGCAGTACAAACATTAAATAAGCATAGGAAATTACACACTTTATATTTATGGAACCAGTTTGAAAAGAAAGATAGACAGAATCAGGATTTAAGCACAAAGTGGATATCATGAATGCTCAAGATTCAGTCGACAGCAGAAGAGAAATTAAGTTTTTTTAAGTATTTTTTTCAGGCATTTTTGTCTTAATTAGTAGCAACAAGAGGGGATGATATACACCAAAGGTTATCAGCCACACTTGGACAATGGACCTTGTGATAAACCCCTTGATGCCCCACCATCAAATTTGTTAACCTCAATTTAAAGGTAGTCATAGTAGAAGCAAGTATTGTATCATGTGGAAGTTTGTTCCAGTTTAGCTTACTGTATGTGTGTTGTAAACCACTTATTTGAGCTGTAACTATATTACTGAAAAGAGATGAAAGAATGTCTTATCTGACACAGCCAAACAATGTCAAATATCATAAGAAAACATACTGCTGTAAAATGCATAGTATTTTATTTTTATTTGCTGTATGTAATACCACCTATTTTATAAACATACATGCAAATCAGTTATCCGATAACTGATCAATGTTAACCCGTCTCTCTCTACTGGCTGTTAAATGAAAAAAAACAAAAAAACTGTGCCTAAAACATTTTATCAATAGAAGACTCACATCCATGTGCAATTTTTCTGCTGCAGCACATTCACTTGAATGGATTAGATGGCAAATTCTCGACTAAGTGGTCCCTTCCAACTAAATTACAGGAGGAGAAATGTTTGTGTTAATGGAGGTTGTAATAGCTTTTCCCATAATATGCGTCTAGTAAACTGATGCAAATGGGACTCTACAATAGAAACAAATAACTGTTATTGAGGCATATTTAAAGTGGATGCAACTGCAGTCGATGGTAATGTCAGAGGACACATTATCAGCAGGTACACCACAGACTCTTTTGCTCTATTGTTCATATCACTACTGAGATGTTGTCAGGCTCTTTGTGGGCGTCTGTGTGTACTGCAGTTCTTCTTCTGTGTTATAAAACTGTGTGCCTGCCTGTCTGCCGCACTGAAAAAGATTTTTTTTTCCCAGTGATACAAGTTGCCATGGAGATAGTGAACCTGACTACCCACCGCTTGCTTTCTTTCTCCCATCCAGACTCCCATAGAGAATAGCTCCTCTGTGTATAAACTACCAGCTGTTTCAGACATAAATAATAGAACGCAGAGAGCTGTGAGCTAAGCCTCAGGCATCAATAATGGATATGAGAGCTGGATGGATAGCACTGCAGAGTGACAGTGTTGTCACAGGGGTTTGTTTTCCCACCTCACCTCTAAATCTCTGCCTGCTCTCTCTCTGTGTATGTGTTTTTAAATGAACTATTTCTGCTCTTATGCTGATGTCAGTGCTAAATCTGGGATGCAGAGAGTTGTGCACTGGAGTCAATATCACTGTATGAGAAGTAGGTCAGACCCACTATATGCTCAACATACTGCAGTGTGTGTGTTTGCTCGTCGGTGTGAGTCGAATCACTCCTGCTGGCCCCAAACTCTTTGTGTTTGTGTGTGTTGTCTTATTTAAGAAGAATCTACAGCGTCTCCATTGAGGCTGCCTAGTGTTGCCTAGCAACCAACCTGGCCTTAACCAGTGCACACGTACAATGTAGAGACGAACTCAAAATGCACACACACTCACACACACAAACACTCAGGTGGATTGGGAACATTAAGCTAGAATTGCAGCACATTGCATCAGAGGAGGGGCAGTGAGAGATGTCTTCCAAAGGTGCTACGGGTCCAAGCTATTTATCGATTTCACGCACACACCCCAATTTTGAGTGTGTGTTGAAGTGGATCTGCCTAAGTCGCCCCATGGATTTACTCCTACCGTCAGTACTTTGTGCAGTAAGACTGTGTTATGTGCCTCCTCCTGGAGTCCACAGTTTATTGATTTTTTTTGTGTGTGTGTGTGTGTGTGTGTGTGTGTGTGTGTGTGTGTGTTAAAAAGTGGAATGGATTAATAATGCATGACAGCTGAGCACACCAGCAAAGAGAAGAGAGGGAGAGATTGTGTGAGTGTGTGTGAGTGTTTATGCTAGAGGCTGCTCTGAGTCACAGAGCTTGAGTTTGGGTTTGATGTTTAGTGCCTTGTTTGTGTGTGTGTTTCTGTTCATGTGTATGCGTGTGTACCTGTGTTTGATGGGAAGACTGATAGAAGAAACCTGAGGCTCAGAGCGGTGCCCGATTGGCTATCGGGAATCAGCTGATCCAGACACTTCCACAAGCCCTCAGAACATCTATCTCTCATTCGCTCCCATCCTCCCTCCCTATCTGTTTTTTCCTTGCTATCTTCTGCACTCTCTCCATATCTTTCACATCTTTTTCCCCCTCTTGCCTTTCTTCCTTCTTCTTTCCATCCATCTTCTGGAGATACTTTCTCCCTCCTCCCCTGCTCACTTTTCTCTTTTCCTCTTCCTTTGCTCTCTCTCCCTCCATATCTTTCCATATTTACCCGTCACTCCCCCCTCTGCCGCCCTCCCTTCCTCCCTCCCTCTCTCTGTGTGGTTGAGCTCCAGTGATAGGCTGTTAATGCAGGCAGTGTATGAGTCTATCTCACCATCTGCAGTAGTGGAGCTAGCTTCTATCCTCTCTCGTCAGGATCTCTTCATCAGCCTGCCAACTCCAGCCTGATTTGGTGTAGGCTTGTGCGTCTGTAGATGTGTCTAAGTAGAAATAGACCAATGGAGCATGTTTGGCTTTTATAGAGCTTGTGTGTGTACATGTGTGTGTGATTTCCAGTTGTGAAAGTAGCAGACAAGCTGTTGAATCTTCTGCAAGAGTGTGTGAGGACAGAGTGCAGTTACTATGTGTGAACTAGGCAGTCAGGGAGGCATGGACGGTCGTTGGCACTGTTCGGCTGCTCAGGTAGAGATTTTGCTCTTTCAGCATGCAGATATTCTTCTCTCCATGCTCTCTGTCTTCCTTTCCCTTCCTCATGTGTCTCTTTTTCCCCTCCTTATCGTTGTGCATCTTTGTCCATCATTATGTCAGCATGCTCTATTGGTTGGAGGAGTGGAGGTTTCCTGGACATACATCTGTTTAGCACATCTTGTATAAACTTCTCTGGCTTATTGATGTTATTTAAGTCGTGTTTAGCATGTCTCCAGTTTTTTCTTGTGTTCATTGTCTCCCATGTGATAGGGGGATCAATAGTTCAATTGACACCTTCCCGTTTCAATGGGATGGTCAGCTGATAGGGTGATGTCACAGATCAGAGGAGGGGTCTTGTTAAATTTACTTGTGTGCTTTTGTTTTAGTGTAAATCAGGATTCAAAACAGGTGCCTGTGGAGGGCACATAGGTGTCTGGATCAATAACCAAGCACGGTGGCTTTACATTGATTGGTGACAGATGTCAGGGGTGATGTGTTTCCTACTGGCTGATTGGTTCTTATGCTATTTGGATCCTGGCAATGGCACAGAGGTTTATTGACTGGCTGCATTCCAGAGGCTAAGCTCGCCCTAGCAGCATTTGACAGCCCAGTGGGCAGAACTGATTGGAAAGGCAGTGGAGGAAAGACAGAGTCAAGCATCAATAACTTAATATATGTTTCAGGCCAAACTAAACCAAAGTAGACTTGTCAGGACCAAGGCCATACCATACAAGGCCAGCACAAGCTTTTTTTTTCAGATGAATGAACTAAATGGTTGCTTCTCTAAACTTATGTAATCTGTGTCCTTACAAAGACGAGCTAAAGAAATAGTGAAAGCAAGGATAGAACAGCCGCTTAATGAATTTCTCTTTGAAATACTGCCTGTAGGTTTCGGCTAAGACATCATCCACCATTTAGTACTTTGATTTGGTTCAGATTCTGTTCCGGTCTGATTGTAATCTGCCTCTAGAGCTCTTTTTTATGCCTCTGCCACTCTCTCCCCTCTTTTTTATTCTGTGGGTTACTAACATCTACTGCAATGCATCACAATCCAATTTTAATTTATTGCTGGCACTGAGCGCCCAGTGTGGTTAAAACACACGCACACGCATATGTGCACGCACATGCACACAC
Organism: Seriola aureovittata; assembly: GCF_021018895.1. Lineage (NCBI taxonomy): Eukaryota > Metazoa > Chordata > Actinopteri > Carangiformes > Carangidae > Seriola > Seriola aureovittata. The sequence goes on from NC_079384.1 coordinate 13,658,859, forward strand.
ACACACAAACACACACTCGTATCGCTCATGCCGAAGCGTCAAGGCAGGCGATGTTTAACAGTAGTTCATGAATATGCGGAGCACATTAGCACGGTGTTAAGTAAAGACCGCAGCACTTTGAAGTCCTCCTCCTCCTCCTATCCCTTCTTCTTTTCTCTCTCTTTCTCCCCAATTGTCTCCTCCAAACATTCCTTTTATCCATCAATCTATCTTTCACTCTCACCCTCCCTTCCTCTTTTTCCCCTTCTCCTCATACTGGCTGGAATGGCAAATCAGTGCACAGGTCCCCACTGTGGGTGCACACTCCCTTTTTTTTTTATTCCCCATCATTTTTAACAGCCTGAACTTAGAGTTGCCATGGCAACAGGAGGAGCAGGGATGGAGTGCAAAAAAAGGGGGCCTTTTCCACGGAGAGGGAGCGAGACACAGAGACAGAGCTGTTGTTGAAATATTACTTGGCTGATGGGGGTTAGAGGTTGAATATAGGTGGTTATTGACGTGCCGCTTACAGAGAAGTGTTAAGATTTAGATCAAGTGTTTCACTGGAATATTGAATGAAACTGGTTTTACTCTTGTTAGCTCTACACTCCGCATTCTCCAACACATATGAACACTGGACAGTATCAGATGGAGAGAGCAAAAGAGAGGAAAGCAAGGAGGCATGGAAGATAGAAAGGCCAGAGGAGAAAAAAGAGGGGGAGGGTCAAGAGAGTAGGAGATAATAACTGACTATCCCCTTGTGATTTTACACAGGATTCAACATTTCTCTCCTCCCTCCTCATTTCTTCTTCTCTACTTGCTACTCTAGTTTTGGCCGTCTGCCATTGCTGGGGGCCGTAACAGGCAAAAGTGTTTGTGGCAAACTGGAAAACGAGTGGGCGATAGATTGGTGCTTTGAGCTCACACATGTAGGAAATAAACAGAAAGGGTGTGGAGCACAGGCTGTTTCATATATATATATAGATATATATATATAGCTATATATAGATATATATATAAATGTTGTGTGTATGTATATGTATGTGTTTATGTTCCTAATGTTTCCTTTCTCCATAGTCGGCAGATGACCTGCTTGTAGCTTCAGCTGAGTGTCCCAGTGATGATGAAGACATTGATCCCTGTGACCCCAGTTCAGGTGAGAACTGTCCACAAATACACACATCACACTGCCCCTTTGAGTTTTTTTCCATGTGTCCTCCACACCCGCTGCTGCCCTTTTTTTTTCTACCGCTTTGTTGCTCGCCACAATGAATTTTTCATTTCCACTTAGGTTCCTGCCTCCAGGCATTTCCTAACACGCTCCATCCACTCGCCAATCTTCGTCTCTATCCTTTAGTTTGCTTTCCTTTCCTTTCTTCACCTTCCTTATCCCTTCTTATTCATCTTTTCTTTTTTCCTTTCCTTTCCTTTCCTTCACCTCATCTCTATGCAGCCCAAAGAATTCTTATGCAATTTTTTTGACAGCAAACATTTTATATGGTGTCATGTATTACTGCCCTGCAGCCCTCATTTCCTGAGTGTGTCATAAAGTGTCAAATGTGTATAATATAAATTGATATAATGTTCACCTGTGCTCTGGCCCTCCTCTCAACAGGGTGTAATGTAATCTGTTTACACATTATGTGATAATGTGGAAACAGCTTTGGCTCTAAGCTGCAGCCTTCCCTTCCCAGCATTATGCAAAATGCATGTCAAATAATTCATCATGATGATGCATTGTATCTTCTTGCTCCAGCTCTCCACCCACCCTGTTGATATGTAACTCAAATTAATAATGTATGCCATAAACCTTGACATCACATGCCTCTCCCTCCCCTTACAGCCCGCCCTCCGTTACCGGAGGTGAAGGTGTTCACAGGTCCATCTGAGGTGGTGCGGGAGAGCAGCAGCACCACGGGCATGGTGGTGGGCATCGTGGCAGCCGCTGCCCTCTGCATCCTCATCCTTCTCTATGCCATGTACAAGTACCGCAACCGTGATGAAGGCTCCTACCATGTGGACGAGAGCCGCAACTACATCAGCAACTCGGCCACACAGCCCAACGGCAGCGCCAAGGACAAGCCGCTGGGCATCGCCAAGATCTCCAAGAACAAGAAGAACAAAGACAAGGAGTACTACGTCTGAGGCAGAAGGCGTCAAACACACAGACATATACGCATACACCTTTATATATAACGGTATATGTACATAAATAGATATATTCTCAAAAAAAAAAAAAAACACACATATGCACACTGACATAGACATGCCGATGATAATGTTTACTCTCCAATAATCACACCTGCACACATGCTGGCAAGCACAAACATATACATATTCAAGCACAAACACACTAACATTTAGGCACCAACATACACATACACACATACAAACAAACAAACACAGACTGGCCCGAGGGCATGGACCCTTATTGTACATTATTAACCAATGAACAGAGCCTCTGAGAGAGGCTTGATTTATGAACATAAACACCATTCCAAATGAATTAGAAAGCACCAGTTCAACTCCCAGTTAAGAACCATTTCGGGGCCAGCCAGATAAAAAGACCATTCACTCCCCTGCCCCAGCAGGACCTCTCCAGTTGGACTCAGAGAGGTCAAGGAAGACTTTAAGTGAAGCAAATGGCAGACTGAGTGTGTTGAGTGAGAGGCAGAGTACAAGGACAAAGATGATGTAAAAGCACCAAGACAAGCACTAAGTGTCTCTTCCAAGCTTCTTGGCCTTCCTCCCTGTTAGCAGACGGGACTCAATGAAACACTGAGGATGCTGAAGAAACAAGCACACCAATGGTCCAAGTCTAATCCCAAGCAACAGGACAGGAAATCAGGGTGTAAACATAGGGGCAGTGAATTACGAGTGAATAGGCAAAGGCAGGGCTGGTGCCGTTCACGTAATGGATGGGCTGTGGTTGTTACGCTGCAGAGCTGATGTTTTATGGCGGCCTGTAAATCACGAAGGCGGAATCAGCGGAAAACTGAGCGATATTTCCCTGGACAGGATACTTGAGACTTCAGATGCTACCTACAGACACCAGTCGTGCATGACTGCGGTGTCGCACACACATACATACAACACACATGCACACAAACTAAAATATTAACAATCTACACATGCAGACATACACGTACCTGCAATGCTAAAGACCCACCATATCTTCATAACTGACTCTGAAGATTATACAAGAAGACAATGGTGAAAATGACAAAGACCCTTATGATAATTGTTATGGCAATGATGATGATGAATATGAAGAACATTTGGGCAGTATAGACTCTTTGGGGAAGGGAGGGGGGTCTTATTGCACGTGAATTATCTTACTCCGTGTGATTTATACTGCGTTGAAACTCCAGAGGTTACACTATGACGCACCACCATCATAAACTTACCACCTTGGCTTGAAGTATTTCTAAATAAGCACTTCAAATGGTTTTCAGTGTGTGGGATTCAACAATGATTTAATCTCTAAAATCGATTCTCAGTTCAAATCCTCATTGACAAAGTGTGACCATCTCGAGTGTGCTGCATGCCTGAGTCTCTGAGCTGTGCTGTGGAGTGGTGGCGTGTCCCACTAAGTCCAGAGGTGGTAGGTTTGTTTGTGGGGGGAGGAGGAGGAGGGGGGGTGTTACGGGTTGCAGTGTAATTCCTGTGCAACACCTGGATGTGTGCGCCCACCACAGGCCATGTCGTGGTTTAAGCCGGATGTCTTATAGGCCACGCCCACTATACCTGCTCTAACCAACCACCTTTTATAGCAAAAACCAGCTGAGGAAAAGAATCAAAAACAACAAAGTAAATGTTACCATGTGTTGCTAATAGATAGAAAATCCAGTTCATGATGCCATTGGCTATATGACAACTTGAGTTGCTTTAATTTCATTGGCTCTCCTTTTTCTCTCTCTCTCTTTGTGTCCTTTTGTCTTCATGCTATTGGTTGAGTGACTTATCAATACTCATGACGTGATCAATGCAGGACAGACAGATGAGTTTCCAATGGGCTACAGTATAATTATCTGTTTATGGACTTTTGCAGTGTCTGAGCCTTCTACAGCTCAAGAATTGTAGCCCCATGATATATCAATACAAACAGTGCCATGATATGAACAAGCCCCTCCAGTTCTTCCAAGCAATTTAACCAACCAGTCAGATGCATGCAAAATGGACAACGGCGAGAAAGGACATGAAAAGGACTGAGATTTCAAAGTATAATGTCAAAACTAACTTAACATTTTCCCTTATTCTCGCCATCCTTAACTGGCCTTTTTGAGCTCATCTTCCTCCCTTCTCTTGTTTTCCCCTTGTTTAGTATGTTTCCCTATCTGCCCCTCCAGTTCCTATGTGTCTGTTGCTTTCTTTTCCTGCTCTCTCTGTTGTGTTGCCATCTGAAACAAAGGAGGTGTCTCAACCAATGGGATTCTACATCTAAGTGTTCATTAACCATGTTTATTTTCTATATGTACAATTTTTCTACAGTATTTACTTTTATTTTTATTGTTACGGTTCTTTGATGAACATAAAGTGGAAATTTATTATGAAAAATAGTTTTGAAGATTAATGAGTAAATAAAATATTACCCAAGTGAGCCTGGAGTGCATTTGTGTGTTGGTTTTTGCTCCCCTCTGCCTGCAGACAGCAGTACTGTGTATCACATCTCCCTCAGCCATGAGTGCAGATCACTTTCTAATTCAGACTAATTAATCGCAACCTTCAACTTGTTAGGAGGCAGATGTGTTATGTGCTTTCTGGCAGAGAGTTGGATTAAAACATCAGTTATATCCTCACGGCTCCGTTAGCTTAGCATAAAGACGGAGTGGGATGGATCTCTCCAAAGATAAGAAAATCTGACAATACCTATAAAGTTCACTATGAACATCTTAGTTTAAACGATACAAAAGCACAAGTTTAATCATTGAAATTTTAGCTTTTCTCATGGGTTACGTACCTGACTTTTTTTTTCGGTCACCATTAAATTCTTGAAATAGTCAAGAACATAACAGCTGAATTGTTGTTTTTACCATCATTATAATACACTTAATTAATGAGCAAAATATAACATAACAACATAGATGGGGAGATTCTGAGATGGTAGCTGGTGTCACCAGTAGTAGATGGTAGCTGGCCTAGTTTCAGAGGTGCTGGAAGGTGATTTTTTTTTTAACTTTGGACTTGATTCACAGAAAAATAACCATTCACATGTTTGATAATCCATTAACTGCTTAAGTATTTACTAGTTTGAGGAATGTTTTCTGGTCTTTAGTTCTTTGGACTGTTGAGCAGATAAAATGAGACTTTAGAAGACGTCACCTTGGGTTTTGGGGCCTTGTAATGGGAGATTTTCAATATTTACTGACATTTTATAGACCAACAAATCCATAAAAAATAACTGGTAGATTATTTATAATGGTAATAACTGTTGCAGCCCCACCTTGGACAGTGTCAGGCTACTCTAGCTGTTTACTCCTGTTTCCAGTCTTTATGCTAGGCTAAGATAACCAGCTGCTGGCTGGAGCTGGATATTTAACATACATACATGAGACTGGTACTGATCTTCTTATCTAACTCACCGCCAGAAAGCGAATAAGCCTATTTCCCAAAATGTCAAAAATATTCCTTTAGTTAACCACTTCTAACAAACTATCTACAAGTTGCAGATTCACCCACATTCCCTTTATTCCCTTTCACCTCTTGTTTCATCAAAGTAGGGAAAGCAACACCTTTTCTTACAAGTCCTGCTGCATGTATCTGGGACAGTAGACGCACATAAATACCCGCTCGCACACACCGAGCAGCGCTTTGAAGTATGACTCAGTGCAGTGAACGGTATAAGTCTCTGCAGAGTTGCTGTTTGCCGGATGAAAGATCCCTGAGACTGCAAAGTTGAGTTTGTGTCCTCAGATGAGGGGAGCCACAAGGACCTACTATTTCAACAAACACCTCCCAAGTCTCGTTATCTTGTTCTCTTGCTGTCTCTCTTTCTTTGACTCTCTTTTTGTCTTTTGCTGAACAGTTTGTGCTCAACAAAAGGCTTGTGTTCGGCTGTAGCTACCCATCTGTCACTGTGCTGCCCTTGACCGCAGCCAGCCAGCAGAGAGATAAAGAGACACAGCCCTGTGATATTTATGGGCTGAATAAGGTAGAACTCCACTGATCACCAGTGGCCAATCACTTACCTCATGTTGGCATTTACAAGATTTACAGAGAGCTCACACCAGTGATTTCAGCAGGTTGTAATGCTCATTACACACCAGAAAACAAAACTGTTGGATGGATGAAAATTGCATAACTGAGATAACTATAGTATTCTTAGAACCACTATTGGGTTAAAATATATATACAGCTTGGTCTGAGCATGGTGCAAGAGAAGGCCATGTTGTTTACAACAAAGATCGGCAAGCGGAATCAATCTGATCCATTTAGCTTTGAAGAGAGTGCCAACACGGAGCCTGGCAGTATTTGGTGTATTTGGCACAGCTTACACTTCATTCACCGCCAGTTCTTCAGAACACATCCAATCATGTTAAAACTGACCAAACTCATGCACTGGAAATATTGAGTTTGTGTTACACATATTATATAAGCATTACGTTACCTCTTCATTTAACAGATCATGTATAGATAGTGAGATGAGCTGACTCCATGTCCGTTGATGATATTGGTTACACCTGTGTTTGATAGTCAACATATCTGCTGTGAAAAAGATGTATTGACATCTTAATTTTTTGCATTTTCAAAGCTTGTTGAGCATGAACAGCATCTGTAGTTGGCAGTTCACAGTGTCAAAAACACCTCCCCTGCACAGGTGCAGAGCAATCAGCCACAGATTCATCCACAATTTCATATCATGTATACACACACACACATAGGTGTCAAGGCTCTTCCTCATTCTCAATCCTTCATCTCTACTCCCCTCTACACCTGCATTTGTCTCTAGCTTTCTGACTCACTCTCTCTCTGCGTTTCTTGCCGTGTGTTTAAGCAAAAATGGGAGAGTGTGTGTGAGATAGAATATGTAAGTGAGGTATTACACATGTTGTGGGGGACCTAAATCTGTTTACATCTGTACTGTATCGTCTTTATGGGGACAAAAAGCACGTCCCCATTACATAAATTAATTTTCAAGGTGAAGACATGTATGTTTCGAGTAATTATATGCAAGTGAATGTAAGTGTGTGTGTGTGTGTGTGTGTGTGTGTGTGTGTGTGTGTGTGTGTGTGTGTGTGTGTGTGTGTGTGTGTGTGTGTGTGTGTGTGTGGTGGTGGTGGTGGTGGGGTGTCAGGAGCTCAAGGCCGTGTTTTTCTGCTTTGGAATAAATCACAAAGAGCTCTTTTCCTCCACATGAAGTTATCACTGAGCGCACACACACACACACACACACACACACACACACACACACACACATTCAACTATTTATCAATGCATGTGTATGGAGAGCAGAAGATGAGCACACATAGAAATTAAAATGTCACTCCACACACATACATCAATAGGATGTATGCAGAGTGCAGCATAGAGGAATATTATGTCCATTGTTATCATACTCTGTTCATCTGTCACACAAATATGAGACACGAGACGAAACAGAATCACATGCTTACCATAATTATTTTCATTGTAAGTTTATACATGCTAACCAAGAGTCAAAATCACCATACACATAAGTTAAAAACAATTGCTGTATTGTTATTTTGGCTACATTTACTTGTAAAATGATCACTCAGAGAGAAAGAACGTGACAGAATATCTTTATTTTGTCTCTCACATAGTGCAAAACCTAAGTCTGGGTAACAAACTGCTGCTGCGCCTTTCTGCCACTCACTCTCACTGAACAGATGCAGAGAGAGGTTTGCCTCTCGAAAAATCCTCTGTAAATGCTCCCTGAAGACCTAATAGAAAATGTTTGTGGCAAATCACTCTGGAGAAAGCGAAGGCCAATCAGAAAAGTCCAACACTCAGCCGACCAATGGCATAATTTCATCAAAGAACTCAACTCTATCACTCACTCACTCACTCACTCACGGACATTTGCTGATAATACAAACTAAATCACCATTAAGACAAGTAACAACAACAATGAAAACTTCTCATATGAGAAAGTGAAAAGTTTTCCTTGCCATTCAATTAGTTCCTTTTTTCTTTTTCTTAGGTGTTTCTTTCCATCTTTAGGTGCATTCCTCTTCTAGTAATCAAGAACCCCAGTAAATTGTCTCTGTGACTAACATGTCAAAAAATGTCAAACCAAATAAGTTAAAAAAAAAAAGAAGCCGCATGAGCCAGCTAACTTTGTTAGCATTAACATTTGTGACAAATTCATTTCCATTCAGTCAAATTATACAAACTCAAAAAAGTGCCTTGCCCAATGATTGAACTTCTGTATGTTTTTCTTCCTTTATTAGCTAAGATTTTTTGATGGTTGCTCCAGTTAAAAAAGAACTTTTGAGGTGAGAAATGGTGAGTCTCGTTGGGTGTATACATTTTTAAATATGTTTTGAATAAGAGGTAAATAGGTTCAAAGAAGAGGGTCTTGATTGAACGTCATTAGCATTGCATCCAGTACTAAAATATTTTCAGTGACTAAAGTGTGATTGCTTGTTTATGTGATTTGATTTGTAGTTTAAGAAATAAAAAGTGGAAACAGATTTTTCGACAGACAAGAGCAATTAATTTGTGAAATCAGACACAAACACACACACACAGACACACACACACACACACACACACACACACCACACACACACACACACACACACACACACACACACACACACACACACAGCCCGGAGACCTCCTACATCCTCATACACACACAAAGCTTTTCACACGCCCACCCATTCACCACTGCATGGCAAAAAGCCTCAGAGCACCTCACACTTCTTCGCTCTTCAACCTGGTGGTGAACCCTGAGTGGATAGACCGACAAACTTTCATATCAAATCTGGAGTGTGGGCTTTGACGGAAGGCCTGCATGCATGTTAACAACACGTGGCAAACAGGGACAAAATCAGAGTGGGAAGAAGAACACGGAGACTTGAAAAGCAAAAAGATACAACAAACTGGTCTTAGCTTCAGACCAGCAGAGGTCTGGCAGGTTTCAAGATAATGATGAGTGTGATAATGTTAATGATTATGGTGATGAACACGGTAACAGCTTCAGCGCCTGGCTCTGAGATGCACATTAAACCTGGAGGTTGCCACAAGCTGGGATCCGGGGTCACAGAGATTCCTTCTAACATCCCCAGCAACACCCAATGCCTGTGAGTACACACAAGTTGACGCACACACATTATCTGCCGCAGGGTTGGGAGGTAAATATAAGCTGCTGCAGCCATCGTAGATGTTTACATTGCTGCCGCCCAATTTCTCCTCATCAAATGCCAAGAAAACTAAAGTTTTGTGGTATTGGAGGTGATGATAAGTTCTTACAAGATAAGAATTTATGTACAATTCTTCTTGACAGCAACACCGCACTCTGTCCAATTCTTCTTCTACTCTTTTTTTCTGCATTTATAAATCCCTCAACTGAAATGTGGGCTAATTTGGCCTGACACATGCTGATAATGTGACGGTGGCTGTCCTTGGTGTCTGTGTTCCTCTTGGTTATTGTGAAGAGTGGCAATAACATCAACCGACGTATTTGTGTTTTTTTTTTTTTTTTTGTATTAAATATTGTAACTTTTAGTCCCTTGTATGGGCCTAGCTTCAAAATTACTACATCCTACATTTCCCATTATCCAACTTCATAGCATCTTTTGTTGGACCCTCCATGCCTGGTAAATACCCATATCTTTCAAACTCCACATCTGCAGTTTATAATTTCAGAAAGCTTTAAAGCCACAGAATACATCATACAGCTGTTCTTACAGTCTGAGTAGTTACTCCTGTACGGACTGAAATCAGCGACATGTCCCTCTACTCAACTACAACAGGTGAAATAGGTCAATATTACAGGGAATATGTTCCCAAATAGCATTTCTAATCACCATAGTACACAAGTACAGATTCAGGGTGTACGCAATGTTTACAATTCCAAATCCCATCTCGTGAACATGCATAGTCATTTAGACTTCCCTCTCTAATCCTTGCTCATCCCCTTTTTGGCTGAATTTTGCACTGAACTCGCCAGTGCTGGTTTTATTAAACATTAATTAACTCAGGGAATGAATGCAAAGCACATCTGCTCGTCTTCAGAGACTCCCAGTGTCGTCGTCACAACTTTCCACCAAGTAGCTGAAGTTTTTTTTTTTCGTTAATGCACAAAAGTTATGGCAACGTTTGGGGTTTCTCTCTAAAAACACGCTGCATGCACATACCCTTGCTTTACACCCATGCTTGTTTGCTAGCTTGCAGTCTTCTTCTTCACTGCACGTGTGGGCACATTGCTACTTTGCGTGTTACTGCTACCAGCTGTTGATCAGTATAATAGTGTGTGAAACCGAAGACTGGACTGTGTAGCTATCATGCAAAACATGTTAGCGCATCATCGTGTGCGTGCATGGTACAGACAAAATAAGGAACCACTCTTAAAAACATTACTCCATAGCGCTGCAAGTGGTCAAAAATCTCACAGGGGACATTAAAGTTCACACCCAAACTCTGACCGGGTGAGAATGTCGGGTGATGGCACCCTCCTTGCTCCAGATTTTGAATGGATTGAAAATTATTCACGTCCTTTAAAAGCCAGGAAGCAATTGTGACGTAAATGTTAAAAGGTAGCGGAAGATTGATGCTACTCTTGTACTAGCCCGGCTCTGTATTTCCCAAAATGTTTCATTTCTAAGAGGAATATATAGTGTTATTTCATCTTCTCTTAAAAGCGTTAACCTCTGAAGATGTTGATCGAAGTGGTTCAGATTGTTTGTGATGCAGTGACATGGAGCAGAATGAGGCAAGTGAGGGTGGGCTGCCCCTCGGAGTAAACACTGACCTGTTGTTTTGGCCGCTGAAACATTTAGAAGGAATCTCAAGGCCAGAAGGGGGGGGGGGCGCAGGGTGACAGCGGGGGTCAGCATTAAGATTAAGATCGCCTGAGGCTTTTGCACAAATATGCAGTGCAGATACACATAATCGTGCTCACAAAAAGCATACCAACAAATACAGCCAACACACACACACACACGCGCGCACACACAGAGGAGGACATTTGTGGTAGAAGTAGCAACTGTTCCTAAAAGACATACTGTGAACTCCCAGGCGGCGATGTGTGTGTTCTCATCTGTTCTGTTCTGCTCGAAGGTCAAGGCTCAGGAAGAGTGAGGATATTTACAAGTATGCAGCAATGGATGGCCATTTCAGATGTGATCTACAGCAACCAGATGCAAAATAAACTTGGGATCTTGTATAGACATTCTGTACACAAAGCAGTTTGTTTCTTGCATGAAAAGAAAATCCCCCAACATGAGTGAGTAAAAAGGGTCATGGCCTTGTTGATCTCCTTCATTAATCAATGAAAATACAGAGCTGAAAATGATCCCACCCCACACCCGAGACACACAGCAACACTGGCCACTAATGACTTTCACTAAGGATTTCTCTCCAGTGATTACGACTCTGTGATCTGTGCATCGCTGAGAGCTGATGTGAGTGGCTGTTTCTGCGTCAACAGGAGAGTTAAGCAGACGCAGATCCGAGAGATTCCCCAGGGTGCCCTCACCAGCCTGCAGCACCTCAGGAAACTGTAAGTGTGCGTGTGTGTGTGTGTGTGTGTGTGTCCCATGTTTATTCTTTGATGTGGAACATAATGAACTGAGGAGGTCAAAACAGTCGAGATATGGATCATCCAGACAGAGGAGAAGTGAGGAGGGGGCGTTGGGATCTATGGCCAAGCCTCACCGGCCAATTTATCTTAATATATATTTGGTGTTATTCCTCTAAATTAAGAAAAAAAAGAGTTTTAGTTTAGCTAAATTATATGTACAAGCTAGAGTAACCAAATTACCTCCTAGATTCAGTTTAAATAATACATGAAATCCTTGAAAATAATGGAAAACTACTAAGCACAACAATAGAAACATAGACTCTTTTTGTTGCTATTTTATTAACTTATTTATTTATTTATTTATCTATTTCATCTTCATATCTTTGCCTGTATACTTACATTTGTAGGTTAGTTTTTAGTTGCTGTTGTTGTAGATTAAATATTTAATAATAAACATAAACTTTTGAAATCAGGAAATCAAAAACTTGATTGATTGATTGTTTTGGTTTCGTAATTTTTCCCTGTTTTTGATTTATCCTCAGTTTTAATGATGTGTTGCATACATGTAGCTTCCCATATGTTTGGATCTCGGGAGATGCAATTATGAACTGCATTTCCCACGTGTACTTGCATGAAACGCACAGGAATGCACATTTTGATTCGCTGCTAGCTTTGAATATTCCCTCTTGTCCTGTGACCAAAGGCTTGAATGTATTTTTCAACACTTGCATTGGTGTAAAGTGTGCAGGGCCCTCCTTGCTCCTTTAGGTTTCGGCCTTCTTGCACACTCCTGCATTGTGTTGTAAGTGCTGTAATCTTTTCAAAAGTCCTGTAGCAAGATCAATGAGATGATAAATGCCTCCTGTCTTTCTTGTGACTACAGGGTCAATGAAAATGAAATCATTATCTGCATCACCATTTATATCCTTTACTTTCCCCCCTCTTCGCCCAACCCTGCTCTCCTCTTCTCTCCACCACCTACAACCATAGCATCATAATGAAGAACGACGTGCTGGAGAGTATCAGCACGTCTGCCTTCGCCAACCTCTCTCAGCTCACTTACATGTGAGTATGCAGTTTTCTAAAAACCCCCTGCACGCATTTTATCCAACGTGCCTTGTGTGTTTAGTCTCTGTCATGGAACAAGAAGAGCTGCAAACTCCGAGAGAGCCAAACCCAAACAGTTGAGGAGTGGGCTTGGCAGTTGTGGTGGAGACTAAATATATCAGAGAATGAGGTGTAAATGAAGACCTGGCAGCTGGATTTTTGTTAATGTACTCTATGTCATATTCTTGTGTCTCTCGCAGCATCATCTCCGAAAACCTTGCTTTGGAGAGAATTGAAGCTTTTGCCTTCTCCAATCTCCCTGAACTCACTGAGATGTAAGTATCACTGACAGGAAAGTGAATGTGGTGAAAACCCCTGAAACTGCAAGACCAGTCATCTATAATAGTGAGTACATGACTTTATGTGTTTCTTTCAGAAACATAGAAAAGTCAAAACACCTGAGTTCCATCCATCCAGATGCATTCGGGAACATCACGAAACTACAGCATCTGTGAGTACTCACTAAGAGTGCAGCAAAGAGGAACATGTGCTTCTTCATCTTGCGCTTGTCAAACTGATTGTGAGTCCAAAATGGGTCATGGGTGACAGGCCTACTTCTGACAGGCCCCCACACGACCGGAGACATAATTTTTTAATTAGCTTGGATCCTTTGAAAGAGAAATCAAGTATCACTCTTCATCCCAAGGAAGTTTTTTCTACAATATGAACTATACCATTTCAAAGATTTTAATGTATTTGTTACAAAAAGAGACTAAATTATACTGTCTATGTCTTATGAAACACTCTTAAAGTAGCTGTTTATAAGGGACAATGAAAAGCTAAAATCTCTCACTGACATTATCATACTTGTCCCAATTTGTAAGAACTGGGTCACATAAACAGATGGGAAAAAAAATACATTTCTCAAACCACCTCAGCACAAAAACATTGTATTTTGAATTACATAAAAAGGGGGTAAAAGTTATTGCATCTTGCAGATTAAACACAACAGAGGATTATCCTTAAAAACCTGAAGTGAAGCCATTCAAGGATGACTAAAAAACTAACATGATAATTTATGATATATGTATGTGTAATGCTAAACTAAATTTATAATTTACACATTCATGATATCATATATACATATACATTCTTTGGTGTCTCACAGTGTTGACAAAACACCCTCTACAAAACCTTTAACTAAGGTTGTCAGGTTGTTTAATAGAAATTTATATACAGTTTTAGGAAATCAGGTCACTCTTTTTAAATTTCAAAGCTGTTGTGCACAACAGTAAGTTTTCTTAGAGACAGTACCTACCGCTGAATGAGGCTGAACTCGTCATGTGTTTTTGCCAGACAGTTGTTTGGGACAGGGAAATCTTTAAATGTCTAATTTATCTCTCTGGCACCTCAGCCTCTCTGAACATCCTTGGAATCTTTTCGCATGTTAATTTTTTTTTATCTCTGTTATTACAATGAATCTTACATTGTCCGATTCTATCACTGTGAATGCACAGTAACATTTGCTGGTTAATCTGCACATCACAGGACCATCTCCCACACCACACTGAGAATCTTTCCAAACTTCTCCAAGATCCAGTCCACAGCCACCGAACTTCTGTTGTAAGTCTCCACACAATGAACAAATGAACTACAAATGCATGCTCAGATATACACCCACACACACACATACACACACACACACATACACACACACACATACACACACAGACAAACACACACCACTATTCCCACATGCACCTCAACATACAGGCTATTGTATGCACACAGAATTAAATATGCAGAGGAACGAAGAAATCACACCATTAAACATATAACACTGCAGTTAAAGCCTACGCACTGAGTAGTCCTTACAAAACAGAATAACATGGATGCAAACCATCTGTTCCTGGTCTCCAGTCTATAAAAAATCCATCTTTAGCCCATCTCCCATCTGACATCCACCAGCTTCTAAAAGGAACTGGATTTTTAAGTAGATTGTAGCATGTATTTGTAATATTTTGCATCATAAGTGTACATGCTGTATATCTGCTGTTTTCGTACTTCTACTTACTTCTCAGCATTTGTTGTTTATTACGACTTTTTGATCTTTGTCCCGCTTAGTCAACTGCAGGAGAACAGCCACATAGAGAGAGTCCCCGCCAATGCCTTCAGAGGCCTCTGCACTCAAGCCATCTCAGAGATGTAAGGGATTCATCTTTCTTTTTTTTAGAAACACACCACCCTCACACAGCTCCGAGTGGGCATTATATACGCAATGATGAATGTTCCCTGAAATGCTCTCTGCCCTCTTTACTGGGCTCTGTCTTCTCACTGTTGTCTCCTTCTTTTATGCACATCTCTAACACTCTTACCACTTTATATCAACTCCTTATTTTTTTTCCAACATCCCCTATTTCATTATCATTATTTCATTAATTGGTTTTCTTATGTAAATAATGCAAAAAATGATAGCAATATTTGTGAAAAAATAAAACTAAGATGTTGCTAATATTACAGTAAGGCACCAACTACTTTGACTGTTACTGCTCAGTGGCCATCCTAGACTCCTAAACGCCACACATGCAGAGGACACTACAATTTACAGTCTCATCAGTAGACATTGCAATTTACCAATGTCTCCTAAACGCCTCACATGCAGGCAATGGGTAGATGCTACAGCACACATTTTGTTTAGGGCAACAGCAGTGCGCTCTATTGTGTCTTCATGAGAGGTTTAAGGTTTGTAGTTGAAGGACCAATATGAAGGGCCATCAGGGGCCCATTTTCCCTTTGGGTGGCCCCAAGTATTTGCCAGGTTTGTCTCTCTAGACTCACCTCTGCTACTGCTAATACTCATAATTTATTGGCCAAATGTAAAGCTGATTGGTTAAAACAATGGTGGAAAGTAAAAGCAAAAGTGGATAAGTTTATAATGGACTACTTTTAATTTTATATTGCTGTTTTTACTGAAGTAAAATTATGAGTATGTCTCCCACCACTGCCAAATCTATCCAGGAAACATAGTTTGCCCACAGCTGTTAAAAAGCAGAAAAGGAAGGAAGAGAAAAAACAATAAATCCAATTAGTTTGGTGCGTTTGACTAAAATCCTGTACAGCTTTAGTCACTGAGAACAAAGGATCTGCACACACTAAAATTAGCTTTGATAGTTCAGATAAGTTTACTGTTGGAAATGTTCTGTGTTGCAGCCACATGACTGTAATTTGGCTTCTCTTTCCAATGACAGACGGCTCACCAGAAATGGCATCAAGGAGGTGGCAAGTGACGCCTTCAACGGCACAAGGATGAAAAAATTGTGAGTCATAGGCAGAGACACAATTACAAACAGAAGATTTACACAAAAATAAAATAAAATAGTCAGCTCTCATGTTTAATTTCTCTCTTTTTCTCCCTCTCTCTTAGGTCCCTGAGAGGCAACAAACATCTTACTCACATCAATCCCAACGCCTTTGTGGGTTCCAGTGAGTTGGTGGTACTGTAAGCATGACATTTAACAGTAACTCATGCCTACACGATTCACCCTCCTCATCATCACTTATTAAACTCAGGATGTAGGAGAAAACAAGAAGCAATGTGATATGTGTGGGGAGACTAAGCTTAGAAACATGATGCCAGATTTAAGGTAAAAATAAACCGAGAGCAGGTTAATTTTACCCGGAGAGACCTGTTTATTCCCCAAACAAAGAGACACCTATTTCCATTGAAGTAGAAATCAAAAAAAAAAAAGTATTTGTTTTTCTTTTGGGCTGTGATGTTTTTTTTCCCGTCCACATCCCAGCAATCACTTGGCAATCAAACGGTAGCTCTTTCCATGAATTTTCCAATCGGGAAATTTGTGTTTCAGGGTTTTATTCTTAGCAAAACTTGATTTTTGCTGGCATAAATATTTATACATCACTTCTTACACCCTCTGGAGTCCTTCTGTTTTCAGTGAATACACTGAGCATGTTTTATTTGCAGTGAGATAACTTGATTTATATACCATGTAGACACAGGCTGAGTAAACAAGCTGAAAGTGCATAATATCATAAGACATAATATCATATTTATGTCTGCAGAATTTCTTTAAACTGTATTATTGTACTTTATTAAAATTAAGCATACAAAGACACAAAATCCTGTTGGAATGAAGTCATTTCACACGTAAATAGACTGTATTATGTATGTTTTTGCTGTATTTGTGTGTATAAATAGTGAAACAACCTAAAACAAAGTCAAATAAAATCAACCTTGACTCCTGAGGGATACACCAACACTTCGCTTTTTATGAACTGATCATATATTAACGAAGGAGACATCTGTCACAAAATGGAATGGATTCTGAAATTCAAATGACAGTTTCAGTCGCTCCTCGGCTAAAGCCTCACTTGTTTGTGCAGGGACGTTTCTCACACAACCGTCACCTCCCTGCCGGACTCCATCCTCGGTGGGCTCCAGAGGCTGTTCGCAGAGTCCGCCTTGGAGCTGAAGAAACTTCCCTCTCTGCAGCTCACCAAACTGCACCAGGCCAGCCTGACCTACCAGTCGCACTGCTGCGCCTTCCAAAACATACGCAGGAACAGGTAGTCGAGAGGTTTCTGAACATTTTGGGAAACATGTTTACGTACAGAAAACATAAAAATGACAATTCAAGTTTTATGGAGGTTATGCGCAATGAAATTACTTTAACTTTAAATGACTGACAGAAGTATAATATTAAAGCAATGTTTTATTTTTTTATATCTCATTATAACTCAATTTCTGGTTAATCACCATTAACTAATGCTGTAGTATTGACCACAGAGCTTTGGTATTGAGGATTTATAGAACGTGTGTCAAAAATGCACTTAGTGTGTGTTGTTGTGTGGCAGATCGAGGTGGAACCACCTGTGCTCCAACCCCAACGCTCCGGATCAACTTCATTTCTACAGAGAACACTGCTCCAACTTCACCTCCATCACCTGCAGCCCAGCGCCAGACGCTTTCAACCCCTGTGAGGACATCATGTCCGTCGTCCCCCTGCGGGTCCTCATATGGATCATCTCAATCCTCGCACTGCTGGGGAACGCAGTAGTGCTCCTTGTACTGATAGGTATGGAACAGGAAAATCACCTCTGAGACAGAATTCACATTTTCGCACAGTATTTCCATTTTGAGAAACTTACATACTTTTCCTCCAATAGACTTTTAGAAGCCGATCTACTCTTCATACTTACATATTTCTTTTCTTCTATACTTCAAATTCATCTAAAGCTGATAATAAGATATCCCCAAATCCCCAAAATTGGAATGAAGAGGTTTTCACATGACAGCAAAACCAAGCTTTATTCTCTTTTGCAATGAAATATCAACCTGAGGACATTTTACTGTTAAAGACCCCCTGTGATGAAAATCAAGTGTTTGTCCACATGGGGTTTTTCTATAATACAAGACACATCATGAGCAAAATAAGCAGTCAACACTATGTATTTCCACCTTAGAACTGCAGTGAACCAATGACAGTCTCGGAAAAATGGATTAAGACAGCCAGGGATTCATATGTTACAAACCTATGGAACCAATCCCATCAACTTGCGGGGACTTAGGCAGGCAAAATAAAACCCCAAACTTTGTCAGTGCAGAGAGCGAAAGTTTACATTAGCACAACCACTAACACTGTGTCAGCCACTGTTAGTCACAAGCTAGTAAACAACATAAACAAATAAAAGATTCTAACTACTGTTCTGATACGTCTACTAATTGCTGCGAACCTCTCACTCCTCAAAAACTCCTGAGTCTGGGTCTGACTGAGGCTCAAACACGTGGCTCTGCTCCTCTGCTAATTATCTTGATAGGCACTGCTCTTTCACCGGTCAACCTGGCAGCAGTGGTGGGCGGGGCATAAAGCCTGATCCTTTCTCAATGAGGAAGTAAACGTGGATGTGCTTCCAGCCCCAGAGTATTCAAGAGTTTTTTTTATATAGTTTAAAACATGTCTGGAGAGGAACATTAATTCTTGTTTATTTCTGGGTATACCAAGACAAATGGTCATTTTTCTCACCTTTCTGTTTCCACTGTCAGGCAGCCGCTCCAAACTGACTGTTCCCCGGTTCCTTATGTGCCACTTGGCCTTTGCTGACCTCTGCATGGGCATCTACCTGGCAGTCATAGCAACTGTAGACATGTTCACCCGTGGCCGGTACTACAACGATGCCATAGACTGGCAGATGGGCCTGGGTTGCAGTGCTGCAGGCTTCTTCACGGTGTGTACATACACACGGAGTCGTGCATGTGATAGCCCTACATCAATGACAACAGTGCACAGGTTTGAATAGAAAATGTGTATGTGTGTGTGTGTGTGTGTGTGTGTGTGTGTGTGTGTGTGTGTGTGATTTGCAGGTGTTTGCCAGTGAGTTGTCAGTGTTCACATTAACAGCGATCACCCTGGAGCGCTGGCACACCATCACACATGCTCTGCGGCTCGACCGTAAACTCCGCCTGAGACACGCGAGTATCGTCATGACAGCAGGCTGGATCTTCTCATCTCTGGCCGCTTTGCTGCCCACAGTTGGAGTCAGCAGCTACAGCAAGGTGGGTGTGCAGACCACACATTAATTAAACTCCTCTGTGCTTTCCACTTCGTAACACCAATTTACTGTACGTTTCTTCAATGATGAATTCTTGCATGTTGCAACCATATATGTTAACGATATATATTTAATTTATATATGCAAGTTGATGAAAACAACATACGGATTAAACTTTTATATGCTTACATGTATTTTTATTATTAATTTCCCATTCTGGGAAATTAGTCTCAGACTTTTGGAACCCACTGTACATAATATGAACATGTATTATCAGGCTTTGGGATAGATATATATTTGAATAACACACGTCTACAATGTAAGCATACAAAATGGCATATTTGCCTTTGTTTGATGGAGAGACATCAAACGCAGAGAAAGAGAGGCACAATTACAAGCGGTTTCCAGATGGAACCAAATGTTGTGGTCACGTGGTATGTGTCTTAAACCACTCCAGCACCAGGACGCCAACAACACAAGTGCAGCATTGCTGATGAAATGTGCAATACAATATATCAACAATCATTCACATATATTACATACATTACCTGTAGTTGGTGGTTTAGTTTATTTGTTCATATGAACATGAACCTATTTACACATACAGTAGGTGACTGTTTCTATAGTCTACTGGTCCATAAACCTTCATAATATGGAAATGAAGAATATCCAAGGCCCCGGAACACCTTGTATTTGTTCGTGGTGCAGGTTAGTATCTGCCTGCCCATGGACGTGGAGTTTCTGGCGTCTCAGGTCTACATTGTGTCTCTCCTCCTCCTCAACATCCTGGCCTTCTTCTGTGTGTGTGGCTGTTACCTCAGCATCTACCTGACCGTCCGCAACCCCTCGTCAGCGCCGGCCCATGCTGACACCCGCGTGGCCAAACGCATGGCCATCCTCATCTTCACTGATTTCATCTGCATGGCTCCCATCTCCTTCTTCGCCATCTCGGCCGCCCTCAAGCTCCCCCTCATCACCGTCTCACAATCCAAATTCCTCCTGGTCTTCTTCTACCCGATCAACTCCTGCTCCAACCCCTTCCTGTACGCCTTCTGCACTCGCACCTTCAGACGGGACTTCTTTTTCCTCGCAGCCCGCTTCGGCCTGTTCAAGACCCGGGCGCAGATTTACCGGACAGAGAGTTCGTCCTGTCAGCAGCCGGCGTGGACCTCTCCAAAGAGCAGCCATGTGGTGCTGTACTCCTTGGCCAATGCGTTGAGTCTAGATGTGAAACAAGAATGCTGACTGTCTCTCAAAAATCTGCAGTCTTTTTGCTGGTCCATGGTCAGAGAGGCCCTATTTCTCTACGGATGAAGCTACAGTCATTCTACTAGCTCTGGCTCTGGCGGAGATATTGACAGAATATAATATGAACACCTCTTAAAGTTGGAAAAATTCAACTTGGTTTAAGAGATCATCTTCTTCTCTCTCACTTGTTGTGGAAATGTAGAAGCGCACTGTTAAATCCTCATTTTTACTATTTAGTCAGCTTTGATTTTTAGTTGTTTAGTTGTTTTTATCTATCTCAAGTATGTTGCAAATATCTTTGGCCAGACCGTCAGCTGCTTACTCTTTGGACTCAACATCTGAACCACAACAACTCAGGACACAAGTGCCAGTGTCCTTCCAAGCCCATGTGACCCGTGGTTAAACTCTACTCTATGCACAATAGCAACCCGAGCATGGATAGCCACAAAACAACTGCAGATACTTTGTCCAAATCTAGGTCAAACTACTGCCCTAGATAATTCTTTGTGTTTGTTTTAATTTCATCGGAGTGCCAAATGGGTGGAGTTTACCGCAACATAACAATTTAGATCATAAGTAGAACGTAGAAAGAATAGGAGAAGAAGTAAACTGACTTCACTTTCATGTACAGTCTTATGTAACAAAACACCATCCATCTGGTGTCCCTAGATAATGAAACCAACTAAAGTGCTTTGAAACAGTTTAGCAAGGGTTCTGACGCTCTGGATGTCAGCATATGCATGTCAAGAAATCAACAGTCATTTAACATTCAGTGTTATGATTGAATGATATTCATTATGAAGCACACCACGGGGACCTAGTGATTAATAATCTCTTCAAACTTTCCATCTGCCGTAGCTCTGGATGCCTCCACAGCCCCCTCTACCACTCAGTTTCTCTATTTGTTTGAAAAGAGGGGCATGTAATTATCTTTGTAATGTGATTATGTTTATTGTTTGTAAATGATAGTACTACTAAGTATCACCTTTTTATATCTGTGGTTTGCACAAAATGTATGTTTGGGATCATTTTTATAAAGTTGTTTATTATAATTTCTCTCCTTGAGATTTTGTAGATTTTGTAGTGAGTGTGTGAAGAGTAGTAACAAAAGGAAAGACTCTCTCTCTCTCTCACACACACACACACACACACACACACACACACACACACACACACACATATACACATACATGCACATACACACACACATTAAACTGAGCTGTCTTTATCTAGAAATGCTGTCCTTCAGAGGATCCAAAGATTTCAAGGACAAAGTGACCCTACCAACCTCTGCTCTGTTTGCCAGGGTGGGTGGGTGGTTGTGGGAGGGGAGACTACACAGCTGTTCTTTCTGCTTATTACAGGAGGAGGGATATGGCAGCTAGATAAGACACGCACACACCCACACCCACACACACACACACACAGACAGAAGCAAGCCAGGGTTTCAAGGCTGCAGCTGCAAGAAGGAGTCCATCTCATTGATATGGATACACTGCCTCTTACATGCCAACGCTGAACGTGTGGGTGCATTTGTGCTCTTTAGCCACCAGGTGATGCTACTGATGCAGGTTTTATTGTGATCTCTGCTCTGTCACGGTCTATTCAGCTGTGAATAACAATACACTTCAAGTCACACCGATCGACAACAAGCATACATTTGATATCAAACAACTGATGGTGATGGGAAAGCACACACTTACAGCTGCACTGTTACAAAAACATAACATTAATGTGGAAGCTAGTATTATAACAATAAAAAGTAGACAGCTGGGGGCATTATTTCGTAAAAGATGTCTTTATAGCAAAGCATGGACATTAAACCGATACAGTTATCTCAAACAGGAATAATGTTTTCTGGCTTCAAGCTTAGACTGAAACAGTCTCTGAGATGTTGCTTTGCAGCTTCAGACTGGAAATGAAAATGAAAAAACTCACCTAGTCCTTGCCTGGCCTTGGAGACTATAATCCACACTGTGTTGACAGTCTTTAAAGTCTCTATACAGAGTGCTGTGGAATAATGTGACATGCCTGTGTCTCCAGAAATACAGATATGATGCACAGATTCACTATAGTTCAGTTTCACTATAGTTGCTGCCACTCAGAGAATATTTAGTTTAGGAACTATTTTCAGTAATAACACTCAGGACTTCCTGTTGGTCTTCTGTTTAAGACATGAAACATATTATAGCAACACCCCCTCCCTCCCAAAAATTGAATTTATTTGAGAATGGCCAAGAATTAGGATGATTGTTTTAATTTTGGTAAAAAACACAATTTCCTGTACCTATTGCATATTTTTTCACATATACAGTATAGTATAGTATATTCTTGATTTTTTTCCTAAGCACTAAAAATGATTGAAGGATTATTCACTTCTGTGTTGCACTCTTAAGGCCCTCGAACTTAGTTGTCCTAAAAATGATTGAGTGCTTGTTTCGTTGAATGTCGAAAGGTGTGGTGAGGTGCAGATGCTGTTTGCTACACGCAGATGTTCTCCAGACAGAACACAATGTGATGACAGAGAAGACTCCAGATAAAACCTTGTAACAATCAAACAAAGCAGCCTGTGTGCAAGGCTGAGCTGGGCCCTCAAGTACCTAATCATTTGGTCGTTTGCAGCCAAACAATGCCCTCTAGTGGTACAGTTGCCGTAAAACTCACCTCCTTTAGGCTTTAAAGGTGGCTGGGCTGTTAAAAGGCTGTAGTTTGGTTTCTCACAGAGGCTGTAGTCCGCTTGAATTCATGTGTAAAATGGAGGCAAATAGTATAGAAAATTTGTGTGCCACTGGAATAGATTACGGACTTTTAAATTTTTAATTAATCAATGAATTGATACTTTTTTAAAAATTCAAATAAACTAATTAGTTAAACTTGGATATAAATAATGAACTGAAGAAACTTAAAATAAAGAAATTACATTTTCCAGGTAATCATTTTAATTTGTGTGTTTGAACCAAAAATCGGTAACTGTGTCTTCAAACAGAAATGCAGGATTTTAAAAAGGCTTTTAAATGTTATATTTTGTTATTCCATTTAATAATGTCTCTACCTATCTATTAATGTTTCTTGGCAAATACAAATTTGTATTAAATTTGTATATGATGCAAGCAATGAAAGAGATACTTTAATTTCCTAATTAATAATTTTGTTGCCCGATTGTGTGTACAAAAATGACTCTTTAAACAGAATTGCATAATTAACTTCCAAAGGTTTTTAAATTTAACTTTTTTCCTATGCTATTTATTAATCTGTATGCTTGTCATATTCCACACAATTCATGTTTACTGCTTTAAAATTGAGTTTTTATTTCATAAAAATTTTAATATTCAAGATTTTAATGTGTCAGAATGTCCATATAAACAAACACATCTCTGCACACTTTCACCAAAATATAGAAAATGATAATAATCAATCCCTTACGATAATGGCCCCAAGTTACTGTTAATATATGAATATAAGAGTCAAGGAGCTCAGTTAAGACACTAAACGACCACAAAGAGACAAAGCGACTACAAAGAGATATGAAAGGTCTACAAAGAGACTAAATGAGTCTAAAGAGGTGTGAATGGACCACAAAGAGATGCAGAACGACCACAAAGACACATAAACAGCAACAAAGATATGTAAAAAGGACCATAGGGAGACACAAAATGACCATGATGAGACACAAAATGATTTTTTTTTTTAAAGACACAAAACAACTACAAAGAATGCACCTTTTGAACTTATAAAGGCTCTTTCAGTCTCATATAGGACTTGTGGGGGCACTTTTACTTGTCTGTGCCCAGGGGCCCATTTTCTCATAATCCGTCTATGTTTATTAGATAGGAAAATAATTAGACAAATACAGGGCCATTTGCCTCTTGTAAATAATTTAGTAATAGTAAAGTTAAATTGTGGAAATGCTTTAACATTAACAACTATTATCTTAGTCAGGCACACTGTTACCCAATTACAGCAGCATGGAGCCCTAGTCCTTTTATCCATTTATGCGCCTGACACTGACCCCTGTGGCTGCAAAATGCACATTATTTTGGGCCCATTGGAGTGTCCCTGCATTGATCAAATCGCCTCGCCGCTTGACCGATTCCGAACCCCAACAGAAAGGTTTGTCAAGTCGTCTAACACGAAGCTCCCGATTGGTTAATGCACGAGGAGCTTATAAAACGCCAGATATGATTGGTCGAACGGACGCTCTGCTCTTTTTTTTTCTCGCGATTGTTTCCCGTGTGGGTTAATGGCTCCTCCTGCTACAGACTGAGACGGAGCTGGCACCGAGCGGCGATACGGGGGGAGCTGTAACATCACGGAGAAAAAAAGCGATTACACCCCAAATACCAGCGGGTTTTTGATCGCAGTTGTTTGGGTGTATCAGGGAAGAAGGCCGTCCGGGTGGTAGTTTGGGTCTAGGGCTAAATTTGGAAGCGGACGGTCGAGGATAGCAGTCTATTTTTCAACAACCAACTCCCCAGATGAACTCCGTCAGAGCCACCAACAGGAGACCCAGGCGAGTGTCGAGGCCGCGCCCGGTGCAGCCCGAACGGAACAACGGGGACAGAGGTAAGCTAGGCCACGGTCAGCTTACGATTTAAGACGAAGCCGTGTCAGGGGATAACAGTCTTCATGTAACCCTCGTTTATACCTTAGTGGGCCGTTCTCTGCGCTTTAATGCGGCGGGTTCAGCAGGAAAAACCGAGGCTTCTTGCTCTGTGGCTTAGGCCAGGCCGCGCTTTGTTTGGCTTGACTGATTGGGGCTAGCTAACACCGCTAGCTAGCTTACCAGGTTAGGTGGAGGTTGGGGGTTGTCTTCGCCTAACGTAATGCGTATGTAGCTATACGGTTAACATTAATAGCTCATATTCAGGTAACCTCAGCTGGAAGCAAACGGATCGACTTCACACGCTATAACTACAGTCTCTCGTGTCTGCTCGGCTGTTGCATTCCCAGCTGTCACTAACGATTCTGAGGGTGTAAATCTGCGGTGTCTTTGGACTGCCATTTTTGGGGTGTAACGTTAACAAAAACATTAGCAGCGAACGGGGGCAATGCTAGCTAGCTGCCCCAGCTTCAAGAGGCCACACGGATCAGCTGTGATAGATGATACGGTGGGATTTTGGATGATTTCACTGTGTCCATTTTGTGTGGTTGGGGCTGTAGTTTAAAGCTAGCACAGCCACCAGCTTGAACCCATATCCCCTTCCTTGTTCTCGGTGCCTGCTAGCTGTAGCTTGATTTGTTTACACCGCGGATTTGCCAGCTACGCAGTTCAGTTTTTAGCCATTAGCCGCACGTCTGATCGACTTCATTTGCGGCCCTTAATTTGACAGCACCATAAAAGATGGGTCTGATTCTGCACGTATACGACCCAAAGACAAATGCACACTGTCCGATATCAGCTGTGTATGACTACACATGAAAGAGTGGTAATGTGCTTGCAGGGGGTGCATCTGCCATTATCAATCAGTAACCTTTGTCTGCCTTACCAACTATTACCCTGTCTGTTAGCCTGCGCAGTGTGCATACAGCATGTGAGCTGAATGCACACCATTGTGTCAGTAAAGGTAAGGAGAATAAGAGTGTCAGTGGTTTAAGTGTTTGCTGCAATCACTTGAGAAATTGTAGATGTTTAATTGAGTAAAAGTCTGGGAAGATTGGGCTTCTTAGAGAATTACCCTGTGGTTCCCTTTTTTGTTTTTTTGTTTTAATTGCATAGCCTTGCTCCATACTGTAGCTTTGTGCACTGAAGTGCCTCTTCAGAAAGTGGTGGATGTATAGGAAATGTGTTTTCCCTTCCGTCCAGATGAGGAGGCTCCTGCAGCAGCTGCAGCAGAGATGGCTATTGAGGAATCCGGTCCAGGAGCTCAGAACAGTCCCTACCAGCTTCGACGCAAAACCCTGCTTCCCAAGAGAACCGCTGCTGCCTCTGCCACCGCCTCTGCCTGCCCCAGCAAGAGCCCAATGGAGGTAAGACTGAAGCATTTGAGTTCATTATTTCACTGCAGTTTGCATGCCTACAGACTACAGTGTGCGTGTGTGTGTATACTGCATATGTCAATGAGAGTGAGTTGCTGATTGACTGTGTCCTTCTCTGAAGGAACAATGATTTTGTGACTGAGCAGTAAATTTCCCAGTTGATTACTTAGTGCTTGAATCTTGGCATGAAGTTGATGTCCTACTTGCCCTCTTTTACAGGGAGCTTCCACTTCATCAACAGAGGCCTTTGGCCATCGAGCCAAGCGGGCACGAGTGTCCGGTAAGAGCCACGACCTGCCAGGTGTGTGTTAAATCTCTGCAGCTGGGCAAGGAGAGTTAGCTTTTTTACATGAGCCTTTATTGATTTTTTTTTTCCCTCTGTGATCTGGTAAATCTTGTTATTTTGCAGTCCATTAAATAACATCACTCCATAGTTTAATGTGCTTAGAGTGAAAGATTTTTCCTAAAGCTTACGTTAGGAATGTGTGTGTCTGTGTGTGCACTTGTGTGTTTTCAGCAGCCCCAGCAGAGCAATATCTGCAGCAGAAGCTTCCAGATGAGGTCGTTTTGAAGATCTTCTCCTACTTATTGGAACAGGACCTCTGTCAGGCAGCTTGTGTCTGCAAGAGGTTCAGCCAGCTAGCCAACGACCCCATACTATGGTCAGTGCTGCTGAACAGAATGAAACCGCTCTATTCCTATTGTGAATATCACAGCCATTACAAGACAGACAACTGACATTCTGTGTATGTGGTATTGAAAATTGTAGGAAGCGTCTATATATGGAGGTGTTTGAGTACACGCGTCCCATGATGCACCCTGAGCCGGGCAGGTTCTTCCAGGTCAGCCCTGAGGAGCATGAACACCCAAACCCATGGAAGGAGAGCTTCCAACAACTGGTGAGTTGGTATCCATAGTTTTGATTTTTTTTATTTTCATGAAGAAAGTGCTCTCAGGGGTGCTTCAGTATCTTTGCATTGACCTGGTTTATTTGATTCACTCCTTTACATTTTCTCTGTATATATTAAAAATAAAGAATGTGCAGTTCTGCAAAGTCATATATAGCTTTGCAATAAATTCCATGCCACTCACTAGAATAAGAATGTCTGACCTGGGGAAAAGAGTGGCTGTACAGTTAAAACACTTTGCACTTGCACATCAGAGACATTAAAAAGCAAATCAATGTCCATATATTTATTTTTGAACTATCACTATATGTACAACAAAAAGGGAACGTGACCTTTACTGGACTTGATATCGAGGACAAGCGCCTAGGGAAAAAAAATAATAGGATGTAAAGTAATTAATCAAGTGTGACAGATTTAATCATGTATGTACGTATGTATTAACCAGGTCTGTATAATCCATTTTGAAAAGTGCTTTTTTTCTTACCTGCTTGTGTTTAATCTCCTGTGATTGTTTTCTCAAAACACCAACACAACACTCTATCAAAAGCAGAACTCTTCTTTTGCTTCTGTTTTCATTCAGTCTCAGTGAATGCTTTCAGTTCATCCACAGAAAGATCAGTTTAATATCTATTTGTGTGCTCCAATTTATTTTTCTAAAGCCATGTCAACAATAGTATGTGTAAAATTCATTACAGAGAAGTTCATGTCATTATCTGATTGTGTCAATCCAGGGCTTTTTCTCAGACTAAACGTCCTCTAAGCTTCTCAGGCTAATGGGAGACAAACATGTTTGCTTTATTGATTATAATGTAATAGGGAAATTCAAAGCGAGAACAAAATATTGATGGCTGTCACACAAATTGTAGTTTTATTTTTTAATAGGTTTTTACAGTTGTTCTATTCTTTACTGTATTACTCTTTTAAAAAATGCAGTGTTTCGTTGTTGCATCTATTGCTAATCACTCTAGGGCTTTAGTCAACCAAAGAAAATCTTAGTTGGCTGAAATCGTATCTACTCTTCAATCAGTCGATCCAGAAAAAAGATCTGCACGTTACCTCTAGATTGACTAAATTGGCCACTCTTTCTGGCAGCCTTATTAGCGTTAATGAATTAAACATAAAAAAGATTTGCAGCATATTAAATCATTTTAATCTAATTATTTTAGGTTATTTTAGGTTTATTTTGGTCAGACCAACCAGCTGACTGTGAGACTACAGCCCTAAATCACTCTATAATGTTTGTGAAATTGTGTACTACTGCATGGGTTGTCAGTCAGTCACGGTTTGTGTGCTGCATATATTTTTTTATCTGAACTCTCAAGAAGTTGCAAGATAATTCTGAGGGGACAGAAGATGGTTAACAGGACAGGAAGCAGAAACAAAATTCTGCTACACAAATTATGTTAATTTTTTTTCAGACCCTTTCCTGTGTATTTTTTGATAATTTTACCCTTTCAGGCCTGTAAAATGTAGAAAACCTTTTAAAACGCTTTCTTGAGAAGCCCATTCTGTTTTGTTCTGTTTTCATTTCAAAAATAAGCACCAAAAGAAATTATATTTTTGAATCAAACTTATTTGCTATAATAGCTGTTTGAAAGGGATAGTGTGATGCTCAGGTTGTATGAGCACCATGTTAGTGTTTGAGGTAGTAAGCAGCTATATATATTGACCTTGGTGTTTTTTGTGTTGCAGTACAAAGGTGCCCATGTAAAACCAGGCTTTGCTGAGCATTTCTACAGTAACCCTGGCAGATACAAAGGCAGAGAGAACATGCTCGTAAGTTGTAGCTACGGACAAATCTTTCAGTACTGATATTTTTTGCGATGCCCAGCTAAAGCAAATATCTGCTTGTTTTTGTGAACTGCCTTCTGATAAATTGTAGGTGTGTGTATATTCTGCCTGAAAGAGTGTGCCTTTCACCTGCAGTACTATGACACCATTGAGGATGCACTGGGTGGAGTCCAAGAGGCCCACTTTGATGGGCTAATCTTTGTTCACTCTGGCATCTACACAGATGAGTGGATTTATATAGAGTCCCCCATCACCATGATTGGTGCAGGTAAGGCTGTTGGTCTCACTGAAAACTACATAAGGCATTGTGCTGATGCTCGTGCCTCATGCAATCAACATCTCTCTTAACGCTTAGCTGTGTTTGTCACCATGTACATGCTGGTGTTAATGAGTGTTTTCCGCTTTCCTCTCAGCTCCTGGTAAAGTAGCCGACAAGGTGGTGATAGAAAATACCAGAGACTCTACGTTTGTCTTCATGGAGGGCTCAGAAGATGCCTATGTGGGATACATGACCATCAAGGTAAACACAGAACATCAATTTTTCCTTGAGTTAACTAGTTTTCAACCAAACCAGAAGAAAGCTTGTATATAATATAACTGGGAATATACAATGGGAAAGTCCAGTGTAGTCTCGAACTCATTAGTTTTATATGGATGATAACCAGTTGTTGGTCAACTAGAACATGTATCTCTGAAGGAAGAGGGCACATTCATCAACATATAAGAGTGATGGATTTGCTTTGTTGAGCTTGACTGAAAGCAGCTTTGTTGCCAGATGTTTTATTTTGCAGTTAAGAATGTTTCAGATTGTTTGATGATCAACTGTTAATCACCTGGATTTTAAAATGCAAACTAGTTTAAGTATAAATTAAATAGGTGTCATATTTGAGAGTCCCATTGCCACTGGCATTGTATTACATTCAGTCACATAGATTGTTTTGACTGATGTATGAAAGGTGTGTGTAGAAAAAAATCTTCAGTTACATAAACAATCACAGTTCATGTGAATCGTATTATTTCATGCATCTTGAGGCGTCAGACATCACTGTTTTCTGATTACGTCCAATAATTAACTACGAGCATCAGTGGCACTAATGTCTCCAGTAGGAGGAGTCCAGTGTGGATGTAGTGGGTGGACAGTAGCTTGACGTGTTGTCAGTAAACTCGGCCTCTGTCTGACCTCTGCTGCTCATCTCTCCTCAGTTTAATCCTGATGATAAATCGGCGCAGCACCACAACGCCCACCATTGTCTGGAGATCACCGTCAACTGCAGCCCAAACATCGACCACTGCATCATCCGCTCCACGTGCACAGGTAAGGCGCACACACGCAAACACACATGTGTGCTGATCAGTTGTGGAGGCCACAGGAACATGGAACACTTGTACAGCCTCAGAAATGAGAAATGTAGATATGATTTAGCACCTTGCTAGCAAGTGCTGCATTAGCTTAAAAAGTAGCTTTACTTTATTGTACAGGTGTTTGTGTCTACTTGATGTTCTACAGTGTGGAGCCATGGTTTTTCTATTATTTGAAAAGCACACAGTGTCCCTCATTTTGGTGTATTACTAAATGATCAGAGTGTTCCTTATGAGGCTACATCCAAGGATGAAAGACTAAATTAGTCATTTGGGTCTTGGACTGGAAATCAAGACGCCTTGGAGCAGTAGTTTTTTGGCAACTACTTTATTATGACTGTTTGTTCTCTCTGAACAGAAAATTTTGGGTTGTTGGATTTTCAGAGGTGGAAAATCAGTGCCAATATTGCACGGTGTAAAACTCCCTCTGTCACGTCATGTCATTTAATCAAGTGCTTTATCTTGGTTAAACCGTGTAGCACGAAATGACTCGTCACATTCTGCAACGATAAACGGTCTCAGGAGCATTTTTCACAGTGGGAAACTACTGCTACCTAAAACCACCATTGGCTATTTGTTGCTAATGAGTATGTCAGGATTGCTGTTACTGAGATACCAGTATTGTTTTATATCTAAGTGCTGAGTTGTCATTTTATTGTGGATCCAGGCGACAGTTACCCCTGTGTCTGTACTCAGTGGGCATGTGTGATTAGTATATGCACTGTGTTGGAAGTGGTGACTAGATTTCATGACCATGAAAACCAAATTTGAAAATGTGAATTGAATGCCTTTTTGGATTTTTTTTGACTGTCGATCAATTGATATATTATCTGAAAGTGAATGTCATCATTATTTGCAGCCCTACTGTAGTGTGACCCTTCTGTTTTCCTCTCTGTGTAGTGGGTTCAGCTGTATGTGTGAGCGGCCAGGGAGCATGTCCAACCATCAAACATTGCAACATCAGCGACTGTGAAAACGTAGGGCTGTACATTACAGACCACGCACAGGTAAAAATAAACTTTTCCCCCCTCAACGGTAACACTCATGGTTTGCAAGGAATGTCCAAACAAACACACATAAAAGTTCATACAGGCTTTCCTTCTGACTCAAAGATTTGTTTTTGTTCCAGGGGATTTATGAAGACAATGAAATCAGCAACAATGCGCTAGCGGGAATATGGGTGAAAAACCATGGTAATCCCATCATTAGACGTAACCACATCCACCACGGACGAGATGTTGGAGTGTTCACCTTTGATCACGGCATGGTAATTGCCCGTCAGCCACGTCATGTCATATGATTTATTTGAAGAAACATCACGGACCAACCATCAAATGCGTCTTTTCTGTGTTTCAGGGTTACTTTGAGAACTGTAACATCCACAGAAACCGTATAGCCGGCTTTGAGGTGAAGGCCTACGCCAACCCCACAGTGGTGCGATGCGAGATCCATCACGGCCAAACGGGAGGCATCTATGTTCACGAGAAGGGGCGGGGACAGTTTATAGAGAACAAAATCTATGCTAATAACTTTGCCGGTGTGTGGATCACATCCAACAGTGACCCGACGATACGGTACGAACACACGCTTCACACAAGGACAGCTTTTCTAGTAATTTTCTCCACCTGCATATTTACACCAAGGCTTCGACTGTTTATTTCCTTTTTATAACCAGGGGAAACGCTATATTCAACGGTAACCAAGGAGGGGTGTACATATTTGGAGATGGACGGGGTTTGATAGAGAGTAATGATATCTACGGTAACGCCTTGGCGGGAATCCAGATCCGAACCAACAGCTGCCCCATTGTACGGCACAACAAGATCCATGACGGACAGCATGGGGGAATCTATGTGGTAAATACGCTCATCATTGTGAAATGTCTTTATGGTATTTGATTAAAATATAGTTGAGAATTAAAAAGGCACCCTGTTTCCAGCAAGATTATTGTTGTAAAGCTAAAAATCCCTGTATCGGAAGGTTTTCAACAGCTGCTCCTACTTTGTGTTTCAGCACGAGAAAGGCCAGGGGGTGATCGAGGAGAATGAGGTTTACAGCAACACACTGGCCGGAGTCTGGGTGACCACAGGCAGCACCCCTGTCCTCCGCAAGAACCGCATCCACAGTGGCAAACAGGTAAAACAGACAATTAAACTTTCTCAAACGCAAGTTCTTAAAGTAGTTA
Source organism: Seriola aureovittata (assembly GCF_021018895.1). Taxonomy (NCBI): domain Eukaryota; kingdom Metazoa; phylum Chordata; class Actinopteri; order Carangiformes; family Carangidae; genus Seriola; species Seriola aureovittata. Next base: position 13,691,629 of record NC_079384.1, read on the forward strand.
TTAATCAGGGTACCTGCATGTCTTTTAAGTCTTAAAGCACTGAGTTTTCTTTCTTAGACGGCCTTCAAATTTTATTAACAAATGTTTAAAATATTTTTCTTTTGCCTGCCATAGGCTGGGATATTAAATGTTTTTGTATTCGATTGCAGGCTGTGCAGAAATGTTATACACCTATAAAGTGAAAGTAGGATTGTTTTAACAGAGGATTGTGTTTCTGAAGGCTGTGTCACTCAGCACCATTAGCACCTACAGCAACCACAGCCACTAATACTAGCTGCAACAGATTGTACTGCCTGTTCAGATCCAGGTCATGTACATTTTATTATATCACTAAGAATGTCTGTTTACTGCTATAAACAGGCCACATCATCCATACTGGTTTCCCATCATACTCTCATACTTGAATTCTATGTGGTATTAAAAAGGTCTTGAAAAGTCTCACATTTAACTTGGTGAACGCTGCAGAGATCCTGTGAAGGAATCAGGTTTTGGTTTGACATGTACAAACATTATAGTTGCAGTTAGACATTCCAGGGAAGCTTGTAATTGACTCTTGGGAAGATGCCAGGCGCACTGCGCCGCGTACATGGCCTTTTACTCGCACTTGTGTGTTAACAGAAATATTCTGTTGATTGGATAATGATTGGAAACAGGAAGACTAGATTGCCGGTTGTCAAAAGTTAATATAAACGCCCTCAGTGAGCTTTGAGAATTACCTCAAGTAGTGTAACATGTATTGTTATTGGACTTTAAACAATAATTTTACATTTATTACTATTGTCGACTTTATCAATAAAATTTTAATTTATTTTGTAGGTTGGTGTATATTTCTATGACAACGGGCATGGTGTGTTGGAAGACAATGACATCTACAATCACATGTACTCTGGTGTACAAATAAGGTAACAACTGCCCCTTTCCATCACTGTATCCACTGAACATGCGGTACATGAGACTCTACGCAAAAGCTTTAACACATTATGTTTTTTCTGTTGTTTTTTTTCCACTCTGTGAATGATTCAAATAACCTTTGTTGAATATTGACAGGACGGGGAGCAACCCAAAGATCAGGCGCAACAAGATATGGGGAGGCCAAAATGGAGGAATTTTAGTCTACAACTCAGGTCTGTGTATTAATTCAATTTGTGTCTCATATGTGGTGCCTGTGCACTTCCGTTACCTAATCCTGCTGTGTAATGTAACAGGTCTGGGCTTCATCGAGGACAATGAGATCTTTGACAATGCCATGGCCGGGGTGTGGATCAAGACGGACAGCAACCCCACACTGAGAAGAAATAAGATTCACGATGGCAGAGATGGAGGCATCTGCATTTTCAATGGAGGCAGAGGTACAGTAGAGTCTGTTAATGTCTTCAACAAGGCAAACAGCCTGGAAATTCAGAGAGCATCACATAGCTTCAGAATTTTTCCTCCTGTTGGGTCAATATGTGTTTGAAACCTGATGGTAGATCAACATACTGTTTAACTTTAGCGCTTAGATTGATACTAGAATTATGGCATCTTTTTTCCTGTTACCTTGGTGGTTGTTCCTTGTGATTTTGCTGCTGTATATTGACAGTTACTTTTTCCCTGTAGGTCTGCTGGAAGAGAACGACATCTTCAGGAACGCTCAGGCCGGTGTGCTGATCAGCACCAACAGCCATCCGATTCTCCGCAAGAACCGCATTTTTGACGGCTTCGCTGCCGGTTAGAGTTCAAAATCAGCTCCATATGAGCACAAATAATATCACCCTTTTATATCTGCTTTCGGTGCTGATGGCAGACTTCTTTTTCTTCCACAGGTATTGAAATTACTAACCACGCCACAGCTACGCTTGAGGGAAACCAGATCTTCAACAATCGCTTTGGAGGCCTGTTTCTGGCCTCTGGGGTCAACGTCACCATGAAAGGTAAGTAGCTGCGCTGTGGGATTTAAAGTTTAGCCCAGTCTGGCCCGTGTTTGCTCTCTACCTGCCCTCGCCTGATCATTTTCTGTTCCTCCTCTGTCAGATAATAAGATTCTGAATAACCAGGATGCCATTGAGAAGGCGGTGAGCAGAGGACAGTGTCTCTACAAGATCTCCAGCTACACCAGTTACCCCATGCACGACTTCTACAGGTAAACTGCATCACATAAAAGGTTCAGATTAAAACTGGTTATGGCTGCAACTAAGGATTATTTTCATTATGGATTAGTAGATAACTGATTTCTAAGCAACAATGCCAAACATGAGCTAGTTCCACCTTCTAGCTGAGTATCGTGTTTTTGGTTTCGGACAACACAAGAAGTTTGAAGACGTCACTTTGGGCTTTAGATAGACAAAGTATCGCCCAAAGTATTAATCTGATTAATTGAGAAATTCATCTGAAAATTAATCAGCAAATTAGCCTTAATGAAAATAATGGTTTGTTGCAACCCCACGTTTAAGAAACTGTTAATTTAAGAAAATGGTTAAATGTCTAATTTTACCATGTGTCTTTATTTTTATTTTGCCTCATTGTGTTATATAAATGAATCTGTTTTGTCTCTGCAGATGTCACACCTGTAATACAACAGATAGGAACGCCATCTGTGTTAACTGCATCAAAAAATGCCACCAGGGGCATGATGTAGAGTTTATACGGCACGATCGGTACGAGTCTTTTAGTTCCCTCCTGAAATTTTGTTTTAATGACAACTATTTATTTTGGAGGTTTTTTTTTTTTTTAGTTTTTTTTTTTTATATGAACTGAAATAAAAAAGGGCAAATCATACATTTCAATCTAAAAAAGTAACCACTCTTGCTACTGTTGTATACTTGAAGGGACTCTTCTTAATCCTTGGTATCTGCTCCTCTCAGGTTTTTTTGTGACTGCGGAGCAGGAACGTTGTCCAACCCGTGCACGCTGGCCGGAGAGCCCACACACGACACAGACACTCTGTATGACTCGGCGCCGCCCATCGAGTCCAACACACTGCAACATAACTGAAGGCATCCGGTCGAGTTACACTCTCCTCACATAAGCATACAAACACATTACATTGCACACATCCACACACACACATTCACACTTAAACACACACACACACTTAAACACACACAGTCACATACACACATCCACTTGCAGCCATAAGGACCCAGAGAGACTCTATGAATGCGGCGCTCTCAGACGGGATCGAGGTGAAAGAGGCTGCAGAGGAAGCAGCTTCCTGCCCGCTGCAGTCAGACTTGCTGCAGCGGAGGCAGACTCCACTAGAGGGAGCAGTGGAGCTGAGGGTAGACTGACAGAAAGGCCACAAGAGATTCCTCACTTGAGTATTTCTTATTGCAGTCTGTAGACAGAAGATGGGAGGAGAAGGGCTATGCAGAGGGGCTGTCAATGGCGGCCTGCGCCCCCTTTGGCAGCACATGAAGACCCCCACCCCACCTGGTGTAAATCCTCGGCTCCCAGCCCACTTCTTCTTCACAAGAACTGCTGTCAAAGAGACTTCCTGCTTCCTCGCAGCTGCCATTCCCATTGGCTGCCCAGGCGGTTGTAACTAGGCAACGGATGGGAGGATGTTGCTCTGTTGTGTGTGGATAAAGAGCAAGATTGTGTGTGTGTGATGGAGCACTTGGGCTTTTTTTTTTTTAAAAATATGTTCTGATCAATGGATTTTATTTCAATGCTTTCTCATGTAGTTTTGTATTTTCAAGCAAAAAGCTGACTGTATTTGAATGTCTTTTATTTTATTATATATTATTATAATTATTATTATTTTTCTTTGGTTAGCGTCCCTTCTCCCACCCCGAAACCCAGGCAAACTGCAGAAACTCAAACGTCCCAGTGGTGAAGTTCTTTCTGTGAAAGAGAATCTCGTTTAAACACTAAAAACCCTCTCCAATATATTAGCTTCAATGGCAGGTGGAGGGGCTCCACAGTTGTATAAAGGTGTGTATGCGCGTGTGTGTGCATAAATGTGTGTAGCGTACAGTGAAAGTTTGTGTGTGTGTGTGTGTGTGTGTGTGCGCGCGCGTGTGTGTATGTGTATATGTTTATAAGTTGATGCAGTCAGTGTTTTGTGGAGAGGGTTTCCATGGGAGGCGTCAGAGCTCCTTTGAACTGGAACTGATGAGTCAATCTGCAGTCCCCACCCCACCCACCCCTCTCCCCCGTGTATCGTGGTGACTGTGGCTCCTCATGCAGCCTGAATCGTATGCATGTACCATAACATCTAGACTTAATATATTGTGAAGTATTCAATAACCATTATGTAGATGCTAGTTGGAATTCAAAAAGGGGTATACTTTCTTAGAAAGACAAAAAAAGAAAACAGGAAACTGGCCATTTCTAAGAAAATAAAACTTTATTAGATCAGAGGTGTCTGTCTTGTAAATTCACTCGCTGTGACGAAATCCACATCCTGCATAATTTCCAATAAACACCAGGTCATATTAAAGAAAATGCTGGTTATGTATCCTAAGAAATGTTTGGCAGGTGAGTAACTTCCCCAAAAACACTTCACTACTTGCAGCTGCTCCGAGTCGTTCAGGTTGCTGCAGGCCCTCATTAGGAAGCACGCTACAAATTATTAAAATGTACCAATTGGGATCTTCGTTCATCGGAAAGCTGCTACTGAGAAAAAAAGACCAGCATTATTCATCTGTAACAGCTGGAGATCTTTCTTTTGCAGCATCCATTATAAGTGACCTTTGTCAAATTGTTTTCAATGTTCAGAGGTGAACCGATTAATCATGACTCAAACTGTGCTGTCATCCATAGATGGAGGCAACTGACTCGTGATCTTAATCTATTATTTGTTAAAGTCTTCAAAAGATGCCTATAGATAAGTATCATAACTTCTAATCTTCAGTAGCTGAGGGCTGCATATTCAGAGTTTTGCTGTTTTCAGTGAGTGTGCAACTATTATTGTTAGGGAGTGATTGTTGGGTCTATACAATGCGATTTACAGTACCTGGTGGCTGCAGATAAAAGTAACATGAAGATATTTACTGCAGAAAACATTTGAGTGTTCAAACTCAGAAATTATCGGGCTGTGCATGAAATTATGTATGACATCTCCAACGTGGATTTAAATTTATACAGCAGCCACGAAACCTCTTGGATATGGATATCGTACTCTCGATCCTAGTGGCAGCGAAATAGCAGTAAATCCTCCCTCATGGACGTTATAATGGTCAGTTTTTGTTGAAACTGTTAAAGAGGTGTTGATTCAACTGCATGATTATTTAGAGCTGCAGTTTTTGGTGTTGTTGAACTGTAATTTGAATTATTTTGTCCACCCAGGTTATATCAGTGGGGTTGTCTAAATAACAAACACTGCATAATTCAGCACAGCAAAATACAGCCTCCAAAATTATACAGGTGAATCAAAAACCTTTTTAAACTAGTTTCACCAACAACTGAACACTGAGCACTATAACCTTCATGAAGGCAGGATTTATTGCAGGACTGCATTAGGTTTAGCTAATAAACTGACAACTGAGTGTGATATATGATGCTGACGTTTTGCCTGCGCACATATAGAAGAAAACAATCAGTCTTTCTTAGAACAAAAATTCTTATTCACATAATACATTACACACACACACACACACACACACACACACACACACACCACACACACACACACACACACACACACACACACACACACACACACACACAGTGTATCCAAGCAAATCTGCTGTTCATGGAAAGACAGCCATTGCACAGTCACCAAGTCAGTGTCAAAACTAGGTGAGAAAAACAAACACATCACATCCAGGAATAAGTCTTTATTGAAAAACTATACAGTGTGAGCGCTATAGTGTTTGTCTGCAGTACATGAAGTTAATATTTGTCGAGCACATAATCAAGCTGTTTTTACAGGAACACAGCGTGCGAGGATCTCTGTGACATACGTGTTATTTTTGGTGGCCAGCTCCTGCTTCATCCTCCTGAGCTCTGCCTTCACCTCCTCCTCGCTCATGGTGGCAGCAGGAAGTGACTTCGCTTTCTCCAGGAAGTCCTGGATCAGGTTTTCCCCCACCTAAAAGGAGAGAGGCAGGACATCAGTTATACAAAAACAAAATTTTGTGTCTGGCGAGTGTAAACTCTTCAGGAACCCTGAATGGAAACAGCTTTTTCAGTCTCATGACTGTATTTACATTTACACTGTTAATACTGATTAGAGAAGGATGTAATCCTTCAACTGACCTTTAAGTTGAAAAATGTTTTTTGTTCCATTTATTGATAAATTAACAGGAACAATTCTTAGTAAAATATACTTGATGTATTGCGGCTTGTTCCACATGGGATGTGGTAAATGACCGTGTCACAAAAATCTAGTACAAACTGTCACACAATTGTTCTAAGCTGCCGGCATGAAAATTGCTTTGGCATTGCATTACGCTCTCTCCCGTGGCTGTCTCCCTCTCACAGACAACACACTTCCCCCACCTATCCAGAAAACTCTCCTGGCTATGTGTGTGAGACGTAGGTTAGGTGTGTGTGTTTTTGTATCTTGAGTGGAGGGAATGAAAGAACGAAAGAAGTGCAGCACCAAAACGAGTCTAGACGTGTTCAGAAACCGCGATTGAAGAGGCTTTAATCCATACTTAGTGTTTATATGTGGCTTATAAATCCTGCATGAAAAGTGTTACCGTTTCCTGTTTCTAATGTCTCTCTCTACAAAACTGTCAACTGTGCAGACAAAATGTGATAAAAATGTGATAATGCATGATCATATGTCAATGTTGTGATTACAGCAGGACAATCTGGTAGAGTCAAAGTCCTACTTGTTTGTCTGTCCGTCGTCTCTTGGCCTCTGGCTCTTCCTCCTTGTCCAACTTCTGTCCTGCAGGATCCTGGAACTCCTCAAGCTCCTCCGCCTTCTCCTTCGCCATGGCAACAACCGCTGGCGGGAAACAAGCCAACTCGGCAACGTGGATACCAAAACTCTGGTCACACACACCTGAACACACAGTTTGGGCCACGTCAGTTTGGAGACTTCTATATACAAAATTATATTAAAACACTCAAGCATCTTCAAACGACAGACAACTAGTCTAACTGAGGCTGGAACAATTAATCAATAAAACTAATAAATTTTTCTGATTAATTAATAGTCAAACAAGTAAAAATAACAAAGATAAATTTTGCTTCATGGTAAAATGAACTCCTTAGGGTTTTTAGTCTACACAATACAGGCAATCTACGCAAGAAAATAACATTTTTACATTTGACAGACTAAATCTGAACCTATAAATAAACAAACAAATAAAGATGTAACAACTGCAATCACAGTGAAGTTAAAAAAAAAAAAAAAACATTTGTACAACCAGTCACAATCAGACCAAATGTCTCACATCTTACATCAACTTTCATTCATGCCAACTGTAACCATGACTGAATGAATTTCCAGCTTTAAATAGGCTTCAGCGTTTGAGAAAACAGCAATTAAAGCCCTGAAGTCTTGCATTCTATCTAATAAATTATGCTTACTAGGAGAGTCACAAGAGAAACACTTCAGCCTGTGAGAGCAGAGAAAACTCTCAACCGTACCAAATGCCAGATATTGCAAGAGCAATGTGGCTCTTTGCATAAATGTCTGAATAAAGCTATAGGGCACATGAGAAGTCATCTGTGTCTGTGTAACTAAAAGCCATAACTATAACAGATGGATGAAGCTTGCAATGTCACACATTTCATGTCTGGAAAGGGAAAAAAACACTTTAGTGTGTGCTGTTTGACCTGGTTTGACTCTGTACAGCATGGTGAGTGTGTTGTGGGAGGTCAGGGCCGTGACATGCAGGTTTTGCACAGTGGGCTGCTGCGCCGCCAGCGCCGTCAGCTCGTGGAAGTGTGTGGCGAACAGGCAGAAGCTGCCGATTTTGGAGGCGATGTGTTCACTGATGGCCCAGGCCAGACCGAAGCCGTCGTACGTGGACGTGCCTCTGCCGAGCTCATCGATGATGATGAGCGAGTTCTCCGTGGCCGAGCTGCAGGGACAGTACGGATGATGAGACCAGGCTTGTATCGCTTGTGTTTAGTGAACAAGCTTTGTGTGTGCATGTACCTACCGTAGAATGGCGGCGGTCTCCAGCATCTCCGACATAAAGGTGGACACGCCTTTCACCTGGCAGTCTCCTGCTCCCACCCTGGCCAGGATGCTGTCAATCATGCTAAGCTCCGCCTTCTCGCATGGCACAAAGCAGCCGATCTGAGCCATCAGAGCGATCACACCCACCTGACGGATAAATGTCGACTTGCCGCCCATATTTGGTCCTGCAGATAAATAGAGAGCAGAAGCAGTGATGGTGAAGAACAATGTATATCAACAATACATGCATTTTTAAAAAAAGAAGAAAAAAGTTTGCATCTCGAGAAAGTTGAAACAGACAGGTTAAAAATAAAACGTTTAAAACTGAAATCAGCAGAGGCTGATATATACTGAATTTTAGTTCCCAGTATGAGTCAAGTATTTCTGGATCCTGCACTTCTCATAATAATCTGAAAATATTTTTCACCTGTGATAATATAGAAACTCTTTTCTCCCTGGACGAAAGTGATGTCGTTTGGTATGAAGGCGGTGTCTGCGTCTGTCTCCATGCAGGGATGTCTGGCCTGCAGCAGCTCCATACGCCTGCAGCCGTCGGCTAAGAGGCGAGGCCGAACGTACGGCACGGGAGCGGAGACGGACGCCACTGCAAAACTCGCCACTGCGTCCATCTGCGCTATTACGTCGCTCAGAGTCTGGAGGGGGTCCACGTAACCTGGTTGTTCAAACAGTTCAGCACTTCCAATGAATCATCACAGAGAGAGGAGACTTAAGGTCACATAAGCCAAATTCCACTTAATCGAGAGATCGTAATTTCAATGTTGCTGAGACAAGGTTCTTTCTGTTAAATCAATTCCATACTGATGAGACACTGTGAGCAGCACGCTGGGAGATTCCTCACCTGAGGCAATGTTGATGATTTCTTTGACGATAGCATTCTGCGCCTCCTCGTACTCCTCCCTGCTCTTGGTGTACTCCTCATTCAGAGAACTCAGCTTACTGTGGACATGTGAAAGTGCACATGCAAGAGTGCAGACCATCAGCTGACAGGAAGAGCGGGGTTGTCCGAAGCTGACATTAGGTGTGTGACATTACTGTGGTTCCTAAATCTGTGGGAAACACTGGTGACACAGTGACACGGACCTGTTTGTGAAACGCACTCCATTCTTCTGAACGTCCAGCGTGGTGAATTTCTTGTTGTTCCTCAGACTCTTCTCCTCCTTGCAGGTGACTCTCAGGTAAAAACCCAGCACGGCGTTCGACTCCAGCTTCACCGTCTTGCCAGGATCCAGACCTGAAACGCAAAGTTACTACAATGAGCTCAAACTGATATTTCCCAAACACCAAGTTTAAAAAAGAAAGAAAAAGAAAACAAATAAATATTTGTCATATATATATATATAAATGAAAAGAAAAATAATTTCTGGCAATCAAAGCTGGATATTTACTGGGGTTTTTATTGTACCAGTGAAGCCTACACACACACAGCTGATGTACAGTAGCTTACACGCATCTTCTCAAAAATGCACTGCCTAAGTTGATTCTGGAGATACCAGGTGAAAACCATCAACTTTAACTCAAATTAAACATTTTTTCTCAACATGATCATTGCTCTCCATCATAAAGTTACTAAAGATAAGTAAACACAATTACTTCAGCTATTAATGACTGAAGGCATAATTAGTGTTAAAGATGGCAAACATTCCCTCATTTTTTTTATCCAACATGAATAAATTTAATAATGTAATCAATTACTTTGGGGTATACAGAGTATATGCAGCTGGTTGTGTAAAAAGCATTAACAATGTGGTGTCAAATTCTTCTGTCCCATTCTAAGAAAATAATGATTAAGTTGTGTGAAAAAACAACAGAAATGCTCCAAAATTCAATCTTAGCTTTATTTAAACTTAAGTAAAACAACAGACAAAACTGTGTAAATGACTTTTACACACTTTGTTAATAACAACTACAAACAAAATTAAGTTTGTCTTTATTACATCTGTAATGAATAATGCCACTGTTCCGTCTTCCAGTTAACGAAAGACGGCAATCAGCTGATACACTATGTTTAGGGTTTTCTTCTTTAGTTCTCCATTAATTACACTGCAGACATTCAGTCTGATTTTTTTATCCCCTTTGGTAGGAGCGATCTGCAATATTTATCACATTCAAAAAGAATTTGTTTTATCGCATGATTCCATGGTGTTATTGACTGGCTTTGGCATTTTCGTCACACCACATCTTAAGAAAAACCTCATCATCAGATGCGCGCGTGCAGTCACCACCTTAACATACAGTCTCTAACTCTGTAGCAGATACAGATCTGACATTAAAAGATAATCTTTTGTGTGTGTGTGTGTGTGTGTGTGTGTGTGTGTGTGTGTAATCACCTAGTTCTCTGGCAGCACTGTTCAGCACCGCCTGCATGCTCTTTTCCAGCGCGTCCATCTTTTCTCTCAGCTCACTCAACACCGGATCAAACGACGCCTTCACCAGGAATTCGTGGTGGTCGATCTGCACGGAGCACCCAACATGCAAGAAAGGAAACATGTAAGCAACATGGCACGTTGAGAATATGCAAACACAAAGCACAGAACAATATCTTTCCTTTTTTCACATGTATAGAAATGTGAAAGGTGAGACCTGGTTCATGTCCAAAGTGGTTTCAATCATCTCCTGATACTTGGTGAAGTCATTCAGCAGGTCTCTGAGAGGAGACAGGAACACTGCCTCCAACAGAACCTGGCAGCTACCTGCAATACACGCACACGCGCGCACACACACACACACACACACACAACAGAGATTAATGAATATATACTATATGTAGGAAGGACAAATCATAAAAGTTCTCACTGATCACAGCAAGTCACAACACCATACATACTGACTGTAGCTGATTTTATCATCTCTAAGTGACTGTGCATTTAAGCTGTTATGAAACCAATTTGGCAAAAACGGTGCGACACAAAACAAAAAACTACCAGGTATCAGTGACTCTCAGTGATCCCGCCGATCAGAGGGTAAAACTCATGTGATTGAAGCAATGTTCTGCCAAATGTCATCTAATAAGTCATTACTAACTGGATTTGAATGGGCTATAACAGCTGAAGACCATGTGTTTTCAAGCAAAGAACAAGAAAGTGTTTCTCTAGTAAGCGCAGAAAAATGACACTGACTGTATTACTTCTGCACAACGGATCCGGTATCTTGAAGATCAGATCAATCAAAGGTATTTTAAAGATGAGCAACTTCCTAAAATACTGGCATCTGATTGTACAGTAAACCGTACTGATTCAACTGCTGCAGGTTTGTGTGTACCCGAGTATCTCTCCAATGCTGTGATGAGGGCAGGGATATGGCTCACGGCCTGGTAGACCCTGTAGCAGTCCTGCAGCGTCGCTGTGTGACGGTGGAACTTCTTGGCCAGACGGTGAAGATCAGGGAACCGCCGCAGCAAGTCCTCCTGGCAGGTCTGCCTGAGCTCAGAGTCGCACACGAAGCTCTCCACCAGGTCCAGCCTACACGCGCGCGCACACACACACACACACACACAGAAACGTTAAGAGTATCCTCAAAATTGTCCTACGAATGCGATTAATTTCATAGTTTGTTGTTGTTAAATTATTGATTTGATATGAAAAATCAACTTAAAGAATGAGTGGAATTAAAGATCAAATCTTTTGATCAGCTGCTGCTGATTTTGCTGCCAACACTTAAACACAGTAAAATATGATTAGCTCTGGACTACTCTCATGAAAGTGTTTGATCTCTGTTTATTCCCATCATTGTATTACCTCTCCTCTATTTTGGTTTTGTCCATGAGTGGTTGTTTGATCCACTGGTTGACCAGTCGCTGACCCTGCGGCGTACGGCACTTGTTCAACAGACCAGCCAATGAATGAGCTCCGCTTGTGTCGTCAGGTGAACCCTGGAGGATATAAGTCAAATAGCATGTAGGGGAATCTCAGAAGTATGTATCTATAAAACCTGAAGAAACTATCTGCATGGCTAGATACTAGTAGGAGTCAGAAAGAAAAAAGTTTTTTTGACCCGGTCCACTGACCTGGAAGAGGTTAAGAGCCCGCACGGCTGCGTTGTCCAGCCTCATGTACTGACCCAGGTCCAGAGAGGTCAGACTGAAAGAGTTGAAGTTGGCCTCATCAGAGAGCAGTTCAAGGAAACGCACCACTGCAGCCAAGCATGACATAGCCACCTGTGAATGAAACCACACACACACACACACCAAGTCTGGTCAAACCTATAACATATACTTTTAGGATTATATTCCCTCACTATTGTTACTGTGTTGTCCCTGTTGGAAATACGTGTCAGGAAGCTCCTTTTTTGTTCACCTGTTTGTCCAGCTCAGGCAGAGTGTTGCTGGCCACTGTCTCTCCTTTCTTGGCTCTCAGCAGCCTGTTGAGATCCTGGACCATGTCCTTGCTACTGAACTCTGCCCTCTTCCTGTCAGAGACCAGCATGCCACCGCGCTCCACTACCTACAAAGACACATCAACATAATCACTGTATTTGTGTAGCACTTTTCTTGACAAAGTTAGAAAGAGCTTTAACAAAGGAAAGACTGATAAACTAATAAAATTACAAAGTAAAAAGTAAAACCAAATAAATTACATAAAATGATAAATAATATAAGATTATCCGATAATTCAAACCATACCATACTGATAGTCTCTTAAAATGTTTAATAACATCCTCTAGACGTGTTTAAAGACATCTAAGAATACTCTGCTAAAAATAATAATGTGTGTCTGATATGGTTTCTTATTGTGAAATGTTGGCAGGCAGGTTTTTTTGATTTCAGAAAATAATAAGACATGTTTTAACAAAATGCTGATAGACTTGATCAGCATTGGGTGGACTGGTCTGGCAACAAATTGCTAAATTTACTAATTCCACACATAGTTTTCAAGCTTATAGCCTTTCATTGTTTTTTTGCACCGTGATTAACAGTGTTGTTTTTAATTTCTTCTCCTATTTATTTGGTGTGTATCTCTTGACCTGGGTGGTGAGATCAGATGATGCATCCAATTGCCCCTGCAAAGATAAAGTTACAGTGAGCTGAGTTAAATTCAGTATACCTCTCGTAGTTTATTGCCGTCAGCGTTGCCGTCACCCTGGGCTAAGAGACACTCTTTAGGGCTGAGTTGAACAAGCAGGGACTCCAGGTTGGAGAAGATCTCGTTGTCTGGAAACTCGCACACTCCCATCGTCCTCTGGGCGGCGTCCACGTAGCCGACCCCAACCACGCGTTGTCCATCAGCTCCTGTAGAAAAGCGCACGGCTACAACACCTGCACAGCCCTCTGCGCCGGTTCCTCCGCCGAACAAAATCTCCTCAAACTGGGTCAAGTTTCCTGGAGAGGCCTGAGTGTGGAGGAAACAGACAAGATGCATGACCGTAACAGGCAGAATGATGGAGAGAACATTTATTGTGTTGGTTTATTTAACAGCTACTTTAAATTCAGTACTTTTTAAGACTTTACGATCTGCTGGTTCAAGTTATCCCTTGACTTAGTGCATTTTTGTACATTTATACATACATCAAAACAAAATCTAATGACTTCTGCATACATTTGCCTTAGTCTGATACTTCAACCATATCACCCAGGCCTTGGTAATATGAGTATAGACAGTATGGACCAGACAAGGCAACATTAGCAACTACTAATTAAAGCATGGAACATAAAAGCAAAATGTAAAGTACAGGGTATCTATAAAGAACACAGTTCATAATGGAGCACTGGCACAATGAAAGTAAGACAACAACATACCACCATAGCTCATCTACATTTAAAAAGGTTCATGGGTTTTACAACAAACGGAAATCACACTGACACTACTCCATAGTAAATACAATACCTTGTACTCGATCTTCCAGTCATGCTCCTTGCTGCTCTTGCTGTGGTTCCTGTACACTTCTACTCTGTACTGCCTCACCAGCAGCAAGTCTTTAACAAAGGCCTCAAAATTCAGCTTGCTCAGGACTACACTCTCCAGCTTGCGACTCCCTGTTGACAAACATATATAATATCATATTAATGTTACAAACAACCTCAGGGATCCATTCATATTTATTCATAGGGGCATGGGGCAAATGAAGGGGCACTATTGTTTCTTTCAAGGAATATCATGAACACATCTCTTTTTAAACATTAAACTTGACAGATGTGTGGGACACAGGGTCAAACTGACTTAACTATAAGATGTTTAAAGAAATGTGACATACTATATTTGAGACCAGACACAGCACTTGAATGTATTGTGCTGCATAAATGCTTTTTCAAAGAGCACAAAGTCTAATTAATTAATATTAGACTTGAAACCAGGGTTGGTTTATCTCAAATAATAACAAGCAGTAGATCTTTTTATAAATCAGTTGAATTGTTTTGCTCTTCCAGACCTTGCATGTGTCCACTGTGGTTTTAAACCTTGTAACAAATGCAGGGAGAGTTCATTGCACTAAATAACAACATACTGACTGTTATAGCGTAATTTTAATTCAATAAGATTATTTAATCACAAAGGGATTCCTGACAGTGTTGATGCTTCTACTCTTCTTTCATCACCGCAGCTCCAATTAAAATGAGGAGTCTCTGTGACCAGAGCTAGAAATAAAAACTAAACCCTCTAATCTTTTATTGGAAATATTATCCACATACTTATATTATAATAATATTTCCATTTTATTGTAGTCATATGATCATATTGTTTCCATTTCAGCTTGCTGAATATCACTTTTGAATGTTTCTATAACCGAATTTACCTGCAGGCATCAGCGTCTCCTCTCATGTCACATTAAGTACTTTACTCATTGTTCTGGCGACGTTGCGTATCATTTACAATTTGACAACTCCACCTTTCACGTGAACGCGCTCGTAGCCGGATAGGTAAACCCAGAGTTAACTGAGTTGATAACCAGCTTCGTAGTAAAGGTTATGGAGGACGACCAATGTAAGGTTCAATTTAGCCAGATAACAAAAAGATATGCTGGGTATGTTGAACCTGCTTCGTAGTACAGGCCTCTGGACTGCAGATGTGTAATAAATGCATTTGTAGTTAGCTTAGCATGAGTAAATGCATCAACAACAGCAGATTGCTAACGGCAAGCGCCACCAGTTTGCAAGCTTCAGCTAGCTGCATGTTTAGCTAGGCTACAGATGCTAGGATACCTGAGCCCAAATATTTGATGACCCCATTCGTCTTGAAAACTTCTTTCGCCGCGAATGTGGCGTCTTTCCCGTGAACAGTGTAGTAGTCGTTACGGTCGAATATTCTGAAAGTGGTGTCTGGCTTCTCCGGCATGGAGAAAATGAAGTTTAGAAAGCCATGCTCGGCTGCACTATCCATTGAAAGGTTCTGCTTCGGTTGCACCGCCATGCTGGAATCTCCCGCCACCACTGTGGACAAACCGGAAGTTACGTCATATCATCGTAGCGTGTTCCCATGGAAACGGGGTGGACCCTGGACCAAGAGATAAGGAAGTGCCTCTTCTTTGTGAGTTTTTGTATTGTTTTTGTTTTGTTCTGTCTTGCTTTTAACATTTTTTTTTTTAATTAAGTTTTTCAACAAACCTTTCAACACACATTATTTGAAAGACTTTTAGGGTGCCCAAAACATCAGATCCACTTTACATTTAAAACTGTATATTAGATATTCAATTGCTATTGGCTCAAACATGAGCCATGCCACAATTGTAGGTGCTTTATTATCAATTCACCAGAGCAATATCTATTACTGGCATCACTGGACAGCCTTCTTTGATGACATCAGGGAAAACCAAGAAGCAAAACCTCAGGTTGAGTGTAAAACTGGATATTAAAATTCAATTTTACATGATGAAGTGCAATTGATAAAGTATCATAAACTGACTCTCTCCTATTACATATGGAAATCTCCTCCCTACTATAAAAAGGAAAAAAAAATCATCCAATCTTGAGGAAAGCTAGGTGCTTTGGGTGTCATAAATTTGCATAAAGTTGAGTATTGTATATTTGCAGTACATTATGTGTTCAAATGGGAACTGTTGTGTGTTGATGTAGGGGACAAAAGTAAATGTAATTGCATGTGTGCATGTGAGAATGTGTGACACCTATGCTTCCTTTTTCCAGGACTTGTGAAAACACATGCAGTCATAGATGATTCCAAGAAGCTGCATAGCTAACGTCATCAGCTACATCCAATTAGAATCAAACGTGTCTCCTGTTATGCTAGGACAAAAGATCACTTTTGATTTTGATACTTAAGCTCAATAATTTAAGTGTCAGTTATATTACAACAATAAGTGACTGATGTGTAATTAACAGGTGTGGACCAACATGGCTGAGTATTTACAAAATGCAGAGACCAGTCAACCACTCCTGCACATTTTCAGGTGATGACATGCCAGACCTTCATCAATATTTCAGGCCATGCCATTCAAACATGCGATGTATGTGTTTGCATGATAATGGAAAATGATTAAAGTACACAACAATAAGAATTGTTACATAACATACAGTTGTAGTTGTTGTTATAGTAGAGTACATTTTACTCACCAGGTTGGATCAAAAGAACAATCCAGCTATCTGGGTCAAATGGTGAAACCCCTTACTTGACTCAAAGCATCACCAGTCAGTTACACCAGTCTTGTCCACTTGTTCGTAGATTTGTGTTTTTTATTGGTTTTGTTCATACTGACCATTAGGAGATATCTTCCTAATGCACTTTCAATGTCAGGGATGTGGGACAAATCAACAGGTATCTTCAAACGTATATAATCCCCCCTTTGTATTTCCTCTGACAGTGTTACTCTGTTGAGCAAAAGAGGAAGGACAGCAGGAAATTATCCACTGGATTAGTTTAATTTGGACAACTGAAGCCTCATAATAACTTCAGATAAACTATGGAAAACATTTTGGTCTGTAATTTTTTCCCATCACTGACACTGAAATGGCCAATATGAACAGAAGGAATGATTACAGCAAGAAATTTTTTGATAAAAAAAAATTATTATTGAATGTTTTTCTGTCCAACCTACATTAACTTTTCCCTTAGCCTATTGTTTGTGGCTTTTCAGGAAATTCCGAGTGAATATATGGCTTCTGACACTGATTGGATTTACATGGATGTTCAAGAGATATAGTAGGCCTGACTGCATGAAAACATGTTTGATCTCCACGTGAAGTCATGAGCCTGCTGAGCTTTGTAAGAGTGGTTTGTCTAGTTTCGAGCATTGTAATATAATCAGAACTAATGAATGAGAACGGATGACAAGTGCCAAGTGATGAGAGATGCAGAGAGAATTGGTTGCATGCACTGTGCAATTTGGGAAAAGGTACTTTGAGTTGACATTTAACTCCGCTGACGAAACTCGGTGTTTTGACGTAGGTGGTACTTTGACAAATGGGAAACGGATGCGCACGCGGCCACTGGTTAGGTCTTTATAAACCCAGAGAGCACCGGGCAGAGGCGTAGCCTGTCAGACCTGCTGTGCAACTGAACTCCAGGACCCTCTCTCACTGTCTCTTCCTCCCGTTTCTCTTTCCAGAGTCAGAGAGCACTCCGACATGAACGGCCACTGCAACGGAAATGTCCACGACGCCGTGGAGGAGTTCCACTGCAACAACGGCTTCAGCAACCTCATCATAGACACCAAGACGGCCGCCGTGCACCGTAAGCACGAGACGTCCCGCAAAGAGGCCGAGGACAAGTCCCGCTTACCTGCTCTCGAGGCCGCCTACACCAGCATCCTACGGGAGCTCGGCGAGAACACGGACCGGCAGGGGCTGCTGCGCACGCCGTTGCGCGCCGCTAAGGCCATGCAGTTCCTCACCAAGGGTTACCATGAGACCATCGACGGTGAGTCAACAGGTTCCTTGTTTTTTGACACTGGGAGATGCTCTTGTGTAATCACAATCTGATATGATCTCGCTGACTGAATTAACTGGGAAAATGCATAGGCCTACTTGAGTGAATGGAAAGACCCGTTCGAGTTTTACTCGAGTTGTGTAGAGGTGCTGTAGCTTTAGGTGGTGGTGTTGCATTGAATTGCATTGAACTGTAAGCTGAGTGTTTTTGCTCCTCTAGATAAGTAGGCAGGCAGCCTACTGACAAAAGTGAAAATATGTAGTGAGTTTTATTTTGGTCAGGACTATCGACTATAGTTAGATTCTTCAATCTGTTAGATTTCAACAATGTAAGAGATTTAATGAGACAATTAATTTATTAGTTTGTAGAAGATTAATCAGCCACCACTTTAGATATTGTCATATTTGATGTTTCCCTTCATGTTTTGGACGTCACATTGGACTCTGGGAAACTTTAATAGACAGTTTTCACTATTTTCTAAGAATTTATTCTTTAAAAAAAATCAAGTAACTGTAAGCTGCAGCCCTACATGATTCATAAAGATGCTATAGCCGGCAAGTACTAGACAGTATTACTGTTAAATCCCATAAGATGTAAGGATGCTATTCATATATCACAGGTAAACTTCTAATTGATTCAACAAAAGTTATATTCACAAACCCACCAATGTGGTCCTGATTTGAGACCACATTTCTTAATATTGTAAATTATGATGGTATTTCAAAAAATGTATCTGTGTGCTTGTGCCCCCAGACATCTTAAATGATGCCATATTTGATGAAGACCATAATGAGATGGTGATTGTGAAGGACATAGATATGTTTTCACTCTGTGAGCATCACCTGGTACCCTTTTTCGGGAGGGTAAGTTTTTTTGGTTTAAAAGTAACCCTAAAAACAAATAACTGGCCTGATGATGATGATGATGATGACTGATGTGTGTGTCTTTCTCTAATCATAGTGAGGAATTGAATTCCTACAATTTACCATCTTTTACTCTGATTATGTGACTTCTGCTTTCATTTGCTTTAGGTTCACATTGGATATATCCCCAACAAAAAAGTGGTGGGACTGAGCAAGCTGGCAAGGTAACACAACACACACACACACTCACACACATTCACACTCTCCTGCTGTCACTGTGGCTGTATTTGTCTGGTGTTATTGCCGGGTGGCTGCGTTCTTCTGTTATCTCAGTGCATTGACCTGGAGGCTTAGAGTCTAAGCCCGCTGGCCACATCTAGTCCCCTCATCAAGCACACTCACAGACACAAGTCTAAACTCTCTGCTCTCGAACCATGAGAAAATCCCTTCGGACCTGTGGGAATCACCAGTTATTATCACAGCCTGTCTGTCTCCTTCTCTCCCTTCCCTAAAATATTGCACCATCTCTGAATACACAACCCTGAATAGTGTCACTGGGTTTGTAGGCAAACTTGCTGTAGCTGAATCTTGCTCGACAGATTCAGAGAATTCAGTGGGGTGAATCATTCACAGATGAAGGGTCTGCACAGTTGGATGGCCAGTATGAAGACCAGGGGTCAGCGGCTGATGCCTGTCTATGTTTATTAAAAGATTAATCATTATTACGCCTGATCCGTAATCACTCCTCTCCTCTTTGATGTGCTTTGGTTTCTGCAGGATTGTTGAGATTTTCAGTCGCAGGCTTCAAGGTAAGCAATCAAAGATATTGTGCAAGATTTATAGCCTTTGCACATGATTTTCCCAAGAATTTGAATGCATCATGTTTACATATGTCCACTTATTTTCCCTCCTTCAGTTCAAGAGCGTCTGACCAAGCAGATTGCCATGGGAATATCTGAGGCTCTTCAGCCGAAAGGCGTAGCTGTGGTTATTGAAGCAGCGTAAGTACACACACATGCACATCATTCATTATCATCATTTACATGATTTAAAGGTGCTCTAAACCTCACAGGCAAAATGTGAAAACGTCACATTTCCTAAAGTGAGACAGCTTGACTTTTAAAAAGTAGAATTAACACAATCTTCCTTTCACGAATGAAAAGTTGAACGCATGAGCAATAAATGACACTCCTGCTCAAATCAGGTCACTCTGCTACAGCCATTCTTAGTTTGAGCAATAGCTTTAGGTTGAGCAAGTTCAGACTTTATGGCTCTTACTTGTTAGTTACATATGTTGTGGCTTCAGTAGCTGCTGTTCAACAAACGTTACGTATTCTTACTTTAAGAGAGTACTGCACTGATTTAGCATTGCACTTCGAAACTTCGTCAGACTAATGATGGATAAGATCAAAGTCAATGCAGTAGAATCAGAGATAACTTTTTTTATTCCATGCATTCTATTTCCTTGTCAAAACTTGGCGCCTACATTACCTAATGAGGCTTTTTTCACACAGCACTCCCCAGGATGTGTGAACAGACTTTTTGTGAGTAAAAACCAGTAGTGTTGCCCTTTAAACACAGGTGCATGTCAAATGCTGTACCTGCAAATCTGAGCCCATGTGTGTTATGTGTGTCTTTGCAGGCACATGTGCATGGTAATGCGTGGCGTCCAGAAGATGAACAGCCGCACAGTGACGAGCACCATGCTGGGAGTTTACCTAGAGGACCCCAAAACCCGGGAGGAGTTCCTGACTCTTTCACAGCACACCTAACAAATGTTATACATACACCATTCACTCCCGAGCCTCTGTATACAGTCGCACATGGCAAGTTCTGGAGTAGCTGTGGATCTGCATCCGACTTAACTTTAAAGAAAATGACGAAGCAGTTGCAGGAAAAGTAAAGCTGATTTTTAATGCAGGATCCAAGCCAACTCTGGAGCTCACCTCAATACACTGAAGCCTGAAGGATTTCAGT
Organism: Seriola aureovittata; assembly: GCF_021018895.1. Classification (NCBI taxonomy): domain Eukaryota; kingdom Metazoa; phylum Chordata; class Actinopteri; order Carangiformes; family Carangidae; genus Seriola; species Seriola aureovittata. The sequence goes on from NC_079384.1 coordinate 13,712,361, forward strand.
CCTGCTGCTGAAATCTATCATTTGAAATCACTGTGAACAAAATAGGAAATGTAAGACTCACAGTCTTGGTGCCTTTGGTAGATAGTTTTTGGCAATATTGTTTTTATAAATTATGAAACCTCAATGAAATGTTGTAGTGTGACGATACTTAAGATTTTCTTTTTTTTTTCCAGATGGGAATTTCATTGATGTTTTTACAGTGATATTCTTGAACCTTTCCTTGCTTCAGTATTGTATTTAGAATCCACTGATTTTAATAATTTAACAAACTGTGTCTCAATTCTGAACACATTTATACATCTTTGTAATATATGACATTTTTAAGATATAAATCTAATCATTATAATATTATCTGTAGTCCAGAGAGTCATGTACTTAGTAGATATTTGCTTTTATCAGTAACCACCCGCAGTGTTTTTAAGGTTCTTTGCTTAAATAAAGTGATAGAAATATGATGCAAGTTGTCAATCTTCATCTGTGTGTGTCGATAAGAGATTACAAGTTTCAGTGTGTTATGTTTGTTTTATAAATGAAACAGAATGCTTATATGTTACACAAGAGATTTACTGTCTCAGTTTCATACTACATACTTATTCCAACAAAGAACTTAAAGAGTCTACAGCCATGCTAATGGTTCTGGGAGGCTGTACTTAAGCACACAGCAGCTTTGAGCTAAATGCTAACATGCTAAAGTTTAGCAGGTTTAATATTTACCATGTTCACCACCTTAGTTTGGCGTGTTAGCGTGCTAACAACTGCCAAAGAGCACTGAACACTAAAGTCCAGCTGAGGCTGATGGGAATATCATTAGATTTGCTGGTATTTAGTCATAAAACAAGTATTGGACACATTTAGATGGTGCTGGGATTATTACCGTTATTGCAATTTTCCTGATGGGACCACGTACAAACAGTTGTTGAGCTATTCCAGACTGGATTGAAGTGGTGGATCGACCAACAATGCCATCCCTATAGAGCCACCTCACTAGCTTGGCTAAAAAAAGAATTGTGAATTGTGATGAAACAGCTCTAGAAAGATCTTGGAAGAACAAAACAGAAGAACATTTTGCTTTCAGTACACATTTCTTGTATGAGTGCCCATATACCAGCTGTATACTAACATGCCAAACTAGTACTTACCCTGCACCTTTGGTGCACTTCTTTAATTGATCTTCTTGCATTTATTAAATAGATGTAGTACTTAGTACTTAAGCCAAGGTCTCCTTCTGCTCTGAGGCTTTAGGGATGTCCCTCACTTGAAAGTCACTTTGGATAAAAGTTTCTACCAAATGTGTGAATGTAATGTAAATGTACTATGACAGTTAGTATATACTGTAGGAAATATAATGTACTATAGTATTTAATATGGAATTGTAGCTGTTAAGTTGATCCTCAACATTATTTTGCGTCAATCTCAGACATCATCTGTATGATGTGAGCATTGATGGCTCTAGGTTTGCTGTATAACAGGTATAACCTGGGATATTTTACTGATGTCCCTGTGAAGGTACCACAACACAGAATAACAGGAGCAAAAGGGGAGTGATATAACAAGCAAATTAAAGGATCCATAATTATATAACCTGTTTTTTAGTTGTAGTCACTTTAGATTGTAGTTGAATATTATTTAGCAGGTTACTCTGCTAAACTAGTTTAAACATGAGACTCACATTTACTACATCCAGTCATTATCTACTGTACATCACCTGTATGAGCCAAAGCCTGACGCTGCTATGGAACAACAGCATAAATCAATGATGAGACATAAAAGCAAGTGTGTGCGCATGTAGTTGAAAGCCTGAGGGCGAGCAAGGCCTTTAAATATCAAAGGACGACCCTGTCATCAGACAGCTTGTGAACTATAACCTCTATCTCCGACAGCAATTGAGGGGGGTTCCATACCTGACAGTACAGCATGTAGTTTCCAAATATGATTATGTCAGAGTAAACCAATTATTACAGGCATATGGGAAAAATATGGGTATGTTGTGCGCAAGAGGCTAAAATTATAGCCTTTATGGCTTCAGGCAGAGGTACAAATAACCATGTCAAATGATGTCATCATATTGGATGCTTTAATTCACTCAACAACAAAAAAAAAAAAGAAAAACTTGACATATTACATAAAGAAATCAATTATTTTTAAAAAGCAAAGAATCCAAGTCTAAGTATTTAATTTAAAATATACAAAAAATAAAGAAACCTTGGCTTAAGGTGATAACTGGTGGTGTACTTGGAGACGACAGTGCTACCCTGTGTATGGCCACTGTATTAGTTCCAGTGGCATTTTAATAATATTCTATAATAAGAGGACAAAGCCATCTCCAAATATCTCTCTTTCACTGAGTTGGGAAGAGAAACAGCAAAGAGTTATAGCTGTGTATGACAGGGAATTGTGGAATAATACAGCAAATGTGACAAGATGACATATATACACCTCAGTCTCATCCTCACATCTCTTTTTCACTTGTAGAACTGTTTTCGGATCGGCACACTGTCACACAGATGTCTGTTTGTAGTTCTTGGTGTCCAAAACTTTCTTTCCACACATTGCACAGATTCCTGGAGAAACAAAAAGGGAGGAAATAGAGTAAATCACTGAAAAAATATCAGTGGAGAGAGAGGAGCAATGTTAGGAGTAGGTGCTGCTCTTGTATTTTGTACAAGGTAAATGACCACACCAGTGTGTTTGCAGGCTTATGCTTCTTAACTTCGAATCTCATTTACCCTTAGTGGTATTGAGCCATGCAAAAACAAAGTGCCTGTTCCTCTGGATAATCCACAGACCTCACTGTGGACTCTTTTACATTTCACTGTCTTTCTACAGAAGAAATAGTACTTAATAACAGGAAAGGGTGTGGATTACCCAGAGTAATTGGGACACTGAAATCTCAGAGATGGAAATCTCAAAAAAATAAATAAACAAAAAAATCTGCATAGCTACATACAAGAGGTGAGTGAGAAGACATTTTTATTTCAGGTGAACCAACCTTTCATGTTTCATTTGGCACAGAGCAGGTTACAGATATTTTCAGACTTTAAACTGGTATTGTCAGTCAAGATATAGTGTGACGCTTGTCTCAGTGAATTTCTTACAGTTTGTTTCATTTGTGAAAAAATCTCAGAAACGATAGTGAGGTTTACTCCCCATCTTCTTCGTTTAAATGGGTCCCTACAACTACATTGGACAGCAACATAAAAGCATTGTGTTATTTCAGCTCCATGAGTCTTAAGTGTTGACTAAAGGAAACTCTCAAAGGGAAAACACACTAGTGCAACACAAAACTCATCAGGATTTCAGCTCAGTATGAAGCCCAGTGTGGGTGAGTTTTTACCTTTCTTGTATGCACAGCCCTGGCAGTAGTGTGATCCAGACTGATGAACTGAGCTCTTGCAGATCCTGCAGGTAGCGAAGCCCGTCTTGCTGTAAGGATCAAACCTGAGAGGGAGATGAATTATAGATTCATAAATAGAGATGCACCATTGCTGTATGATTTTCAGATAATACGACTATAGAGAATAAATCAACATGCTAAATGCTTATGTGCCACAGTCAGAGTGAGTAGATTAAAAACAACTTTTGTGTGACTTTGTGCAGATAAAAATAGGGACAGTGATGGTGATATTTTTCCCCATGAACAAAATGATGAGTCACACACAATAAGACTTTGATTTAAAGCCAGTCTTTATGAAGCTTCTCACCTAGCTTTCTTAGAAGTCAGGAACTTGTTTTCATTCAGCTTACGCCCACCACTCTCTGAATGAAGGAAGCAGAAAGAAAGAAAATATCACCATCACTAACATTACATTACCATTTGTCACAATTCAAAGACAAAGAGAAATTAGAAATTAATGAATGTATGAAAGATTTTTATGTGTGATTTGGTCCCCCAAAAAAACATGAAAGAATGTCAATTGTGGGAATATAAAAAAAGTGTGATGAGTAAAATATAATCAAAAATAGGGGTCAAGCTTGTGTTTGTTATTAGTGTAGTTACTATCATTTGAAGTTTTGAAGCAAAAATTGATGTTGATCAGTGATAAAGTAGCACATTAAAACAAAACAAAGAAGGTGAAATGTGCATAAGTGCTATATCTGGCTGGGACTCTCATCCGACCTATCTGAAGTCTTATCTTGTTTTAGCTAGACTGGAGTCACACCTGACATGTTAAACTAAATATGTCACAATGAACAGAAGAGACCATATTGATAAATTATCTGTTTTTCTGTGTCATACTGCTCAATACTAGGAGCAACATTGCAAACTGAAATTGAAGAAGTCTTGGTTTGTGAAACTACTTGTCATTGAGTTAGAAACTACTCACAGCCTGGTAATGGTTGGTAAGGTCGACTACATTCTTAAGACTTTAACGGACTGCAGGACACATGGGTAGACCCTTGTTCAAGTGGTTTTGCAAGCAAAATGCAAAATTAAATGGTTCCTGGTTCTCAAACGTAATGATTTGCTGCTTTTTCTTTTTAATTACTAGTTTTAATAATGTTGAGGTTTACTTTTGGTTTGACTAAACAAACACTGTGGAGATGTCACTCTGGGCTGTTTGATATTTTTTATTTTTCATGCGATTTACACGTTTATTTATGAGTTACAATAGTTTGTTGTAATAGTACTTTTACTTAAATTAAGGACCTGGACTTACCTGTTGTATTCCGCGCTCCATCCTTCCAGGTGTCAGGGGTGATGACCTTACCGAGCTTCTTCTCGCCTGAAAAAATAAGAAACACCGAGAAAATAGCACATTTTTAAAGAAGTCAAGTCTGTGTTTATAAGCCAATATGAAGACAGTTAGCAGTCGCATAATGCTTGCTATCCAGGAAATCACCAGCCTTCGCTAACAGCAAAAATGTGGTCAAACGTTAAAGGTAGAAAGCATCTGAATTGTGTGATACGTACACTTCTCACAAACCATCTTTCCTGTTGTTTCGTTATAATCGAGGCTTTTCGATGGTAGGTCAAAATAAAATGCTAGCTAAATGTTAGTTTTCTCGATAGCTGATTGTAAACTTCCGGTCGCTTATTCCTCCTGTTCGTGTTCGAAGCAGATTGATTGGTCAGAGTTACGAGAATCTCAAATTTCATTGGCTAACTATTCTGTCCGTTACAGAAGGTCACAGTAATACGTCACTGGCCTTCTGTGATTGGTTAAAGGCTGGGAAGTCAAGAACAAAATAATGCTTCCTGTTTGTTGCAGACTAGTATATTTCTTCAAAATAAAAGTACACTGAGGGTGGTCTTGTACGGGTCTTATCCTTGGAGTCCGTGAGATTTAGTTAGTCGAGCTTTATTCATTCAGGAAATCTCACAGAGATCAAGCTGTCTTTAGCAAGAGAGACCTGAGGGGTTTAATTTCACTAACTCAGGGAGACATTTTTGACATTCCTGCATGAACAAATTAACTGGCATAAGAGATGATAAATATGGTTCTAGTAATAAATAAAAGAGGTTTGCATCAATATAACATATTTAACAATATCTGAAATTCACACAAAAACACAAAATCACAAAAGGCATCTTGTGCAGATTATACTGTATATAATATAATTGCATAGCAAATAATCTGAAACTGTTTTGATAACCTATTTAAGTTATTTTTTACAATAAAAATGTCAAGCAATACCCAGTCCTAGCACTAATTAGTATCTAGTAATTTGGGAGGATTTGCTGCTTTTCTTAGTATTGTATGATAGTAGCCTAAAGTAAATAGCTTTTATTTTTTGGACTGTTGGTTTTCTGGCATTTTATAGATAACATGATTAGTTGGTTAATCGATTAATTAATCAGCCGATCAATCGATTATGAAAATAATTTAAAATAATTCAAAGCACAATCTCTTGGTATTTGAGATTAATTTGCTGATTTTGCTTTCGTAGAGGTATAAACATTGGGCTTTTATTATGAAGTGCAAGCGGAAGTTAGTGTCGCTCCATGTTTACGGAAGATAAATCGACCTACCCGTGCACTCAACCTTTCCTGCACAACCAATGCTAAATTAACATTTCAAGTGTTTTATTTAGAATTTTGTATTAGATTAATTATAGGTAGGTAAAGTAACCGTCATGTGGGACCATGAAATCCGAGCCATGGCGTCCACTCATGCCATCATCGCCGCTTCGGTGTTCATGGCGACCGTCTTACCTGCGGTGTTTGTACGGGGCTTCTCGGTGTACGGGACTCACCTGCTGTGGCTCTACTCGGTGTCCGGCACGGTGACTGCGGTCAGTGTCGCCGTCTTCTGGCTGCTCGGTATCACACCGCCCACCAAGAAGCACACGCTGGGATACAAGGTGACTGCTGGGCTCGTGGTGGTAGTAGTGTAAAAGGGTTAAATTGGCTGAATACTGGCTCTGTAAGTGTTGTCATTATTTGTTATAAATTATTAATAATTGTTGCAAGTATCTAATTGCCCTCTAGCTACGTCTTATCATCTCCAAAAGCTGAGTGGACGCTTCAGTTTAACCACAGTCAGTCAGACATGAGACTTAAGAAGTTTTTTTTTTTTATGCTTCTGGCACTATAACAGTCAAGTCTGTCAGTAATATGGACCATATAAACTATAGTCAAATATACAAGGCTGCAGCTAACATATTTTCATAATCGATTATTTTCCCAATTAATAATTTGATCTATGTGTGCTTTTTCTCTGTAACGTTTGTTTTTTGAACTTAATTCACCCATTTCTCTCTGCAGCTGTCCAGGTTGTTTCGTTCCTGTCTGTACTTCTTCCTGTCGTGCCTGTTCTTTCACAGTGTAGTCGTTCTCTATGGAGCTCCGCTGATTGAGTGAGTACACGGAGAGGCTCGTGTTCTGTACCTGTGCGTGTGTGGTTATGAGAGAGGGAGATGTGCAGCAGAGAAAAAGGAAAACAAAGGGAGTTGTTGCTGTTAGTTTAGATGAAGCGACTTTGTTACAATGATTGTGAGTAATACACTTTAAAATGTATCAACCACAACCAAATATTCCAGATAAATAACACCTACTTTTTTAAAAATTACACATTCACACATTTGAATTTTCTCTGTCTCTATTTTATTGATCGCATTATTATACCTTGTAATCATTCCTTTCTAAAAGTTGCTGTTTTCTATGCTTTGCTGTATTGGCACAAGTTTTACCTCCACAAAATGTTTGTGTTGTAACTCTGTGGTGCTAGTTAGGCATTTGATTGGTGCTAAGGTGTCTCTAATTCCTGTGTTTTCCAGATCTGCCTTAGAGACGTTCTCCCTTGCCGTGCTGCTGACCTCTCTAACCACACTGAGGTGTCTCTGTGTCCTTGGGCCCAACGTCCAGGCCTGGATACGTGTATTTAGTCGGCACGGGTAACCTCAAAATCAGATTTTCTTCTCTCCCTGCTCCATGACCCTCTGTCATATAGTTCATGTGTTTATCTTGTGTATCTAAACCGACCTTGCTTTGCTCTGTCTCCATCTCCAGAGCTATGTCTGTGTGGGACACCTGTCTACAGATCACAGTCGCCTGCACAGTGGTAGGAGCCTGGGTCGGAGCCTTCCCTATACCTCTGGACTGGGACAGGCCGTGGCAGGTCAGCACACACTGGAAATCCTCTCATTAACAAAATGTTTACTGTGGGATCTTTCTCCTCGTATCTGGAATCATACAAGAACATTTTATCCTATCTTAAAACCTCTTTTTCATGCAAGTTTCTTGTTGGAGCATCACAGCAGCGCTGTGCTGTGACAGAAATAAAGAGGTTCAACTTAAAGTGAGATGCTAAAAAAATTCTCAAGCAAAGTGATCCATGACTAATATGAGAAGCGGCTCTATTTTGTGGTACTTTTTAACGCTGATTCTCAGCTTTCATGTTAGGATTCCACAAATTTGTTGCAGGATAATGTTTTTGCTTTTTTTCTCCTTGTGAATTACTCGACAATCATGCCTTTCCGGGCCTCCAAAATCTTTCAGATCAAACAATCTGACGAGGCAGAACTCGCTTCAAACCTTAAAACCACTTATAAATAACATCGTCTTTGAAAACAAACAGTAAATGCACAAAATGATTCAAGCATTTCTGTAACCTCACAGTAATTTTCCCGTAAATCTTCACCAGTCGTCTTGTTTGTCTGCTTCTGGCACACAGCACACTCTCTTCACAGTTTCCTCTGTTAACAAGAAGCCAGCTGTTTCCATTCATCACTGAGTAGTATTTCATAGAGTATCAACCTCTATGAAATTATAATTCAACACAGTAACCATTAAATATTTCTCTTTCTTTAATTAATCCATTTTTTTTAAATGACAAGAAGGGAAAGATTAGAGTTCTAATTGCAATGGGAGTTCTCTTCACACTAACTGGAGGAAAATGCAAATTAGATGTAGACTTTGATTATTGGAGCATAACTCTGAATGTCAGTGGAGCTGAATTTTTTTTTTTTCCTTTAGAAGCTACTCTTTAAATTAACGGAGCATTACACGAGTGGAGATGTTGTGCTTGCGGGGGAAGCAGAACATCCCGTCCCCTGATGTATCAGTGCAACACTGGAGCGTTTTTTTCATCCCAATTTACAGCTGCGAACGGACAGACTCACACGTCCTCTTCTTCTCGTAGGTTTGGCCTGTTTCCTGCAGTCTGGGCGCCATGATCGGCTTCCTGACCGGGCTTGTTGCGTCTCCCGCGTGGATCCACTATCATCGCAAACAGCTCACGTACAAGTGCAAGTGATAGAGAATGGATGTGTGTTTTGTTGGGTCCGTGCTTGTTTTGAATGCGACCATGAGGGTATCTCTTGTGTTCCTGCTGAATTCCTTTTAAACTTTTCACAGATTATTTATTGGGAACGTTCACTCCGTTTGCAGCATGTGGGAGAGATGATTTTGTAATAATGCTGAGAGTTGTGATTATTTTGTATGGATGAAGTCTAAATCTGCTCCTAAAGATTTTTGACATGAATAAATCTATTACTTCTTCAACAGTGTTTATTTTTTTTATGGGAATTTTTGATTAAAGGGATGTGATTTGTTTTTGAGTGATTGAATCGAAAAAAATGCTTAAACCTGCAGGTGGGGCTGTTGGATCACCACTGTGTGTGTGTGTGTGTGTGTGTGTGTGTGTGTGTGTGTGTGTGTGTGTGTGTGTGTGTGTGTGTGTGTTTTATGTGAAGGCAACAGAGATTAAATGAAGAGAAGAAACTGAGCCTCGCACTCATTTAGTAATATAATACAAAGTAATCAGTATTATGGTTGGGTGGTCATTACTGAAGTAGTCATGTGGGGAAGTTTAATACTTACCGCAAAGTGTACTTACACACTAGCGCGCGCGTACACACACACACACACACATACACAGACGCCGTTCTGCACCTGAAGCTGACTACTGATGAATACTGTTCCTTTTTAAACAACCATTAATCTTGCTCCAACACTATTTCAACACCCTCCTCCCTCTCCCGCTCTCATTCTCATTCCACCTTTTCACTTCCTCAGGCAACCATATTGATTCACTTTCATTTTAGGGACATTCATTTTACTCCTTTCACGCTGCCCACATCTCTTGTTCTCCCTCGCAGCCCGATAACCACAATGAAACTTGCATTTTCTGCATCACAGTGCCAAATTGTCGAAGTAAGCCAGGGATGCTGTTTGCAGACACTTGTAAGACAGTACAACGTACTGTGCTGTAATTATGTCCAAGGGGGGGGGGGGGGTGAGTGGTCATTTTTGCAGTGTGAAAGTTTGCTGTTTAGTATTATTGGGATTGGTGCACAGTGTCAGCACACAGCCAGGGGCAGAGCTATCCTTTCGCCCTGTGTTTGATCTCTTACATAAGGTTGTTGCCAGGGAAAGGCTGAGAAAAATAGCCTGGAGGAAAAAGAGAAAAGAGGGGAAAAACACATTTTCAAAAGCCATACAGGGAGAGAGAGAGAGAGAGAGAATTTCAAAGCCATTTTAGTAGCCTACACACACTTACAACGCCAATCAGCGCGCGCTTTTCATGCCTCAACCTCTCCCTCCATCCCTCTGATGAAATTCAATCTGACCTCACGCTGTTGCCTCCATTACCTTTACTCTGTGTGCCTTTTTTTTTTTTTTCCTTCTATTTTCCACCTTGGTTCTGATACGTCATTAAATGTGGTGAGCAGAGGAAGTGGCAAGTAGGGCCCCTTAGAGAGCAAAAGGTGTGATGAAGTTAATTTCAACCCTGTCTGAGCTAAATCTCACCATGATTTCACCTTCGGCCTGGTTTGAGTGTGTATTTTGAGGATCGCTGAGATGATTCATACCTCTCTCCTTTTGTCCCTCGAGGTGTTTTCATACGGGTGATCGACGGACGGAAAATCATGGGCTCAATCCCACTTGTGGGTCCTTTCATCTACACACACGCGGACAAGCTTCTGTTTCTCCAAATCCTCTCCTCATTCAATTTCAGACAACTTTATTTATTCACTGCTCGTTCTCAGGCTGTGTTATTGTGGCATTGTGAGCAGAGGTGATTTGTCACCCACCACGCCCCCATCCTCCCAACAGCCTTTCCTGCGAGGCAGTTGTTTGAGCCATGTGTTTGCTATTTGCAGAGCTATTATGTTTCTGCATTGTTCCTATGAGGAGGGACAAACAGACAAGAGTAGTACACTCTGAATTAAGAAGCACCCTCAGCTCTCTGTGGTCCATAGTGTCACCCATTGTCTGCGCAATGTGACAAGATTGCTCATGCAGTGGAGAATAGAGAATTAACACCCAAACTCTGCACTTCCATGCAGATTTTTTTTTCTTTTCTTTTTGGTCATCTTGGTTGTACAGCCTGCAAATTCAACATAAGGGTCCAGTCTCACAGCTCTTATTAACTTTGTTTTCCAGCTGCAGCAGACAGTTGTTTTCAGCAAGAACATCCCGATAAACTCCCTGTACACCACAATCTCGACTCTAAAGCTGAACAGCCACGTATTCTTCTCAGGAGTTGGTGCAAACAAAGCCGCAGTGAAAAACAGTGGGAACATTGGAGTTCGATTTGTCTCGTAGCCAGAAAAAGCGACACCAAATGAATGCTAATGTTGCTCTGAGTCTGCTTGATGTAAGAAACAGATTACTAATGTTTGTTTGGATAAAATTCGAAGCCAGGGAAGTGGTTGTGGCTGATTCCTGGATTTCTCGTCTAACACCACGATCAGGCTGAAGTTTTCATTTATCCAGTGAAAAATCTCTCATCGACTACATGGAAAAAAACAGACGTTCATTGTTCTTAGTTTTCACATCATATGATGTCGCTGACTTTTGACTGAATTTAGGAGAGATATTAATGTTCCTCGGCAAGAATAGAGAGAACAACTTTATTGACTTTTCCTCTGACTTTTTCCTCCAGCACCATTATTGTTAATGTGGAATATAATATCAGCACAGTAACTCACAAAAGCACAAAAATAACCCCTCAGCCAAACACAGAAATAAGAGGAGAAAGCTAGAGGGGTTTTATTAGAAATAAAATAGAAAAAGAAAGACTACAATTCTGAGACAAAACAAAAGAATAGCTCCCACATAGAAATCACTGTCATCCTTTCGGTTACCTTTTTAATAAAAGAATATGTGTCTCGCTAAAGGAATCGTTTTTCTGTCCTATTACACGTCTTTCATGACATTCTTTGATGTGCAGCAATTTTTCCCAACACAGTCATGTCTGAATAATTTTCTGTCAAACTGTTGCTGCTGTCTGGGTCCAGTACTTCTACTTATTGAGATAAAACAGACAACACTTTATTTTCAAATATAAAATTGTCGACAGAATGTCATTCAGAACTGTTAGATTTTCCACTGTGCATGTGATAATACACTCTTTTTCCTAAGACAAATGACCATTCCCTGTTTTCAATGTCTAGTTTGGATCTTGGATTTTATTCATTTTATATATTTTTTTAACTTCTCCACCTCGTGGATGTTTTATGGTTGATGTAAGAGCCTTTTTCAACAAACTCTCATCTTCTCCACGGTGGCCACAAATCAGCTTTCATTTTAAAGCTGCATTAACTGATTTACAACTGATCGGCAATGATCTTTTTCAAAGAGCGAAGCTGGTGACAGGATAGATAAGTGCCTCATAATACAAGATGGAAACAGCTGTCTCAAAGGGAGGGATTCACCCTGTAAAAAAGGGGCTTAAATTTTCACTTTTCTTGCAATAAGTCACACCCATCCTCCATTTATAACAACCTTCTTCTCACTCTCTCCTCCTCCCCCCTCCTCACACGCCAATTTTGCTTCCTGTGTTTTGTCTCTCCTTTTGCCCCAGTTTCCTGTGTTCACGCTCCCCCAGGTGAGCGCTTGATTAGCAGTTGGAGCGCTGTGTTACTGAGTGGTAAACATGTTATTGAGTCGTCGTGTCTCTCCTGTCGGGCAGAAGAGCGACAACAAAAGGATCTATTGTCACTGAGGGATGCTCAAGTGGGTTGTCATGACGCAGGAAGGATGGGGGAGACAGAGGGGTGGAATTAAGGGGATTCTGAAGGATTCCTCGATGAAAAGCAGGTACAGGGTTTATTATCAAGACAAGACATGAGGTGCCTCTCTTGACAATATAATGTGTGCACATAATGATTATGTTTGTCTAAGAAAAGCCTCAGTGGGAGGACAGTGACTGAATAACTGGGAAAAGTTGTAAAGAGACAGAGTGAGCAGGAGATTCCTTAGTGAAACAAATGAACAGTTCAAAGACAGGCTTTGTTCTCCCATTTTACACCTTAAATTCGAGGCAATCATTTTGACTCTTCGGGGGATGGTTTCTCAGATACAGAACGGTGACAAATTAAAGAGAAAAAAAAACCTCAATCCAGCAAACCAATATCCAATCATGCTCTGTGGCAGGTATTGAAATGCCGAACAGGCCCAGGTTCATAGATGGAGCGCGGACGGCAGGAGCTTCAGTCACAAAGATCCTCAACTGGCTGATGTTTCAATAGGAACAGAGACTGAAGTGACATCTGCATTTAGATCTATAGAAGAGACGTCAGGAAATAGCGGTTGACAGCTCACATGTGACGACCGTGATGCTCGTGCATTAGTGTGATATGTGAGGGAAAAACAGAAGAGCAGCTCTCTCTCAATTGACTGAGAATGTCAGTGCAGGATGTGATCACACTGAATCAGCAAGAACAGGCTGTCACCAGTTACACGGGGAGGGGAATTATTTTAGGGCTACAGCGCGTATACCGCTCATTACAAAGGTGAGGGGGATTTTGCTGGCATGGTGTGGGTGCGCTTCTCCCCTTAGAGGGAAGTTTCACAGCAAATCAATATAAAGTCTTTCTGAGTGATCACTTTATCCTGTGATGAAACGTATCTATCCTCTATCCGGACTGGTCTCTCCCATCCAGAGGGCACGGGGGGTCACTGAATTCTTGATGAGTATGAACATGATGTGAATCATATGCTGTGGCCTTTACAGTCACCAGATCTCAACCCGAAAGAACGATGATTTATTTTTCGCCTGTTTGTAAAATCAGCACCGACAGGCGAAAAATAAATCATCGTAGATGTACAGTGCCTACCGGCCATCACAAACTCACAGCTGGAACACAGCTGCATGTAAGCACCGTACCTGCACCCTCGCTCTGTAGAATGGGATGTTTCAGAGTGAGACATTCTTCAAATTATGCCCTGTGTCTTTATTTATTAACAGTACTCATTATTTCCCCCAGAAGGTCAAATTATTCATTTTTAAATCAGTGCTATCATCAATTATCCTTCATAAGGTTTTCCTCGGGGTGGGAAGTATTGATGCCATGAGAAGGGGAGGTCCAGAGCTGAGTCAGCCTGACAAATGAAGGTGCCTTATTTTAATAAATAAAACTGTTCTATGGCTATCCATTATTAAAAAGAAAAAAACGTTAGCTGTTTTTATTTTCAAGGGTTTTTGAAATGATCAAAGGTATATGCATAAAACTAACCCCTTCCTATTCCCTCCTTCTACAGTGCATTTAGAAAATATATGGACAGTGACACGTTGTTATTTAACCTATTAAACTGGATTTGAAATGAACTATGAGGTTTATAATCTGACTCATGCGTGGCTGTAGACTCGTTTATAAACTGTCCTGTTCATAAATAATCCTTTAATTTCAGGGGTCAAAAAGTTACTGGGCAGATAAACATAAACCTAAAAGCGTTCTCTACTCATTTAGCATTGCAATCCCTGTATCTTTTGATTAAAATCAATGTGGCAGAGCTAAAGACTAATTGTCTTTTTTATTCCACACATTCGTCTTCATTGTTAAAACCTGGTGCCTACAATACCCACAATGCAATTTAACCACCAAAAGTTTGGTCAGAGATTCTGGTGTTATATGAGAGATGAGGACTGGACTACGGATGTGTGGTAAGTTCACTTCTTTCTATCTCAGCAACTCTGGACGATATCACATCAGTGTCACATTTGTTGTGAAGTGTTGTCAGTCAAACCAGCAGACACTTCATGTCTTCTCTGGTGATGCTCTGCCACACCTGTGCAGCAGCCACCTTCAATTCCTGCTTTCAGTCTGGCCCTTCAGCAGTGAAACGTGATCAGCTGGATTCAGGTCAGGTGTCTGAGTCAGACAGAGTCGAGAACACTTCACTGGCAGGCCACAGGAAAACCCGTCGATTGCCACGTCTGTAACCTCCTATAAAAAGCATTAACAGTACCACAGTGTCCATCACACTGAATTTTAATTGTAAGATTAAAGTGCTACCTTTCAGCTTTAAATTGAAAGTGTATACATCATTGTTCGTTGGAGCTGATTACATGACGAAAAACACACCCCTGCCCTGATGACTGTGCTCCACACGCTGCGCTACGTCAGTGTGTGCTACTTGATGATTACAAGTGGTCGAGCTGTCTGTGAGGACTGTGCCAATCAGTTAAACCGGCGAAGGCCGCCTCTCGTTGAGTGTTCAGCTGCCGGGCATCAGAGACTACTTAGGCTAAGAGATTAAATAAATGGAGAATAGTGAACCTAATCTGGTCAGTATCTTCACTGATGCATAGAAGATTAAAGTACTAGTATCATGGATATATAATGGAATACTAAACTCCATAAACGTAGAGACAATCAGCTGCTGATATCGGGTTGATATATGGGAAAAGCTCAGCTAAGATTAGCAATTTAAGGTCCTGGCGGAAGAGCCTAAGATGATATGTACATTTATATGAGGTGGTTCTCAGGGAGAGAACTCTTGAACTGGGTGAAAGGCTGGATAAATGTACCACCCATGATGTATATGTATGATGGATCATTATAGGTCAAGCTAAGAATTTATTGATCCCGGGGGGGAGGGGATTCACAAGCTACTGGCCTCTGCCTAAAGTGACATACACATTAATAATACATATAATAATTATAATCCAATTATATAATAATACATTATTCTGAAACTGGGCATTCTGTACAATGAGTACATTTTCTTTTGGTACTTTAAGTATGTCTTGATGCTAATACTTTTAGATAAATGCATGGCTTTTATTTGTAAGAGTATTTTAACAGAGTTCTTCAACCCTTTGGATTACACTCATAACCCTGATCCCATTTAAAAGGATCTCTTTCAAATTTACATCCAGAAAGTCAGAAAGAGTATAGGAGATACTGAACCAAAGTCAAAGAAAGAGAAACATGTTGGGAATGTAAGTTGTTGGGGTTTTTTTTTGCCTCGCCTATTTGTTTTTGTCATTAAAAAAAAAAAATACCTGTAGGACCTTTTGGGTGGAAAACGCTGGAGTTTTAGCCATAAATCTGAACTAGCTCTGTGTCAGCAGCTGTTGCAGTGAAATGGGGATGTTAAAATGCTTTGCACCGTCAGAATCAGGAGACTTAAGAGCTTTCAAATTATGTACAATTCGTCAAGTTTGTGTAAAACTTGAGCGCCACCAAAGCCAAAGCATCTCATCGGTGGCACGGTGCATATTTGAAAAGGTTAAAAGATCCCGAGTCGTTCTCCCACTACTCTGCATATAAGTGTCCATAAGATGTGACACATTACACTTGTTATTAAAATACCCTCTTCCTGTACAAGCCTTATGTTGCCTATCTCAACCCACTCAGAAAAGAAAAACACACCAAACATACCATACCAGTCTGAGATGATCATCTGTGTTTCAGCAGCTTGATGTGGAACTGCCAACATGTCCGTCTGAAACAACCTCCCACCCTCAGAGCTCGGTGAGGAGCATCTGAAATCACACCGGGGCCCACACATATAAATACTGTATGAGACAGTACTTAAAGCCAAGTGAGCAGCAGCTATGTTCCTGACGGGATGTCTCCATCATGCTTATGGTAGCACTTCTACAAGCCTGTTGAAAGCTAAAAATATATATATATATCTTCACATGTCCGCCTCTATATTGGCATCTGTAAGAGCTGAGGGAGAACATGCCTGTAACATGCCCCTATAGAGTTTCATACATGATGTCCGTGCATCTGTCAGCTGATTGGCAATAATCACACCTCGACTACAGTGAGCGCTATTTCAGTGACAAAGAGAGAGAAAAAAAAAAAAAGACTGGACTCAGAGCATCTTGTAGCTTTGTTTCCCCTTAAAATGTATTAATTTATTTTTAACAAAGAAGACAGACATTATTATCGTTATCATTGGTGTGATGTTCTAAAAGTGATAAATTCTCATCGAGTCAAGTCCCAAGAGGTGGCGTGGCGAGGGCAGATGGAGACCGTGAACGCTGGGTCGACGTGTTACAGCAGAGGCATGTCGGAGGTGTTAAGAGAAAGATCCTGGGTTTGTGTTGGTCACTTATTTCTGGGCTGGGCTGCCATGTAAAGAGCAACCAGACAGTAGAGAGCGCCTCCGACAGTGAGAGCCATGGTGGTGCGGTACAGTAGCCTGTCGGGAACGCCTCGCTTCAAATGAACGGGGACACCGTCGGGCGCCTGGGAAAAGGATGAAACAGGAAGTGGGCGGGCGGGCGGGGGGAAAGCAGGAGAGGGTCGAGGAAGAAGAAATAAAAATAATGAGAGGAAGCACAGAACAGATAGTACAGAGTATTTTCAGATAGGCCTCAAATTATTTGGATTTCCCTCTAATTCTTTAACTACCTGTTATTGCAACTCACTAAAAACCCACCCAGTTTCTGATCAAGTCTGAATGTTTTTAAAATACATACATTTTCTCAATATTGTAATAAGAAATCCAATGTTTCTTCTACATTAGCATTTTTTAGAATTAAAAACTGTCCTTGCAACGTTTGATTGGAAAAACAAAACTGACAGTTTGTTATGAAAGAAGAAGAGGTTTTTCTCTGTCGTGGAATCTGGAAGGTCAGAATTTCTACACTTTCATAAAAAAATATTCTTGAATTTATAAAACTGTGATTTCCATTTGTCTGAGCGATTGCTCTGCTCAACTTCTGAGTCCTTTATTATTTCCCTCGCTGCCTCTTGTGTGATGAATACTGAGGAGGGAAGCAGAAGGCCATTAAGGACAGGGAATGAAATGACTACCAGTCACTTCCTAACGCTGATGAATCTCCACTGCTGTGACTGATAAAGTTGAACCCCCTAAACCTCTCTCTGAAGACTTTTTTGAATTAAAAGCTGACTCACTGTGCCAACTGTATAAGTGTCAAATGGAATAATAAAAAATAAAAAAAAAGGAAGACACATTTATCAGTCTGTGTCCTAGATTACCTGGAATATCCTCTGGAACTCCTGAACCTTGTTTGCCCCCATGTACTCCACCGTGGCCCCGGCCTCTGACACCACCTTGGTGGGTGTGGCAAAGATCATGCTGGGGGATTCTGCTGGCACACCTGACCTCAGCCCCTGAACAAGAACAACCAACTGGTCATAATAAAGCTCAATGTATCTAAGACATTATTACAAAATTCACAAACACATAAAAAATCTTTTTTTTTTCACAAACTGTATTAAATAATTAAAAACATCTAACACTTATTCAAAATGCAAACACACAACTCCATCTACGAACACCCCCTCCATCCTATTCCAACCCTGTCAATAAAAGACCTTGACAAAAACAAAAAAGAAGGTGCGGAAAGAAGAAAAGAAAGAAAAAGTATTTAATAAAATGACAAAAAAAACTAAAACAAAACCAAAACAATAAAATGCTCATCACAATTTCCTAAAGCCCAAATGTCTTGTTTTGTCCAAGCAGCTATCCAAAACAAGAAAAGATATTCAACTTTCAATGTAATAAAATATTAAAAAGCAGAAAAAGTTGTTGCTTCCATTTCAGAATGATAATGTGCCGAGCCAGCAAAGTAGTGAAATCCAGAGACATAAGTCTCGGAGAAATAACTGTCATCAGGAATGCCAAGCAAAATACTTCAGTCCAATATTCAGACAATTGGAGACAAGTCAAAAGCCTACGAAAGAAACTGGAAAGTGAACTCTTACATCCGTTATAAGTGTCGTTAAGACTAGGAAACAAATTGGTATAATAGACCAGAAGTGTCTCACCTGGAAATAAATGTGAGATAGGTATAGCTGATGATCTAAACGTTCTCCGAATTTTGAGGGGTTGGACGACTACGTGATTTGTACCAATCCAGTCTGATGCTTCGACCGTAACAATCAAAAGAAAAGACTTTCTTTCTACATTAAATACAACCAAACGCCCGTATCCTCTTTACAGGGAAGCTAATGAGCTCAGCCTTGCTGCATAAATACAAGTGATTGCATGAGAACTTCATCTCATCTTGCACATTATGTCTCCACTTGTGCGACTGCTTAAGTGCCTGTTTAGATTATTAAAGAGCATCTCAAGTAGCAGTTAAACACTGCAAACTACAGTGTTTTAACATCTAGGCTTATTTTTGTCTCAAGTCATTTAATTTTATATCTGTAGCGAGGACACAGGATTATTGTCAGGCTCCTTGTCTAATGCAGCCAGACCTTTTTATACACTTTGTACCTGTAGACATTAAGACATTTTCAGACACACTTTCCCCCTAGAAAAAAAAAAGGTAGACGGGTCTTTCTTGTGAGATATTTACTGTATTATTTTGGCTTGTGATCATTTCCCACTCACAAATCTTAAAAATTCTTCGATCATTCTGATTTGGACAAGTTCCTTCGCTCTTCCGCTCCGTGAGTCTACTGAAATTATCATTAAATTTCACAGTGCTGTTCTACTTTTCAGGCGGTAAATACTTTAAGTAAATAAACCAGGGGTGCACTGTGGTGTTATTGAAATACAAGTGTGCCTCCTTAATACCCTCACACTTTGGAGGAAGCTTCTCACCAACCCTTATTTTGAAAGAAATCACTGGCAGACCCATTACCTTGTTGAGCGTGTGTGGAGGCAGACAGTGTGGGAGCGGGGAAATTAAATCTGACATATGAAAACGCAGAGGCACTGAAAGCAAGATTATTTTTACTTGCCACAGAAGGCTTGACTAAAAGTGTTTGCAGCAGGAACTCATCATGGCGTGAGATTCCTCCCTGTATTTTTTGTCATTTCTCCTGCATGACTTGTTATTACAGAGGGCCGTGCGCTGCGCCAGATGCTGAGGAATAATGAGAAAAATGCAAAGTAGAAGGAAGAAAACCGGATATTTACTGAATGATAAAATAGAATTAATATTATTTCTAATGTGTTGTTTCTGCTTCTGCAGCTGCGCTACAGACACTCCCAATGAGGGGCAAATGAAGAAAAGGAAAACTTAGCCAGGACAGGGTTAATGAGTGTCACAAAATACAAAATATGTGCTGAAACTAAGATGTTATCATTCCCCACCAAACAAATAAACCTGAAAATATTCGACAAAATATTTTTTTAAGGATTCAGATTCAATAAAATGCTATCAAACCCAGTCCCTACTATAATTAATATCTCTTTTGGCAAAAATGACTCATATGAGACCGGAGATGGAGTTGACAAGTTATCCGCACACTATAACCTGCTTCATTGTGGTTTGCTCCATTTATGGTTGAATAAAAGTACTGCTGTTTAAAACACATCTATTCTAGTCAAATGCACTGCTCAGACAGTCTGCCTCTTTTCACGTTATCAGGGATTTACATGAGTCTTGTATTCACTGTATTTAGTGCATTCAAAATTTTACTAGAGCAAAAATATGGAAGTATTATCAGCAAAATGTACTGAAAGCATGAAAAGTTAATATATTCATTAAGCAGAACGGCCACTGTTATTATTTTACTAGCATGAGTAATGTTATTGGTTTATTATGGCTGCTGCACAATTGTGTAAGCACCATTTTAATTTTGTATGTGTTTGAGGGGGAGGCAAAAAAAACACAGTGCCGTTTGCTTCATTACTCAAGGCGGCTATTGCACTCACCACTGTGAGTTATATGAAAGCCTCAGCCCACCTGTGTTTTTATTTTAAGGCGACGCAATCCATTTAATAGCTTTGAAAATTATTCTAACTAACAAACAGGGGTATGATATGTGTCACTACTTGAATGAACTGCAACAAAAACTGATATTAGACACTTGGATTTCTCTGAGGGGCTTTAATGTTCTCTATAAATAAATAAATAAATGCAAATTTTACATGACTTGTAGTGGCAGAATCCAAATGTATTTTTGCCAACACCTGTAAACTATACAAAGGATTGAATGAAAGTCTATTACAGCATCTCTACCACCTGCTGCTGTTTCATTATCATCTGATTAAGATTTAAAGTTATACCGGACAACCCCACTTGTACCAGTAATAAGTAGCATGCTAACGGAGAACAACCACTGCTTCATGGGACGTACTTGAATTGTTCTCATGTTGTACATATAGAATTTGTTCTCAGATCCTTTTAACTAAATTACTCAATTTATTTACTTCGGTGTAGTTTAATCTCAACAGTGTATCACATTTTATAAACCCTGTTTTTCTTATTTGTGTATAGAACCTTAATCTGAAAATTTGCTGGTAACTGTAGCTGTGAAATAAATTTAGTGGAATAAAGAGACACAGCTTTCCCTTTTGCACATTATAAGGAGGTGTGAAGTAGCATGAAAGGGAAACACTAGAACAGGAACAATTAGAGGATTAATCGATTAGTCAATCCTCAGAGAATAAACAATTACTTTGAAAATCCATTATTTGCCATTCAAACGTGAAGATTTTCTGTTTCACAGGTTTGTAAACTAAACATCTCTGGGTTTTAGACTGTTAGTTTGAAAAAGCAAGACATTTTAAGATGACTACTTTGGATTTAAAGGAACTGGGATTGTCACTTTAATATTTTCTGCTATTTTATCCACTAAACGATTAATCAATTAGGTGAAAATAATCATCAGATTATTCAATGATAAAAATCATTGCTAGTTGCAGTTGTAGGACACAGTAACTCAAGACTGGGTTAGTGTTTTAGTTACAGCCCACCAATTACTTTGAAAATTTATCAGGCTCAATTTTCTCCCAACAAAAAGTAATTTAAAAGTTGAATAAGTGATTTCCCAACCGAGACACGGGGGAGCTTGACGACAGTCTAACCCACTATCATTGAATAACAAAGAGGCTGCAGTGTAAAGGACAGAGGAGCAATAATAAAGGTCACATCTGGCAGAAGCTCAGAGAGGCCACTGGTTTTCGAAATTGGCTGTAAATTCACATGAAGGCCAGATCAACAGATTGGAAATGACCTTTCAGAATAAAGGTTATATAAAGGCTCTGTGATAAGGCAGTGGTGGAAAAGGTAATTAATGTTTACGTAAAAAGAAAGAAAGAAAGAAAGAAAGAAAGAAAGAGAAAGAAAGAAAAAGAAAGAAAGAAAGAAAGAAAAAGAAAGAAAGAAAGAAAGAAAGGTCACAGCCTCTCTGTTTATGGTAACAACGCTACATTACTTTATAAAAAAACTACAGGTGACTTTATATGACATATCTGGAGAATGAAATGGCTGAATTACGTAAAATTAAGTTGAGATGAAAATAGCTCGAGGTAACGTGTAATCGGATACAAAAATACCGCAAATAACCCGTTATTTTTCAACACATTTGGGAACTGAAACGCTAAACAGTATATTTAACAGGTTTTTACTTAATCTAAGGTGAATATTAAAGCCACGATAGTTACACGAAACATAATAACGGTTCGTTATCCAACACGGTGATATGAAGGTCATCCCTTTCCGGTGACCGGCTCAGTTTGTCTCTGCTACCCGGTCTCACCTGAGGGCTGTAGGCGGCCGTAGGAGCAGATCCCGTCAGTTTTTGGGTAAAACCGCTGAACTTGTAGTACATTTTACTGCTGAAGGACGTGGAGAGGTGTCTTCCACAACAAAACCACCCGGTAAAGGGTCTTCCTGCTGCGACCGTCGACGGAAAGTGACGAAAGTATCAGTTACCCCGCCCCTGCCCGTTTAAAAATCAAGAGGCAGGATGGAGGTGGTGCGTGTGTGGAAATGTCAGGTGCTTTACTTACCAATTCACAGACATGAAAAAGTAACATTCCTCCATTTCATATCTAACTCCAGTACAAGTTCTAAGGTACAGAAGTAAAATGTACTTTCTGCTAGAACAACTTGTTGACTTCCAGTTTTCAGTCGCAGTTTGGTTCAGTTTAGGCTATAAAAGTAGCTACTAGGCCAAGGTTTAGGAGAAGATCTCGGTCTGGGATATAGACCCTTTCACTACTTTTATCTATGTGCCAAGGCTTTCTGGCCAAAAGCCTCGAAGGCAAACTGATCCTATGTGTCACTCCCTGTCCTTTGACCATCAAAGTGAAGGAAAAATCATTAGGGGTGGAGGTCGTAATATGATTGATGTGGTAGAAAAGAAGCGAAAACAAATTTTCTGCATCCCGACCCAACTCTAGGATGAGGTCAACAAACATCTGGGACAGATAGGTACACAGGCAGCATACAGTACATTATGTAGGCTAAGGGTTTGATCAATACTACCTCATGTTTAAGACGACAGTAACAATCCTATTTCATCCAGTATTTTTCATCCTTGTTGTTCTGTAGACCCTCTGTCTCTACAGTAAGTCGTTTTTTCCAGGGAACGTAGATAGTTGACAGTGCCTATAAAAAGGTCCTCAGTGGGAGGGCTTCTCTGAAGCCAGCATTTAGTAACAGCTTCCATAAAAATCTTCAGGCGGTAGATACCACATTTACACAAACCATCAGGAGTAACTCAAAACTAATAGAACTAAATAATCTGTTAGATTAAAAAAATCTAACAAAAAAATTAAATCATAAAGTAGACACGCTGGTACAGTGTCTGTTATCAAATATCATATTTTAAGTTAAGTTTCCATTTAAAAAAATCAAAGCCTTATTTTGATGATGGATGAATAGATGAATGTTTTCATTCCAAATTGTATTTTAGTCTATGGTAAATAAGAGCTTCTTCTTTAGACAGTGATATTCTGAAGGAAAACCATGTGACCTTTATCTTTATAATTATTCTTAATATCATCATTATTTACACAGAAATAAATATAAAATATCTGTTACTCTGATTCTCGGGTAACTAATTACTAATATAAGTAGATACAAATCCGCACAGTTAAGTTAGAATCTGAGAATTTAAGCTTGAAAAAAGGGCCCTTAACAGTTATTCAATTATATAAAAAAGTTAACTTGATTGATTAATTCAATCAACTTGTTTCAACACAAATAATCATACAACACTGATAGGGGTAATTCTTCTGTATAATAGGCTCATATTACTTTAATTTACTCTGGGGTTGACAGAAAGGCTAAAGGTCCCTCAGACCACTGTCAGCCAAGAACAGAAATCTGAGGCTGCAGTGGAAACAGCCTCACCACAACTGGACAGAAAGAAAAATGTAGTCTGGTCTGATGAATCTGGATTTCTGCTGATGTGCGCAGACACAGCCTCCCTTTTTATCAACACTACAGGCTAATGGTGGTGGTGTGATGATGTGAGGAATGATTTGTTGGCACACTTTGGCCCCTTAATACCAATCAATCATGGTTTGAATGCCACAGACTATCTGAGAATTGTTGCTGACCGTGTGCATCCCTTCATGGCCCTTTAAGTCTCTTCCAGTTACTTCAAGCACCATGCCACAAAGCAAAAGTCGTCTCAAACTGGTTCCGTGAACATGACAATGAAGTCAGAAAACTTCAGAGACCGCCAGTGTGGTGCCTACAGTGTCCTGCTTCCAGTGTGAGACCCAGGCGTGAGACACAGCACTGAGGTTGAATCTAGCTGTGACAATGGCAACTCACTACAGGCCACAAACGCCACTCCTCATTGCAGTAATGTCAGATCAGCAATCAATCAATATAGAGACATTGAAAAGCTCCTAGCCTGTAGTAAAAAAATCCTGTCACTTTTATCTATAATAGGTCTATTGTTCACAGTGGTCGCTGTCCTAGTGGACATTTTCAAAACACCAGGCAACTATTATTGTGAAACAGAAAAAACAATGGGTTTGTCATTAGCACCTCTTTTGTGTGGGGAGAAAAAATACCCATACACAACAAGACATGGCCATATTGGGCACTTTTTGTAGGTGCACTGGTTTCAATGATGACAGGGAGGAATGTTAGGAGAGGAAACAGACACAGTGAGGCTGTTTTATAGTTTTATGGAAAACTAGTTGCACTGTGCGCTATCATCACTCTTAATCTGACTGGATGCACGCATGAGCCAAAAGCAAAGGAGTTCATGAACCTCCTCCACTGCAAAGGCCTCTTCTTCTTCTTTCAGTATCGCGTTGGTACGTCCACAGCTCACCTGTGGAGGCTCAGGTGGTGGCTCAGCTGTCACTTACTCCACCTCCTCTTCTTTCACCCACCACCTCAACAGGGGATTTAATGAACCTCCTCCAACATGAAGGCTTCTTCTTGTTCTTCTTCTTCTTGCACTTTGCCTCTGTCACCTCCTCCACCCCCTCATCCACCATATCGTTCACGTTCTCTCCCTCCTCCACCTCTCTCATCTCCTAATCCACCTCCTCCTCCTTCACCTTCTTATACTGGTTACTGTCAAGTGACTTCAGTAACTTTACCACAGTCAAATTCAGGTTGTCGATGGTTTTGAGCAACACCCTCCTCTCATATTCCTAGGCTTTTATTTTGTCCTCATGCTCCTGGCTGCTCTGACTTCCTGTGTAGGCCTTCTCTTCCTGCGTCTCTGTTTTGGCATTTTCTTTAAGGTGATGTGTCTCTTTCTGAAGGACATTAATTGTGTCACTATCAGACTTCAAGAGTCATTCGGCATTTCATTTCAGTTGGTGCTTCTAGCTGACTCCACACACACATTGCTATTTCTCTGTAATTTAGACTCCATTTAAATAGATTTCCACATTGTAAACCAATATAAATTATGGCTTGTGAGGATATATAATATGGTGATAAAGAATTTTTTTTTTTTTACCAACCAGAAACGCAGTTTAGCATCAGCCTTTCCAGAAGTCAGCAAACCCACCCCTCATTTTCTCCAGGAATTGCAAAGTCTAGTTAGAGGTAACACTGAATGAGCTCATGGACACAGTCTATCTAACACACTTAAAGAGTTTGAACCTTAAGTGCAGTACAGCGGCAGCTTGGGATTTAGAGACGATTTACGCCCATAGCAGTACTTTGTGAACTAGACTGTGGCACAATGCTCGCCCCACTGTACCCACTCTGGTGAGTGCACTGAGTGCCCTTGCTGGCGGGCTCAGGTGTCCCTCATGTTGGATGTTATGTTCCACTGCCCACAGGAGGCCCAGGTGTTTAAACTGTATGTCATCACCTCAACACTTTTGAAGGATTATCTGCCCAAAATGCCTTGTGCATTGAACACATCTTTGGGTCATATTGTGTAATTAATTAGTTTAGTTAATTAACAAGGTTATTTTGGGTTTGGAATAGATGATGTGAAAACCCCCAGATCAATATTACATCCGTGTGAAAGCAGTTGACGGAGTCTTATAACACTTACATTTTTATAGTTTGATTTGTAATAAGCAATTACACATTCACAGATGTTTCGCACAGTCAGAGTCGTTTTATTATAAAACCTCATACATTGATCATGTTAATTACAAGTCTACTGCTGAAAAAGTTTTGATTGATGGTTTCAATGAGGCCAGGCCAAAATTTACTGGGCTATAAGCTATGCCACATGAGTTGAAAATTATGTGTCACAAGCTAGGTAATAAAATATTGATTAAAAAAAGCACATTAATAACACAACGAGCAGGATATTGAGATATGTACTGTCTACAATACATTCAAAACTCATACAAGGCAGCAAAGTCTATGAGGAAATAACAAATGTAGACTTTAAATGGACAGACAGATAGGCTAATGAATAGACTCAGATTCATTAATTGTTTAATTTCCTTTGCAACAAAAGAGCAGGATTTTGATATGTCTGTGTGCATGTGTGTGTGCGTAAAAAGAGGACGTTTGATGGCAACAGGAGGAAGAGGAGAGGAGATGCAGAGAAAGACTGTTGAGTGGGAGAAGTGTCGACTTGTCTGTTTGGATCATGTGTCTCCTCAACAAATCATATCATCTTTGCAAACGCAAGGACAGTGCAAACATGTCTGAATCATGAATATCAGAACCATAATCTGTGGCAGCCTCTGCTCTCCTTTGTGTGTGTGTGTGTTTTTTTTTTTTCTAGGAATTTGTGATATTTAATTCCCCACAATCGCGGGACAAAAAATGCTACATGCCAAGCCAGAAGGGGTGCATGGATGTGGCCTGCTTGTGTGCAGAAACAAATCAACCGCCATCATGATTGACATGTTGGAGGATGAGGTTGCCTTGGAGACACAGAAATACAAAATGCCTTACATTCGCTCACAATGGAGAAGCAATACACACACACTCCAGCTATTCATTCTTGACGCTCAGGCTTGCTCCACATTCTGTCATTCCTGTCATTTTTGTCCCACAATCTTTTATGCTGCATTTCACACTCAATCTGGCCTGTCATATCTGACACCTCAGTATTTGTCTGCCACCTCATTAGTCCTTGCTGACCTGTCTCCATATTTCATTATCCCTGGCTTAAGCCACTCCTACACACTAAGCCCCCTGTACACCCCTTCTCCATCCCCACTCACTTGTTCACTCCTTCACTATATTCCCCAGGTTTAACAGAATGCATCTAGGTCACACATCAATCTTGTGTAATTTGTACCATCTGGGTGCAAGGCTTAGACAAAGTGAATGGCTGATGGCAAGACAAACACACACACACACACACACACACACACACACACCACACACACACACACACACACACACACACACACAGCACTAGCAGCGTACAAAAAAAAAAGCAGCCATCTCTGCCAATGTTGTCACCATGGGAATACAGTGTAAACAGCAGCCAGTGTCAAAACTGGATTGAATGTGCCTGTGTGTGTTTAATAAATAATTATTTGTGTGTGTTCCTATTCTTCTGTGCAAACTGTGTTGTTAAGGAGACAGGTGCAGAGCATGCTGGCTGAAGATGATCACTGGAGATCATCAACACAACAAGCAGGAACTAGACGAGCCAAATAAAATCAGGTGTGGCTCAGGCAAGAAAGAGGGCAGGGCACAGAGCTGATCAATTATATCACTATGGGATCAGCAGATTCACTGTTTTTTTGAGTTTCTGTCTGGTGTAGGCAGGGCCATGGATGTCTGATGAGAATGTGTGTTTATCGCAGTATCTCCGCTGACAGGCTGCGTGCATATCTGGCAGAGCGGAGTTTGAGTTCATGGTAGCACTGCACAAAGCTATGGTAGATGAATGTGATGGGCAGTGCCAGGAGGACAATGCCACTCACTACACACATTCCCCCGAGCACCCGTCCTCCAACTGTCACAGGGTACACGTCCCCGTACCCCACCGTCGTCATGGAGATGATGACCCACCAGGCGGCCGCCGGGATGCTGGCGTAATCGTGGTTCTGCGTGCCCAAGTCCAAGCCATGCTCCAGAAGCTGGGCCAGAGCGCTGTATATCGCCATGGCGACGCAGACAAACACCATCAGCATGACCATCTCCCGGTAGCAGCGCGTGAGTGTCAGCCCAAGTGTCTGCAGGCCCAGGAAGTGTCTGGCCAGCTTCATGAGCCAGAACACTCGCATCATCCTAAGCACCCGCAGTATCACTCCAGCAACCCCGAGCCCAGCCATCGGCATCCCTGCACGGGCCATTGCCATGGTGACATAGTAGGGGGTGATGGCAATCACATCGATGATGTTCAGTGGCCGGCGGAGGAAGTCCCACTTGTCTCTGGCCACCAGAAAGCGCACTATGCACTCTGCTGTAAACCAACCAATACACACTGCCTCTACTATCCTACAGAGGAGAGAAGAGAGGAGAAAGATGAGTGGAACAGACTGTAAACAGGAAACAGCAGAGGAGCTACAGTGAGATATGGATGAAATGAGATACTGCTTGACAATGAATAAATGTGAGGAAGAAGGAAGCAAAGCAGGGGTGATATAAATGATGGGAAATGGGGAAGAAATCTGATGTTATTCAGGAATGACGCAAGTAAACAAAAGGACAGATACACAGTGAGGACAGATGATGAGGAAATTGCCAGGAAACTGCACAGAGGGGGGATTGAAACCCTTCAAAGATTGTGACACACCATTGATTAGCACAGCAAAGGGAATCAAACTGAATTAGAGTGAGGTGGTGCTTGTATTTGACATAGAAGCAGCCAGGCCAAGCAAACACCACAGAGCCTTAGGATAACCACATCAGCACAATTAGACCAAACCAAATTACAGAGCAACTGAGAGAATGTCATCATCTAGTGGCATGAAACTAAATTGGAATCCTTTTGACCCCGAGTATAAACTACACTTTTAGTTGATTATCTAACCACTGTAACCTATCCAAAACTCAAAACTGTGTCCAGCCTGAGTGAACATAGCCTAGCCTTATATAGAGAGGGGCCGCCTCACTCAGGCTTCCCAGAGAGGACAGCCTGTGGCCAAAACAATGTGGAAACAGGGGTGCACTTTTTCACCTTGTGTCCAAAAAACTGGAGCCAGGAATAACTGCTGACTTAGACAGAAGGTGATTCCTGTAAGTGGTCCAATTCATTTCTGTTTGTTTACCCTAATATATAATCCCTCAGCACACCTTCTACGTTCAACTCATTACCTACTGGAATATTATGAAACCGGCGTTTATCTGATATGTTTGTCCTCCTTGTGTACTGTGCAATGTAAACTAAAAACCAAGCCAATAAAGATACTCAAAGTAATTGTGAAGAGGAGTAGGGGAGAGACTCTAGAGGAAGACAAGAGCAAGGAAGGGATTCTGTGTAATAATTAACACTACACTTTTTGTAGATAATATGGATTGGTTATTGATTGGCTTCCTTGCCACTTGTCTGACATGTGAGGAGCCCAATGTTTAATGTGCTGCCTGAAAATTGTCATCATGCTGTATTGACCTAAGGGGCGTCAATTCACTAAACACAAGGACAGATTTCCTGTACCTACAAAATGTGTTTTCTATCAGGTTTTTAATATATTGCTTCAAAGAAACTGCAAACTTTTAAAAATTATTTTAAGCCGGAATATGACAAATGTCTCCATGCATCAACATTCTGGGTACTAAATGAATAGTGCGCAATGGGTTTGACTGCTGCCTTAATGAATGCAGGCGCGGGCATGAGATTCTCAAGTGGTTATGAATGTGTTTATTGATTCATAAAGTGTTTATCATGGCAGGAGCTCACTTTTACGCAACAGATTTTAGAGCACTCACTTGTATGATAATAGCATACATTGCGCCTGAACGTTGAGCAGCACCCTTATACCTGGGCCTCTTCTATTCCACTCAACTTAACTGACCTTTGGCTATAACCTACCTGTGCTCCTCCACAGTATTTCTCTTGGCTGTATCCCAGTCCGGCAGGGTGCTAGCACACAGCATTATCATAGAAACGATTACAAAGATCACGGACACTGAAGCCAACAGCTGCGCCGCAAGCGAAGAGTTGGGCTCCTCGAATGCCTTGCGCATCTTCTCAAGCCATCTAGCGCGACCAGTGAGCGCAATCCGCTGCACCGACTCGCCCGGGCTCTGAGACTCATCCCCCGACACTCTGAGGTCCCCCTCAGACATACTGTCAAGTCCGATCTCGGACATCCTGTCATCCAGACGTTTCTGGCAGCAGGAGTCCAAGTGCGCGCTCTCCAGCCCCCAGTAGAGCATCTCTGTGTAGAAGGAGAGCTCACACACTCCGGGGACAAAGCGGAGTTTACCGGAGCGCACGTACAGCATGATGAACACGAAAGCCTGCGCGTGGCGGTCGAAGAAAAACTCATTCCGGTCCCGGTCGTAGTCGTCGCACAGTTCAAGGACTTCTTTCTCGGTTGCGCAGGCATGCAGGCGACTGACGCGCCGGAGAGGGAAATCCCTGATCACCTCACGGGTGAAGGCGTACCGGGTTCCCCCTACGTTGAGCACGCAGATGCTCTTCCCAAACTTCATGTCGTCAATGTGTAACCTGACTAAAACTCCTCTTCACAGTCCATTCCCCCTTCCATAACCGCACTTTGGGCACTTTTAGGGGGAGTGGGGGGTCACGGTCTCCCCTGTCCCCCGGGGCGTGGTTCGCTCTGAGTGGAGGTGGCCCTGCGTTGAGCTCCGTGGCTGATGGAAACTATTCCCTCTGTCCCTCACTCTCTTCTCCTTCTCCCTCTGCAGCCGGTGGAAGAGACTCTCCACCCCAGTCAGGGCAAGCCAATCCCATCAGTGATGTCACATGCGCGCGCATGCACGGACGCACGCACACCAAGAGAAAAACTCATGCACGAAAACTATAGTTTTCTATAGTTGTTCTATTGTAGGCTACTAAATGTTATTTTATAGCCAGGACTTGAATTATAATTGATAAATTTAAATGACTATTAGCCTATATAAAGATTATGGTATGAGTCATATTTCTGTATTATTATTAAGTTTACCGCTTATATGGGATAATTTCATTTAAAAGTGTTTATGGTCACTTACTTGAGTACGTGTGTGTGTGTGTGTGTGTGTGTGCGTGCGTGTGTGTGTGTGTGTGTGTGTGTGTGTGTGTGTGTGTGTGTGTGTGTGTGTGTCGGTCTGCGCGTGCGCCCCTCCCAACGTCAGCAGGCAGTGGTTTTTCTGGTTGATCCGACTTCTTTTGGCTGCCGTGAGTTCACTGTATTGTAAAGGGTACTGTGAATCGTATCAGGAGGGGAGGGGGGGTTGAATTGACAAAATTCTCCCAATTGGGTGCACATCCGGAGTCTCGACGATCATAATTTATCACACCTTTTTACCTTTTAAGAGATTTAGTTTTATTGTTTTTTTTATTAATTTATTCTATTTCTCTTAGTTTATGGTTTACGTTAACACTCCGGGAGGGCAGAAATGGCGGCCAACATGTACCGGGTCGGAGGTATGTATGTCAATGTGGATCTTTTTATCAAACAGAAACCCTTCCAGTTTTGCATTCCCCGGGGATAATGTGGCGTTTTTTTGAGTTCGTTTGTATTTAATAGGGAGGTACGGCTGTGTAACAGTAACAGAGATGCATTAAGTTGGAGCAGAAAGGTGAGAATTTCTAAATATTTGGGATCCAAAATGGGTCAGGCCTCGCGTCTGTCGTGGCCACAGCAGCTAGCCGCCAGCTTGCTAAATGGCTAGCTCACAATGTAAACATTTTTCAGTTGTCGGCACCTTCGTTGCGCTTCGGTTTTCGCATAATTAGACCGGGGATAATGGAAACTGACGCACAGTGGGACTTCTCGAATAGACATGTGTTTAAAAGGTTGTTAAAACGTTACCCCGGATAGTCTGAGGCTGCCTTTGTATTTGCCTCTTCTGGCATGCAGCCATTAGTACGAGTCCTTATTTAGCTAACGTTAGCACCAGCAATGGCTTCACTGATTACCATAATTGCGGCTGAAGCTCTCGTTTTACACAATTTTAGTAAAGCATCTAACCATCGTGGTAACATTAGATGACTGTTATTGCTCCACTGTCCATCTAGATTCACCACAAGTGAAATTAATTAGCAAATTGGCTTCAGTGGCTAGCTAGCTTGTTAGCAGTCTAATGGAATTCAACATCAAATTATTGTCTCGTTTCATGGCGTCGTTTCGTCGGGAGGATTAAACCTAACACCTTTTATTCACGCATACTTGAGCTTCAGATCTATATTAATTCAGTGAATTAGCTTAAATGGCATCGATGCTTGAAATGTCACACAAACAATAAGCATCTTGGCCCAGGTGATGTTATTGACAACACTTTATCACCGGTGAATCAATTTTGTTTCAGTGCATCAGCTAGTTCCCCATATACTCACCTTTAGTGCAGTGCTCCTGCTGCCTTCAGGTGCTCTCTGTAAACTCCAACTTCTCAAACTTTAACTTCTTGGAGCATTGAAGTTTTTTCTGTTCAAAAGTAATAATAAATCTGTGATTGAACATGGATTTAAAAAAAAAAAAAGTTGCCTCTTTGATTAAAAAAAGCTAGTCCTGTTTTGGACTTTAACTAAAGAGTCTATTCTCTTATTGATTATTATGTTGATTCTTTCTTAAATTGATTGTTTAGTCTGTGCAATGCAAAAATTCCCATCACAACTTCACAAAACCAAATGCAACATTTTTAAATGTCTTAATTTGCTCAACCAAATGTCCATATGTCTAAAAATATTTAGTTTACAGTGAGATATGGCAAAGAAAAGCAGGAAATCCTCTCATTTGTCAGGTTGGAATTAGACTTGATGATTATTATTGCCAATTATTTTTTGTTATCTGGTAAGTGACTAATTGTTCCAGCTCTAGCCCTGTTACTGCTACACAGGATAATTAAAAGACAGAGAATATAGGGCTGTAATTCATCATATTTACAACTATGGCTGATTAACATACTCTGGTTCCAGAGCCGGATAATGGTAATATTTATATGCACTGAATGCAACTGGGAGTCACAGAGGCAACTCTGATATATTTACCTCTTCACTGGATTGTTTTTGTGTCTGGAAAATAGTAATTACAACATTTCTGGCAGCACTTGAAGGCAACATTTCATGGCCTTAAGTTTTCCAAAGTTACCTTATATATTATATTCAATTGCCCAAGTGCAATTGAACCAGGCTGGATTGCTCTCTCCTCCGGCTAGGTGAAGTCATGTTTACGTAGCTTCTGTTGAAGAGCAGTGGGAAGTCAACTGTTATGACTTTGCTGTGTTCCTAACCAGTAATTTATTTATCTTACAAAAATCATGAAAGTATGGCAACTTTCTCAGGCTGTAGAAACCTTGCAGCACACACGCATTTACCTTTTTGATGACCTTTGTTTGACTTGGAGTTTGATATTCTCGGTGGCGTCAGCATGTTAAAATCACAGTTTAATCGTGATCTGTGGATCTGATCATGATATTGTACACATTTACATAGATACACATGTTTCTAGTTTGGCATTTACATATGTTATTTTCATCTGAGCCTACACGATTATTTAGCCTCACAGTTATCTGCTACAGTGAAGTAATCTCTGTGTTTTTTTTCTTTTCTTTTTTTTCCCCCTTTTTTTTCCAGATTACGTATTTTTTGAGAACTCCTCCAGTAACCCTTACCTGATCCGCCGGATAGAGGAGCTCAACAAGGTACTGAAGTGTTTGTGTGTCATTTCTTGTGTGATTATGCTTCTTTATGCCTCAGGGTGAATAACAAGATTCCTTTCTGTTCTTGCGCCCACCCCCTGTATTTGCAATGGTGTATGTGTGTGTTCAAATTTTGGAACTAAAAGTGTTTGTAATGTGATTAAAAGAGAGAGGTGTTCCCCACTCTCATAAATGCCGTTTGTATTGCAGGACACACCTGTAGGAGTGTGCTATGTGTAGGCGGGGGTGATTATTGTAATGAGCATTTCAGGAGCTCAGAAAGCCTTGGACTAAAGATGCAAAATATATTGCCAGACTGAGTATCAGCTGATACTGGCTGTGAAAAGCAACATAGTCTGTTTTGCCAAGTTATGGAGTTGCCTGTTTTAACTTATTTCATAGAGGTTTGTCACTAATGTTAGTTAATAACAAGCCAAAACTAACATACACTGTTTAAATACCACACAAGCATCTTTTACAGACGTGTCAGAAAAGCCTTTCCTGTGTTACATTTGCACAGAGTTGCTCAGATAAATCCATGCCATCGCAAGGTGGTGTGGGTGGGAAAATGTCAGATCAAGTCAGTGTCAGCCTGAAAAAAAAAACATATTGAGGCTGTACATTGTAATATATAGACAGGGGAGGTTGTAATTATCATAAGTGATAAAGGTGGTGGGTGAAATGGAACTTCCTCCAGTATCAGTGCAGCATATACTGCCTTGTAATGTTCACATTTTGTTGAGGCTGAAAGAGAGTGGTTGAATGTTATGGACTGTAGCTTGTGGTGGCATTACATTGTAATTCTTTACATTGTTCCTGTTTTTTTCCCTCCACATCCTTTGGGTGAACACTGTCATAACATTCATCTGCTCTTACTGTACATACAACCTCCTATAAGCAGCAGAGGTTGTAAGCAGTTTTCTCAAACCTTGTACCCCCACATCCATTCAGTCTCCATCAGTCACGCCATTTAATACTGTCTGAGTCTTTAAGCCTGTCATCCTAATTATACAGTGAGACAATCAATCAATCATCTGATCATAAGTGCTGTTGCTGCCCTGGTCAGCCTGTCATAGCAGCAACGCTTGGTGGGCTCGCAAATTAGCCAGGTCTCTTGGGAAATTAGAGGTTTGTACAGGGAGGTGTTACCACCCCTTTCAGCCAACCTGGATCTCTCTCCTCTCTCCGTTTCAGACGGCCAGTGGGAACGTGGAGGCCAAAGTGGTTTGTTTCTACAGAAGGAGAGACATCTCCCACAGCCTCATCCAGCTCGCAGACAAACATGCAAGTGAGTCATCCCACATTCAGACTTTTTGTTCCATATGTGACAGTTACAGTCTCATTCAGGTAGTCAAGTGTTATAAAAGAAAAACGTTAACTAGAATAAACTCAAATGTGGAGCTGAAATGATAAGTGGATTCACTGATTAGTCCAATAACAGAAAAGTAATTGGCAAAGGATTACTTTTAAGCCACCAAAGTTTTGCTGGTTCCATCTTCACAAATGTGATGATTTGCTCCTCTTCTCCGTTTCACGTCATTGTAAAGTGAATATTTTTGGATTATGGACTGTTGATCAGATGATATGTCACCATGGGCTCTGGGAGGAAGTAATGATGGGGTTTATTTTGTTTGTTTTTATTTCAGTTTTTACTTTATAGATATTTCAATGATTTGAGAAAATAATTTGCAGATATTGTTCTGCTGATAATTGGCCCATTATTTTCTCTCTAATAGTTTTTCTCTTGAACAATCATACATATACCATCATCTTAGGTGTTCAAAAATTGTAGTGATTAATTGAGTACTCAAGAAAATTATCAGCAGATCATTGCAGCTCTACTCAGATATATTTACACCAATATGAAAAAAGATGCAACTCCTTACATTTGAGATGTGAGAATCAGTAAAATAGTTGAGCTGTTATTTACTGATTAATGACATTTCAGCACCAGTCTGAAGCCGAAAGCTGCTGTTTTCAGCCATGGTTGTATTGTCAGCCAGTCACTTTGAGAGAAAAATGTCATCATGGGCTTTCTGCTGCATGTCAGTCAGGCAGACATTTCCAGCAGCGCTACCCCGCCGCATTTCCTTTGCACAATATAACATTTACTATCAATAAGATATTTTTTTCCCTTCATGACGACCACGGCTCCAGAGTGCAACCATTTCATCAGAGCATTTCTGGAGATGGTGCCACTGGAACATTAATAGGTTCTCCAGTGTAACTTGATAATGTACCGCTGTTCATATTTATACATCACATTAATTTCTCAATTGCTTATTACCGAGAGGGGGAGAATTGGCGTATGAGTATGGCTGTATGAAGATGGAAGGAAAGGAAGGTGTTGTTACCACACCAACAGAAGTTCTGGTGGGAAGCCGTCTACCTGCTTCCAGTGATGTTTCACTTGGCCCTTTGGTCCCAATAAAACAAATTATTGGTTACTCTGAAGGTAAAGAAACTCTCCTGTGCCAAAACAATCTCACAATTTTCACAAGTAGAATGATTAACATGAGGAATCAGCAGCAGGAGAACCCAGTGAAGACTGGTTTGTAATGTTCTCATGACTGAGACAGGAAAGACAGGAATATATTGTGTGGCTGAATATGGTTCTCGCTGTGTGTGGTCAAACTGTTTGTGTAAAACCAGTTTTGTTCATTTAGGTAGACTCTGTAAACAGGAAGCAACCTTAAGCGCAAAAATATAAACCATACAGTATGCAGGGACATATGCATTGATCGCTGCACAGTGCCAATTCAACCATCTATTTGGAGTCTGTCGTGTACCAGCTGGTCAGCAGAAGAGGCAGCAACAACAATAAAATTTAGCAGTGCTTAACACACTGTAAAAAAAAAAAAAAAAAGAAGAAAGAATTCACACAATTTATGGCCTAGACTAGTTCATGGGAAAAACGCAGTCATCTAGTGAATTTGATTTACAGAAATAAAACTGAGTGTGCAGAGTGGAGCCAAGACTGAAACATCTGTACGTGTTACCAAGGTACTGATCTTGGGTGAAATAGGAAAGGTTTTGATGCTGTGTTGCTGTTTATTTTGACATTAGGGTAGAAATTTCAGAAGGGAGAACTAGTGCTCTCAGTGGAGTCATTCTGGAGCCATGTCAGCAAAATTTGCCTGTGTTTTGTCTTCCATGCTGATTAATTTTTGCAGCCCGAGATCAAACAACAGCCGTGAGCCAAACGTTGGCTCTACAGGAGAGTGGTCAGTTCAGCCAAATCTGAAAAAAACATGTTTTCCCACCTGCTCTTACTGGTGTCAAACCATGCAGATAGTTTTGTTTTTACTTCATGAGATTTGAAGGTATCTGTTGCTGCCTCCCCAACACTATACAGGTGAATAGAATTATGTTTGTAACACTGAAAGCATCCTCAAAATATATTTTTACTGTGACTGCTTCGTGTTTTACCTTTCCTACCTTGCAACATATGAATGAATACATTTACTCATCCACTGACAGAATTCTGAAATATGTCCATAATCTTGCTGCGAAGACCCATGAATTAGCAACCAGTGCCAGGGACAAAAAAGAGATAGGACTTATTACAGTTGCCTTCTAGTGGTTTGCCAGCGGAAATCTTTTCAATATGAAACTGCATTAGCATTTGTCTTTACCCAGCAATTACAGCTCTGTTGTATCAAAGGAGATCAGAGCAGGCTGTTATCTGTTGGATGAAAGTAAGAACAGCAATGTAATGTAGAAATGGAACTCCAAATTAGAGACTATTTTACTGTAAAAAATCTGAACATCGAGCAGCTGCATCTTTGAAAAATGGTGACTCAGCCAGAGACACTGGTGTGTTCAGTGGTCTGTCAAGGGGTCAGTGTGCTATATGGGTGGTCGTACAGCGTCTGAAACCCCTACTCTCACACTCATTCAGTGTTGGAGTTACTTCACGCTAGGATTGGCCCTGGGTTCAGAGGATGGAAACTACTGTAAGCAGGTTTTAAACTTCTCATGCTCTCTTTTTTTTTTTACTAGTTACTTCTGTGTGTCGAAACGATGGCAACAGCATGAATGCATTTGAGGAAAGACTGTCCAAAAGTGTGCTAAGTTGTCCCCCATCTGCACAATTCATCGTGTCTCGTCTTTCTATTAATTAGTTAATCTCAAGTCTTTAGGGTTCACCTCAGTTATCCCCTGGTCTGAGGCTGGCTGTCATAGAAAGGGCAGAGACTTGGTTGTTCACATGAAAAGGGGCATAGTTTTTTCCAATATGAAAAAAAAGAGAGCTGGAGAAGTTGAAACCCTGGCTAATTTCTCACCTTTGCCCAGCTTGCCAATTGCAGCATGCAGTGGGTGTGAATGTTGGATTGGCCCAGTCCCGGAGGGAAAGTTTCCAACGCTGTTCGACCATGCAGCATGACCATGAAGCATACTGGCAACGTGGAGCGTGAAATATCAGAACAGTGGAAATGGGGAATGTTGGTGTCTGTAGGACATTTTGTAACAGGAATGTAAAGTTGTTAAAGTGCCAGTTCTACCTTTATGAAAACAACTGGTGCAAGCATAGATACGTTTCCAATGGAAGATAATCTTTAATTATCTGTATGCCACTGTGTAACGGTTAAGATGCTCATCTGCTGCCTGGCATTATGTGCAGATTCAGCTAATGCAGTATTTATATGAGCACTGTTCCTAGTAATAGTCCTGCACAAAATGGCCTGGGTGTCTTTAATAGATGGCAGCAGTAGTTTGGGATTGCAAAATCCTCTGGAGACTTTTTCTCTTGTATATCTGAAGACAGCACAGTTATGAAATATTAGAGACCATTTGTGACTCTAATCTGTTGGTCAGTAATTTAAGCCTGTCATATTTCTTGTGCCATGTTTCTTCACTGAGCCTTCTGTGACACACGGTGACCATTTAATAACATCAGGCTCTCTTTTAATCCGTCATTTTAAAGTTATTTTCCGCTGTGTGTGCATTTGCAGAGGAGTTGGAAGAGGAGAAGGAGAGCCCGACAGAGACAGAACTAACAGAAAAACAGAAACACCAGCTTCGCCACAGAGAGCTCTTCCTCTCCCGGCAATATGAAAGTCTACCTGCGACACACATCAGGTACTCAAAACACACACACACACACACACACACAGCTCATCAACTGCAGGCAGTGCTCATGGATAGTCACTCATCCAGCCTTGAACACGCATATCAAACACTGCTCACTTCCTGCGTCTGTGTTTTACATGGTGCTTGTCCTCTTTCTCTTTCTCTATTAGGGGGAAGTGCAGTGTGGCATTATTGAATGAGACTGAAGCCGTTCTTTCATACCTTGACAAAGAGGTGAGCCGGGGGGGGGGGGGGGGGGGAACTAACCTGATTTGTCATCTCCTACTGCTGTTTGTTGTTGGTTGTTTACTACAGTCTGGTCATATTTTAAATGCTTTTTCAGACGTCAGATGTCAAAAACTGAGATATTCAGGTGCTAGAACTAACCATGACTTTAAATGTTGATTAATCATACAATTCATTTCTTGGTTTATTTAGTCCATATAATATCAGAAAAAAATATGCGTATTATGCTGTCAGATAAACCATATTGTCCAACCAACACCTCAAGCATAATACTATTAAATATATTATGACATAAGACCAAAGAAAGCAGCAAATTTGAGAGTTTCTTTAGCAAATTTTGCTTAAGTAATCAAAATAGTTGCCTATAATTTTATATATAAACCAATTGTTTGTTTCAGCTGTAGAAAAGTCAAATTTTGTGGTTGCAGCTGTTATCTTCAGTTCTTGCTAAGACTTCTTGTTTGTCTCTTTGCCTCACAGTAAGGGTTGTTCTGTTATACAACAGCTGCGGATTACAGGTTTACTAGCAGAATTCCAAATAGATTCAAGGTTCAGATTCAAATGTATAAAACAGAAGATGAGTTTGACATTAGAGTGTGTGTAAAAACCCTGCTGCTTAAAATATGGAGGCGGGTTCTTCATCTTAGTAATTGGCGTGCTGTTTTCTTCAGGATACCTTCTTCTACTCGCTGGTGTATGACCCGACACAGAAGACCCTGCTGGCCGACAAAGGAGAGATCAGAGTGGGGCCGCGCTTTCAGGCAGACGTACCTGAAATGCTACAAGAAGGTCAGTCAGAACTGCACACGAGCTGATTCACTCGGCATTTGATTTGTCAAATAACGCCCACGGGTTTTGTTATTTACATCTGTGTCGAAGCTTGTTTTTCTTTCCCAAGCCACATTATCCACAAAGGGTTACAGCAGGGAAAGGTAACCATGGAGGAAATACTTTTTTTTTTTGGCTGGTTGAAGCTTAAGTGATGAGTTAACTAATAGGTCAAGTAAGTGTTGAGTATCCAGGTTTGACATGATCAGTGAATGATGTTGTCCTTGACTCTGAGCCTCTTTCACACATGCAGCCGGAAAGTTTCTGTAAATCTTCCATCGTCCAGCTGACTTGAAAATGAACCACCTCACAACTTGAGCGAGGAAATTGATTTTTTCTTGTCCTAATGTAAACAAAAGTTGTAGAATATGTGCATCCACAATTTTCATTTGAGATTTTCTGGGTGTTTTGACATTTCTTAGAGGCTGTAGAGGTGACAGTCTAA
The DNA here is from genome assembly GCF_021018895.1 of Seriola aureovittata. Classification (NCBI taxonomy): domain Eukaryota; kingdom Metazoa; phylum Chordata; class Actinopteri; order Carangiformes; family Carangidae; genus Seriola; species Seriola aureovittata. The sequence goes on from NC_079384.1 coordinate 13,752,456, forward strand.
AAAAAGAGAAATGTGTTTATGCATTTATTTAAAAAGAAAGGCTAAGAGAAATTGATCTTATCACCATCTCAGTGGAGATTAACATGTACATTGAGATGAATAAATTCATAACAGATTAAACTCTGATCTGGTAAAAGGACTGCTCTAAAACAATCAATCATGAAAGGTGTGATTTCTCAGCAGTAAGTGGACAATTTCCAGGCAATTTCATGGGCTTTGTAATCATGAAGTTGACTTGTAGCAAACAACCGGGGATTATAAATCGATTTCTTCACCTTCAGCCTGTGGTGAAGCTGTCGTCTCTGTGTCCTGCAGGTGAGGCAGATGACAGGGACCAGTCGAAGCTAGAAGAGAAGCTGTGGGATCCAGAGTGTCCACTCACCAACAAACAGATAGACCAATTCCTAGTGGTGGCACGGTAAATCACTCTTCACCTCAGACATCTACTCGGACAGCCTACCGCTCAAACCGACCAAACGGAAAGTTTCAGATAGCGGCTTGTGATGAACCCTGATTCCTCCAGGAACCATTCTTAGTAAAGACACTTTATGACCCTTCCTGCTGTGAAGGATATGATATTCAACTCCATTACTTCCCTCTGTTTGTGTATGATAATGCAAAAGTGTGAGGGCAAAAATAATAAACGCACATTATTGTTGTTTGAGGGGTGGCTCATACCACAAGGAGGGCTCTTTACTTTTAGTGGTTTACATGCATATATTTTCAGGGCGGTTGGGACCTTTGCTCGAGCGTTGGACTGCAGCAGCTCAGTCAGACAACCAAGCTTACACATGAGTGCGGCTGCAGCCTCACGAGATATCACACTGGTGAGTTGGCCACACACACACACACACACACACACACACACACACACACACACACACACAGATCATTATCCGATTGTGATTTAAATGATGGATTGTGTCCCTTGGCTGCAGTTCCATGCAATGGACACACTGCATCGCCATAATTACGACCTGTCCAGTGCGCTGAGTGTACTGGTCCCAGCGGGCGGTCCAGTGCTCTGCAGGGATGAGATGGAAGAGTGGAGCGCCTCAGAAGCCGCTATGTTCGAAGAGGCACTAGAGAAATACGGAAAAGACTTCAACGACATCCGACAAGACTTTGTAAGTGTGTGTTTATAACTGTGCTCTCACGCTGGCTTTTATAAAGCCATAACAGCTGGAATTTGTGGAGTGTCAGTCATCTGTTAATTGCCATTGGGGTGCCAAAGTGATTGAATAAACATAATGTCTGATAGGGAAACCTTTGGTTTACATCATAAATTTCAGTATTTTAATATTATGTTTTGAATTGCTGTCAACCATGATTCTAATTGCAAATTAATAGATGTGTATTATATACAAATCAAGCTATACGGTTCAGTCAGCCCTAGATGTGGCTAAACTTTTCCCCCTGGACTCCAAAATTGACTGACTGATTAAGAATTCCTTAGTTTATCATCATGAGAAAATGAGAGAAAATTCAGTATCTTTTGCTTGTTCAAAGTCTGTTGTTTAAGCATAAAGTGTTGACCCTCTATGGGCTTGAAAAGTGGCTGTCACCCTCTGGAGTCTGACTGTTAAACAGTGAAAAACCCAAACATGTTTAATTTACATTAGCATTACTTTATCATGCATATCATGGAGAGACAAACATAGAAACCAGTTGAAATGTTCGGATTTCACACAGAATTTGATTAATGTCTGGAGCCCAAAAACATTTCAAACTGAATTATTGATATTTTCAGTGACTTTCAATGACGAGGCACAAAAATTAGTTGGAATATGATCACTTAACTTGTAAATGGACTGTATTATAGTTTTGTTATAGAAATGCTGGTTAACTCATGATGGAAGAAGTTTCAGGAGAGATGAGTAATACCAGTTATCACTCTGCAATGCCACCAAATTCTGAAGGGTGTATTCAAACCCATACAACACTCATAAGTATATTCTTCATGGGACCATAGCATGCGATACCTACCTATGTCCTCCCCAAGGGTGGACCCTCAAGGGCACAAATATTATGACTGTTCAGTCCCTCGACCCTGGTTGCTTATGGCAACTGCTATTGGCTAACTAGACTCTATCAATGTCTTCGCAGCTGTCCTTAAGATGAACAATGAACCGGTGCTTCCTCCTATCTGTGGAAACAGGTTTTTAGGTAGTATTAGGCACTATGTTTTATTTTCTTTTTTTTCTGCTATATTTGTGCATGTATGTGGGATGAGGACAGTTTAAAAGATGCTAAACAAAGAAAAACTTATGACAAATTCAACCTGGGCTCTAGAGGGTCTGTTGGATGTTTCATTCTTAAACAAGAACAGCAGCTGTCGTCAGCTTGTATCGGCTTACATGGTGTGCTGTTAATGATAAACACGAGCCAATCATAATAGACCACGGCGCTGTGAAAACTACAAACAGTAGCTGTGTGTTTAGATGTATTTTGGTGAAATACACGACTTTTTGAAGCTTACTTAGCATGCTGTTTGTCATGCAGTGGGGACGTTCGATCATGCTGCAGGAGTGATTTGAGTTAACTTTCTGTGGACTTGATACTTCTCTGTCCCGCGGTGAAAACGTGTCACAATGGGAATCTGTTGTAATTGAGATGAATTTAAGCTCACCACAGACGCTGCTCTGTGAAGGAAGAAATTACCAATTTTAACAGCCATCCTCTCAAGCCTACAGGGAGTGCCTATTTGATTCTGCTGAATTTTCCCTCTCGCCATCTACCTATTCTGTACAATAAAGGCGGGATATGGGTGTATGCGGTGGCACCAGGTGCTCATGAATACTTATTAAATGTGTGAATCACTGTCTGTGTCTGTGTGAGAGTGTGTGTTGTCAGCAGAGGCTCAGAATCAAGCAAAGCTGGTAGCTTTCAGCCTCTGTGGTCACGATGCCTCTCGCTCATGAATATACATGAAGACATTCGCACCCAGATGGCAAGAACATGAGATATTAATATCATTAATTTACTCTCTGTCTGCCCACCCACCCCACCCGACTATATTCTTTCCTCTTGTGAAGCTGCCATGGAAGTCTCTGACCAGTATCATAGAGTACTACTACATGTGGAAGACCACAGACAGATACGTGCAACAGGTGAGACTTATTACATCTTTTCAAAACAATAAAATGAAGTATTTCTTTCAGGCTTTGTCCTGTGATGTGGACACTCTGACAGTTTTTGATAGAAGAGTTTTAGTCTTTACATTTGACCAAGTATTAGCAGGTCATGAAAAGTCTTAAAAAGCACTGAATTCAGGTCCCTCAAAAGCCCTCAGAAGGTATTAAAAAATCTTGAATTTCAGTTACAAATGTCTTGAATATTTTTCCTTCCTGCTGTAGACAGTAACATCAGTTAGAACTTTTTTTCTCCTTCTGTCATAGCTAGGAAACTCATCACCTCATAATGGCCAAGTGTCTATTTTAGCAAAAAACTCAAATTAACTTAAATTAACGAATTATTTTTTAATTGGTTAATGTCCCACCAATTTCCTGTCATGTGTCTGTGTCCAGGTGCTTCTAATTGATTTATTATATTACTGGGAATTGTTACACACAGCTGGGAAGTACTGGCAGAAATCTGAGGCCTATTGTAGGATTATTGTCTCTACTGGTTTTCTGTCATCCATTGATTGGTATGACCATGGAAACCAGCATTAAATTGTATTCAATTCTGTGTGGTATTTAAAAAAGCCTTGAATTTAATTTGATGAACACTGAAAAAACTACTTTAATTCCAAAGCTTAAAAGTGCCCCATGGAATTTTGTTGTAAACAAAGTTTCAGTGTACATTCATTAATTCTTTCAATCAAAGCGTATTGTGTGTTAGAAACCAATCTGTGACCCATTATACAGCTATTTACAGGCTCAGTAGTAGTAGTAGTAGTAGTATTCGCCATGAAAAAAAAATACCGATCTTGTGGATCATAAACTGAAGTGAATTTTGTGAATTTGCCATAAACTGGTTTGCCAACACATTGGTTTGACAGAGGTGTGACTTTTCATTTAATTGGATGTTGCAGATTATCACATCAGGAAGAAAGGAAACAACACCTTTTTAGAAATGCATTGACACATTTGATGAATTTTGATAATGATTGTCTTTGCGATCCTGCAGTCCTATTTCCAGGCTGCCTATTAGCAATGATTTTGAAAGGTGTGAAACAATCAAGATTTTTGTCCCAACAGTTGGTTTTGTTTTGGTTTTAATGAATCTCTCCATCCGTTTTTTTCTCTGAGCAGAAGAGACTGAAGGCAGCAGAGGCAGAGAGCAAACTGAAGCAGGTTTATATCCCCACATAGTAAGTCACTTCATTTCACAGTTCAATACTCAGATATAGAGGTTGGCTTTGTTGCTGTAGTTGTGGCTACAAAATGATCATTTGTTTAAATTTATAGCACTGCAGAGGGCAGCTATAGTGTCGGTGTGTTTTCTTAAATCTTTTTTTTTTTTTTTTTTTTAATCTTACAGTAACAAACCCAACCCCAACCAGATCTCAATGACCAATGGCAAAATGGCAACAGTGAATGGAGCAGGCCCCGGGTCCTACCATGCAGCAGGAGGGGGCAGAGCCTGCGAGAGCTGCTATAGTGAGTTGTGTGTGTGTGTGTCTGTGTGTGTGTCTGTGTGTGTGTATGTGTCTGTGTGTTTGTGTAAAATTAAATCACAAGGGCAGTGAACGGGTAATTTAGAAATAAAAAGGAAACAAATGAAGCTGAGAGACTAGAAGAGACGCTTTCCTTTAATTTTCACCATCACTGCTTATCTGCTTATTTATCTAGACAGCTGTTACTAATCCAGTGATGCATCTCTGCCTTCATTTGGCTCTCTATGGCTCTCTGAATTAAAACTGGTTTCTAAGAACCAGGGATGCTTTAGAAATGTGCCTTCAATTCCTGAAAGTTTGGAGCTATTGTGCTACTTAAGGTGCAACTAACAGGTTTGTTGATTTCTTCTTTAATGGTAAATTGTCAGATAATGATGAAAATGCCCATCACAGCTTCACTAAGTGATGTCTTCAAATCACTTGTTTTGTCCGGGCCAACAGTCCAAAAACCCAAAGATGTTCGACACAAAACAGATAAAGTGCAAGTTCTCACATTTAAAAAGCTGCAAACAAGAAATCTGACCTTTTTTTTTCTTTTTTTTTTTTTTTCTTTTTTTTTTTAGACATTTTTGCCTTTATTCTGATAGGACAGTGAGAAATAGACAGGAAAGTCAGGGAGAGAGAGGGGGGACGACATGCAGCAAAGGGCCATGGGTCAGACCCGAACCCATGGCTGCTGCAGTTAGGACTAAGCCCACATGGTACGTGCTCCACCAGGATTCTGTTAAAAGATACTTTTTAATACACAAACTGGTCTGCTGCTTTGTTGACTATAGCTACAGGGAAATAAAGCAGCTTCACAATAAAAGCCTCACAAGGTTAGTGAGTAGAAAGGTTTCATTTTAATGCAGCAACTGAAGATCTCATGTTTGTATTAGAAGCTGAACTTCAACCATTCAAGCTCTGAGCAGAGTGGATGTCATCAATCAGGATTTGAAAAGAACCAGAATTGTTGAGCAGAATCAAAATCAAAAAATAGATACAAAACAGCCCAACTATTAACTCTCATTTTCTCTTTTATTCTGCTTCCCCGTATATATGGGCAGACAGCTTCTTGATGTTTGTTAGGACACTGTAGGTGCTTAACAGTCAATAAAGAAGCATCCACTGTGACTCCTTGATTATGGATATTGATACAATGATTTAGCAAGAAACCAGAGTAAGCAAGGAAAAAAAAGATCAATGTGCTGATCGTCTTGAGACCGCCTCCTTCGATGCCTCTAACGAGCATTAATGCATTTTGTACATTAACAGCCATGCAGTCGGCCCAGTGGTACTCATGGGGGCCTCCAAACATGCAGTGCCGCCTGTGCGTTTCCTGCTGGATGTACTGGAAGAAGTATGGCGGCCTGAAGATGCCGAGCAGAGCAGAAGGCCCAGAGGAAAGGACCTCCCCGAGTCCAGCAAGCAACGTAAGCTCAGTCAGAAAGCACGGGTAAATGTGTCTGAATCAGGGTGTGGCAGCTGCAAATGCCAGATGCTGTACATTACAATTAAGTGTCAAACAAAAGCCACACAACTGCTCCTCTCTAGAATTTAACATCTATGGTATTTAAGTGATGTTTTCAGTCGGTAACATCAATTATTCAGTGAGCTCAAAGCTTCACATACACTATCTCACATATTCGCTGTTAATAGATTCACACACTTTCCAATTTTACAGCTGGAACCTGTTATAGAAAAACTGACCAGCCGAGAGATTTTTTTTTTTTTTAAACATCCACAGCAGACAGTTGAAGGCAAAGTCTATCCTTTTTATGTCTTTATAACTGGTGTTGAAAAGGCCACACAGAAGACTGCAGACACCCTGTGACTGTAGTTTATCCTTTTATTTTTTTATCACGCATATGGAAATTTTAATGCAGCTGCAATGCAAAAGAGTAAAGGTGTATTATATATGTAAGGAAATGAGACATAAATAAACCAAGGTCCATTTTTGAACCACAGATTTTCTTTGTTAGAGACTGATTTGCAGAGGACGCAATGCAGAAACCAAAGTCCTACCCTGATTCCAGGCTGCATTTTCACAGCTCTCATTTTGACAGGAGAAGCTCAGTTGTAACCAATAACATAAATGACTAATCTTTTTAATTGAAGAGCCATTTTCAAGCCATCACAGTGAGCCATAATGCACATCAGCAGTAAGCTAATACAAATGGAGTGCAGCCATTACTGATGGTATTAATTACACCTGTGCTTTTCCTGCCATTCCACAATGTACACTCACATGCCGGTTTATTTAATGCAGTTATGTTTAATGGCTTTGCTATAAATCCTGCCTTCACACAGATTATGATGTTCTGTTCTTGCTGAAGCTGTTTTAGGGACATGTTGATTCAACCTTATTTTTGCTCTCATTGACATAAACAGGGTCACATTCACCTCTCAGTTTAACATAATACAGTTAAATAGAACTACAGCCTCCAAAATGACCATAAAGTTGATACTCTGCTGAAATTGCTTGAACTTTCTATTAACCTTTATGAAGGTAAGATTTATTGCTTTTATTTTTATTTGACTACATTTCACTGGCAGCTGAGTTTATTATTTTGTGCGAAGGAGACATAATAACAACTAACCCATTAGAAAGTGCAGCTTCCACGTGTCTTAGGCATTAGAGTACTTTAAAAACAAAACACATTGTGACATGGAGACTAATGGAGCAGAGAATAACCTTTTTGATGCCACTGAAAACTTTGTTTCAAATCTGATATTAAATATTCATGTATGAAGAAGCAACAATATTGCCTAAAATGTTTTTCTATCAGCTGCCATCAGTGCATTCAGTGGCCTTTTCTCTGTTTCTCCCTCCTTCTTTCCCAGGAGTCTCGTTCACGAGGTCACGCTCCTCGCCAGTCCAACCACATGGTGCCCATGCGAAACAGCGGCAGCCCCAAGTCCTCCATGAAGACCAAGCAAGCTTTCCTGCTGCAGGCCACCCGCCTCACCAAGCTGGCCCGGCACATGTGCCGTGACATCATCAGGCTGCGCCGCGCTGCGCGCCGGCCCTTTGTCCCCATTAACTGTGGGGCCATAAAGGCAGAGTGTAAGAGCTCTTTCAATTCCTCCTAACTTCTGCCACATGGACACACACACACACACACACACACCTACAGACACAAAACACAACATATGCAGACATACAGAAACACAAACACACCGACATACACACTCACCACCCCTTCTCACCCTGACTGCCCCACCATCAAACCCCATCTCTGCCCGCCTCCGCCCCCTCCCCGTCTGTCTCTCTTTCTGTTTTTATTATTATTGTTATTATTATTATTTTGGTTTTTGTATTCTCCCACCCCCTGTTTCCAATAAAGACTGCCTGTCCTCATAACTATGAGTTTTGATCATCTTTTCATTCGTGTTTTTATTTTTTATTTTTTTCATTCTTTTATCTGTTACAGTTCTTTAGTCACTGTGAACTGAAAGCCATTGTTGGAATTATACACAAAGATTTATTGGTCAACAGGGCTACTCTACACAAACACCCACTTTGAAAATCCACACTTAATAACTGATTTTGCTCCTGTCATTAACAAGTAGACTGTCATAGGATTCCAATAGAAGTCATATTCTAGTCTGAGCCATATATTTGCTGAAGTTAGATGTAGAGAAAATGTATTTTACTAAGAGAAGCTCTATTTTGCACGGCGCCCGTGGTAAAGGCGTGCCCACTCTGTGCTGTCATGGCTGAACCAGTTGTCTCAGCCACGAATGTTTATTGTAAATACTGAATCTCAGCTTCACTGTGTTTGCCATCACCATTTTTATTTTAGAACATTTTTTTTCCTTTTTTTTTCTTTTCTTTTCTTTTCTTTTTTTTTTGCGCACGCATTTCTCCTCATGCTGTTAATCGTGTGTTTTTGTGAGTGTATTAGACAAAAATGAATGGATTGATAATGAGCTTTGGACTGATGAAACTTGAAAGAAGGGAGGTTAAAACTGAAAGTTAAGACTGACTTGTGTGGGAATAACTAGCTGCTCTTGCTTTTTTGCTGCTGGCTGCACCCCCCCACCCCACCCACACCCAATCCCCGCCACGCCCCACCCCCCCACCCCACCCTCTCTGTAGACCAGGCTCAGGCCATAAGAAGCCATTTACTGGACTGTGGTTTCTCGCCATGCCATCCACTCAGCTGTTCCTCCTGTGTTCAAATCATGCAATATTCATAAGAATCCATCCTGTTGCCTCTTCTGTCTTGTAAATCCTGCGGCCAGGATTTACCATTCAGAGCCACCACCATCCCCCCTCCACCCCCCAACCCCCCCCCCCTCCACTTTGCCTCCTTGTCGTCCTCCATTTTCTAACAACTGTTGCAATATTCTCATCTCATCTTCTACCTCCTTTTTTTTGCTCTTTTCTTTCATCACTGTGTGAAAGTGAGAGTAGACCTCCAATAAAGTCACACCTGAAAGCATCTCTTCCGAGTCCTTGTGCTTCATGTGTCCATGTTATCTGTCCATCAACTCCACCACACTCAGAGGAACCGCAGCGGCACGCCTCCCCTCCCCAGCATGGACTCAACCTTCAGTGCCTGCTCTCATAACGCCTCCATATTCTCATGTATGTGTGTTTACAATACGTTTTTCTTTTCTTTTTTTGTTTGTGTGTGCATGTAAGCATGTACTGAACATTCTATGTGCATGTGGGAGAGATGATTGTTTTTAGTGTTCATGCCATCCCTGGAAGCAAGCCACCATATTACTACCTCAGAGTGATTTGCTCATGTGCATCGACTCCTGCATCTTGTGATGTTGCTCCACATTGGAGAACAGGTCATTTTCATCTACATAAGACGTCCTTGTTCCAATCATAAACAGGTTTCCCCTTTTATAAAACTGCAGAATTCAGTTTACACACTGACTTTGTTTTTTAAATGCATGACTCTGCATAAATATTCAACAGTATTTAGTATTCTTAGTCAGGCAGAAAAGAGTAGAGGGAGTTTATGCAGTCTGAGAAACACTGCAATGGTTTTGTAAAATGTCTGTGTGTGTGTGTGTGTTTGATTTAGACATGTTAAGGGTGTCAGAAGGGCAGGGGACTCGCCTACCCAAAACCAGAGCCGCCCAAAGGAGCACTCTGACCAGTGTCCTCCAGTTTCTAGGTAAATCAATACAGTAAATTTGATCATAATCAGTCTTTTTTTACTCCGTTCTACTGAATGAAAAAGTATTAAACAGTCAAATCCATCAAATATGAGTAGAAATACTCTGCTGGTCCATGGGAGCCAGTTGATGCAGCTCCAGTGTGGTGTCTCTTCCAGAGTCCCGTCCGGCAGCTCACGCCCCTCGCTCCCACCGCACCCCGGGCCTGCAGACGCCTCCCCCTCGACGCCTACTCTCCTCTCTCCCGCACGGCCCCCATGGCATGCTGGGAAAACGCAGCTACCATCACCACAGCAGGGCTGAGCCGGACAGGCGCTCAGGTAGACGCACACAGACACTCATTTCTTTCACAAACACCAAAAAAAAAAACTAATTCCACAAAAGTAATTATGGCTTGTTTTTCCAATTAGACTGTTGTTCCTTAACTTAATCCTGCCCAGAAGCAAAAGTCGTGACGTGTTCCCCCCAAAAAAGATTGGAAAATGCATCCCCTCTTGCTTTTAACTAAGTTACTTCTGATGTGAATGAACCTTGGGGACCAAACAGTGTTGATATCTAATGTTCTTGTGATCATTTTTGCTTGATAAAATCAGATTAGTGGAGATACACCCGGAGTTGATAACCTTTTCTGCCATTTCTTATCTAAACTAGCTCGTTGGAGAGAATGACAACTAATTCTAATGAAAACGAATCAGCAGATGGGGGTCATTTGGATAATTTGGATGATTCAACTTCAGTCTGACACTTTGTTTTTTATTGGTAACTTCACTATTTTTACTGAAATTGAAACACAGTCATTTGTTGCACCACTTGTAAATAGGAAAAGTAACAAACTAATCAATACTATTCACAACTGACAGATTCCCTCATGCATACTTTGCATCTTTCTCTCACTGCTGTGGCTTTGTTTTTGCAGAGAACCCAGGTACAACAGGTGCACCCCTCCTCGTAGGTGTCTTATACTTTTTTTGTAATAGCAAATCCTGCACCACTGAATCACTGATTATTGTCATTAGGTAACATTTAATTGTCTCTCTGCAGCACAACGGCCGCAGCAGCAGCAGTGGAAACACCCGAGGTGGAGTGATGATCCGTAAAAGACGCCCAAACTGGATCGATGCCCCCGATGATAGCTTCTTCCTCGTCACCCGGGAGACCAGGTAAGCAAAGGTGACCCTTTTCTGACCTCTGATTGGCTGACTGTGTGTGTGTGTGAGTGTGTGTGCGAAGGGAAAGCAAGTGATGCTGAGAGCCGAGCGACAGCAGATAAGAGGAACTGAGCTGTGACTAAAGAGGACAGGGAGTTATTTTTGTCCTGTGCTGACTTCACACAGCTGTGTGTAGTGCACACACACACACACACACACACACACACACACACAAAGACACAGACACAAACAGATACAACACAGTGCGTACGTTGTGCTTAAATTCACACAGACCCACTGAGTTGAAACTGAGTGGCAGCTTGGGAAGCCGGCAGAGTCTAGTTCTCATTTTGCACCATCCAAGGGTGTTAAAAAAAACACATCAATGCATCATTGTAAAAATATAAAATCAATTAAAATTGATTTGATGAGTTTATTTTCATTAAAACACAACCCACCACCTGTTCATACAGCTATAAAACACTGTTTAAGCCTAATTTTTGACAGATATTTTTGATTGGATGGAAATGTATCCGAGACGAAACTGATGAAAATATAAGATAATCAGAGCAAATCTGAACTTCTCAGCCAAAGAGAAAAAATGTGGTTGATTCAGTATTTGTTGGTCCAGCAGAATCTAATTCCCTTGGCTTTGAAGCAGCTTTTCATGCAGACCTTCATGCTGGGAAATAAAAAGGAAACACTTAATCCTTCATTGGCGAGAGGATATCTATGTAATCGACCTCAGTATTTAAAAAATGTAACCACGACCCTGAAGACAGACACACTGAGCTGCTTTTATTCGAGGCTGAAGTTTAGCCTTCAAAATATATTTGACATTTTTTAAGCTAGTGCCTCACTGTTGCAGCAAGGATCCTAAACTGAAGTGGACCAGACTGAAATATCTCGTCAGCCATCGGAGGGTTTATCATTACATTTTATTGGACATTTGACTTTTCCTCAGCGTCACAATTCAGGTTGTTTTTTTATTTATTTATTTATATATATATATATTTATTTATTTTTTTAGTGTTGGATTGCCATCAAAATTTCGTCATTCATGCTCCCCTCAGGATGAACTGTAATAACTTTGGTGAACCCCTAAGTTTTCATCCAGCGCCATCTTCGGGTTAACATTTTCATTTGTTCGGAACAAATTCCCACACAATTTCACAAAATGCGATGGCTAGCATCCTGCAGTGATTGATTTTTTTTTATTGCTCTGTACATAGATAAGCCCTTGTTGTCTCAAGGCGAGACTCGTTTTCACAGCCTGTGCACGTTCCACAGAAACATACAGGTGTCCACACAAAAACACAGACACCCGGCATTCATGTCCCTGCCTGACCCACATACATATATATATATATATGTACACACACACACACACACACACACACACACACACACGGATTACTTATATTTATTGCCTGTTTCTCTTGACCATCAGAACAAATTATGTTGCAAACATGATTGAAATTAGAGTTGAATAAACACACAGTGTATTAATGTTTCACACAACAAAAATATGTTTCTTTTTATTTTCACACACACACACACACACACATAGCACACACTCTCTCATGCACGTAATGAGTCAAAGTTTGCGTGTCTGCATGTGAGAGAGAAATATGTTCCTCCATTAAGCCTGTGTCTAAATGAGCCATGGCACCCGGCCCTCACAGCCGCCCTCGGACCGCCGGGGCTAAAATTAGAGCGGCTAACTGGTACAGATGGGCCAGCGAGGAGCCAGGCACCACTGGGGCCTGAGTGGGAATATCATTACCACATTAACCATGGCTGGACTCATATGGATTACTCACTTCCCACCAAGACAACATGGCTGTGTGTGTGTGTGTGTGTGTGTATGTGTGTGTGTGTGTGTGTGTGAGAGAGAGAGATAGCTTCATTCTGAATACTGTACCCTTTCTGTTACATTATACTGCGATTCACTCTCCTTGTGGAGACAATTAATGCATTTCTGAATAAAAGACATTAATAGATCTTCTCTGAAAAGGCTGCTGCTAATGAGAGATGTTCGGATGTTTCATTTTCTCCCCGTTCTCCATCTCTTTCTGCTCCTCTTTCGCTCTCTCAGTGTGATGAAGAGCGCAGTGTGTCACAGAGCAGAGAGGAGATCACTCCCACTTATTCAAGGAGGATGGCAAGAGAGACAAATAGAGACAGAAGCAGAGAGAGATGGCAAATTAACACTTTTCTGAGCATAAGTTACACAGTGAATAATAAGATAATAAGAACATGAACAGTTGTGGGATCAAGAAATTATCACAATTCATTCTCTGGGAAACAAAACGTTTTTTTGTGATTTGATGGCGATCCATTCAAAGCCTTTTTTATTTTACACTGAAATGATAAAAAGAAAAATGTTAATCACAGTCAGGGGATCAGTAGAGCCAGTAATATTCAACCTCTGGGGACCATGAATATCTCTAGCAATCATTCCAGTCAGGTACACTTGTAATGCATTGCTTGAGTATTTACATTATATGTTGCTTTATACTTCTACTCCACAATGTTTGAAAGGGGGTAAGTGCACTTGTTATTTCCGTTGTTGTTGCCTTTCAGATCAAGGTTTAGGTAAGACTTTTTAATACAGCCTGTGATTTACAGTGTAATTTCATTGAGTGAATCAGGTTCTAATAAAATACTGAGTGGTTCCTGCTGGTACTTTAATGTTGGTACAATTGAATAAAACAAAACAATATAAATACTGTATAATAAGTATGTATTAGAGTGTAATTTATTTCTACTTTTCCCCAAAACTTGTTATTCCCTTGTTGGCCAAGGTCTTTTTTTTTTTTCTTTTTTTACCGGTAAGAACCAGCAAGCATTTGGTTAGTGCCTGATTCATCCCACAAAATTACACTGCCAGTGGCTGCAAACCTCTCAGACAGTTAACACAGACAACTGTGTAGTGAAATCATCCAATATTCCGAAATATAATGAAAATACAAAAAATGCAATACATGTATATATTAAACAAAGATTAGAGAATAGTCCAAATGTGAAGCAGAACTAGCAGCCTCACGACACCTCAGATTTATCTTGTGTGAGTTATCATGGGCTTTAGGTTTGGAACCACTAGACTGAAAAAACCTAACTCTGTGTAAAATAATTACAACAGCAAATTGCTGCTTTCGGATCAATGCGTCTTCATTATCTAATAAAGTTATATAGCAGTAATACATCAGGCACAGTGGCCATTTTTCTGCAGGACGACCGCTTTTATTTTTGATTCTTGCTGATTATACTAAACTTCTTTCAAGTAGGATTTTTTTAACTTGTAATTTTTTATATTGTAGTATTGGTACTTTTACTTAATTGAAGGATGCGCTTAACTCTTCCATGGCTGTGCCGAGTGTTAGATACAGATACGTCAGATTTGGACAGAGAAATAACAGGACAAAGCATCAGGAATTGGAACAGAATGGGAGAAAGCGAAAGAGAGAAATGTGGACGAGATAGCTTGATTTGTGTTTGACAGTGGATTTACATGCTTGCTTTCCTCCCGACGGCCAGCTGAACAGACAAACAGCAGAGCTTTAGATAATGTGCCACCAGAGCAAAATCTGTTCCGTTCCTGTCCGGTTTATATTCTGCTCTGGTACACAGCATTACATACAATATGTATGTAATGCTGTGTACCAGTACAAGTACAATACAGAGTATACGAGATTGTAGAAAAATGGGGGATGTGTGTGTAGATGCGTGACAGTTGCATGCACTTTTGAGACGTATTTATTGAGCGAGGATATACAGGCACATAATGTACAGAGTCTGCATGAGAGATCTATAGTGCTGATTTTATCAACAGCGGGAATCTGGAGGGAGTAGATGTGTTTTCCTGTTCACAATACAAGAAAAACATCCTCGGTGCTGAGGAGAGAGCAGTGAAAGAGGGAGAAAATGACAGCACATGTAGAGGGCTTTGCTGTGCATTAGATTTGAAAGGCTTCTCCTTGACCGCCTAAAGGGAACAATGAATAATCACCTATACATTGTGGTGCATTTGCATTCATTTGTCTCCAAATGAATTCCATTAGTGGCGTGTCCAACATTGGTGAGTGTGCCACGTGATCTTTGTGTTTAGTGTCTGAGGCTGCAAAAAAAGAGCCTCCCTCTCTCGGCACAGAGCCCCTCTGCAGTCTGGAAATTACCAGTGAGCCACTGAAAAATCCCGCAGAGATGTCCCTCTCTTTTGCTTTATAACATGAGCTGTGTCTTCGTAATTCTATTCCTGACGCTCGATACATGTTTCACTCTGCTTCAGTGAATCCTCCCGAAATGAGAAAAGGCGACTGTTTCTAATTACTTTCTCAGCGGCCTTGAACCTTAATTTGGTGGCCTTAAACTGAACTCTTCTTCTTGTATTTAATCATTTGAACTGACTTAAAGTTCACCGTCTTCCCTCTTTATTAGTTTCTCCATCTTTTGTCTCTGCGCTTTACACCTCATATAAAGCTGCTGCTCGTTACAGCAGGGCCGCTGAACAAAGAAAACAAACTATGTTCTTAAAACGGAATTGATTGTTGAGTAATGACATTTTTACAACCAAGCAATCAAGCAATTAACTACCAGTAGTTCAGCAGCATGCACTGTTTGTCAAACTGCCGGTAGACCGATAATATACATGACGAATAAGCCATCTCCTAAAGCCCACAGCCCACAGCCCATAGCCATTATTTCTGTGTGTTGCCACTCTTTTTTTTCCACTGCAGGCTGCTGCAGCCAAACTGCAGAATGGCCACAGTAATGAGAAGCAGCTAGAAGCACTAGACACATCAAGCCTGTAGTCAGCTACATATAAATAATGTATTCAGACAAACATTAGCTGTAGGCGTAGTCACTGTTACTCTCTGAGACATAAAGATGCAATCATACATTTTTGGCTACTACTGAATTTTCAGCTGTAATGTTTAAATGTAAGGCCTCAAACACCACATTCAAAACACGTTTCATGAAGAAATGCAATGTGTTTTGAATCGTCAAGCTTCTCTTGAGTGTCCTGTAAAATAGAAATGTCCTAGTTAAAGTAAAGGTTAAAGAAAAGAAATAAATGCAATAAAATCCAAAATCTGCAATTTCCCAAATCACAAAACATGCAATTAAGGAAAAAAACCTTAAAGGAAAAGTTTGACACATTTGAAAATACCCCTCTTGACTCTCTTGCCGAGCATACAGTAAATATGAAGCTAAAGCCAGTAGGGGGAAACAGGGGGAACGCCTCGCCTGGCGTCCGTCCAAAGGTAACCACACTGACCTATCAGCACCTCTGAAGCCCCCCACAGTATCTTGTTTGTTTAATACGAATAAAACCAAACAAATAGTTTGGCACATACCCTTTGCTTAAAATTGTGAATTGCCATTTTTTACTCTTTGGCTTTTAAACAAACGACATGTTAAGCAGTGAGTTATAAAGGCTGCGGTAGATGAGTTCTGTTAACCTTGGATGGAGGCCGTCAAGCTGCTTCCCCCCATGTTTCCAGTCTTTTCGCTCAGCTAAGCTAACTGGCTGCAGACAGTAACTTCATATCTACTTTGCAGACGGGAGAGTGGCATCAATCCTCTTGTATAACTATGAAGAAATTGTTGAACTGTCCCTTTAAAGCACTCAAATACAGTGAGTGTGCTTTTTATCAAAGTGAAACTGACCAAATATCAGAGGCAGAGATTAATCATTTTCTCCTACATCAATAAACTCAACAGACCAGAGCGCAGTGCAGCCACAGCGTACGTTGTGCTCTGAGTGAGAGTTGTGACTCAAATTAAAATGTCATCACTACTACTCTGTCCACCCACTCGCATAACCAACAGCTGAGCCCGACAGGTTCAAAACAATCTCAGCACAAGTCATCAGAAAAACAAGGATTGAACAGCTGTGATGGAATTGTAGAGGCTTTATATTGTTTATCAACTCAAACTCAAGTTAATGGGCAAATTGATATATTCAGAAATACCAAAAGTGAGAAGCACTCATTATGCAGATTGGCCCATTTTAAGTTAATGTATATTATAGGATAAAAATAATTAAAGCATTAATGTTGCAGCTGATAGAGTTGGAGCTAATTTTAATTACTTTATATTCTGCTGGGTAGTTTATTCCAAACTAATGCATCTTGGTCTATTTGTTGATTATACTAATTAATATAAATCTGTAATGTAACTGGCAACTACAGCTGTAAGATAAATATAGTGGTGTGAAGACTATAATATTTGCCATTGTATTGCAGTGGAGTAGAAGTATAATGTAGCAGAAAATACCTTAACACGAGTAAATGTACTTAGTTACCACCACTGCAACTGTTATTACTACTATGATCTTTCAGTCTGGATATTATTCTATCGGTGTATGTTCTCCTGCACTTATGTCCTGTCTTGTCTCCACACCCCCAGGAGGGCCAGGCGGCTGCTGTCCCGCTCCCAGCTGAGGCACGCCTGCCGCCAGCCCTGCGAGCAGATCACCCTACGCAGGGTCTCCCAGGGCCCTCCGCAGGGACTCGTCCTGGCCCCTCCGCACCCTCACCCCAGCCTGAGGATGCGAGGCCCCATCGTCATCCACGACTGACTGGACACAGCCGACCTCCGACCTCCACACCCCACCTGCATACACACTAACAAATTCTCACCTCCTGTTCTCTCATTGAATCCTCAAAACTTTCCTCCTTTGCTTTTAGTCCTGGAGTTTTCTTCATAATCCACGACCACACTTAAACAAGCTGTCTCACTGTTTGGCAACAGAAGGATGTGATGAGCCGTGATGCAATAGAGACATACACCTGACCTGACTGCAAGTGCTGCCTGTCTTTAATCCCCTGGGAATGTGTTTGTGTGCATGTGAGTGTGTGACAGAGAGGCAGAGAGTGTATGTGTGTGTGTATGAGTGTGTGTGTGATCATGCCAACAACACATGAGCGAATGACGGGGATGCTGACGTGTGCTGTTCTTAGTTTTTATGGATGAACATAATGACGGAGCTTTGTGTGACCTTTGTGTTGATGGTGAATTGTTGTGAAGTTTTATCGGTTTGTATAAAGTTATTTTGGGAGGGGGGGGCTGGGGTGGGGGCATGGGGGATTAAGGTGGAATGGGAATGGGATTGGATGGGAAGGGTGGGGTGGGTGGGGTGGGTTTTCATTTGTGGGGGACTGAGGGTCTTGTAACAATGGAGGCAACTGTCCGATACTGACATACAAAAAAAAAAGAAAAAAAGAAAAGAAAATGCACTATACTGTGAGTGAAGCAGCAGCCTCTTGAGAAACGGCTTGCTTTAAATTGTGTTTTACCTGCAGTTTTTCACGCTCATCTCGAAGTTTAAATCAAAAAGCTGGAGCCAGCGATGACGAATGACAACCTGCAGACATTATTTAACAAACCCTCTGTAACTCTACCCAGAAAGCTGATTCACGGCGAATCTGCAGGTTCGGAAACATAACAAGGCAAAGAAATAGAGCAAAGAGCTAAGCCTCCCTCATGAACCAGTGTATAATATATTGTATATCTCATTACAGCACTGTAAATCTACTCATCCTATTTCTATGGGCGACTGTACCTACCTAGCCCTAACTTGGGTACTAAAGCACTTCCTTTGCAGCAGAAAAGGGCATGGATCTGTCATATTTTACTCAAGTCTGTGATGAACCAGCTATATTTTGAGGCCAAACATGAGAGCAACTTTGCCAGCAGCTGTTTGCTATTTGCTAGCAACATCTATTTTCTTCATTGCATTTGTTCTTTCAAGCTCCCGGTCAAGTCTCTCCAGTTTTCAGACCACTCCCTCCCTCTCTCTTTCTCTCTCTCTCCCTGCTGCATGACAGTATTGCCAAGGGGGCCTCAAAACATTGCCGGTTAACCCATCCAGGCTTCAGGTGTGTTTATTAATGAGTTTTAAAACTGGCATCGCCGCCGCATGTCTTTGAGGTGAGAGCCTCCTCTGACCAATGGGTCAAGTGATTTTCTTCTCTTTCATTCAGAATGTTTATGTTAGTGTTTCCTGTATGTATTGTGTTGAATTATGAATATGCTGAAAATAATAATAATAATAATAATGATAATAAAAAAAACCCAACAACAACACAGTGCCAGATTATGCTGTCCAGTCTCAGTGAGTCATTTCCTGGTATTATATACTGACAGCCTGTCCTTTCTCCCAGCCTCCTACTCCATCTTTGTGTCTCTGTCTCTCGTTGTGTTGCTCTTGAGGGGGAGTGTGATAGATGGGACCTGATACACACTGTGGCCTGTGCGAGGTTGTCGTAAAATACCCCCACAAAATATGGCAATTTGACACAGTGATGAGGAATGGGGAGCGCTCTCAGATTATAAATCTTGCTCTTGGAAGCTTACAGCCTGCTTCGAGGTACTTCGCTGTGTGTGTTTATGTGTTGACACAGCCTCCATCGTTGTGTTAAGAGAGGTTTTTCATTTGCCACTTTGCCCTCTCGTCGCAGCACACAGCTTTAAAACGTGACCGCGGTCGACTGCTGCAGCTGCTGGGTGTCTCCACCATATTTCTTATACAGTCTGTGGCACCTAGGGGTGAAAATGAGAAACAATGTTTAGATTGAACCTGACATGCTGTAACTGGATTTGTCTTTAAGCTATATGCATGTGGGGCTTCAGTGGATAAGAAGAAAACTGCTCTGTCTACACAGTAGTGGCCAAAAGTATGTGGACAGCTAAATGTGTATTATAGATTTTCCATAAGATTTTGGAACCTGGCTGCAGAGATTTGTTCCCTGTCAGCCACAAGAGCATTACTGAGGCTGAACACTGATGTTGGGCCCGGCTCACAGTCCACACAGTCCATGGTCCAGTTCATCCCAAAGGAGCCGGATGGGCTTGATGTCAGGACTCTGTGCAGTTCAGTTATTCCACACCAACCTCAGAAAAGCATTTCTGATAACACTTTACTATTTAGCATTTATAAGCCATATATTTAACACACTACAAAGTAATTGTAAGCAGCTATTACTATTATTAACAAGTACATTAATAAACACTTGGATCTGTTTACAGTTATATTATAGTCTGTTATAAACCACTTGTTACATGTTTATATACTGATTATAAATGCAAGATAAGGGGGGGCTTAAAGTCAAGTGTCACCACCTCCCTCAACTGGAGCCATGAATCCTAAGCAACACTGTGAAAAATATCCCAAATTGCAGGCGTGTCCACATACCTTTGGCCAGGTAGTGTATATTGAGTTAATCAGTAGCACAGTCAGCACCCTTAAAAATCTGATGCCTTCACCTGCTGTCTGAAATATTGAATTTAAGAAAGGACTACCTTCAAGCAATATGTCACAGTAACACTAAGTGAGTCTGATGATTTATCAGACTGTGTCTTATAATCAAAGTGATATTTTTTTTACATATTAACATGAGTATGGGTTTATTAGCACTGTTTTGAATTCCAATACTATTTTCACTTTCTGATGAACCTAAACTTGCCATCTACCTACTACATCTGTCCAGTGATGGAAATGTAGCCTTCATACATACATTTACTCAAGTCCTCAAGTAACTTGTAGCGTATGTGCTCTGCTACTTCAAATCAAGTGGAAAAGAAGCCCATCGAGGCCCCCAATCCCACCAGTATCCACTTGTCATACAGTAGCTAGAAGAGCTGGGGCAGTGGTGGTGCACTGTACAGTGACTTTATGGGAAGGTTTTTAGTTGTCATTCCAAAATGTGCCAGTATTAGTGGCCATCGGGGCACTTTTTCCAAACTTTTTTGGGGGGACCCTGAACATTACCTTTATTCTGAGGCAATCTATATCTTAATATTTTCCGGCTATATTCTTTTTACTTCATTTTTTTTCACTTTTGTCTTGATTTGATGCATCATGTTTTGATTTTCTCTTTATTTTGTCATGTGTAAAATACTCTGCATTTATCATCATATCATATGATTAGCCTATCAGAGTCACCACCACAGAAGTCACATTGTTTATTTGTTTGTTTGTTTGTTGTTCTTTTTTTAAAAACAGGAACAGCAAAACACACAAAAGGCTTAAATACTGCTGTGTCGGAGCTGTGTGAGCCGTACTTGAACGCAGCATGTGAGTCGGCCCGTGTGTAAGCTGTTGACTGCTGGACTCTGTGCGACCATAAGTTCTCATCCAGTCTCCATTATTTATTTCGCTGCACTGACTGAAAACACAACACGATGTAATTATTACATATTTATTGTAAACGAGAGCTTTAGTCTTTCTTAAACCGATTTCCTGGCCGAGCATTGCCGAAGCTCCAGTGGCGCAATCGGTTAGCGCGCGGTACTTATATGACAGTATTCAGCAAAGCAATGCCGAGGTTGTGAGTTCGAGCCTCACCTGGAGCAGAGTTTTTAGATTAACACTCACCTGGTGAAAGGCAGGTAAATCCTCATGAGCCGAATGTGAGGGGATCACATGTGCTGAACAGCGACGACGTCACACAGTAATCCCCTCTATAGCACTTGTGGTATATTCAGGAGCCACTCTAAAAATACACGTAAATGTTCTGGCTTCTTGCTTCCTGTCATCAGCTATGTTTGTCATCTATACACTAAAGGTTGGTACATCAGTCTATGCAAAACATAACTGGCACATTACATAATTAAATTGTGACTGTGTCAATATAATACAAGAGGCAGGTTTTAGGACTCTTTAGGATTTTAGGAAATAAAATAGCCTATATTCAGTAAAATACAATGAGGTTAGGTGTGATGTTATATATTCATATTCTTGTGACTTTTCTGGAGTATAAAAAGACATCTTTCATTGCAAACACACACCAAAATATCTTGGATTGATGTGGAATATTCAATAAGGAGAAACACTGACATACACTTCTTTCTTTCTTTCTTTCTTTCTTTCTTTCTTTCTTTCTTTCTTTCTTTCTTTCTTTCTTTCTTTCTTTCTTTTTAACCAACTAGGTGATTCAAAGGGCTCTAAATATTGTACAAGAGACAACAGAAACTCAAGAAAATGTAAGATGACACAATTATTATGGGTTAGGGTTGGGTTATGTTGTTATGCTTGGTAATTGCTGTCATATACTTAATTATTATTGGTTTATTTTGTTTTTTATTCTAACTATTGCAAACTGTAGATTCTTATAGATATTTTCATGAATGGTGCAAACTTTCAGTTCGTTATTATTATATAGCTAAAAGTAACATAATAAAAATAATACAGGCAAAACAAGACATAAAGTTTTTTTCTAAATACTTAATTGGTAACATTCTTCCTGGTCGATCATATTGGGATTTTTTTGTTGTTGTTTTTAAAAAAATCTTTTTCACATGAATACTATAAATATTTAACTTCTGTTTGTTTCAGGAGCTTTGATTTAAAGAACTTTACTATTTGGTGAAGTGATAAAATGTAACTGCAGTTTCTACTCTGTTAGTTAAAATCCTTCATTCATAAGTTTTGTGTCATCACAGCACTAACTATAAGTACACTGTCTTGGATTATTGATATAAACTGCTGTAAAGCTAAATATTTTTATTTTATACAAATTATGTCTATTGAAGACAGAATTGCTTCTGCTAACTTTAATTCACCTGCCTCTTTGCTCTGTTGTTCAGCAGCAGCACCTGTTGGTCACTCTGTGGAACTACCACTCTATTGTAAAACCATTTTTCTGCCACTAGAGGGCGATGTGACTGCACCAAACGGATACATTGAACTTCCTCCAGAAAACAGGTGATGGCTGCAGGGCAGTTTGTTACTAGTCCACCTCAGGTCATGCTTGTAATCATTTATAGTCATTTATATTCATTTATGTATTTTATGAGTTTATAAGAGTGGCTATTCAGAAACACTTTAATTTGGCATACACACATCTTTGAACAGCATGTACATTATTCAGTTTCTTCAATGTAGTTCATCATCTGTGTTACTGAGAAGCCTAAACATAATTTTATCTTCTTTCAGACGTGATCTATTTCACTGTTCGTAACCGTTACATGCTGGATATGTTTGTATCCTTGTATGTGTGTGTGCTTTGTGTCAATGTTTGTCTGCAGGTCTGTCACTCTAAGCCCCGTAAAGCTGGGAATGAACAAGCAGAAGATTGCAGTAATGATGTGACCCAGATGTCCCGGGTGCAGATCTCCAGGCTGAAAATGAGAGTGCAGATCAGGGCCTTGTACCGCCTGTCACCCCCCCACCCCCCCACCCACCCCCTCCACCATCCCTCCCTCCTTCCCTCCCTCCATCCGGCCTGGTACACAATCACAGAGTATTTACCAGCAGGGAATATGTGTGCTTGTATGCGGTGTATGTGTGTATGTCATTTAAGAGGGAATCTTGTGTTGAATGTGTGTGTGTGTGTGTGTGTGTGTGTGTGTTTGTTTAAGCTCATCCAGATCCATGTAAACACGAAGGATCAGATTTTGTGTGCCACTTGTTCTTGGTGCTCCGGATTAGACGTAACAGTTTTTTAATTTACTCTCCTCAGCTGCCTCCATAAGACGCTAAAGCCATAGCATCGTATCACAAGAGACCCCCCCACACACACACACACAAAGACACACACACACACACCCTCACCCTCACCCCCTCCCCCACCTCCACCCTCCTCACCCGTCCCCTGAGGTGACCAGGTGGCAGAACAATCACACACAACACCCTGACAGTAGGCTCAGCGGGCCACTTTCCTCAATGAGAAGCTCGGCAAGCATCTGTACGTGTGGAAATGTGTGTGTGCGTGCGCGTTTGTGTGTGTGTGTGAGACGGATTGAGGGGAGAGGGGACAAAAGACAGAGAGTTTAATATTTGGGATAAGCTGTGATTGAACATCCTGAGATCAGAGCAGAATGATCAAATTCTGCCAGTGATAATCCCTCATCTTGGAAAATTAAATACCACTCTGCTGCCTCTCTTCTGCTCACTCACACTCTCTATCCTTCTGTAACACACACACACACACACACACACACACACACACACACACACACAGAAAGAGTATTTAAACAGGGTCTTAGTCTGACCTGTGTCTCATAACGCTGGTTGGTTCCTTAGGGAGCTGTTCTGATATCTGATGAGTTTTTCATTAATAAGACACAAGTCTAATCCTGAGGGAGAAACACAAAATGACAACGGATAAGCCCCGCTTTTCCCATCCTGCCATCACACACAGTGATTCACTGATACACTATCTAACTAAACATCTTTATACATGCACTTAAACTCTGTGCTTTAATCTCCCCTACCCCAGTTCTATTCACTCCAGCCTACATTTTATTTCTTTGCATGTCTTTGTTATTCAGATCTTTATTTAGAATCTGTTGGTGCAGGAATTGCTCCAGGCTTCTCAAAAACCAACCGACGTAAAAGTCCTTATATTCCATTTTCTTGAGTATAATCTTTTTACAACATTTTTTGTTTAAACAAGCCCATACACTGCACAGTAAAAGCACCGGTATACTTCATCAGCACTGCTTCAGAAACCCACCTCTTTCCAACATTAACACCCACTGCGCTTCACTTCACTTCAGGTGAGAAAGGAGCTTCACTCTCAGGAATCTTCCTGGAGATTGTGTTGTGTTGTATGCATATGTACAAAACATTTATGTGAAGAAATGCAATGAGAGGAAAAGGGTCAAAGGTCTGTTTTATTTCTCACATGATTTCCCAAAGAGAGACTTTGAATATGTCTTGGGTCTAACTATTCATCAGACTGCCGATAGACACTGCACAAAGCTGTCTACTTCTTGACTATCTCAAGTAAGACTCATTCGTCTTGAATTCTGGGTAAATTATAACTTTTTTCAAACTATACATGGTTGACAGAGTAACCGCATCAAGCAGTTTGGGGCCATTCACAACTGTTGTGTCACAATTTTTATGTTACTGTGCCCAGTGACAGTCATATCTCTCGCTGTGAGACCAGGCAGAACTCATGTAAAACACGTTATTCATTACCCATGTCACATGGGGAACCATCTGACCTACTGCATTTTCATGAAAAACTTCCTCATCGTTTCCTATTTTTCCTCAAAACCCAAAACTTGTATCAGGCCAGGGAAAAAATAAAAGACACCTCCTTGTATTGCATTTATTTATTTAA
Organism: Seriola aureovittata; assembly: GCF_021018895.1. Taxonomy (NCBI): domain Eukaryota; kingdom Metazoa; phylum Chordata; class Actinopteri; order Carangiformes; family Carangidae; genus Seriola; species Seriola aureovittata. The sequence goes on from NC_079384.1 coordinate 13,777,424, forward strand.
TGACTCTGGTCTGACCGCAACAAGAAGTTTTCACAGCTTCTTGCAGGTTCAGTCCTGGCTAGATTAACCTGCTGGATTGCCCAAATGAGTAGTTGGCCTCCTGTTAACCTCTAGCTCCTCCCACTTTCTATTCAATATGTGCAGTTTTCATATACTGAAATACTACCTGTTGGCACTTGTGCAGCCCTGAGGGAAGTTCCTAACTGATCCTAGATGGTAACTTGACTTTGGGCACAGTATTAGTTAGTGTTGATTGCAGGTATGTGTTGTAGGCTGGATTAAGCTTGAAGTTTCCTTTTGCTCTATTAGTTTTCCACTTGACTAGATTCTGTAGAGAAATTGGAGTTCCTCAGGAAACAAGATCCAACAGTTGAGGAATAAACATCTGAATCCCTCAGTGGTTTCTATAGAAGAGTGTGGGAGTGATAATTATAAATGCCACCCCCTGTGACTTTACTATAGGTACAATCAGTGGAGAGATAACGCTGTCATTTGTTTTGACGTATGCAGAACAATATGTGTCCTGCAATAACACAGTGGCCAATGTTCAAATGTCAGTTTGTCCCAGACAAGATGTAGCCGTATGCTGAGGACCAGATAAGGAGTAAAAAACATTATACAATATTTAAAGAAGATGTTTTTGTACAGTACAAACAAGACTACATGTGATTTTGTTATGTGTTTTGTCATTCACCCAGAGAGCAAGGTGGCGGTAAGAGCATATTTTAAGGAACAGGTGTAAGCTGACAACGTTTTTAGTTTTGACTGATGAAAAAACTATAGGGGTAGTGATTAGGTTAATCCATGACTATGTGCTGGGCCTCAATAATAAAGGTGATTCAGTTTCTCAATGTCCTTAAAAAGAAGAAAAAGAAAAGAAGAAAAGATTTTTGTCATGCTTGATTTTGTTTTACCATGTGTAACTGTCTGCACAAAAACATTCAGGCTAAAAAGGGGTGGTAGTGGATTGACTGACAACTTATGGTCATGTGTAAATTCTTGAAATACCAGAATTTGTATTGAGTTTTTGTAACAATTAATTTTATTATTATTATTCGTCACCAACTGGCTTGTACATAATGTCATATGTTTATTTTTGTTCAGCTTTGTCGTCATTGTTTTTAAATATGTCCCTTTGTACCTTCCTGGATATTGTTATTGATACTCTGTACTGGGTCTAAATACACTGAGAGCCACCAGAGACCGGTGTCAATTTCCTTGTATACATAAACATACTTGGCCAATAAAGCTGATTCTGTTTCCGCAGGAGACTCCCCCTAGGACCCATTCAAGCATCCCTGCTGTACTTGAATTATGTTGCGCTTGTTATTGACTACGGGGCACTCGGCTCGTGTGTGGTAACTTGAAAACATATTTAGGATAATAAAATTTTTATATCTCAACTGTGCCAGCTTTGGTTTTATTTATATTTTGATTCATGGTCGTCATGTTAGGCTCAAAGGACTCCCACAACAGCGATAGGCGTTTTTATTTCAAGACTGACTCCGCCTCCCCAAGGTAGCTTCGGCGTGCGCAAGTAAAAGTTACGAGTGTATCCTACAGCTCCAGAACGTCAGAGAACTTCGGTAATAGACCAATGAAAATGTAGTTTTGGACAGGGGCAGAGCTAATTGACATAACAAGTAGCCAATTAACCGACGTTTCGCCTAGCAGTTGTAACCAATCACCGAGCATATGCCAAAAATAACACCTCCTCTTGTTCAGCACCCAAAGTCGAAGGATAGCTCTGGCCTTTCAATGGAAGAAAGTGCTAGATTTGTCAGTGTTGTATAATATAACCAATTCTCAGTGTCCATATTTGTTTTGGAACGATCGGAATTGTCTTCATTTAATGTGAGATACCGAACTGGCGTCAAACATGCGTAAAAATCAACGCTGTCCAAGCAGGGAACCACCGAGAAAGGAATTATCGCCGCTCATCTGAGGCCAATCTCGATTATTTTAGTCAAATAAGGAAACATAACATAGCTAGCCGGCTAACGTTAGCTCCGTAGATAGCTAGGTTATCGACATATCTTCACACAAAAGCAGAATCCAGCAGATAATCAAGATTGGATCTACATTCGCACAGCAGCAGGAAAACGTAAGTAGCATGCTAGTATGTGCGCTAACGTCATTAGCTAGAGTTTGACAACCTAGGGAATTGCGTTGGCTCCAACGGCAGCTAACTGTTAAGTTAACATTAGCACGCCAGCTAACGTTAGCGCATATCAACACACTAGCAAACTAGGCCTTTCCGTGGAGGGACCAGTGTTAAGAGGACTGGAGTTCAGCATGTGGTCAGTGGATTGGTATTTAACACAGAAACGCATTTCCTAAAACAGTCAGTCGATTCATGCAACATGAACTCTGTTGTGCAGTTACGTTAGCGTACAAACAGACCATTTCCAGAATAAAACCTGGCCCTTCATGTGTTTCAAGTTTCAAAGTAACTCTGCGACCGCCAACGTTAGCGAGCCAATTCTGAATGAAGAAAATTTAAAGTAACACCAATGTTAACAGACGTTGGTTTCCAGTTCTTAGTCTGGTCCCAAGCAAGCTAATCTAGCATGGTACAGGCTACATATGCTATAACCAGCTAATGACAGCTTAGCGGACTTTGTCATATTGGTGTCAGTGGTTAGCTTGACATTCTTTTGATATTTCTAACGAAATATATGTTGAAAATAATGTTTTACTTAAACAAGTACACAGCCGCAGACCGCTATAGGTCCAATTAAGATCAGTGAGTAACCATTTAACGATATTAACGTCCAGAGTTTATCGTCATTATGAGTCAAATAAACTGCATGCAGTGCCATTTGGATAGCTACTGTATGTCTTGTTGTGTATGCAGCGACCTTAGAGGGTAATTATAACTACATTGGACCATTTTTACGTCCAATATCTTGTGAAGTCAGTCAGTATATATGAAACGTAGCAGATAACACTTATTGTTAGTCACATGCTGGTAAAGTGTTTATAAAAAGTCATGTTTCACTGCGGCAGCAACACAAATGCTCCTCCCAACACTTAACCGATTCTCATTTGTTCATTTTTTTTCTTACCTAGAACATTTCATATTGACTGATAGACTTAAGTATATGACAAAATATAGTGTAACACTTTTGGTGAGCTTCAGTAGTTACTGTGGAGTTGGAAAATAATTTTATGTGAAATGAACTGTAACAAAATATTGTAACTCAAACTAAACACATATAAACCAATAGATAGTCACAATTGTTTTAGTTTAAGCTTTGCTTGTTGGCTCCTCAAGTACCGTACCAGTTGTACAGTTTTTAGTTTGTGCCTCATGCCTAAGTTGATTGAAGGTACTGCAAAGACAGATGCTATGTATGTTTATTTCTTTGTAATATTTTTAAAATATATATTGCATATATCTCAGGCGTTCATAGGCGCAGGGAAGCTGTGTAAAATCTATAGGGTTTGCCCTGACCACAAACATGGGCTTGGTTGGTAACTCCTTAGACATACAGCAGTATAGGTTTATATTGACTTGTGTGATCAACCATTACTTGGAGACTTTTTTGCTAATATGACAATTAAAAACAGCCAACGAGCTCGGGCGTATTATAATTATTATATGATACTCGATGCACTGACCCAGATCAGTAATCAGACCTATCAATCATCCCTATTAGTTTCTTTTTCCCCCATACTGTGATAGGATTGTCTTAAACTTTTAATGCAATGAGGGTTTATTTTTAGTTTGAGCCTGCCAAAACAGAGTCTTCCCTATAGGTTGTTGAAATGGCAAGGTCTACTCTGACTTGACTTATTATTAAGCAGACACTCCACCAGCAATGCAATCAGTACTCCAGCAACTTGTAATGCGTGTCTACTGATTTCATGGCAAAGAAAATATTTGCTTAGATTTTACATTTAAAGCGAAGTTCTTGACTTCCTATTTGAAGAGGACCAAGTGTGTGAGCTGTCTTTTTATTACCCTTAAAGTTTGGGAATTTCATAGGATCTTAGATCATTAAGTGATCTTAACTTGTCTTACTATATTGTAGCATACAATCTTAGATGTGTGGTTAATTCCCAATTCATCATCAGTTTTGTATTGTGCAGTGTTAAAATTGAGTCTGGCAGCCACCCTGCTCACCTTCTTTAGTACATCAGATTGCGATAAGGTGCACAGGTGACCAGTATATGACATCACTTGGTGTTGGGCTGGTGCCCTGAGAGCCAGATACGGGAGGAGTTCAATAGCTGATAATCTTATCTGAGTAGTCACTGTGTCACTACTAGCAGTCACTGTGTAAAGACAGAGGAGCAGATGAAACACAGTGTCAGTCTGAGATTGAGACAGTCATCAAGCTTAATTTTAGACCACATTGGTCTGAACATTGAAGACTTTGCATCAGTTAGAAAATTTTCACTGCAGCAGTTTTCAGTGGAGTAAATCAGTTTGACTGCTGCTGTCTCGTTTGCTTACCTAAATTACTCACTTGGAGCAAGAAGTACATATCATCAACATGAAGGAAATTGAGTAACATTTACCATTGAATCATGCAGATATTTTTTGTGCTGATTTCATTAATGAAATATTCTTGGAATCCTTGGATGCTGTTGCATATTGTAGGACTGGATATCGGCACTAATCTCCCGATTGGATTTTGATTCACAAGTGCACAATTCATTAATTTCCATTTGATTCTTGATGATTCAGTTATTTCAGATCGTGTTAACAAGATATCCGCCCAATATTTACCTAGCTACCCGGCAGGGTCAGACTGAGTTAAGTATAATCCACACACTGCTCACTCGACTTCCATGACATCACATATTGTAGCCAGAGATAATATCTCTTAAAAGACAAAGCAAGAGCTCAGATCAGTATGCAGTCGTTTTTTCAGTCTATCCCTCTCGTAGATGTGATGTATAGTTTTGTCACAAGATAGCCAGGGTCAGCTAAACATCCTGAATTATGACAGCCCCGTAAACTGCTGCGGGTCCACTTTGACTGTAATGTCATTAATGTTACAGTTTACAGGACTGTTGTGACTAAAGTTGGTTCATGTAGCCAGCTGTCAACTATCTTACTTAACTTAAAATAACTTTTTCATAAATGTTGTAATAACTCAGCTTCCACAAAGTCGACATTTTACACATCATGCAGCCCGAGCTGAACTACTTACGTATCAATAGTATACTGCCAAAGAACTACACATGTTTACTGAGAAAAGGCACAAAAGCAAAGATTGATCTTGGGATTTTAAGAATCAGTATTGGATCATTCAAATAAAACTTGTTGTGTTTTTCAGGAAATTGTTTCTTCATACCCAGATCATCTTTGTTTTAGTTTGTAAGTCACTCTTGTTTTTCAGAAGATTTTAGGAAACTGGTACTTCGACTATAGTTGAGCTGAGATTGTTCTTGAATGGACGGCCCAGATTCAGACAAAATAGAACCTTTTATTACAAACTGTGTTTGACTGCCTCTAGAGCAGCTAGTCAAGTAATTATTAGAGTTGTTTAGTTAAGCACAAATGGCAAATATTCCTTGTTCCATCTTCTCAAATTTGAAATTTTGCTGTTTTTCTGTGTTTTATATTATTTTCAGTTGGATCTTCAGGGTTTTGAAGGTTTGGTCAGAGAAAGAAAAACATATGCAGATGTAAACTTGGAAACTGTGATGTTATTCATAGACTAAAATAATAATCTCGTAATTAAAAATGTAACAGCATATTTATCAAGAATAAAAATAATCATAAGTTGCAGCTGTAATTGCCTCTCCCTTCATGTGGAACTAACTTAGACTTAGAGATGCTCACTAAATTATAAGTTGTGGTTGTGTTGATTGTTAGTCTCCGCATTGTGCACCTTGATGCTTTTGCCTCTAAGGATCAAAGAGATTTATCAATGTCACTATTAGCCTAGCTTTGAAGACTAGCTTTTATTACTCTTGTCATATGTCACTTTTTGTCAATGAAGTTTATGTTTCAGAGCGTATGCTGGGATCTCACAGTCATGAAGTGAAATTCATATTGACTGCCAAAGGAATGAAAACGCATGAGAGCAAGTTTTACTGGGATGATTTCCATTGACAGGTATGATTCAGGACAGGAGCTGTATGGCCGGCAATGGAAGCACTCCGCTGCAGATTAGTGCGCAGATTGAAGATGAAGAAATGAAGGGTCAATAAAGTATAGTGAAGTGCTGCATGTTTGATCTGTGCACCTTTGTTCTGTGTGTGTAATAAAAGAAATGTTAAAAGGGAGGCAAGGTCAGTGTTGGTGTATAGTAAAGGTTAAAATAGTTTCAGCAGGAACCTTTTAAGAGTGTTGGATAAGATAAAAAGATAAATGTAAATATGTAACAACAGATGTAAGAGGAAGGTGTGGCTTTAGAAGTCATTGCTGTTGCTCAGGGGACCAATTACACAACATAAGCTGTGTCCCAATTCAGTGTTGCCGGCTTCAGAGTCCATATTTCATGACGGAATACGTCATAACAGTTCGACGGGGCTGTTCCATTCCAGAGACTTCTCCAAATGCGGCTGTGAAATGTGACCCGGTGTATCCTTTGCAGTCCTCACTCACTATCCCAGAATCCACTCCGGGTTGGTTAGGTTAATGGTGCATTCAGGTGCTACTTCTCTCCTCGTAAATGTGGTGAAATATCATATGACCGTGTCACATTTATTGGGTGTTTTCCTTCAGATGGTCATCACTCACTAAATCCTTCACATGGACTGGACCAATGAAAAAGCCACAGCAAAGTGAAAATGCTGTGAGACAGAGCTCTGATTATTCTTGTAAGCTTCCTGGAAAATTTTATAATCACGGGATGTCGCAGAAAAATATTATGGATACTTGGTACTGGAACTTGGTACATTGTTTGCTAGTGTCTTTCACGTGTAGAGATGAAATGTTCTGCTGATATTGCTTTGTTAGTTGGTTTAAGGGTAACTCAGGATTATCTAATCTCGAGTTGAGATGCAGGTACAGCTACGTCTTCAGGTATAAAAGAATCATCAAGAGGTTTGGTGTAAAAGACCATTGAGCCAAGTCCATTAACTGTAAATAAATTTTTGGTAGCGTAGTATTCAGATTGAACGACCAATTTAATCACCACTCCATTATTCAGTCGCTATTGCCATCTTGAAACTTTTATGAAGATGTCCTCGTCTGTCAGCTTGGTATGGTACCCACTTTAGTTCTTCGTATAATGGCCCTTATGGGCTCCATTGTTTATCCAGTTATTTATGGCAGCAACACCAAGCCAATGTCTAATGCTCAGCAAAATATGACAACTCAAATATCTGGAAAGTTTCTGGAAAAGGCTTGAATTTTCCTCAGTTATATTACCTAAATTTAAGGTCTTAAACAATCTTCGAGAAGTTTAAAAAAAAAAAAAAAAATTCTCAGACGCTGTGACTCTGAGACTGTAATCTAATCAAAATCAAGTAATCAACAAGCTGTTGTGTCCCTGGTTATCACGTTGTCATGGGAGTTAAACATAAACTTACAGTCCCAGTGATTTGCAACATATTGTGTATGCTTGGATAGTACTGGAAGCTGTGTGTTAAACTCTTCTGAGATAGCTTTAACTGTTTTGTGTGAGTATGACTGCTTTCAGAGCAGCACTAGGACTCTCTGCAGCATTATGTAATCCCCCGACCTTCCACTTCCCTCTTCGTAGCCAGTGGTTTTTGGCAGACGTGCGTCTCAGCATCGGGGGTGTTAGTTTTGACCTGTGGTTACGGCATGGGTGACAGCAGTTTTGAGGGGGTTAAGTGGTTGAGAGTTCCTGGTTTCAGTGTGATGTCTCAGTGGAGATATTTTCTGGGCTTCTTCTTGTGTGTACGCACACACACACACGCGCGTGTGTGTGTTTTTGCCAGCAGTCTCTTGTAGCGTTGTCAGCCAGAGAAATCTCATAGTATTTGCATGTGTTCTTGCAGTCTGCACGTCTCCTTTCAGGGTCTCGCTGCTGCGACTGCTTTAATGGATGGATGATGCAACTCCCCTTTCCTCTCTCTACCAGGCAGCTGTGTGTGTGAGTGAGTGTGTGTGTCAGAGCAAGTGAGAGAGACATGGAGAGGGGGATGTCGTTGAATGAAGCTTAGCCTGGATGTTTGCACTGCAGGGTGGGTGGTTGCTAGGCAATGGCAGTGTGTTTGTTTTATTTTTAGAGAGAATCACTGCTGGTGAACATAACAGATTTCTCTTTCTCTCACACACATATGTGACACTGTTTCCTATCATACATGAACATATAGGCTACTTTTGAAACTCAGTAGCTGATGAAAGCTTGATAGAGGGAATTCTGTTTATATAATCATTTAGCTGGAAAGCACTAGAAATGTGAATGGCGTGGCCCACTGCCCCACCCTGGACATGAAATCTAAACCGGCCTGGCGTATTTATAGAGCGCCTTTTTCTCGCACATAGACCATGACACTCCACTACACATGCACTGAGCAGACACAAACACACACACACATACACGTTCCTGTGAAACCAGCTGTAGTCACTCTCCTTGCATGTACCAGCCTTTTTTGGGCACACGTCTGTCATGCCGTGTGTGCGCTCATGTGGGAGGTTATGCAGAGCGAGAAATCAATATGTTGAAAAAAATAAAGACACACTCAGGGCGCTTTCAATTTTATCGCTTTTTATTGATTTCAAGATCTCATGACTGCCACAACCCCAACTAAGCAATGCATAGTGTAAGTAGCTCCATACTGCAGCAGTTGTTGACATTTAGGTTCAGAATTGATTGGTGTGATGGGAAAATATAGTGCAGGTTAAAAATGCCAGGGATGTGGTGTTGTGCGTTTGGATACTGTGGCCAGTGTAAGCACCAGGAGGGGCTGCTGGTGTGTTCAGGTGCAGTTGGTAGTAAAGAACAAGCAAAAATGACAGAAATAATGACCAAAATAATATATAAAATAATGTGTCTTTTCATTGCGTATAGTAGAATAGTCAGAGTTCACATTTTAGATTTCCTTTTCAACTGTAGCTGCAACCAGGCTTTTCAGGGCAGATGACTTATTGTATAAATTTCCTGCATTATATACATCGGAGATGTTTTGAAAGCCTGCCCTTCATGTTGAAGTGTTACCCATGGTGTGTTCAAGTACGATTCAATACTCCAAAATATTGTTGGATCCCTCTGTACTCGAAACTAATTTTACAAGTGTTTTAATTCCATTTTTTGTCCATTTCCCGTCAGCTACTAAATCCTTTGTCCCTTCAACATTCTGGAAAGATTTCTCTTCCCCTTTTGCCTCTGAATGATCACATAGCAGCTTTAGTTATTAGAATACAAAGTAGCTATTTCAGTTTGATTTTTTTTTTTTTTAACCAAATTTCTTAAAACAGCATCAGGAGATGACCACCTCTATCAGCTTGTTCGCACGTAGCATGCTGTCACAGATTCCCAGTTTAAAAAAAAAAAAAAACAGTTCATCCACTAACAGACCAGAGATGCCATCTGCGTGGCTGACTACATCAACACCAATAACTAAGCCTTTGATAGTGATCAGCTCATGATCAGAGAAGAGTGTATGGTGTTAAGAATGGACAAAGTTTAAGTAAAGACCAAATACTAACCCTCCCAAGTGCGATTTCATTCCCCTTCAGCTCTTGATAGAAAGAATTTCAGACCCCACATCACATCAGTCATGTTAGTTTATTTCCCGCCAGCAAGTTAACTAATAGTATTAGTTACTGTGTGTCGAGAGTGAAAGAGGCTCTGTGTGCTCAAAGAAGCTTTACAGCTTCAGTGTAATCCTCAGCTCTGTGGTTCCTTCTCTGCTATCTTTGTCTTGTTGTCAGGATCTCTGGCTCTCACCATCCATTAAGTAATTAAAAGTGCCCTGTAATATTAGCACGAAGCAGCCTAGTGAACTACTAACACAAAAAACCTGCGATTTACAGAGGAATTTATAGGTCCAAGAATATTAAGTAATCTTGATATCTGTAGGTCTGATAAAAGGAGTCAGTTGTGCTCACATTTGTTTAAAACATTGAACTGAAAAGTTACCTGAGCATTGAGGCAATGCCAGCTTCCCTCCTCATTTGAGTTCTCATTTCTACTATCACATTCTTATTCTTTTTGTGAATAAGAATCCCTACATGCTGATATTGCCTATATTCTTTCGATTATTATATATTCTAACTATATCCCAACTGGTCCTGGATTTGGAGGCTGAAACAATATTGATGTCTGGGGGTTTCAAAATGCCATAGATTTGTTTCTGAAAAGAATTTTGAGAAAGATGCGTACTGGACATTTTAAAGTTGAAAAACTATCCCCTGGTAACACTTTTTTCAATTTTATTACCTCAAACCCAGCTCGACAAATACATCAGTACTGATTTATCTGCTAATATTGGCCAAGTTTTCAGTACAGCTCTAATTCTAATTCTGTATACAGTATATTTGTGGTACAGTAGTGGATTAGGTTAAACATGGCTGACTTGGTGAGGGATAGATTATCTGATTTGTCCTTGCTGCTGATGGTGTAATGGTTCCATTTCTATGTTTCCTGCTTCTCTTCATCTCCAGCTATAGGCAGCAATGGGTGCATTCCTGGACAAGCCGAAGACAGAGAAGCATAGTGCCCACGGTGAGGGCAATGGGCTGCGTTATGGCCTGAGCTCCATGCAGGGGTGGCGGGTGGAGATGGAGGATGCCCACACAGCTGTGGTGGGTCTCCCCCATGGACTCACCGACTGGTCCTTCTTTGCTGTCTACGATGGCCACGCAGGCTCCCGGGTGGCTAACTACTGCTCTGGCCACCTGCTGGAACACATCTTGTCAGGGGGGGCCGACTTCAGTTCAGGACCCAGCTCCGTGGAGGGCGTGAAGGACGGCATCCGCTCGGGCTTCCTGAACATTGACGAGTACATGCGCAGCTTCACTGACCTGCGGCAGGGCCTGGACCGCAGCGGATCGACGGCGGTGTGCGTGTTGCTCAGCCCGACCCACCTCTACTTCATTAACTGCGGTGACTCGCGGGCCGTGCTGAGTCGAGACAGCAAGGTGGGCTTCTCCACCCAGGACCACAAGCCCTGCAACCCCCGTGAAAAGGAGCGCATCCAAAATGCCGGAGGCTCAGTCATGATCCAGAGGGTAAACGGCTCCCTGGCTGTGTCCCGGGCCCTAGGGGACTACGACTACAAATGTGTGGATGGTAAGGGCCCCACGGAGCAGCTGGTCAGCCCTGAGCCCGAGGTGTGTGTGTTGGAGCGGGCGGCCGAAGGAGATGAGTTTGTGGTGCTGGCATGTGATGGAATCTGGGACGTCATGTCCAACGAGGAGCTGTGTGAGTTTGTCCGCTCACGACTCCTGGTGTGTGATGACCTGGAGAAGGTCTGTAACTCAGTGGTGGACACCTGTCTGCATAAGGTAAGCTTTTTTCCCCCACGTATATTCTCACACATTGGAAGTGAAAGTGTACACATAGATAACTGCTTTTAAGAATTTGTATTTAAGAATTTCGAATGAAAATGTTAACTTAAAAACTAAATAATAGTCAAAATACAATATTGAAGGAATACTGGACAGAGCAGTATCCTAATTTACAATATCCTGGTGATACTGATTTGAATGTGTAAAGTAAATCTTGACTTATCGGTTCAGACATTCAATTTACTTGCGCATGTTTTTGAGTATTAATGAGGAGACTTGATTTGCTCAGTTGTTCTGGTTACTGTGACACAAGCAAATAGTTAAAGCTGTTGCCTCTTTGCTTTGACTAAATTTGTGATTAAGTGGCTGGTGAAGAGGGTTCAGTATTGCTTGACTTATAAACATTTAAACAAAAAAGCGACCTGTATTTTTCCTATTAAAAATACGATACGTATAATCATCAACTATACTAAAGTAAATGATGGATAACAACATCACAATGTAAGAAAAATTATCTAATGTTTAATCGAACTTAACATCTCGCAGTGAGAGATCAGATAAATCAGATGATGAATAATGTATAACTGCTTTCAGATCAGTCCCTGTCCGTTGGCCTTCTCAGTCTATCGATCCAAGATGAAGCAAGAACCAACTCTTTGCCTTAGCTGAACTCATCCACCAGTCCGCATCTTAGACTTTTTCCTTCCATGTATCGCTTAGTTTTTGTGTCTGGAGCACTCCCAAGAACCAGCGAGTGCACAGCAGCCGGGTTATTTTTACTTTACTGGATGGGTTATCTCAAGTAGCAGCCACACGCTGTCATAAATCCTCTGCTGCCACTGCCTTTTGTGATGTATGTGACACTGTACACTTACAGAAACTTACTCTGAGCACATTGACTTTTACATGGTAATGACAAGGTGACTAGCCATTGGTTTAGGGCCAGAGCTCTATCTTGGCTGTAACAGACTGTGTTCCCAGTGAATGCCAACTAGTGTGCTGCCTAATGTTTAGACAGTGGCTTCCAGCCTGATGTTGAGTCGTTTTTATAATACACATACTGCAAGAGAATAAATTCCCTAAAAGTGCTAAGAGGTTCATAATTAAAGATTTTAGAGCTGAAGCAAAAAGTGAATTAACAGAGAAATAAGTTGGCAAGTGTTTTAGTAAATGGTTAATCCCCCTTTTTAAATTAAATTATACTAATTTTAGCTTCTCCACTGTAATGATTTACTTTTTTGTATGTTACATGATTGTAAATTAAATATGGCCTGATGGTCTCAAAAAAACAAGACATTTGAAGAAGACGCGTTGGACTCAAGGAAAATGTAATGAAAATTAATTTTTGGTTTAAACGAGTAATCCACTAATCAGTAGTTCATTAGCCCTAAAAAAATTAAAGATATTAAAAGGGACACAACAATTGTAAAAGATTATTTGGAATTATCTTCCAGTAAGTTGCTGAATAAGGTCAAAGTGTATGACAGCAACATGTCAGTTTATCACAGCCAGGTTGTTTTGCTGTAACTGGAAAAAAAACCTAATTTAAGACATTTGAGAACATGCATGTTAGCTTGTCTTCTGTTGTCTCCAAGTCACAACCCATCTTTCTCTTATAATCCTGGCAACAGCACAAGAAAAAGGAGTTTCCGTTAAAGGTGTCCCGTAAACAAACAAAAGTTGTATTTACATTGAGTGTTACTTACAAAAATGACATGTATGTATCCTTGAGGACCAACAAACATGGTGAATACATTTCTTTACAATTCATCTGACATGTTTACTGTTTAAAAAAAATCCTTCTCCAAAATGTTGAAATTGTCCAAAAGTACAAACTTAAAACCTCTCTTAAAACATAGGTAACCTACATTATTACCAGCTACTATTGCTCACCATTTACACCATGTGCAATCCTCCTCACTGGATAGCTTTGCATAGGAAAAGATGTAAGAGGTATTGTTGAAATATAAATAAGAGCATGCAACGTTGCTTGTTTTTAAATATTTTTCAGCAGCAAGTTTATCCCTTGATTCTTGTGATCATTGATGTTTTTTTCTTTTTTTTTTTTTTAAATAGCGAGAAAAAACACCCTGACTGTTAGTTTTCTCAGATTTATATTAACCAGGAAGTCTGTGAATTTATTTGAAATGAGTGAAAGGACCGTTACTGCTGCCTAGGTTCCTGGTCAGTGAACCAAAACATTGCCAATATCATGCTGATCTTTCAAACCATATTTGTGTCAAAGTTGTTCAAAAGTAATAATTTCCATATACAATAAACAGTCACAAAATAAACCTTATGTACTTCATAGATTTGTATTTGTTCTGTCTCTGCAGGGGAGCAGGGACAACATGAGTGTGGTGCTGGTGTGTCTACCTGGAGCCCCCAAGATCTCAGACGAGGCTGTGAAGAAAGAAGAGGAATTGGATAAATACCTGGAGACCCGTGTTGAGGGTCAGCACGCTTGACACACATGTACACCCACACCTTCACACACCTTCACACACATAAACATGATAGACTGACGGTATGCATTTATCATTGGTGTTCGGTCGGACACAGTCATATTCATCTAAAATTAGCTTCATGAAGACTTAAAAAAATGGATATAGTTTGATAGTTGATCATCATTAGTTTCAGTATTTTTGCAACTATCACATCTGTATTTGAAGCTTGGGCTGGATTATTTTAAACAAAATGCCTACACTGTGCTTTCCACCCAGAAATCTTTCAATGCTTTTTTATTTTGAAAAATAGTTTTTTTTTTTCAAAAAGTTAACTGAAACGTGTGGCCACATACTGTGCTCAGTTTCTGTGTACATAACCAGGACAAAATAAACATTCTTTAGGGTAGTACAAATATTTGAAATCTGTCTGCTACACAGTCAGTGCTGCTGCAAGCAGTGGCGTATCGGATTTTTCCACTACTATGGATGATTTCTCAGCCTCTGCAGAGAAAAGTGGCGGTTTATAATATATCGTAACCGTGCTTGAGCATTCACCATAACCTCTCACAAACCCCTTGTCCTCTTTGTGTTTGTGTGTAGAGCTACTGGTAAACTGCGGGGAGACGGGAGTCCCTGACCTGGTGTCTGTCCTGAGGAGCATTGCCACAGAGAACATCCCCAACCTTCCACCTGGCGGCGGCCTGGCCAGCAAGTAAATACGCAACTACGAACATAATTTAACTGCATGTTATACACTTCAAACTATTTATTTACTAACTTTGTTTGTATAGCACCATTCTCAATATAGTTACACAGTGCTAGTTAACAAGGGACATGAGAGGCATGAATAGGATTATACAATAAAAAGAAAAGACAGATAAATATAAAATAATCAGCCAAAAGTTTCTTTATTAATCACCTTGTCTATAAAATGTCAGAAAATTGTGAAAATGCTATAATTTTCTAGAGTGATGTAATAAATTCCTTATTTTATTTGACCAACTGTCCAAAATCCAAAGGTATTCAGTCTAATGTCAGATATGACAAAGAAAAACAGGAAAATCTTGATGTTTGATATTCTGCAACAAGAGCAACGTCGTCAATTTCTGTTTGCTTGAAAAAATACTAAAACCATAACTTTATCAAAATAGTTGCAGGTTAATTTTATGTCGAGCAACGAATGGATTGATCATTCTAACTGTGCATCAATGAGATAAAATAATAAATACAGTGATATAATGGTATCCAGGAGATTTAAAATCATCAAGTCAGTGAAAAGCCAGTTTCTCCTGTGCTCCAGGAAAAGGTTTTTGACTGACACCTGAATTTATTTAATTTTCATGATTTCATTGCTCTTGAATTTTTTTATCTTAACTTTATTGATTAAGTGCTGATTACTTGATTATGTTTGAAGTTGACAAGGAGCATATAAATGCGGTGCAACATTCAGAGTGCAGACAATTAGCTGATAAATTATTAGTTGATTAGATACTTTTTACACACATCTGAAAACACAAATCCCCCAGATTGTCTGGTTCCAGCTTCTCAAATGTGGGAATTTCTGGCTTATCGTTGTCTTTAATTCTATCAACCCGAATATCTTGAGGTCTTTGGGTCAGACTAGAAAGTTTGTAGTTTTTAGGAATTTGAAGACATCAACTCTGACTCTTTGTGATATTATTTAGAATAATCGACAGATAAACTGATACTGAATTGTTACTGTAACTTTAGTAACACACAGTTGCATGCATTTTAACATAGACCCAGTGTTGCCAAGATGAAAGAGAGAAAAAGTACCTAAATCAGAGCCTGCAACCCACAGTCATAAAAATGAATAAAAAATGGTATGTTAATTTAGGAAAGGGTTAATACATGTCTTTTCTATAATATTGCATATAATACTACATGTTCACATGTTACAGTGTTGACATATATGAACAGATGTAAGTTTTTATAATTTATATAGCACAGAGCCATGGCAAAATAATAATTGGAATAGGAAAAAAAAAAGTGAGTTGACTTAATTGGAATAATCTGAAATGACATTTGGTTTTTTACGCTCATCAGTTATCAATCAGTGCCTGTCGGGCTGAGCCCACTGAGCTCAGCCCACTGTCATTCTCAATCATTCTACTTGGAGGAGAGGACGGGTTGATTTCTTGAAATATAGCTTCACTTGTTAGAATCTACATAAATGGTACAAAAGGTAGCTCACATTATCACAACCCGGGCCAAACAATTTTTACCCACTCTATTAAATAAGAAGTGGAAATGGACGTACACATAAAAACTTGATGATAACACTCTTCAAAACACCTTAATGTACATATGAATAAAGAGATTCTGTAGTCTCTTTATGCACGACTAGCGGATACTCAAGTATCCACTCAGTTGCTTTCTTGCTTCCATTTATAATCTCAATCAATATACATTTGCAAAGAATGAACAGAGACTGTTTATGTTATGTCGGGTGGTGTTCTCTTCTCTAAGCAGAGAGCTGTGTCCTACTTGTGTGTGTTTGCAGACGCAGTGTGATCGAGGCGGTGTACAACAAGCTGAACCCTCACAGAGAAGAGGAAGGCGTGAGTTAATCTCTCTCTAAACCCCTCACCTCTTCAACCTTTCACCCCACCCCCTTAACATGACCACATAAACACACACCAGCCCAGACAAGGACACTCTTTTGTGTGTGTGTGTGTGTGTGTGTGTGTGTGTGTGTGTGTGTGTGTGTGTGTGTGTGTGTGTGTGTGTGTGTGTGTGTGTGTGTGTGTGTGTGTGTGTGTGTGTGTGTGTGTGTGTGTGTGTGTGTGTGTTAGAGAATATGAACGTGGTTAAAGTGTGACAGAAGGTGGAGGATAGACTAAACAGAATAGCCTCGGCAAGCGTAGTGGAACAGGGTTCACTGCATTCCATGTTGAAAAGCATTGAAGGCATGGGAGGTCACCTTCAATTTGTATTTATAATTGAAACAGGATATATAGCTAGACCTTCAGAAACCTATTGAACTCCTCAGCAATGACCCCTTTAAACCAGCAGGCTGATGCTATTTAATGCCTCACAAACCTGTTTTAAAAAGATCTCAATTTGACAACTGAAAGCATGTCAAAACATGTCAAGTGTAAATTGATTGAATAAACCAGCGATAATATTCCAAACTTTGAGGACAATTAATACAAATTTTTTTTAACGATAACGTTAGATATATGGCTCTTGATGCTGATAAACTAAATAGCTGTAATATCTTAGTCAGCAAAATGTGTCAAAACAGCAAATTAACTTCTTAGATAGAGCACGTCATTGTCAAATTTACTGACCGACACAAAGCCAAGTGAGAAGCTTTGATATATATATGATGTGCATAAATACAGGCACTTACGCAAGCACAGGTATGAAGAAGGAAACTGTTATTGCTCACCTGTTTGAGAAGTCTTTATTCACTGTCTTTTATAAAGCTATTGATTGACCATCACAAAACAGCCAATAATAACTTTAAAAAATCATTTACTTTTAATTTATTTACAGTTTTCAGTCTTTTTTTTTTTTAATCAGGTGGGGAATCAACCAGTAGTACAATTCAGTTTTACTAGAACATTTCCAGGAAAAAACCTTATAGAAACCTTTTTGAACAAAGCCTGAATTAAAATAAAAAATGTGCTGATTTTGTAAAGTAATAACTACTCTGCACAGACCTTGTAATGGGTGTTTAGTCTGAGTAACGTGAATGAGTGGGATAAAACACAATCACACAAGTCCTACATTCTCAGACACATTTTTCCTACATACATCAAAAACAACAAAAATGTAAAGTAATTCAGTTCAGTGGTTAATTTTGTCCTGGAGTGGTAATTTCATTTCTGTTTAGTACATTATAAAAAAAACATAAATTGCACACTGAATTTTCATCTTAAGACTTGGAACAAATTCCAGTGTAATTTGAAATACATGGTGCACAAGGTGGCTACCAGGAAGTAAATTCAAAATAACTGCATTCCAGTATATACAGCTACAAACAATATAGCAACACTTTAGGCCAGTGGAAAATAAAGCTACATAATCTGAACACTAATGTCATCTCTAGATTTAAGTCAAAAATTCTGCCTCTGTTGTAGGAAGTTCATGTGTAGATATGGAAGGGAAATCTCGCAACCAGCATCTTAAAGACACGGCTGTGAAGTTTTACAAATGTTATTCTGAAGAAAATATGGCTGTCAGGTTCCAAACAGTCTGGGTGTGTTGGTGGAGGTGTGTGCGGATGTATGAGGTCACATGAGCGTATTTGTCATATTAATGTAATGTAATGTGGAGTCTTGACTTGCAGGCTCTTTTCTCTGGGCTGTGTGGGTGCTGACCAACCCCCTCCTATCTGTTACACCATACAGCGAATATCACAAAGGGTTGTTGGTCACAGGGTCAGAGGTAGCGCTTGCATGGGCTTGTCCAACTGGCGCAAGAATGTCTCTGACATTGTCACGCTAGTGTGTGGTAGATATTTGTGTGACAATGATGTGAGTATTGTGCCGCTGCTTGTTAGATGTATATGTGTGTGTTTGACCATGGAGCGTGCCTGCAGAGTCTGACCCCTGGCGTGTCACCTCAGGCCTGTGCGGGGGGAGAGGAGGAGAGTGAGGAGGGAGGTGGCAGTACGGCGGCTCATCTGTTGGAGGCTCTGCGGCAGTTCCGCCTCCACCACCGGGGGCAGTGCCGCGCGGTGCTGGAGGAGTCCCTGGCCGCCTACCACCTGCGGGGGGAGAGCACTGCCGAGGGAGCAGGGGAGAGAAGGAGGACCTCAGACGACGGCAACGACGGCCAGGAGCAGCCCGCCTCCCCTCCCTCTCCCCCCTCGCCCCCGCCCTCACCTGCCACTGCAGAGCTGGAGGCCAGCCAAGATGCGCCCGCCCCCGAGTTTGATCCCTCCTCTGACTGAGCACCCCGCCCGCATACCCACCCCCTCATCTGCCCGTCCGACCCCTGAGCTCCAGTCAGATGTGCAATGACCTCTCCTCTTTCCCTCATCACAGAACTTGAATGGACACATCGGCCATTTCCGGCTCTATCATCTTCTGCAACCTCAGCTGCCATTGCCATTCATGAATATATCAATGAAAAAATGGCTGGAAATAAAAATGGCCCCTCTGTCTATTCAAGTTCTGTCTCTGAGCCATATACATACCATCTACCTAATGAGGACTCTCTCTGATTTGTTTCCCCTGTCCTCTGATCACCTTGGCTTGGATTCCCCAAACTTGCCAGCCACTTTTACAACCTTACCACACAGACTTATGTTTACAATAGCAAATAATCTAAACCAATTATTATTAAGTGCAAAAGTGGCTGGTGAAGCAAATAAATGAACATTGCACTCCATGATCTACATTTACCAGTGTTGGCTTCTGGCTGATTTCCCACCTGACTCCCCCCCTCTCCCCCAGCCTCACCCCCACACCTGCTTACAGTGGACGAACTGACAAAGAAAAGGAGAGGAGACACTCTGAACTGCAGCTGTGTCTCCAGGCCTACTCCATCTACAGACTCAGAACACACTCTTTTGTGTATATGTATGTATGTGTGCGTGTGTATTTGTGTGTGTCTGCATGAGTTTGAGAGACCGAGCAAAGAGACCAGTCATCACTACAGAAATACAGAAACTTGAGTGTTAGCCCTTTTATCAGCATGTTAGGATTGTTCAAATCACTGGGCGATTTAACCACGGAGGGATGCTGGTGTGGGTTGGTGTGTATTTGTAGTTTGAATGACAGTTCACTGAAATCATTCTACCACCACATATCCCTGATTCCATATCGCCACAGTTTAGTAGACTGCCTCACAATCATGCACAAAGGTTCAAGTTTGTTCCTTTTTGGTGTTACTCTGATGGATGGAAATGTGTCGGTAACACTCAAGAAGGCTACTGTTAGCACTGGTATCATGCTATTGTTAGCGTTCATGTGAAAACACACCTGAGCATAAGAGCAACTATTCTGAAAAAGCACATCTCAGACGGATGAAAGTTGAGCTCAGTCAAACCGTGTAGAGCTGAACCTGACAAGTTTGACATAAAAAAAAAAAAGTCTCTGTAAGTGATTAACTCGCTTACTTTAACTAACAACATGGCCTTTCACCTGGCGACACCCTCAGGCTAACTTATACCTAAAGTTGACATTTTAGCACACATGCTAAACTGTTAAATGTTACCATGCTGTCATTTAGCATTTAACTTGTTAACATGCTAACATTCAGCATGTGATGTTTGCCCTATTGGCTTGCTAATATGATAACATTTATCATGGTGTTCGTCATCATATCTCAGAGGTATTCTGTGATGAACTGAAGTGTTTGACCTGATGATGGCGCTAGATGTTCGATTGGGACCACAAATGTTTCTTCTAAATATCACTCCAATCCAGCAATTGTTTAACGTACTGCACCTCTTGACCAAAATTTTAGACCAGCCAACCAACATCACATCCCTGATGTCACACTGCTCGCAATGTCCAGTCCAGGCCTTAAACACCTGATTTAGCACCTGTACAGTCTGTTACACCTGGACAACAGTGAATGTGTTTTATGTGAGATGGTTGCGTTTCTGAAATCAGTTCAAAGTATAGCGGAAGTATTAATGTACCTGTTTCTTTTTTTTTTTTTTTTTTTTATATAAATTTTCCACAGCTCAAACTGCCAGATGCTGGTGTTAACTGTGGCTTTATGAGTTTCACAGCTTGATAAAAGCCCCCCCCTACAGCATATTTTATTCCTCACAGGTTATGACTCAATATCAAACTCTTACCTCATTGTGGAAGTTTGATTGAAACAGACTGCTGAAGCTACAGTGTTTATTCTTCCCCTTTGACAGCAGGTAGAGGGAGTCTGTATAATGCCCTGTACCCAATGACTCTGGTAATGCATGCACTGCACTTATCTTTTACAATATCTAAGGCACTTAACTATCGGAGGGGAGGTTATGCTAAACACTGTGCGTGTGTGTGTGTGTGTGTGTGTGTGTGTGTGTGTGTGTGTGTGAGAGTGTGTGTATGTGTATGTATGCGTGTTTGTGTATGTATATGTATGAGTTGTATTTGTATGGGCTTACATGGGCCAAATCAGTCCCACACAGTTAAAAATGACAAATGAACAAATAAAAATGATTTGAGGTATAATGCTACGATTTTGTGTGACGTGTATGAGTATCTCAGTGTGAACGGGCTGCACAGCTGTGTTTCCTTTCTGCCTTTTAGTCATGTACCAAATGAGTCACCTTGAAAATGTGTAAATCAAGGTTGTGATTAGGGATTCAAAAAGGAGAAAAAAAATGTGTTTCTCCATCGGATGTGAGTTATATATCATGAAATATCACTAGTGAGCCGAGGATAATACGGTTCAGAGGAATTTTTCAGTGTCCTTACAATATTGAATGTGTTGTGTATGTGTCTGTGTAGGCTGTGAAGTGTTTGGGAACAGCTCATGCAGAAAATAAATCCTTACCTTCCTCGCCCTCCTTTGACAGCTTTTAGCCTCAGCCTAGACTTGTAATTTCATGTCATCTGTTTAAAGACATTTTAATCTGTTGCCTCTTTTAAAACAATAGCAACTCTCAGGTTTGAGACGTGTCAAACAAAATAAACGCCTGCCGTTGATTGAGCTGGCGGCGACGAGCGAGAGGGAAGCTGCGTAGACTTGTAGGGACTCCATTCTCTCCATTTCTCCCCTGTTTTTCAGTCTGACAGTTGGCCTCGTGATTCTCCGCAAGGTGAGTCATCAGAGGTCTGGGTTCTGGTTGTGTTAACGTACAGGCTGGGCAGGGGAATCTCACTCACTTTCACCATTATCCATTCATTTTGAGTAGATAAAAGAGGGCAGTGAGGTTCAAAGTTTGCCATTGTTTAAGGCATCAGGAGCTGTATCTTTACTACTGTGTGAAGTGGAAGACGCAGCAACAACGACCAGAAAAAGCTAACGCGCATCTCTCCATCTCTTTTGCTTTTTTACTCACCCAGAGTGCCGGTGAGCTGGAGGACCCCTGGTAGCCGTGGCGACGACCCCCTGTCTCCTCCATGGTGATTGGTGCATCTGCCCAGAGGAGGAGTGTGTCTCCATTGCGCCATGTCTTTCTCCACTAAAAAGAGGACATGTGGTGTGTGTTGGAGTGCGTGAGTGTGCGTATGTTGGTTGTGCATGTGTGTGTGTGTTTGTGTGTGTGTGTGTGTGTGTGTGTTTGCAGCAGTGGGACAAAGACGACAAACGACAACAACTACACACACACGCATACTGCTTTAAACCTGGAGGAAAAACAAAATCACTTTTCAGACATGTCAAGATTTTATGAACTGAAGCATTGTGATGGTAGAGATGATTTTTACCATTGGGTGTTTTTTCTTTTCTTTTTTCTTGAATGTTGACATTGAACACCAGACTTCACAATGACATGAGGACCTATAATTTGTGTGTGTGTGTGTGTGTGTGTGTGTGTGTGTGTGTGTTTGTATGTGTGAGAGACGAGTTTGTGAGTGTTTCGAGGAGGGCCAAGAGAAGACAGATGGTGGACAAAGACTTTATATGTACTACTTCTCCTGGACGTTGTTTTTTTTTTTTTTTTCTCCTTTCTTTTTTTTTTGTGCTCCTGGGTCTGATAATTGCCTAACACCCTTGCTTCTCCCCTCTTAAAAGACACACACACACACTCTCTCTAACACACACAGACACACCAAAATCATAAACGCCCCTCCCCACCCACCCCCGCTTCCACCTGTGCACGTATGTGATGTGCCACCTTCGCAGGGCACTGCATGAGGACTTTGGTTCCACATGTACAGCTACGTGGTTTTCTCGTCGACCCGGATGGACAGCCATTGGTTGAGATTGACTGAACCCGAAGGACCTCTGGGCTCTGATTGGCTCCTGCCGTGTGAGAAGTGGATTTTTTTTTTTTTTTTTTACCTTTTTTTTTTTTTCTTTGCTGATACTATTAGGATGATGACGATGATAATCATGATGGGGGAAATGGGAGGTTATTTAGTTTACTGAAGAGCCGAGTGCAAGTTGGGACTCATGGAGGCGCGGTGGTGGGTCGGGTGGGTCGGTTGTTGTATCACTGGTTGGACTTCCTTTAGGAGGAGGGGTTAGGGCAGGAGGGTGGGGGTCAAACAGGCTTCCCCACCTCCCTCCTCACCGTTGCGGTTGGAGGTACACATGACAGCGGACTGTCCTGACAGGAAAGATTTTTTTTTTAAATTTTTTTTTAATGTTGTCCATGAGGTTACTAGCTGCTCGCTGTGTAGAGTGAGTGAACTCCCTGTTTTAACCCTTTTCCTGGTTCTCAGACTGCATTGGTAATGTTTGTATTGCTGTTGTTTGATTGCACTCACATTTGATTACAGAAAGCGTCTATATATGAAATAAAATACCTGCCAAGGACCCAGCGGTGGCTGCGTATTTTAATAAGAGTAGTCACGTCATTTGTGGGTGTTTGTGTACGTTGCTGTGGCTTCATGGAGGCTGTCAGCGCCTGTGTAATCTGCGAATGTTGTTTGTCACTTTCGAAACAGATTTACAAAAAAAGGAGGACTTGGTTATCACTCATACAGAAAGCTGCAGCCTACATAATTTCCGTTTTCAACGGTTTTAGCTTGTTTTGTCTCATGTTTGTTATTCCTTCTTTACAGGATGAACTGTGTTACAGGGAGGGTTGTGCATGTGGCAGCAGGGTGCTGACACATACAACTTAAAGTTTGACCTCCGAACGAAATAAAGAACGTGCAGAGACTTTTCTGCAGGTGGGAGTATAAAGTATTTTATTATCCCTTGCAGCAGCATAGAAAATAAAGAAAATACACCCAAATATTTAAAATCTAACAAAGAAAAACTGGATTGTTCAAAGGTCAACAGATATCTGACAGAAAAACAAAGGTTTGTAACTATAAAACAAGTATGTGACAAAAATGTGATCTGTGGGGATCGTAGTGGACTAGTGGTTAAGTTGCATAACATACAATGTTACTGCGACATCCATGGGTTAAAATTCAGACAATCTGTTGCCTCTAAACTCCACTATCTGCTCTCAGACAAAGGCAAAAAATGCCCAAGATTAATTCAAAAATCATAGTTGACTGCAAACGTTTGGTCAAATTACAGGTTTTGTTAAAAAGTAAATACAACCCATTAAGAACATGATTTTTCCTGTGCAGAACTTTGGGCACCCTACTCATTCAGTTCTTACTAAGCCTTCCTACTTTGGCAGACGTCAGAGCTTGCAAAAGCTTTTTGCAGCAAAGCTAAGAATCTTCATATTGTTGATTTAGGGGTTTTCACCCACTCTATTGAGATATTTTGGGGTTTTCTTGCACACACAGCATGTTTAAGATCTACCCACAGATTTCCAGTGATGGTTCATGTCAGAGGACTGTGAGGCAGAACTTGGTGGTTCTTGAGGTCTGCCTTAGATCTCTGTCCTGTTGTAGAAGACAGCCTCTTTAGTTTCACTTTCTTGACTGACTACAGGAAATCTGAATCCAGAATTTGCCTCTATCTGTACAGTGTTTCCTGTGCCACAACCCAAAGTAGAATATTTCCGACCCCAGGCTGAAAAGCTGACATGGGTGAGGTTACAGCCTCAGTAGGGTGCCACAATTACAGTAACAGTACATTAACATTTGATGAAAGGCTCAGATTTGAATGTGTTTGCTGCAGGGGTCGCATTGACTTCTATTCAGTTCAAAAATCAATAAAATGTATAATCTGCCCAGAGGTGGCCAGACATAACGAGCCATGTGCATACAACAGTATTAAAAAAAAATTTAAAAAAAAGTGTGTAAAGAAAAATAATGAGTATGTACAAGGGGAATACAGATACACAAAAACTAAACTGGGACAAATAAACACTGGATTATTGCTCATGATCTGGGGACACTTCAGTGAAGCACTGACTGACACATGAAATCATCCGAACATCTGCAAAATGCATTCACACAAACCTCCAGACATGAACCAGTGAGTAGCTTCAACTTGGACAACTATAAGTAGAAAACAAGTAAATGAAAATTTGAGTGTCATCGAAGTACAAAAAACGAAACAAAAAGCATATAAGATTTATGGGCGTAACAAAAAAAAAAAAAATTCCATATGCCGAAGAAAAGAAAAAAAAAAAATCGTTGATGTGGTTCAGTTGTGATGTTGTAAAAACACAATCTCACAACACAGTCCCAGACAAAGACACATACATACTTATGTGTACAAAGTGAGAGAGAGACTTTGGATACCTTTTAACAGGATACCTCAAAGCCATTATTTTCGTGCGGTTCAGTAGTTAAACGCTCTGTGCTAAAGAATAATCAGGTTTTGGAAGTGATCCACTCCTGCGATCCCTGCTATTAGACAGCTATCGTCTGGAGGACAGAATTATGCACTTCACGTCCAGATTTACCTTTTTCATTTTCTCAAACATTTCTGCTCCTCTTCACTGTTAAGTATGAATATCAAATAAAACCAGAATGCTGTACAGAGAAAGACAGGTTCATAAATGATTGTATGTGCTGCATTGACAACACCATATCTCCCCACACACACACGCACACATGCACACACACATACACACATACACACATAACCCTTGTCTAATCTGTCACTCTGTCATAATTTGATCATAATCCCTAATAATAATCACATAGTATCTTAAAGGTGTTCTCAATCTGGAGTGGGATTATGGGATTGCAGGGCATGTGTGTTAGAGTGTGAATGAGCGATCCAAATATATTACGGTGGTGTGTGTTTGTGTGTTTGTTTGGGGGGTGAATTTAATTTGATGATGGTGGGGTACGGTGTGCGCCTTCTCACTGATTCACCCGCTGAATCCACATTAAGCCTGATATTACAAAACAATAGACACTGACCTGTTAAAACTGTGTTTGTGCACCCCTGCTCGCTTCATCTTTAATCTCTTTCACTTTAATTTGTTTTTACAGAACTACATGACATATAACAACAGATCTACAACGTCTTCTGTTGAACATACACATTTCTTTTCAGCCAAGCCGGTGGCATGGCTCTATGTCGGCATCTGTCGACGGTTGTCAGGCTGAACTATCTCAACAACGATTGAAGGTAATACCAAAATATATTTATTATATTCCTCGACTTTTTGCTGTGGCGCTACAATGACGTTGACATCCAACAACTCTTGGATGGATTTATATGAAATTTGGTACAGATATTAATGATCCCTGGTAATGACTTTTACTCCAGTTTTCACTTGTCCAATGAAATATCGACATGTGGCGGAAGAAGTTCTTAGTTCTTTTACTCAGTAGAAATACCACTATTGAAAAAACACATGGTTGTGTGTAATAGTCCTGCATTCAAAATGTGTGTGTTGCACAACTCTCAACACGTAGGTCTCATAGATCTAAAGCATACGGGGCCTTTTATCTATGACAGTGCATCATATTTGATAAGTTGTATGTTTTTTATGTAAAATCAAATTAAGCAACTACAGATGTTAAATAAATGTAGAATTTATAATATTTCCCTCTGAAATGCGGTGGAGTACAGAGGAGCATAAACTGGAAACATCCAAGTAAAAAGACCTCAAAATTGTACTTGAGTACATGTACCTAGTTACATTACACTGCTGGCATCATGTTCCCCAGAGGATGAACCGCACTAATCTTGTGATTTTTCCTCTTGTGCCACCGTGAGGTTGACATTTGTGGTTTTTGAGTCAAATATCTCAACAACTACTGGAAGGACTGCTGTGACATTTGGTACAGACATCCATCATCTCCAGATGATGAATCCTGCTTACTTTCTTTTTTCATCAGAATTTTCATTTGTTCACTGCTTTGGTTTTTAACCAAATACTATGAACTAACGCCATTCCCATCAGCCTCAGCTGTACTTACAGTTATGTTTAGAACAGCAAATGTTAGCATGTTTGCTAACACGCTAATCTAAGGTGATGAACATGTTCCTGTTCCAACATAATCCCGTAAACACTGTCACTGGACATCCAGATGTTAGCATTGCTGTTCCTGTGTAACAGCCTCGCAGAGCTGCTAGGACGGCTGCAGACGCTTGTTTACTATTCTTCCCTCCTGCCTCTTTTCTTGTTTCCTTCTTTCTCCTCTTATTTGAATTGATAACAGCTTCTGTGAAAACCTCAGAGCTCCTCAGTTCACAACTTATGACCTGGAGCTATAAAGCTGCAGCTGCTTCAGAAACTCCATTTACAGGGCGCATATGCTTGGCATACAGATCCTGCTCTGTGTTACAATATTTATATAATATATCTCAGGTTGTTTTTGTGTTTATTCATTCCCCTCCTGAAAGGGCAGCGACGGCGTTCAGCGCCTGTGTTGTGCTCTCCACATCTGAAGGTCAGCTGACCCGGCTGACCCCAACACGCTAAAGAACATGTGCCAAATGAAAAAGCAATGGCTGAATTGCTTTGTTAGCAGGGAGGAAGATGATAGTGGAGTTTCTCTCTCTCCCCGCTGTTGGTCTCCCTCTATCTTTTTGTTTTTTTTCTTTACCTGCTCCTGTGCTTTCACCCGAGTTCTTCTTCTTCCACCCACTCTTGTCTTTTCACAGAGAAGGATTTTCCGCTTGTGACTGTGACCTTGGGTGAGAGAAGTGGTGACCGCGTGATTCTGCGGGTTTGAAACGAGACACCTCTCCTCTGAGTTTGAATTTAACGCTCCAAATGAGAGCTCAAAGGAGTGCAATTTTCATACATGGCGAAATATAAATACTGATGGTTCCCTGAAATCTGTGTGGGTGTGTGACTGAGCCTGGACTGTGTGTGTGTGTGTGTGTGTGTGTGTGTGTGTGTGTGTGTGTGTGTGTGTGTGTGTGTGTGTGTGTGTGTGTGTGTCTGTATATTTGTGTGTCTCAGCATATGATTTTGAGTGGAGTAATTTAGCAGATGAGCGGGTGGCCATTGTTAGAGGGATAATCTGGCTCTTGCTGCTCAGATAGGTTAACATGCAGAAGATTAGACCAGATTACCCCAAACCACACCAGACAGGACAGGGGCCAGCCTTCCTCCCCCCTGCCTCCCTCCCTTCCTCCATCTGAGCGGTCCCTCCCCTTTTTTTTGCCATCCTCCTCTTTTCACTCATTCTTCATTTAATTTCATCCTCTCTTGGCTTTTTTTTTATTCCTGTATCCTTGTCCCACTTTTTATCCGTCTCATCAGGCTTTCCCTTACTCCACCACCTCCCACATTTATTCCCTCCATTATACGACAATGTCTAAAAGGAGCAAACCTATAGATATATTGGATATATATATATATATATATATATATATATATATATACTATATATTGCAATAAACTATTTATAATATTATTATAATAATAATATTTACATGTTGAGTGAGTGTGTGTGTGTTTAAACAGGCCACAATCATAGGATAGAGGAAGCTTCTATTCTTAATGTGATATTAATGAAATTAAGAAAAATCATTCACTGCATACATGGTGTCAATAAAATATTCATTGAGTACCTGTATGTAAGCACAAGGGAACATAACGTAATACGAACATAGACTATAAAACAACCCACAAGTTACACACTTGTCCAGATACTCAAAAACACACACGGATTCATCCCAGAATACAATATGGACATCGTACTAAAATCGTGCAACGAATAGTCCAAAAATAAAGAAATCATTTTCACAATGAAAGTTTTAGACCTTCACTGTCTACAAAAAATTAAACAAAACACACACAGGAGAGTCGGAGTAAATACAAACAAATATATCTCAAAGTAAGGGAACACATCTAAACATATATCTTATGTTGTCCATTTCATTGTGACCTGCATGTACAACCATATTAAAGAATAATGGGGCTCCTTTTGTTTTCTCTTTTATGTTGCAGCACTTCAGTTTTGTCACAACGACATGACAAAACTGTACATGTCTAGTTTTGATGTGCAAATCTTTTTTTTTTTTTTTTTACTTGTCTTGGTCGTTGCTACTTTGATGGTGTGTTGAATAATCTTAAAGTACTATCCCCGTCTGAACACCTCGACAAACTATCCTGATTCCACAGACTTGCACTTCCAGATTTATGAGAAACCACAGGTAGACCGACACAGTTTGAAAAACACCAAGTCAAATTTTCGAGGCGAAACCTGCATTAGAGTTAGGGAACAACTGTGCACTTTTTTTTTTCACTCGATTTCTTCAGCTCACAGAAAAAAATTCTATAATAATAGGAAGTGAAAAAGTTTAATCTGACGCACTCTCTTCCTTTTCTTCTCTTCCTCTTAACCCAGCGAGTTTACGTGAGTCTGTGTAATCAGAGGATGTTCATGTGTTAGCTGTGTGTTTGAGTTCAGTATGCGTGTGTGTGTGTGTGTGTGTGTGTGTGTGTGTGTGTGTGTGTGTGTGTGTATGTGGGTCGTTACATCTGTATGACTGTGTGTGTAACAGCCAGAAAATTTGTTCAGGCTCCAGCTGTTTGTATTTTTGGCTGCTGGTGTTTGTTTGTCTCATTCAAGCTATTAATTAAAAACACCCGAGTGGTGCGATGACACTAACAACACAAAGGATAATGATGTAATTAATGTCTTTACATCTGGCCTAGCTGGCTTAATCTATAGGTTTAAAGCAGCCTAGAAATTATTAGTCAAATTATCTGAGTATTTTGTTTATTCATCTATCTGTAAGGTGTTTGTGCTTTAATGTTTGTGTCATCCATCTGTTGTTTGTAGACGCTTAACGTCTGAGCATCTGTGTGTGTGTGTTTGTGTGGCACAGACCTGGTTATGTGTTTACATGTGTATGCATGTTTGTGTGTGTGTGCTGCTATTTTCTGGTAGAACCTCTCCTCTGCAGCTGTGTCAGGACTCACACAGCTGGACTCGCACCGCATCAGTAAAAACAGCAGGATTTAACTTCCAGGTATCAGGTTACAAACCAATGAGGGTGCAGGATTAGTTGCTCAGGTACAGTTACTTGATTACCCGTCCTCCTTGGCTTTTTGTGACAGAGGTCACGATATGGTCAAATGGTGACCACACACACACACACGTGAACGCACACAGTGTAATGCATTGCCACAAACATCTGTCCACATGTGCAGCCAGCTCTTCTTCTGTGTGAAGATGAGGAAGACTAACAATCTGTCATGTATTTTCAATTCAATTCAATTAAAACAAGATAAAACATGTTAATTAGTGAGCTTTAGAGGGATGATTATCATAATTGCTGTAGATAAATTTTCTGGCGGCCGACTAATTGATTAACCAACTATCTGACACTCTGATGGTTTGGGGTCAGGTTAGAAAAAGTCCTGTCCTCCCACTTTCTACATCTCAATTTTCATCCATCTCGGTCTGCTACAATTTACCCCCTCCTTCCTTTTTTTTAGGGTACCATTGTGTCCCAGACTCTCCTGGAGCCCTGTAAGAGCACAAAAGCACAATAAAGACTCAGGAAGTGATTAGTGGCTTAACGAGGAGGAGGCTTTGGGGGGAGCTGGGGGGGGGGGGCCTTACGGCCTCTTCCATGAGGCAGGGTGAGGGGGTTAAAGTTTCAGGGCTTAGGGGGTCAGTGTTAAGTTGTGGAGAGGTTAATTAGGACCAGGGCTTTTGTTTACGGGGGATAAGGAGACGCAGAGGCGATTCACTTCCTCGCTGTGTTCCTCCAACCACCCGGGATGTGTCATCCACCTTCTTTTAGCCAGCTCTGCTTTCCTTCTCCTACCTGCTAATTGTCCTGTAGCTGAAAGGAGACGTAGCTGAATTAACTTAATTGTCACCATTATGACACACTTGCCCCCTCATCACCACCGCACACACACAAACACCTCGAGTGTGTTTCCTTGAGTGTGTTTGGTGTGTCCTTTGCTTCGATTAGAGGAATGTCTTTTCAACTTGAGGGAGCTCTGGCCATGACTGTCGCTCGGAGACTGTTGAGTGAGTGTGTGTGTATGTGTGTTTGCCCATTGTTCTGCTGTTACAACACACACAGAAACATGCTGCGATCCTCTGTGGACTCAGGCATCTCAAGTAGAGCAGGATGAGCTTCTCAGAGTGAATGTGTGTGTGATTTAGACAAACAGAACTGACACTGGAGCAGCTTTCTTGGCTGCAAAATGCATCTGCAAATCCCTTTAATTCACCTTTAATCATCATCTTTGTTTGTGACTATTTCTTGGTTTGTGCAATAATTTTAACAGTGTAGAGCCACTGAGTGAACAGCTGAAGTTTGCCCCTGTTTACTTGTTGCATTAGCCGTACACCTTGTATGTGGATGAATGACAATAAAGTGGACTTGCATCGGTTGATATAAGAATTTTTCACCTCAAAAACTTTTACTGCCTTTTTCATGAATTGAAAATTCACATAAAAACACATGGATGGAAACCCACATTATGACGCAACGTCACATAAACTGTGCTAATGAGGCTAGCACAGGCAAGCTACTCACTAGCTTGTGAGCGCTGACGCTACCATAGCGACAAGTGAGAAGTGTTGGAGACAATGTTGCGCAATTTTCTCTCTACCATTGTATTTTGTGTCTGCCAGTGGCTGACACAGTGTTAGTGGTTGTGCTAATGCAGACGCTCTCTCTCTGCGCTGACTAGGTTTTGCGTTTACTTTGTACGCCCCTTGTCCCCGCAAGTTGAAGGGATCGGCTCCTTAATTAAATGGCGTATATGTAACCCTGGTTGTCTGAATCTGTTTTATGAGACTATCTTTGGTTCACTGCAGTTTCAAGGTGGAAATATACCGTCATGGTGTTGGCTATTTATTTTGCACATGATCTGTCTTGTATTATATAAAAAACATCCTATGGACATGCTAACAAGGCTAAACACTCATCGGAGGCGGTCTTTAAAACTAAAGGGGTCAAAGCCTCTTTCAGGGCGCCTCAGCCTCAGTATCAAAACCCACTCTTATCGCAGGGCTTTCCTACAGTTTAAGTGTAAGAATGTCATTCCAAATGTGTACAAGTGTAAACACATTATATATATACATATGTATATATGTGTATATATATATATATATATATATATATATATATGTTTACATTGGTACTTTATTTGACCCTTTTTTCAAATTTTTCTTCCTATTTTACTTAAGATTTTCAGTGTTTCACTTGATTTTTTTGTTAATCTTATTGTTTTTTGTTTGTTTGCACCATATTCATGAACTTTATTATAATGTGTTGTGATTATTGTAAAGCTTATTTCATTTGATTTACTAAAACAAGTAGAGATTGCCCTGCATGAACCGTAGGCATCATCCGGGGTGAAAAACTGGCACAGAAACTCCTCACAAACCACCATGTAGGGACATCTGTCTCTTGGGGTAATTGGCATTAACCCTTTTAAGCTGGGTGACCCCCTTTTTCACGCCCAACACATCTGCACCGGGGCATTTGGATGAGTGCATGTGTGTGTGTGTGTGTGTGACAAAACAGGATGCGATGGTACATGATAAAAGTATTAAATTTGTTTTTTTTATTTTGTTTGTTGGAAGTTATTTTGTTTGGTGAACCAAAAAATATCTCATTTATATTCATATTTTACACATGAGCTGCACACATACACACATCCTAATGCTGCACAAAGGGTGCCACACGCCAAAGCATATGGCCCAGGGCAACCAAAATGTGTTAATGTTGATTGAATATGCTGCTCTATTAGACTAATGTTAGCAGGCTGTATGGGCCTGATGTTAATCCAAGGTAACAGAATGGAGCTGGAGCGTGGCTTAGTATCTCTGAACTTATGGATATTAGAGAACAGAAAAGTGATTAGAGTGGCGGGAGACCACTTAGAGAAACATACGCTTTCAGGTCGGGGTGAGATTTCCAATCACACCGGGTACCGTCCACATTACTGCTATTAATGATGCAAGCAGCTTACCGCCAGGACCGGGGAGGTTATGAGATTTAGTTGATAGCAGACAGTGATGTCATTTTGGTTCAGTCCAGTTTGGTCAGGCGCTCATTTCCAAATACCCATCATCCTGAAATGTCGGGGCCTTCACTTGTCGGTTTGTAATTATCGATCATCTATTCTGTCGTCTTTAAGGTTTGTAGTGTTGTAATTGACTGCACAACATCGCTGATGGTCTTTGTGATGCCGGAAAAAACAAGAGATGAAACAACATTAAACTGATTTTAATTTGAAAAACTGGCAGCAGTGAAGGCCTATCCCCATCAAACATCTTACAACCCAAACAAATTTACCTCACAGCAATGTAATAGAAATAAATGTTCACTTACTTGTTTTTTTTCCCATCACCCAACCAGGTAACAGTTTTAACAGACCACCCATTGAAATAAAATACTATTAGTTATCTAAGTATATAGAGTCATGAGGATTTTTAAATAAGCCTATATGGACCCACTTTTTTCCTTCCTTCATGGTTCAGCAGGAGATCGATCTGTTTAATGTGTCTCTGTCTATCTGGAGATTTCTGGACCACACTAAGTCTGAAACCTGAGCTAAAATAAAATAATGTCAATCCTGACATTTCTTTTGTTAATGATGCCATTTTTGGTCAGCTTGTACCGATTTGAATTTACTGTCTGATATTTCTTCATCAGTTCCACTCATTTTCTTGTGGCCTTTCATCTCTTCTAGAGCCCTAGAAAAGGCAGGTAAGTGGCCCTTCATTTTTTAAATTACTTCTTTCATTTTGGAAAACCATCTATTTCCTGCTTTATTAAATAGTTAACATTAGAAAGGCAGCTAGAAAAGTCTAAATGTGTCCGGCTTGTGTACAAAGGAAGGAAGACAAATCTTCTGTTTGATTGACAGTGCTGCCATGACAACCCTGCATCAGTTCCAGGGTGTCCAATGAGGAGTCAGAGTCAAAGTCCCTCCCTGACTCCCAGGTGAGCTAAAGAGTCAGACTTCAGCAGATTTCTGTCACACTGTTTCCGAAACTCACTTCGTTTGCCCTCGGGCTCCACTCAGTTGTCCAGATGGTTTTCAGATCGCCACTCGACTTTTTCTCAGCCTCCCGTCTCCTCTTGCCGCACTTGGCGGATGCGCCCTCTATCCTGTCCCGCTCCCGGTCCCCGGAGGACCCTCCCTCCGCCTGCCCTCCCACGACTTTCCCGGGACTGTGCTTCTCGGCCGCACAGATCGCCGCCGTGTGTGAGACTCTGGAGGAGACCGGAGACATCGAGCGACTGGCCCGCTTCCTCTGGTCGCTCCCGATGACCACAGACGGCCGCGACTCAATCTCTGAGCACGAGTCCGTGCAGCGGGCTCGCGCCGTGGTGGCCTACCACACCGGGAGTTTCCGCGAGCTGTATCACATCCTGGAGACGCACCGCTTTACGCGTGCCTCGCACGGTAAACTGCAGGCGATGTGGCTCGAAGCTCACTACCGGGAGGCAGAGAAGCTGCGGGGGCGGGCGCTCGGACCGGTGGACAAGTACCGCGTGAGGAAGAAGTTCCCGTTACCAAGGACCATCTGGGACGGAGAGCAGAAGACGCACTGTTTCAAGGAGCGCACGCGGGGGCTGCTGAGAGAGTGGTACCTGCAGGACCCGTACCCGAACCCCGGGAAGAAGCGGGAGCTGGCGCACGCCACCGGGCTGACACCGACTCAGGTTGGGAACTGGTTCAAAAACCGGAGACAGAGAGACCGGGCGGCAGCAGCCAAGAACAGGTCAGTGACCTCGACCTGAAAGAAGTTGTTCATTGAGTGTCAGGAAGAAACTTACACGTAGCCTGTTGCACTGGAGAGTAACTGTTATCTAACAGCCAATAATCAAATACCTTTTTCTTGTTATAGAATGAAAATACTGTCAAATCTAGACAACACTATGTGTCCAAAATGTATCTTTAGACCCTTTATTGATCACTCACCTACTTAGCACTATTAGTCACTCACTCGTTGAAGCAATTTCCTCTCCACAGGCAGCTAAGGTTGTGCGTAAAAGGGCCATTCATGCGTAAAAGCGCACGGCCATTCAGCTTGTAGGTTTTTGTTTTCTCTGTGTCACAGTGCCCTGCCTGATCTTTCTTCCCCTTTCTCTCACTATAATTTGCTTCGGGGTCAGTGGTCGGGTCAACCACCCTGTTAGTGAAGGCAAAACCTGCATGAATGGGTGCAAATAGCTGACCATGCATGCATAGACTCCAAGTAGTTATGACAGAGATGGTTTATTATTATCCTTTGACAAAAGATTTATTTTCAAGATTTAGGTTTAGGTGGGAGTTTTGTTTTTGTCCTTTTTTTTCACACTAATAAAACAATATGAGAAATTTTGTTTTTTGATTTTATTTGTATTTTATCTCATTTTAGTAAAATGGATTTCCACACTTGTCTTCAATGTCTGTTCTTCTTCTCTTCATTTTCAGGTTGCAGCACCACCGGATGTGTCCTGACGGTGCACGTGCACTTAGTGGAGGAGAGTGCAGTCCAGACGGGAGTGCAGAGCGCGCGGATGGACAAACTCTTCTCTCAGTAACGGACAGTGACTCTGACTTGGATGTGTGAGACTCTCATCTATGAAATGGACCTTTAGAGGCCTGTGATGGTCCGCTGTGGATTACCGGAGAGAGGCGCATGATATACGGTCAGGGTTTGGGTTGCAATAAACTTTCAGGGCATAAAACAGTTTTCATCATAGATATAACCCCAGATCATGTAAACGCAGGTTACGTGGATATTTGGTCTTTTTCTTTTGTTTCCTGAGATTATAAGAGATAATATAAAAGATTTATGATTTCCGTTTCCTGCATTCTGGTGATTTCCAGCCGCACCTCAGACCCACAGTTTTTTCTTTCCAACCACATCACTGGATGGTGACAGTGCACATGTGTTGACCCAGCTTGCACCATCGACCTAATTAAACATACAAAAAGCTGTGGACCCTGTTGGACTTTCACTCAGGGACCCCCACATAATAATTTTCTCTTATTTTAATGGAACTAGTTGTTTTTTTAGAAACCCCTGAAGGACCCCTGGATTACCACTGCTTTAGACAATCAATACACACTGAAGGCTACCTCCCTGTCTGTTTGTTTGTAAGTTCATGATTTTTTTTGTTTTTTTTTGTTTGTTTCTTTACCTCCATTTCTACTTTATTTAAAGTTCCCAGAGTTCACTGTTCAGTCTGTGTGTGATGATACATCATACTTTATGTTCAATTTCAAGCTGAATAAATGTTTTGGTATTTTATATATAAATAAAATTATTTAATTTATTGTGCCCACTCTTTTTTAATAATATATATTATAATAATATGTATGGAGTGTGTGTGTGTGTGTGTGTGTGTGTGTGTGTGTGTGTGTGTGTGTGTGTGTGTGTGTGTGTGTGTGTGTGTGTGTGTTTGTGTGTGTGTCAGAATTCACCTTATGATTATGTGAAAGATCTGATTTCTTCATCCGCTGCCGTTTGTCCACTGTGTGCTTGGACTGAACTGAACAAAACGAGCAGGTAAAGAGAAATCCTCTTCTGTTGGCGGCAGCCTGTTACGTACAGTTTTATATGTTTCAATATTATCTGTAAGTGTTAAAGTCTCAGTAGAATTGAAACTGTTGCAATAGCAAAAATGACACCCATGCTCATGTTTCTTCATAAATGACTGGGTGGAAACCTCAAATGAGTGGGTGTAAAAAGCCTTTCTTTTTCACCATCCCATACCTGAGAATAAGAAATCAGTTTCCAGATGATGAAACACGGCCAAGTGTAGATCCTTTCAAGTCTGTCTAGTATTGTCACGCAAATGATAGCATACATGGATTCGAGATGGAAAAAGCTAGATGATGACTACATACCTGGTGTTTCGACATATGCGTAAAGGACAATGGACTTATAGTTGTGGCATTTCTTTGCACATCTTAAACTGCAAAGATCACTGATTTCCTTCAACACATTCAACACATTCACTAACTGGTTTGATCCTCCATACTGCACATTTGATATGTTTAGTGTCAGTTCAAAGGAATAATCCTAATACTTCTTCAACCAGGAAGGAGTGCAGAGAGGTGAAGATGTCCCGGCAGAGTCCAGCAAGATGCAGAGGAGAGACGTGACAAAATCATGCGACAGGACAGGCCCTGCTACTGCTGCTGTCATGAAAGGGTACGTTGTCATCTGGTCCATATTTTTCTCATTTTACTGTACCAACAAAAACTAAATACACAAAAGACTAGGGCTGTGTATTGAAATCAGTGTCTATATACAGTGGTGGAAAGTAAATTTACTCAAGGCTATAATATAATGCATCATATTTTATTTGCTGACCATACTGTATGTATATTATTATTATTATTATTATTATCATCATCATTGTTATTATCATCATCATTGTTATTATCATTATTATTATTATTATTATTATTATTATTATTATTATTATTATTATTATTATTATTATTGGTGGGGAAGAGTCAGGTGGTACAAAGGTTGGACAGGCACATATGGCACATGAGGACTGATCAGGGGTTTTTCATAATAACACATCGAGTCTGAAGATGTAAAAGTTTAAAATCCCCTCTAGAAAAAAATACTGTGCTTTTTCCACGAAAAAGTTCAGGCACCTTGTTAAATCCCTGATCCCTCAATGAAAAATCTAGAAATGAATGAATATGCAAATACTTTTACTCTCAGAAGTTTGAATACAACGATACACACAATGTGTCCTACTTCACAAGTCCATTCCCAGTGTTTGTACACTGAAAATATAAGCATACATTTTCTGATTCTATCTTGAATGTGAGGATTTGATGCTTTTTTCCATCTAGTATAATTCTATAATTTTTACAGTTACATAGTAAAGCATAGGGTTACATAAAACAATAATTTTCATTATCCATAAATCTGCTTATCAATTTCTTAATTATTTTTTTATGTGTAAATTTGATAAAAAAAATAGTAAAAATTTTACATAATTTTTTATAGACCCAGGTAATGAGATCAGATATTTTGCTTTGTCAAACAACAGTCCAAAACCCACAGATATTCAATTTACAGTGACGGATTGAATATCTCCCTCAGCTTAGTCTCCCTGCTCCTCCACACTCCCAGCTTCCTGCCATCAGCGTGTCTTTACACAGAAACTGTGGATGAATATCTCTGGAGTGTATATACTGTTCGATATCTGGGGGTATAGGATATCACATGGAACTCCATAAAATTGACTTAGCATCCTTTTCAAACACCCTGGTCCCACTGTGTGCCAAGAAGTAGCCTGTACCCCAAAGCCTTAAGACACAAGAGGCCTGTGACTGAGCCTGTGAGTGAGAAGTCTCAAATCCAGGGATGGAAAATGTCTTTGCTGGAGAAACTTTGGGTCTGCCACCTGCAAGAGACAGGTCAAATTTGCAAAGGTGGATAGTCAGAGAATAAATTAAGTTTAATTACAAAAAAACAAACACATAAAATTCAACTTACTGGCTGTTATCTGCCCTCATTTTCCTCCTTTCTCCTCTAAACCCTATGGAAATTTTCTGGCTCCGTCACTGGGCATCGCACCAGCCCGTCCCACACACAGTACATACATTATAAACAAGGCCATTAGAGCCTAAATGGGAAACACATTTTTCTTTTCCTTTATGAGAACATTTCCATCTGATACCAGCTATAATGTAATAAAAGTAATAAGATAATCCAATGAATATCCTTCTCCAGTCACATCACATAGTTACTGATATGAAATGTTACATATGAGTCTAAATCACTCTAACAGAATACATTTATATTTTGTGTCAGCAAACATATATTATATCAAGGCTTATTTGCACAGTGCATTCAATAATTATTGTTATTGTAACATTTTGCACAATAACATCTATGTTTAATGCCGCACTTCAAGTATTACAGATGAATGAATAACCTAGGCTGCTGACTTTTGTTGCACACATATGCGACTAAAACTATTAAAATCAATGAGGTGCCTTGGCACAAGTCTTGAAGAGCTGCTATAAGTTTTGCAAACCACCAGATGTCGCTGTACCAGCTTTGTTTAAAGCCAGAAAGCGTCTCATCTTTTCTCAGCCACAAACAGAAAGAAAGCCACAAAGCTTCATCAGGCCCCCTCTGCCCATCACTACTTGATTCATCATACCTTCACACCACTACAGTTCAGCGGAAAACGTTGCACTTTATACCCAACTGAATTTATCTGACAGCCGTAGGTGGTTGTCACTATTTAGTTGAAGTTTTGCTTGTAAAAAAACCCACTTAATAATAATAAAATAAATCAATATTACCCAAACATTTTGCCTTGTAAAAGCCGTACAGTCAGGGCCTCTCATGATTCAGATACCTGAGTTGTTAGCAGTTCCACCAAAGAGTGATTCCCCCTCTAAACTCTTCATTTAAATAACCATTTGAGGCTCAAAGGGATAAAGTGATCTAATATTTCACAAAAAGCAATGATCACTGAAAAATCCAAAGAAATGAATATACATTTGTAAATCAGAACTTCTTTTTTCATCATCTCATGACCTCAGTGACTATTCAGACTTGACCCCTGAGTCGGGAACCACTGGACTGAACTACCTCAATGTATATATAGCAGCTACTGTAAAATAGCTTACATTACTATTATAATGCATCAGTCACATTAAATATTTTTATGCAAAACAAGTAGGCTACTCTTCTTTCAAAACTTTAAAGTAGGCCTGCAATTGCTGATAATACTTACTTATTAATACTGGTGTACTTTTACTTAAGTGGGATTTTGACTGCACGATTTTTTACTTGTAATGGATTATTTTTAGTTGTATTAATACTTTTAATCAAGTAAAGGATCTGGAAACGCTACTCCTTCCACCGCTGAAACGTTAAATTACGAGGAGGACGTGAACACGGCGTTCCTAGACGTCACGTCCTGGAAGCGCCATCGACGCGGCCCCATACGTCAGGCAAGCCACCAGGTGGCGCAGCTGGCCAGGCCTGATGTAGTCTACGGGTAGAGGCTGGATTATAATGTTCTTCTCTCATCAGTGCACAGAATAAAGTTAGACCTCTGCTACTAGTGGTGGAAAGTAAGCTACTGTATTTAAGTATAATTTGAGGTACTTGTACTTTATTTGAGTATTTTCATTTTCTGCTATTTTGTACCCCTGTACAATTCAGAGACAAATATTATATATATAAGTTTCACTCCACCACATTAAGTTACAAGCTTTTTGATTCTTTAATATGTGTCGAACAAACAATGACAGTGAGATTTGAAGCCAGTGTTTTGATTAGTACCCTCACAACTGAGCATTTTGTGAACAAAATGTGTTGCATGTGATTACAGTGCAGCTGCACTAGAAGGACCAGTGGAGCTAGATGAGCAGGGATGGCAACTGGTGACATGGCATCCAGATGAAAGCCAGTGGGGCGAGCCAATGTAGTGAAAACTAATACAGTGTAGCGATAAAGTCTGGTTAAGAGGCGGAGTATCTGCTCTTTGCCTGGGTGAGGGCAGGATTCAAAAGGCAATTTAAAGGTACATTAGATCAGGGCGAGACGATGCCTGTCAGACGGCCCAGCAGGTTTATGTATTGTTAACTGGCAGCTCAATAAACTTCTATATTCATGTGTGTTTGTGTGTGTGTGACTAACACTTCTGAGGACACTCACATCACAGGCCATGATGGAGAGTGACAGTTGCTATGACGACCTACTTGTCACTCATTATGACTGTGACCAATCAACCATCAAAGCGACAAAACAAGCAGCAATCAGGGTGATGACTGCCATAGATGTGTCATGTCATGTGTATGTTGGAAAAGGGTCATTTGTCTGTATGTGGCAGAGATAGATAGATAGACAGATAGATAGATAGATAGATAGATAGATAGATAGATAGATAGATAGATAGATAGATAGATAGATAGATAGATAGATATACATGTAAATGTACATTGAGTGGCTATTTTATTAGGTACACCTGTAAAATCTTATGTAATCCAATACACCAGCTCAGCCATAAATTCTGCCTTTATGAAGACAACAATCTGCAGTTTTGATTGACAAGTATTCATTTAACTATATATTTTTATTCATGAGGATGTAGTTTGTAGTGGTGTATTGGACTACGTTATAATGAGCAGAGTTTCTTATGTTTTGCCCACCTACATTCACAAACAGGAGGTGCGAAAAATACAAAAAACACTTACATACTTTTAGTTATATGGTCTAAAGATAGGGAAGGAAGATCTGTGATTTTGGGCTGTAAAAATAAAACTAACTTGACTCAGGCATTATAAACAGGTAGGTTATGTACGTGTATGGAACTTATAGGTAGGTGATCATACAGGTATATAAGGTGTTATAATAGGCCTATACCATGCAGATTAATACAGATATATGATGCTGTAATTATAATAATAACAGATAGGGGTTCCTGAGGAAGTTCCTGCAGTTTTTCCTCTTCCGGTCAAGCGACCAACACTCACTGCTGCTCAGAACACACAAACACCTCTGTTCTGCTCTTATAGCAACTCACAGTGTGCCTGTATTAGTCAAGAGGCATGTATGGAAAGTCGATTTTGTCATGTTTTAAGACACTATTGCAGCAACTTGTAAGAGTGTGGTTATAACATTTGTTCTGTTTTTTCATACACTCTTGTTCTGTATTTGTGTGGGTGCGTATGTGCGTGCGTGTGTGTGTCTATGCTGTCTGTGACCATGCATAAGGACCGACTGATTGACTGGCTCCATTGGCTGTCTGGCCATGGCACACACGCACACGCACACTCCATGCCTGCGGGTGAATTCCATCCCCCTCCTCGTCTCATGCGCTCAAAAAAACACCTCTTCCATCCACACACACACACACACACACACACACACACACACACACACACACACACACACACACACACACACACACACACACACACAGTCTCTCTCTCTCTCTCTCATCCGGCGCAACAGCCCGGCAGCGCGGGTGACGCGTTTTGCGCATTTCCTGCAGCTCGCGCTCACTCACGGATTCAGGAGAGAGGGGACGGGAAACGGGGCGCGCGCGCAAGGATCGAAAGCAGAAAAAAACGAACGGGAGCGGAGCTCCGTGATGTATTTGGGGTGATCGTGAGCCCGAAAAACGCTGCATTGGGGGTGCACAAAAAAGGCATTTGTCTCAGAGAGAACGCTCAAATATCGCGGTACCGTGAGATCGAAGCAAGGAGCTTATCACAACGAAGACCAAGCGAGCCGAGACGGGCTGGAAACGGAGCACCAATCCCGGATGGCTAGGCGCGGCTGCTCGCGCTCTCTCCCACCCTGACCCGGGACAGACACACAAGGACCGTGGGGAGGCTCGGGATCCCAATCGGAGCCCGTTAACCTGCATTCCCCCTTCCTAGACGTTTATATCCCGGCCTGTTTCCGCCGATACGGGAATCTTGTCTGGCGCACGGGACCGACCATAAACAAACAAGGCAGCCGCTCGGGTGGGAGAGCTTTCAGCAAGCGACCTCTGAAGGGTGTGAGTCCGCGTTAGTACTGCGTTTTTCAGCCCATCAGGGACCCATCAGCTGCACTGTGAGTGTGTGTGTGTCAGTGTGTGTTTTTGTGTGCCTGTTTGTGTGTGTGTGTGGATAACACAGTGTTCTGATATGGCTATACTAGACTGAGAGTCCAAGGAGCCAGCGGCATTATGGGATGTAGCAGGACTGTGCAGTGACCCCTCATTGAAAGGAAACACTCTGTGTACAGGAGCAGGAACAGGCAGACTAGCCTAAACACACACACACACACACACACACACACACACACACACACACCCTCATCCTTTTACACACACATACACACACACACATCCCAGCAGCCTGCAGCCATGCCTGTGTTCAGTGGCCTGTTGAAGGTGCGAGTGTGTGAGGCAGTGGACCTGAAGCCCACCCCATGGGCCCTGCGTCATGCTGTGGGGAAAAGCGGTTCCTTCCTGCTGGACCCCTACCTGGCCCTAAACCTGGACCAGACCCGGCTGGGCCAGACTGCCACCAGGACCAAGACCAACAGCCCTGCGTGGCACCAAGAGTTCTGCACTGAGGTCCGTGAGGGAAGGAGTCTGGAGCTGTCTGTTTTCCATGATGCGCCCATCGGATATGATGACTTTGTGGCCAACTGCACCATCCAGCTGGAGGATCTGCTGCAGAACGGAACCAGGCACTATGAAGACTGGGTACGTGTTTGATGTGTCAGTGTTTGTTGTCCTGAAAGCCACAGGGTTGCATGTCGATACGTTTGCCACATCTCGGAAATTCCGGTCAGATTCTGTGCCTGTGCAGGTGAAATGAAATTCAACAACAAACACCAGGCTCAGAGACAAGCAGGGGCCCAAGTTTCTCAAACATTCAGGGTCTGCAGCAAACCTATTGCTTCACTGTCTGCATAGCATATTTGATGTGCTGCATACTGAGCTTGAACTGAGTGTTACTTGAAGGCACTGGGCAGAAAATGCAGTGTGCAGTGAAACTGGTCCATAGTATGTTCTTTCCCAGCGGCCCCTCGCCACGACATGCTTACGTTTTATTGAGCATTCAACCAAAACCACACTTTTTTTTTTTTTTTGTTACCAATCCTTCCAGTAAAGAGACTAAATTTTTCAATTTCTGCTTCACAAAATTCTTATATTTGCACACATTCCTTCCTGAGAGGCTCACAACAAATGCATGGCCAACAGGCAGCTTTAGGGAGTTCAGTGCCTTGCTCATGAGTAGGAATGCACTGATGCAACTTACTTAGAGGATATATCTACTGATACTGAGCACCAATCCTATACCATTGTTCCCTTTTTCCCTAATTTAAAATCTGTACAACAGCCACTTGCAGTAGCAAACATGCTCACTTCAAATCAATCACATCAAA
The DNA here is from genome assembly GCF_021018895.1 of Seriola aureovittata. NCBI lineage: Eukaryota > Metazoa > Chordata > Actinopteri > Carangiformes > Carangidae > Seriola > Seriola aureovittata. The sequence continues at coordinate 13,821,049 of NC_079384.1, forward strand.
GCTTTTGCACTTGTTGCACCTTGTGTGTGTTGGATGATCTCTCCACTGATAAATCCAGGATTGTTCTTACACCCATCATCATCATCATCACCTCCATCTTCTTTCTCTGTCTTTGGCAGCACAGCAGTGTGTTAGTTAGATGGGAATTCAGTTGTCTGTTGTCAAACAGCATGTGTGTCTCTGTGCTGAAGTGTTGCCTGGTCCTCCACAATGGTTTGTTTTCGGACAATGACATGGCCATGTTGTCCTCTGCTGTCACCTATGTGAAGCTATGGAAGAGCTAGTTGGTTTTCTGCACTGAAACCCTGCAGCTTTCCTTCCTTTATCTGTGATATGGGAGCTGTTTGAACTTGCATTAGATCTGATCTGGGCACCTCAGGTCCAGCCTGTAGTCCTCCTTCCTCAATTCCTCACATTCCTCCTGCCCCCCCCATCCCATCCCGTAGAAATATAATTATTAAGCAGACACAACGGTGTGGTTGTTCAGAGACTTTGCCACAGCCTGGTTGCTATATGTTGAGATATATGCTTACTGTAACTAAGCAGTGGGAAAGACTGTAGTTCCTTTCATTTGTTATGGTTTTTTGTCATGTAATCTCATTTGCGCTGGGACTCTGATGTTCGGACACATGTGGATCGACACATGAGAAGATAAAGAGCTAGTTGTTTTGGGTGTGGGAGTTCTGTCCCCAGTTGTAGCATGTGATCTTATTCCACTGCGCTTTGTTTTTATCTTGTTCTTATTTCATCTTTACATTAGATGAAAGGCAGATGATGTGATCTCAGGACAAACATGCTGGGAGCTGGGGACATGCATTTTGAATAACTTGAATGACATATCTTGTTTTACATTTAGCCCATTGTAATCAAATAACATATATTTCACATCACTGCAAAGCATTTTCCAAAGCGCTTGGTGAGTTATCTTCATGATTTTCTACCTTTCAGTCAGCCATTGGTTTCAGTTTCTGCTACCACGAAATGAAAATCACAGAGACTAATAACCTGTTTGAAATATGATCATTATAGTGAATGTGAAATGTGCTTATCACAGCATTAGTACAATTTATTTTGTCAAAATTGTGTTTTTGTTGCACGGTCACACTGTTTTGAAGACTCTTTAATACCAGAGTTTTTTAATACAGAACCTGCCTTCAGCTGGATTAACTTATGACCATGATGTAATATAAAAAAGAGAGGCAACAAAATGTTCATTGTGATGAATTAATCTCATCTCTGAAGTCTTAGGGAGCTTATTTTCATACTGCAGTACTGAAAAAATCTAACTGAAAGCTTTCTTAATGTATCGATGAAGTGCATATGATATAATGGGCTAAAGCAAAACTAAATGGTACACACACACACACGCCTCGTCCCTCAGCCACCCAGAGTAAGGTCAGCATATGGATCACTCTGTTGATTGACCACATCCCATTGATCATCCAGCCAGTTTGTCAATACATCTGCCTCACAGCGACAGTCCCTCCCACTTCCCCTCCATCCTCCTCCCTTCATTACTCCATTACTCAACACTTCTGCCTCCCGTGTCTCCCCTTATCCCCACAGTGATTCCCCTCTCATCTTTCCGTACACTTTAAACCCCCCCCCCCATTCATTTACCCATCATCTTCGTCTTCCTGCCTCGCCTGTCTACCTTAAACTCCTCTTTCATCTGTTTCCAATTGATGCTTGTGCTGTCATTTACTCTTCAGTCTCCAGTGGGGAGTGAAGGATGTAAAGTTCAGACTCAGCAAGGAAATGTGAGGAGTATAAATAGGCTGTCTGAGTAGGATCAAACAAAACTGTAGCTGATGAGTTCTCTGTTAATCGACGTATTGCCAGCACTAATAATAACCTTTATATATGCTTTAGCCGTGCTGGTGAAGTGCCAACAGTGATTGTTTGTTTGGTCCAGAGAGAAATTCCTTAACGAGGGGTTCATGGTCCCCAGATGATGAACCCTGATAACTTTAATGATCGTCTGACTTTTCCTCCATCACCACCAAGAGATCCACATTTGTAGTTTTTCGAGAAATATATCAAGAATTACTGCATGGATTGCCATGAAATTTGTAAATTTGTTACACACATTCATTCAGGATTAACCGTAATCACTTTGGTTATCGTCTGACTTTTCATCTAGTGCCATCATCAGGCCAAAGTTTCAGTTTATCCAATATGATGATATTGCCATCAGCCAGTACTTCGTGTTTAGTGCTAATTAGCAAACGTTATCATGCTAACACGCACAGTTAACATGGTAAACATTATACAGTACCTACATCAGCATTCTCATTGTGAGTATGTTTGCGTTAGCTCAGTATGGCTGTCAGCTCTTGGAGTTTACAAAGTGTATTCCAGGGAACACAGGAGGAATGTGTTCGGTCAAATAATTTCAAACCGAACCTACAAACAAAACCCTGAGAACAGCATGACAGGAAACTGAATGGAGGCCAATATTACAGTAATATTATAGTAAAATAATCTTCCTCAGTGTGATGCCATAAACCAAAGCCAGGACCCAAAGTGAGGCCCAGACCAGAATCCAACCAAATGGAACATTTCCTGCTGTTCAGATGAACATAAAGGCTTGTGCACCTCAGCTCAGTCTCTCTCACTTCCTCCGCCCTTCTGCTGCCTCTCTCATCTCATCATCTCTCTCCGTCTCTCTTGTCTCTGCGCCGTTATTCTCATCCTCTCTGCTTCCTGTTCTCTTTTGTCTTCCTCCACCTCCCCATGATCCGTCTCCCGTGGACCCGAGCGCTGTGGCCCAGGTTCCTGCTCTGTGCCGCCGGTGAAATATTAACCAGGCTTTGATGCTTATTAATTGCCCCACTCAGTAATTGAGATGCTCTGTGGAGCCCATCCCCATGGTGACAGTGACAGCCCGTCCCCTTGGTGACAGCCTCTCACCCACAGAAACACCAGGGAGAGAGATGGGTAGCTGAGAGTTGTGAGGGGTGTGGGGTGCGGCGGGGGTTGGGTGGGGTGCGGCGGGGGTGGGGTAAGAGCAGAACAGTGCCTTAGTGTTTCTTTGGGAAGTCAGAGTAGTTTAAACTCGAGTCCTTCAAAGGTAGAGAAATTTAAAAGGATGCTTTGTGCTGAATGGCCATTCTTTAAGGGAAATTCCATGTTACTCGCCAACATAACTGTAGCTGTTGTTTATGTAGGTAATGAGCATCATTTTCACCACTGATTTGTAGGTAAAAAGTGAAAGTAAAAAGCCTCAAGGTCAAAGGCACAGACATAAAGTCACAAGTCAAAAATCTATAACCCTGACTGTCCACTACAACCATCCATTGCTGTGTAGAGCTACATCTGTGGACACAACATATCCTCTACACACAGTTTTGTCTAGCAGTATTTGCCCCTGATGTTAGCTATCATATCAGTCCAAATCCTGCGGACACATACTCTAGGTTATGCACATATTTTCTGTTACCTGTTGTGTGCGTTTTAATGTAAAGCGCACTGAGTTTACTTATGGTGTAATGTGTTATATAAATAAAAATTCCCTGCATTGCCTTTATATAGAGGTGAGCCACATACCACTGTAAACAAAACTGTGTCTGTGCATTCCTGTGGCAACTATGGTATGTCAGTGTCTGAGCAATGCAAAGGATGATCACAGCTGAAGTCCTGGTTCACAACTTTCACCTTTGAAATAAGCTTTTAAGATAAATTGATTTAATTTGGCTGCTGTCACAGACGTTATTGTAAAGATTTATGTAAAATCCTCTGTGTCCACAATGTAGTCAATGAGTAAAATGTGATATTATGGCTTTGAGCAAACCTATGAAAAAAGCAGCTATGATATAAAATACTGTAATATTTCTCTACGCATACCATGCATGTTCCAATAGTGAACTTGTCTTGGCCAAAATGATCTTTGGGATAGAGAGTTAAAATTAGAGAAATTCCACTGACATTTGTAACTATGCTAAAAACTGAAAATACACCCTTGGAACAGAGCCTTGGTAAGCAGTAATATATCGAACAGTGTGAGCCTGGCTTGTCGACAAAATGACAGAATTTGACGTATTTTTCTTAAGGAAATATTTATTCTGCCAGAGATGACCTACACATGATTGAATTTGTTTGCAAGAAATATGAAATCAGTTTGTTAATTTATCATCTTATATGATTTTTTACACTTTTTTTTTGCTGTGAAACAACAAGATAAAATCAGTTGGTCAACTTGTTAGCCATGATATCTGATTTTGCATCAGTAGCAAGAATAAATCAGCTACGGTATCTGGTCATTAACTTTTGTCTTGATAGTAAATCTGTGTATGCTGTATCTGAATATGCACTATAGTAATTCAGATAACTGGCGCTAGTTGATATAGCACATAAGTTTGAATTCATTAGAAGAGAGATTAGAGCTAAAGATGGGGCAGTTTGATTGGTGGCATTACTTTAACCCACCTTAAAATGTTACCAAACACATGTTACACAGCAACATATCTTTATTTTTGTTTGTCAGCCAATAAAAAAAGTTTATAAAGACACATACCTCCATACCTCCAGGATTGTAGCAGACCATTGTTAGATTTTATGACACAACTTCAAAGTTACTGCTGAATGCTATAGCTAAACATGATTTGTGGTAAAATGCACAAAACAAGTTGGTTAAAGTATTGCAGTTATTATCTGCAGTCATGACTTTTATTACTGTCTTTGAATTGGAAATAGGCCTGTTTCACCCGCTTTGTTTTTGGTTATAGAATTAGGCTAAAAATTGATTCAGGTAGCTTTAAAAGGTGTAAAACGTGCTCAGGAGAAAATAGAGCCGGGAGAAAGAAGAGAGAGAGAGAGCAGGAGATGAGGTGTAGAAGTAAACTCTGTGTACATGTAAATACAACAGGCTGGAGGTTGAGAGCTGTGCAGGCTGCCAGAAGCTCCGTCTGAGACACGATGACCACACAGTGTGTAACGTTTCCTCGCAGGGACACGGGCCACGTCAGATGTCAGACAGCCACGGTTTGACACTTGGCATCAACACACACACACACACGCTCACATGCTCATACTTAACAGCAGCCAGGATTAATGACTAAAGGCCTACAGTTGGAGGCCAGACACCATGGCTTTTTTAAAAAAAGGGTTAACAGTTATAATTCATTTGTATTTTACATTTTTGACCCAACACATGTAGCTTCGTGAGGACAGTAAAACCACTTATTCCTACTAACTCGTAGTAACTAAGTAGTATTTGCTTATATGAGGCCTAAATTTTTTTTTTATAGCAAATGACAGATACTATTATATTAGTGCTAATATTTAATTTTCCCACTTTTTTTTTATTAGATATCTCAGCTGACAGAAATTCCTGAATCTGAATTCCAACTAGAAGGTCGACATCAGTGTTTCTCCATTTGGCTGCTTATAATTAAAATGATTATGATATGAATCATCCATCTCTTCTGTATATTGTTTATAAGTTACATGAAGGCCTGGTCACACATTTACTCATGTGGGCGAACTAAAACTTCAAGAATCTTTTGCATGGAGTTGAACTCTAGTGAACTTTGATAGGTGTATTTATGCCGTAGACCAATATCAGACTGTCCTGACACTGTCGAGGGGAGAGCCACAGAGTCCAACATGGAGGGAGCTGTCGTAGCTTATTAGCCATGTCACAAATCGGCTTTTATTTAATTCTCCTTTATTGGAGTATAAACTGAGAGACAGGACCTGATGGAACAATTAAACACTGTGTGAACTTCCAGTAGTGGTAGCTTGTTTGCTAACAAACCTGCGAAACGAGAGTTACTTAGCTCAGAGAGTGTTTTTCCCACTTTGCTAATTGAATGAAATGATGTACAGTCTTGAAAACGATATGCCAGCTAGCCCTGCGAGTCCCAACGTCTCCGAGCATTTAGCCTTGACTATTTTGCAAATACATGTAGATCAACTTTGCTATGGAAAGCACTAAGGATAAGTTGAAAAAATCACTCATTACCATCATAATGTCATTGCACTTTTGTGTCAAGGGCATCGCTCGGCCCCGCCTTCCCACTTTTCTTATCCAGGACATGACTCTAATCATCACAGCCATATTGTCACCGTCCCTTTCTTTATCCCTGACCCCCAGACTCCATTACCTCACCGTGGCACGTTGCCGGACAATGACATCACGGGCTCCACCCCCTCGGTGACCTGCTGGTTAAGTAGGGCAGACTGGATTTAAGATGCACTGTTGCCACAGTGACAATACACACACACACACACACACACACACACGCACAAAGACAAGCGCGATTCTCTGCCCACCGATGCCAAATCAGGTCAACCTTTGGTGTGTGTGTGTACGCTGGAGGGTGTTTAATGCATGTTCTCAGTGAAAGGGAAGAAATGGGAGGATATTTGAGAGGTCTGGGACAGCAGGTGAAATGCACACTGTTTGTCCCGCTCTCTCTTTCTGTGACCCCAGCAGTGTGTCTATTTTTGTGTGTCTGCACAGAAAGATCCACTTTGAACACGTTCAGACAGTTATCTGTGTTTTATTTTAGGCTGAGTGCTTACTTAGCTTATTAGAATTTCCTGAACAAGTTGTAAGAGATGAAAGAATTATTCTGCGACTATGATGCTGCCAGTGGGAATGGGTGCGGAACATCAATTTTTCTTTGTTATTTACCGACATGTATCTGAAAGGAAAACTCTCATGTACCAGAAAGCTGGCATTGGACGTCTGGACAGAAAGCCTTTGATCCTTCGATCAGTTCGTTCCCGATTGAAATCTAAATTTTGCCATTTTACTATTCAGACAGATCCAGCAGGAACGACTGTCTGATCCACAGGGGCTGCTCATCAGGCCCACTGCCAGTCCATCTGCTCATCACACACTCGTCTTGAATGTTTGTGATGACTGAACAGGCAGGAGGATTTGAGTGGGAATGTCCACTCGTCTAAATCTAATTCTCCTCCTGTCTTGTAGACGCCACCGGACAGTTGGACCGGTCACTCACGGCGGGGATCGGGCTTTGCTGAATCCTCCCCTTTCAACTCCTCCTCCCCCTCCCCTCTACCACCACCACCACCACCACCGCCACACAGCTCAGCTCCTCTTACATTATTAGCCGTCTGTGATGTTACATTAAAGATGCATAACTCTCACGCTGTCTCACTCAGCATGGGCCTCCTGCGAGTGTGTGTGTGTGTGTGTGCAGGCAGACAGACATGCTCGAATGATAGAAAAAAGGGCAAACACACAGACGCACGCATGCACGCACGTACTCACGCATGCACAGACGCGTTATTGTGTGAATGTGGTCGAGCTCTCTCAAAGCCCAAATTTGTTATTTGACAGATGGATGTGGGAGGCTGTCACTGAGACTAAATGCTCCTGAGAGAGACAGAGAGAGCTGTCTGGTTGGACAGAGATAGCAAGCTAGATGGACGGAGAGTGGGAGGGGGTTAGCTCCACAGTATTGATATAATGCAAGCTTTGAGTGCCCTATCTGCTTGGTTGAGTGCTTCTCTGTGCTGCTGCATATGGTGTGTGTGTGTGTGTGTGTGTTTTTTGTATTCTATCTGTAGTGTGTGTGAGTGTGTTGGGAGCCCGTTCGGATGTGTGGCGATGGAGCAAATGCACGAGAGTTAAGCTTGTATGTGTGTTTAACATTAACCTATCTCTGAAGTCCATTTTAAAATCCCCAGCTATTGACACACAATCACACACACACACACACACACACACACACACACACACACACACACACACACACACACACACACACACACAGAGTTCCCTGTATGTGTGTGAGAGAGTGAGTTGTGAAGTTATCCGTCTCCCTGGCTGTATCAGTGTCCTAATTGGACTAACAAGATTAATGAGGCAAACTAGATTCTCCAGCTCTCTCTCCTCCCATTTTTTGTTGTCAGGGTGGGGAAGCTCAGGGCATGTGTGTTTGTGTGTGTGTGTGTGTGTGTGTGTGTGTGAGTGCGTGTGTGTGTGTGTGTCTGGCCAAGTCACGTTACAATTCGTTTAACAGGAGTGCTGATGTGGAGAAAATTTTCTATCGCGCTATAGGTAATTTTATCAGTGCTGAAATGATTAGTTGTTTAATCAATTTCTCGGTTGATAGAAAATAACTCTACAGCAATTTTCATTATCATTTAATGGTTTAAGCCACTTATTGGGCAAATGTGTCTGACAGTGTCTGGTCAGCCTTCTCCGTTTAATGACGTTGTAAATTGAACATGTTTGGTTTTGGACTCAGATGGAAAAAGGAGTTTGAAGACATCAACTTGGACTCTGAAAGAATCAGTAGTTGCATCCCTAATATATTTCATGATTTACTACATTGTCTGGAAAATCAAGGATCTTTGTCACATTGATGTTTAATCTTGTAAGTTCAATGCTGCCAAATAGCAATCACACTCATCGACTCATAATGTCGCCCTCAATGGTACAATACATCAACAGATTTTTAAACCTTTTAGAGCTGAAATGATCAGATGATTAATCAATTAGTTGATCGACAGAAAAATAATTGGCAACATTTAAGTAATTTTTTCAAGCAAAAACTGTCGAAAAATGTTCAACATTTGCAGATTTCAAAAGAGACTATTTGCTGTTTTTCTTCGTCATATACCATTGTAGGCGACGTCACTTTCAGCCCAGCAAAGCCCTTCTACACGTTAACATTCTGACCCAGAAATACTCAGCAGGTATTACTACATTATTACGTGATTACTCAGTACTCTTTGAACACAGCCTTCATTTTGATCAGACACAGACACATAAACACCTGCTTAAGTCCTCAAAACCGCCTCTGTATCTACAGGACACACACACGGACACACACACACACAGACAGGCTCACAAGGTGAAAACAATACCAGCCACTCAGTCGCGGCTGGTAGAAATAATTGGCAGATTAATTGATAATGAAAAATAATCATTGGTTGCAGCCCTACAACCTCTATTACCTCTCACTGTTAATTGGAACAAACCGAAAACACAAAATTGACCGAGGTACATTAGCATTCATTTGGAGTCGTGTTCCTGCCCACCTAATGAATTTCACTCTAATGTTCGCTCTACATTTAGCTTTGTTTTGTTCACCACTGGCCTTTGAGGGAAACACTTGGCTCTGGAACTGATAAAGCATCCATTAAATTCACAAGCGTTGTCTCTCTGGTGCTGGGCAGGTAGTGGGTTTATCAAACCAAGACATAAAATAATGAGGTAAAAAGGGCTGATCCAGGTATACAGGTGTAATTACTAACATTACTGATGGCTCTGGTATGTTTCAATATGACCAGAGGCCTGAATGTACAATACAAGGAAAGCAAGTTGTACAGGTTTTATTAATGTTAATACTCACAGTTATTATTATTTTCACAAAGGACATACAGCTGTAACTTTCCATTTAGGTGTCCTAAGCACAAACCCTGTTATTGTGAATGCTGGCTCACTTGAACGGCAAGTGAAAGAAACAATCGTTAATGTTATTAGTTGCACTTTGCCTTTCGCACAATGACAATTCAAAGTGTGTCTGCTGGGAAAAAGGATTCTATTGCCTAACGTTTGTGGCTCAATGATTCTTCTATCTGGCACCTCAATAGGTCAAAATTAAAATATTAAATATTTATGCCAAAATACCATTTGCCCCAGGTTTGCCTCGAGCTGATCAGTTATCAGGGATGAGCTGATACTTTGCATGTTAAGCACTTAAAAATGAATTTTCCAGAATATGTTGACACACTTTTACCAGCGTGTGTGTGTGTGTGTGTGTGCGTGTGTGTGTGTGTGTGTATGTGTGTGTGTGTGTGTGCATGTGTGTGTGCATGTGTGTGTGTGTCATCATGGCAAAATGTGGTTCTGGAAACACCTACTGTAGTGGGACCTACCACAGATGCGGTTTTGAGCACTTTGGCGTTTGTCTGTCTGTGTGTGTGTGAACAGATTTGGTCTCCACAACAGTGTCACAACCGTGCAGGGCACAGTCAAAACTTTACAGGCCAATGGATGGGATCAAAATGAAGGTCGAGTTTGAAGATGGTGTGGCCTGAACAACGGTGCCACAAGTGGGGGGGGGGGGGCACATTTGTTTCATGTCACAGATCTACTATATCCCAGTTTCATTCATTCCCTTCTGCTCTAAGACATGAGGTAAAACTACAAACCATGGGATCACACCAGCTCTGACCCCTGTGATTTCTAGTCCATTTGTAAATGTTTACTTCCTTATAGTGGACTTCCAACTTCTAGGTTATGTAACACACCTTGTAATGAATGATGATCTCAACAGAAATCTGTGGGTGAGGGTCAGTTCCCCCAGATTACAAAATACATGTTTTCTCTCTTACCTCTAGTGTTATTGTTTTCTAACATGGACCCATTTTCTACCGAGGTCACTAATACTATCTAATAATATCTCTTGTATTTCATTTTAAGCAATTCTGTTACAAGCTACACTATATTACAAGCTCCTATTTAAAAAAAATATACAAATAAAAGCAGCATTAGAAATATCTGTTGCTAGGATACATGGCTACACTTTACTGGAACAGTAACCATAGAAACATGTATAGCTAACGTCAGTATCAGATATTTGAATCATCTGTTTGTTTAGGTTAAATGAAGATTTCCAATGTTATACATTCGCTATTGATTCTTACGTCATTTCTGAATGGACTCACACTCAGGTACTTTAACATTTGTTCAATTAACTTCCGTGATTTTTTACTGTACTACCACTAAGTATCAATACTACACTGGCCACAGGCAGCCTTTTGAGAATAATTTAATCTAATGTACCATTTTGGTGCGACTGAACAAATTTCCACACGTCATTTCATTGTATTTAACAGCTTCATTAGTGATCGTATAATCAAAGCTGTGATCATTACATTACTTACTTACATTACATCTTACCTATCTAACGTATCAAAAATATTCTACTATTAAATGATGGTGTAAATGCAGCAGAAGAGATTTTTCATCCTGCCAAGAATAAAAGTCAAGAGAAACATAAAAAGCCTGTGTTTATTTCAGATTTTATTTGGCGTGATATCGAACACACAGTCTTAAATCATATTCAAAAACCCAGATCTGTGTAGTAGTAATTCTCATTGATTTGGATATGAAAAATGAGCTTGAAGGCACTTCACAGCTCCACTGGCCAGTAACTGGTGATGTGAGAACAGTGCAGTTTTTTTTTTTTGGCCGGCATGCCACCTCAGGACCCGAGCGCTAAATCAATGATGGTGCCGTCCATTTGCTCCACTCTGTTCCAAATCACTCTGAGTCCATCTTTCAGCTGAAATCCTCGCTGAGATACGCCATTATGCAAGAGGTTGCATTTGGGGATTAGCACAACATTTTCAAGGGTACACATCAAGAATCCAATGGCGTTTATGGGTCACCAATCCCATGCGGTTGTTATGTGTTATGCGTACAACAAAAGGATGATACCGCGTGCATGCTCATACATTTCACATTCTTTTAGTGTATTTGGCTTGAGATAGACTCCTTCTCATTAAGGCTGCAACTCACGATTATTTTCATTAACTTTTGCTTTTCCAAAGAATCGTTTCTCATGATCAGTTCATGAAATGTGAAAACACCTTGAAAAAACTTCCCAGCTTCTTGTTCTGTTAAATCGAATGTCCAAAACCTCCCTTTACAATGAAGAACAGAGTATTTGGCATTTCTCACTAGTTTCAGTGGCTGGAAAAACATGTATTACATACATATATTAAATTGTTCAGTTATCAGAAGAGTTACAGATTATTTTTCTTCCTTTGATTTTACCGAACTACAAATGAAATTAATGTTTCTCCTTCCGGGTATTGGATACCAACTGCAAGGTTTAATTCATTGCAGCACAAAACACGCAGCAGGAAAATAAGAATCGATATAAAATATCAAATATCAATTGATAGGATCAGCACACTGTTTCTTCTTCACACAATAATTTTTTATTCAATGTTGCCGTGCCGTGTTTCAATCAGTCACAGAGTAGCCTATAACAAAAGAATATATATGCAGCTAAACTATGGTATGCACTTGTACTGTTTCACCTTTGTTTCTGTGCGATCTTTGTGTCTCATGTTCAGCAATGCATGGAAGCGTATGTCTGTGCTGCCGCTGCCTGTGTGTGAGTCTGGCTGTTGCATAAGAGGATCTGCTGCTGTCCCAGAGCTTAACTAAGGATTTAAACCTCTCTCTCTCTCACTCTCTCCAGCACTCTCTCTCCCTCTCTTTCTCTTCCTGTGTCGGCCGTCTCTAGCGCTCTCTGTCGCACTCTCTCTAATCTCCGTAATTGCATGTATATTGTTGGGGGGGGGGGGGGGGGGTGATGTCATTATTTGTTGAATAAGTCTGTGTGTATATGCATTGTATGTTTGCTTATCCGGTGGTGTTTGAGCAGGAACATTTATTTTAGTTCTGTGAATATGAAATTCCCAGAATGAAGGAGCCTCCATTTTGACTACACCTTCAGCACTCATTAAGACTTGTAATTCAATCATGAATATCTTTCAACAGGAAGCATTAATGACACCATAATGATTAATCAAGATAAACATGGCTATTTAATCAGCTATAGTTTTGATAAATCCATTCATTTCAGTTGTATATAATTTATCCCATGTATGAAGAGGATTAATGGATTTATAACAAAGGTACTGTTTATCTAGTAGTGACATCATTCCTTATTGCATCAGCTTCATCCTCCAACAACTAGTCTGTGTTTTGGCAAATCTTAACATCCCTGTTAGAATAACAAAAGATATTAATTCTCACCATTTTACTGTGTGTTGACACAGAGAGAAGAGGTTTGGCTCAGACTCCACAAGCATTACTGTGCCCGACATGTAATGCTGCAAATTCACAACAAAGAACATTGTGTCTAGGAAGACAATTTGACTCTCTGTTGAGGATGGATATGAGTTCTTACCAGCGTTAATTGATATACTTTGTGTTTCTAAATGTAATTTGCAGCCATAAAACCTTTTTATTGCTGCTTTGGTTAATAATAATGTAATATTAACTATGATAATATGCAGACAGGTGATGTTATACCTCATTAATCGCTGTATGAAAATTAGCTTGTCCCGCACCCACCAGGTGGTCAGTATTATCTACCCAGCAACAGGATGTCTCAGTTCTACAGTAACGGTTAAGTGATTGCAGCATGCGTACATACATTATTGTTCGCTTGTAACCATGAAATAAACTGTGGCTTGATCGCTTGTATTGGATTAAATTGACATCTAGATGTTGTAAAAGATATCTCCCCTTTACTTTAGGTGATACTAGTTGAGCTGTGAGTTGCCTTTGACATATTTTTTTATTTTACATTTTTGCATCTCTATTTTCATTTCAACAGGCACCACCAACAGGTACCATGTTGGTGATTATACTGGTGTCTATGACCCCATTCGCACCTGCTACTTACATGCAATTTGTAGCTGTATATGATACCTGGATAAGGAGAAGGATGTTATTTCTGATGTGAAAAGACGTAAAATCGTAAATTGCTATGCCAAAGACGTGTCCAAACAAGTTGAACCGTCTTCGAAGTTCACCTCTTTCTGTTTTCTTAAGCAAGCGAAGCGGTAAAAGCTAGAGATGACCCCTTCCTCTTCGAAGGACAAATAAGCTGAGCCAATGCAGCAGCATCCCATCATCCGCTTGTCATGTTCATTGAGAAGTCTGCCAGCTCTGCCCACCGGATTTGCTCATCGAGATCAAATCACAAGGGGCAGAATCAAGATAACTGGGAAAGCTTATAAACACCAGATGTAAATGCAAACCTCTTTCATATGAAATCCTCCAAATAATGCACCTAGATACGGTTTAAAACCAGGAGCCAACGGGAGCTGCAGTGATGATGTTGAGGACAGAAATGAAAATAGTGATAAAGATGTTGATGTTAATGCTGATAATGATACGAGTGGTGGTGCTGGTGGTGGGGGGGAGTGTAATGCTGGTGAAGATAATGACCTCTCCCATGTGCACTGGTGTGTTTGTTTGCGCTGGAGGAAAGCCCCCCTGCTGCGCTCACTGTTCAGCTGTGTTATTTCTCACTCACTTACTCTCTGTTTCTTTTTCTTTCGTCTGCACAGATTGACTTGGAACCGGAGGGGAGGGTGTACGTGGTCATTGATCTGTCTGGATCCTCCACCGAGGGTAAGACCACCACCACAACACACTATTCTACTGATGAAACAATACAATAAGAGAATAAGAAAGAAATTAAACACACATCTAGACACATACATACACACAGGCCTCTAGTTTCATGACGGTGTGGCACGGTGCTATGTGCTGGCGAATCTGGATAGGGAGGGGCTGATTAAAAGTAATGCGCTTTAATCATAAACCTTATGATAGTTTAGATAGATCTTGAAAATATCATTTAGAGCCATCAATCTCCAGGCAAGCAAATTATATTTACTTATAGCTTCTGGCAGATATTTGAGGAAAAACACCCCATTGATTAAAGAAAAAAAAGGAAATGTGTCTCCTGTTGTGTCAAATGCTATTTTGTTACTTAAGCTGCCCATTTAAGGCAATTAATTGACTAGCTGAACAAGCTATAACACAAAATTCACATATTATCACATTATAAAGTTGATATGGTGAAACACTTACCTCTTTAAAACATCCATCTTATACAAAGCAACATCAGCATTCATTTCAAAGATTCACTTTCATTCTTCTTTTGCTCAGTTTTTAGTCTCCACCAACTCCTGATGGAAATATCCAGCTCTTTAGCTGCTAAATGCTCCACATTGTTCAACAGCAAATTGACGATGTTGGCTATTTGCCGGCTGTTTGCTGTTTGGTGCGTACAGTGGGCTATATGGAACTTTTTTTGCAGGTTTTAAAACCAAAACAAAGAGCAGAAAGGTGATACAATGCTCTGTAGAGCTGATGTGAACTGTAGATCGCTGATAATTCCTCGTGGGTTCAAATAAGAGCGTCACCTTTCACATTACACGTAGTCATTTGACCCATTGTCAGTGTATAAATATTGATTAGTTCAACTTTAACCATGGTGTCCATTGAAAAACTGATGTGAAATTTTGAGGTTAATCATACCTATGTTATTTCTCCGCCATGGAAGTAGCAGGAGATGATTTATATTATTCAGCAGGTCTGCATGACAAATGGGAGAATTATCCAGGTGGCAAAAGCTCTCAACAAGTGCTGAATAGTAAAAGAAATTAAATTAAAATCAGATATGTATTTTATTGTTTTTATTATTATATCAATAATTCTGAATTCCCATAATATCCCTCATGGAGTTATCTCTGAGTGTTTTGTGATTTCCAATAAGTTTAAAGTGGATATACTGTAACTCATATTTTTATGATAACATTGTATCAGATTAAAACAGTATGAAAGGGGGCATCTACAGAGAATTATCACACAGATGTCTATCCAACTGTTTGGGTTCAGTCTCAGTGCTCTCGAAGTGTGTTTTCAGCCACAGTAGGCAGCTAACAGTAAAAATGGTAAACAAGCTAACAGCAGACAGACACAGTTAGCGACAAGCTGTTAAAAATAGTGGAGCATTCAGTGGCTAAAGAACCAGATATTTCCCTGAGGAGCTGGTAGAGATATATATATATAAATATATCAACTTAAAAAAGGAGGTGATATGTTAATGTCATGTTCACAACCTTTTTTTCCGTTGCCCCCAAGTGGCCATGAAATCAGTGATTGCAGGCTGAACGAAACACAGTGTACTTCCATCCTGTGCCAGTTTGCATCACTGAAACTAGAGGCCACAGAGTGCGATGGAGAGATTACTGTGAAAAGAGGGCAAACGCGGAGACAGAGGTCTTCCTGTTTTCCCAGAAAGTTACTTAATAGACTTCGCAGAACTTTCTTCATCTCTCTCTTGTTCTCATTTTCTGTCTTCTCTATTTGTTTGTATTGATTAAACATGGGAAACACTCACAGTGTCTTCCTCAATTAACCTCTCCGCACACATACACTCACTCACATGCTGCCCGATAAGAGTGATTTTCACCTGCACCTGTGTGTGTTCACACCTGGTTATAAATAGAAACAGCTCTCTGCCTTCCAGCGAAAGTATATCCTGTTCATATATATATATATATATATATATATATGTATATATATTTATGTGTGTGTGTTTGTGTGTGGTGGGATAGACTGGGTAGGGGAGGGTGCAGCAGAGAACCCCAGGAGTATAACAGAGTATAGTTTCTGTGTAGAGACAGATAAAGAGAGCAGTAGAGAGTGAAGAGAGAGGGAGTAGATTCTTAAAATAGTAGGTGAGATTGAGCCACGGATTACACACACATACAGACTCACACACAGACTCACACACACACACACACACACACACACACACACACAGACTCAGGCGTCCGTGTCTTGCCCTCCTCATCGATGATTGGACTCTCTGTGGTGACCTCACGACCCTCTCTCCGCCCACTCCTGAACTTCCTCTCTGAGTTCAGCTGGCTTGAGTGCTCGTCATGTTAATGTATGCTGATAAAAACAAATGGTGTGTGTGTGTGTGTGTGTATGTGTGTGTGTGTGTGTGTGTGCTGATAGGAGGGATGGAGAGATGGAGGGTGAGAACTAGAGGAAGAGGTGGTATTTTTAGCAGATTTTTTTTTTTTTCCCCTGGTGCAATCTGTTCTCTGCAGCTTCAGAGCTTGGAAGGACGTGTTCCTCTCCTTCATTTTCTTCTCTTCTCTCCTCTTCTTTCCTCTCCATCCTTCTGCATCTGTTGGGCTCAGGAAGTGAATAACAATAATCTGACCTAATCTGACCATCTGCAGCCTCTCCCTCTCCGTACTCCCTCTTTCTTCATCCTCTTCTGTTCCTTGTGTATATTCTCCTCACATTTCATCAACTGAAGCAACATTCCTCAAATGATGACACTAAAAATGACCAGAATATTTTTTTTGAAAGAAAAGCTTCTTATTTTTGGGGTTTACAACTATTGTTTGTTTTCATAATTGATTAATCTGCTTAATCAGATGTTCCTGATTATTTGATTCACTGTTTGGTATGTAAAATGTGAAAAAGTTGCTTGTTTTGTTCAACCAACAATTAAAAACCCAAAGGAAGTTTATTTATTATCATGTTTGACAAAGAAAAGCATCAGATTCTCACTGTTGAGAGGCTGGAAACAGAAAATGTTTGGCATTTTTCTTGAAACAATTAATCAATTATCAAAATAATTGCTAACTATTTTTTTTTCGACTGACTTATTGATTAATCTGATCGTTGCAGCTCCCTTCCATCAAATATCTTTATTTATCCAAGTGATAAACATATAGAAATGAATGACATAGATTCCTGTACAGAATTTTGATTCAAACAAATGATAATAATAATAATAATAATAATAATAATAATAATAATAATAATAATGTACATAAAAATAGAAACATTTTGTAACATTTTGCAGTGTGTTTACAAAACAGAATATAGTGCAATTAAAAATAGATTAAAGATTTTAAAAAAAAGTAAAAAGCCGGTTTATAAAAATAAGTCTGTAAAAGAGTTTTACAAAAGTTGATTTAAGAAAATTGTAAAATAATCCATCATTAGTAATAGGACCACCAGTGGTCAGTTGTTC